>NC_091847.1:33123398-34521898 GCF_037783145.1 Equus przewalskii
GGGCATGCAGACACGCTGTGTCTGGTCTCCTTTGGCTTCTCCTTCCACCAGCATTTTAAAGAGAGGACTAAAAAGGCCCCTTCAAGAAGATGAGATCTCTTCACCTGTTCACAAGGTAGGGGAATTGAGGATGAATAATAAGTCCGTATTTAAATAGAATATTTTGGCCATCTAGTGAGACCTGGTGAATGACAGAATATTAGACTTCATATGACAACTCATTTTGAATATTTATCATGGCGGCTAGGGATGAGGGCAGGTAGAAGGAAAGGTGTTGAGCAAAGGAGACTGAAACCCTTTAGTTACTCCTTTATTTCGGGACACTAAACTAAAGATCTTTATACAACCATGAATACTTCACCCTCTGCAAAATCAATGGGAATCTTTCATGATGATTTTTTTCTACTGACATGCTCATATGGGTAAACAGATTTAGAAACTGATAAAGCACCTTACCTAGCACTTACTGTGTACTAGGACCTTATGCTATCCATTGTACATTTAAGTGTTTATATAAAATCTTATTTCCAGACCGTATCTAATTAAAAAGGAGAAAACAGTCTCCTTAGGCTATGCCTTCATCAATTTTTGGATGTGATTTCATTTATAATTATTTTGTCTATATCGCCATCTTCACTAAACTATAATTCCTTTAGTTTGTAAACATTGATTATTGATGTATCTACTTAGCTTCTGTTCCTGTAACGTGCAGTTTGTTGAATGAATAAATCAAAAAAGGAAGAGTTAAATGTGCTTAATAGCTCGACTTGTCCTCTACTTACCAAAGTAGATGTTCTGAAAAAGGTATGATGTGGGCATTCCTCATCTGAATTTTGAAATCGAACCTACCATTTACTGTAGAATACCTGTGTAAATACAGTCATGAGCCACTTAACGACATTTCAGTCAATGACAGACCACATCACATTTTCAGTGGTGGTCCCATGACATTAGTACCATATCGACTAGGTACCTGTGTAGTAGACTATACCATCTAGGTTTGTGTTAGTACACTTTATGATGTTTGCACGATGACAAAATCACCAACACATTTCTCGGAACATACCCGCTTCGTATAGCGAGACATAACTACAGATGTGTATATATAGATATAGTGAAACTGACACTTAATTTTGCTTTTAGCAAGTACATTGTGCACACTTCCCCAGGATATACCAGAAAGTCTTATACTGAGAATACAGAGATTAGTCCTTGGGAAGGCTTAACACCCCTTGAGTGTTTTTTAGTTTTGGTTTGCTTTGAGGCTCTTAATGTTGTTTTGTTTTTGTTTTTGGGTTTTTTTGGTGAGGAACATTGTTGCTGAGCTAACATCTGTGCCAATCCTCCTCCGTTTTGTATGTGGGATGGTGCCACAGCATCTTGATGAGTGGTGTGTAGGTGTGTGCCTGGGATCCAAACCCATGAACCCCAGCCTGTGGACTGCTGAAGTGAAATGCACAAACTTAACCACTATACCACCTGACTGGCCCCTGTTTTTTTTTTTTTAAAGTATCTTAAGTTTAATTAAAAGGCCTTAGAAGTTCTTGAAAAGTTTATGAAGATAGAATGTGTTGGGATTGATGTGTACTTTAGATTGCTGATACGAGTTAACTAGTCATGTTTTCTTTGATAGTAGCTCATATTTAATGTTTATTTAGTCAGTAGTACAACATAGAGTTTTCTGTAGCAGATATGTACAGAATTTGCCCACTCTTGGCAGTCAAGACCAGGAGGCATTTATATACATATTTAATGGTATAAGTGCTCTGTTGTGTATTTATGTCAAATAGTTGAAAGAGTGAACATATTGTAGGAGTTTAGAAGAGGACAAAATGACTTCAAGCTGGGGCTAAGAAAGGCAAAAATTGCCATCTCATTGCTGTGACTTTTGTACTCTCAAATAATTTAGAACAAGATTAGTAAGATATACCAAAGGCCAGTTAGTACTGTTTCTACCTCTTTGCCTTGTTCTTTACAGTCAGTGTAGTAAGTTCATATGGTTAGTTGAATTTGATTATACAATTTTAACTGCTGTGTGCACTTTCATTAAGTTTCTGGTACTGTTCTTGTTTTCACTCTCTTTGTTGCTCTGTTAGGAAACGACAGTTTAAAACATAGATAATTGGAATGACCTGTGATATTGAGTAATATCTGTGAGTGCAGTCACTAGAAAGAACTACAACCGGGGCCAGCCTGGTGGCCGAGTGGTTAAGTTCTCGTGCTCCACTTCGGCAGCCTGGGGTTCACTGGTTTGGATCCTGGGTGCAGACCTACGTATGGCTCATGAAGCCATGCTGTGGAGGCATCCTACATAGAAGAACCAGAATGACCTATAACTAGGATAGACAACTATGTACTTGGGACTTTGAGGAGGAAAAAAAAAAAGAGGAAGATTCGCAGCAGATGTTAGCTCAGGGCCAATCTTCCTCAAAAAAAAAACATAAGCTCTTTTAAGACAAAAAAGAGCTACAACTATGTGGAGTTGGCTTCTGGTGAAATGAGTTAAGCTTCTAAAGCTACATTCTAATTTGGGGCAACCTTATAATGAGAGTATATGGTATAATTTCTTAAAACATTAATTTTGTTAAATAAAAACGTGACCTGTGTTTTCAGGTTCGCCGTGTCTCCTTTGCAGATCCAATATACCAAGCAGGATTGGCAGATGACATTGATAGACGGTGCTCTGTTAGGTCCCATTCTTCAAATACTTGTCTCATAGTAAAAAATGTTAAAACTTCACCTACTGCACAGTTTAAGGTAAGCTATAGGCTTTAAAATAAACACATATGTATGCAAACAGAATTGGCATTACATAATTTGTCTTAAAATTAACTGAGGAACAAATCTTTGGTTTGGATATATTGTTCTTTTGTCTGCTACATGATAAGCAGACATGAAGAGAAGAGGTGGTAAGAGGCAGTAATGATCCATTTTCTGAAAATCTTAAATTACTGCAGTGTAAGTTATGAAAATAAATTTGTAAAATTATAGTTATCTAGGGTTCTGAGTTGTTTTTTTCTCTCCTTTCTTCTATCTAGCATATTACCACTTCAACCAAAGGATTTCTGTCCCCAGGATCACGTAGCCCTAAATATAAGAGCTCAAAGAAGTGTTTAGTAAGAAGTGCTTTAGTTCTTATGCAACTTTATATTCTCATGTTCAGTCAGGTGACCTCTATTTAATGGCTGTTGAAATTTATTCTAAGATTGCAGAAATGGCTAAAGAATCCATGCCATGCCCAACAGAAAGTGTTTACCCAGCTTTGGTGAACTGTTTGGCACCAGTTGACATCATTTTACCTCAGATTACATCAAACATGTGGTAAGTGGTTATTAAGGCTTCTGGCTTATACTTAAAGATGTTACCTGTTTAAAGGAATACTTAAATGATCAAGGTTCGTATATTTAGAATTGATTTACATGCACTTTCACACACATTTTATTTTAGAAATAAATAAAAATTCAGCTGAGAAGATGGGCCAGATAGGGCAATAAGAGAAACATTTATCATAAATAGTAATGGCTAAGATAATTCTGTGCCTAATATTTGCCAGGTGCTGTGCTGAACTCTCTGCGTGTCTTATCTTGTTAATCCTAATGTAAACCTATAAGGAGTATAGTTATTTCTACTTTATAATTTGAAATTTACAAAGGTTAATCCAACTAAGTCACACAGCTAAGAAGTCATAATGTAAGTGAAGGATGAGGCACACATTAGGCTTAGTCTGTTTCCAGCGCTATTCCTTAAGCCAGACATACACATGAGATTTAAATCTGGTTTCATATTAAAGGTATGTGTGCTCGTCCTCAGAGTGGGTTAGGTGGGCCTATATAAATTCAGTTATGACCGAGCTTAAATCAGGAAATTGAGCTGGATAGGCCTTCACAAATAGAATAAATAGAAAACTAATGACTTTTCCCCCTTTCTTTCATCATTGGTTCAGGGCAAGAGGACTGGGACAACTTATTAGAGCCAAGAATATAAAAACAATTGGTGATTTGAGTACTCTTACAGCATCTGAAATAAAAACTCTTCCTATCCGTTCTCCGAAAGTGTCCAATGTAAAAAAGGCTCTCAGAGTCTATCATGAGCAGCAGGTAACAACTTAGACATTAATTATAAATCATGTATAACAGAATGAGTATACAATTAGCCACATAATTACCGAAGTTTGTATTTAATCTCTTCTTACTTAAAAGCCCATTTGATGGTGCTTTTCCTGCTCTCCCGCAGTCAAAAGTGACTTAAAATATCACTTTGTGATTCCACAGGGAAGTTTGCTCATTTATTTTGTACTCTTTTTGTGTGATACACCTGTTTATTTGCATTCTGTTCTCTGACCCCCTTACCTCTTATTTCCACCAAATTGATTGGTTCCATGGGTGCTTTTCCTAAAACATAGATGTTCAAATCTAAACATTTACAAAAATCTTACAGATTTGTAGTTAACGTGTTTTGATCTTGATATCCAACACAGTTGTGACTAATTCTTTTACTTGCTCTTCCTATCATCTTTTTGCACATAAACACTTTGGATTGTGGTCATTTTTCAAGATTCTGATAAAAGCCAAGATTATTCCCTCCTATAAAAATATATTTGGAAAATTTTATGTTTTGTTTCAGAAGGATTCAGACTCTCCTGAAACCCATTCAGAGACCCTTTATGTATCCATTGAGATTATGCATAATTCTGAATAAATGAAAAATAGGATGTGTTAAGGGTGAAAACCAATATTCTATACTAGAATTTGAGACTAGAGTTTGCTAACTACTGAAGACTTCTGCTATACTCTTGAAAGTCCTTGATTTAGTATTAATTTATTTATGATCTTTAAAAACATTTGTTAACCAGTTAAAAAAAACTGTATTAGTAATTTTCAGTCTCATATATCAAGAGTTTAGTTTCTGAAGTATTTTCAGTGGTCCATGGGCCCTGGGAATTGTCTCTGAAAATTACGTGTGTGTGTGTGTATGTATGTATATGTATGTATGTATATATATATATATATATATATGTTTTTTTAATTGAGTTCATAATAGTTTACATCATTTTGAAATTCCAGTTGTACATTATTTCTTGTCTGTCACCACATAAGTGCTCCCCTTCACCCCCTGTACCTATCCCCCACCCCCCTTTCCCTTGTAACCACTGAACTGTTCTCTCTGTCCATAAGTTTGTTCATATTCCACATGAGTCAAATCACACATAGATGTTTTTAAACTGCTTTATTGAGATACATCCACATACCATAAAATTCACCCACCCAAAGTGCACAATTAAGTGGTTTTGGTATATTCATGAAGTTATACAACCATCACCATGATCTAATTTTAGAACATTTTTCATCACCCCAGAAAGAAACCCTGTACCCATTAGCAGTCACTCCTCATTTTCACCCCCCTGGGCAACCACTAATCTTTTTCTTTATAGATTTGCATATTGTGGACATTTCATAAAAGTGCAGTCGTATAACTTGTGGTCTTTTGTGGCTGGCTTCTTTCACTTAGCATAATATTTTCAAAGTTTACATGTATCAATACTTCATTCCTTTTCATGACTAAATAATACCCCATTGTATGAAGATACAACATTCATGTTATTCATTCGTCGTTGGTGAATATTTGGGTTGTTTCCAACTTTTGCTATTATAAATAATGCTGTTATGTACATTCATATACAGTTTTTTTTGTGGGTAGGTGAACATTTTTATTTCTGTTGGGTATATACGTGGGAGTCAAATTGCTGGGTCATATGGTAACTGGTAACATTCTGAAATTAGTGTTTTCTCAATCAGTAATCAGTAACCCTTGGGAACAGCTATGAAAATTGTATTCTTTTAAAAAGAAGTCTATATTTAAGCTTGAAAATCTACCTGAGATTTTCTTTTCCCATGTTGATAAACTTGGGAAATATAATGTAATTTTCTTGGCTACCATGGCTTTATTTCTTGAAAGTCCATCAGGAAATATCAATTCCTAACCATCTCTTTGAGAAGACCCTTTGTAATGCTATTTTTTGTGTTGTTAGTAGAACACAGTTTCTTAGCAATATTAGCTAAGCTAATAATCATGTGATGGGCTATAGAACATATCATGTCAGATTCTTTTCCAGCGTTAGTACTGTTAGTCCTATTAAAAGTAACTGTCAATTTGTTGGTTTTGTTTTGTTTTTACTGGCCTGAATGTATAATCAAGGTGAAGTCTCGTGGACTAGAAGAGATTCCAGTTTTTGATATTTCTGAGAAAACAGTAAATGGAATAGAAAATAAATCTCTCTCTTCTGATGAAGACAGACTTGCCTCAGGTATATTTTAGCAAAATGAGACAATTTTATTTACAAAATCAACTGACTTTCTTGAAGAAATAATTTGTTATGGTTTTACAGATCTTTCTCGACTTACAGTGAGGTTACATCCTGATAAACCCATCATAAGTTGAAAATATTGTTAAGTCAAGAATGCATTTAATGGCCTGGCCTTGTGGCTTAGTGGTTAAGTTCAGTACACTCTTCTTCAGCGGCCTGGGTTTGGATCCCGTGTGCAGACCTACATCACTCATCAGCTATGCTGTGGTGGCGACCCACATATAAAATAGAGAAAGGTTGACACAGATGTTAGCTCAAGGCTAATTGTCCTCAGCAGAAAAAAAAAATAAAAGCATTTAATACACCTACTGAACGTCATGGCTTAGCTTAGTCTTCCTTAAATGTGCTCTGAACACTTAGATTAGCCTACAGTTGGGCAAAATCATCTAACACAATGCCTATTTTATAAAAAAAAAAGGGTTGAATATCTCATGTAGTTTATTGAATACTGTACTGAAAGTGAAAAACAGAATGGGTGTATGGGTACAGAATGGGTGTAAGTGTATCGGCTGTCTACCCTCATGATTGCATGGCTGACTGGGAGTTGTGGCCTGCTGCCACTGCTCAGCATCACCAGAGAGTATAGTACCGCCGCATATCGCTAGCCCAGGAAAAAGAATCAAAATTCAAAGTACAGTTTCTACTGAGTGCATATCACTTTCGCACCATCATAAAGTCAGAAAATCGTAAGTATTTTTTTCATGCTAGTTGCTGAGTCTATAAAAAAATAACTGATTTAAGTATATTTCATTGCCTTTCTCTCGTTGTCAACTTCTACTCCATCAAGCTCTCAAATAAGGATAAAACTAAACATTGTGTTCCGGTTACACTGTTAATAAAAATGAAGTAGTGTGACTATTTATTTATTTATTTATTTTGCCAAGGAAGATTGTCCCTGAGCTAATGTCTGTGCCAGTCTTCCTCTATTATGTATATAGGATGCCACCACAGCATGGCTTGATGAGCATTGTGTGGGTCCATGCCCGGGATCTGAACCCCGGGCCACCAAAGCAGAGTCCATGAACTTAACCACTGTGCCACCCTGCCAGCCCCTGGAAATTTCTTTTATAGCCTAAAATAAGCTCTGGTCGATTTTTCTGTCACCTTGTTCTCTTGAGGAGCAGGGATACCTCAACTTGTACTATCACCTTGAAATTCAGGGACATAAACTTTTTATTAACCTAAAAGGAGATATTTATACAGCTTAAGTTTTATCTGGAATAGATTTAATTCTGCTTTTTTCTCTTTTAGATTTAATTAATCCTGTTGCTTTAGAAACTCCGCTATCTAAAAATCTCGTGGCACAGATTAGTGCACTTGCTCTTCAACTGAATTCAGAAGATCTCCATAATTATTCAGGAAGTCAGCTATTTGAAATGCATGAGAAACTTGGTAGCATGGCAAACTCTATAATAAAAAATCTGCAGTCACGTTGGAGGTCGCCAGCCCAGGAAAATTCTGTCTAGTATTTTAAGAGGAAATTGAAGTGTTTTTAACGTCACTGAATTTGTTGATTCATCAAATAAGTCCTGAAATATAGCACAATTTCAGAGTGAATGTTTGCAAAGTTGATAACATTTCAAATCTTGAAGGGCAATGACTTAATATGTAAGTTCAGTTTTGTAAGTTTATTACGTGAGATCATTTCTTTCCACATAATGTATTTTCTTGGCTGCTATGTGTGCTTTCCCTCCAAATTTAAATATCTTACTGAAATGTAAAAGCAGAAAATAGAAACAAAAGCATACTTTTTATTTTACACTTAAACTCATGCATATTCTAATGAAACATTTTATGTAAAATATATCTTATTTTTAAATAAGTAAAATTGAAAATTTTTATTTGAATTTTTTGCTGAACTGATACAGGTGTTTATACTTGATTTCTTTTTTTTAATCTATTTTTGTTTTGCCCAAGGTTTAAGAAACTTGTTCTCAGTAAGACACCTCAAATGAGATGCAAAAGAGTTGTAACATTTTTCACAGATGTCAGCTTTGTTTGGACAACTTTCAAGAAAAATACCAAAAGTTTCAACTTTTGAGGTTAAAATATTAAAGCAGAATTTACTAAGATTCCATTCATTTATTTGCATTAGCAAATATTTGTGCAGCAGCATTTGCCTGTGAAAATTAACTCTTATGAGACATATAGTATTCATTTTGAAATGCACGACTATTTGTACATTATGTATAGATTACAGTGGTTTTAATTTATAAATTTCAGCCTTCATTAATTGCATGAATTTTTCTGCAGCTTCTTGTGAATACATTTGTTTTGTTTATAGAAGCATATTTTGTATATATTAAGTACTGAATATCAGTATGGACAGTACAAGTGCTTTGTGGGCTTGCTGCAGATGTTTGTAGAGTTCTGTATCTAAAGATAAAACAACAAATAGTTTTGTACTTAGTTAATAGTCTTAGTTAAATCACAACTTTATTTTCTAAAGTAACCAAATTGAGTAAAGTTATAGAAATGAGAAAGTGTTAAAACTTTGCTACTCATACCCACATCTTTTTTTCCCGCTTTTGGTTTGGAAGAGGGTATCAGCCACTAGACAGTGTGCCTCATGACATTCTTTTCAATGGAGCGTTAGTTTGAGTATTTTAATTACCACTTGGACTATAAGAAACATAGAGTTTATCTGTTCTTTCACCTACGCCTAAAGCAAACTTGGAAGAAATTTGAAACTGTTCTTTGGGAATATGTTTGTTTTGCCTAGTTTTAAAAAACAGAGTGTATATAATTAAAATATTTGTAAATTTTACCAACTAGTATTAGTGCCTGGCTTCCCATATTTGTTTTGTCTTTCTAACAGTGATAATATCTCATTTGTTCTTTGCGTAGAATGAGTGAGTGATCTTCTCAGTTTCACACTTTAATAAGAACTAACCCTTACTTGTAAAGGTGCACATTTCTTCAGCAAATTCTAGAAAGTTTCATCCTGTGTTTCGTTTGCTCCCATGTTGAGAAGGGGACCGCCAGCCAGCCACAATAAAAGTTGGTGTCTTTTTCATAATCATAAATCCATCATCATTACAAATATTTTAGGTTCTAAGTTTGATATTCATATACTGAGGATAGTTTTAAAGAAATTCTGGGACTGCTGAACTGAGGATTGTAGCTTGAAGAAATTAATGAAAAATAGGAATTTTTTTTAACAATTGTAATTGTGGTTTAAATTGTCTCTCATTTATTTCCCAAATTATGCTGATGGTAAAGAAACACAAATTTTTAGTGAACAAGTATAGGAAGGGGTTGTGTGTTTGAAGGAGTCAAAATTAACTCATTTCATGACTACGTATTTTAATGCTTCTGTGAACTAAACTTGCTGGTGAAATGAAGTTCTTGGGAAGGTGAACAGTGTAGCAGAAAATGATGAAAATGATTACTATTTACTCAAATCACTGAATTTGAGGTGAGCACAGATACTTTAAAACATTGTGGCTCAACAAGGATATATTTTAAAATATTATTTGAGGGCAAAAGCCAGTTTGCTAAGTCTTCATTCTTGATAATAGTTACAAGTGTATATTTGAGGTACCTTATTTTCAGTATTCTTGCCTTAAAGTTTTCTACAGTTTTCCCTGAATGATTCCTGAATAGCAGAAAGCATTAATATTCCTTGATCAGCTCTAGTGTGTTCTTTCAGTATTAAAGTGATAATAGTTTTTTCAAATATTTTCTAATGATTAATAAAACAAATGGAAAATATTAGTAAGAATACTCAAATGTGAGTTCTTATTTTATTCGTTTATAAAAATCTAGTTGCATGCAGAAGCATAGTATAATTTTTCGTGTTCCAAAATGGATTTCGTAGTGGATTTCAATTTTCAGTATTTCAATGAGCCCATTAATAAAGATGCTCCACTATTTGAACAAGTTTGAAAGCCAGTGTTGAATGGTCTGGAGCTTGTGCTTTAATTCCATGTAGTGCAGGAGGAGTCAGGGTAAACAGTAATGCTATTGGGCAATACAGTCAAAAAGGAGATGTAAATCTGAATATTAAAAGCATGATAGTTCCTGACATTCCCCATGGATTCCTTTTTTTCTGTACAGTTTGAAAGTAGTCAGAGATTCTCTTATATGTTTAAGAATCATCAAAATGTCAAGAAAGTTGGATTATATCTTACCTAAAAGTGACAGGGCAAGTAACAAAATTTAGGAAAAATGGGAGGGTTAAGTGTAAAATATACAAGTAGAGGTTTTTTAAAAAAAGATAAAGGAATGAGAATAATTAAATGTAAGTGCTGTTTAAAAAGCTTGGTTAGTGGAAATTTGACAACATGAATTAAAAGGGGTCCAATTGTCTCTTAATGCCATTCCTTCCAACTTTGACTTAATAATCCAGTAAGAAAGACCTATCTTCCATCTCATACCTTTCATGATTGATTTTCAGGGAGATAATCTGTCAGGCTGGGAGGCTATAAAGTAGCAATTGTTGACATTAGGCTAAGCTTCGGTGAGAGGAGAGAGCTCTTTGCTCCTTAGCACAAACCGTGTCCATTTTATCCCTAAGCCATTAGAGAGGTCTTGTACTTTGTATACAAACATTAGAGTGAAGTTCTGACTTTTAACACAATGCTCAAACTTGTGTGGATGTGTGAAAATGCAGATTCTGATTCAGTAGGTCTGCCATGTATGGGGCCTGATAGTTCTAAAAACTCCCACGTGATCCATACAAATGCTCATGTCTGAACTACACTTGTGGTAGGCAGGCCCAACTGGCTTCAAGCTGTAAATTAGGTTTTGATGACCCAAGCAAGTTTAAGTCTTTAGAATTATTCCCACAAAAGATAAAAGGTGGTCAGTCTTTAAGTAACCTCTTCAAATTTATGAATTGGGGATGCAAACTGGTCTTGAAGGCTTCAAATTAAAGTTCAATTGTTGAAAGAATTTTACCTCTTTTAAATATGGAAGATTTATGTTTTTAAATAGGCGGTTAAGTGTTTTGTGTTATGAAGAACCCTATTAAGCAGTTTGGACAATGAGAGTCTTTTCTCATGAGAATATGTGGATTATGTTCTGATTTTTTTATTAATATAAAAGTAAGTTCTAAAATATTAGAGATATACTGAGTCTCTAAATGATTCTTGCCTTCTAAGTTATGGGACTTTGTTATTTTATAAATAAACATTGAAAACAGACTATTCCTCAGATTAATTTGCTAGTAGGTAGTACTGTAAGTCGTACCTGACAGATGTGCCTTGTCATTTTACTGAAGACTTCTGGTGACTTTGCTGTTATGTTACATGGTTGAAAATTTCTATTTCATTATAAAATGGAATTTGAAAGACAGTTGAATAATTTGATTTTCTAAAAGTGAGTTTTCTTGGCATTCTGTTACGACGTTATATTTCCCTCACATATTTAAATACTCTTTGTAAGAACTGCCCTCATCCAAAGCACTTAAGAAAATGTAGCCAGAAGTTAAGTAATGGGTTTTTTTAATTGATTTATCAAAATTTATTGATTTGTTGATCTGTAAAGGAAATCTGGGCTTTCCGGTTTCTAATGGCTCAATTAATGATATGACTGTTATATACCAGGCTTTGTATATTGCTTTTTGAAAATAGCCATTAAAATCTGAGTCATTTGGACTTGAAGATCTGTAGATATTTGAGTAATAGTCTAACAGAATCATGAGTGTTAACTCAGTTCTTGAAATAGAATCTTAAATTTTATAATGTAGTCTTAACCATTTTTTCCTTTATATACAAAGCCTTTCACCAAAGAACAATTAAAACCAAACATGGAGTGCCAAGCTGTAAATTTTGATTCCCCTGAAATATACCATTAGAATAAAAGATAATCTCTCCCCTTACCTGAGAGTATAAAATTGAAAGCAGTGTTTTAAATTGATGTCACATGAAAGAGAAAACCTACATAGCTCTTAACCTCTCCTTCCAGCAGAGGAAACATCTTAATGCCACAGTGTACAGATTTATAATTGTGGATAAAACTAAGTTTATTAGCACACTTATATGCAGGTAGAGATTGATGTACTGATAAAAGATAAAATTAGAAAGGAAAAAACCGACTGAGCTGAATTATTAATAGAGTGGTTAGGCCATGTAGTATAGGGACAAACATCCCTATGTACTTGGAAATAGCTGGCAGCCAGTGGAATCCGAGTTATTCTATACATACCAGTACCATAATTAATGTTCATAAATACCTTGTGTAATTATTAAAAATATATGTTATTTAATACTCTGCCCCCCAAAAAGCTGTAAGTTAAGAAATAATTTCCAACAAAAGGCAGCATTATTTCTTAAATGGATAAATTACATGTAACTAGGAAGTTCACCTTCAAAAGTGTCAGGGAGCTGAAAATGGAATATGGTATAGTAGTTATTTTGATACTTAATTAAATAACAAGTGTCTAAAGAATTATTTTTATAGAATGAGAATTTTCTAATAGAAAAATGGAATTAAGGACAGAATCAGTTTTGAATATAGAAACTGAGAGATGGTAGTCTTACCCAGTAAGTTTTTAATAGAGCAGGGGTTGACAAACTACTGCCTGCCACCTGTTTTTAATATATCCTATGAACTAAAAATGTTTTTTACATTTTCTAAATGATTGAAAAAAGTCAATAATATTTTGTGACACATGAAAATATAGAAATTAAAATTTCACTGTCCATAAATTAAGTTTGAAACAGTCATACTTATTCACATATTATCTTTGGCTGCTGTCCTGCCACCACAGCAGGGTTGAGTAGTCTGACAGACTGTTTGGCCTGTAGCACCTGACGTGTCTACCGTCTGGCCCTTTATGTCCCTTTTGGAAGTGATAGTTTTGTTCATACCTGGCATGTAGTCAATTTGGTTATTTGCTTATAGCTGGTAAAATGGCGATCTTGCTTCCTTAATCTCTTAATTTCTATTGCTGTTATTTAGATTTTACTTCATAAAGTGGGCTCCCCTGATTACATTTATATCTTACGATTGCTCAAATAGACGTGTACTAGGAGATCCTAGTACTTTGTAGGTAAACTTTTTTCTCCTACTTAAATTCTTAAAATGTAGTTAAGTGTTTGCCATGGATATTAAGGGACCATGAAGCATGAGAGAAAGGCATTTGGCACTAATTGGTTGTCACACCTGTGAAGTAAGTCAGGGGATCTGGGAGTTTGCTTTCTGTGTTGGTGAGTAATCGATTGCTTTCCATCTATCTTAACACTACCTCCAGTGGATAGACTTGATTAATATGCACTTAGAGCAGGACTGAGAGAAGCCAAATCAGTCATTTATTAGCCCTATAATATTTTTGTTCTCATCATTTGATGTACTCTGAGAGCTTAGTTTTACATTCAGAAAGTATTTATATTTGATAAATGATTTAAGTTGAAACTTCACAGAAGCATCTGTTCATTCCTCAGCTACACTTGTAGATGGGAAATTAGGGTGCAGCCAGTTTTATTTGTGTAATGCTTGTACAATGTTTGAAGCAGGTAGACCTATACGAAAAGTGTATTTTCGGGTTCATTATGACAAGGTTGAGGTAGGGAGAATTTATGTCTGATCCACAGTAAAACTTTTCATGATCTATTGAGAGTTGACTGTTACCACTTGCCAATTGAAACTGGATATTGAAACATTTTTAAAGAGATGCACTTTAATCTGAAATAAAACTATAAAAATTAAACAATTCTGGTCCTTGTTTTTGTTTGGTTTTGGGTTTTTGACTTTTTTGTTTTCGTGAGACCTGAAATGAGTAAGAATAGCATAATCCAAATGCCTGCATAAAGTGAGCATTGTATCTGTCCACAAACACGGGAACCATTTTTCTTCTTGTCTCCTTTTATGGCCTGTTTTTAACCATAGAGGCTCCTGTTTAATTCCTAGTTTCATGGGTTCTACACAGTTCTAAACCCGTTCTGCTTTTAAATAAGAAAAACAAAATAGACTTAGTGATGTTGAAAGATACTGTATTAGTTTACTATGGCTGCTGTAACAAACCAGTGGCTTCAACCAAAGAAATTTACTGTCTCACAGTTCTGGAGACTAGAAGACTGAGATAAGGTGTCAACAGGGTTGGTTCCTTCTAAGGGCTGTGTGGAGGACTGTTCCGTGCCTCTCCCCTAGCCTCTGGTAATTTTTGGATTCCCTGGCCATGTGAAGGCAGCACCCCAATTATCTGCCTTCATCTTAACATGATGTTCTCTGGGTCTATGTGTCCCTTTGTCCAAATTTCCCTCTTTTATAAACACCAGTTCTGTTGGATTAGGGCCCACACTAATTACCTCATCTTAACTAACAACTTCTGCAATGACCCAGTTGACAAAGTCACATTCAGAGGCACTGGGGTTTAGGACTTCAACATAAAAATTTGAGGGGGAAATGAAAAATCGTAACATACATTTCAAAAGTAGCATCGGGTGGTACTATGAGCACTGGTGATCAAGAGAACCGGGTTTGAGTGTAACCTAGAGACGTTTGTCTCTTGTACAACCTCTTGAAATTAGCATGAATAGTTACTGAGGTTCTTTGCAGCTTTACGTCCTGTGACTGTGTGGTAGTGGAGATATATACAAGGGACTTACAAAAATGACCCATGCACATGGCTAGAAAGTTGGATGAACAGCAAAATTTGAAAACTAGATATTCCGTGTTTTAAGGTGTGTCAACTGTGATAAATATTTTAAGAAATGTGATTACTAGGATTCATTTTAAGGTAATGGGAGGAGGGCATTGGTGCGCTAGAGATGGAACAAAATTAACCGTGAGTTGATAACTTTTGAGGCTAGGAGGTGAGTGTAGCAGGATTCTCTACTTTTGTATTCTGTTGAAAATGTTCCAAGCTCCAAAAGAAAGCCTAGAATTAAGAGAGAAATGTGTCTATTCTTCTTTATAATAGCAACTGTATAGTGTGCTTTGGCAGCCTTATAAAGTGAACAGGAAATCTGAAAATGGAAACGTTTATTGTAACTGAGACATATACTTTGGGTGTTCCCAAAACTTGGGGGGGGGGGGGGAATATCTCTAGTGCACGGTGGGATTGTTGCCCAGCTTAACCTGGATTTTTAACCCATTGTAAGCGAAGATGGAAAACCTGGGAGGGGAAGAGTGACTCTCCCACCATGAGGATGCTTAGGCATTGTCTGCCTTTTTCTTGCGACGGTAAGTTTCATAAGAACACCAGCTGTCTCTTGTTCATCACTCGAACCCCAGCATCTTCACAGTGCCTCGCATTCAGGTGTAGTCAACTGATCATCTGCAAGTGTGCACTCTTCACTAGTGTGCTCACTGTGAGTCTCAGAGAGAGACACATTAAGAAGCTTGAGGACAGCAGTATTACTACAGCTCTAAAGTAACATGGACAGATCTTCTGCTTTTTAGAAAGGATACTCTGTTAATTTAAGCATTAAGCCATTAAACGGTTGGCATCCCACCTTTGCCACATACTGCCAGCCCACTGGATGCAGATGAGAAAGATCCCCTGAGGTTAGGATTGTATCCCACAGATTGTTTCTATTTATAAATAAGACAAGTACGGATAGAGTTCTGAGAAAGTCTGCTTGTGCCACTTTCAACAGTACATTTTTTTTTAGTTTAATTTTTTTTAGCGACGTCTGGTGTGAGGGATTTGCCTTATTGAAATTTTTTATTTGTAGATCTTAAAACTATTAAAAATGAATAATGCTCATTCCATCAGTGATGTTTGTTGCAGAATTAATAGATTTTATTAGTTACTAACGTCACCAATTTATATTGACTATCAGCTTTATAACTTCAGAACTGGATTAGAAATAAAAGCATCAGCATTCAGTAAGCAAGGAAAAGGTGAATGTCACTGCCATTTTGCTTTAATGTGTTTAATAACATGTTCAGAATCCTTGTTTTAGAAAAGAAATAATGTTAAACATTTCATAATGGAGAAAGACTCTGGGTTGATGCAGCAATAATAGAACATTGAAGAAACTTTTAAAATCTCTCTTCTGAAATTAAACATTTTAAAACCCACAGGAAAATTTGATAATGGCAATTTAAAACATAAGGAACCTATGGGTTTAATGTTGTCTCTTAAGTTTTATGTGCAAGTCCAAAAAATAATGAGAAAGTAAATCCAGTTTAGTAATTGGACAGATCGGTGATACTAACATTTGTTTTACTGGAGTTATTGGGTTCACGTAGAAACAAATTAAGGGATGGTAGAACCATACATCATACTGACACAGAAAAACCATTAGGCAGCTTGAGAACTTGGATAATAGTGGAGAGTTTAAACAGAAATACTGACTGCAGGAGTTGTAGGTCCTGCAGAGACGTGTGATGCTTTGACATGCCTAAATGGCTTCGACATAGTTGGCTGGGAGCATGCCGGTCCTGCCAGTCCTCTGCACGGTGCCATACATCCAACCTTCATCAATAGCTTGAACATTCACGATAGCATCTCCATCTTTGAAAGACACCTCATCTGCATCAGCAGCCATATAGTCATACATGGCACGGAAGATTTTCTATTAGTGAGGAGGGAAAAAAATTTATTAGATTTGCAACAATTAACCCTCACCCTTAATTTCAAGGTCTCTTATGACTTAACTCCGCAAATTTAAGTTGCACAAAAGAGAATGTGCAACCACCACCAGGAAAGTGAAAAGACAACTCACAAAACAGGAGAAAACATTTGCAAAGCATATATTTGATAAGGTATTACTATGCAGAATATATTTTTAAAACTCCGACAATTTAATACCAAAAAAAGGGTTGGGGGAGGAGGCAAAGGATCTGAAGTCTCCAAAGGAGATATACAAATAGCCAATAAGCATATAAAAAGATGCTCAAAATCATTAGTCATCAGGGAAATGCGAATTAAAACCACAGTGAAATACCACTTCACACACCAGAAAGATGATCATCAAAAAGAAAGACGGTAACAGGTGTTGGAGAGGATGTGGAGAAACTGGAACCTTCATAAACTGCTGGTAGGAATGTAAAATGGTGCAGCCACTTTGGAAAACAGTTTTGGAAGTTCCTCCCAAATTAAATATAGAGTTACCATATGACCCAGCAATTCCATTCCCAGGTATATACCGAAGAGAAATGAAAACATATATCCATGTAATGGAACTTGTACACCCATATTCATGGCAGCATTATTCATAACCGTCAAAAAGTAGAAACAACCCAAATGCCCACCAACTGATGAATGAATAGAGAAAAGGCGGTATTTCCATACAGTGGAATAATATTTGATAATAAAAATGAATGAAGTACCGATACATGATACAACATGGAGGAACCTCAAAACATTAAGTAAAAGAAGCCAGTCACAAAAAGACCATGAATTGTGTGATTTCATTTACATGAAATTTCCCAAATAGACAAATCTATAGAGACAGAAAGTACATTAGTGGATGCCCAGGATTGGATGGAGAGGGGAGAGCAGGCTCAGGATGGGGAGTGACTGCTGATGGGTACAAGGATATTTTTTAGGGTATGAAAATGTTCTAAAATTAGAGTATGGTGATGGTTGAACAACTATGTAAATGAACTAAAAATCATTGGAATTGCACACTTCAAATGATGAACTTAATACTATGTTAATTATATATTCATAAAACTGTGTGTGAAAAAATGTGTTTATTTATATATGGACTTTCTTTTTTTCCATTTTGAGGAGGTCAGTCTTGTGTTTTGGAGAAGAATTTGAAAAACCACAGCAATGTTGCCTGTCATCTCTCACTTTCAGAGTTTGAGAGTATACCAGTATTAAAAGTTTCTAAAATCTATCTTCCACAATGTTAACAAAAAAATTGTAACATAGAGGGAAGGGAAAATGGGGAGTTACAATCAGTGGACATGAACTTTCAGTTAAGCAAGATGAATAAGTTCTAGAGATCTGTTGTTCAACCTTGAACCTACAGTGAACAATAAAGTAGTGTACATTTAAAAATGTGATAAGGGGGTAGATCTCATGTTCACGGTAATCATCACAATACAATAGAATTTTTAAAAATTGTAACAACTTGAAGATATAAATAAAAATTGAAGGTACTCAAATTTTCTTGATAGGAGCAGCCACTGGTTAGTAATTTGGTATGTAACCTACATATTTTTTGTTGCATTCTGAAATAGATACACATACATTCATATCCAAGGGTAGGTTTTCCCTTCCCCTTGAGTAAATGGAACAATACTATAAATAATACTCTGACTTGTTCTTTCCATTTAATATAACTTGTAGGTCTTTCCATCTAAATATAGATGTATCTCATTCTTTTTACTGCTGTAGAGAATTTCATGTTTTAATTATACCACAGATTACTTAGCCATTTCCATTTTTCTGGACATTCAATTGTCACGATTTTTTCTTACACTAACCCCCTAATGTTTGTCTTTGGGCAAATATTTCAGAAGAAAGAGCTTTTAAAGGTGAAAGTATTAGGTCAAATGGTATGTGCATATTAATTTTTTAAAAAGTTCGTTACTATAATGTTTTAATATGATACTCTATTATTGTTTTAATTTGCATATTCCTGGTTTATACTCAAGAACATTTTTTTTGTTGGCCATTTTTACTTCTTTTCCTGTATGAATTGTCTATTCATACGCTTTCAGTTCTTTCTTATTTCGAGGGGAAGGGGAATAATTTGTCAAAGAATTTTGGAGAGCTTTATGCTTTTTAGATCTTAACTTTTTTGTTATGTATGCAGCAAATATTTTCTCACAATTTGACTTGTTTCTTTTTGTTTAAAAAAATTAAATTATTATGGTCGAATCTGTCAGTCTTTTCGTGTATATTTCCCGATTTTGGAACTTGCTAAGGAAGGCTTTCCCCATCCCCAATGTTATAAAAGTACTCTCTATTTTTCTGTAGTTTTTTACAATTTTGCTTTTTTTCCCCCTGCTGATTTGTAATTCTTTTAGGGTCCATTTCTACACTTCATCTTTTTCTAATCTATTCCTATGCTAAATCCATATTTAATTATAATAGCTTTACATGTGTTTTGCTCTGATATGGTTAAGTCCTTTTCTGTTGTCATTTTCAAAATTTACTTGGTTATTCCTGCATCTTTACTCTTTCAAATAAATTTTAGGATTAACATACAAAATTTTTTAATAGACTGTTGGGATTTTGATTGGAATTGCCTTGAATTTCTGGATTTATTTTAGGAGAAATGTAAACTTTACAAGATTCCCTTCCTGAAATATAATGGGTCTGAATAGTTATTTAGATGTTCATTTATGTCCTTGAGTAAAGCTAGTTTTCTTCATACAAACATTGTTCATTTCAATCCTAAAGAATTATGTTTTTGTGATGTTATGAATGAGATTCAGGGTTTTAAACTAAGAGTTTTAAAGTAGTCTGGTGAATTGCAAACATGGTTTGACTTCTCTCTTTAATATATATTAATAGGGGAGATCTAAGATATGACATGTTTATATGTGACGTGCATACATATGAATCTCCTTTTTTTTTTTTAAAGATTTTATTTTTTTCCTTTTTCTCCCCAAAGCCCCCCGGTACATAGTTGTATATTCTTCGTTGTGGGTCCTTCTAGTTGTGGCATGTGGGACGACGCCTCAGCGTGGTTTAAGAAGCAGTGCCATGTCCGCGCCCAGGATTCGAACCAACGAAACACTGGGCCGCCTGCAGCGAGTGCGCGAACTTAACCACTCGGCCACGGGGCCAGCCCTCATATAAATATTCTTAAAGAATGATTCCAAACAGCAAATGTTTTAGTTTAAGACAGTGGGTGGGACCAAAGAGCCCAAATTGATAATTTGCTTTAGTTTTTCTGTTTTTTTAAATCGTTGAATAATGATTTTTAATTATTTGAGTTGCGTAATGAAGGTTTTCTGATATTACCGTTAACATGAGATATGTAGTAAAGGAGCATTACATAAAACAGAAGCTTTCATTAAAAAAAGAAAGCAGAATACCTATATAATCGTTTTTGCACATATCAGAAAATAAGAATGATTTGAGCACATTTTTATTATTTACTTACTCCAGCAGTAGATGGATGAGACGGGATAGAGGATACTGTTGTCTGTTGGGTGGCAACTGAAGATGATCGTTGTTGGAGCTCTACGGTTTTTGCATGTTTGTAAGCTGAAAGGAAGGAAAAAAATAGTTGAAAACAAGACAATGTGGCTAGGCATCATTTAATCTGTGTTTAGCAGCTGAGCAGTGCTGTCTCTTTCCCTAATTTAAAAACAATGATTTCCAAGAAAGGAGGAAGAAAAATGAAACACCTAACTTCCTGGACCTCTCCACAATTCTAGATTCTAGTCTTTTCTCATTAGAAGAAATGATCCAGATTTTTTTTTTTTTTTTTTACTCAAAGCATCTCTTATAGTAACCGCCAGTGAGCTGGCCAGCCATGGCAGTCATGGTCAGCGCCATTCACTTGTACCTGCTGAGGTTGCAGAGAAGATGCCTCCATCGCTGTAGGTGGAGAGGCGGTGGTCGGCAGCTTCTGAATGCTCAGACTTCTCCTCGCCACCACTGATGCTCAGCGCGCTGGCAGATCGCGACTGCTCCCGGCTCCGGCGCTGAGCTTGGACTGGAGGAGAGGAGATTGCAGAGGGAGCAGAGGTGAAACTTCTGTAGCAGTAATGCCTATCAGTAATGGAATCTCAGTTGGTTTTTGTTTGTTTATTTGTTCCCAAGCACGGTTTTAAGTAGATTTCCATGGATTACACTCTCAAAACTCTTGGGATATGGTACCATCTTCATTTTCCAGATGAAAGTTTAAGTAAATTACCAAAGGTCAGGTGACACATGATACAGTCAGGTTTCAAATCCTGGAGTCCATCCTTGACCACTCCTTCGCTCCACCCTGCCCATTTTCCCAGCTTACCAAAGTGAATATATTGTTATATTCACATTCAAGCTCCACCTTCAACCTTGCCAGAAAGTTCTCCCTAACTTCCAAATTAATTTAGATGCCTTTTCTTGGTGTTTCCACAATCTGTGTGAGGACCTTTAATATTGCACGTGTCAGGGTGTAACCACTGATTTACTCGTCTCTCTTCATCAGGAGTCTAGAGTGTAAGTCCTTTGAGGACAAGTACTATGTATTGTTTTATAACATGAAAAGAAGGCATAAAGGCATGCTGCCTGTTTTGTTGAATGACATCTTCCTTGCCATAAGAGAGTTCAGAAAGTTGCTCAAGGTCAAATCCATTCTCTGCCCTTTGCCTACGTATTTTTTTTTTTCCCACTATTTCTCCAACAGAAAGATGTATTACCGTTTTTTCTTTAGGAATAAAAATGATAATAACAGGGCCTGAAGGAGTCTTACACTGCAGCAATGAAACAATCTTTCCCTAACTTGAACTTGTCTAGAAAATGAGTTTGGCCCACTAGGTAAGGAGGTGTTTTTATGCTAATGGGCAACTCAGGAAATTGAAAACCCTGGAGGTCAGGAACCTCAGAGACTGAAAGTCATTGACTCCAGCCCACTAAATGATGATGTTTATGTCAAAAGCCTTTTTTGGCATAACATACCATTAATCATGTGTAAGCTTCGGGATTGAATGTTGTCTTCTGCTGGATCATAGTCAAACACTGAGCCAGGATTAGTACGCCAGACACGTAAACCTGAGAGTGAGATTAAGGATCAGAACAGATGTTCTCGGACTCTTTCAATAACTTGGAAACCAAGGCATAAACGTAACCACAGGAGGATTGAATAACACTATTTCAGCTTAGGTTCTAGTCATGTCTTCTCAGAGGAGATTAAGCATAAGGTAGAAGAGATGTCAGCTTTGCGAACTGTGAAATAGCAGAGGTTCTTTCACACCTAATGAATACACAGATTGAGGTCCTTTATCCTTTGCCTTGCCGTAGATAATGTCACTTTTGTTCTTCTACTTCCCTTTAAGTTGATTCCCCTCCCCCCCCCCAACGCCCCCCGCCCGGAGGGCTCAATTACCTGTAACAGTTTCCTGATCCTGGTCGTTCCGTTTCTGTTCCATTTCTACCACTTTTCTCTGAATACCTCGGTAGCTAATGTCACTGAAGTCCTGTGTGTTCTTCTTTACTCGCTCAGTGATAGGGTCTGTCACCACCGGTGTAAAGCAACCCTTGTGTTTCTCAAAGTCTTCATGATATTTCACCTGAAATTTCATGAGTTCACTTTGTGAAAATACAATAGTGTGACCATGTCTCCTTTCACGTGTTCCAACAGCCCGGCCAGCCAGTCCTGAAGCACTCGGGACTCACCGTCGAGATGTGGCGCTGGGTCTCCCTCACCCTTCTCATCTCTGGAGTGTCCAAGACATAGGCAGCTTTGCCTTGTATTTGTTTCCGGAAGCTATCAGAATAAAGAACCTGATGGAGGAGAGACATGAATCAGCACAGATCACGGTACTGTCCTAATTCTGAAGCTATCAGAATAAAGAACCTGACGGAGGAGAGACATGAATCAGTACAGATCACGGTACTGTCCTAATTCTGAAGCCTTATAACCTTTCCAACAGATGCTGATGAAAAGAGCTGGGTAGGGATGCTTGAGTCGACTGAAAGGACCCAGCGAGACCCGTGGCTAACAGAGGAACAGGTTAGCGTGAAGATGGACAGGCAGGGCTCGCACCAGGAGAGAAAGAATTCGACTTTGAAAATGTAACTTTCCTTTTCAAAGGAAAAGGGGCACAGTATAATTTTGAAAGGAAAGAGAAAAAAGTGGTTTCTTGTATTTGCCGGGAATTACAGCACCAGCATATTGGATGGTATTTGGCACTAAGTGTGACACTGACATTCAAAAGAACTATCATTTTTCATAGGTTTATGTCCAGATTTCATACACCAATATGCTAATACAGGAATCAAAGTCCTCCAGACAAGAAAAATTCAAAATATCAAAGCCAAAGAATGCATCCATTTCAGAGTATTACCTGTTTCATAGAGTACCTTTAAAATAAAGGCGAGCTGAAGATGGAGGGTGTTAGGAAGTCAATTTGTTACAGTTGGTTAAGTAAGACTACCTCAGAGTAAAGTAAAAGGGGAGAGAAAACATTGGCAATTAACTGGTTATGTCTTAGTATGATCATTTGGAATTTAAAAGCACAGTTGTGTTAATTTTAGTCTAAATTTTCAGTTGAATAAGAAAATGCACATTTTTATGGTGTTAAAATGTTATTTTCCAAGATGCTGCATTTTTCTCTTTTTTTCGTTTTAGTGTGTTTTTCAGTTGAATGAGAAAGGCACGTTTTTATGGTGTTAAAATGTTATTTTCCAAGTTTTTGCACTACTCCTTTTTTTAATCCTAGAAATACCGAGCTAATGTTTTCTTGGTTGCGCTTAGCTCTCTCCATCTCTGGAGTGACAGGTGTCGAAGTTGCTTTTCTCATATTCTCTTTGTACAATACCTAGAGGAGCCAAGAGAGCATCCAGACATCAGAGAGCAGAAAACGAGTTCTGAAAACCATCATCTAGCTGGTGTTACGGCTCAACTACAGCCCACTACGTAAGAAACACCTCAGGAAGATAAAGCCGTTAAAATGTTATTGTATAAAGCAAAAGGTGAAGAAAGAATTCAGTTTGAGCTGGTGGAGTTGGGATGTGGTTTTTAAGTGGGTCAAGAAGAATTTTAAAAGATAAACAAAAGTTCTGAGGAAACTGTGAGATAAATTAGTGGTATAACCATCTTTGCCACGCTTGTTAAAAGTGTAACAGTTTCTTTTTCCCCTCTCTAAATACCGAGCTAAAGTTTTCTTGATTGCGTTTGACTCTTTCCATCTCGGGAGTCATGGGGGTAGGGGTGGCTTTCCCCAGGTTCTCTTTGTACAACACCTGTGAGATACAAAGTCGCACCCAAAAATCACTAGGAGACAATATTCAGGCTATTAAATATAGTGCAATTTGGGGGAGAAAACTCCATGTTTAAACTATTACTATTAGTGAGAACAGCTCTCAAGAAGAAAGCCTGAAAACAGTTAATGGCATGGTAAGTGTAGTATATCACTTAGAGGAGATTCTAAACAACTGGCTTTTTGTTTGTTTTTAAGCCAGGATGGAGTTAGGAGCAGGCCAAACTGCAGGGGTTACTTTGCAAAATGAAAAGCATTTTCGTTTCTCAAGACAATACCGAGCTAATGTTCTCTTGATTGCGTTTGACTCTCTGCATCTCTGGAGTGACAGGGGTTGGGGTGGCTTTCCCCACAGTTTCTTTGTACAAAACCTACAAGAGTCCAATGGATCCAAAAAGCCAAAAAGAAAAAAAAAATTACAGTTACCGAAAGATTAGACGGAACAGATCATTTGTTATAAGGCTCAGGGTGCCAAACCATTTGGGCAATGGGGTTAGATGGAAAGAAATATGTTTCCACGGGAAGTTAAGTGTAGTTATAGCAAGACACACATTTCAGGGTAGGACCCTGCTATGAAACCCTTGCAGCCTGCAAGACAGAACTGCCGCATGCCCAAAAGGGGTGCGAGACCACCTTCTCTCTACTGCTAGGCTATGAATGTCAGGCACCTGAAAGATCATCTTAACAGCACTTGGGGCCTGGGCTTTTCTAACACTGAAAACGTGGAGGCTGCTTCTTATACAGGAACAGGGGACGGGACGTTTTTGCGAGACTTAAATTCATATTGACACACGAGTAAAATCATGGGCCCTCAAACAAGGAAACGATTTTTACTCTTTTTTTCCTTGCTATCAACTCTGCCTCTTGCTTTAGTTTAGTACAACATCAAACTGATCAGTAAGGAAGAATGTTTTCAGAAATTATATCGCTATTATGCTAGATCAATAGGAAACGTAGTACGGCATCATGACACATCCTCAACCTCAATGTCTCCCCTCAGTGTCATTCTTGGGACACAAGAGGTTTGGGAAATGCCATCCAAGAGGAAGAATTCTGTAAAAGTAATGGTTCTCAAAGTGGAGACCGGGACAGCAAGGTCAGCATCACCTGAGAACTTGCTAGAAATGTACATTTTCTGGCTCCACACCAGATCTACAGAATGAGAAACTATGGGGACAAGACCCAGCAGTCTGCTTTAACAAACCCTCCAGGTGATTCTGATACACACTCACGTTTCAGAAGCACTGCAGTCTAGTATTGGAGAAACCTGCAGATAGTGTAGATGGGGAGGACCACAAGGTGCTTCATGACATAAGCTAGCGTCGTCCCCACGCAAACCCCCACCCCCCGGTGATCTATAAACGTGTATAACATCACAGAGCTCAGGCTTACAGGAAATGGTTTACTCAAGTTAGCAGTGAAAGACCATGATAAAGACAAAAGGACCAAAATTGGTAAAACAAAAAACATTTCAAGTGACACTTTTCTTTTTAAGTAAATTGATGATCATTTGCCAAAACCACTACTGGATCTTAATTTATGTCATTATTCCTGAAGGAGAGGATCAGGGGTTATTTTTCCCAAGGTCGCTTTGTCCAAATCTGACAGGGCAAATCAGAACCTAAAGTCATAAGTGCAAAAACACAACAAAATCACAACTCCAATGTTCCAGAAAGATCCCCGTTACACCTACCATGCCACCCCCCAAATTTCATGCTTATGTAAAACAAAGAGACCTTGGGGGTAGCGGATAGAGAGTAAGTTTGGGGAGAGATGAGCCAAAGGATGGTTTATTGGAAAATCCGTTACTTCCTGATATTAGAACTTTCAATTACAGATTAAAGCAATCTTGTTATTATGAGGTTAAGGCTAGGAGTAGCCCTATAGTAAAGAAGGATAAATATGATACAGAAATTCACAAAGTTTAAGTTTTCTTTAAAAAGTAGGATTAATATGTATTATTTTAAATCATCAAAGAAGTAGTTTTTTCTTTCTTGCCAAAGTACCGAGCTAATATTTTCTTGATTGTGTTTGACTCTCTCCATCTCTGGAGTGACAGGTAAAGGGGTTCCCTTGCCCATGTTTTCTTTGTATAACACCTGTGTGATGAGAAAGCATCCAGAAAAACAACCGTAAGTAACATTCCATTTGTTGCGAGATTTTAAGGGTGAGTTCAACTTCCTTGTCACCAAATACACAGTGGTCCAAGGAGCCAGGAGTTATATGCTGATAAGATGGCACGCATTACTTTAATGGCAGCCATTTGTGGGATGGGGAAACTGACTCTGCAGGGCAGTAAGGACCTCAGCTGCCGGGGAAAGGCTGTCAGAGTTATCCGTGTTATTTTTTCATTTCCATAAGCATGGTACAACCTAAACAATCACATGGGGATTTGAGATGGTTAGAACTTGGTTTTGTTGTTATCCAAGCAAACTAAAAGACAAGGGGTTTTTAAAAAAAATATTTTAAAATACCAGATGGAAAGGAAATCAGAATTAATTGAAATAAAAAATAATAGAATCCACAATAGTATCACAGAATGTGAAAGTAGGTCCATTTGCTAAGTGAGATATATTAGAAGCGAAGGAAAGGAAGTGAGTTTAAAAAAAGAAAAAATGTTAAGTATCAATTTAATTATGGGGTTAAATGGCATCTTCTTTTCCCTTTCTCTCCAAAATACCGAGCTAAGGTTTTCTTGATTGTGTTTGACTCTCTGCATCTCAGGAGTGAGGGGGATTGGAATTCCTGTCCCCAGGTTTTCTTTGTACAGCACCTGTAGGATAAGAAAGCATCCAGAACAAAAAGAGCCATCAACCACTTTCGCTGTCTTGTGAAGCAGTTGGGAAGAGAAGGGCAAAGAGGGAGAGAGTGGGTTAGAGGAAGGAAAATACCAGAAGCTTCTAGATCCAACCTGTATGAGCCTAGAGACATCTTTAAAAGCAAGGGAATGCAGGAAAGAGCAGCGAAAACGAAGAGATATGAAAGGAAAGTTTAGTTATTTTTGTGGTTTGAACTAATCTCTGCAGAGCTGAGCGACGGAGAGCACCACGAAAGGGAATAATTAGTCCCCCTGGCTTGTTAGGAGGAGGAAAAAATTAAAAGGGCAAGAGACAGAAGGAGAACCAAGGAAGTTATTTTTGATTTGGAAATGTTATTAATAAACCACATAAGGGCATTTGGGTTTTATAAACATTGCATATAAGAAGATACATACATACGAATCTTCTTTTGTCAACTTTCAAAAGAAGTCAAAGTATTTAATTTTTAGTTTGGGTGAACATATTGGGAAGAATTATTTTTAAGGCAAATGGAGAGCAATGACAAGATGCTGAAAATGGAAACTTGGAAATATCTGTACAAATGCCAGTAAGGACAGAGAAGGTTAGAAAAGGTCAACAGTCTGATCTTCGCAGAAGAAATTTTTGTAAGCTTTAGATTCAGCTCAAATTTGCCAAAGCAGGACAAATGTGGGTGCTTAGACATCGAGAATGTTATGTTTTTAAAGGCTGCACTATAACACGTTTTTTTTTTTAAGTTAAATGATTACATTAATGTTTAACCAAAATGGGGAAACTGACTCATAGGAAATGGCAGCATTAAGTTGCAAATAAGATATGTCAATGTTTTTTATTGGAATAAGCTGATTAGATTTTAAAATATAGCCATGAATCTTTTTGAAGGTTTTAAAAGTAAAGGGATTTTTGTTTGTTTGTTTAAATACCGAACTAAAGTTCTCTTGATTGTGTTTGACTCTCTCCATCTCTGGAGTGATGGGAATCGGGGTCCCTTTCCCGAGGTTTTCTTTATACAACACCTGTATGACACAAGAAAGCATCCAGAAAAACAAGAGCAGTCAAAACAGCCCTTTCTCCTTCCTTGCAGGAAAGCTCCTATGAGACTACAGACATCAAACAGGAAAGACAAATTCACCAAGTCAACCTGTCTTTTCAAGCACAAATCTGGACAAGAACATATTTCATATTTCCTTAGATGAAGTGCCAGTGCCTTTGATATTCAACTTTTACACTAACTCATATATTAAATGTTTGTTCCCTGTGTCAGGAATTAAGGAAAAAAATACAAATAATTTTATGAGAGCCTAAAATTTATAATATAAGAGTATTTAGTCTACAACAGAAAGATGATTTTTAATTAGATTGGCAAATATTTATTTTCCCTACACAGAACACCTGTTTTACAGAACAACAGATATTTAAAACCCCAGACTAAATCAATGCAATATGGTGAAACTGGCCTTTGCTGAGTAAAATCAAGTTGTAGAAAAGTGGTCAAGTCTAAAAGTCAGTGTTTTAATATGTACTTCTGTTTATTTCCCATAATATCTTAAAGGGTCTATGCATACACCACTGGACAATTTTGCCTAAAGGCAGCCTGTGTAAAAATTAATGCAAATTGTAACTTTAAAAAAGAAATTGTCCAAGATCATCAGGATCATTAAGATCTCAAGTAGATATATACAATAATATACTTACTCTAATATAGAAGAACATAATTTAAAAATAGTTTTGAAAATTAATGCAAATCTTTCTAAAGAAAGGAATAATAATGATAATAAACCCACAGGGAAAACAGTGAATATTCCACTCCAAAAGTAATATTAATTTACCATGAAAACTTAACAAAATCAAAAGGTCATTAGTAAGTAGTAATTAAAAACAAAGGAAAACAAAACAAAAAGACAGTGGGACCAAAGAAAGTTACTGATCTAATTATGTGAAAGAATCAAACTTTCAGAAATTATTTAAACTGACAATTAAAAAGCATTTTGGATCCAACTTCCCCCACCCACTAAAAAAATCAAGCTAAATTTTCCTAATGACGTTTGATTCTCCATCTCAAGCATAAGTGAATGTAAGATCCTCACATAGAAGTTTCACAGAATATTGAGTATTATAGAGTTTTTCAGCAACAACAGTGTTAATAAAAGAGAAAATAACGTTAAATATAAGATCATGTTCTGATTTGTGTATTTAAAAAAAATCAGAGGGTCTGGATTTCTGCTTGTGGAATTGCTTGTTTAGGACAAGTATCAAGACAAGACTGCTTTGGGTTCCAACACTGAGCCATTTTCTTTCTCAGTGCTGCTGTTTATTCAAACAGGATGTATGTTAAGGTAACCCCTGTTCCCAGGCAAGAGCCCCATTTCTACGTGTGCCCTCGGGTACTGTCTTTTCTTGCAAGACTAAGCCAGAAACATTGAATAAAAAAAGTTCCAAGTAAATAAGAGTTACATGGGGTTTTTTGGACACCAATGAAGTTTAAAATTCCCAGAAGTAACATAAAGGGTGAAAAGAGAAGGAAAGGAACCAATTAAAAGTTTTAAGGGGCTATTACAGAAAGTATAAAGCGTTAGAGTCAAATGGTGAGTAAAAGATCTGGAAAACAGAAGGATTCAGTTGAAATTTAAAAAAAAAAAAGAAGTTGTTAAATTGATTATTTTAAAGGGACTAATAGTGAGAATTTTGGTTTTATGGAAAGGTATTATTATTTTTTTAATATCGAGTTAAAGGAGCTTTCTCCCAAATACCGAGCTAAAGTTCTCTTGATTGCGTTTGACTCTCTCCATCTCTGGAGTGACAGGTAGGGGAGTCCCCTTGCTCAAGTTCTCTTTGTACAAAATCTGTGTGCACAAAACCAACAATCCAATCAGCCTGGAACCATCCTTTAGGTAGACTTTTAAAATAGTCTCTACAAGTATTTCTGTTTGTTTTATAAGGATATAAAACAGGCCTAATAACTTCAAGACACAGAAACAGGATAGACCACCTTTGGACATTAAGTCACACGCACCACAATGTCTGTCTCTAAGTGGCATTAATACAGACTCAGTTGCCGGGCTGCAGGCAGGAATCACTGTCTGATGTAGGCCTTCTCTCAAAGACAGAAGGATTAGGCCTTATTAAATAGCGTTCAAGTTAATTGAAACTAATATCTATAATGAGTTGTTGGTAACTCTAAATTAGGGAACCAAAAAGAAAGAGGAAGAGAGAGAGGGAGAGAAAGGTTTGGGGGAGTAAAATAAATATTAAAATCTAAATAAATATTAGCTTTCAGTGACCCTGAAAATATTCCCAAAGAAAGCTCATTTATATCTTGCATGGTACAAAAAAATAGCTGAGCCAAGTAAGTTTGCATTTCTGAGTTACTGTGAATTGCTGTTGTCTTTTGAATGAAAATGTTTAAGAATCACCTTCTTTTAAGAAAAGCTGCAAACACAAAATACACATCAAACAGAGCCACAATAAATACAATAAAATTCCAATAACATTGTCCTTTTTGAAAGGGTGTTAGATTTTACTTTTGATTCGTCCACACCAGTTAGAAACACCTAGTGTTATGAGAGGAGGATCTGAGGAAGAAAACGCTGAGCATTATAGGTTTTTAAGGAAAGGGATCAACAGCTAAGTTTTAGGAAAAACACAGTTAAGATGTCACACCAGAACTAAAGTAAAAACTAAAATTAGATTTGGGTTGAAAACTGAGGGACAATTTGGTATCATTATTTTCATTAAATGAATTTAGTAATTTTACTGGAAGAAAATCTTATGTTTATAATGTGTTAAAAACATTATTTTAAATAAGGTTTCAGGGATTTAATTTTTTGCCCCCTAAGAAATACCGAGCTAAAGTTCTCTTGATTGCGTTTGACTCTCTCCATCTCTGGAGTGACAGGTAGGGGAGTCCCCATGCTCAAGTTCTCTTTGTATAAAATCTGTGTGCACAAAACCAACAATCCAATCAGCCTGGAACCATCCTTTAGGTAGACTTTTAAAATAGTCTCTACAAGTATTTCTGTTTGTTTTCATAAGGATGTAAAACAGGCCTAATAACTTCAAGAAGTACAACAAGTGTAGGCCACCATTGGCCATTTAGTCACACGCAGAAGGATGTCTGTCTTAAGGTGCATTAGTACAGACTCAGCTGCCGGGCTGCAGGCAGGAATCACTGTCTGATGTAGGCCTTCTCTCAAAGACAGAAGGATTAGGCCTTATTAAATAGTGTTCAAGTTAATTGAAATTAATATCCATAATGAGTTGTTGGTGACTCTAAATTAGGGAACCAAAAGACAGAGAGACAGAGAGAAAAGTTTGGGGGAATAAAATAAATATTAATAAATATTAAAAGCTAAAGAAATGTTAGCTTTCAGTGACCCTGAAAATATTCCCAAAGAAAGCTCATTTATATCTTGCGTGGTACAAAAAAATAGCTGAGCCAAGTAAGTTTGCATTGCTGAGTTACTATGAATTGCTGTGTTGTCTTTTCAATGAAAATGTTTAAGAATCACATTCTTTTAAGGAAAGCTGAAAACACAAAATATACATCAAACAGAGCCACAACAAGTACAAGTAAAATTCCAATAACATTGTCCTTTTTGAAAGGGTGTTAGATTTTACTTTTGATTTGTCCACACCAGTTAGAAACACCTAGTGTTATGAGAGGAGGATCTGAGGAAGAAAACGCTGAGCATTATAGGTTTTTAAGGAAAGGGATCAACAGCTAAGTTTTAGGAAAAACACAGTTAAGATGTCACACCAGAACTAAAGTAAAAACTAAAGTTAGATTTGGGTTGAAAACTGAGGTACTATTTGGCATCATTATTTTCATTAAATGAACTTAGTAATTTTACTGGAAGAAAATCTTATGTTTATAATGTGTTAAAATATTATTTTAAATAAGAATTCAGGGATTTAATTTTTGCCCCCTAAGATATACCGAGCTAAAGTTCTCTTGATTGCGTTTGACTCTCTCCATCTCTGGAGTGACAGGTAGGGGAGTCCCCATGCTCAAGTTCTCTTTGTACAAAATCTGTGTGCACAAAACCAACAATCCAATCAGCCTGGAACCATCCTTTAGGTAGGCTTTTAAAATAGTCTCTGCAAGTATTTCTGTTTGTTTTCATAAGGATGTAAAACAGGCCTAATAACTTCAAGACACAGAAACAGGATAGACCACCTTTGGACATTAAGTCACACGCACTACAATGTCTGTCTCTAAGTGGCATTAATACAGACTCAGCTGCCGGGCTGCAGGCAGGAATCACTGTCTGATGTAGGCCTTCTCTCAAAGACAGAAGGATTAGGCCTTATTAAATAGCGTTCAAGTTAATTGAAACTAATTCCCATAATGAGTTGTTGGTAACTCTAAATTAGGGAACCAAAAAGAAAGAGGAAGAGAGAGAGGGAGAGAAAGCTTTGGGGGAATAAGATAAATAGTAATAAATATTAAAATCTAAATAAATATTAGCTTTCAGTGACCCTGAAAATATTCCCAAAGAAAGCTCATTTATATCTTGCGTGGTACAAAAAGATAGCTGAGCCAAGTAAGTTTGCATTGCTGAGTTACTATGAATTGCTGTGTTGTCTTTTCAATGAAAATGTTTAAGAATCACCTTCTTTTAAGGAAAGCTGCAAACACAAAATATACATCAAACAGAGCCACAACAAGTACAAGTAAAATTCCAATAACATTGTCTTTTTTGAAAGGGTGTTAGATTTTACTTTTGATTTGTCCACACCAGTTAGAAACACCTAGTTTATGAGAGGAGGATTTGAGGAAAGAAACACTGAGTATTATAGATTTTTAAGGAAAGGGATCAACAGCTATGTTTTAGGAAAAACACAGTTAAGATGTCACACCAGAACTAAAGTAAAAACTAAAGTTAGATTTGGGTTGAAAACTGAGGGACAATTTGGTATCATTATTTTCATTAAATGAACTTAGTAATTTTACTGGAAGAAAAGTTTATGTTTATAATGTGTTAAAATATTATTTTAAATAAGAATTCAGGGATTTAATTTTTTGCCCCCTAAGATATACCGAGCTAAAGTTCTCTTGATTGCGTTTGACTCTCTCCATCTCTGGAGTGACGGGTAGGGGAGTCCCCTTGCTCAAGTTCTCTTTGTACAAAATCTGTGTGCACAAAACCAACAATCCAATCAGCCTGGAACCATCCTTTAGGTAGACTTTTAAAATAGTCTCTGCAAGTATTTCTGTTTGTTTTCATAAGGATGTAAAACAGGCCTAATAACTTCAAGACACAGAAACAGGATAGACCACCTTTGGACATTAAGTCACACGCACTACAATGTCTGTCTCTAAGTGGCATTAATACAGACTCAGCTGCCGGGCTGCAGGCAGGAATCACTGTCTGATGTAGGCCTTCTCTCAAAGACAGAAGGATTAGGCCTTATTAAATAGCGTTCAAGTTAATTGAAACTAATTCCCATAATGAGTTGTTGGTAACTCTAAATTAGGGAACCAAAAAGAAAGAGGAAGAGAGAGAGGGAGAGAAAGCTTTGGGGGAATAAGATAAATAGTAATAAATATTAAAATCTAAATAAATATTAGCTTTCAATGACCCTGAAAATATTCCAAAAGAAAGCTCATTTATATCTTGTGTGGGTACAAAAAGATAGCTGAGCCAAGTAAGTTTGCATTTCTGAGTTACTATGAATTGCTATGTTGTCTTTTGAATGAAAATATTGAAGAATCGCATTCTTTTAAGAAAAGCTGCAAACACAAAATACACATCAAACAGAGCCACAATAAATACAATAAAATTCCAATAACATTGTCCTTTTTGAAGAGGTGTTAGATTTTACTTTTGATTTGTCCACACCAGTTAGAAACACCTAGTGTTATGAGAGGGGGATTTGAGGAAAGAAATGCTGAGTATTATAGATTTTTGAGGAAAGGGATCAACAGCTAAGTTTTAGGAAAAACACAGTTAAGATGTCACACCAGAACTAAAGTAAAAACTAAAGTAAAGTAAAGTAAAGTTAGATTTGGGTTGAAAACTCAGGTACTATTTGGTATCATTATTTTCATTAAATGAATTTAGTAATTTTACAGGAAGAAAAATCCTATATTTGTAATGTGTTAAAAATATTATTTCAAATGAGAATTCAGGGATTTAATTTTTTGCCCCCTAAGATATACCGAGCTAAAGTTCTCTTGATTGCGTTTGACTCTCTCCATCTCTGGAGTGACAGGTGTTGGGGTTCCTTTCCCCAAATTTTCTTTGTACAAAACCTGTGAGATACAAGAAAGTACCCAGAAGACATTCAAAACAAGCACAAAGATTAAACAAGGGAGACATTTGCAGGTGGGGGTGGGGGGCGTGAGGGGAGGGAGTTTTTTAGTGAGTAATATTTAGTAAGGATAATGCTTTTACTCTTTTCTTCATAATTTTAATGATGAATTCTAGAATGCTAATTCTGGGAAAGAAAAAGCACAATGGAAAGCGGTGAGTTATCCGATCTGAGCATAAGGATGAGGAATCTTGTGTTAATTCTACTTACAGAATTTCAGATCTAAGTGTTCACACTTAGTCGCTGACAGTGTTAAACTACTATGAGAAAAGTGAGTCCCTTCATATAAGTCTAAATGGTTTGGGTCAAGTAATAACACAAACACGCACACACACGCACACAGAATTGTTGTTAAGATGTTACTTTTTAAAAAGGGTGATGGGTTATTCTGGTAATTTTTTTAATGGGAAATAAAGTTTATTATTTGATATATTTGTAAATACCGAGCTAAAGTTCTCTTGATTGCGTTTGACTCTCTCAATCTCTGGAGTGACAGGGGTTGGAATGCCTGTTCCCAAGTTTTCTTTGTACATAACCTGTAGGAGATAATTAGACCCAAAAAAGGTAAAATGACTATGAATCCTTTGGATTACGGCTACATGTAGGCTATCTGGTGGAAACTCACAAAAACAATCTCACTTTCAAATATGACACTCAAGGAACAAGGAAAAGAAATTCCACAAACATGTATGTTCTCTCTTCAAAAGTAGTCATTTTACTACCATGAACACTGGTTACTAAATTAGGCATTTTCTATAGTCAACACAGCACATTCCTAGACTGCATTACATAGTGGTAATAAATTCAACAGTGAGAAAAATCTAGCCACTTTATAATATCTAGTATTAGGCCCTTGAATATACTAAGTCCACAGTAGATTTGTACTTAATAAATAGGTCGCTTGGTTTAAAATTTTCTAATCATGTGATACTCTATTCCTTTAGGGTTGTTGGGAATTTTCCGTTTGTTTTGTATTTTCTACTGAAAATTGCTAGCTGGCCCCTAGCCTGTAGGTCCATTTAATGTGAAACTTAAATAGTTTATTTTTTCAGCAAGAACATCTTACCCTGAAATGTTTAATGATTGCTGGATCATGTAAACCAGTGTTTGAACTGGGGCAAGTCCTCATTTGTTAGGAGTAGTGTCAATGGATTGTGAATTGTAGTGAAGCAAGTAAGGACCCTCTGAGCCTCTTTACCTCCTTCCTTTCCTCCTTCCCTATCAATGCTCAGAGTTGTCAGCCTAAAGGAATGCATGGATTCCTTTTAAATGGATGGGGTGTGGAGCATGGGCTAGGGAGCAACACAAAAAACCTAGGGGTTTGCGTTACAGATTAATTCTTAAAGTCACTGACAAACTAGTGCTGATATCATTGTTTTGCTAGGAAACTTTCAGAACTGTTGAAAATCTACTGCCTTGGTACAGAGTTGTGTTTCTTTACCCAGCTAGGCTGTAGAACTGAACAGGGACAGCAGAGCAAAACAAAATCAGAGAAAGGCAAGAAGCTGCAACCAAAAGCGACAGAAGAGCTGTGGGCTAGTTTTCCTGGCTTAGTGGACATGAAACTCTAAATGAAGTTTGTGCCACAAGGAAGCTGGAGTGTGAGCAGGGAGGGAGAAGGGAATGGGGGCTAAACTATAGGAATGACTTGCAAGAGAAATAGCAAGTGTCTTCTAGTAGAAATTGAATGAGAGTGCAGTCCTCCTGTGACCAGGAGAATCTCTAAGACCAAGGTCCTCACCTTTTATTGGCCCTAAACTATTCCCCAAACTTCACCCAGTCTCTTGCTGGTAGCCAGCAATTGCTTAGAATCTGTTTATGGACAGGAAAGTGTGTGTTTGGGGTGGGGAGGTGCAGAGGCGGGGCTAGATAGACAGAAGGTCAGGAGAAATGTGTGTTTAACCCAATATTTCAGGTGTGGAGAACGCCCCTCCAGACACACACAGACACATTGTGCACAGATGCCTGAAATTCCTACTAGAGAACATGCTTAATATATAATACACCCTGTGGGGAAGTGACAGCCAGCACCTTAAACGTACACTGCGTTTACAAGGAGACAGTAGAGGATATAGGGCAAGAAATCTTGAAAGGGAGTGGAGAAGGCTGCAGAGAAATCACAGTCTACCCAGGGGCTTCCTGGACTGTAGAGGATGTCCTGAAGGACACACGCATGCGTACATATCCATGTATATGTCTATATAAAAATTCATTTGATGTTATTTTTATGTTTGTATGTATATGCTTTTGCTTAACTAACTTGAGATCATCCCAATAAGCTTATTACTACTGTTGGCACGTTTACTCTAGAAACTGCAAGTATGATGATTAATCAAGAAGCCAAGTCGCTTCTGCTCCTTGATTGTGTGAATACAGAGGTTTCTTATCTACTGTTGCAACTCTAGCGCCCCTCTCAGGACTGGGGGAGGATTCACACCATCCTCCAAGTACGGGAAGCCCTTGGGAGAAGGAAGGAGGGATGAGATGAGCTAGCGGAGCAATGGGGACGTGGCTGGTTGCACAAACGCATGCTGACTTTGTGGGCCACTACCGAGCTAATGTGCTTCTGCGTCTCCTTGACACGTTTCACTTCAGGCAGGTCAGGGATTGGAGTTCCTTGTCCAATCACTTCCTTATACTTCACCTGCAGATATAAAAATGGGAAATGAAAGGTATTATTACATGTTAGATAGTTATTCTTTCCAACATGGGCGTGTGCTTCACTAGTAGCCCTGCAATTTCTACAATTTAAATAACATGAGCTCTTTACTTAGTGTGAATGGGTCCCCATTCCAATGATATTGGGTCAGAGGAGAACAATGCCAAGGACAAGGACACTTGGTCTCTTTCCTGTCAAGTTAGGGATGGGGTAGGGCTGGGGGTCGATCCTTCGACTATGGACCCTTATGTTTCTTGTATACTCCAAAGTTTTTAAACCCAGCAGTTCCTTTGACTAGGACAGATATATCACACACATATATCCAGAAAGGTTAAGTTTTCAATTCTAACATATTCTTAAAAGTAACAAAATTTAGTCAGGCTCCTCTGAATCCTCTTCCCAATTAGGCCTCAACTTTTGGACTTCCGCATCCATCTTTGCATTGCTCAATTTTAGAAAGAATCCTGCTAAGTCAGGATTTAGCTAGAATCTCCCACCTTTGATATCTCAACACTCAATATCTCACCAAATTTCTCACACTCACACCACCCCCCCCCCCCCCCCCCCCCCGCACCCGCCAGGTGAAGTCTGATCACCCTGGCCCACCTATGGCAGGAATCCTGTTAGGTCACTTTAGCCAGAACCGCCCCCCCCACCCCCACCCCCCGCCCCTTACCGCTAATGTTTTCTCTGACTAGTTTTCCACTCACGGATACTTTCCCCACTAACCCACCCCTGGCAATAAATTCTCACTTATCCTTATTGTATTCAGAATCGAGCCCAGTTCTATACTGAGGTCTCTTTTCCCCTGTTGCAACAGTCCTGAATAAAATCTGTTTTTACTGCTTTAAATACTGTTCAGCTCTGGTTTGCTTGGATACCACCCTCTCCATTTTCCGTATCCAACCTCCTCTCATGAAAACTGCCATGACACCACACCGACTATGAGGTGACCCTAACCACAGGCACGTATTCTAGCAACTTAAGCCGCTTCCGGTGACAAAGGTTTTGAGTGCAACTCAGACATCAATGTAAATGATCAGAGGGAGGCAGAAAATATTGAAAGGGAGCCCCTGGTGGGCGTCTTTACCGAGCTGATGTGGTCCTGGGTTTGCTTCACTCTCATCATCTCAGGTGTCTTTCCAATTGCTGTTCCTGGTGAGACATCTTCTTTATACAAAACCTGGACATTCAGAATCAGGACAGTGTTACACAGAAGAAAGGAAACCCCAGCAATTCCTGGAGAAAGACTAGGAAACATGGCTTCTGTGAAAATAAAAGACACTAGAGAATGTTCATAGGCAGGTGCTAGAATGTCTGAAGTCTTCCACGTCAGCATCAGTAACTCAAACCATTTATACAACATAGAGCACTTTCCAGATCTTGAGATTTCTTTTAAGATCATCGTAATGTATTAATAGAGAAGGTGAAAACCCAGAAAATGTTGATTAAAAAAAAGCCCTCCCATGTGAAACACAAAGGCCATTAAGGAAATGCAAAGTCAATCAGTTATTTTGGGGAGGAATAATTAAAGAAATCACAATGTCACAAAGGAATCCATCTTCCTGGAGCAAGACAACACATGTTACTGCTCTGGGATTAAAAAACTGAAAAGAAAGAAACGTTACTTTGTTAGCAAATTTAAGTTGTTATTTCAAACGGTGTCAGGAGTGGTGATTTTAGAGTAAATTATGAGGAATTTTAACAAATAACCACTAGTATTAACTGAAGAGGTTAGATGTTAATTGTCTGAATCAACGTGAGGCTAGTAATATTTTTAAAGAGGAGGATGGAATTATTAGGTTAGCAGTAAGTGGAAAATGAATAATAAATATACCGAGCTGAAATTCTTTTGATTTTCTTTAACACGCAGTATTTCTGGCGTGTCTTGAACAACTGTAATTTTTCCTTTACTGTTTTTAAGGTCACACTGGTATTGGAGCTATGAAGAAAGAGTAAACATCTTGTTAAGATTTCAACATGGTTTTATATATTTTTAATTGTCTTGTATTTTAATTGTCCTATATTGTGTTAAGGAAGTTAAAAATCCCATATTTAAAAAAAGAATCTCTATGCCACAATAATCATGGTCTGATAGCCAAAGGGAAATTCTTTAATAAGAATTTTGTGGAGAAACTAATTTTTTAAAACCCTAAAATTTGTAACATGTCAAATTAGGTTTTCTTAGTGTATCCTTTGCTTAGAATTAACCTAGAAAAAGACAGACATCTCCACAAATGGACGATGGTGATAGTTCATATTCAATGACAGGAAGCCATCAACAAAGTGACAGATGGGTCCCTCATGCTATGATTTGGGGTTGAAATATAAGGTGAGCCCAGAGAAGACGGGAGCACCCATTCCCTGGGCCGTGGGTGGGAGCTGTGGAGGGCTGCTCCGTAGCCCCATTGCAGGTGGGATACCCAAGTGTGTGTGCCCAGAGGCATCCTCCTTGCCCTGCCTCATCCCAGGTACCAGTGGGCTGTGTCTTAGATTCAATAAAAACTTACAAGGCTGAAATTCTTTTGGTTCTCCCGGACTCTTTGCATCTCTGGGGTGTCCAAGACCGTCTCATAATATGACATGCATTTCTCTGCATCTTCCTTGTATTTTTTCTGGAAATAGATTCCAAAAAATAAGGATGGTGAGCTCCACAGGGATATGGGCCAATGGGACCTAAAATAGCCCTTCCTGCTCAGCAGACGGAAAGCACTTTGTATTTTCTTAACTGTTCAAGGATGTTATAAGTTATAAAGCAGAACCCTTTTGGTCAGTGAGTGCTATGCCTTTCCTTTCCAGGAGAACTGAGCCTGGACATTTAATAGGACCCACTGTCATGGCAAAGCTGGCAGGGGAGGCCCTTGCTGGCTGGTCCACATGAGGGAGGCGACAGTAACTAGGCTGCTGGCAGGGAGATGGGGATACCTACAGTGAACTGGATGCAGCCAGACAACAGGCAGGTGGAGAAAAGCAGGAGGGTTAAGAGCCATCCACAAGACCTCCAAAAGCCCACCTTAGCTGGTGACGAGGAGATTTTCCCTGAGGTCTGAGCAGGTGTGGTTGGGGTTCCTGGCTATGAGACTGAGCAGGAGGGCAGGCCCAGCAGGCGCTTCCAGAACACAACTCTGATGCTGCAGAAACCAGTGTGGCAGAACCGGCAGCTCTACCAAACAGACTTGGGGCCCCCTCTATGCTCAGCTGTCTGACCAACTGACTAGTCAAGATGCTCTGAGCCAGCCATCACTTTTCTTGGGCTTTCCTGCCCCTGCCTGGCCTTTGGCGGTAGAGATGGGCCCAGAGGGGCTGCTCTTCTCGCAGACACCTAGCAGTCAAGCCCCACGACTAAACTAAGTATTTCCAGTTCTTCTTTGCTGTGGAGCACTTACTCTGTCTCAGAGTCTGATTTTTCTTCTATCATTTGTCAGTAAGTCTTTCCATGTTTCTCTCTAGCTTTATTTAGCTCCAGTTTCTCCCACTTTTCCGGGAAGTTTGAGTTTATAGAGCTGAGGGCTGAGGAAAGAGACTAGCCACTTTTATAATAGGCATAAACTATTCATTCTTTCTATTTATCTATCTCTGTCTACCTAAATTATATTATACACAAATTTCATTTGTAAGTGTCGAAAAATTTAACCTCCTCAAACACAACAAAGAAGTAGTTTCAACCAACAAGAGATTTCTGCCTAAATTTTGATCACATAACAGGAAGCCAGTTAAAGCAGCTTTCTGAAAGGAGAGGGCAGTTCACCAGGAACAGATATTTTTGTACAGGAACAAGTCACCTGAATGACTCTTCTTAGTTATGCAAATGTAAGGCAAACAGTTCTCCTTGTCCTGGGAAAAAGGTAGAACTAGTCCTCTGTTTCTGTTTTAAGATTAAGCAGAAGCTGCCTTAATGGTTTGCAGAGCGAGTGCTAGTCACTGAGAGAGGTGATTGGTCTGCACTTGGAACTTGCGGGTATTCTGAGAGGAAAGAGTCCCAGACCCCCCAGCATTAAGAAGTATTTAGTATATTATACTGAACTTGTGGGTTGGCTCACATTGCTTACATTAACCCCCAAGTATGAGGTTAGAAGTTATAAGATACATACTCTCTTATTGGACACCGAGAATCAGTTTTGTGGAAAGAACCAGCACCATTCCATCACTCAGAGGCAAATGCTACTCTAAATTGGGAAGGAAGTAATCTGCCTGGCCATATCTTCGGCCTTGGGGAACCAGCCAAAGGAACTAGCCAGGGGAAACCCCAGGAAGCAGAGTAAGTGGCTTAATCCCTCCCCGGAACAGGCCTGCACTCTGAGGTTTTCCTTAAAGATTAGCAATGTCAAAAGGCAGAAGGTTGTAAGGCTGGAGACTCAGGCCCCGAGTGTTGGTCTCCCTGGTTCCCCCAGTGAACACAACATGGTAGTTTGGGGCCCATATAATTTTGGTAATAAAATTCTCTCCCACCCGCCCTCAAATAAAAGGTTCATTTTTCCCATTTAAATATGTTTGTTTCCTAATTAAACCACTCTCTAGTAATAACTATCTTTCATGTCTATATTTATAATATAAAATTATATGTTGCTGATAAAAGTTTTAAGTCCATGATTTCCCCAACCTTATTGGTCATTAAGAGATCGTCTGTGGAGAGTACAGACAAGCAAACTGTCAAATTAATAAACAGAAACCTCATTAAGCTGGAGTTGGGAGGCCAAAAGGGGAAGCTCTCACATTCAACAGGAAGAATGACTTCCTCTTCTTGACCAGCAAGAAGTTCAGCCAATGAGAGACTGTCGTTACTCAGTCAAAGAAAGGCCACTACACATCAAACTCCCAATTCCTCCAGGGGACTCTTTGTTTACAATAGCCCTCCCAACTTCCTCTCCCCTCTATAAAAGAGTTTCTCCTCCCTTGCTGCTGGCGGACTTGCACGGGGCTCCCCATGGTTGCAGACCTTGAACTGCAATTCTTTGCTGATACCAAATAAACCCATTTTTACTGAAGAAATAACTAGCTGTCCATTTGTTTAAGACCAACAAAACAAACAAATAAAAACAGATATCCAGGGCTTAAATCAGAGCTTACTAGCTTCAAAATTCCAGAGTGGGGCCAGAAAAATCTACATTCCCAGGTGTTTGTAAAGCATAGCCAGGTGAGGTAACTACTCCTTTAGAACTCACTGATCAGAAGACAAGCAAAAATTCTAATTTGGGGTTACTCAAATAAATTACAGACTCCTGATATCATTGAAGATTAAAACAAATGAGGGTATAGCCTGGTGTATGAAGGACATCCTACTTTTCTTCATTTTTCTATTTGTAGGAACACGGAGAGTTATCTGTCTTGGGAGGAATCAGGATTAGATTGTGTGGTTGGTCTTGACTATATAATCTCAATCTTGTTAAAGACAGTGATAATCCAAATGTGGATTCTTTACTTTGTTTCTTTCAGATTTGCCCACAAATTTTACATCCACATTATGAGACTTTATATGTTAAAACATAGATTCATTAATTATGGGTGGTACCAAGTAAGAGTTCTTCAGTACCTTAATATTCCATCATGTAATCTATTTTAATTCTGATACAGAAATCTCAACTCTGACACCAACTTGCATCATAGATGAATTCCTTCTCTTTTACTGGGAAAAATTATGTATGGAAAGAACCTACTTAGGTATTAATGGAAAGACTTTTGTTCCTCATGATTGGGGTCAATGAGTGATATTCTGATGAATGTCCTTACCTTGCTTGAAAGATTCTTGACTTGTTGGGCATGAATGATCTCTGGAGTATCAACCACAGAAGTGAAATTGGCTTTTTCCATTTCTGCTAATTGCTTATACTTAATCTGCAAAAGAACATTCAACAATTGGATAAATATTTACAATGTGTACAATATTTGTTGAATTAGTTTAAGAGGTGATCAATATTTCTTTTCCAAAGGATTCATTCATTTGACATTCAACAGATATTTTTTTCCTATTGTGTTTATAGCTTTACACTAAAGAGAGAGATTCAAAAAGAAAGGTTGAGTCCTAGCTGTTGAAAGAATTACTATTTACTTGGGCATGGGGTGGGCAGGGGGAAGGTGATGGGAAAGGAGTGAGATAATCAACAGATAGTAAGGCATGGATTGTTTACACACATAAGAACCAGAAGCAGGACAAGTAAGCAAAAGATCTGCACCAATCAGTATTAGACAATGTAGGATGCTTAAAAATTGTGTTTTAAATTTAGGCCTTGAAAGGAGGGAAAGAAAGAACTTTCCAAATATTCTAAGCAAGGAATTCTTGGTGCCACATGGGGAATGTATTGACTAAGAAACAAGGCCAGGATGTCAGAGTCCACCCCAGCTCCAAACAGCTGTTTGGTTCCCCAACATCTGCCCCTTGCTCTGAACATCTCCTGTGGCTATGGACTTGGAAAGGCAGATGAAAGCAGGTCTGGCAAAGGGGCCCTGGTCCTTCTATTGGAACGGGTTCCGCCAGGAAGAATGCCACTATATGCATTTGACTGTCATTGATCAACAAGTAAGATAATAGAAGGACAACACTGTGTCCGTGTAATTGCAACTACTTTTTTGAAAGATTGACATGTAACACTGACCTGACTGGCAATATCAGTTGCATTCCTTGCCCTCATAAAATCGGGAGTTTCATTGGCCATGGCATTCAGGCCTCTTCCTTTGACTTCCAGCTCCAGATCTCTCTTATATTCTTTCTATAAGAGCATTAAAAAAAAGTTACCAAATTTCCACAGCTAGACGATGAATGTGCAGAGTGACTGTAAATCCACATAACATGCCACCTCAGTTGTTAGTGTTCACCTTCACCATTCCATGTGGTAGGATGGAGTGGTGACTACGAAGCCCACTTTAGGAAGCTGTTCTACTCATGTCAACATGAATCAACATAAGGCCTGCTTTTGAACACTTTTAGCATTCTCCAGTTAATAAACTAAAGTATAAAGCAGATCTTACATCTGGTTTGCTACATAACTAGGACTGAACTTCAGTGCACGCCACTCCAGTGTGGTGTTTTAATTTAAACAAGCACACCAAAAAGATCAAGGTTAAATCAAATACTATTAGATAAATAACAGATTATGATAGCCACTATACACACAGACTGTTATAATATTAACTCATCAGAAATTGAGATATATTTCACTTAATGGTTAGTAACCATGACGGATGTAGAATCTGACATTCAAAACCCCTTTTTTATCTCTTCTCTGGTTTTTTCGTGTTACTTGGCTGGAAAGGAGAAGATGCTCTGTTAATTGTGTGCATACGGTTGGCTGTGGGCCCACCTCATTGAGGATTTGAGTGGCATTCTTGGCTCTTAGCATGTCAGGTGTGTCTTCCATTTCACTGAGACCCTTCCCACGGATGCTTTCCTCTAGATCTCTCCTGTATTCTTTCTATATCACAAAATAAAAGCAACAACGCTGACAAGAAAGCTTGGATGATTGCTCTTAGGTGAAGAGCCAAAAACACAAAAGACAAAACCACCTTCCAATTTTAAATAGTTATAGTTTAGTAATTAAAGATATGAATAAAGTCAGGGTACAAGCTTCATCAGTTAATATTAAATATCAAATAAGAAACTAGAAATTAGTAGAATGCTAAAGTAAGCACATTTTATTAGGTATTCAATTAAAAAATTAGAATGAACATGGGTAATAGATTAGGTGGTAGTACCAAACATGTGAACTCAACTTAAAACCCACAAAGTTAGGTGGTGATGAAAATGGTAGAAGGAAGACATTGATGAGTGTCATTAGTGCAATTATTTGGATCAAGAGGGAAAGAAAAGACCACGTGGGCACTACCTCGCTGGCTATTTTGGTTGCATATTTGACATGTAATAAAGCTGGTGTGACCTCCAGGCCAGTCAGGTTTCTGCCTTTAATGGACTCGTCATACTCTTTCCTATATTCTTTCTAATGTGAGTAGGAAGGAAAGACAAGTTACAAAAGAATCTTTATTACAATTTATTTCTCAATCCTAGGAAGAAACAAATTATAGCATTTTCTGTCTACGTGTGGCCTCTTAACTTGATCATAGTTCTGCTAATGGTCGCACATTTGAAATGTGCCTGATTGTTCTGGAAATACTTTATCTGGAGTTAAGGAGACTCCGAGGTTGAGACATTTTGTTGGGTTCCTCATTCACCTGTCTAATATTGTGACTGGAGCTGGCCGGCTGCAAGAGTGGGAGGACAGATATGCCATCAAGCCTCTGAATCCATTGTCATCTCTCCTGATGACATTTTTCTTAAGGCAACAAAAGATTTTACTTTTGAGCTAGAAGTAAGAGACTCAAAGGGAAAATAAAACAACCCAGGGGAAGAAAATCTTGGGAGAACTGAATGCATATTGGGACTTTTTCATAATGGTGACCTATTATTTTTAATCATTGAATAGATAAAGTGGACAATGAGGCACAGAGAAATCCTTAGGCTTTGTCCACTGCCGAGAGAAAGGGCCACACACTCCCCTACCTCCTCTCCAATCCCTGGACTAGGCTGTCTCACTGGGAGGCTTGGAATAAATGTTGGAATTCAATTTTTGTAATTTTTAATTTTGAAAGAATTTTAAATTTACAGAAAAATTGCAAGAATAGTACAAGAAACTCCCATAGATCTTTTTCCAAGATTCACCAATTTTTTGAAACTATTTTAAACTTTTGATTATCTGGCCATTTTATATACTAGGAAGCTCCACAAATTGCTACTTTTATTAAGAACCATTTATCTTTATGGTTGGAGATATGCCCCATGGTGGAAAGGCAAAAAGAAATCCAAAATAAGCCTGCTTCCCAATAAAAATACTTTCTAAGATTCAAAATATGATTCCATTCTTCTCTATATTGGTTAACAAAGAGAAAAGAAAATTTTTAGATGTCTCTGCTTACATTTTTAGAATAGGAAATGTGGCATCTTGACTTTCAATATTTTAATGAACATCTTGATCACTAATCTCCTTTTGTTTGGCTTGAGGCTTCCCATTAAGAGAAGAGCAATCCAAAGCTAATGGTGGGTCTGTGCAGAGGAATATAACTCTATGAAAATGGTAGTCAAAATAAAACATATGTGGTAAATGTTTACGATTCAGATCATTTTTTGTAACTGAACCATAGGATTTCTGAGATGAAAAATATTTTAGTGATCACATTAAACAGTCTGTCATCAACAACTTTTGGATGACAGAAGTCTGGATACATTTGTGGGCAGAGTTGGTTTTCATCAGTCTGATGGTATCTTTGCCGTGTGGTGTGTTTTTGTAGGACTTACCCCACTTTGCATTTGCTGAGACTCTTTGGCAGTGATGTATGTTGGTGTTTCAAAGTCCAACATGGGCTTTCCTCGTTCCTTTTCATATTTTTCTTTGTATTTCACCTAGTGATGAAAAGCCTTATTAGATATCTCTCTCCTGCTCAATTCACAGAGACCAGTTTAGGAATAGTATTTTTCAACTGATACATTATGTCTAATGGGTAGCATTTCATTGCCACTCAGAACAGTTTCCTGTTGTGTTCAGATTCAGAACCTTTTTGTAGCTGCCTGGGGGGCAAACACTATTACTATCTGCAAGGCGTAACCCGGATTTATGTTCAATTCAAGGAGACAAAAGAATCATCGCAGAAAAATCAGCTGAGAGAAATGTTGATACAAGGAAATGCATGGGAAAATCACCCATAGAGAAGACTGACCAAGATTTGTGACGCCAGTGGCCAGATAGCCATTAATGATTATTCTTAAAAGTCATGTAGATAAGCAATATATTATCAGACTCCCACTAGATTCCTTATAGATAACATTTCTGAGGCCTTATGTCACTATGATAATGAGTGTTTAAGTTGTTTTTCAGAAACTGAAAGTCAACTCCTTGTCCAGTTCAGGACCAGTTAAGACCATCGACTCATCAACTAGGCCTGTGCAAATGCCCAGTAGGCGACCCCTTGATGCCAAGGGGCTGAAAACTCCATCCTCGCATTATGCTAATGCCGCCATTTTGTGACCATGCAGCCCTTGAAGAGCCATGAAGTTTGTCTACACTTGTGCAGATCATCATTACCTCACTTCTCCTTGCCTCCAATCAGCAATCCCCATGCTTTGCACCGCTCTACCCTTCATCCCATAAACATCCCTAATCCTCATTTTCAAGGAGGTGGATTTGACACTTGTTCTCCTGTTTCCTCACTTGGCTGCCTTGTAAATAAACCCTTTCTCTGCTGCAAATTTGTTGTCTCAGTGATGGGCATACTGTGCAGTGGGCAAATTGAGCTTGGTTTGATGACATTTGATATGTGCAGATGTGAACATTTTAACCATAGTATTAGTCAATATTTCTAATAAAAACCTCCAGTTTTCCTTTCATAAGAACTTTTATCAGAGGCCTGAGGTCTTGCTTTAATGGATAATGCCTGCAACTTTATTTATAAGTCAATAACTCTATCTGGGTCATAACTGGTCACATATTTAATGCAGATAATATAAATTGGTATAAAAATGACAACTAGTTTACATGCGAACTGACTTACTAACAAATCTAACATTCTCAAAAGACCCCCAACGCTGTTTTACAAATACAATCTCCTTATCTTCCAACATGATTAGGACTGAGGGGAGCCATACAGACATTCATATTTTACAGAGGAGAAATTGAAAGACAGTGAGGCAGAGGCTCTGGTTTCCACGGCACCTTAATGGCAATTCTCAGTCTCAGCTCTTTTTCTTCTAACAAAACATTAGAATAAAGGTCTGGGGGCAAGTGCTGCTTTACAGATGATGTGAGGATGTTTCTAACAATTTAGGCTTCTTGGTTAATGCCCAACAGGTGACCTAAATAATGCTGAATTTGTCATACAGGAGTTCATGTAATAGTAAGCTCATTCTCTGAGTTCTTTCCTCTGATAATCTTAATTATTTTACAGATTTTGCAATTTCTTAAACACCCAGCGACTACTTCAATGGTTGGTCTGATCATATCACTTCTCTGCTTAAAACTCTCCTAGGGCTCCCTATCTTTTGTTGCAGTGTTTCCTAGCCTGGGGTACAGATTCACGGGAGCATAGTAGGGTTATTGTAAGAGGTTTGTCTTCCTTGTAATATAAGTTATGGTAATCTGTCAGTAACGTCAATAACACATATTGCATGTATATGCACGTTTTCTCCAATACATGTAGATGCTGTTATCATTTATAAAAGAAAACTTTGTTTCCCAATGTTGCAAAATTCAAAGCCCCTTATATCTTTGGGCATTTTCTCAAGCAATGGTCACTACAAGTATAAGTGCTGTCTGGGAGGGAATCCATGAAAGTTTTTGACATCATAGATGAATGTGCAGTAGGAAAAAAGTCAGTCTTGATCAACTTACTATACTCTGTAACTCTGTGGCCTCTTTTAAATGAAGCTGCTCCAGATTATCGGGGATTGTGTGGTAGTGGCCTTTACTCTTCTCATAGTTCTTCTTGTACTGGTACTGAGGGGAAGGTGGCAAAAAAGGCATGTTGAGGGAAAAACTGCTCAGCACTCCTATTTCTCCTCTTTAGACTAGACATTTGCAAAGCTGGATCGCAAGACCAAATTAAAATTAGCAAACACTAAATAGGGGGTTAAGAAAAAGTTTTAAAGAATGAAGGTCCACGTTCAGTATTGTCAGTTAATACAGGCTGTAAACACTTAGGTTATACGGCTTATTCAAAGCAGGTTTTAAAAGTGAAAAGTTAGAAGTGAAGGAAATTATTTCAAATGGTAATTCTATGTCCTTAGAAGGAGAAAAGCAGCTGATTAATTGGGGAAAAACAGTTCAAATATTCTAAAAATAGCAGCATTTTTATATTCTGAGAGGTGTTATAGTTAGTGGAGAATTTGTAGACTGATGCTGTAATTTGAAAGAATGCACTCAAAAAAAAGAAGAGCTTTCTAATAAATCTGGTGTCTCAGTGGCAGAGAAGGAGATGCATGTGAGCTCAGAGGGGGAATTTAGTTGCGAATGAATGAAACAGGCTGTTTCTGAAGCAAATGGTTGAGCTTACAGAACTGGCAAGTTGGCTTGTATTCAGGACATGATGCATTATCAGAGATTCCTTCATGTCAGTCACAGGTTTGTGAAGTTTCTTCAGGTCAGCCTTATACTTAACCTGTATGTTAAGGGGAAAAAGAAAATCATGTAAATAGGAGACCATAATAAGATAACCCATCCTGAAACACGCTGGAGACGTTGATGAAGAACCCTATTTCATTCACAGTAGCCAAAAAGTGGAAACAACTTAAATGTCCATCGACAGATGAATGGATAAACAAAATGTGGTATATCAATATGAGGGAATATTATTTACCCTAAGAAGGCATGAAGCTCTGACACATACTACAACATGGAAGAATCTTGAAAACATTATGCTAAGTCAAATAAGCCAGACAAAAAGGGGCAAATATTGTATAATTCCACTTATATGAAATCTCTAGTAGGCAAATTCACAGGAATAGAATGTAGATTAGAAGTTACCAGGGGCTCGAGGGAGAAGAGAATGGAGAGTCATTGCTTAATAGTTACACAGTTTCTGGTTGCGGTGATGAAAACATTTTGGAAATAATGGTGGTAGTTGAACAAGATTTGAATGTAATTAATTCCACTGATTTGTATACTGAAAAATAGTTAAAATGGTAAATTTCATGTTATATATTTTACCACAATTAAAGAAAACATACCTCACTTGCGAGGTTATTAGCATCTTTCATGACTTTGTAGAGCTGGCTTTCTTTTGGATTGTATTTTGGCGTCTTGCCCTTCTCTTTGTTGAAATTTTCTCGGTATTGAACCTAACGGCAAATGCAAAACTCCAAATTATTCCTGAACATTAATTAATATGAAGACTGAAGAATGGAGGAAATATAAATGCAAAAGAATATGTGTTATACATGAAGAGATCATATGATATAATATGCAAACTAGGACACTTTTATGAGTAAAAGGAAGCACTATTAATAATGATGTTGGGACAACAAGCAATAAAGAATGAGGTCAAGCGACATCGTATTTGCTTGCTCATTTTTGTGTTAACCGGAGGTATAAAACATAATCACTTCTTTTTCATGCAAAACAAAAATAAGTGGAAAAAGGCTTCAGAGCATTTTACCCCATCTAACTGCAAAACCAAAAGCATTTTAGGTCTACTTCAAGGAGTTCAGAGAGGGGTTGTAAATGATCAAGAAGAGCGAAAAGTAAGGAAGCTGTTAAATTCAGAGAATTTATTGTTATTTTAAAACAATACTTCGGATATATCATTTTAATTTTTTTTAACTCAGCAAAAAAAAATGGCATAACTTCCGAGTGAAAAAAGAACAGAATTTGGGTGTTAATGTCTTCAGTATGATTTCAGACTAGAAGAAAGCAAGAAGTGAGATAGTTACAGAATAATGAGAAAAATAAGATTAAATATACTTTTAGGATCTATAAAAGTAAGACTATGCAAAGGATGAAATAACTTCAATTTAAAAAATAAGCATAATGCTGGCACTAATTGTTGCTCGATAAATGTGATCTGATTGAATGAAAGGAAGAGACAGTCATTATGCCTCGGTAAAATAGCTAAAGAAGATGATTTCTTTATAGAAAAATTCAAGAGAATAAACCAAAAGTGACAGAAACATTTCCTTATTGAAAAACAGACTGATGTCTTTGTCAATAGTGTTCTAGGATGAAGTCCAGAAGTAGAACGCCACTGGTTATTCACTCTAGGAAGAGTGAAAAACGAGCTATTTCTAGATATTCCCTAGCTAAAATGGCAATATTTGCCTCTCCAGGACACCTAGAGTTTCTCTTATTGGTAAGATGAAAGACTCACACATTCAAAGTTAGCACACCAGGATCCAGTCACCCAGATATTTCACTCTGCAGACATTTCAAATCAGTACCCTCAAGCTGCATCACTGTACTTCGCTTCCCCACAACTTTACATATCCAGCAGAACAGACACAAAATGAGATCACTCAAATGCTAAGAACAATGAAATCTGCCACATCAGAGAAAATGCACTCACGATGCTGAGACTCATCTATTTTGAATAAATCTACAGTGGAAACACAGAGGAAAAATAAGCACGCAGAACAGCACAGCGTGATGCAGGCACACTGAGACAGACACACAAAGGAGGAAGCAGAAACACATATAATAGGAAAACAAAATGTAAATAAATGCCACAATGGCCCTTCTCTGAAAGGAAATTCGCTCTCAAAATGAAGAAACGAAAAGCCTGCTAAGGAAAGTAGGAGGTGGTGAGCTGGTGTCTGGACCAAAAGGATATTTGTCTTAAGGGATATAGAACCCCCATAGGACTAGGACTGATCCCAAGAGCTGCGAAACACAGAAAAACAAAGTAAAGTAGATGTGCAGAGTCAGACGGGGAAGAAAAGATGCAAAGACATATCTCAGACGAGAATAAAATCTGCTTCCTTTAGAAGTATGCTAAGAGTCCTCTTTTTTTCCCCTCCTCAAAGCCCCAGTGCATAGATGTGCATCTTAGTTGTAAGCCCTTCTAGTTCTTCTACGTGGGATGCCACCACAGAGTGGCTTGAGTGGTATATAGGTCTGCACCTGGGATCTGATCCTGTGAACCCCGGGCTGCCAAAGCAGAGCACATGAGCTTAACCACCACCCCATCAGGACAGCCTCAAAAGCCCTCTTTGTATCTTTTAGAAAATGATTGGTTTCTGAAGAAATATTTGTTTGAAGAGCAGCAACTCCATTGGTCTCATTCCAGTTTTCTTTTCTTCTATTAATGTCAAGTAAAATTAAATTTCCAACTTTTTATTTAAAGAAAAGTTATGCCTCCCCTCTCCACAAGAAGGCCCCCCAAGCAAATGCAGCCTAGCGCATCTATTGAATCTGAGGTCAGCACATTTGGCCTTCCTTTTAGACTGGATCTTCCTGAGAACAACTACATTTTGCATGATAAGGACACTCATCAGATTCAGGACTCCAGGAATTCTTAGAACAGTGTTGGACTAGGCAGGAAGTATAGTAAAACTACACACATGGGGTGTTACAGAATGGTAAAGGCTTCTTTTTCTTGTTGACCATGGAAGCCTGAGAGGCAGCCATTGCAATGCCATGTATCAGCAAGTGGCAACGCCAGTGTTTATAATCCCATCAGGCTCAGATGCTGGCCTTTTATGGATGCAGTATAGGAAAGAGCTTTCGAATCAATTATTCTTTCAAAATTTAATTGATTTTAAAGCTCTAACATCTAGTTGTTCAGCTGCTTTTCAGGGACTTGAACTATATATTAGTGCTTCTAAAGACTGAAGAACAGGTCCAAGAATTAAACAATTTCTTGCTATTAAGATCGTAAAATGTAAGATGAAAGAGCTGTGAGTGAAAACATTTTAAGGAGTTTAATCTGTTGATTCATACTATGCCTGATCCGAGAGACTGTATTAAATGCCAGTCTTAAATGTATTAAACATCAACAACAGTCATCAGCAGAGATTTCCTCCCCGTGGTTGGAGATGAGATTCTCAGTTTGTTTTCATTTCACCTTTTAATTTGATGGGTATCAGCAACCTAAAGTACACTGGGAGGCCATCTCCAAGTCTATCCTATCTTCCTATTCCAAGTGGCATGTTCCAGAAGGAAAGTTTCATGCAGGAAAAGATGGATGTGTGCAAAAGTATATCCTCTGACAAATTTCCACAGCATTCTACATGTTCCAACACAAAATCAACAGAAAAGAGTGCAACTTGGTCAGTCCCCTGATCAAGGCTAAGAAAGTAGATGAGAAAAAGAGAAAGACAGAGATATTGGCTTGCTGGTGTCAGTCTTACATCACTGAGCAGTGCATTAATTTTCTTAAGATGCCTCATCATAGGCGTGTCATAAGATGCGGCGCCATGCCCCTACCCTCGCCTTTGGCCTTTGAGGTATTCCACCTAGAGCGTGCAGCAAGACAGCACAGTCAGAATGGGGAGGGGCACACACAGGTGAAGCCCCCTTGGACCAGGGGCCACACCATGAAGCTGTAAATCCTGAGGCAGACCTTTCACAGGAGATGAACCCAGGAAGGCGAGCTCATAAAAGGATCTGGTTGGGTCTCATTTTCCACCTCAAAGGATTCACTTAGGTTTAGAAATACGAGCCTCTCTATTTTCAAACAGCAAAGCCTTCAAAATTTCAACATCAAAGTCATTTCTGTGTTTTTAACTTGATAATGCTTTGTCCTTGGAAATTTAAAAATACACCAAATTTTTTACATTAAAAAGCTCTTGTTACATTTCATTACTCTTAGAGATTCCACTGTTTTTTGTTGGTGATTTCACATCTTGGTCTCAAATGCTTATACAATGCCATTAATTTATATTAAAAATACTGCATAGGAGTTTTAAATTCAGAAAGTTTTAAAAAATCATATTTATTTGTCATCAGTCATCTGAACCTTTTATCTCATCCTAATTCTGACTTATTTTGTCACTTGCTATTACTAATTTATGTCTTCCAAAAGATTGGAATCTCATGTTCGGTATTGCTGAAAATCACACGTACAACAACCAAACGTATCCCAAACCTATGTCTTCGAACAAATACTTGAGAGAACAGACAATGAAGGAGAAGAAGGTAGGATCTCTAAATTGGAGAAGACAAGATATTCTTGAGCTCAAATCCTATAGGACTAAAACTTGCTCTCTGAAAGATCTGGTGTTGTGACCCTGAGTCTCTAAACTAAAGTGAAACCTTCTCATATCTCAGGGGTATGCTAGATAATTGGTATAACAAGGGAAATTAGGTAATGTGGCAACCAGTTTTGGTCAACACATTTCTGAGTCTATCTTCTCAATAATAGGAAATCCGCTAGAATGAGGCATTCCCCCTCAGCACCCTGTGCATACCTTAATCAAACACTTACCCCAAATTGGACTTATTTATCCATGGGCCTATAGTCTGAGGACATCTCCTCACCTCTAGTTCTTAGCCCAGGTGTTCAATATATGTATGTTGAATGAAAGAATAAAGGTGACTGCATCTGGTTGGGTTCTAGAAGGTAGAATTTCATGGCTTTTTCATGTTATCAAGTTCCCACAGGTGACTCAAGTATGAATCAGGCCCTTTGGATGTAACTCTCAGTGCCTGGGGAGAGGTTCCAATAGGACCTCACAAGCTGATGTTTTTGTTACTTGAAGAGAGTAAAGCACACCAACAGCTAGACACACACCATAAATGGAAAAGTGGAGAATGAGGAAGGCCTAGAGATGTTAGAGGGAAACAAGAGAGAAGGTCCTTAGCACACTTCTCATGACATAACTTTTCTAAACTCTGCAGTGCTATCAAAGACCCATATCTCTTTGGTTGCTAAAATTGCACCTTCATTCTGGGAATCATTTCTTCCTGCAAGGTTTTTCACATTAGAGCTGCTGCTTGCCCATCTGTGTTACCTGGCTGCTCAGCTTGGCTGCCTTCTTGGCCATTTCAATGTCTGGGCGCCCAAGCATGCTTAGCCCATGGCTGCCCTCCTTGCGGTGCTTGGCTCTGTACTCCACCTGAATCAAAGAAAACCAAAATGGGCAATACATTCTAGGCGGTGGGTGCCTTGTACCACTTGTTGGCAGTGACCGCGGGGACTGGGTGCATTTTAACTACAACCTTACCTCACTGGCCTGTTTGGCTGCCTGTGTGGCCTTCTTGATGTCTGGCCGATCGGCCACTGTCGTGTAATGCAAGTTTTCTTTGGCACTCTTTCTGTAAGCGACCTATATTTGGAGGAAAAAAAGTCTTTACTCACTCAAGAGAATTCTATCTTTCCAAAAGTCCTCATTAAGAACAAGGAACCTTTCTATTAAAACCCAACCAATTCTACTACCATATTTTTTAAACTACCAGATAAGAAATTAGGGTGACTCTCTCACTGGAACCAGCTCGGCATACACCAATTTGGAACCCACTGGCTCAGCTGGGCCCCTGAGAACATGGAGAGGGGAAACTTACGTCACTCTGCTTCTTGGCCACTTCCATGGCATGTTTCACATCTGGGGGCTCCAGCATGATGGAGTAGTTGGATTTCCCTCTCTCCTTGACAAACTTCTTTTTGTAATTTGTCTAAAAAGAGCCAGAATTACTTGTGTGAGCAGAGGAGGCTGGGAATACAATTGATTTACCTGAAGAACTGTGAGAAGATCTCCAGGAAAATCCGTGGCTCCCCATTTTGGCATCAGTCTGGAACTTGGATCTCTGATCCATATTCTAGCTCTTCCCTGGTATTTCTGTTCTGGAACCCAACACTTAAACCATACAGCAATCTTTGGAGAACTGACTAAAAGCAAATTAAACCCTTTCATTCACCATTTCGACTTTTTAAAACTATATGGAACTACATAGGGCTCATAAAATATAATACCAAGATTATTAAAGCACTATTGATAAGGATACAGTGGGCAGAGATTGCGAGGAAACAGAGGTGATTTTCCTTCTCTGAAATCATTTAGCAGTTTAATGAGAGGAGAGGCTACTCTTTATCAGCAATGCCTCCTCCCCTTATTAACACTAGGTTAGTAACATCTTATATTGCAGATAACATGTCCTGGGCCAAAACCCACAGCTGCCATAGTTGCTACAATTAGAAAGCCAATAAATATTGAGTCATCTTTTAAACCAGAATTCAAAATCCACTACAGGTATTGATGGTAATAGTGAATAACGTAAAAGAAAGTGTAAGCAGAAAGGCAGCCACAGTCTGTCACTGGATTCTAAGGCAAAGTGGCATTGCTACCACTCAGAGTCATGGGGCTGGTCACTTACATCGCTGACATTCTTGGTCACTTCCTTGACGTGAACAGTGTCGCGGGTCTCTGGCAGTGTTGTGTATGAGCCCTGGGCCAAGCGCTTCTTCACATACGCCTTGTACTTGTTCTGAGGGAATCCACAGAGAGCTTATTAAAACGTTTTCCTGGGACATTAGTCCAAGATGGAAACAGCATAGGAGTTCCTGGAGGGTTACCTCGGACACCAGATTGCTGACAGTCTTTGCCAGGAGGATCTGAGGAGTATCAGGCACAGCATGGCAGCTTCCTCTTTCTTTGACATGTTTCTCTTTGTATTTCAGCTGCAGGGGTGAAAAAGGCATTTCTTTAGCTCTTCTGGGTTTCCTGCATATTTTTATTGAGCTCCCAAGTCACTAGATAGAGCTGGGAGAATAGCATCGTTGACGCAGTAGGAACATGAAACTCAGTAAAAGATTTGACGTTTGGAAATCTTGTGAAATACACACTAGAGATTTTCTTTATCTCTTGCAAGTTGAGGCTTTAGTATTGATCAGAATGGATCTCATGATGAATCTTTGTACTTACAGCCTTAGTTCAAAGCACTTTCAAATATGTCATTTGACCCTTCCCCCAAACCGTGGGAAGCATTACTATTCCTCCCTTCCAGATGAGGAAACTGCAGCATAGCAAGAGTACAATCCCATAAAAATGAATGTTTCCTTATAGAATCCAGCCGGGACTTCTTCAGATACCCAATGCCTGCAGTGTGATTTACCTTGTGGTGCAGTAGAAATCAAGAACGGTCACCAGGATTTAATAGCTTGCCCCTGCTACTGCCCTGTTCTACTATGTCACTGGTGTTCACTGGGGGCAGGGTCATATTTCAGGACCCACACGTGAGCTCCTATAGAAGCAGCCCCTCTCTATTCTTCCCTGGGTGTCCCTGGGACTGTGTGGAAGAAGACGGCCCTGAGTGAGGTTAGGCATCATGGAAGGGACTGGATACTTACATCACTTTCTATTAAAGAATTTCTCAGGGCCAGCACCATGTCTTTATCATCAGTGACAGAAAGCTTGCAACCCCTGAGGAATTCTCGGTCCAGCTTGTATTCAAACTGTAATACAAGAAAGGGAGAGGAAGATGGAAAAGGATGGCAGGCACGGGAGGAAGTTGGTATTTGATTAAATCCATAGACAGTCCTCCTCTTACAGGCACTATGAGGACTTGTACGAGAATCAGGGCAGGGTCCTCCTGGCCCCTCATTGTGGGCTGGGCTCCCCCTCTCCAGCCCCATGACCAGGACCAAGCCTCCCAGCCCACTTGCCTCCAGCCCCACCCCAGCCTTGCTCAGGACTCTGAACCATGTGTCTGGCTGGGTCCAGTCATGGGAAACCAGGCTCTGTGGCCAGGTCTGCTTCCTGAGCTTGCCTTCTACTCCTCACAACCCTCCTGTCCTTGGGTCTCAAATGAGCTAGGGTTAACAGCCACAACAGTAGGTGTTATGCATAAGCACTAATTCTCTATGTCTCGGGTGTTCGTGAGTTCTGGCTGGCTGTCTCTCCTGTCTCACATCGCTTTGCTGCAGGGATGACTTGGCAGCCTGGATGAAGTCCGGTCGGTCAGGGATCCACCTCCAGTGGGCTTTGTTGGCTTCGTACTGCTTCTTGTAGTCCAGCTGTTTTGAACAAGATGAAAATAAATCGTTCAGTAGTCTGAATTCATAATCACATGCATGGCACAGAGGGGCTCCTCTTGCATTTTAACATACAACAAATCATGGTTCTTTACACAAGAGACAGACCCAATTAAAATTTCTGTACAATTTATGCAGCTAGTCAGCCACTCAAGAGGTCATCTAGTGGGACCCCTTGGTCTCAAAATAGGGGCTAAAATTTTTAAAGGCTCCAGGTGAAATGATTCTTCAAACTCTAACTCCGTCAGTGTAGCTTAATCATCTTCAGAGTCCAAGTACTTTTAATTTCTAACTAAAGTCAGATTTAATTTTTTTAAAAATTATTAAACACTTATACTGTTTATGTCTTGCTAGGCACTTTTCTAAGTGCTTTATCAATATTAACTCATTTAACCTTCATAACAACTGCATGAAACTGATGCTGAGGAACTGCCTAGAGGGCTTAAATAACCTGCCCAAGGTGAGACAGCTAGTGACCGGTGGAGCTGGGATTCAAACCCAGGCAGTCTGGCTTCAGAGGTGCTTGTGCACTTGCTAGACTTTCCTCCAAGCTGAACAACTGGCTGCCTCAAGCCAAGTCTGAGGCACAGAAGCATACAGAATTTAATCTGAGTATCCTTGGGGAGTGCCCTCACTATCAGGTGCCTTTCTTTCCTCACTCCTTTTATCTCTCTTTTTTTTTTTGTCAAGGTATAATTTGCACCCAATAAAATGCATATGCTTTTATATATTCTGTTTGATGAATTTTTTTCCCATTTTATTCAAACACACAAAAGAGTTGCAAGAATCTTACAGAGAATACCTATACACCTACCGCCTGGATTCTGCAATGTGCATTTTACTGCCTTTGCTTTATCTCACATCCATCCTGCTACCCATCCCTCAGTGCATGCTCAGGACACCTGTAAGCTACCTGCTAGCCCTAAAGAAATTTCAGTTTGTTGGCCCTTTTAAATAGATCTTGTCTCTGGCACTGGTGGGCACCAGTTGGGTTATAATGGTTTCATTACTAACCATTTATATATTTTCAAAAAGTCAATACTCATCTAAATGCATAAAATGTTTCTGTGGTTGAGGCTTTAAGATGCCCTACCGCAACGGTCAGTTCAGAGAGAATCTGAGCAGGAGGAAGGTCTAGGCCAACTCCTGGCAGCACCAAGTGGCCAAAATGTTCTCTTTTTTCAGAAGAAGCAAGCACTGGAGTTCAGGGCAGGAGGAGAACACAGAAGGTGGAGGCAATGAAAGATGCTGAGGCACTTTCCAAAATGCAACCTTCATTTCAGAATTAAATCTCCTATTTCTTAGCCACCAACATGAAGGCTGAGTGGGTGTAAGACCCACGGCACAGGGTTAGGCCACCTTGCTCTTCCCTGTTCCCCTCTGTAAGGAGCAAAGGCGGAATTTAGATTTCTGCAGCATTACTCATGCTCCCGGGGCCTAACTCTTGATCTGGACTCATTAGAGCTCAATCATTTGAAGAGATGTTAAAGAGGTGATGTGTCCTACAGAAGCTGATAAATCCCGTTAGGCTTGGGGAAGTTTCTGGAACTTACATTGGTGTTGACTTTGTAGGCATCCTTGGCTGCTTTGATATAAGAAGCGTCTGGCTTAATGGTGCAATTGGACTTATTTCTTTGGTAAACTTCTTTGTATTTTATCTGTGGGAGGAAACACAGGTTAATTTTGTATGGTAGCCTACTAAGCATTTTAAACAACAAGAAATTAAAAGCTGACTATAGTACACAATGCTCCTTAAGACAAAATAAATCTACTGTGAAGGAAGGGATGCAGCCATGGAGCTGTGCAGACATGCACTTTCCTGTCTTGGATCTTAAAACCAGCTCCCCAGGACACATTCAGCACGTTCACCAGCATCACCATAGGATTTACATCCCCTGAGCTTGTGCTGGAAGAGCCAGCTGGACAGCCATCCATGTGTTTTCCCTTCCTCAAATCAGAAAATCCCAAGTTCAGAACATCTCCAAAAGTGCTGATGGAAGAGACTTCCCCCACTGGCTCATCCAGATGGAATTAGTCTTGCCCTCCTTTTATACCCACACAGTTCTGGCCATTACCACGTCATGTTGTAAGTATTTGTTTATCTATCTAGTCTTCCCATTAAGCTGAATCCCTTGAGGGCACAGTTGTGTATCATTCATCATCTCAATCCTAGCATCAGGCACATAAAAACCCAATAAGTATTTGATGAATGAACGAACTGATGGCTGCTGTCTCTCTATCATCATTACTAGAGCCACACCTAGCAAGTTTGGGGCTGTGTGGGTTTGCGTGGGAGGGAGAGGGACAGAGCAGGCTCAGCGCCTGCAGGTCCAACGGGCACTTTCCCCACCCTGGGCCTGGGATTTCTAATTTCACCCACTTTTGCTCCTCTCAAATTTAAGAGCCCTGGGACCCCGTCTGGGCCTTCTCACTAATTGTTGCGGAAGGATCCTAGGTTTTAATGTGGCTAAGTCTGAAGTAAAACCATTTTCAAGAAGCCACAGGAGTGCTTACTAAACTTGCCTGACCATAAAAATCACAATTTTCTGCACTTTACCATAGACCCTAGTAAATTAGGATCTTTAGGGGAAAGGCTTGGAAATCCATATTTTTCATCAATATCTCAGGTTATTGTTATATGTAGAAAGTTTGGGGAAATGGATGCAGAAATTCTTCATTTTTCCACAGTGAGAGGGAATGGGCTGCTCCGCATAAGGGATCTACCTGAGAGATGACTATGAATACCCGATGTCCATGTTTGGAATGCCAAAACTTCTTTTAACATTTTTCATAGTTTTAAAATTTTTTATACATTTCTGCCTTCATAAACAATGCACCGAATGTACTTAATGGTTTTCATGGCTACTCAGGGTCAATAGTGTGAACTCATTTATTCATCTACCAAAGAATTCCCGAGCACCAGCCACAGTCAAGGCTCCAGGCGAGGGATGAGTTATTCCACAGTTGCCTTTTCTATTCTTTCTGATACCTCTGGAGCCACGGAGTTCTTTAAAATATTTAATCTCTTTTTTTCAACCAAAATGATAATAATTTTCAACCATAGAATCTAGCTATATATCTGAAAATTGGTGAATACAATTTCTCTTCAAATTCAGAGAATTAGAATATGATGGCTATCTTGTTCCTCTTAGTCAAGATAAAGCTTATAGAGTATTAATAAAGTTTATGGTACATTGCATTTTTCAAAATGGCCTCAACAATATCTTCCTCCTTCCTGTTTCTCTGCAGTGTGGCTTTGCCATTTGTTCATCCGGAGGTGGCATTTCTCTCTTCACCTCTTGAGTCTGAGTGTGCACTGTGCCCAGGAAAACATGGCAAAAGTGACTGTGTCATTTCTAGGCGTAGCCCTTATCGGGTCTGGAAGCTTCTACCTCCTGCCTCTTGGCACCCAGCTACTGTGCTGTGAGATGTCCAAACCATGGGGAAAGGCCACATGGAGGAGCTCCTGTCCAGACAACAGTTCTCTTTCATCAGCTGCCAGCCATGTGAGTGAGCCATCCTGGATGTCCCAGCCCACCTGGGCATCAGCTGGCTGCCAACATGGAGTAAAAGATCCATTTGGCTGTGCCCAGTCAGCTCACAGCATCATGAGCAAAAAAAGATGATTGTTGTTTTAAGTCAGTAAGTTTTAGGGTGATTGCTACACAGGAATAGATAACCAGACCAGGGTTTGTTACATCACATTAGAAAGAGGCCAAGATGAGAGGGATTGCAAAGCCATTCCGGTACTTACGTCACTGACTTCATCTTTGACCTTGCGGACATGTAGTAACATGGGGGTGTCATGGATTGTGGTGTAGCCTCTGGGTCTGGCCTTGTTGTATTCTAACTTATAAAGTATCTGAAGGAGATAAAAAAGCAGAAAGAAAAAATGTTATACTACTCAATTTACAACGTAAGAATATAAATGCAAAGGTTTTTTCTTTTTTGAGTACATATAAAGGAAAGAGAATTCTATTAACTCAATAAATGCTTTCACGATTTCTGCTAAGGCCCCAGGGTCTCTCAAAGGGGGCATTTGCCAATACGGTTGGAAGAATTCTTTATAGTTAAAGAAGGGTCCTGAGCACAACAGGACAATTAGCGTCCCTGCCTCCCTCCCACCAAATGACAGTAGAGTCTTGCAGACATTGTGACAATCTAAAATGCCCATCCACATTTGCAAATAGCCCCTGAGTTTGAGAATCCATTCAGTGTTTCTCCTACTTACATCACTGATTTGTTTGTTGACTTTTGTAGTACGCAGATGTTCTGGAGTGTCCACAATTGAGGTAAATTTGTCCTTTGTTTTTTCATAGTTTTTCCTGTACCTGATCTAAATTGTGGAAGAGAAGAAGGAGTTAACTCTAAGAAGTAGGATAGAGGGCTTTAAGGAATCTAATTTACCTCCTGAGAGAGTCCCACAGCAAATAGGGTTATTATATAAGCCACAGATGTGGGCGATGACGTCATGGTAGCTTTTTCTTTTAATCCTAATTGCAAATGTTTAATATAAATCTGTAGTTGATAACAATAGTGTAATGGAGTGAGCAAATAAAAACAAAAAGAAGAAATGATATTTTTCAGTATATTTTATACACATGGAAATTAAGGCCCAGAGAGGTTAAGAGACTGGGGTAAGGGCCCATAATAGGGTGAAATCTCAGAGTCAGGACTAGACCCCTGCTCTTTGGACTCTGATAAGTAATAATTCATTCACAATATGCTGCATCAAATATGTACGATCTCTTAAGGTATGTTTCCATATCAAAGATGAAATAGACGTAAAATAAAAAGTAAGTATATACAGTATAAAGCATTTATCTTTTCTGTGCGTGTGAGCAATATTGGCCCTGAGCTAACATCTGTTGCCAATCTTCCTCTTTTTGCTTGAAGAAGATTGTCACTCAGCTAACATCTGTGCCAATATTCCTCTATTTTATGTGGGATACCGCCACAGTGTGGCTTGACGAGTGGTGCTAGGTCTGTGCCGGGGATCCAAACCTGCGAACCCTGGGCGGCCAAAGTGGAGCATGGGAACGTAACCACTATGCCACTGGGCCGGCCTCTAAAGTGGCTATCATTTTAAAAAACACATTCATTTTTGTAATTTCCAATTCATGATTTTTTTTCATGCACATAAGCTGTTTCAAGCAGCACAAATACAGAGAGCACAACAAAATTTCATGCATAACTATTTGATGACCATACCAGGACAAAGGAAAAAGTTCAGGCAAACAGGATGTTTGTAGGGAGACCCCATCCTCCTCATTTGACGTATTGATTTAATGTCAAAGTAAAGTGATAACACAGAGTGATTAAAAACTTTTTCTGTCTGGAAGCAATGGCATTTTTTTAACATTGTATCTGGTAGTTAAGCAATTATCACTGTTTTTCGCTGCTTCAAATTTACCTTTCATTATGTGATGGAAAGGTGATGGTGTGTGCTTCAGTTGACCTTGTAGAAAGGCAATTTTATCAGTAACGTTGTTAAGAAGTGTGTATAAGGACAGATACGCTGGAAATAATCTAGCAAATTCAGCATCAAACTAAAGAGGGGCCATGAAGATGTACAATATTCAAAGAGCTGCACTGTAATCCTCATCTCTCCCAAATGGTATGATTATAGTAATCATTGGACAATGGACAAATGAGGTGAAAACATTAAGTATTTAGATCTTTTAAATGCTATTAAATCTACTTAATCTCTTCAATCTCTAAGGAATCTATCTCTTTGGAGCAAATACTGAAAAATATAAATTAATGTCATATCAATTTGGAAATAAAGTTTGAAAAGTCTCAGTTAATCTTACTAAGAGTTCCAAAGGTGTCAGATGATGTACCCATGATGGCTGCTGCATCATCTCACACTTGGCCACATCCAGAGTTCATTTACAAGGAATGAATATTTAGGCAGCTTTATCATGTGACACCAGCATGGGCAGGGGGCAGGGGAAGGCAGTCAAGGAAAGCATAAAGGTGAATGCCCCCAGGGCTTTTAAATCTCTTCTTTGCATCACATCAGACATTACCTGGCTCCACATGTATGTGTTGTAGAGGGCAGTCAACATATCTGGACGCAGAATTTCATTACATCCTTGTTTCAGAAGCATCTTGGCACTAGACTTATATTTTCTCTGTTCATGCAAAGAGCAGTGAAGCACAAAAGAGACTTGTGAAGACAGAAGAGAACAGGGCTCTATATCCCAATCACCTCTGAGTGAAGAGATGTAGGCACACACACTTTATGTACTCACATACACATGTGGGTGAAGACACCAAATACATTAAAAGGCCAAGCAGAATGATTGTCATACTTGCAGTTGACCATCCAGAGTCCTTGCGAATGGGGAATGATATGGCTAGTCCCACCAAAATTGTGTTATAGAAAAGAAGACATCATTGGAATAGAAAAATATAGTAAGGAGTTTTATCTTCTTTCTATCCATTAATTTGTTCCTTTGTTTTTGCTTTTGCAACTCAACTTGCAGTTTACCATTGCAGTTTACAAACAGGCCGTCCAGAAGAATAAAGGGTGGAGGACCCAGCTTTTCTTTTCATCTTCACCACAGCACATGTGAGGACACAGAGCATGGACTGGCACACTCAAATAGCTCATGGGCTCTTTGGGTGGCTAGACAGATACTTTGAAACAGAACATCTCAATATCATAGGCAGAACCTATGACATCCTTGCAGCAGACGGGACGACATCTCATGAGAAACCCGGAGCACAGTCCTGTCTGGGCTGTCCAGCCAGCCCCATCACAGTACCTGACTGATCTGGTCGCCTGTGATCTTAGCCAGCAGGTGTCTAGGCTCATCGACTACCAGGTGGTATTTATCTTTCCGCTGCTCATAATCAGCTCTGTATTTTTTCTGCTCAAACATCATATCAAATTATAGCAAGAGTACAACTTCAAGGCTACACAGAAATGTTCCAAGACAAACACTCCAGAGAGCCAGAAATACGTCATTTCTAGAGGTGGGCTCCCAAAGCATTGAGGGTAAAAATAAACCGGGAGGCAAAGAGAGTCAAACGAAGGAAGATCATCTGGAGACGGCTGGGCTTGGAATAGATCTGATTATGACATCAAAATTGGAGTATCTTGTGCCTGAACATTTTCTATCTTTACATATGCTGCCATCAGCAATATTAAGTTTTATGACATCTTAACTTGTATTTAAAATAAGGCACCAATAGACTACAGGCTAACTATCTAAGGCTGTGAGAATCTAGAAGCATATTCATAGACAAATTCTACCAGTCTTCTAATGCTAGTTAATTTATTTGATTAAAAAAGAGTTCTGAAAATCCTTCATGAATTAGAAAAATAGAAACAAAATACATTAAGACTGTCTTCCAAGGAAGCTACTCATAGTAATTCTTCAGAGTCATCCCGCCTGGAAATCTACTGAAAATGAACTAAGTCAAATTTAAAAACAATAAAAAAGTCATATATTGAGATAAATATACCATTGGCTACAGTTTCGTTTTACGATAATTTTTGCCAATTTTCTAACATTGTCTTTGAATTTCTATAAATCTGTAGAAAATCCAAAGATAGGAAATTAAACATAAAACCATCCAAACATAAGTTAATTCATAGCTTGCTTATTTCAGTCATTTTAAGCTAAATTTAACTTAAATTAATGCAAAGGCAGTTCCAGGAAAGACTGGGTAGAATATAAAAGAATATTTTGGCTCCAAATGGATACTTCTTTGCACCACTGTATGAGTCACAACGGCAATACATTTGAATGCATGAATTACAACTATCTCCCTAAGGCTGGCTCTTCCAACCACTGCCGTCCCTGTGCCTTGGTAAAGGATACTAGATTAACCTTCAACTTCTGGGTCTCCCAACTCTACACAGGATCATGTTTCAGGGAGTTTAGCTGATAGTCAACAAAATCCTTTACCTCCTTGCTCTTGTCACCCAAAGTGCTGTGCTGCCCTGTGCTAGAGCAACCAGATGCAATGATGGTTGTGGGGTCTTCACAGCACTCCACACAGCCCTTTCACTTGTTCTTATTCTTGCTTTTGGCAGAGCCCATGAGATGGTGACATTATAAGAGTCTTTCCAAATCTTTATCTTAAATCAACACTTAGAATGGCTCCTATCATTTTATATATTGGGTTTTAATCAAAGAACTCTGTAGACTTCTGAAGGAACTGAACAGGCTTAATTGGATCAGGTCATACATACCTCATTCATCAACTGAGTTGCATACTTGAAATGTCTATTGATTGGACAATCCGCGACATACTTGAAATCTGACTTTATCCTTTCAAATACCTCTTTATACTTATACTAGAGAAAACAGAATGTGGTTACTTGATAGCAGGCTATGATCATCTTAAGACTGAGACATGCCATTTATCTTACCATACTCTTGTGACAATTCCTTTATAGAGCTAACAAGTAATTACAAATGCATACTCTGTCTCCCAAAGCAATGAAGTGTATACCCACCCGGATGTCTTGAAAACTAGCCCCAAAATACATGCTTTCATTGGATGGATGTCAGTTCTATTTTCCACACTGGGCAAAAATCCAAATTAGTTTCTTCTTTGCTTCTATATAGTAAAAGGGTTATTGTTTTACCTTGAAGGAATTTCCATGTGTACTTGAAGGCAGTTTTTAGTCCACCAATTTGAAATAATTTTCCAGTAATTAAGCAGATAATCTTAATATTTTAGAGCAGGGGTGGGTTAATCTCTAGACCACCATCTGTTTTTAAAGGGCTCATGAACTAAGAATGTTTTTTTTTGTTTGTTTTTTACAGTTTTAGGGGATTGTAACAAAGAATATGTGACAGAATGAACATGGCCCACAAAGACTAAAATATTTACTATCAGGCGCTTTTCAGAAGTTTGTTGACTCCTATTTTAGAACTCAAAGGAAGCTAATACAACTACCTTATTTTGTAAATAGGAAAACAAAGCCATAAAAACAAAGTTATTTGGCTCAAGTCACACATCAAGTTTGTGGATTAAAATAATCTCCCTTTATATTTGCTACCATGTCAACTCTAACAGGGTAAACCACCTAGAGACATATTAATAGGGAGGACATTCTGGAAGAGCCACGAGAAGTTGTACTGAGATAACCATTTATCCAATTCAAATAAATGATATAAACAAATGATGACTACAGTCAATAAAGTCAGTACTAAAACAATTCCTAAGTGGAATGAACAACTGAGTATGTACTCCAACTATAGGGTCTAGAAGCTAGATGGGGATGGAAATATGAAAAGCTGTTTCCTCTGTGGACACTGGAATATGTTGAATGGATGTGGTCACCATCCTTGAGTAGATATACCTTGCTGTAGAGAGTCTTGTTCTTTTCAGCCAGAGTGAAGTCGGGAGTATCGTAGGCATAGCAACCGATGCCTTTAAGCCAGGTCAGATCTGATTTATATTTTATCTGGGAGAAAAATATCATCAAAGATTTCTAAGAACCTATTTCTAAATAGCAGTAGGTTAGGATAGCTCTAAGTGGAACAAATAGAAGCTCTGACTACTGAGGTATATGGAATAAAAAAGTATTAAAACAATTATTTGAGAGAAATTTCCAGTAATACTGATTTCTGCTCACTTTATGGTATATTGTTGTATTGTATATAGAAATTTTCATTTTTAATACTAATTAATGCAATTCAAATTTAACAGGCACACTTGCCTAAAGCATAAATCATTAGCTCGACAGCTGTATTTTCATATAGAGAGCTGAAATTTCTTTCTAAATGAGCATTGTTTCTCAATTGCTTCATGAAGTTGGCTCTTCAATTGATCAAAAACAGGTTATTGCTTAGAAGAAGTCTATCATTTCCAGTCACATAACATGATATAATACATTTAGAAGAGAAATTAAGTTTATAAATTTGAATATATTTTTCTCCCTCCCAATTTGAAGTTCACTCATTTAGCGATGAGCTTTATAACTTAAACATCCATACTCAAGAACTAAAATTTAGTCAAGTGTTTAATCAGTTTTTATGCAGTGTTTGATTTCACAAATCATATGGGCACATGAATTTATATGTAAAAATAGGAGACTTCAAGACTCACATCACTGATGGCATCAGTGACTGCCCGGTGGTGGAAATGCTCTGGGCGATCAGCTATGGACCTCCAGATTCCCAGCTGGCTCATGTAGTTCTTCTTGTATTTCACCTGCGGTGAAAACACACAGACAGCTATAAAGTCTTGCTGAAAGTTAATGCAGAAAAGTCTACTTGTCTCCAGAGAGTTTTAGGAAAGGGAGGGTATTTTAAAAAAATGATAGTGGGGTACTGAGCCAATTACAAGTAGAAACATGTAGGGACATACTTTACTGATGTCGTCTGTGACTTTGCGATGGTAAACAATGTCCAGAGCATCCTTCACAGTGTGGTATTTCCCTTTGGTCTTTTGAAACGTTTCTTTGTAGCGTAGCTGGAAAGAGAGAAAGCACATGCATTATGAAAAACTACCAAGCTAAACAGTCAGCTGTTTTAAACCCGAGCTCTCTTGAGTCTTCTTTCTTAGGTTTTCCCATGAATATATTTAGGAGAGATTAAAAAGCTCACTTCTCATCCTGGAAGAGAAAAAAGACATTTGGAGAAAACTAATGAAATCTGAATAAAGTATGGAGTCTACTAATAATGTATCAATTTTGGTTCATTGGTTGTGACAAATGTACGGTGGGAATGTAAGGTGTTAACAGTAGAGAAAACTGTGTAGGCTACTTGGGAACTCTCCCCACTATCATTGCAACTTTTCTATAAATCTAAAACTACTTAGTAAAAGTTTATTTCAATGTAAAAGGAACAAACAAAAGGCTCATTTGGGAGGAGGAAAAAACCAAACATAACCTTTTTGAGCCCAAGACATACTAATGTACATGGAAAGGGGAGAAAGTTCTAATTTCTAACCCCCAGTATTAAAATGCCTTCTCCATGAAGCAGTCTTAAAATTTTATTTCATTATAATCTTTATGGTATTTCAAGAGACAACAGCTCTGACTTTAACCTAAGAATATCACAGAAGATTCATCCCATCTACATAAAATGGGTACTTCTCTGAACAGTCTGTTTTCAACCTCAAACAAGTCTTATCTTGTTGGGTAGCTGAGCTAACACGTAATCAAAGATGTCTTTTCCTTGACTTTGTAACTCTGTTTTTCAGGTGGATAATCTCATAAAATTGCTTAGCTCTACTTGTGGGGACAGCCACTGTGGACAAGTCAAACTTAATGCCAGATACTACCCTTGTTACACTGGACTATTTCAAGATTAGAGTTATCAGTGCTGGTCCTGAGAAAGCCCCAGGGATGGGGTTGTCCAATAGAGCACACTGAGCTCCAGGGGCCAATTTCACTGTGTGGCCACCCTCAAAAAAGCAGTGATGCAGAATAAGCTTGGTTTGAATTAATATTCAATGGTAACCTGGAAATGATAAAGATGGGGATGTCACAAGAAAACTAAGAATATCCTAGGGGATAGATTTTGAGAGTAGTATATAATTTTCTCAGCTTATACTTTCAGCAAATTGGCATTGCTTTTTTCCAATCAGCAGACTCCTCTCAGCTCCAAATGAAAATTTCAGAACCAAGATATTGTTCCAATTTGCTGTACCCTTTCACATTTCTGTTTAGGGAGCACTGTAATTACTTTAAGATGCCTTGAAATCCTAGAGCTATGTTGCTAAGTTGAGGGGTTATAGGGTTTCTTGAGCTTTTGGCTGGGTTTAAGTTCCAACATGTCTAGTCTTCCAGAGATTCTGCTTCCAGTAACGGGTGTAATGTATTTGCAGTTGAGTTCTGAGACACAAAACTGGTAAAGATTGGCCATCTACCCTGGGTTGATTAATTTCATATCTTTATTAACAGATAATGTCATTGCCATTAAAAGGCACTCCTGTCCTTCATCATGTGGTATGGGAAATGAAAGTCTGTCCCACCTAATTCTAACGAATGTGTCATTCGCATGATTTAGGCGATTAAGAGAAGAAAGGGAACAAACATTTTCTGAGTGTCAACCAAGAGCCCACCACTGTGCTAGTATGCTACATACCTTATCTTGTTTAGTCTAATTCAATTATCGCAATTCTTATCATCACTCCACATATAAGAAAACAGTCTCAGAAAAATTAGGTAAATTGTATAGAGTCAGACAGTAGGCAAATGACAGCATCAGGATTTTAAATCATGTTTACCTGACTCCAAAACCATGATTTTATGGCTAAATAACAATTAATTGTCAAGTACCCCTAGGAAATGCTACCAAAGAATTATTAAGAAAGGGTCATACTTTTTCGCCCAGAAGGGCAACGAGAAAAATGATAGCCTTTTAGCATCTCTCTGCATTATTCTTAGCTACTTTGCCTGACTGCTATTGCTTCTGTCTGTTTTTGTTGTTGTTTTTAATGTTCCTGTTGTTTTCTTGACCCATGTTGTAGGCCAGGACTTTGAACTATAGATATGACTGTAACATCTTCTGTTTCATTGTCCCTATCACAACAGAAGTAAGAAGGAAGGGATGCATACATCACTGGCATTCCAGTAAGCCCTCTTGGCTCTGATGAGGATTGGCGTATCTGGAACCGGGGTGTACCTGTCCTTCATCTTTTCATATTGAATCTTGTACTTTGTCTAAGAAATAAAGATAGAAAAGAGAGACAAACTTAAGTTCAAGTGTTTTCATCCCTCCCAATTCACAGCCATGTCTCAGATTCAGCCTAGGGACACCATATGTCATGCTTGTTAAGACAATAGCTTTGCCTTCTGTGTTTTGATGCTGCTGAGCAGAACTTATAGAAATGAGTTCTCTGATTAGAGGCAGCAGGTGAAGGTTTTAACGAAGGATCTTTTTTCTTTAACCCAGTGCCTCGGTGCCAAATTCCCAACTTACCTCGCTGACCATGTCCTTCACGTCTCTAGCGTGCTTCAAGGCTGTGGTCTGGTTTCCGGCATGATGATGGGGCCTCTCTTTGGTGGCAAGTTCGACATACAGATACTAAATAATCACAGAATAGGGATCAGATGTTATAGGGGTAAAACATTTATTATTTAGGATTCAGTCCCCTTCCTTCTTAATTGGGAAGGTGGTGTCTATTTGCTGTTGCCTTGTTTTTTTGTTTGTTTGTTATATGTGTTTCTGTTCTTTTGTTTCTCTCTTTGTCTCTCATTTGGAAACACATATTAGCACTCCAGTTATCTAATATTCTTACTGTTGGCTATGGTGCAATTTAAATCCATACAATAAAGAATGCCACCAGAAGAACGAGGATTCTGATACAGCCCTCAATGTATTTTTTTTCCGTTTTTGCCTGAATGCATGAAATGTGGTTTCATTTGTCTGTGGAGAATAGATAGGTTCTATGGAATGAATCAAGCAATGGTTATCACTACCTGGAGTCCACACACCATTCATCCAACGACAAAAATTGTATAGAACTTAGAAAGCATGACATTACCTGCTCGTGTCAAACATAACCATGGTGATGATGGCCCAAAGGAAAACTGCTTCTTGAAGTTAATGGGCAAGAGGGTGTATCAAGGACAGTCAAGTGTAAGAGGCCGCTGCCGACCAGGAGGGGTGAGGCACACGTAACCACCCCCTGTGATGGTACCGCAGCAGACTTAGGAACACTCATTTATGAATCTTACCTGACTCTGAAGCTTCTGCCCTCGCTTGGCTCTTAAAAGATCAGGAGTATCAGGAACGGAAGTGAAGACTGACTTCTGCTTCCTGCCTGCAGCTCTGTACACCAGCTGGACATAAAAGAGTCATGACCATAATTTCTGCTTCATCGACATGTTGTGTTCTCTGCAGGTGCCTTTATTGCTGACTTCATAGAAAAATCAAGGGCCCTCTCACTGCAACAACCTCAGTTTCTGTCCAATAAATCAATAATTTATTTACCTCCCCAACCCGCTTTTTCTTTTTTCCTTTGAATCAAAATAAGAGATGCTCTGTAGCCTGTCCAAGATATAAGACTCCTACTTTGTTTTTGGTCCCTTCTAGGACTCTGTTTCAGCAATTATACACGTCGCCTTCATATCTTCAACCCTCCTGTTTTTCCGGCCCTCTCCCTTCATCTGCAAACAGACTCAAATCCCTTCCTTCAATAAGCCTTTTCCAGTCTCCACCAACAGCCTTGTTCCTTCCTTTCACAGCCAAGCAGACTATGTGTTTTTTCTTTTTCTCTCTTTTGATTAATTTCTCAAGGCGATGGTTTGGTTTCCATCCAACCACTGCAATGAAGTCACTCTTCTCATCAAGACTACCAAAACCAAAGTGGTGCACCTACAACATGACTAACAATAATGTACAACTGAAATTTCACAAGGTTGTAAACTATCATAATCTTAATAAAAAGTTAAAAAAAAAAAAAGACTACCAAAACCTTCGCAACTACTAAATCCGAGAACGTTTCTCTGTAGTAACTGAGCAATTTCATTCCTAAAAACTCTCTTCTCTGCCTTCCATTCCATCGTTCTACCATACACAGCCTCCTATCTTTCTAGGCTCTCCTTCTCAGCCTCCTTCTATGGTTCTGCCCGCCCCCAAAGGCAGCCATTAGCTGGAGTCAAGGGTCAGCCCCCTTCACCCTGTATATTCTCCTTGGGTGACCTCATTCATACCCAGGGCTTCAACCATCAATTTGAGGTTGATGACTTCCAAATCTATACAGTATCCAGGATCTTTCCTGAGCTCCAGATCCAAATTTTCACCAGTGTTCTGAACTTGAGTGACTTATCATATTTAATGTAGGATTCTTTATATTACGCCATCTCCAACCCCAATCTGCTTCTTCTCCTATTTTCTCCGTTTTGTTAAATGGCTCCTTGATCTCCCAGTCACCCAGGGCAGAAAATTGGGACGTCATCCTAGACTCTTTCACCCTCACATGCACATCAAAATGGTCATGAATCCTGGGCTCCTAACTTTATGATATTCCTTAAATCTGATCCTTCTCCATTCCTACCACCACTGCCCTAGTTAAGCCTCCTGTGTCATTTCTTCTCTACACATTCTTAACAGCCTCCTATACCACCTTCCCAAATCCTCTATTGGGCCACTCCACATGGCTCATCTATCTTTCACAAGTCTGAGAAAGAGATTTTCTTAAAGCTCAGATGTAATCAGATCTTAATGCTCAGATCCAATGTGCTCAGAAATAATTCTTCAATGAGTTTTCATCAGGCCCAAGATCCTTAATACAGCACCCATGAGTCTTCATAACCTGGCTTCTGTTCTATGTTTCTAGTCTCATTTCCCAACATTCTGCCACACTCCCCATGTGCTATTTGAAACTATTCCAAATTTCTAGAACTTATTACAGCCATTTTCACATACCATCCTTTCTGCCTAGAATGTTCTTCCCCCTCTTATCTGCCTGGAAACCTCTTAGAGGCCATACTGTCTTGACTATTCCTATAGGATACCATTTATCATAGTGATGTCTGTTTCTTCTCACAGATTGTGGGCCCATGGAATGCAGGGGCTCAGCTCTATCACCCTTTTATCAACTTGTGCTTAGATAAAAGATCTGAAAAATAGTAGTCCTCTAATAAATGCTGAGGGAATTTAATATAATGAGGCCAACTAGAAAGTATAAATGTATAACGACTAATTTCTAATCACAGATATAAATGCCAGTTGAATAGATGAACAGATAAAATGTAGGAAATAAATAATATGTAGGTACATGTCCATTTCTTTAAATCTAATTTGTATACAAGTGCAAGTTAAAACAAAATGTAGCTCATTGCTTGGGGCTGTTTTTGGTGTTACTACTGAAAAAAAGGAGAAAAACTAAATAAAAACTTACTGTTTCTCCTAGGCTAAATTTTGAATAAAGCAAATTAAAACTCAGAATCTTATCCTTAAAAGAAGCCTGAATCATTATCTAGTCCAATTCTCTAGCTCAGGCAGTTGGGTGTTGACATTGTAAATTATACAAGGTCACACAAATTAGAGTTAAATCTGGGACAAAGACCTAACTCTCCCATGCCATGTCTATAATTCTCTTTGTACTATACTGCCCTTATACTTAGGTATCCATTGTTTATGCTTTTTGGGGCAACATCCCTGTTTCTTAGTACTTCAGATGTATATATGTCAAGCATCTGTACAATTCAAAGACAACTCAAAAGTCCATAACTTGAACTTCCTTTGGCCACCAAATTTTTTACTAAGCCAGAGTTTCCCAAACTTCCCTGATCCTAAAAACCCCCAAAGTCTCTATTAAAAACAGATTTGCAGGCTCTACCCAAGACCTTCTGAATCCAGGCTTGTAGCTTGCATCAGTATTTTATCAAGCCCAGGTCATTCTACAATGAGGCAAGTGTGGGAGAAAACACACTCCTGAAAATATCTATTATTCTTCCTCAGTGTTGACACATAATATTTACAAAATTCCAATAGGAATTGGGAAGAAGAGAAATTAAAGGTTTAGATAATTCTGGACTCAGACAGCCAAGAGAAGTAAAGGTATCGGAAATATCAATAAGAACTTTAAGTTACCAAGCAATTTTTTATTATTTTGTAGCTGAAGGAGAGATGTGATACTTTAGAGCAGTGGTTTCCAACACTGCCTGCATATTAGAATCATCTATGGAGTGGCTAAAAGCAGGCAGATGCCCAGGCATGGAGAAGCAGAGACTCATGTGGGGCTGGAGGTCACAGCCCACTCAAAGGTAGTTTTAAAATACTTCATAGATGATTCTGATACTTAGCCAGAGTGGAGAATTATTTTTACTGCGATACAAAGAACATAAGCATTCCTATCTGAGTGCCAGAACTGGTTGAAATAACACAGGGAAACTTTCAGGAAAGCAAATGGGCTCAGTGTAGCTTTTGTAAAAGCTGAAGAATTAATCATCCTCTGCCTCTGGCTCACTAAGCATGTAGGAAGCTACACATCCCCTCTGCTGAGGGCAGCATTTGGTTTGCCAGGGCATCTCTATGTTAAAGAGCATGAGTGATTCCTAATCAGAAGCCATTAGACCTATTGAGAATGGGGAGTCAATGAAGTGGCCTGACAGCTAATGCTTTGGTTCAGCTTGATGAAAGCTGATGGATGAAGCCACAAGACAAACTGAGAGTTTAATGAGAATGGCCAACTGACTTACAATAAGAGAGATCATTTACATTTGTGGAATGCCCTTAGCTTTACAAAGCACATTTAGTCATTGGCAAATATGGACATCTATTTCGGCCAAGGCACAATGGGATACGCATCGAAATAAGATGAGGGCCAACACTCAAGGAACCAAGAGTCTAGGTGAGAGCATCATATCTATATACAACTAACTGCAATAAATTAGGACTGTCAATACCAGGTGGGGCAGACGAAAATGAACCTAAGCAGTTTGGAATTTGTTGAGTTGGCAGCAGAGCAAGGAGTCACTGAGTCACTGAAGACTTTTCAAATGGCACTGCCATGATTAGAGTTCCTGACAGCACGAATTAAAGAGAGAGAAAATTTTGAAATAAATTCAGTTTGGAGACTGCAACAATAGTATAAAACAGAGGACCTTCTAATCTATAAAGTCATGTAAACTTTCAGCAGCCCTAGTAGGTAGGGCAAGTATCACTATCCTCATCTTATCCAAAAGGGATAAAATAAGTAAACTGAGGCAAAGTGAGGTCAACTGACTTGCTTAGACATGGTGGCCACTTTAACAAAGGGCAGAGGGGAGATCTTTTGTCTAGTGTGGTTGCCTGAAAAAGGATCACTAGAGGAATGAGGCCCTTGTAGTGACAGGTTAAGCATCCTTACCTCACTCAGATGTGTCTTCAGTTCCTGCACTTTTCTGTATTCTGGAGTGTCAAGCACCACTTTGTATTTGTCTCGTATCTTCCTTGCATTATCAGTGTACAGGTAATGAGACTTTAAAACAAAAAACAACAACAATGGAAATACAAGTTGATTAATCATTTAAGGAATTGTATGTCATGGTCACATGTTCTCTTCCAAATGGTTGGCATGTGTAAGCCAAGATGGCCTTCTATGTATACTGGATCTCTTCCCATGCAGGAACAAAGACAACTGTCATTTAACTAAACTTATCCCCTTTTATAGGAGGCATGCATTATCTTAATTGGGTCATGACTTGCTCAAGTGGGTTAATGGTAAATTTCCCCTTAAAGTAGCTACAAGCAAAGATTCTTTCTACTCAGCTCCTTGAGGCTGGTGATGGGGTTTATGGAATCTGGTAGGTATGTGTTGTGAAGATGTGCACTCACCCAGAGCTTCCGCAGGTGCCGAGAGCGGACCATGTCAGGAGTGTCATACAGGAAGCAGCCCAGTCCCCTCAGGATCCTCAAGTCCTCTTTGTATTTAATCTGTGTGGCAAAATCAGAAATATAGCTGGTCATGGGCAAAAGTGAATCAGGAACAAAAAAGACAGAGTAGCGGCGCTTTTTTATTGATGTATCTTTCATTTTGCTTCAACACATGCACCACATGCTCTTAGCTTGCTGCACTCAACCAAATCCCAGGCTTTTACATTCAAATCGCTAACTCTGAGCTGAGGAGAGAACACTGCTATTATTTTATTTCTATATTGATGGGAGAAAAGCACAGATTGAGTGGAGTGGTCTTTTAGGAGAAGGAATCATCCAAGGAGAAAAAAAATGGCAGCAGGAAGTTGCTAAAGAGGGTGGGAGTAGGGACGAGCAGGAGAAAGATGCTAAACATGACCTGGGACAGAGGTCACTTAGAGAGTGAGGAGTCAGTAACAATTCAGTGATGAATGTAGAATGGTAGTCAGCAATTCTTGTGTTTCCCAAGTGGTCCTTTTCCTACTATTTCCATAACTGGAGAAATTGGAGAAAGTGGGGTCCTGCTTCCATACTATTTCACCTCCAAGTTGTACCCTTGGTTTAGGAGTACTCAACTGAAAACACTGTTCAGTGACCACTGGTTGGCTTAAATGCTGAAAGCATGCCTGCCTCTTAGTAAGAGTCTTCCAGAAAGACTCCTGTGAGATGCTTACATCACTGGTGATGTCTCCCACGTAGCGGCAATGGATCACTTGGGGTGTGTATGGCATCGAGATCATGTGGCCTTGCATCTTGAAGAAGTCTGATTTGTAGATCAACTGAAGAAACAAATGCCCCGAAACACAGACATTAGAAACTTAATTGTTGACATTCATCCCTGGGTTCTATAGCCTGTTCTCTCTCCTAAGAAAATACTCACCTCACTGACAGCCTCTTGTGTCTTCTTGACTTGGCGGATTTCAGGTGTGTCGGGAGTTGTGTGAATCTTGTCTTTCAGTTTGTGGTATAATTGTCGATAAAGTCTCTACATTGGAGGAAAAACCATTCCAGGTGTTTAGTGTAGGAAGATGAAGACATCTATTGACTCAGCAACAATTAAATATTTTACATAAAGAGCCATGAGAGGAGAGATTAAGGATATATAAAATGTTGAGATTAGGAAAAAAGAGAAAAATGATATTTATTTTATTTAGGTGAAGAATTTTGAGCACAAAGTCTTCTGCTTTCTATCAGATGGTTTGATCGAAGGAACAGATATATAAACCAATAGTTTATGTAGAAAACCAGAGTCATGAGGCAGACTAAGATGCAACCTTATTAAACATTTTTAAATACAAATGTCAAAAGAAGGAATTAATTTGCATTATAATCAATGGATGTGGTCTCTAAATGGCATTACCAAATATAGAAAAAAATTATCAAGGGATACCAGTATCAGAAGGGTGACAAAAAGAACCCTCTTACTCCTTGCTGATGTGTACATTTATAGCTGAAATAGAATTAATTCTTATCGCATTTCAAGCAAAGCCACTGTCTTTGAAACTCAATATTTCCCCCACAGAATTAGGATTCACAGTACCTCACTGGTAACATTGTTGACTCTCCGGACATTGACAAATGGAACGTCATTGGGGCCAAGTGTATACCCATGGGCCTTGATGTGTTCATAAACTTCTTTGTACTTGAACTGCGAAAGCAAAGTCAGAATAAGATCACTGATGGGTAAACAGAGAGCAGCGTTACATTTCTCAAATAGAAAAGAGTTGTCACTTTCATTTGAAAATTACTCTCCAAGCATTAAGTATAAGGAAAAGCCACTGAGAAAGTTTTGATAGTAATCCAAGTCTTGAAAATTACTTTTTTGGCTAAAAAAGCCAGGTCCAAAAAGGAGTAAAACTCAGCGTTGCCTAGATGAAATCTCTCTGTAGGCAGGTATGCAAAATGTAAGAAAAAAATTTTAGTTCCAATATGGCTAGGAAATTAGGAAATTCAAAAAAGAAACAAGAGACTATTTTTAACACTGGTGAGTGCCTTTACAGACTGATTTTAAAAATGACATGTTAGATGATGAAATTTGTGACTCTCTGCTTTGGAAACCATATTACTGGACCACTGGCAATTGGATCCTGCCTGGCCAGCAGGTTTGATTCCTAGGACTCTGAAGGGCAACATGGAAGGGAAAGCTTATTCTTCAACTAATGGCTGGTCTGTGGGTATGACCTGGAAGCCAGAGTCATTGGAATAGCCAACAGTTCTCTAGGGCTTGTCCACAGGGTAAATGCATCAAGTCCCATTTTGGTACTTTTAAAAAGCGGGGAAGGTTAGTATCAGAGCTAACACCTGGGTAAGCTACAGGTAAGGAGAGCCTATCTACCCCTCTGAGCTTTCTATGAAACGGGCACAGAGGGTAAGTAGAGAGGCAAGTATCAAAGCCAGCAGCTGGGCAAGTCCTTTCCTTTCAAAGGAACACACAGTGATGTTATATCTTCTGCAATGAAACGTTGCAGAAGGAAGACAATATTATCAGCACACATCAACAGTGGGTGGTATGAAGTTGCATTTCCTGTATATGGCTTGGGATAGTTCAGGATGCTTCTGTGCTAAGGGCAGCAAAAGTAAAGACATCATGGCAGCCATGAACCCTGAGCCAACGTAGTTGATTCATGCGGATGCAATCCCATGAAAGTCCTGTGCTAACCTACTGGGCTGCCCAGCACTGCCGAATTGCAGAAGCAAGACCATTCCACAGCGCCCCTAGAAAATACACTGTCTCCCCTCCTCTGCTCCCATTGTTACATCATGTTGAACCTTCAGGGTGTGATTGGGGGGATGAGAATAGGCTATTAATAAATAGTGTCCCCCCTCCCACTTCAGACCCCATCTTAAAAAGAAGGAGACCACTCACATAACTGCTCATGTATCGGGTGTCTTTGGTGTGTTTGAAGTGAGGGGTGTCGACTGGAAGCCTATATCCAGTAGGCAAGGAGCGCAGGCCAGGTCTTCGGTACAGATTCTGCCGGAATGAGGAAGAGCGGCTTAAATGACATCTACATCAAATAACTGATCTAAGTTAAAACCAGTCACATTGGGCTCATGTGAGGTTTTCAATTAGATACTTAATGTTACTTATGTTTACAAGTATTATGCTTATAATGATACTTATGCTCACTGAATTGATTTCAGGAAGAAATTGAGTAAGTTCTAAGAGTCTAGCAATGAATCAGATTATTCTTAACCTATTTTTTTTTGAAAAAGAGAGAAATGAGTGAAGGGGCTTACAGAAAATCATTCTTTTATGCTTCTGAACACAGGCCCAGTTGACTACATGGCATCTAGCAAGAATTTGGGAAAAGCATAGGAAGCAGGAAGCCAAGTGTCACTTCTGTCATTAACCCCACCCTTAGGTGATATTCGAGCCATCACCAATCCCTGAACAGCCATAATCATAAGGCACATCTTTGGGATCCTGTCCGCCTCATAAACACAGTGTCTTGGTGTCAGTCTAAGAAGAGGTCAGGACGCTCTTATTCCTGGCAGAAAGGGGAAGAGAGCTCCTGTCTGTGACCTTAAATAATCTCTCAGGGGAGCTACAGGAGTGCAAATAGTATTTAAAATGTGAAAAACCAAATTACTGTTAACATTGAGTGTAGGAGAGTAGCATGAAAGGCTGAGACCAAAGTAGCACCAGCAGGTAACAGGATAGGGACATGAAATGTGAGAGTGGAATCTATTGTCTTTCTCTTCTGAATTCTAACAGCAATTTCTAGCTTTATCTCTTGTTGTTAATAGTCTTTTATGATTATATGCCTTGTCTTTGTCATCTTGAATTTAAGCCTTTTTGAGAGCAGAGATGGCAGATTGGCCCTCTTCTTGATGACTTGTAAATACTGCTCTAAAAATGCCCATTGTTCACTTGCTTGATAAGAGGACTCTGCCAGCCAAAGGGGAAGACAGGCTGTGCATTGTTTTTGCTCTGTTCTTTTTTATTTTTAATTCACATGACTGGACAGCTTTTACAATTTACAAGGTCAGGCTGAGAGGATGCTCAAGCTGTGGTTACTTCTACAGAGGCCTGTGGCCTGGCATTTGCAGGCGGCCTCTGGCTTTCTGCTGGGCACTCTGTCCAATTCTCCCTGCTCACCTCACTCTGGAGCTTGTATGCATGAAGGGCCCGGTCCAGATCCACGGTTTTTGTAGTTGGAGCCACTTTGCCCCTGACACTGTGCACGTAGTCATGGTGGTAGACAGCCTGGGTGCAGAGAGAGAAGCAGAGAGAGTTGATTCAGACTGTGGCAGTATTGCTAGAAAGATGCAAAAAGTAAACAGAAAGCCAGGTCTCTCTTAAATGTTTTAAAAAGGTAACCTGCTTCCCTTTGCCTAGATAACTCTATCTGATATGTCATTGCACCTTGTCCAATACAGTCAGAGCCACGGTGTGGACCCCACAGTGAGGAATAACTCCGCTCAGCGATAAAAAGAGGAAGAGTGCGCATTCTACCACTGCAAGTTCTAAAATGACAGAACTCAACATTCTAATTCACTGGTGGGATTTAATTTTTACTTATTAACTTCTGGGGTTAATGAAAAAAGAGCAGCTTTGCGCCTGGTCCGCCTGCTCTGTGTCAGGCATTACAGTGGGTGTTTTCCATCCACTTCCCCACTGTACACATAAGAACGCCAAGGCTCGGAGGCCTAAGTGATTTCCCCAAGCCTCATAGATGACGTGTGGGAGAGGCTGGACTCCATCTACATCTCTAACTTCAGAGCCGGCTTCCTTCTCATCCTGCCATAGTTAGCTCTAATTTCTTAGAATGTCTAGATGGTGAGACATAAACTGTTGCTCTTGACACAAGGATACAAAAAGCAACTTTGGAAGCTCAAAAACACCACGTATTTCATAGACTTAGATCACTTACAACTTCACCCCCAAGGAGCTGATTGAACACACCAGGAAACAACAGCAGCATCTTAAGTCCTTTCTAAGGCACCAACTCTGGTTTCCCAGTTAGCAAAGGCCTGGCACTGCCCCATCTTTCATTTTTGCTACTTCTGCTTGCACTGTGGCCCTGTCTTTATCACTGTCCACAGTAACTGCCTAGTGGGCACTTACATCACTTAGTTGTTTCCCACTTTTGACAGCCTGCACATAGACTGGAGTATCAGTGACCAACTTGTAGTCGTTCCTCGTTTTCCGCACATGCTCTTTGTATTTGATCTGCCGAGAGGAAGAAAATAAGCCTGGGTTAGACCAGTCATTACATTAGAAATTGCTGGTTCACAGAAGTTTTGATTGCTTTTAACTCATGGTATTTACATTCATTAGCACTTATTCAACAGACCAGGATGCATTTGAATTTTATAACAATCAGCATCATCAACACTTATAGTCATATAGAGCTTCTAGAGTCTTCTAGGAGCCTTGACAACAAACTGCTCTTCTGGGAACGTTTAACCTTTCTTACCGAAATATTGATTTCACTGTTAATTTGCTTAGCAAATCCTTTAAATAGATCCTATCTATAGCATCATGAACTACTGAAAATAGTCCAAAAGGTGGAAAGAAGAGCCAGGAGTCCCTTCGCCCCCAGAGAACAATGGCATGGCTCAACTGCATTCATTGCTTAATAGGAATCCCAAATGTATTACTGAGAAGTAACTGCTCTCTATCCCTTAGCATCTTTCACCAGCTGGCCAGCCTCAACACCACTTAAGACACAACTAGTGTGTGACAATGTCTGTACTCTCCCCTTGACTCTAGACTACAAAGAGAAGGAAACATGCTTAAAAAAAACGAAAAACAAGGCAAACTCACATCATTGCGTAGATCATAAGCATGTTTGGCATGGAGAATTTCAGGAGTGTCCCAGACATAGCAACCAATGCCTTTCAGCCAGTTGAGGTCATCCTTGTACACAATCTAGAGGATTGCAACAGATGGAGAGAGTCAGAAAATTGAAATTGGACTGTAACTTTAACACCAAAGACATGGACACCCTCTGGACCCAGGATGATTCTGTGGCAGGAAAAGCAAAGGGCACTTTGCAATGAGGCCGAGGGTGCCAATGTTTCCATTGGCACACAGAGCCCTGCTTTCAAGGAAAGCTCAGAATTCCATTCAAACCATGGGTATATAGGAAAGCAGTGCTGGAAGAAGGCTGAGGTGAAGAAATAGGTAAGGGTAAGCGTGTGCAGCCGGGGTGCAGGGAACTTTATAAGCAATGGGCTTACATCGCTGATCTGATCTGTGACTTTCCTGACGTGACTGTTGACTTTCAAGTCAGGGTGGCAAATCCACTCATGGAGGTGTAGGCGATAATCAATCTCACTGACTTTCTTCTGAGAATCCTTGGCAGTAACCATCTCTACCATGTCAGGCACGATGTGGATTTTCATCTTGTTCTTTTCATAAACTGATCTGTATAGGCGCTGTGAAGATAACATAACATGTGTGTTACACAGGAAATTGTGCAAGGCGTCATGGCAATACATGACTTTCTTATGCACCAGAGAAGTCAGGGTGGCCACCTTACAGCAATCAGTTGTAAGGGCAGGATGGGGATTGGAATTTTCTGACACTTTCTACAGATTCATGGGGAAGGGGGAAGCAGCATGGGCTGAAATCACACTTAGCTTCTTCACATATGCACAATCAGTGCCATATGCGTCGTTTGATAGCAAATGCCCTGAGTTATAATAGACAGCTCCATTACCTGGCTTCAAATTGAAGGAAGCCCTTTGAGATTACTTACATCAATGTTAAACTTGCCGACTCTGAGGCACCGTGCTGTATTTGGATCATCGTCAACACTTTTTGGTAAAGTATAAAGAGCTTTGAATTTTTCATATTCTTCCCGATATTTGACCTACAGAGAGAGAGTACAAGGAAGAAACACAGTTTTGGAGAGTAATGGGTCTATCTATAACGTTAAAAGAGCATGAGCGTTAATAGGTAGGACCCGTCTCTGAGATCCAGCCACTTGGGGTCAGCACTTCTCTGAGTTCATTTCCTCATCTGTGCACAGAGGTAGAGGTATAGCATTGCACCTGCCACGGGGTCATCCTGAGGATTAAATGAAACCATATTGGACAGTACTTTCTAAACTATAGAGGGCTATAAAGTTTTAGTCACTGTTTGTAAAACTCCTACCCCAATACTAGTACTTCTATTGCTACTACAACTAACTCATTTCAAAGATTACGTAACTTTTAAAATTCTCTCTTTTGTGATAATGCCATTGTTTTTCTCAACCATAAGTAAAAGATGAAAAAACATGTGCTCAGGAATTTCTTTGTGTTTAATAACTGACAAGCCTGATGTTTTAGAGACACAATCCTTGAATTTGAGTTTCTAAAAAGTTTTCCAAAAATACAATGCAACCAACTTCTGTGGGAAAACCAACTTTTAGTTCTTAAGTCATATTGCCTATTAATTAATGATCCATGATTTCAACTAGGAGGTAAGGCCCTTACAGAGATGGAGATTCAATCTCCTAGCATGTGAAAAAATAACAATTCTCTCAGAAATCACAGGCCCACATCTCGGTAAAAAAAAAGAGCAGATGAGAGTACTTGTGTAAGAATTCCAGCAAAGGTTTTCACTGACTGGAAACCAACCAAAATTCCCATCAGAATTTTCCAGAACATTTGTTCATATGCTCCTTACATCTAACCAATTCTCTAGTTATAAAGAAGATAATATTCAAAGACACCTTTTTTTAACTACGGTTGGAATCCTTATTTTAAGGAATTAATTTCTTTGTGTTTCTTCTTGTTCCAAGAACAAATTGCCGGGAATCTTGCCTCTATAACATTTTTCATGACTAAAGGAATAAACCTCTGCTGAGTTTTCTAAATTCTATCTAAATAACTTCTCTTCCTAAGTGAAAAGTTTGCTCCTTTGGGCTAGTCTGTTTGCAGTCTTCCAAATAGATTTGGGGTTGGGCAAAATCATGTCTTAGTTTTTCCTCCAGGTAAAATTAAATTAATTCCATATATTTTCTAACAAAGTCTTTTTCTAAACTAGGCCCATTAGAGGGTAGTGAAATCAATTTACCAGATCACTATCATTTTAAATAAATAGAATTGAAATGCTCAGAGTGTATTGTCTTTAAGTGTAGCAGTTAAGTACTCTTCTGTAAAATATTGTGTCAAAAGGAACTCATAAACTTCAGGGAGGTGTGTGTGTGTATGTATGTGTCAGTGCATGTGAATGCGTGTTGACTTGCAATATAAAATAAATTTCTCACTGCGGGTCTTGGTAAGAAAAAATTTTTAAGAGCTACTGTTCTAAAATATTATATAAAATGTTCATAATTAAGAGATAAAAGTTTCTAAAAGATGTAAAGTTTCTGAAAGAGAACTGGGTTTATCAGAACCGCAGTGAAAGTTATGGGAAATTTTATAATAATAGCTTTTACTTAAGAATATTTTAGGGGCCGACCCTGTGGCTGAGTGGTTAAGTTTGTACACTTTGCTTTGGCTGCCCAAGGTTTTGCTGGTTCATACCCTAGGCATGGACATGGCACCACTCATCAGGCCATGCTGAGGTGGCGTCCCACATGCCACAGCTAGAAGGACCCACAGCTAAAATACACCACTATGTGCTGGGGGGGATTTGGGGAGAAAAAGCAGGAAAAAAAAAAGATTGGCAACAGTTGTCAGCTCAGGTGCCAATCTTTAAAAAAAAAGAATATTTTAGGCATAAAGAGTTAAAGGTCACAAGATTTTGTACTATATTTAAACAGCCCATGTGATTTAGGATTTTTTTTACAATTATGTCCATATTTAAGAAAAATTCTGCTTTAAAAAAGTAGAATTTCAAAAGATTTTTATATTTCATAGTTACAAAGATAATTATTTACTTTTTAATCATTTGTTTGGGGATGGTGTAATAACCAGTTATCACATTCGCTGGTTTATTTTTGTACTAAAGCCCACATAATTCTATTGGAAAAGAGTCTCTTTTGTATGGTATATCTTCTATCTATTCCCACTTCTGGCTAAAACAGGGTATTATCCATCCATGCCATCTGCAGGCAGCCTAAAAGATCACATCTGTGTCCTTCCTGAAAGTGTTTGTGACTCTCTCTGGACTTCAGGGCCCTCGAGAGGAAGAAATAAGTGCACAGACTTTATGATGACCAAGTGTCTAGAATTACTTGCTGGTATACCCCTTTGGAAGTGCTGGGAGTCCTTCTGAGCAGCATATGAATCAGCCAGAAAAATTCTCAGAGTGGAGGGCAGGGGAGGGTGGAGGGTGGAAGACTGTCACATTATACTTGACTTACAATGCTGGCCAGATGCTTCTGGTTCTTGGCATGTGTCAGGGACAAGGTGCTGGAAGGCAGGATGTAGCTGGTGGCTTTCACTTTATCCCAGGCCTCCTTGTACAGGTTCTGCAGGGGTTAAAAATCTTCTCGTGAATATGGAAAAATGCATTCTGGCTATTTTTTAGGAATGGATTTTTCCTCTGCTTCTGTCCTTCACAGACACTCCCTAACAACCCGTGAATCTTCTCTCTCTGTAGGATCCAAGTACTCCTAAATGAATAACTGGCTTAATGCCATGACCATAACTTCACAGCCCATTATTTTGTTCTCTACCATAGTACTTATCACAGTTTGACAGTTATTAGAGTTTTTGATGCTGTGTTCGTTCCCCATAGGTCTAGGAATTCCTGGAGGATGAAAACTGCCAACTTAAAAAAATCTATTTATCCTTCCCTACTTTTTTTTGTAGCTAGTGGGAGCTCAAAAATGTTTCCATTCCTAGGTTTTTATTTACCCAGGAGAAATGAAAACTTATGTACATACAAAAACCTATATGCAAATGTGTATAGCAGCTTTATTGATAATTATCAAAAACTGGAAACAACTCAGATGTCCTTCAACTTTGAATGGATAAAGAAACTGTAGCACATCCATGCAGTGGAATACCATTCTGCAATAAAAAGGATAAACTGCTGATTTATACAGCAATGTATATAATACATGAATGCATTTTGCCAAGAGAAAAAAGCCAGACCTGATGGCTACATACTATATAATTCCATTCACATGACATTCTGGAAAAGATAAAACTATAGGGACAGAAAACATCTCTGTGGATGCCCGGGGAGAGGAGACAGGTAGCAACAAGTAAATTTTGGAGTGATATAGAACTTTTTTGTATCTTCACTGTGGTGGTGACTACATGACGCTACGCATTTGTCAAAAGGCATAGTACCAAATAGAACAAAGAATGAAATTTACTGTACGTAAATTAAAACAATCAACCAGAATGAGGAAGGAGTCTAAAATGAAACACAAACTGTAACAAATAAATCTAATTATATTACAAATGCATAACAAGACTACACTGAAGGAAGTAGGGAAGAAAACAATTAATTTAAGTTATTTTGGAAAATGGTATGTTGACTGGATACTCTAAGGCTATCGACCAAAAAAACCCATACAAAATACTATACTCTAGTTAGAAAATTTCTTTCTCACAGGGGTATGGGTTAGCAATTCTGAAAATACTTTATGTGCATAGAAGAGTTGATCAAATACTTAAATACATTATAGATAATGAGCCAGGTTTTTCACCAGAAAAGGAAAAAGAAAGTTATAAGTTGGAAAAATAAGGAAAGGGGGAAGGCTGGAATGAACTCTGTGGTATTGAACAGTATTGGAGGCATCAGTATGAACTCATGGTTTTAAAATATAGATATGGTTAGGTAAGTAGGGAGACAAATATAGATATGTATGCATACATGGTTTAGTGTATATACATATATTTCCAAGCTTTGTCCACTTAGAGGGTCTAGTAGCAATGACACCCCAGTAGCAATGAGCACAGTTAGTGCTTTGATGTGGGTTTTGAAATACCACTGCTTAATAAATAAACCAGGACTCCTTGGAGAGGTGGTTGATTCTAGGTCTAGAGTAGGGAAAATACAAGACAAGCCTGGAGCATCTTGTGGTGCCAGAAAGTACGGAAGTGCTCAAAAAACACAATGACGGAGTATGTCAAGGGGACACAGGAGCCACCTTGAAAGAGCTGCCAATGGTCAAAGCTGAAACAATTTTAGCAACAAAATAAATAACAATAGTATTAGACTATATCCCATAGAATAAAATAAAATCCGTGAGTCTATACTGATATAAATAAATAAACAAACACCTCAATGGTGGAGAAGTAATAGTTTTTCCTTGCAGAAGAATTCCAATTAGTAAATGGAGAATGAATAAGGGAAAGAGAAAATCACCAGCAGGCGTATTCCACAGTAATAATTGTTGTAGACAAGATCCACCAATGGATGCTAAAATATGTGAGACAAAGTTTGAGGAGAACCTGAATATTTGCATAGTCCCAAAGGATCTCCTCCAAGATATTTATTAAAAACAAAGGGAAAAATAGCAACTTTACAGTGGCCAATCTCAGCAGGTAGTGTCTTAACCAAGCGGTCAAGGTCAACATTACCAGTTATTGCTATCATTTACCTCCTGCTATGATGCAATGAGAAGGGCACATCGCTTCTGTGTTATTCTCACCAAAAATGCATACCCTCAATCTAATCACAAGAAAATATCAGATAAACCCAAATGAAGGGACATTCTAAAAAGTAACTGGCCAGTATTCTTCAAAAGAGTCAAGATCAGAAAAAGACAAGGAAACATTGAGACATGATCACGTTGGAGGAGACGGAGGACTCACAACAACTAAACGCAATGGGATCCTGGATAGGCATCTGGAACAGAGAAGTATAGTAGTGGAGAAGCTGGTGAAATCGGGATAAAGTCTATATTCGACATTGGAACAATGTTTATTTCTTAGTTTTGATCATTATACTAAAGAGAAAAGTACGCGGGAGTTCTCTGCCCTATTTTTGCAACTTTTCTGTAATTCTAAAATTATTTCAAAATGAACTTAAAAAAAGTTTGTTGAGTTAACCAATTCAGAGGAGGGAGAAAAAGAGTGCCTTTGTTGGTCTGTAAGCCACTGCCCACTGGAGAAGCCAGGGAAGGACAAGTTCAGGGTCAATAAAGAATGGCTTCGGTGGTACCCGCCTGAGATAAGGAAGGAGTTGCTGAATTTGTGTCAACTACGTGAAATAGTGCAATATTCAAATGAGGGCTTATTTAATCGTAACTAGGAGGATTTATGAAATAAAGTAGGAATTTGAAGGTCCTGGAAAAAAACTAGAAAAACCTTTAGGGTCAGAGTGCCTATCTCTTTTATTCTCTTATTTTCTCTAAACAGGAAAAATGTAAATATGTAAAAAAAATTCAACTCACACTGCTATAAAGATCCTTCAGATTCTTGATTCTGTCATAATCCACTGTTTCTAGAATTGTCGTGTATTTGTCCTTAATCTGATGATAATTTTCTTTATATTTCACCTACAGACAAAAAACGATGGGTTACTCTTTTTTTGTTGTTTGAAGTTCTATGAAGACAATAATGACTTGTTCTGGAAGTACAAGGAAGACGCACCTCACTAGCATTAATGCCACTTTGAAGAGCAGTCACATAAAGTGGTGTATCTGTGACCAGATTATAATTTTGTAGATTTTCTTTCCCCGCTGCTGTGTATTGTATCTGCGGAGAAAAGCAAAAGTCACGCAAAATGGTAAAATACGGGTCTGCCATTGGCTTCAGCAGCTTGTGCCAACTTAGTTGTACCTTTATTTATTTCTGGGTTTCTGCTTTAATTCTAACAAAGAGGCTATCTTCTCTAGTCCTGCAGACTTTGTATGGCTGTCAAAACTCATAGTTTCTTCTGACCAAGAGTGGGGTCTGGATCTTTGCCAGGTCGCCTTGTTCATTTTGTGGTCTTTTCCAGCCTATACTCCATCCCTGACAGCAGTCCCTCAATTTCAATAGTCTGCCTATCAGACCTGAACCAGATACTGGGAAATTTTCTAAATATCTATTTTTTACTTCAAAATTTATCTATCTATGATCAAAGTATGCATTTGCATTCTACTCTCTGCAAGTTAACCTGATCAACTAGATGCTTAAAAGTAGTTCACTAGGAAACATCTCCGAGATATCTTTCTGTTGTAAACGTCTAATACCTTAAACCACAGGAGAGACTCAAACTGGGAAGGTCCAGCACCAGAGCAGGCCACCAGCAGAGCTTTCATTGGGCAGGGGGCCTTTGGTTCTCTTACATCGGGCACTGTTAAAACTGTTCCTCTGCCTGGGCACAGAGACAGCCTGGCTATCCCCCCCACTGAGAGCAGCATGGATTTCCCTGACCCACAGCGAGCTAGTCCTTCTAGAAGATTGGCTCACCTGACTCTGGAGGTCATATGCTTTCTTGGCATGGAGAATCTGGGGTGTATCCCAAACGTAGCATCCAATGCCTCTCAGCCAATTCAAGTCATCTTTATACACATTCTGCAAGAAAGAAGGAACAGTAAAAGGTGGCAGGAATTCACTGAATTTGCAATTGAGCATTTTAGTAATTTCCTCTCAGTCCTTGGCTGTGCTCAGTGCTTAGTGCTTAGTGGTCATAAGGTGGGCCTTTCAACAGCTGGAAGATCTTTAATGCCCTGGCCGAAAGAAGCTTAGGAGGAGAGCAATAGCTAAGTTTTAGTCTAGTGTTAAACAGATTAAATATTTAACTTTGGTGTCCTACGGCATAACGGGGATTCTTACACCAAAAAGTGGTTACATACGCTACTTCGCGTTAGAAAGCAGCAGGGTTTATGAATACAGGGACAATCCGAGTGTGAAGGCCCAAGGCAGAGCTGGGTGAAGCCTGTAACTAAGTCAAGCTGCAGAAAGGACATCATACATCACTCAAGATCTCCTGCGCGTTTCGGGCCAGAATAACACTGGGTTCTCCTGGAAGAGATGTCCACTGGTGGAAGTAGTGTCGGTACTCCAGGTCACTGAGGATGTACTGGCACCTTTTAGCCAGCACATGATTCATCATATCAATGGGGATATGAACATTTGCTTTGGTGTCCTCATACTGTCTTCTGTAGTTCAACTAAAGAATAATATTTTTTTAAAGACAAAAATAAGACAGGAATTAAAATGTAAATTATTCATATCAATCTCTTTTAGAGTCTCATTTCCAATATAATATAGATGAGTACCTTTAGAATACACTAAGGTTAAAAAAATGACACTTTAATATGTTCTTCTTCTTTTTCAATTTCCCATCCTTTTATAACACAGGGTGAATATTGACCTTGTTTTCTCCTTTTTGAAAGTACAGGGCCCACATTGTGTGTCTGGTAGTGGAGGAGGGAGGGAAAGGGCGGAAACCTACAGCCATCAAAGACACACAAGGCTACTGGCAGTGGTGGGGGAATATCTCAAGATGCACTCACTCCTCCCTGCCCCACCCCCGGGTAACCTTGAACCCAAGGGTGGACTATAATCGGGCAGACTGACAGTACACTTCAGTGTACAAATCCCCTGTTAAAGTGAACTTTGCTTACCACACTCCTCATCTTTTGGAAATCCAGACAGTGAACCACAGCAGGGAACTCACTGATTTCTTTTCCAGCCAGGTAGTGACCCTTCAGCTTCTCATATGTCTCTTTGTATTTAAGCTGTGAAGTAGGTACAACATTGAGAATCACTGGTATTTTCTAACCAGCCTCTTGTTCTCCAATAAAGACTCTCAAACGTGTAAGAGAAAAAATGTCCCACAAACCTCACTGTTCACATAGTCGGCATGCTTGGCTCCAACAATGGGAATATAGCGCTCATCCAAGGTATAGCCATAGGCCTTGGTGCCCTCCCACGCCCCTTTATACAGTATCTAGAACAAAGAAATGTGTGTCGATAAAAGTTTGCCTTCAACTTCTTTCAGATACTACTAAAAAGAAAATGGTAAAATATTTATGTTTAAAGGCAAGACTTAAATCCTTATGTACAGCCATCTGTGTGCCTACTTAAGAACAGGGCAGAGTCATTTGGCTTGTTGCAAATTAAAACCACACGTTCTTAGGCATTTTATAACTGAGTTTACGTAAATTTACAGTTCTAATAAAAGTGAAAACAAATTTGCAAATAGGGAATCATCAAAGATTATTTCCCATTGGCATACACACATACACACTACACATACATCATTGTTTAGAGTAGCTGAATTAAAATTTGGAGGGCAAGTCCTCCATTTGCTGGCTGGAGATATTTGTACATGATTGCTAAAGAGGGATCAGCCTTTCCTCTCTTTTCTCTGTTGGTTATTGTCCGTCCTATGTGCACCCAGATCTGGTACAGCACTTGTTACATTACTGTCTATCTGTTTATTGATATGCGCCCCCTCTCACTTGTATGGGCTCATGATGGCTTTGTCTCATTGGGCTTTAAGTTCCTCACTACCTCTTACAGTACCTGGCACATCATAGGAGCTCAAAAAACCCCAGCCAAATAGATGCTACTTGCCCTGAATAATATGCTACTTCTAATAAACAAGACTAAATCGAACAAAAATAATAAATATCCTTATAAATTCAGTTATTCAAAAAATCAGTCAAGAATATGAATACTGACAAGAGTTTAATATTAGGGACTGAATTGTATATCACATAAAGTAGAACTTACGGTACTATAGAGTTTTCCCATGTCTTTGGAGTGGGTGATATACGGTGTATCTGGAGAAAATATATACTTGCCCTTTACTTCTTTATTAAATGTTTCTTTATATTTTACCTAAGGAGAGAAAACAAAACAAAGCTTTCGGTTACTCTAAATGTCTATTTAAAGTTTCATTGGATCTACCTAGCAAGACAATAATAAGTCTACATTTAGAGATTAAAACTAGCCAGTTGGTTGAATTTTAGCTCATTTTAGCTAATAGAATAATTCCGACAAGAATATAGATATTATCTAAAACTGGGTACAGTATACCACCTACTAGTGACTTTTAAAACATTCTCTTCCAAAGATTATCTTATCCTTTACCCCCCACATTTTCTTACAAGCAATTATGGAGTTAAGCAAATCTACTCAATGATAGACAACTAAATCCCCATCTATGGACCTCATTATACACAAAACACACTTACATCACTTTGATTGACTGAGTTGATCTTGGCCAAAACAACCGCTGGAGGATCCACCACACTTGTAAAGTTAGGATAGTTGTCAAGAGCATCTTTCTTATATTTTATCTGCAAAGGAATGGAGGCAGTTAAGATAGGTCTCCCCCTCCAGGGTACCTATTCCCACCTGGCAGGTAAGGAGGCCAGGCAGGCATTAGATAAGAACAGGCTTTGCATACCTGGTTCACCATTTCCTGGTTCCTGGTGACCCTCACATGGTCCACAGAATCCAAGGGGATCCAGCCAATGCCTCGGAGCCACTCCAGGTCAGCTTTGTAGATATTCTGAGAGAAGGAAGAGAGATACGATGCAGGTATAAATGACTCAGACACAGACTTACAAACAGCAGATTAAAAACAATTTTTTTCAGAAGGTTTTAAGGATTTCTCTCTCATGGCTCTTGTCTCATTAATTCAATCATGATTTCATCTGTTCACCTGAGCAATACTTCTTGAGCCTGTTACCATGCACGAGGCCCTGTGCTAGGTGCTATGAGGGATAAGTATAAGGAAAGAGTCCAAGTGTGGAGAGAAGCTATTTGCAAAGTGGAAAGTGGTCAAGTGCTATGGGAGCCAAGGGCAGGGAGCCGTTGTTTTCAGCTATGAATATAAGAGAAAGTTTTACCAACAAGGTTGTCATTTTAGATGGACGTGGTATGTTTAGTTATATAGAAATATGTGGGACATTTAGACCAAATAAAGGAAATTATCTGAATAAATGCTCATGTATTGAAGGGTAGAGGGAGTCACCCCTCCAGCCAAGCCTATCTCTACCCTACCCCACCCAGCTCCTGGGCTCTCTCAGGCCACCCCACACCAAATGAACAGGAGTTGCTAGTGTGATTAAAGTTCCACAATGTTCATTCTGCTGCAGCAACCAGTGAGGTGGGATGTTCAAGTTCAGCACCCACGCTGCAGGCAGTCTTTGACTTCCTGGTTCAGTTTTGGAAATGATGAGAAGACCCAGGTAGGGTTAGCTCCTTGGTGCACCTGAGCATCACATTTATGTTCCCTACAGATTGCCGGTGGCGGGTACAGATCTTGATTCAGGCTTCAGTGCAAGGTGGCCTAAGTCATAGTCTCTCTCCTAGCCTTACAAAAGCTCTGCATGAGGGATTCTGGGCCCTCATGTGGCTCATCAGAACTTTGTGTCCCTTTTGCTTTGATTCCTTGAAAGCAACTCCTTTATAAAGGCCTTGAGGAATGAGATGCTTGGCAAAGCAAGAATGGGGCATTCCCAGGTCCTTGACTATACTACCATCTAATATTGGGAAAAATCCTATCTCAATCTCAATTCCCACCCAAGCCAATTATTATATTCAATCAGTTGATAATTTTCCATGCAAACACAAGTGAGAAGTTGCTGATGGCAGAGATGGTACAAACGCAGCAGATTTTTAAAAAATTGACTTTGAAAGTTATTCAGAAATACACAGCCAGTAGGCAAAGATGTCCATCAATCATTGCTCTTGATCTTTCTTTACTTCATATCCAGCCTCAATTCTCTTCTGGGAACAAACTAAATATTTATGGCTCCAAGTTTCAAAGACTGATGATTCCAGGATGCTGCATATAATTCTCAGAGCATACCATGCATTTCTAGATAATTAAGAAACAAAGATCACTTACATCACTCTGTAGGTCATAGGCCTTCCTTGCCTGAATAACATCATTCTGGTCAGGATGACACATCCATTGATGCAGGTAATGACGGTAATCAATATCACTGGCAAGGGTCTGCCCCTCCTTGGCAGCCAGCACAGACACCATATCAGGAGGTATATTGATTTTGGCCTTTGTTTTATGATACTGCTCTTTGTATAGCCTGTCATTCTGAATCTGGCCTGCATGCTCGAACCAAACCAGCTTAGGATCGTCTCTCATTGTCGGGACACCAACGTAATGACCTCTTTGCTTTACGTGTTCAGCTTTGTATTTCAGCTGGTGGGAAGAAGAACAGAGATTCCATCAGCTTTGACAAGCACACAAGGCAAAGGGGGCTTGAAACATCAGCAAAGTCAGCCTCCAAGTTGTTTGTGTCAACCCCCTCCCCAAGAATAAATAACAAAAAACACTGAAATAAATAAATAAATAAATATGAAGAGCTATCCATTTAAAAGTAGAAAAATATATATTTGTTTCTAATTCTGGCAATGTTTTATTTGAAGGCCTAGAGATTTTAGGGAAGCCAGGGAAGAGAAGAAAAAGTAAAAAGAAAAAAATCAACAGCTTTTAAAGAAGCCAAGAAGAAGAAGAATGCCCACAGCCCATGGGAAAAGCATCAGAGGGAGCAGGTACTCCAACCATCCCCAAGCCCAGCCGGGCTGCCGAGCTGACAAGGAATGCTCCAAGGTGCTATGCCTTAGCATAACTGGGTTTCCGCACAGATAAGGTCCAGCCTTTGCAAAGTGCACTCATAGCAGCATAAATTACCTCACTCTGAACATCACCAGAGTGATGGGCATGAACAAACGGCACAGCATCCGGAGGCAAAATGTAACCTGTGGCCTTTTGCTTCTCCCAGCCTTCCTTGTAGAGATACTAAAAGACAGAAAACGACAATAAAGAGTTAAACCAAGGAGTCAAAATGGAGGGATAACTCGTGTGCATGCATCTCTCATAGTTACATTCTGGTCCTCAGTCCCCACACAAAGTCCAGGTATCTGGGTAAAATCCCTACCTGGTCCAGTATCCGGGCTGCCTCCTGGGCAGTGTGCAGCAGGGGGGTTTCTGTGAGGGTGTACTTTGATTTGGTGTCATTCCAATCTTTCCGGTATTTAATCTAGAAACAAGAGACAATGGGGTGAGTGACTTGATGTTAAGAAAATAAAATATTGTTCAATCAAATGCTAGCATCAGTCATCTCAATGATTACAATCTGTATCTCAGACAACGATGGCATGCTGAGTGTAAGTAGGTGGAAAGGCTTTGGAAATGACATCTTCACAATTGGATAATTTTAGAAAAACAGCCATGTACTTACATCATTTAGGATCTCACCACTTTGTTTCGCTGTCACATAATCAACTCTGTCATCCACAGGAGTAAAGTTGAGAGTTTCTATTTTTGTGCGATATTTTTTCTATGGGAAAGAAAATATCTTTTAGATAGTCATGGTCCCTGGTCCTGGTCCTGTGTGAGCTGAGAAAGATACGATAGACTTAAGAATCCTTTCTGCTAGAAGCGTAGAGCACCATATTTCAATGGCATCTTCCTGGCAATTTGGCTTTCTTCTGAGCAGTTTATTTTTTAACAAATGGATTGCCTTCTTGTTTGATAGTGTTAGCGCTGTCCAGTCAATTCTGACTCCTGAGTGACCCTGCACAGTCTTTTTGAACCATCCTCTCACCTCCTGGCACTATATCAGACGACGCACCACTGCTATTCATAAGGTTTTGTGGCCAATTTTTTTGAAAGTGGGTGGCCAATTCTTTCTTTCTAGTCTGTCTTAGTCTGGAAGTTCTGCTAAAACGATGAGTGACCCTGCTGGTATTTGAAATACCAATGGCACAGATTTCAGCATCGCAGCAACATGCAGCCGCCACAGTATGACAACTGACGGACGGTGTGGTTCCCTGACCAGGAAATGAACCAGGGCCATGGCAGTCAGAGTGTTGAATCTTAACCACTAGACCCCCGGGGCTGGCTGGGCTTGTTATATGTCCCACAGACTTTAAAGTAGCAGCCTTGCTTAGCTCCTGAAGTCATGTAATGGATCATTATCTGTATCGTGATACTCAATACATTTTTTTCAATTGGACAAACTTCTCCAAAGTGTATTGTCATTGCTGACAAAAGAAGTTTTTCATTTACACAATTCCAAGCATCAACGAGTGCACTGGATATAATGTTATGGATGTGGTCCCATAATGTGATAGGGATTATTTAGGAAAAATGAATATCAAGCTTAAATGACAGCAATTGAAATTGTTAAGATTGATGATAGGGAATGACTGCATTTTGGCTCATGGACTTTTGTTCACTCTTTTAGGAAATGTACCGAATGGCAGGATAAAATCTTGGAATACCTCACTGAAGATATCCGCGGCATGTTTGGCATGATTGACAGAAACGGAATCACTTGGCAACCACCCAATTCCACGTAACCATTCCAAGTCGGCCTTGTAAACAGCCTGTGAAAACAAGTCGGGCATGAATTCACCAACCCGACCGCATGGTCCAACTTACTCTATCCATTGGTCTGATGGAGAAATACAATTTAAGGATGACCTACTCAAGCAGCCAGGCAGGGAATACAAGCAAACTAATTAGGAGGCCAGGTTGCATGACAAACTGAGGGACATCTTTTCTATTTAAAGGGCATTAGCCTCGTTTCATCTCTAGGTTATTGTTGCCAGGGGTAATGCACATTCAGAGCTCCATCCTCTGATTTTTCAAGAGAAATGGAAAATCTTAGATCTGTACACAAAATTTCCTGATTTAAAAACCTTGGCCACTTAATTGAAAAATTTTTAACACTGCATCAATTAAAAAAGTATAACTGTACCTACATCCTGTCTATGGACTGCCAACATTTTACTTATAGTATAAACCTCAACTGCTACCTAAATTCTACAGAAATAATATTTTCACAGTAGTTGTCTTTAATCTGGTACAGTTAGGAACTATATTCACCGTACCATTTATTTCTTGATACGAAGTCTAGGTCCTTCATGTCTTTGATGATTTTGATACCATAATATAGGTCTAACTAAAATCAAATATTTGGCTATATAAAGACATGAAGTGATGATACAAGGACTGAATGTCATAAACTTTCTTGGAATCATGGCAAACGATAGGACAGCACATGCTAAAACGCAGCCCACTCACATCGCTCTGCAGTTCGTAGGCTTTCTTGGCCTGAATCACGTCGTTCTGGTCAGGCAAGCACGTCCATTGGTGTAAGTAATTGTGATAATCAATGTCACTGACCAGAGTCTGGGAATGTTTAGAATGCGTGATGGAAAGCATATCCGCAGGGCTTTGGAACTTAGTCTTCCATTTGGCCCACGGCAGCCGGTACTCTCTCTCATTCTGAATCTTGCCAGCTATCAGGGCCCACCGGATCTTGTTGTCATCCTTGGCTGTACGGGTGCCAACGTAATGCCCCTTCTGCTTCTCATGGTCAAGCTTGTATTTATACTGGAGAGGGAAAAACAAAGCAGATGGATCACAGCGTGTACACTTCATGCACCCAGGGCATTTGCTTAAAAAGCTGAGAAGTTAAACAAGCCCACACTTACCTCACTGGCGATCTCCCTGGAGGCTTTGGCAGCCTGGATAGGGATGGCATCCAGCCGCACATCGCAGCTCATCTTCATTTCATCCCAACCTTTCCGGTAAATGTTCTGATGAGGAGAAAAAATAAGGTATCATTCCAGCTTCAAATTTACCAATAACTCCATGGGCTTAAGTAGAATTAATGTCATAGGAGTACAGTTTTGAAGTCTCAGAGCCAGATAAAGAAAAGAGAATAAGTGGAAGACTCATCTTTACCATTGTACTGGAATATGAAATCAAGTCTGGCATCCAAAGATCTGGGCTTGACAAGATTTATTTCTTTTTAATTTGAATCATAGCCTTACATAGCTATTCATGATTAATGTAAAAGCGTTTAGCTGCTTCTTGTATTGGTGTATTAGTAGCACTGGAATAAAGTTTAAGTTCAGATATTAATGGGCTATTACCAAATTTCTTTAATTCAATAATTATATTTATTTAATTTTTTAATTCAATACATTTTTGTAATCTTCAGAATTATAAATTTTTTGTATTTGTGAGTTTTTTCCCGAATGAATTTCTTAGATCTTCTTATATGATTGATGATCGTATTAATTGGGAATATTATCTTCCTGCTGAAGCAGAAGTGGATCTAATAGTCATTTTCTAACTGTAGCACTTTTTGTTTGTAAAGAGAAGTTTGTTAAAGTAGTGACTGATTTACAAGTAACTTTTAAAATATATGTTCAGGAGCCGGCCCTGTGGCCAGTGGTCAAGTTCGCGCGCTCTGCTTTGGTGGCCCAGGGTTCAGATCCTGGCGAGAACATGGCACCGCTCTTTAGGCGATGTTGAGGCAGCATCCCACATGCCACAACTAGAAGGACCAACAACTAAAATATACAACTATGTACTGGGGGGATTTGGGGAGAAAAAAGGAGGGAGAAAAATTTTAAATATATGTTCATATTTAAATGGGTACATTCTGTATTGAAAATGTCAGAAAAACTCAGAAATAGTAATTTAAATGTATAATTCAGAAATCATACCAATCATTATGGGAGCTTGAACAGTGCAGACAGAAGGGTGAATTTCAATTATTGACAGTTTCATGGCCTTTGCATATCTGAAAAATGAGTGCTCACATAAATTCTGTCCTTGTGAGTATGCACAAGTTATATGTGAATTTTCATTCAATTTTTATATGAATTTTGAGAGGATCTATTCTAACATTTGACTTGTTTTTGGTCCAAAAAAGTGTTCTCCACATTTAAATGTATTAAACGAGAGAATATTTAAAGAAAATTTGTCATTATGTTATTTTTAATTTTTTGTTTTTCATTTACTTTGTTTTATTACATATAGTTACACTCTTTTTTCTTACATAATATACTTTTGTTTGATTATGTAGTCAAATATATTTTTTATTTTAATTAAAAAGAAATCTAGGCTTGAGACCTAAGTTCTTCACCTACTTTGAGAACATGAGCAAATTCCTTAATCCTTTTAAGTCTCAACTTTCCCATCTGATAAAAACAAAGTAAAATGCCTTACTCATGTGCTTAGTGTGAAGATAAATGAATCAATTTAACGTGAATTTTTTTGGTTACCTATGAAATCGTATAAAATATTCTGAAAAAGTTGTGCTTTCTAAATGATAGACACAGTTTCAAATAGTGGATTTTATAGAGATTATAGTAATGGCCACACCATGTGTAAAGAAAATCAACATCCTGGTTAGCATTCAAATGGGATGTTTGATTTCTTCCAAAATGCAAGCCATTCTCATTAATATCTAAATATCTGAAGTTATGAACTTTACTTTGGGCATACTTTCGAATACTAGTCTTGCTTACATCATGTTATCAATGGGAGGATTCTGGTATTTCCAGCTGAGAAACTGATCACACAAAAGAGAGCACATGAGACTTTCCAGACTTCACCTGGCAATGATGCCTATGGATTGAAAGGAAGAGGCAGAGGAGTCTATGCCACATGGATGGAGAGCTGACTGCCTGTCCATCCAGTCACTTGGAGACAAGAGTCTACTGCACCATAATACTGATTTGGTCTGAAAAAAAAATCTATCAGGGCCCTAATATTTTGTTTTCTTCCCAGCTCTTGGAAAAAATTAGTTCCCGGGGTGCTCATTACAATCGACTTGATGGTGCAGTTTGGCACATGCTGAGGAACCTTTGCTTGGCAGGCTCCTTCTCTCACAAAGATTTAGTATTTTTTGAAAGATGCAAAATTCCAAAGCACGGTGAACTGCACTAAGGTCGTATCCTTCTTCTAAAGTCATACTAATTCTACACACAGGGAACCTTTGTGATCCATGAGGGTGGTACCTTCCTCGAACTTTGGTGAATTGTGTAGCTAACCATGTAACTCAATTCTCATTTTACCTAATAGATTTTTAAGTTGATTCTCTTGCTTCTCCCAGACATATAATGATTTATTCTGCAAACAATGACAATCTTGCCTTTTGCTTTCCAATATTTGTCTCTTATTCTTACTCAGTAATTATTTTGGCTTCAATGAGAAGCTTACCCACTTAGTACTTCCAGAAACTGTTAAACAATGGTGATGTTAGTGGGCACCCTTGTTTTATTCCTGACTTGAATGAGAAGGTTACTTACTGAGCATGAGACTGGCCTTTGATTTGAGATTTATTCTTTTAGTCATGTGGAGAAAATACTCATTTATTCTCACTTTGATAAGATTTCATTTTCAAAAAAAGAAGAACGCATATTGGATTTTGTCACACACCTTTTAAACCTAACAAAATGAGCCTGTCATTCTTCTCTTTGTCCTATTACATTGTCGGGTTTCTGAATATGGAACCCTCTTGGCACTGCTGGATGACCCTAGTTGTTTGTATTGTAGCATATCCACATACTACTGAATTTCATGTGTTTATGTTTTGTTTAAGATTTTCCCCATGATTATTGGTCTCCAGTTTTCATTTCTGGAACTATCCTTGACAAGTTTTGGTAATCGTGATGGCTTTCCTTCTTTCACTGGGCTCTAGGGTAGTTTGTTTATCTCTTGAAGTTCTGAAAGAATTCTCCCATGACATCATCTGGGTGACCCTGGCATTTGAGAGGGGAAGGAAAGTCTTTAATAACCCCCTTAATGTCTTTTTATGGGGTCAATTTTGGTAATTTATAACTTCCTAGAAATTCCCCTATAGATCCAGGTTTTAAATTCATCTGTATAAAGTTTTGCGAAGAATTCTCGTAATTATTTTGAGTTCATCTGAATTTGTCATTCATTCTCTTTCTTGTTTGAGTATCTATTCATTCCTCTTTCATCCTTCTTGTCCTTATTCCCTTCTCCCTTCTGTCGTGTTGACATTGGCTCACCAATAAGTGGCCCTGCCCAGTGACTCAGAGCCAGGGATCTGCTCCTCTCCTCACTCCTGGTCAAGGGCTGATGGTAAGCAGTCTTGCCCACCATCATTCAGTCAATCTTCTCTGCCTTGGCTATGAAGAGTTCCTTGGTGATATCAGAGCACCAGTTGGGTGGCTTTCCAAACAAAATGGCAGTTTGTTGTGGTACTTACCTTGCTCACGTTAACAGCATTGACTTTAGCAAGATTAATTTCTGGAGTATCTGGCATTATGTGGATCGAAGTTTTATCCTTGTCCCAAACTTCTCTGTACTTTGGCTATGAGAAGAAAAACAACAAAATTACCTCATAATTTGTAATTTGTCTAGTTCTAATGCACAACTTTCACCCTTTCTGATTCAAAATCTTTTCATATGAAGACAAAAACTTTTAAAATCTTTTCACGTGAGTTACTTAAATTTGATATACCTCTATTAATACTTTTTACTAGTACTTTGAGTTTTTGTTTAAAATCAATAAGCAACAATAAAACAACTCTGCCAACATTGCTTATTAAAATTCTTCCTATCATCATTACTATCTGACAAATAGATCAGTAGGTTAATAATTTATCATTTATTTATAACACTAACAATTTTAAAATAGGGGGGAAAGTGACTTACAATACTAATATTTTCAGCATTTGTTTTGGCAAGGACAACTTCAGGAGTGTCAACGATACTTGAGTACTTGAGTTTCACCACAGGTGTCCGATAGATACTGTCTAGGAAGATCTTCTGGGCATTTCTGACTCTCAGTATCTCGGGAGACCCTTCAGGCATCCAGCCGATGCCACGCAACCACTCCAAGTCAGCCTTGTAGATAGCCTGGGGAAGAGGGCAAAGTTAGGTAGAAGTAGTGGGATCTTTTTCTAATTGTGGTAAAGTAAGGAAGAAGTTTTATGCTATATTTTATCTTCCACAAACAATAATAAAACCTGAGCATGGCCTGACAAACACAATCCCTCGTGTGCACAGCAGTGTTTTGTCTGCTATGTTTTCTGTGGTAGAGGGTCTGCTCTGGGGCACCGGTGAACATTCTAAAAAGCTAACTCTCTCTTTGGGAAGAAATTTGGATAGCATTTACATAATCATCATACTAGCCAAAGAGGACTTTTTAAAGGAATAACGATGGGCTCTCCAGTAAGTTCTTGACATAGCAGCCTGAATGATCTTCACAAAATTCACAGTTCAAATCTGATGTCACAACATTCCCTCATCCCATGGTTTCCCCTTGGTCTTGGGATAAAGATCAAAATCTTAACGTGCACTAGAAGGCGTTGATGGTTTAGCGTCAGTCTCTACCTGTTCCTCCAGTCTCCTCTCGTGCGTGCTTCCCCTTGACCTGTGCATTCTGAGCACACTGGCCTTCTTTCAGTTTGTGGTCTACAAACAGCCCCCTTGGCCCACGTTGCTCATTCTGCAGGAATGCCTGTTGTGTCCTCCTCGTGAAGACAACTCCTGCTGTCCCTCCACATCCTTACTAAATCAGCACTTCCTCAGATAAGCTTTCCCCAACTCTCTTTTGCATAGAGCCAAGGATCGTTCTTCCTCAGCCATCTCATTTTTTACTGATATTCTCTAGTTATTTTCTTACTTATCAATGTGAACTCCCTAAAGTCAGGAACTTATTCTTGTTTCTTCTTTATTCACCATGATCTCTTTAGCGCTAAGCCCAATGCCTAGCACGTGGCATGTTTAATAAGTATTTTGAAAAGCACAGTTCAGAATTTAATTCTGGGGCTCGTCTTGTGGCCCAGTGGTTAAGTTTGGTGTGCTACGTTTCAGCAGCCTGGGTTCGGGTCTTGGGTGCAGACCTACACTGCTTGGCAGTGACCATGCTGTAGCAGTGACCCACATACAAAGTAGAGGAGCATTGGCACAGATGTTAGCTCACAGTGAATCTTCCTCAGCACAAAAAAATAAAAAGAGAGAAAGAAAGAAAGAAAAAAAGAATTCAATCCCTAATTCCACAGTTTTGATCTAAATTGGGTTTTCTTTTTTCAAGATAGCATCTCCCTTTGAATTGGGATTTGTATTTTCTTGGTTATCTAAACCTGTTTTCCCTTCCAGATGTAGGTAAGTAGTTAAACAGAAAAAATTGGTCTATGTTAAACACCAGTTATTAATTTCAACAAAAAACTTTGTGTTCTTCAGAAATGGTATTTTAGTAGCTAGTTAACAGTATACAAACATCAGGCTAAAAAGTTAGTATAGGAGTGAAAAATATAAGAAAACTTCTACCTTAACAAAGAATGATATTATATGTTTTAGTGTGTAAAATATGATGGATACTCAAAATTCAGAAGAAGGGATTCTCAAAGAGGATTATATACAGATTTTAAAGTTTCCCTTCCTCATTCTTTAAGAAGTTGGTTGATATACAGTGCTTACTACACTAACGTGGTTCAGATTAATGAAGAGACTACATTTCTCTGGAAATTGGCCTAAATTCACCAGTTGGCAACTCATTTCAATTGATGGATATTCTTTCCTATAGAAAACTCATTTATTATGAGATGTATTTCTTAAAGCTTAAGGGAACCAATTTCAGATAATCAAAAGAGGGTATTCATTCTACACAAGAAATAAATATCCTGATGGAATCCATCATCTCAAAAGATCAAATGAGCAGAAAATATGAGTAAATCTAAAAATACTTCAGGTAAGTCAGTGAAACACCATGTTGTGAAGAACACCAAGTTAAGGGAAACTAGTGAGTTTGGAGCATTCTGCTAACCTTTGAAATTGATTTCAAAGAAGACAACCCTGTCTTTCTTCAGTTAAAGGACCATGGATGTTCTTGTATTTAATAAACCACAAACACTTCACATGTTAACAAATCTACAGAAAAATCATGGTAGCACCGTTAACAATGAAAATGAAACTTTCCGAAGAAGCCCAGCAGTGGGGTAGGCAGTTAACAAACTTGGTATGATTCTGAAGGGAAGTGCTTCTGTAGGGAGAGCTGAGTTTTCCCGAGCACAGGAAGGAGTGACCAGGCAAAGCTGTGGAAGGCTTCCTTCCTGGGGAATAGCTCACCCCTTCATTGGTGCTCCCCACGCTAGCACACACTTACATCACTCTGCAGGTCGTAGGCTTTCCTGGCTTGGATCACGTCATTCTGGTCGGGGAAGCAAGACCAGTGGTGCAGGTACTGGCGATAGTCCACATTGCTTGCTAACTCCTGGCCTTCCTTGGCAGCTGTGATGGACACCATGTCCACCGGGATGGAGATCTTGGCCTTGTGGTCATTGTAGACCTTTTTGTACAGCCTGTCATTCTGCATCTTCATCACATTTGCTGCCCAAACCAGTTTCGGGTCTTCCTTGGCACTGGGAAGTCCAATATAATGGCCTTTCTGCTTCTCATAAGTAGTTTTGTATAGATACTGGTGGATGTGAATGGAAGAAAGTAAAGTTATTTTTCCAAACTCAGTTTTTCTAGACAGCCTGCTCAAAATAACTCTCCTTCTCTTAGATTACGTTTTTTGGGCACTATCTTTCTTTCAATCCATACTATACGTCCTGTACTTCTTGATACATTGGTTTGTCTTCTATGTCTATATGCCTGAACATATTGTGAGCACCTCTAAGGCAAGAACCGTGCTTTTGGATTACCCGATAACATAGGATTGTCCAGTGTTTCCCAATGTTTACTCACATGTTTTTTCACAAACAAGTACCATCTCTACCTCACTCTTTTCTAAGTCTACTTGATTCCTTGTTCAAATAAATGTATTTTTAAAGTGTAAACTTGTTTTAAATTTATAGTCCAATTTAAATGGAAAAAATCAGTATTTTTCTAGCACACATTAAAACAAACATAACTATTTTTAAAAGTGCTTGTTCATGTACTGCCCAAAATTATCACAGAACCATCTATGCATGCTGCACTTCAAGAAACAGCAGAATTCTTTATACCCAGTGAATCTCTGTAAGGGCTTGTATCCCTCTGATACAGAAGATACTGAAAAGAAAATCAAAATCTGTGCTTAAACATAAGAAGAGCTGAACCAAGCAGAGATGCAAGAGGGTCATCAAATTGTTATAAAAGTTCTTCTCGAATTTGGGATTTTAAAACAAGACACTAATAACAATGACTTCCATTCGACTTAAATGTAATTTCTGGGGAATTGAGTTAAAGATTTGTACATTATTAACTCCCTGTGTGTCTCCTAGTTAGTGCTTGTTAAGGCTGGGCAAGGAGGAACTCTTACATCACTGGCGATGTCCCTGGAAGCCTTGGCATGCTGGAACCCGATGGCATCTGCTCGCAGGTCATAACCTGTCATCTTGACGTCTTCCCAAGCTTGCTGATAGCGTTTCTGCAAATGGAGATTGCAATGTCACAGTCAATCTGAAGAGGGAACTACTGAGTCAGTGTTATTGATGGGTTCAAGAATACATGTTAACAGTTATACTGAAAATTAATCTCCCCTTAAGATTTTTAAAATAGGCTGGTTTCATATTGAACTCAAGTTCCAGTCAATTTTTTATGACATTTAGGAGAGTTGTCTCCCAGTAACTTTTTTTTTTAAAGAAGGAAATTTAGGAGACAGTAAATCATGTGAAAATGAGAAAAAATATATATTATTCGGCTTAAAAAGGAAAAATCAATGGTGTGCTGTTACAAAGACAACTATATATTACTATATAGGCTTATGTAAGTTTTTATGTTGTGTTTTTGGTAAAACTAATGCATTTTTCCTTCCCACAAATAAGGACACACATCTTTATATTATAAACACACTCTTGCACACATACACACACACACGGTACTTATCATTAGCTTAAAGACTAGAAATAAAAGGAATGGTAGGGAAATGTCTCGCTAAATTCTGGAGTGTATCCACGAAAGGTTCCCTTAGGCAGAGCACACTGTAAACTGAGTGGATGTTCGGTTCCTTACGTTGCTGATCTGCATGGCGTTGATTTTGGACTGCAGCATCAGGGGAGTGTCGGCTGGCACATTCACATTAGCCTTCTCTTTGTCCCAGGCATCGCGATACAATGGCTGGTAAAAATGAGAAATAGATGATTAGTAAATAAGTCTGAGACTACATAAATAAAATGATAGGTTCAATTAAATGTTCTCTTTGGATGTTTTCAGATATAAATGTAGACCATATTTAGTTTTCATTAGTGTTTTATTTAGCAGTTTCCTATAGTGACTTCAACAAGAAGAATACATTCATGTGTGATATAATATACATGTAAAATGAGTCAGAAACATGGTATTAAAATGATCATTTTCCATTTATTCACATGTGATTATCTGGCAGGTAAGCCCACAGTGCAGGTATCTATGACCATCCACATTGCTGATCAAGTCCTACTTTTCTTGGCCCAAATAACTATCGTAATGAGAAATATCGGGGCTGCCTTGGACTTTTCAACTTATGTCATGATTAAATAGCAATTAGGAGCTGGCAATTTTGTGATCACGGGATCACACTTGTGGACCTGTATTACAGTCAAGATCTCATAATGTGTTCAAAGTGTCATCAGAGTCTGTGGAACATGAAGATGCTACCACAATTATAGTGACCAAAGAATTATCTAAGCAAACAAAATGTGTATCCTGTTAACTGACTGACTATATGAAATCTATCTGGATACATGCATGTAAGATTCTACAGCTGGTATTAGCAGTTTAAAGCTCACAATTAGAATGTTTTGTGGAGGCTTCTTCCATTTGTCCGAATATAACATCAACTCGGCTTACCTCACTGATCTGTAGAGCATTGGTCTTTGCCAGGATGACTTCAGGGGTGTCAACAATGCTGGTGAATTTGAGGGCCTCAGGCCTTATACGATACAACCTTTCATTCAGGAGATTCTGGGCATTCTTCACTCTCATCACTTCCACCGAACCCTCTGGCAACCATCCAATACCCTTCAACCATTCCAGGTCTGCTTTGTACACGTTCTACATGAAGAAGAGGACCACAGAGTGTGGAAAGGTCAAATCTGCCCCCTTGGGCAAGATGCTAGCAAACCACACACTACCTCTATTTAAATCAGTTGGGTGGGCAATTGCATGAAACTCAAGGATCAACAGTAAATGTTAATATTTGGATGTGACATCTCTGGGAGAAGTTCATAGTATCCTACAGGAATTGGAGCAGGGCTGAAAGTGGTACTTGTGAAATGACAGACAGCAATGGGACACAATTTTATTTTTAAACAAGGTTGAGCTTCTGGGCTCACCATTTGAAATCTGCCTTTTATGTACCACTGGTAATAATATCTATAGGAATTCGGGAGAAAAAGGTCCTCAAAAGTATGTATAGTGAAAAAAATACATACCTATATCTATGTATACCTCTCTATCTAAGTATAAAAATATATATGCATATACAAATTTTGCCTATATGTATCAGATAAACTTGAAATCCAATATTTCTTTACACAGAATATCTGTTTCTGAAATTTAGATATCTCATCACACAAATGTAATGAATCACAACAACTGGGACTGAAATTCTCTACCTAATTACACAGAATAAGAGAGTGATTTTCATCTTGATGAGTAAGGCCTTGTCAGATAAGAAGAAACCTCTATAAGATAGAAAATATTCAGAAAAACTCTCCTCCAATGAAATGTACAAAATATGTTAGGTTCTGTCAAGTTTGCTTTTTAATTTATGCCTCTAGGGAATACCCTGTGATTAAACACAGACACACATCTCCCCAAGAGTCTGGTGATAATATACGCACATCGCTCTGCAGTTCGTAGGCTTTCTTGGCCTGAATCACGTCGTTCTGGTCAGGCAAGCACGTCCATTGGTGTAAGTAATTGTGATAATCTATGTCGCTGACCAGAGTCTGGGAATGTTTAGAATGCGTGATGGAAAGCATATCCGCAGGGCTTTGGAACTTAGTCTTCCATTTGGCCCACGGCAGCCGGTACTCTCTCTCATTCTGAATCTTGCCAGCTATCAGGGCCCACCGGATCTTGTTGTCATCCTTAGCTGTGGGGGTGCCCACATAGTGTCCCTTCTGCTTCTCATGGTCAAGCTTGTATTTATACTGGAGAGGGAAAAACAAAGCAGATGGATCACAGCGTGTACACTTCATGCACCCAGGGCATTTGCTTAAACTGAGAAGTTAAACAAGCCCACACTTACGTCACTGGCGATCTCCCTGGAGGCTTTGGCAGCCTGGATAGGGATGGCATCCAGCCGCACATCGCAGCTCATCTTCACTTTGTCCCAATCTTCCCGGTAAATATTCTGAAGAGGAGAAAAAATAAGGTATCATTCCAGCTTCAAATTTACCAATAACTCCAAGTGCTCCAGTAGAATTAACATCATGGCAGTGCAGTTTTGAAGTCCCAGAACCAGTTAAAGAAAAGAGAATAGATGGAAGACTCATCTTCACCATTGTACTGGAGTATGAAATCAGGTCTGCAGTCCAAAGATCTGGGCTTGACAAGATTTCTTTCTTTTTAATTTGAATCATAGCGTCGATGTAGTTGCACATGCAAAGCGTTTAGCTACTTCTTGCGTTGGCGTATTGGTAGCACAGGGATAAGTTCAGACATTGATGGGCTATTATTGAATTTTTAAAATTCAATTTGTTTAATTATTTAATGCAATTCCATTTTGTAATCTTCAGAATCATAAACTTTTTACATTTGTGGAGTTTTTCTCCTCCAATATGGTTTCTTAAATCTTCTTATATAGTTAATGATGCATATAGTTTGGGAATATTAGATCTTCCTGCTGAAGCAAAAATGGATTGAAGAGCCATTTTTTAAATGTAGTGCTTTTCTGTTTGTAAAGAGAAGTTTAATAAGGTAATGACTGATTTATAGGTAACTTTAAAGATATATGTTCATATTTAAATGGATACATTCTGTATTGAAAATGTCAGAAAGACTCAAAAATAGTAATTTAAATGTATAATTCAGAAATCATACTGATTAGTATATCATACAGGAACTTGAACAGTGCAGAAAGGAGAGGTGAATTTCAATCGTTGACAGTTTCCTGGTCTTTGTATATCTGAAAAATGAGTGCTCATTCTTGTGGGTATGGACAAGTTATGTGTGAATTTTCATTCAAGTTTTCACATGAATTTTGGATGAGCCTATTTGAAATTCAACTTTTTTTGAACAAAACAAAAAAGTATTCTCCACATTTTATTGTATTATACCAGAGGATATTTGAGGAAAATTTGTCATTATGTTATTTTTAATTTTTGGTTTATTTACTTTGTTTTATTACATATATTGTTACACTTTTTCCTTATGTAATACATTTTGTTTATGTGGTCAAATACAATTTTTATTTGAACTAAAAAAATCTGGGCTTGAGACCTAACTCTTCACCTACTAACATTCTTAATCTTTTTAAGTCTCAACTTTCCCATCTGATAAACACAAAATAAAATATCTTACTTATGTGCTTAACGTGAAGATGAAATAAATTAATTTAACATGAATTTTCTTAATTACCTATAAAATTATATACAAATATTCTGAAAATGTTGAAATCTCTAAATGATGGAAACAGTTTTAAACAGTGGATTTTATTGAGGTTAAAGTAATGGCGACACCACGTGTAAAGAAAATCTACATTCTGGTTAGCATTCAAATGGGATGTTTGATTTCTTCCAAAATGCAAGCCATTCTCATTAATATCTAAATATCTGAAGTTATGAACTTTACTTTGGGCATACTTTCGAATACTAGTCTTGCTTACATCATGTTATCAATGGGAGGATTCTGGTATTTCCAGCTGAGAAACTAATCACGCAAAAGAGAGCACATGAGACTTTCCAGACTTCTCGCCTATGGATTGAAAGGAAGAGGCAGAGGAGTCTATGCCACATGGATGGAGAGCTGACTGCCTGTCCATCCAGTCACTTGGAGACAAGAGTCTACTGCACCATAATACTGATTTGGTCTGAAAAAAAATCTATCAGGGCCCTAAAATTTTGTTTTCTTCCCAGCTCTTGGAAAAAATTAGTTCCCGGGGTGCTCATTACAATCGACTTGATGGTGCAGTTTGGCACATGCTGAGGAACCTTTGCTTGGCAGGCTCCTTCTCTCACAAAGATTTAGTATTTTTTGAAAGATGCAAAATTCCAAAGCACGGTGAACTGCACTAAGGTCGTATCCTTCTTCTAAAGTCATACTTATTCTACACACAGGGAACCTCTGTGATCCATGAGGGTGGTACCTTCCTCGAACTTTGGTGAATTGTGTAGCTAACCATGTAACTCAATTCTCATTTTACCTAATAGATTTTTAAGTTGATTCTCTTGCTTCTCCCAGACATATAATGATTTATTCTGCAAACAATGACAATCTTGCCTTTTGCTTTCCAATATTTGTCTCTTATTCTTACTCAGTAATTATTTTGGCTTCAATGAGAAGCTTACCCACTTAGTACTTCCAGAAACTGTTAAACAATGGTGATGTTAGTGGGCACCCTTGTTTTATTCCTGACTTGAATGAGAAGGTTACTTACTGAGCATGAGACTGGCCTTTGATTTGAGATTTATTCTTTTAGTCATGTGGAGAAAATACTCATTTATTCTCACTTTGATAAGATTTCATTTTCAAAAAAAGAAGAACGCATATTGGATTTTGTCACACACCTTTTAAACCTAACAAAATGAGCCTGTCATTCTTCTCTTTGTCCTATTACATTGTCGGGTTTCTGAATATGGAACCCTCTTGGCACTGCTGGATGACCCTAGTTGTTTGTATTGTAGCATATCCACATACTACTGAATTTCATGTGTTTATGTTTTGTTTAAGATTTTCCCCATGATTATTGGTCTCCAGTTTTCATTTCTGGAACTATCCTTGACAAGTTTTGGTAATCGTGATGGCTTTCCTTCTTTCACTGGGCTCTAGGGTAGTTTGTTTATCTCTTGAAGTTCTGAAAGAATTCTCCCATGACATCATCTGGGTGACCCTGGCATTTGAGAGGGGAAGGAAAGTCTTTAATAACCCCCTTAATGTCTTTTTATGGGGTCAATTTTGGTAATTTATAACTTCCTAGAAATTCCCCTATAGATCCAGGTTTTAAATTCATCTGTATAAAGTTTTGCGAAGAATTCTCGTAATTATTTTGAGTTCATCTGAATTTGTCATTCATTCTCTTTCTTGTTTGAGTATCTATTCATTCCTCTTTCATCCTTCTTGTCCTTATTCCCTTCTCCCTTCTGTCGTGTTGACATTGGCTCACCAATAAGTGGCCCTGCCCAGTGACTCAGAGCCAGGGATCTGCTCCTCTCCTCACTCCTGGTCAAGGGCTGATGGTAAGCAGTCTTGCCCACCCTCATTCAGTCAATCTTCTCTGCCTTGGCTATGAAGAGTTCCTTGGTGATATCAGAGCACCAGTTGGGTGGCTTTCCAAACAAAATGGCAGTTTGTTGTGGTACTTACCTTGCTCACATTAACAGCATTGACTTTAGCAAGATTAATTTCTGGAGTATCTGGCATTATGTGGATCGAAGTTTTATCCCTGTCCCAAACTTCTCTGTACTTTGGCTATGAGAAGAAAAACAACAAAATTACTTCATAATTTGTAATTTGTCTAGTTCTAATGCACAACTTTCAATTTTCTGATTCAAAATCTTTTCATATGAAGGTAAAAATATCTAGAATCTTTTCACATAAATTACTCAAATTTGATATGAAATCTGTATTAAAAGCTTTTATTAGTACTTTGAGTTTTTGTTTAAAGTTAATAAGCAACAATAAAACAACCTTGTCAACATTATCTATTAAAAGGTTTGTTATCATCAATATTCTTACTAAACTGACAAATAGATTACCAGGTTAATTGTTTGTAATTTATTTATAACACTAACTTAATTTTAAAATAGAGGGGGAAAGTGACTTACAATACTAATATTTTCAGCATTTGCTTTAGCAAGGACAACTTCAGGAGTGTCAACGATGCTTGAGTACTTGAGATTCACCACAGGTGTCCGATAGACACTGTCTAGGAAGATCTTCTGGGCATTTCTGACTCTCAGTATCTCGGGAGACCCTTCAGGCATCCAGCCGATGCCACGCAACCACTCCAAGTCAGCCTTGTAGATAGCCTGGGGAAGAGGACAAAGTTAGGTAGAAGTAGTGCGATTTTTTTCTAATTGTGGTAAAGTAAGGAAGAAGTTTTATATTTTATCTTCCACAAACAATAATAAAACCTGAGCATGGCCTGACAAACACAATCCCTCGTGTGCACAGCAGTGTTTTGTCTGCTATGTTTTCTGTGGTAGAGGGTCTGCTCTGGGGCACCGGTGAACATTCTAAAAAGCTAACTCTCTCTTTGGGAAGAAATTTGGATAGCATTTACATAATCATCATACTAGCCAAAGAGGACTTTTAAAGGAATAACGATGGGCTCTCCAGTAAGTTCTTGACATAGCAGCCTGAATGATCTTCACAAAATTCACAGTTCAAATCTGATGTCACAACATTCCCTCATCCCATGGTTTCCCCTTGGTCTTGGGATAAAGATCAAAATCTTAACGTGCACTAGAAGGCGTTGATGGTTTAGCATCAGTCTCTACCTGTTCCTCCAGTCTCCTCTCGTGCGTGCTTCCCCTTGACCTGTGCATTCTGAGCACACTGGCCTTCTTTCAGTTTGTGGTCTACAAACAGCCCCCTTGGCCCACGTTGCTCATTCTGCAGGAATGCCTGTTGTGTCCTCCTCGTGAAGACAACTCCTGCTGTCCCTCCACATCCCCACTAAATCAGCACTTCCTCAGATAAGCTTTCCCCAACTCTCTTTTGCATAGAGCCAAGGATCGTTCTTCCTCAGCCATCTCATTATTTTTACTGATATTCTTAGTTATTTTCTTAGTTATCAGTGTGAACTCCTTAAAGTCAGGAACTTATTCTTGTTTCTTCTTTATTCACCATGATCTCTTTAGTGCTTGGCACATGGTGTGTTTAATAACTATTTTGAAAAGGATAACTAAGAATTCAATGCCTTGCCACAGTTTTGATCTCAGTTGGGTTTTCTTTTTTCAAAAAAGCACCTCCCTTTGAATTAGGATTTGTGTTTCTTGCTTATCTAAACCTGTTTTCCCAGATATAGGTAGTTAACCAGAAAAATTTGCTCTATGTTAAACACCGGTTATTAACTTCATCAAAAAACATTTTGTTCTTCAGAAATGGTATTTTAATAGCTAGTTAATAGGATACAAATATCAGGCTAAAAAGATAAGAGGAGTGAAAAATGGAGGGAAATTTCTACCTTAATGAAGAATGATATTATCCATGTTAGTGTGTAAAATATGAGCCATACTCAAAATTCAGAAGAAGGGATTCTCAGAGAGGATTATATACATATTTTAAAGTTTCCCTTCCTCATTCTTTAAGAACTTGGTTGATATACGTCCTTACTACACTAATGTGGTTCAGTTTTAACGAAGAGACTGCATTTCTCTAGAAATTGGCCTAAATTCACCAGTTGGCAATTCATTTCAAGTGACAGATATACTGTCCCGTAACAAACTCATTCATTATGAGAAAGCATCTCTTGAAGCTTAAGGGAACCAAATTCAGATAATCAAAAGAGGGAATTCATTCTACACAAGAAATAAGTATTCTGATGGAATCCATCATCTCCAAAAAATCAAATGGGAGAAAATATGAGTAAATCTAAAAATAGTTCAAGTAAGTCAGTGAAACACCGTATTGTGAAGAACACCAAGTTAAGGGAAACTAGTGAGATTAGCATTCTGCTAACCTTTAAAATTAACTTCAATGAAGATAGCCCTGTCATTCTTCAATTGAAGGACCATGGAAATTCTTATGTTTCAAAACTACTAACATTGTACATGTCAACAAATCTGTAGAAAAATTCTGGTAACCATTAACAATGGAAATGAAAACTTTCTGAATATGCCCAGCAGTAGGGTAGGCAATTAATAAATTTGGTAAGATTCTAAAGGGAAGTGCATCTGTAGGGAGAGCTGTGCTCTCCAGAGCACAGGAAGGAGTGACCAGGCAAAGCTGTGGAAGGCTTCCTTCCTGGGGAATAGCTCACCCCTTCATTGGTGCTCCCCACGCTAGCACACACTTACATCACTCTGCAGGTCGTAGGCTTTCCTGGCTTGGATCACGTCATTCTGGTCGGGGAAGCAAGACCAGTGGTGCAGGTACTGGCGATAGTCCACATTGCTTGCTAACTCCTGGCCTTCCTTGGCAGCTGTGATGGACACCATGTCCACCGGGATGGAGATCTTGGCCTTGTGGTCATTGTAGACCTTTTTGTACAGCCTGTCATTCTGCATCTTCATCACTTTTGCTGCCCAAACCAGTTTCGGGTCTTCCTTGGCACTGGGAAGTCCAATATAATGGCCTTTCTGCTTCTCATAAGTAGTTTTGTATAGATACTGGTAGATGTGAACAGAAGAAAGAAAAGTTGCTTTTCCAAACTCCGTTTTTCTAGACAGCCTGATCAATATAACTCTATCTCCCTTAGATTATCCTTTTATTGGGCACTGATTTTCTATAGATCCATACTATAGGTTCTGTACTTCATGATACATTGGTTTGGCTTCTATGTATATACGCATGAAAACATGGTGAGCACCTCTAAGGATGGAATTGTGCTTCTGATTATCTATTAACATAGGATTGTCCAGTGTTTCCCAAACTTCACTCACTGTTTGCCTTACTCATATGTTTTGCCACAAACAAGTGCCATCTTTGCTTTATTCTTTTTTTTAAGTGTACTTGATTCCTCATTTAAATAAAGGTATTTTTAAGGTGTAAACTTGTTTTAAATTTATAGTCAAATTTAAATGGAAAAAATCAGTATTTTTCTAGCACACATTAAAACAAACATAACTATTTTTAAAAGTGCTTGTTCATGTACTGCCCAAAATTATCACAGAACCACCTATGCATGCTGCACTTCAAGAAACAGCAGAATTCTTTATACCCAGTGAATCTCTGTAAGGGCTTGTATCCCTCTGATACAGAAGATACTGAAAAGAAAATCAAAATCTGTGCTTAAACATAAGAAGAGCTGAACCAAGCAGAGATGCAAGAGGGTCATCAAATTGTCATAAAAGTTGTTCTCAAATTTGGGATTTTAAAACAAGACACTAATAACAATGACTTCCATTCGACTTAAATGTAATTTCTGGGGAATTGAGTTAAAGATCTGTACATTATTAACCCCCTGTGTGTCTCCTAGTTAGTGCTTGTTAAGGCTGGGCAAGGAGGAGCTCTTACATCACTGGCGATGTCCCTGGAAGCCTTGGCATGCTGGAACCCGATGGCATCTGCTCGCAGGTCATAACCTGTCATCTTGACGTCTTCCCAAGCTTGCTGATAGCGTTTCTGCAAATGGAGATTGCAATGTCACAGTCAATCTGAAGAGGGAACTACTGAGTCAGTGTTATTGATGGGTTCAAGAATACATGTTAACAGTTATACTGAAAATTAATCTCCCCTTAAGATTTTTAAAATAGGCTGGTTTCATATTGAACTTAAATTCCAGTCAATTTTTTATGATATTTAGGAGCGTTACCCCCCAGGAACTTTTTTTAAAGAAGTAAATCATGTGAAAATGAGAAAAAAAATATATTATTTGGTGCTATAGGGAAAAAAATCAATGATGGGCCACGAAAAAGAGAAATAAATATTACTAAACACGCCTATGTATGCTTTTATGTTGCATTTTGGGCGACACCACTGCACTTTTCCTTCCAACAAAGATAACAATACTCATCTTTATATTATAAACACACTCTTGCACAAATACACACACACACAAACACACACATACACGGCACTTATCCTTAGCTTAAAGACTAGAAATAAAAGGAATGGTAGGGAAATGTCTCGCTAAATTCTGGAGTGTATCCACGAAAGGTTCCCTTAGGCAGAGCACACTGTAAACTGAGTGGATGTTTGGTTCCTTACGTTGCTGATCTGCATGGCGTTGATTTTGGACTGCAGCATCAGGGGAGTGTCGGCTGGCACATTCACATTAGCCTTCTCTTTGTCCCAGGCATCGCGATACAATGGCTGGTAAAAATGAGAAATAGATGATTAGTAAATAAGTCTGAGACTACACACATAAAATGATAGGTTCAATTAAATGTTCTCTTTGGATGTTTTCAGATATAAATGTAGATCACATTTAGTTTTCATTAGTGTTTTATTTAGAAGTTTCCTATAGTGACTTCAACAAGAAGAATACATTCATGTGTGACATAATATACATGTAAAATGAGTCAGAAACACGGTAGTAAAATGATCATTTTCCATTTATTCACATGTGATTATCTGGCAGGTAAGCCCACAGTGCAGGTATCTATGACCATCCACATTGCTGATCAAGTCCGACTTTTCTTGGCCCAAATAACTATCATAATGAAAAATATCGGGGCTGCCTTGGATTTTCAACTTATGTCATGATTAAATAGCAATAAGGAACGGGCAATTTTGCAATCATGGTATTACCTTGTGGACCCATATTACAGTCAAGATTTCAAAATATGTTCAAAGTGTGATCAGAGTCTGTGGAACATGAAGATGCTACCACAATTATAGTGACCAAAGAGTTATCTAAGCAATGAAATGTGGGTCCTGTTAACTGACTGACTATATGAAACTCCATCTGGACATGTGTATGTTCAAGATTCTACCGCTGGTATTAGCAGTTTAAAGCTCACAATTAGAATTTTTGTGGAGGCTTCTTCCATTTGTCCGAATATAACATCAACTCGGCTTACCTCACTGATCTGTAGAGCATTGGTCTTTGCCAGGATGACTTCAGGGGTGTCAACAATGCTGGTGAATTTGAGGGCCTCAGGCCTTATACGATACAACCTTTCATTCAGGAGATTCTGGGCATTCTTCACTCTCATCACTTCCACCGAACCCTCTGGCAACCATCCAATACCCTTCAACCATTCCAGGTCTGCTTTGTACACGTTCTACATGAAGAAGAGGACCACAGAGTGTGGAAAGGTCAAATCTGCCCCCTTGGGCAAGATGCTAGCAAACCACACACTACCTCTATTTAAATCAGTTGGGTGGGCAATTGCATGAAACTCAAGGATCAACAGTAAATGTTAATATTTGGATGTGACATCTCTGGGAGAAGTTCACAGTATCCTACAGGAATTGGAGCAGGGCTGAAAGTGGTACTTGTGAAATGACAGACAGCAATGGGACACAATTTTATTTTTAAACAAGGTTGAGCTTCTGGGCTCACCATTTGAAATCTGCCTTTTATGTACCACTGGTAATAATATCTATAGGAATTTGGGAGAAAAGGATCCTTAGATGCACATACAATGAGAAAAAAGATGCATCTCTCTCTCTCTCTCTCAATATAATATATATATATATATGTACACATTTTCCTAATTGTGTCAGATAAACTTGAAATCCAATATTTCCTTACACTTAACATCTGCTTGTGAAATTTAGATATCTCATCATGTAAATATAATGGATCAGAGCAACTGGGACTGAAATTTTCTACCTAATTACATAGAATAAGAGAAGATTTTCATCTTGATGAGTAAGGCCTTGACAGATAAGAAGAAATCCTCTATAAGATAGAAAATGTTCAGAAAAACTCTCCTTTGATGAAATATACAGAATATGTTAGGTTCTGTCAAGTTTGCTTTTTAATTTATGCCTCTAGGGAATACCCTGTGATTAAACACAGACACACATCTCCCCAAGAATCTGGTGATAATATACTCACGTCGCTCTGCAGATCGTAGGCTTTCTTGGCCTGAATCACGTCGTTCTGGTCAGGCAAGCATGTCCATTGGTGCAGGTAATTGCGATAATCAAGGTCGCTGACCAGAGTCTGGCATTTCTTGGCCTGAACAATCGACATCATGTCCAGCGGTGTATTGTGAATTCCTTTAGACTTCTCATAAGCTTTCTTGTATTCTCTTTCACTCTGGATCTTGGCAGCATGTATGGACCACACCAGTTTGGGGTCATCTTGTAGGCTGCGGAAACCCACGTGGTGGCCCAGTTGCTTACGGTAACCTTCTTTGTATTTGTACTAAAGTTGTGAAAAATCAGATAAAAGTCATATGAAAATAATGTCTTAAAAGGAGTTTTCATTTAATGTTTTCAGAATATTTTCTTAGTCTTAACATAAATGGACCCAACAATGGCCATCATTATATATTTCAGTTCAATTTAAGGAAATTAGATAGGGGTTATTTCAGGTAGTTTCATAGAAGACACGAGTAAATCAAGAGGGACATAAAATGGTAAACAAGAGAGATAAAGAAAAATAATAGCTAACATGTACTGAGCAGTCAGTATATGCCAGACACTATTATGAGCACCTCAAATGTATTAGTTTGATCCATAAGATGCTGAATTTTTTAGTTAAAAATAGTGAATAGTGCCACTTATAATCTCGTTTAATCCTCATAACATCTCTATGAGGTAGATGCTATTATTATCACATGTTTCAGATGGTGAAAATAAGGCACAATGAGGGTAACCATTGTCCCCCAAGGTTGATTGTCAAGTGGAACATTAGTTGAGATGGTCCCCCAAGAGTACGGAAGGTACCTCAGGTAGAAAAAAGTCATACGTGTGGTTTTGGAGACAGCCTAGAAAGGTGCCTGTTTCAGGAATGGAAAGTAAGGCTGCTGGTTTGAATCAGAAGATGACGACAAAAGGTCTGTGGACCAGAGTTTCCACCTTGTCTACAATGTCCTAAGTGTCTTAGGACTAGAGGAAGATAGTTTCTGTTTCTTTCCTATGTTTGGGTAACATAGGAAAGTTTGGACAAGAGGGAGGGAAAGAAAACTGAGAATAAGGCAGATACTGTGGATTGGCTATGGTTTTTAGAGATAAAAATGAGGAATAAGAAGGAAGAAACAGCTGGATACATAAGATAAAGACTGGAGAAGAAGCTAGACAAAAGGAACAAAGCTGGCTTAAAGATTTGGATCTGGAAAGGCTTGGTAGGATAATTATTTTGACCGTTAGTAAGCTTTAAAATTATTATTAAATAAACTTCAAGGCATTATATATAAGTTTCCAGTATAAAATCTTGTATACAAAATGTGATTTCAATCTTAAGTCCTATATCAAACTTTGATCTGTGATTTATATTTATGGAGAATGTCATAAATATTTGGGGGATACAACACATTGAATTGGTTCCCGAAATTTTCCCAAGAATTTGGTACAGACACTTCACGATATTTTACTTCTACTTGGAAACACTTACAAGTTATTTACACACATACCTCATCGATGCTAACTTTAATGTTTTTCATCCCATTTTAATGTTTTTAACTAGGGAAAGTCTTTAGTGCAAGACAAAATGCAATTGTTTGCATAGATTTCTAAAAACCCCCAAATTCTTGAAAAATATTGTATTTGTTGTATAGAAGGAAATAGAAGGACCTTACCTCACTGGCAATTTCTCTGGATGCTTTGGCATGTTTGATTTCAATGGCGTCTGCTCTTAAGTCATAGCCTTTCTGCTTGGCCTCATCCCAGTCTTTCTGGTAGAGTTTCTATTGAGGGAAAACGGCTTTGTTTACAAGAATTGAAAATATTGAATATATTCAAAGTGGACATAATATGAATCCTAAGGTGTAATGTAAATGAAGGCAGCATAAGAAAAAATGTCACTTCTGAGTTCTTCTTTTGGTTGTTGGCTATTTATTTTGTGGAAAGCAGGATACTTCTGATTAAAATTTCAAAGCTAGACATCTAAATCTACTAATGTTTGAATATTTGCATTCATCACAATATGATACACATCTGAAAATATCTCACCACACAGTGTATCGGAAACTAAGACTCAACCGTGAAGCTAGAGAATCTTCATCAAGGTACCATATAAGACCTGATAAGCTTTTTCCTAATGTTGCCCTTTGACTTTTCAGAGGTCTCTGCTAACGGGATGTGACCTAGATATTCATACGTATCCTGCTCTTTGGGCATACAGTCATGTGTCACTTAACAACGGGGACACGTTCTGAGAAATGCATCATTACGTGGCTATATCATCGTGCGAACATCACAGTGTGTACTCACACAAACCTAGATGGCTTGGCCTACTACACACCTAGGCCACATGTTACTAATCTTTCGGGACCACTGTCCTAATGTGGTCCATCGTTGACTGAAACGTCGTCATCTTTCTCATGACTGTATCTAAAAATTGTCTATTGGCTTTTCTTATGGCCTTGAAATGTCAAACAAGAAAGCTATGGATCAATCAAAAACCTGTAAAGATAATAGAGACTGTTCCCTCTTATTCTTCTTTGTGTAAGAGGCACTTAACTAAGAATTTCATTATTCTCAATTAACATACAAAGAAACTGCTATGGACAATGGGTATCGGACAATGATTTCAAGGTTGAAAGGAGGACAACAAGTGAATTCAGGTGTCCCAACTCTTGCAGTCCAAGGACCCAGCCATGTATCTAAACTAACATTTAAAGACAGAATTTCCATTCATATTGCATTGGGAATGGTAGCTAAAGAGAAAATCTCTAGCACCAAAAGTCGTACACATCCCTAAGACAGGTAATTAGTCCACGATAACACACTCCACATGCTGACAGATCTTGTCCCATAAGGGCATTTACACTTCATACTTATGCCTCTTACATTGCTGATCTGCAAGGCATTGATTTGGGCCTGCAGCATGATTGGCGTGTCAGAAGGAATGCTGACGTTGGTTTTATCTTTATTCCACGCTTCTTGATAGAGCCTCTGTGGAGAGAAGAGAAGTATTACTTTAATACAGTGATAGACAATGGCTATCTGAAACATTAAGACTTGGCAACTGTTTAACCTGGAAAAATGTTTTTATCCATGTTTGTGATGGTTAATTTTATGTGTTAACTTGGCTAGGCCACAGTACCAAGATATTTGATCAGACATTATTCTAGATCTTTCTGTGAAGGTATTTTTTGATGAGATTAACTTTATATCAGTAGACTTTGCGTAAAACAGACTAGCCTCTGTAATGTGGGTGGGCCTTGTCCAATCAGTTGAAGGCCTCAATAGAAAAAAGAATGACCTCCGGAGAGCAATAAGAAATCTGCCAGCAGACTGCCTTTGGGCTTGAACTGCAACTCGTTGCTGGATCTCCAGCTTACCCCTGTCCCGCAGATTTTAGACTTGCCAGCCTCCACAGTTGTGCAAGTCAATTCCCTAAAATGAATCTCTCTCTCCTCTCTCTCTTTCTTTCTCTCTGTCTCTCTCTCTCTTCTATCCTATTAGTTCTGTTTATCTGGAGAACCCTGATTAATACAATGTTATACCATTTAATATGCAGCATTAATATGCAGGTTTTACTATGTAATAGGAGTTAAATAAATACTTGTTTCCATGAACTGCACTGGAGTGACGTTTTTTATTTTAGAGCTTCAAAGTGTGTGTGTATGGCAGGGGAAAGACACATTGACATTTACCAGAGTTCTGCTTTGCACAAGCCTTTGCCAAACTAGTCAAGAGATTCTTAGAGTTGCTCCCGTTACTATAAGTCTTTGAAGAGCAACAGTCTACTTGCTCGGTTTGGGTGGCATCATCTGAAAACAGAGTCCCACAAAAGGAAAGCTTGGTTTGAGGATTGTTCCTACCTCACTCATTTGCAGAGAATTGGCTTTTGCCAGGACCACTTCTGGAGTGTCAACAATGGAAGTGAACTTCAAGGCTTCTGGTCGCGTTCTGTAGAGTCTTTCATTCAACAGGTCTTGGGCACCCTTCACCCTGGTCATTTCTACTGAGCCTTCTGGCATCCAGCCAATGCCACGCAGCCACTCCAGGTCTGCTTTATACACATTCTACAAAGATATTAGACAGAAATTTAGTTCCAAGGTTAGGCATACCATCCCCTAATTGAAAAATAAAGTACGTGGGCTCGAGGGCTTGATCAGCATAGGAGATGATGATTCCAAAAAGGTAAGATCTGAGATTTTACATGACTTGGGGGTTTTAATATTGATGATAGAGTAATTTGTAAAAGCATAATTATTTATACTAGCCATGAATAGGGATAAAATAGTAATACCGCTGAATTTCATGATGACTATTTGACATTTCAAAAAATTATGTAACTGAGAAAATTTTTTAAAGGGAATTTTGTTGAATCTCATTCATTTTCCTCTTGTAATAACTGACCCAAGGAAACTCCATTTAGTGTTTTGGATATAGTACAATAGTGGTAGTTATTTTAAAAACATTCAAATAATTTATGTTTGTGTGAAATATATTTTCATTGACGGAAAGTACAAAAGACATGAAGAAAATAGTCTGGAACCTAGGCCATGGAATAAAGTACACAGCCCAAGTGGGATTCTTCATCTATATTCTTTGATTCCCATGACACAAATTCTACATATGAGTTTTGTATCAAACAATGTGAATGGTCCCCACCCCGGAGTCGTGCAGTGCACAACCGGTGGGTCTGACCACAGAGGTACTGACTGTACAATTAACAAATCTATGTCTTCCCATTCCACCTTTCCCAAAATTCGTGTTACATACATCACTCTGCAGTTCATAGGCCTTCCTTGCTTGGATAACGTCGTTTTGATCAGGTAAGCATATCCAGTGATGGAGGTAATTTCGATAATCAACGTCGCTGACCAGAGTCTGACATTTCTTGGCCTGCACGATGTCTAACATGTCCACTGGGCTACTGAACTTGGTCTTCCACTTCTGGAAATCCTTCTTGTACTCCCTGTCACTTTGAATCTTCCCTGCATGTATGGCACACATAATCTTGGGGTCATCTTCAACACTCCGGGCTCCAATGTGGTGGCCTTTCTGTTTCTCATATGCTTCTTTGTATTTGTACTAAAATGCCAGAAATACAGGTTTAGCAACACAGTTTTAAGATTATATATATGCTAACAATTACAGACAACATGAAAACCCACAAGAAAATGGACAAGAATTTTATATTATAAACATTTTGCCGTCTCTGTGCAATTTTTAACTAACATCGTCTACTATCATAAACATAACTGTAGTGTAATCATATATCTTCATTGGTGGAAGCCTTTCCTGCAGCAACTCTTAACTACAATTCCAAAATGTGTTTTTCTTCTCTGTGACAACAAAGGGAAAGGTCTTAGAGGGCAGGAAGCAAGACTGGGGGAATACGTGTGGAAGCAATGACAGGGTGTGGCCCACCAGCAGCACTACAGTTGTTCAGCAATGTGAGACCAAAGCAGGTGAGATGGAAGGCACTTACGTCACTGGCGATGTCCCTCGAGGCCTTGGCACTTTTGATGGGAATAGCATCAGCTCTCAGGTCATAGTCCTTCATCTTTGATTCATCCCATCCCTTGGTGTAAAGTTTCTAGGTGGAGGATAAGACACAACAGAAAAATGAAAGTGTTTTAGAAAGTTAATAGGCCAATTCCAGACAGGAAAGTGGTAAGGTTGAAACAGTATTTTAATTAGTCCCAGAAAGGCTTAAACAACAATCAGGAAATCTCTTACTTGGCTGACATTGGCAGAATTACTCTTGGCCAGTAGGATTTCTGGGGTGTCCGGCATCACATGGATGGAGGTTTTGTCAGCATCCCAAGCTTCCGTATATAAATGCTGTGGGGGGAGGTGAGGCAACACCCTTTGTTAAAGCCAATGCATTATAATTATTATCAAATTTAACACATGTAACTGTTTCAAAAATAGCCTTTATAAGGCTATTTGGAGGTGAGGCAAGCAAAAGGGTAGTGGGAAGTGTAAAACATAGCAGTATTTAAACAGCTGTATGATAGTTTCACAGCTAATAGGAGGCAATATAACGGTCTCAATGATTAATTCTTTTCATCCAGGGAATCTCACGGTTACTCATAGGACCTGCAAGGATGGAGTTTGTCTACGGAACTGCGATATAGTAGAGATCCCAAGTTCTACTCATCTCTATTAGGTCCATGCTGTGTGATCCTGAGAAAGGCACAGAAGGCCTCATATTCCTCATTTCCAAGAGGAGAATAATCACATTTTTTTCATTGAATGTTTTCCAAAGATTAACTAAAACATATGCAAAATGCATGAGTCAGAGTAGGGACTCAACAAATTTTATGGTGTTTCCTATTGTTATGATCACTATGGTTGCTGTTGATGGGTGTGGCATAAAAAAGAATTTCTGGGGTTTTAATAGCCAAGCTCTGGAGTTTGTTATCTGAGAGGCAATTTCATATTCTGCGCTGAGCAGAATTTCCAGAGAAATTATCCCAGTCTATGCTTCCTCGTGCACACAGAAAATTAGGGGATACCACGTTGAAAAGAGCGTGGAGGTCCAACTAGAATTCAAGCAGATGTTCTATTGAAGACCTACATGAGAATCAAGACCATTACATCTCCTTTCCCTGGAAACCCTTTAGAGCGGCATTTCTCGCTTCATGAGCCCAGACTGTGGAAAGTATGACTCAGGCAAGTGGAAACAGCTGGAGACTCACCTTGCTCATTGTCAGGGAATTGTTCTTTGCCAGGACAATCTCTGGCGTGTCTGTAATGGATGTGAATTTGAGCTGGTCTGCAGGCTGGCGGTACTTCCTCTCACTCAGGATTTCTCCAGCTCTCTTCACCTTCTCCACCTCTACAGAGCCAATCGGCACCCATCCAATGCCTCTCAGCCATTCAAGATCAGCCTTGTAAATAGCCTGAAAATGAAATAATGTCAAATATTTGTAGAAATTACATAGACAGTCTGGTGTCTGATCCTGATGGAGCATATACAGATGATGTATAATTTCTGAGAAAACCCACAGGACTACCTTACTTGGGTACAGAGTCCCTAGTCAAATGCTTGGTCCCTAAAGATAGCCAATGTTTGCTGTTTTAATGACTCATGAAACCTCTCTAAGAATATGTGATTTCACTGATACAAAACCATTTTAAAGAAATTGCTCCCTGCCTGCTGATACAAAATGTTTATTCTCTGAAGCCTATACCTCCTTGTGTGGGAATAATACTCTGTTAGAATACAGTTTGTTCCTATGTCATTGGTCAGTGGCCTTCACAGCCAGTCGTGTAACATAAAGAAAGGATAAACACTGCTGGCTGACCACATGTTGAATTAATGTGTTTTCTAGGGACAACAAAAAGTGTGTCTTTTTTCACAGGATTCTGCATACATGCTTCTAAGCCAAAGAGTACATATATTTTTACTCTTATTTATCTTATCCTCAGTCCCCTGTCTTGTGTTATTTTAGATATTTCATCCTTCTTTGAATTTAAATAACTGGCTGAAGGATAATTTTTCTTATAAGCAAGAGTAACAATTCTTTTTTATTTTTACGGCTTTTTTGGAGACTCTTTTTGATAATGCCACTACTTTTATCATTCTTTCAACAGTAACTACTTGTCAGAGACTGACCAAGAAAAACAAGGAGGTTCTATACCAATGAGATAGAATGTGAATCCCAAGAACAATCTACTGGTTGACAACAAAAGGACAAAACATATTCCTAGAAAGCTATTGTTTCCAGCCTCTTAGAAAAATTGTCCCAATATGTACAATTCATTCTTAAACTTCCTTTCACAAGTTACAATAGATATTTCCTATAAGTTCTCAGAAAAATTATAATGCAATCAATGCATTTGGAAAATTAGATCGTATTAAACCAGAAATTCTTAACCTGGCATCAATGAACTTGAAAGGAAAAAACATAATATCTTTATTTTCATTAACCTCTAACTGAAGTATAGCATTTCTTTCAATTATAAGTATAGGCAATAGATCAAAGTAGTATTAACACTATGTGGGACTCTGTTAGCAAAGAAATCACAAATATTTCATATCCTGTTAGAGTTGTTGCAGACATCTTGAAACATTTATGCTCATCACTTCTTTGAAATTAAACTAGTTACTACACCCATTGCTAGATATTTTTATTTAATGTGCTAATTAAAAAGCACATATGTTACTACATCACAGATTTAGTTTAATATTTTGAAAAGCATATTTCGATGTGATCAATTTCTTTTGAAAGCAATATATACATGTACTTTATTTTATAAATGTATTTCGTGACATTGTCCTGAGAAGTTGTCCATAGGTTTCAACAGACTGCCAAAAGATTCTATGGCATAAACAAAGTTAGAACCCCCTTTTAAAACCTTTTAATCATATGCTAAAGAATATTAGCCCCACTTACATCACTCTGCAGGTCATAGGCCTTCCGAGCATGAATAACGTCGTTCTGATCAGGCAGACAGGTCCATTCATGTAGAGGATGCTTGTAGTCTATGTCGCTTACAAGGATCTGACACTTCTTGGCCAGCACCACCCCCAGCATGTCCACGGGGCTGCTGAACTTGGTCTTCCACTTCTCAAAGTCCTTCTTGTACTCCCTGTCACTCTGGATCTTGGCCACATGCATGGACCACATCATCTTGGGGTCATCCTTAATGTTTCGGGCCCCAATGTGGTGGCCAATCTGTTTGCGGTAGCCTTCCTTGTACTTGTACTGAAAAAAGAAAAGGGATATGAGTCTAATGATAAGAATATCTCATTTATATCACATTTCATAGTTTCATACACACGTTATTTCTTTTGATTTTCCCCACCACCAGTGTGAGGGAGAAAGGTTAACATTATCAACCCCACTTTATAAAACAGAAACCTGAAACCTAGAGGGGTTAAGTGATTTGTTCAAGGTCACGTCAGAAGTAGATGGCAGAGCTGAGACTAGAATGGAGAGCTTCTGGTTGCTAATATTTCTCTCCTTCTGCTAAACTATGCTACCTGGTTTATATTCAACTGCTTAACAATAAAGATAAAACATCTTGCACAAACTAAAAGAGCATCTACTTAAAGATGTGGCTTTTTTTTGTAAAAATGTGTTGATATTAGGAATATTTTAGAACATATCCCTTGTGATTAGAATTTATTTCCTGGTCCAGGATAAGGGCTACATTTAGATAGTTTCACCAGGAAATATTTCCCTTATTAGCCTGTCCATGTCATTGAACTTCCACCACGAGAGAGTCATGCCTCGGTAACACTCAATCTACTTTTAAAATTTCAAGAATAACACTTTATGGTCCATTTTACCATGAGATGATCATACTGTGGGCTTCTCCAGCTTAATAGCCAGAAAAAAGTTTTGATAATAGAAGGAACGAAGTCTAAGGCATAGGACCATTCCAGAGGAAGGAAAGTCCGGATTTGGGTCCTAAGGAGCCCTGGTACAGAATGGGGGCACTGGGCAACGTCAGGGGATGTTTCTCATGAGAAGGGAAGGACTAGAGAGAAGAGACAAATGGGTGCTGAGAAAAGGCTTCTCTTGCTTCTCAATTTGTTCTGGTAGCCAGTTAGGGGCATCTTGGAAGTCGAATCTCACTAAAAGGTACAAAGAACGAAACAAGACTCTAAAAGGCATGGATCACCTAGTCTTCCTTTATGCCAGAATAAATGGATAGAAGTAGTAGGAAAGAGTTTGCATTTGCACTGGCTGTTTTACATGTGCTATCAATGTTTTTTAATAAACAACTAGGTCCACTGCTGCTCAATTTCTGAGGCTCAAAAATATGAATGCATTTTTATGTCCCTAAAACACTTATTTTTTAAGGCTATGCCTCTGTCTTTGACTGAAGAACAGGTGTAATGGACACAGTATCTTGTCCTTTTCTTTGTTTTCATTTGCAGCTTGGTACATGGGGGAAATCAATAACAAAATTAAGGCTTCTAAAGACAACCAAAATTCTGGCAAGAAAAACTATAAAACCTGCCATTGTGAACATCTTTGAGTAAGAAATGTCTCTTCCAAAAACATCAACTTACATCGCTAGCAATATCTCTTGAAGCCTTGGCTGCCTGGATTGGAATGGCATCCAAACGCAAGTCATAGCCTTCCTTCTTGGACTCTTCCAAAGCAAGTTTATAGAGTTTCTGTAGAAAAGAGAGTGAGTAATCATTACTCCCTTCATAAAAAACAAAGTTGTTTATTATTAAATTTTCTCTGTCCTCATTTAAACTACAGAAACAAATCCACAAAGTCAAGTATTAGGATGAGTTTATACAAAACTTTGGTTTATAGGTGCTCAAGGATTTTAAGGTACATGGTCTAAACTTTGGGATTTTGTTGATTGGTAAATTTCAAAAAATTTTTGAGATATGAGCATGTGCCTGCCAAGATTTTGTTTTGCCCAAAAAGCACATGTAAAAAAACAACTATTATCACCACCATAATATAAAAGAAAGGCCATCTTAATAGTAGAGAAAGAGAAAGAATAAGGACAGTATTTTAAAATGGGATATATTTGAATTTATGAAAAACTCAATTCATTGTCCTTATTTTTTCTCATTTTGCTGTGGGCTATCATCACAGACCATGATCAATCTGTACAGTAGGGTTTCAGAATCACTGTCCTAATGAAAATGTTGGTTCTGAAAGAGATGCCTAGAAAAGTGCTTACAAATAACATTAAATGGTAACCAGAACATTAATGAAGCAGTAAAATAACACAGGACTGATAACTCACCGGGTTCCAGCCCAGTGCCTGCCTGCTAAATAGTTGTTAAATAAAATAACGACTTGATATCCTTACTGATCTACAGGGGAAGGGTTTAGGACTATAATTGCTTTTGGGATATTTCTCCATAAGCATGCCATTCCCTAATACCCTCTGGCTAATATGCTGGCCTACTTTGTGGACCTACCACATATCCCAAAATTGAATCAAGGGAGAACTCTCTCTTACTGACAATATCAGTTTGGAGTACATATAATAAATTAGTCAAAACATTCCAATAAGGAAACAGTTATAATAGTTCATTTTTGTCTTTCTGTTCATTACAAAATCAATAGTTTACTCACGTCACTGTAGTTTATTTGGTTGAGTTTAGCTAGCATGATTTCCGGTGTGTCAGGCATGACATGGATTGTTTTCTTATCCTTGTCCCAGGCTTCAGTATACAAGCGCTATGGAAAAAAAAGATGAGAAAAATTATTTTGGAGTTCACGGACATTTTTCTTTTGACTATGTGCCAGTCACCTCTCTTTTTATCCAGCGTAGAAGTAAAATTATTTAAAGTTGCATAAATTCCTACTTTTCACGTAGATACATTTCCAAGGGTGTTTAGCTCACCCAATTTATAGACTCAGAGTTTTTACTCTTTCTTATTAAAATTCTTTAACAGTTCTGAAAAGTATAATTGGGCTGCAATATGTAAATCTGTAATTATGAGATAATTACAGTACATAGTATTTTTAATGTCAGTTTAATATTTTGAAGCGTTACTAAGTAACTATGGTATTATAATGGAAAAATCATTTTAAAAGGTATCCTAATTCCTATTAGAATCATTAAAATGCACTAATGTGTCAGAATTTTTACCTTACTCTATGGTGAAATCTGCTATCTGATGGTGAGGAGTGAAGACTCACCTTATTCATGTTGATAGCATTGTTCTTTGCCAGCACCTGCTCTGGAGAGTCAGTTACGCTGGTAAATTTCAGTGTGTCTGGACGCTGACGGTAGATGTTGTCACTCAGTATCTCTGTGGCCCTCTTGGCTTTAACAACTTCCACGGAGCCAATAGGAACCCAGCCAATGCCTTTCAACCATTCAAGGTCTGACTTATACAAATTCTGCAAATCAACAGATAAGAAATATATTTATTAGTGTTTCAGAGCCATAGTTACAAAGTGGCTCATGCTAGAGAAATACAAAAGTATGGATGAATAAACAAAGGTCCCCACATAGTTGATTATTCATTCACGAGCATTACTGAGTACTGAGCATGTTCTTTTCCTGAGCATTTCTTGGCACAGAGGCTTGTACTGAGACTAATGAGAGATCATGTATATGTGTTTGTGAGGAAATTTCATCCTGAGCTAACATCTGTTGCCAATTTTTCTTGGTTTTTTTGTTGTTGTTGCTTGAGGAAGATTGTCCCTGAGCTAACATATGTGCCGGTCTTCCTCCATTTTGTATATGGGACACCGCTGCAGCATGGCTTGACAAGCAGTGTGCAGATCCATGACTGGGATCCAAACCCATGAACCCCCGGCCACCGCTGAAGCGGAGCGTGTGAACCCAACCACTGCGCCACTACAGTCCCTGATATTTTTTAACGTAAAAGACACAGTCCTGCCCTTAAAGGTATTACAAGATTTTCACACAAGCGCAGAGCTTCTTTCACCTTGGAAAATGTGCTCTAATAGTGCCCAATTAGACCACACACTAAGACCAACGCTGTGTGAGTGTCACAGTCAGAAAAACTCTTGCCTTTTTAATTTTTTTTTTTTTAGGGAGAAGAAGTGAAATTCAACTATAGTGGTGAGTTTAACTTATAGTAATGTTAAGTTTTGCAAATCACACTCTTTATCTGCATTTTTAATTGAGATATAATTGACATATAACACGCTAGTTTCAGGTGTACAAAATAATGATTCAATATACATATATATTGCAAAATGATCACCACAATAAGTCTGGTTAACATCCATCACCACACATAGTTACACTTTTTTTTCTGCTTGTGATGAGAACTTTTAAAATAACTCCTGCCTTTATTTCCATCTCCAAAATCACAAAATATCAAATGTGTAATGTGTTTTTATAAAGATAATATATTAGATATTTTACCTAATTATTAATTTTATTTTACTCTCAATAGGACACACTAACTGTTAATGAGAATTAGATGATTGGTTTTGAAAAAGACGAGGATGTCTTAGTATTTTCCTGTAAGTAGGTATAAAATACAAATGTTTATTCAAATAATTTAGCTTAATATACTTCTGTTCCTACCCTGTCCATACTATCCTCCACCAATACACACACAAATTTCCACATTTTTGGCCAAAAGTTTGTTGCTCTATATTTTTGAGGACCAAGTTTCATCTAACTCAGACAAGGGAAGTCCGAATCACCAGGAAAAAATATACCTGGATATAATTGATGATATATACTTTATTTCTTCTTTTACATACTTTTGGGGAAAAAAATTTGGAAATGAATTGTGGCGCTTCCAATGGAAAACTTTTTTCAAACATTTAAGTGTACATTGTTTAAAATATACAAACAAATTCCCACCCTTTGGCACCAGTCAGAACCTACGGACACTTTTCAGATCTGCTTTTAACATGCAGAACCAGCATCAATGATACTCACGTCGCTCTGGAGGTCATAAGCTTTCCGAGCCTGGATGACATCATTCTGGTCTGGCAGGCAGGTCCACTCATGCAGAGGATGTTTATAGTCCACATCACTAACCAAGGTCTGACATTTCTTGGCCAAAACGATGCCAAGCATGTCCACTGGGCTGCTGAACCTGGTCTTGTATTTCTCAAAGTCTTTCTTGTACTCACGGTCACTCTGCACTTTGGCAATGTGGAGGGACCACATCATCTTGGGGTCGTCATGTACTGCCCGGGCGCCAATGTGGTGACCCAACTGCTTGCGATAAGCTTCTTTGTATTTGTACTGAAAGAGAGAAACCAGTAAATAAGAAGGAAGGACCAAGGGCTATGCCCTGTTAGTTTTTCTGTGGTGATGCTTTTCTAGGAAATCTTTAAGCCACCAGGGGAGTCTCGTCACATGCTGTTGTGATGCTACACATTGGGGCATGCTTCCTCCCAAAGAAGAGGATGTTGTGCTCATTTGTACACTCCAATAACTCCACAACGATTCCCTTATATTATGCTGGAAAATTATATGTTGACATTAAGTGATTACAAAGTGAACATTGAAAGGGTGAGCTCAATTACAGTGATTAACAGTGTCTCAGAAGTTGGTCATGTGGGTGGAGCCATCTGAGATATTTACGTGGTTCATTAATTTTTCTCTAGGGTATTTTGAGAAATAATTTCCTCTGCACAAATAATATGGGAAGGGTCATTTAAAAAGGGGCAATTTTTGTTGTTTGAGGAGTACAGAGTTTCAGTTTTGCAAGATGAAAAAGTTCTGGAAGTCTATTGTACAACAGTGAGAATATACTTAACACTACTGAACCGTACACTTGAAAATGGTTCAGGCAGTAAATTCTATGTGTGTTGTTTATCATGATTGAAAAGAAAAAGAAAAACCTCAAAAATGGGCAATGTTGTTACTCTTGGATTAATATTTAAGTTGTCCAGGAATCTGAGGTCTTCATTTTTAGGGTAAAGGAATATTGACGTTATGGACCCCTCAGTGAGGAGACTTGCAGTAGTGTCCCCTTATCCACGGGGGATATGTTCCAAGACCCTCAGTGGATGTCTGAAACTGTGGATAGTACCGAACCCTATATATACTATGTTTTTTCCCATGTACACATATCTATGGTAAAGTTTAATTTATAAATTAGTTACAATAAGAGATTAACAATAATAACTAATAAAAAATAGAACAATTACAACAATAGACTGCAATAAAACTTATGTGAATGTGGTCTCTCCCTCTCTCAAAATATCTTATTGTACTGTTCTTTTGGACAGCAGTTGACTGCGAGTAAATGAAACCATGGAAAGTGGAACCGTGGATAAGGGGGAACTACTGTGTAGCTTTTTTGCTCTCCTATGTCCTTCTTCAACTCATGGGGGAGAATTCAGTTAAAGCTTGCTTCTTTCCTGGCATCTTTGCCTTGAGTGTATCCTGAGGAGAGCTCATGAAGTTTGGAGTAGCTCAACGTATGTTCATCTAACTTTAATCAAGGCACTCAGTCTTATTGAGCAAAAACCAAAAAACAAGAGTCAAAGGAAGCACATTCTAGTCCAGGCTTTGTCTCTGTTGATGCTTGTGATCCTGAGCAGGTTACCTTCTGTCTCAAAGCCTCAATTTATTTGCCTATACAATGAAGGCAGTTAAGATGGATGATGACTAAAGAAACTTCCAGCTATATTCCAGTAATGTGATTCCCTATGAATGGGGCTGGTCTGTTGGGAACAAATGTTAGGACTTGATCAACACTTACATCACTGGCAATGTCCCGGGAGGCCTTGGCAGCCACAATGGGAATGGCATCGCTTCTCAAGTCATAGCCTTCTTTCTTGGCTTCTTCCATGGCCTGGCGATAGAGGTTCTGAGGAGACAAGTAGTAGCTTTTAGATATAGTACTCATTTTCACTCTAAAAATGTATTTTTGTTAAAGGAAGACTACTTTTGAATGCAGAACTGTACTAGTATGTTCAGCCTTAAAAAACACAAACAAAATTTCCCCTCTTCTTTCTATTTATCCAAGCTATTTATTTACATTAAAATCTTACATTCAGCAGGTTTTAACACCACAAGTTCTCTTTGCATAAATCCTTATCCATATTAGACGTTAAGTCAATAGTTGTCAAATGTGTTTAAATTGCTCTTCTCATGAAACAACCAAGAAATGTTGATTTATTCAGCTCCAAACTTGAATTAGGAACAAGTTTATTAGCAAAGAATTTGACTATATATTAATATGTGTTAATACTACTACCAGTATGAGCATGTGTCTGCAATCAAATGGTGCAAAGCTAAGGAGAACCCAGTGCTTCCGAATATCTTTGTTAATATTGATTTGCTCCCTATTTATTCATTTTGTCAATTGCTTGAAATTGCCAGCAGAACGGGTATAGCAGGTACTAAAGATTTATGAGTCAAAAATACAAAATTGATAAAATTGTATTTGTTAATTTTTTCTGTGAATTGGGAAAACACCCACTGTTCAGTTTCTGCAGCAAGACAGATGCACACAAAAGGTGGAACACAGGTATTCCATGGGAACATAGTTTGAGAATCGCATTAAACAAATCATCTATACCAGAGGCCTTCAGCATTTTTTGCTTGTGAGCCACTTATAAGAATTTTGACCAATTCTACACATTGTTAAAACAAAATAAATCTTTAAATAATTGCTAATATTGATACTCAATCAAAATAGAAATAAAATATACATTTTGATAAATAATTTTCAAACATAAAAAGTAAACATTTATTGGATCTCTTACGATATTTTTGTCATTTATAGGAACTCGATACCTTGAGTGAAAAAAGGTTTTGGTGGACATTAATGAACTAAATTGTCTGCTTGGCAGAGTGGTTTTTTTTAATACTCTTGGGTGTACATCACAGTAACTGCTGGCGCAGGTACGCTTTTCTTTTTTTTCCTCTTTTTAAAAATAAAATCTTCATATAATCATACTCAGTCAAATATTTTAATATATATTTTAATATTTAAAAATGTATATTTTCCTTATTTTGAAAAATTTCAGACCTACAGAAAAGTTACAAGAATAGTACAATAAACTCTCAACTAGCCAATTCTTAACATTTTTACCCTATTTGCTTTATCTCTCTTTTTACGTATGTGTGGTATGTATATTTATTTTTTAATTCTCCTTCTTACTTTCAACAATAAACAGTGATTGAGCAAATTGTAGACATTGTGACCTTCATCCCTAAATGCTTGAGTATGTATGTCCTAAGAATAAACTCATTTTTACACAACCACAATATATTCATTAATTTTGGGAAATTTAATATTCATATAATATTATTTTCTAATATAGAGTGAATCTTCAAATTTCATCAATTGTCCCAGAAATGTCTTTAATACCAATGTTGTTTTTCTACCTAGAATCCAGTTCAGGAACATGAGTGGCATTTAGCTGTCTAGTCTCTTCCTCTCCTTTAATCCGCACTTTTCTGGTTTTAAAGTGAAAGAAGAGTGACTAAGAAAGAGGAAGTGGATCACACTTTAACGGGAGGAAAGGGTCTTCTCAGGCGGATAATTTAGAAAAGACTACTCTGGAGTTTGAAGCTATGCTAAACAATTTGCTTAAAACAATGCATGCCTGCAAACCCATTGAAAGCCTTTGTGCAACCTCAAGGACACCTGAGGTTTGAAAGTAGGTCATCTCTACCCCCCAAACAGAGACATAGTCCTTAAATTAGTCTACGATGGAATAATTTAATCTTTAATTTCAGTTTTCCCCCTTTCCTCTACTTGGAGACTTAGTGAGGAAGGAAAGCAGACCCAGTACCATTAAAAGATACAGGAAAAAGATTTAGAAATCACTTATGGTTTTAAGGAAAAAAATAACAATGACCTCTTTAGGGCCTTATCTTTCTACTTTATATGGATCAGTGTGTTTTTCAATGTTGAAGCTGTGTAATGATAAATCTTAAATGTAAGGAAAATCCCTAAAAAGTGTGGCAGAGGGGCCGGCCTGGTGGTGCAGTGGTTAAGTTCGCATGTTCCACTTCGGCTGCCCACGGTTTGCCAGTTCGGATCCCAGGTGCGGACATATGCACCAATTGTCAAGCCATGCTGTGGCAGGCGTCCTACATGTAGAGTAGAGGAAGATGGGCATGGATGTTAGCTCAACGCCAGTCTTCCTCAGCAAAAAAGAGGAGGATTGTTGGCAGATGTTAGATCAGGGCTAAGCGTCCTCAAAAAAAAAAAAAAGTGCGGCAGAAACAACAAAAACTAATTGCTTCATTATTATGCCCCAATGTCAAATTAGATTGAATTAAAAATATTGGAATAATATCTGGATTTTAAACATGTTGCAGAGGTGCTTAATTTTTAAATGACTTAAGAGTCCCAGAGGGAGATTATTGTATGTTTTTAATGTAGATTATTAATATGTGACAATTTACATTCTTTTCAAGATGAGATTTCATAAGGAAAAGCTAAAGTAAAAATAAGGATAAATTTGATACATTTGAGAGAAAATCCTGAGGGCAATTATTCTTAAAAATTTCTGGAAATGTTTATTTTGTAACTGGAGAGCCAAATACTTTATTATATTTTTCCTTTTAAGAATAAATGCTCAAATTTGTCTTTAGGTATAAGTGGGGAAAAATGTGCTTGAATCATCTCATGGCTTCAGGTCAAACAAACAGATTTTTTTCATTCTTCCAATATTTGAAAAAGATGCAGAGTTTCAAAGAGAACACTAAGTTATTTACCCAAGAGAACTAGAACAGTAAATGAGAATTTAAGAGGAAAAAAAGATACAGTTGCTTTGTTTTGTTTGCATTTTTTGAGCAAAGTATGGCTTGAAGGTACCAGTGGTAATGGGTTGAGAAGAAAGTCAAGCGGGCCACTCCGAAATGTGATCTTCAGAAAACAGTCCTTAGGGAATTAAGATAATCATGCAATTTTAAAGAAGGTAAATCCAGCTGAAATTTTTAGAAATAAAAAATAACTCAATTTCCTTTTAGCAGTCTGGAAAAAAAAAAAATGTACCTCAACTGACCTAATTTTAACAAAAGGGGGAGGCTTAGAAGGATCGTTACAATTTGGGATAGAAACTAACTTCTGCCCAGGGTGAGACAGACCTCATGGGAAAAGCTAATCCCACAGGGAAGCTCAGTGGCCAAGAGAAAAATTGCTCACTGCAAAGTCACTGAAGTCAAGGTCAATCAAATACCTATGATCAGGCTTGTCCTTGGGTCTGTTTTATAATGCTAGAGAAAGAGAAAGGGTATCCTCTTCATTTCACTTGTCAAGGTTATTTGATACAAGCCTGCCTCTTCTTTAGGGCTACATTATTATAGGCAAAAGTCATTAATCCGGGTTAAATAATGAATATGGTCAAGTCTTGAAAATGAGCACTTAAATTTTCCAGTGTTCTCAAACTGAAGAAAAGTCTGCCCTCCTTTTTTTTTTAAACAAAGTCACACAAACATGTAAGAGGTTTGACTTTGGCAAGAACAACTGGGCAAGAAGCTGTTTCTGCACTAGTGTTTCTGCATTTCAAAGATATGTGATGACAAGTTTAGTGAGGCTGGAGACAATGCATAAAAGAATGTATTTTATTGTCCTTAGACAATTTTGAAATAGATGAATTTAAGAATTCTCATTTCAGTTCTTGTAAATAAACCTGAGTAATTTGTGCATATTAAATAAATCTAATTTTTATGACGACTTGAGTGTAAAGGGAAGAAATGAAAATTTATCAAGCAACGTATTTTGCACCAGGCTCCATGCTGGGCATAATATATGCATACTACCTCATTTAGTCATCACAAAAATTCTTCAAGATAGACATTTTTATCCCATTTTACAGGTGAGGTAACTGAAGAAAAACTCACAGAACAAATTTTGAAGCAAGTATTAATTTTATAAATAGCAATCATTTTTTAAAATTAAAATTACAATATGTTTCAGTCATTAATACTTAGCTTTGAGAGGTTTTTTTTCCCCTCCTGACATGGAGATATTTTTGTGTTTATTTATTTCTCCATCTTTCTATACACTTTTTAAATACAAGGATACACATATTCAGAGTAGGGTAATGAGCATAAAAAATAAAACTGAACTAATTGGTCCACATGAGAATTAAATTTACAATTCTGACCTTTCTGCTACATCAGCAAAAATCAATGCCGTCAGATCAAGGAAATAAAACAAATAGTCTTACCTCACTGTAATTTATTTTATTTTGTCTTGCCAATGTAATTTCAGGTGTGTCAGGCATCATGTGGATTTGAGTCTTGTCTTTGTCCCAGGCTTCTGTGTACAAGCGCTGTGAAGGATAAAAAGGTTAATGAATTAGGAAAACAATGTTTGTTGTCAACAGGAGTTTCCACTTTAGAGTTCACGACAAAGTGGAGAGCCGGCCTCCTGACTGTCTGTGTTATGTGCTGTACACTAACCACTCCAGTCTCTTTGATATTACAAGGTATTATTGTCACTAAACATAAATGTAGACTAAGATATGAACAGAAATCATGTGGGTGTGTATTTTTTTACAAGATCGCCTCCACTCCAATTAAATTAAAAGTAAGTCTTTTCCAAGCATATGTACCATGGCTGTATTAATAAATCCTTCCCATGGTTTTGTTTGTTTATTAACTGCAAATGTCCCTGGATATGCCATCTCCAGATTTGTTTTTGATAAACGTTATGGAGATTTGCATCTGATTTGTTTGTTCTATACTTAACATAGATAAAAACCCAACAAGAAAGAAACCTTGATACCAAGCCATGAATAACTCTCGTAGACTTCAAACCATTTGTACACCAAACAATGTCCTATTTTTAACTCTGGCCATTTCACAGGAGATGTCAAAACAGAAATTCCCATACATGTTTTTGGAATCCTGATGTAACTGAATAGAGAACTCAACCAAATCATTACATACAGGATGGAAACTAGATAAAACAAAAAAGACTAACTTAATTAATCATAGATATTGTCAAGGACATACAACCCTGTTTTATTTTCCCCTAAATTGGGGGCTCACCTTGTTCATGTTGATGGCGTTGTTCTTGGCCAACACCTGTTCCAGGGAATCAGTCACACTGGTAAATTTCAGCTTATCTGGAGGCTGCCGGTAGAGGTTGTCACTCAGTATCTCTCCCGCTCTCTTGCACTTGACTACATCCAGAGACCCAATGGGGACCCAGCCAATGCCTTTCAGCCACTGGAGATCTGATTTATAAACGTTCTGGTGCGATCAAACACAAAAGCAATTATTATTGAAACTGTTATGACACTTGATTTCAAAAACAAAAGGAAAAAACTGGAAAATTTGGATAGCCAAACTTCGTGTCTATGTCTTTTAAAATATGAAAGCCAAATTGGATATAGTCTCATAGTATTACGTTCTCTCTAGAAGAAAAGTAAGGTACAGTGAATGAAGGACAGAAAGAAGAAATTTTATTCCTTCTGAAGGCTCTACCTAACCTTAGACCATTATTTACGTATTACTGTGCAGTACTATCATGAGTGTGGTCACCAGTAGTATTTGGTGAATCTCAGTACTCACATCGCTCTGGAGGTCGTAGGCCTGCCGAGCATGGACAACATCACTCTGGTCGGGCAGGCACGTCCACTGGTGCAGGTAGTTCTTGTAGTCCACATCACTCACTAAGGTCTGGCACTTCTTGGCCAGCACCACCCCCAGCATGTCCACGGGGCTGCTGAACTTGGTCTTCCACTTCTCAAAGTCCTTCTTGTACTCCCTGTCACTCTGGATCTTGGCCACATGCATGGACCACATCATCTTGGGATCATCTTTGATATCCCGGGCTCCAATGTGGTGGCCGAGCTGCTTGCGGTAGCCGTCTTTGTATTTGTACTGAAATAATAAGGGTAGTTTTAAAAATAAAAGTGAATAGAAAGGGCTAAAAGTCTTATTAATTTAAAACTTTGTTTTTTTTTGAGGAAGATTATCCCTGAGCTAACATCTGTGCCCATCTTCCTCTACTTTATATATGGGACACCTGCCACAGCGTGGCTTGACAAGCAGTGCACAGGTCTGCGGCCGGGATCCAAATGGGAGAATCCTGGGCTGCTGAAGCAGAGTGCACGAACTTAACTTCTATGCCACAGGGCCAGCCCCATAAAACTTCATTACTTTAAAGTTGGTAATTCTTACAGAGAAATGGAGTCATCTGAATATCAACTTATCTCCTCATCTTCAACTCTGATTAGACTATACAGCAATATTCCAATGGCTTCTACATAGTCCCATGGTTCATGGACATTAAGTCCCTGGAAATAAAGGCTACAACACTTTTCAGCAAATCAATCGGTATTGTACACTGGCTTTTCTTCCTCTTGGGTCAGTGAAATCACTAACCCCTGAAGCCTAACATATGATTTTGAGGATGTTATTCCTGAGTCCGCAGGTACCACTTCACCCCACCCAGCCCACTCACGACCCCTCCTAAACCTGCCTCTGCTGACTTTCACTGGGTCACTTGACTCCCTGAAGTGGACTGGCTTATCTTCTTCATCCTGCATGCCCTGCTCTGTTGGAGATCAAATTTAGCTGAGGTTCGTTGGGATTTCTCAAGGAAACAGATTGTACACCTATACGAAAGCATTTTGTTGGTGGTAGTGGTAAGTGTCTACTCTGGATATTTTTTCTATACTTTAGGCAACAACATCACACAAATCTAAACGTAAATTTACAAAAGTCTAAATTATCCACCAAAGGACTCACTTCTTCCAGGGACAGCAAAAAGAAGTCAGGTTTAGCATTTTGTTGGTTTTGGTTGTTTGTCTTTGTTTTTCTGTTTTCATTTAAAAAGAACTCAAAAAGAAGAACTTCCAGCAATTTTTCAGAGAAAGGCTTGGCAAAAATCCAGAACAGTTTAGGGAAAGGTACATTTTTCTAACTCAGCTGTGCCAGGTCTTTTTCTGGTGTTGAACTAATACATGTAACCAAGATATTTATTTAAACTCTCCTGGCATTTTCTTGCTCCTATGAGGGATACGTGTTCAAAATATGGAGATGAATGTCTCAAAATTATAGATATGGGGGCTGGCTCGGTGGCCAAGTAGTTCAAGTTCCATGTGTTCCACTCGGGCAGCCCCGGATTTGCAGGTTCAGATCCTGGGCACAGACCTACACCACTTGTAAAGCCACACTGTGAGGTGACCCAGATATAAAATAGAGGAAGATTGGCACAGATGTTAGCTCAGGGCTAATCTTCCTCAGGTAAAAAAAGAGGAAGATTGGCAATCGATGTTAGCTCAGGGCAAATCTTCCTCAGCAAAAAGAAACAAAGCAAAAAATTATAGATATGGATGATTGTAGTTTCAAATTCAATTTTGTACTGAAGTTTAGGACACCCTCTCAGCTTATGGGACTTGATTATCAAAGTCTTTTGGAGCTAAAAATATGAAAGTTTTTCCAAGTGAAAATAACTTCTTTTATTTAGAAAAATAAGTCAATAAACATGCTTTCACTGGCACCCAGATGCATCTTCCCATTTTAATAACGATCCTGTCCCCCACTTCATCCAACCATGTAAATACATGGTGTGTTGCTACTCACATCACTGACGATGTCCCTGGAGGCCTTGGCTGCCACGATCGGGATGGCATCGCTTCGCAAGTCGTAGCCTTTCTTCTTTGCTTCTTCATTGGCAAGTTTATACAGACTCTATAGAAAGCAAGTCAGAGTTAAAGCAAAAATTTCGACAGCAACAATTTGGAGATTTTCAAGTGACATACCAGATAATTTTAAAATGGAGAGGAACTAGAAACAATCTAAATTTCAAGCAATATTTGAAAGTAAATAGATTGCATTACATCCTACCCAAAAATACTATATAGCCTTAGAAACAAATGAGATTTGTTAATGGATAACACTTCTTTCTCACGCCTGAGGTTTCCTTCCTATAAAGGGAGCTCCATTATTTTATCTCTGGACTTTCTCCGTTCCCTGTCTCTTTACTCTGTCTGCCCGTGGAGAGGTGCAGAGATTTACTGATTCATCTAATTGGTAGGGATGAGACAAGGGGGCATGAGCAGCTCAGCTCTGACCTGCTCCCTTTAGGACCAAGCCCAGGGCCCTCCTCTGTTTCTCTGTGCTCTAAGTAGAACCTCTCCCTCAGGACGGTGAAGCAGGGATTGCCTTGCTCCACTGCGGCCTGTGCCCGGGAGGGGAAACAAATTCTGGGGTTCAGTTAGCAGGCACATTTTGCTTTCATACCAACGTATCCTTTAACCTAGCTTCAATAGTAAAAAATGTGAGATTTTGACTTCTATTTCTACTCTTTTGTTTTACTTCTCAATTTTATTCAGGATTCAGGTGGGAAAGAGATGGATATTGTTAGAGGCCCCTTTGGTAGGGTTGCAAGATTTAGCAAATAAAAATATAGCATGCCCAGTTGTACTTGAATTTCAGATAAATAACTAATAACTTTTTAGTATAAATAATAAGCCAGTATTTTATCTGCCGGTCCTACCCCTTGGAAATGCCAAAAATACTACTCAGTCCCACTGACCCACACAGGCAATTGTCATAAACTGAAAAGTTAATGTGGCTTTAGTTTGCCCTTGGAATCCTATAGAATATAATATTCAACCCAGAGATGGAAAGGTTGAACAGGCTCAGTGTTCATATCATGAAGCTGCATGCACCACTGAGGCCCAAGAATCTCCATAAAAGTAAGTGTAGAAAAATAAACAATAACAACGACAGCAAAATAAGTGTAGCACCACAGAATTTTGCCCCTACCTCACTGTAGTTGATTTTGTTCTGCCTTGCCAACATGATCTCCGGGGTATCGGGCATGATATGAACTTGAGTCTTGTCTTTGTCCCACGCCTCTGTGTATAAGCGCTGTCAAAGAAGATGTGGGTAGAAAACCATTTGAAGTAGAAATTACAAAAAGTCAAATTAAAGCATAATTATTCTTGCTCTTATTAGGAAAAATAAACCAGACTTAGATATAAGGTATTCAGTTGGAGGTTTGAGTCTTTATGCTCATTATCAAGGTTTAAAACTGGGAATAATAGAAATCATTTAGAGGACTTCAAGTATGTCATTTAAGAGGTAAATGTAACCATACACCTTCATGGATCATTTTAACTCCACTAGTCATTAAAATATAATAACGTCTTTTGGCATCTTGGCAAAGCTTGAGGCAGCTGGGGCTCACCTTGTTCATGTTGATGGCGTTGTTCTTGGCCAACACCTGTTCCAGGGAATCAGTCACACTGGTAAATTTCAGTTTGTCTGGAGGCTGCCGGTAGAGGTTGTCACTCAGTATCTCTCCCGCTCTCTTGCACTTGACTACATCCAGAGACCCAATGGGGACCCAGCCAATGCCTTTCAGCCACTGGAGATCAGACTTATAAATATTCTGTGAAGAGGAAAAAGCCACAAGTTCTTCAGCAAGACCAAAGGATTTAGGGTAAAGATACAAATGAAATCAATAACAAACTACAATTCTGGTTGTTGGAGTTTTTTTTTTTTCATTGAAAACAAGTATTAGACAGACTAAAAGAGGATCTATGTTCAAAAACAACCCAGAAATATCTCCTAGCCATAACAAAAAGTGATCAAATATTTCAGGTTGTTAGGAGAGGAGTGACCCAAACTAATAAATCTCCATCACTCAGGTCAGTGAATGTCGTTATGATGTCCTTGGGCACAGGAAAAGAATGCCAACTCAGAGTGAGAGAAACCACACATATGTCCAACAACAGGTTATCAGCAAATAAATGTCAATCCTAGTCAAATTAAATACTCTGCAGTTATTAAAAGCCCTATTTTAAAAAATATTGATGACATAGAAAAGTCATTAATATAATATTAAATGAAAAAATAGCACATAAAACAATGTGTGTGGATAAATTATATGAGCAGGAGTGGGCTTTTTCAGTGTTTGGGTTATTATAACCTGATTTTCTTTTTCTTATATTTAAAATTATCCGTAAAGCTCTTTAAAAAAAAAAGAGAGAGAGAAGTTAAAATAAAATAATGATGTAGATCCCCTAAAGCCCCAAGGCAGACCTGTGATGGTTTTAACACTAAGATTCAGGGCAATAAATTTCATTGGTCCAGGGCCCCAGTCTCTTCCACGCCGAGTTCTCAGGACAGAAAGCATGGGCTCCTTTCCAGAATTGTCTTCCCATATCTTATTTCTCACTTTATTTTAAATCATTTTGTTCTGCTAAAAATTTTTGTGTACCCATTAAATTTTCATAACTGCTGCACAACAACGGAGTTGGACCTTTGCTCAGCTCTTTGGAAGGATTTCTCCAGTAACAGAAACTCAGCAGAAAATATAGGCTGGCATTTTGCAGTCTAGACAAAAAGCCTATTGGAATTGTCCTATGCTGACTATTAATTGCCCCCTCAATAACCACAGCAAGAATGAAAACAATAACCTTTTATACCTCTGGAGGGCTTTTTTTACTTTCAAATGCTTCCTACCTCATTAAGACCATATCACAGTGTGAAGGAGGCAATCGCCAAAAGTCACTCAACAAATAGATGGATGTGAGAAATCTGTCAATGCTGTCACTCTACGGGTGACATTAACCATTTTTAACTACCTTTCATGTGCAGGCAAAGCCTTTTGTTTTTGGAAAGAATTGCAAAGCACAGAGTTGTATATGTTGAAAGCTACAGAACAGATGTGGGAGTTTTCACAGGTGGGTTGTACAGTTTCTAGGAAGAGCAAATTAATGTATAATTATTATTAATTCATTTTATTCTCCAAAGTCCTCTCATGCTTAATAATTCCTTCAAACATTTATAAATATATGCTGCAGGAAATGTGCTTCTCACACCCAGATGTGAGATGGTGCATCTGCTTCTAATAGGAACTAGGCTCTGTCATCACCACGTGACCCCTCCACAAAGAGAGCTGTGCCAAGAGGAGGAAGCATCAGTGAAATGATCCAATAGCTTATAGACAGAGTGAGTTGTTTTATTTCATATAAACAACATTTGGCATTGTAGCAGGCATCAGTATTTTACTAATTATAACCTCATTTGTTTTGCAAGGATGCTAAAAAAAATTTCAGAGTAATTTTTCTTTTTAATAAAAATGTGATGTCTCTTCCTCCTTAAAAAAATAAAAGAAAATGTCTCCCTCTGGTGGACCCTGAATTCTAACATTGCTTAATTCCAGTTTTGTTTTTTTTTTATAACACCAAGTCCTATTTGTAAACCTTACTTCCTTATAAAGCTTATTAACATATTCACAATAAAGCAATAAAACTATACTCTGATTCAAATCTCATTCACTGACCAATAAATCCTAGCTTGAGTAGGCCAATGGATTGTGTATAAAAGATAACTTTTATATAGGTGAAATTATTTCTGCACACAGCGCTGTTATAGGTACTGTACTCACGTCACTCTGGAGGTCATAGGCCTGCCGAGCATGGATGACATCACTCTGGTCGGGCAGGCACGTCCACTGGTGCAGGTAGTTCTTGTAGTCCACATCACTCACTAAGGTCTGACACTTCTTGGCCAGCACCACCCCCAGCATGTCCACGGGGCTGCTGAACTTGGTCTTCCACTTCTCAAAGTCCTTCTTGTACTCCCTGTCACTCTGGATCTTGGCCACATGCATGGACCACATCATCTTGGGATCGTCCTTAATATCTCGGGCTCCAATGTGATGGCCAAGCTGCTTGCGGTAACCATCTTTGTATTTGTACTGAGATGAAAACACACAAATCAGGTTTTTATTGTAACCCTTAGAGGCCCAAAGTCTGTACAAAATCACCTTGCTTACATCACAGTTGTAAGCTGACTTGCTTAAGCACTAGCTCAAGCCAATATCCTGACTTTCATCCTTGAAGCTTATAGAGGTAGTAAAAATAGATGGAATCCATATAATTGTAGCGTATACACCTATGGCCTGGTACTGAGGAATAGTTCTGGAGGCAGGAAGTTCACACAGTGAGGAAAGGCCACCTGTGGACGTGTGCTAGAGGCCATTCGACCCAGGGAACTTAGAGAAATGGAGCTTATTCTGTAAAAGCATGTCAGGAAAGAGATGCACTTGGTAACACAGTGCATTGAACAGGCAGTAAAATGAGTGTCTGGTTCCTGAGAGGATGAAATGCTCTAGGTCAAGGGCTACCTACAGCAGCAGCAGAGGAGAATTTATTATTTCATAATGGATTCAGGCATACAGTGGGGGTGGCAAATTTTTGGCCTCATTTTGAAACCTGATTATACTGGTGAAGCTGATGTAACAGCCCAATTGGTTAGAGCATGCTCCTAATAAAGTCACCGTCTCTAGTCTCTCATGGGCCAAGAATGTTTTTATTACTCCATGTCCAATGACTTCGGCCTGCAATCTGAGCCAATTACTCAAAATACGCGCTTCTAGTCTCAAAAATAGCTGAGTGAGAAAGTATAGACGAGTCAGCAGGACGCAGTGGTACAGTGGAAAGGAACAAGGTTGTTTGGAGTTTCAACTCCACCACCCACTAAGAGTTTGATTTTAGGCAAGTTGCTCAAGCAATCCACAAAATGGGAACAACAACAATATTTACATCCTGGGGTAATTATGAAGAGTAAGTGAGGTGATGCATGTAAAGCTCTTAGCACAGAGTTCTCAATACTTCTTGATTATTATTATTTCATTATTTATTATTATTGGCAAAAATCCATTTGTGGGGAAGGTCCAACCTACATAGATTAAAGTGAGTCATTGACATGATCTTTCAATAGAAAGCACAGCAAATAGTGGGCCTTGAGTTTTAGACCAGTGGTCTGTTCCGATTCCCTGTGGCACCAGGAAAGGATGATGGTTTTCTTCTGGGAGCTGCGAGCTACACAGCCAGGAGCTATTGTTAAGGGTGAGAGCTTGGGCTGGTACTGATTATTGCCTTCTTTTCATAATCTTACAAGGGCAAATGGCAATGGCAAGTATCATATGCATTTTTTGAATATTGTATATTAAAGTGCTGTGTAAAGTAAGGCACTTATTCTCCTGGGGAGAACTTAAGTTTATGAAATACACTTTCTATCAGCACTGTGATCATTTTTATACAAACATCTCCAAGCCTGCAGCTGCACTCCAACTGTTTCCACAAGAATGGATCTTTCTCTATTCTTGGTGAATCAGTTTTCACTGAAGATACTGTGTCCTAAAGGTTACAAACCCCTTTTATCAACATCAAATTTTTCATTTCCCTCAAAACGAGGTTTTTGAAAAATTCCACACAAACGCATCAGGATATATTTTCAAAGATCCAGGAAAGTTCTTTTTAAAGATTTAGTTCAGTGAAAATGTCACTTCAGACTGATCACGTACTCAGAATAAAATTGACAACTCACATCACTGACGATGTCCCTGGAGGCCTTGGCTGCCACGATCGGGATGGCATCACTTCGCAAGTCATAGCCTTTCTTCTTTGCTTCTTCATTGGCAAGTTTATACAGACTCTACATTTGGGGGAAAAAAAAAATCAGTTGGATGTTGACATTAATATCCAAAAACTAACAGGAGACTGGAATAATTCACTAAGTTCTACACAGCTAGGTGCCTATAATAATCTCACTTTTGAGAGTTCTAGCCCTTCTACATATTTTGCTGAAGACTTAAAAATGATACCTATAGAGAACATCGCATCTTTGTTTTTTATTTTAAAACTTATGTTGAATTAACTATACGTAGATATTATATATCACTTAAAAAATTTTAGTTACAATAAATCAGTTTTGAAAACAACTGGAAAAATTACTCCGAAACTCATAGGCCTAAGGTGGTAAAAATGTGAATCAGAAAGACTTGATTAACTATTGATCATGGAAATTGATTCGATTCACTCTTATTCTGCACTGACTCTATGCCATGACTGTGATGGGTACTTGGGAATCAAAGATGAGTATGAGACCTCTCCCATGTTCAAGATTTCTGGAAGAATTGATGGAAAGACTCAAAACCTATGGAACAAGCTGCCAAAAAGTCAAACTACAAGAGCTGATTCAACCATATTATTAACGAAGAACTCCAGGAAGGAATAATTTATTCTGAATTGAGAATCAGGAAAGTTTCTGCAGAGGGAGTGACCTTTGCATTGACCCTGAGTGATGAGTATGGTTTCAATAGACTGATGTCACAGTCAAGGGCAGAGAAAGTTGAATGAATTAAGGCACAGGGGAGTGAAAGTGCAGGAGTGTCAAAGGAAGTGGGGTGCGGGCCCAGGGAGAAGTGGCAAGAGAGGACAGAAAAGAATGATGCTTGAGGATAAGATGTTTGCATTTAATTCTACAGCAAATAGGAAACGAACAAAAATCTTTGAAGAAGAGTGACATAATCAAATTTGCATTTTATCTTCCTGTCCTGAATAGGAAGGAAAGAATAGAAAAGAACTCAGCTACTGGGGAAAAGACAGAGAAAGCAGATGAGGCAGGTTAGGCAGTCAGCAATCTCCCTGGGTCCCTTCGAATCAACAGCAACACCTTAGCATCTCTGAGCCTTTGCAGTAAAGACACAGTAGAGAATTCCAGAAATGCTGAGTGGCTGGTTCCAGGCACATTTTGTCTCCTAATTCCTGCACATACAATACATACTTTTCTGTAACAATATGGCACCTCTATCACAGGTTTAACTTAAAATTCACTCCTTTTCTATTCGAGAGTAGCATCTGATAATTTTAGTTTTTGGTGACGATTAAGAGCTAGTTATGCAATTACCAAATTATACTCTGCACCCCAAAAATCAAATAACTTAAGATGATGGCTAATCTATTTAAAATTTCTAAGTTACATTCTGCAGAAGAGTAATGTACTGTTGATTCATGCTGTCAAAGAAATACTATTTTTCTTGTTGATAGCACAAAGCTGGGGGAAACAACTAATACTTCAGCTGAGAGGCTCTTAGATTCACAAAAATCTCCATAGTATTAAACCAATAGGCTCATTTTGAGAAGAAATTGCAGGGAGATAAATGTCAATCTTTGAATTGAGATTTAAATTGAAAATATATAAATGCAGGACAGAGGAAACCTAGCTTAAGCCCAGGTAAAATGTCTTAGGGTTTCAGTTGATCCCAAGTTCCATGTGTACCAGCAGTGACATAGCAGCCAATGTGCCCTGAGGCACAGGGAGCACAATGGGGGTCAAGTGTCCAGAAGAGGAAATATGACAGTCAACTGTGTTCCACACTGGCCACTCCTTACTCACAGGATTTTGTTCAGTTCTGAGAGCCACATTCCAGCAGGAACGTCATGTGAGGAATGCCCACGAATTTAGGATGTTTGGATTAGAAATCGCCCCTGAGGTGAGGTAGCAGGGGAGTCCCATGGTAGCTATTCCAACTCCATGGAGGTGGCACAGATTGATTCTGCATAGCCTCAGGGGACTATGTGGGTCTACAGAGAGAAAGCTTGTGACTGATTGTGTTCTGATGTGTTGTGACAACACATCAGAAGCACCTGCTAATGGAATTTTCCAGAACAAATGGGTTGATTTCTGAGATAAGCTCCTTATCACTGAGAACACTTAAGCAAAGGCAAGATGACAATGTGTTGGGTGGGGACTCCTATGCTAGAGGCTGATCTCTCTGTCTAGACATCTGTGGTTCTGAAATGGTGACACAGGGTTCTATGCTGACGGAGTGAGAAGGAAATGAGTTTGCTAATATGCCCACAGACAAGTCCTCTCCCTTTCTCTGTGTCTCTGTTTCTCTCTCTCAGTGTTATTTGATAGTACTATGATTTCAGTCCTTGACTTTAATCTTATACTTAAAAATCTTAAAATTTTACCCTAAACTACAATTTAGGAAAAATAAATCACACATGGAAAATGTATTTAGCACAGCTATAGAGCATAAGGGGGAGATGCATGTATATTTGGTACATTGCTACGTTCCCAATTGAAGAAATTAATTAAAGAACAAGGTCTTATAATCTCATGGTTACTGCTTAAATCATTAGTTCTTACAAGTTGCACTTCCTAATGATCATTTGTATTTCTTGAAGTTTGAAGTTTAGGATGGTGATTGAGAAATACAAGAGTTGGTATTCATATAAAACAAGAAAAGAGATTCTTTGTAAAGTTGTCATTGAGTATTTTATCACCATGGAACAGATCAATTGAAATAACAAACAGCATGCAAATGTTATAGAATTAACATGTGCCCCCACCTCACTGTAGTTGATCTGGTTCATTCTTGCCAACATAATTTCTGGTGTGTCTGGCATGATGTGGACCTGGGTCTTGTCTTTGTCCCAGGCTTCCGTGTACAAACGCTATCGAAGAAAATATATAATGGCATCAGGAAAAAATTCATTGTGTAATTAACAGAAATTTTCGGGCCATAAAAACTTTAGAAATAAAATAACAAAAGGTTATGCATTTTGTACACATTATGTATCTTATACACATCTTTAAGTAATCAATTCATAGTAGAACAGATATTTATAAGAGCCTTCTGATAATCTGAAATGTATGTTAACAATTAAAAGGAAATTGAGAATATCTTTTATGCAAAGACGATTTTCCACAAAAACGTCTTTTTATCAAAACTATGAAACAATTACTGAAGTAAATATTAAAATATAATTGACATATCAGATAGATGATAGAGAGATAGACAAACATACAGATGATAGGTAGACAGACAGATGTCTTTTGTTGCTCAATGCTCTATTTCTTTCTTTTTTTAATTACACTCCCTTTTCTTTGATTCAGCTTTAAGAGTCCTACCTTGGTTCATTGAATTTTGAAGCCTCACCTTGTTCATGGTGATGGCATTATTCTTGGCCAACACTTGTTCCAGAGAATCAGTCACACTGGTAAATTTGAATCTGTCTGGAGGCTGGCGATAGATTTTATCACTCAAAATTTCAGTTGCCCTTTTGCATTTTTCCACATCCAAAGAGCCAATGGGAACCCAGCCGATGCCTCTCAGCCATTGGAGATCTGACTTGTACATATTCTGTTAATACAAATAGTCAACACATATTTATCCCTGCAATGGGAAGACATTTTCATCTGGAGAAAATGAAATAAAGTAAAAGCTCTCTTAAAATATAGTTTGGTGGACAGGCAGGATATCAGACAACACTCCTTTTTGATCTGCAGGGTGAAGGGATTAACTCTCACAAGAAAAGAATTGCTATCCCCCCTTTGCAGAGGCCTGTGAGCTTGGTGCCACTTATTCTACCTTCTCAAAGGGTGTTCATTCACTGATTTCCCACCTTTGCTGTCACTGTGATCCTCAGTTACTCACGTCACTCTGGAGGTCATAGGCCTGCCGAGCATGGATGACATCACTCTGGTCGGGCAGGCACGTCCACTGGTGCAGGTAGTTCTTGTAGTCCACATCACTCACTAAGGTCTGGCACTTCTTGGCCAGCACCACCCCCAGCATGTCCACGGGGCTGCTGAACTTGGTCTTCCACTTCTCAAAGTCCTTCTTGTACTCCCTGTCACTCTGGATCTTGGCCACATGCATGGACCACATCATCTTGGGATCGTCCTTAATATCTCGGGCTCCAATGTGGTGGCCAAGCTGCTTGCGATAGCCTTCTTTGTACTTGAACTAGAAGAAGAAAAAGACTGATAGTTGCCTATTTTAACTTATAATAAAAAGCAATTACTAGGCCCAGATTTTTCTATTCATTAAAAACATAAAGATTTTCCTCTGAACATATAAATAATACATGCATTTTGTAAACCATTTAGAAAACAAAGCATATATACATATACAAAAAAGAAAGGAAAATTAAAACATTATTCCGTCATTCAGTGATAACCACTGATAAAACTGCTTTTTGAGCAGTGTGTGTGTGTGTGTATGCACATGTGTGTGGGAGAGAGAGAGAGGGAGAGAGAGATAGAGAGAGACAGACAGAGAACAAAATTAGAGTAGGAGTCATACTGTATACAGGTTTGCGCCTGCTTTTTTCAGTTATTAAATAAGCATTTCTCCGTGTTGTTAAATATGCTTCACAAACATGAATTTTAATAGCTGCACATATTCCATTATATTGGTATATGTTAATACTTTTAACCCTCCTGTGGTTGTTGAACATTAATTTTAAAATTATGATGGTTAATTTCCATATTATGGAAATAAAAGAAAAATATATGTTTGACTTCATGGACAAAAGAAATAGAAGGATAAAGGTTTCTGGAAATGTGAGCAAATCCATCCTTTAAAGAAAGTAAATAGCCGCAACCAATCACTGGATGTAGATACAAACACATAGTCCACGTGGATGGTTGGACTTCAAATAGAATAATGTATCCTATTCATTCAGCCCTTGTGGGTTCATTGGCCCGCTGGGTTTTGAAGGAATCCTACAATGAGTTCGGTTGTATGTAAGAGACACATCATGTGGAAAAGCCAAAAGGATGTCTGAACTATAGTCAAGTATCCAAGGCTTTTGTTCAGCAAGAAATGGACAATATTTTGAAATGCATGTAGCTAGGGACTCAACCATAGCTAGAATTTAGCCTTTGTGTTGAGAATTTCCTTACCATTATTTTGAACTATTTACTGAGAAAAAACTGTTAGCAAGAACTTTGACCTCATAGCTTACTCACTCTACTATATATCCAGGAGAGAGAAAGAATCTTTGAGCAAAGCTAAGGCAAAGAACTTTCCAGGTGCACTTACGTCACTTGCAGTGTCTCTGGAGGCCTTGGCCACCCTGATGGGAATGGCATCTAGCCGCATATCATAGCCTCTATTCTTGGTTTCTTCTAGACCAAGTTTGTACAGTTTCTGAAATAGAGATAAATCATCATAAGTTTGATTTGGAAAGTGCAGTGTAAGGAAAATATCTCATGCACCATGAATATATTGCTTACCTCACTGAAATTTATTTTGTTTTGTTTAGCTAGTAAAACTTCAGGGGTGTCTGGCATTATGTGGACAGTGGTTTTGTCTTTATCCCAAGCTTCTGTATAGAGGCGCTAAAACAAACAAGAAAGACATGACTAGTGCAGGCCAGTAATGAGTAGATACATGAGAATAATCTGATTCTTAACGAAAGTAAAGAGAATCTGCTCTGTGAGTTGGTATTTGTAACACTTTCAGGTCTAGATATCTCATGTCGATAAGAAGCACAACACTTAACTAAAAACCACTTTAATACCAAGTAAAAAAATTGAATGTGAATTTTCTTTTATAGAGACAGATTTCAGTGTTCACACACATACGCGCGCGCGCGCGCACACACACACACACACACACACACACACACACAAACTAATACCTTCCTCAAGTAAAGAAAGGACTTACATGGTTCATGGTAATAGCATTGTTTTTTGCCAAAACCATTGGAATGGAATCCATGAGGCTGGAAAACTTGAATTTGTCTGGGTGCTGACGGTAATTGTGGTCACTCAAAATCTGGGTAGCTCTCTTGTTTTTCTCATCCTCAAGAGAACCACTGGGTAACCAGCCAATGCCTTTTAGCCAATGAAGGTCGGACTTGTACAAATTCTGAAATTGTAAGTGACAAACCACTAAACATAAGCACAATGATATACCCCCAAGGAAATAAAAGATCATGTTATATTATACTAAACTAAACATTTCAATGCTTTAATTCTTGGAAAATATTAACATTTTGGTATGTTTTGTGAATCATCAAAATATTCAGATTAGAAGTATGTTTTGAAAAACATTTAAACAGCAGCATGTAGAGAATGACAACTCTTCTAAATCAACAATCTAGAAGCTTCCATCAAAGCAATGAGGGCTTTGTTGGCTCTTTGTGGAATAATGGTGCCTCCAGACATTTTGATGACTGGATAGAGCGTGAGCATTAGTCCAGGGAAGTGGAACTCAGTTGTGTAAACTCAACTCCCCTCATTTTGGGGGAACTTTGATACTAAGGAAAGTAGACACGGTGTTTTGTTAGCCAAAGGCAAATCTTAGACTCACATCACTCTGGAGGTCATAGGCGTGCCGAGCATGGACAACGTCACTCTGGTCGGGCAGGCACGTCCACTGGTGCAGGTAGTTCTTGTAGTCCACATCACTCACTAAGGTCTGGCACTTCTTGGCCAGCACCACCCCCAGCATGTCCACGGGGCTGCTGAACTTGGTCTTCCACTTCTCAAAGTCCTTCTTGTACTCCCTGTCACTCTGGATCTTGGCCACATGCATGGACCACATCATCTTGGGATCATCTTTGATATCCCGGGCTCCAATGTGGTGGCCGAGCTGCTTGCGAAAGCCTTCCTTGTACTTGTACTAAAGGAAAAAAACACGTCTTATTCCGTTCAAGATTAACTTACGTTGCCATCTTTGTGGCAAATTACAAAGCACATTAACTCCAAATATTTCATTAAACCTAGAGAGCCACAGGTTAAGACTGAAGACTAAATCCAGCTACAAATTCCATACATAATAAATGCACCCTTGAGCTTATCCTCATCTCATACTGCATCTCTGGGATCATTTCATTCTGTTTTAATTTGTTATGAAGATTTTGTTCAATTTAAAATTAAATTAAGACTGCTTTGAAGTGACAAATTACAATCAAATCAGTATGAACAGGGAATAAAGTCTTACTTCACTGGCAATTTCTCGAGATGCTTTTGCTGCTTTGATTGGGATGGCATCAAGGGGAAGATCGTAACCTTTTTTCTTCAGCTCCTCATAACCCATTCGGTAGAGTTTCTGTTAAGAGATGAAAATCACTTTGGGAAAAACTGTTTTCCGTAAACAACTGCAGAATAATGGATCCAACATGCTAAATATTTTAAGAGTCCATGAGAATAGTGTCTGTGCTCGAGAATACTCAAATGTAATTGGAAATTATGCCCAGTGATTGCTACTGATCCTGTTTTAAACTTTAAAGCTCTTCAATTACTTAGATCAACAAAATTAAACGTCAGCTCTTCCCAAATTCTTATGAGAATGAGGGAGAAGTAAATTGATAGAGAAATGAAATTAATATCATTTAAGTGCTGTTTTCCAATTAACTTTGAGTGTTTCATTAGAAGTTTTTGTTAGAGAAGAGCAATGCCTTCTTATGTAAAATCTCTAGTGGGGAACAATTGTGTCTAATTGTGTCTCTTCCATGTAGCTAACGCATTGTGAAAGACAGCCTACTTCACAACTTCAGTCTACTTCAGTAGGATCCACATCTCTAGGGAAGAAACAAAGTCCTTCATAATTTTTTAAATGTAAAATTTTTTGAGGAAAATTTAAATGTTGAATTAGACAAAGCTTAAGTGAAATAATTTGTTTCTTTAGATTTGTTACATAATTAAATAATTAAGAATATAATTTACTTTATGCATACTTTCTCCAGAAAACAGATTGTTTAAAATGCCTGTTGATCTTGGACTTGTGTTTACATTTAAGTCCTTTGTGGCACTACTCTAAGACATTTAATGTTAAAGTCCATTAGAGTTTACCGTTTATCTCGAAGTATTTAATTTTTACATCTATAAATTTCAGGAGATTATGCTATGATGACAGTGAAAATAAAAACGAGATTCTCCTGTATGGGTTTTTTAATGCTCGTTCATCAAAATTTCATCAAATTTCATGTGTGTCAGGCACTACACTAGCTAAGCACTGCAGATTCAACATGAAGTGACTCTGCTGCCAAGGAGCTCCTATCCACATAGGTTAGGGCAATATAAACCATTACACATGACGATATGTGTAACAATGGACTACAAGGAACAGACGGCACTCCCTCCAACTCTGCCTGAGATGGAGAGTGCCAATTATTTTTGATGTTCAAGCTAAAAGCCACGAAATGAGGAATCTAAGTCACATGTAGTTTATTAATTAAAATGATTCAGGTATTCAAAATTACTTCCAAATAAATTCACTGCCTTGGAAGCAATTAAAATGAGCTTTCTAAAAACATACACTGAATTTGGAAACTTACATCACTTGTATTGATTAAGTTTGCTTTTGCCTGAATAATGTCAGGGGTGTCAGGCATGATGTGGACTTGAGTCTTGTCCTTGTCCCAAGCTTCTCTATAGAGTCTCTAAAATAGAAATAAGAGTTTTTCAGTGGTATTCGTAAATTAGTGAATGACATAGTTAACAACAAACAGGAGTACTGAATTCAAATGAGTTAACTGTTATAATTGATAGCATAAGCAAGATATAGGTACTGTATTTCTTGACTTATCTGGGACATAACTGACTTTCAAAATATAGATTATGGATTACCTTTTCAAAGTTACAGATAATCCTGCCTGTAAGAAATCAACCCAAGTAATTGGAGCCTTGCCAAGATCATCAAATGGAGCGGCAGTTTTCCATTCTGTTGGATTGCAAAAGTCTCCCCCATTGTTTAATTGGGAGACGGCCTTGCCTTTTCAAAAGGTGACAGATTCAAGTTATGTCTAGAAATTAGGGAGTCTCATTTCCTACGTGGTTTATTACTTATAGTTATACCTCATAATTATTCTGGAGAATTAGGATTCCCCAAAGGATTTTGTATGAGAATTTATCAAAATCTCTCATATGTCCCTGTCTTTCTTCAACAGAAGACAAGGGGACCCAAACAAAAATTTCACTGATTACTAAAACTAGGGGGTGCAAGTTTGACACAAAACAGGATGTTTACATTGTCAGAGAATCTCCCCACAAGATACTTGTCAATTAAAAAGGATAAAATAGTAACTTGACAGTGGAGAAACCTGGCAACACTATTTTAACCAAGTGATTAAAGTTAAAATTATTAGTAATGGAACAAAGCGATATCATGTGTCTGTTGATGTGATACATGGAGGAGGATACAACGTGTGTTATCCTGCTGAAGAGACAAAACCTGAATCTAATCATGAAGAAACACCAGACACATCCAAACTGAGGGAGAGTCTACAAAATAACTGACCAGCACTCTTTACAAACATCAAGGACTTGGAGGACAAAGAATAGGGAGGAGCCAGTCCAGATCAAAGGAGACGGAAGATATGACAAACAAATCAACATGTGATCTTGGATTGGATCCTGGATCAGAAAATACTTATTTTGTATAAAGGACATTAATGGTAAAGTTGAATACATTCTGTAAACTAGCATTGTTTCAACATTGATTTCCTGATTTTGATCATTGCACTATGATTATACAAGAGAATGTTCTTGTTTTCAGGAAATACACACTGAAGTATTTAGGGATAGAATGGCGTCATGAAGCAACTTATATATATATATATATATATATATATATACACATACATACATACATGAGAAAGAGAGGGAGGCAGAGGGAGAAAGAGAAAAAAAGCAAATATGGCAAAATGTTAACAACTGGGGAATCTGGCTGATATATATATATATATGTAAACATATATAAATTATTTGTATGCTTTTGCAACTTTTCTGTATGCCTGAAATTATTTTAATATAAAAATTTTAAAAGTCTCATTGGTTCCTTGGCCTTGTCAATTTCTCTCAGAGGTGTGCAGTTTGGGGCATGCGGGGTAGGCACTTTTTTCCTTACAGTCCATAGAACCCAGAGAAGCCTATTAAGACCTTCAGGACCAAAACAAAGCAAGTCTTGTGAATTCCTGTAGGTGTTTGTCCTGGTTCTGCACTAACCTTTCTGATTAAGAAAAATCAGTTTCTCAACCTTAGCACTATTGGTGTTGTATACTAGATCATTCTTTGTTGTAGGGGGCTGTCCTGTACATTCTGGGATGTTTAGAAGCATCCCTGACTTCTATCCACTAGATGACAGTAGCATGCCACCCTCAACCGAAAAGATGACAACCAAAAAGTTCTCTAGGTGTTGCCAAATGTCTCCTGTGGGACAAAATTGTCCCTGGTTGAAAACCATTAAGCTGGACCATTTCTTCAATGGCATGTGTTACTTTCACCCCATGGAAAACAGAGAAAAATGCTAATATTTGTTTATAGTAAGACAGATGTACTCGTCTATTTAAAACGGGAGACAACAGGCTCAAGGATGCAGGTGGCCCTTTTCTGATGCCTGAGGGGATCAGTGTCTTAGCATTCCTGTAAACAAGGCACACCATTGGAGAGGTCTGTCCTGAGGCATTGATGTTGAGAAATTTCCTGATCCCAGGTTTTTCTCTTGGCCACATTATTAGTTCAGCGCTTTGTAAATAGCCCTGTTTCATGGAGAGAAAAGAAACTTGGATTCCAAAAGGGGAAATATTTTGCATAAATTTATTGCTTTATTAGTCAATCTGTTGGATTCAAATTGTCATCATAAAAATAAAAAAAAAAGAAGAAATGAAAACTTGAACATTCATAATAAATGTGACAGCCCAGCATTTGCTATAAATTTTGGATATCAAAATTGCAAGAAGTCTGTGAAGGCTTCACTGAGAAGAGAGGAGCTACAGTTTATCAAATGCTTACTATAAGCTGATCATGGGCTTTATTTATTCTATAAAACCTAATATATATATAATATACTAATATATATAATATAATATATATCAAATATGTATCATATTATATATATTTAGATCCTTCTAAGATGCAAATGTTTATTATTATGTCTCAATTTAAACTTTCTTATCAGTTCCAGAATCTCAGTGCACATAATTCAGCTTTCTGCAATTTTCAGGGTTATGCTTTTAAGTGAGCAATGATGAGTAATGTTTTCCTTCTCTGCATGTAATAACTCTACGCTGCTATCTTTCATTTATTTTACTCAATAAATTTTCACTGAGCAACTATTACCTGCCAGACACTGATGTCAGTGCTGGAGAAGAAAATAAGTTGAAGATGGGATATATATACTATATATATACACTGTATCTATAGTATTGTCTATTTATCTTGATTCAGCCAAATGAAATGCATTATAGTCACTTGGCAGAAAATACACTCTTTATAACATTTCCACTGTGCCTGTGTAAGGTATTCAGAATATCTCCCTATCATACACTTTACTCCAACAAAAAAAATCTGGGTCTTTAATGTATTCAACTTTCAAAGAAAAAAGTATGTTCAATAGTTTTCTTATTACATTTTGGATAAATAAATAAATAAGTAAGCAAGCAAGCTTTGGGTGACACAAATTGATACTAACCCAGTTTTACATAATCTAGTGTAGGTAGTTGGTAATTCAAACGAAGCAACCAAATATTATGCTATTTGCAAATATTAAGCAAAAACATTATGCTGTGTTGTACTATCCTGTGTGATGCGATGCTGTGCATTCTACTAATTTATCAAGCAAATGCTATCGAGCACCTACCAGATATCAGGTCAGATTATTTTACTTATTTCCGAAGTGTTACTCACATCACTCCTATTTTTGGCATTTGTCTTTGCCAGAACTACATCCATGGCATCAGGAATGCTGGTGAACTTGTTTTTGTCTGGAGGTTGACGATATTTCTTCTCACTGATGATTTCTGAAGCCCGCTTATTTTTTTCTGCCTCCAAAGAACCCAGGGGACTCCATCCTATGCCTTTCAGCCATTCAAGATCAGACTTATACAGATTCTGTGAATACACAAAGCAAGCCATCAAAATCCCATCCTCGTCTGGACTCTTGACTCAAATGATTCTACACATTATAAACATTTCAGATATTCAGTAATACTTCCTCTTTCTAGTTTCTGTCTTTTTGCAACTAAATGGCTACTCATACGACAGATGAGGTAAAATACAAACATTAGATTTAATAGAAACTGACCTCACTCTGTAGGTCATAAGCTTTTTTAGCTTGAATAACGTCATTCTGGTCGGGCAGGCATGTCCAATGGTGCAGGTAGTTCTTGTAGTCCACATCACTGACCAAGGCCTGACATTTCTTCGCCAGCACCACTCCTAACATGTCCACTGGGCTGGTGTACCTGGTTTTCCACTTCTCAAAATCCTTCTTGTATTCTCTTTCACTCTGCATTTTGGCTACATTCATGGACAGCACAAGTTTTGGATCATCTTGGAGACTCCGGAATCCAACATGATGGCCGAGTTGCTTGCGGTAGCCTTGTTTGTATTTAAACTGAAATCAGAGAAAACAGTTCTTTTATTAACAGAAATAGAGGTCAAGTTAAGCTCAGTTTGCTTTATTCTCACGTTTGTTTTCCGAAACTGAAATGAGAGTAGGGATGTCTACGTTAACTTAGTAAGAAATGTAAAACGAGTGGAGGCTTTCAAAGAAATGTAATGTCATTGAGTATCAAGAGAGGTTATGAGGAGCAATTAATTCCAACTAGAGGCAGAAATATATGCTGGAATGTGTTAGACATTTTGTATGCTACATCAGGGTAGTGTTTGATAAAGCTCTTGTGATATCTTTATGGGAACAATGGAAAAGTAGGGCTGAATGGCAGAAAAGTCAGGAAGATTCAGGACTTGATGAACAGGCCTAATAGCATAGATTAATTTATTAAGCAGCAAGATTTTTAGTGGTTTGTTATATGGCTATGCCATATAAACTTGTTCTGCTCAAGATCCATATCTTCATGCACATGTGTCTACAAATAGCTAAATATGTTAGATTAGAAAGAAAATTCTACAAGATCTCAATATATTGCCAAGGTGGGTCAAAATGAACTACATAAACTTAGGAGAGTAAAAGTGAAATGCAGTATTTAGATTCAATTGGGAGAACTTGCGTTAGTACTAGATGACAATAACGACAGTAATAATAATAATGACAGTAATAATAGCATTTACTTGAAGCTAGATGCTGAGCACACATTACACCTCATGGAAGTAGGTTCTACTCTCTCATGATACTCAACTTCATGGTTATGTATATTAAAAATACTCAGGAGTTTAAGTTGACTATAAGCTCATTACGGGAAAGGTGACAAAATGGCTCATAAAAAAAGTAGTGTCATAGATTCCGTAGGAGCAAGTCAGAAGCTCATTAACTCTGGCCTGATCTCCTGTAACAGGAAAACGACACTAAGCATTCTATTTTGAGAGGGGTTTTGAAGAAATAGAATAAATCACAAGTAGAATGATCAGAAGATTGGAGGATTTACAAAACTAAAACCAAAGCAGAATGAGTAAGAAACTCGAAACGTTTGAAGAGATAGCAGGGGGAAGATGAAATAAGCTACTTTGTGGTGTTCTAGAACACAGACCTAGAGCTGATCGGTAACATATTTAAGTTCAAAACAAGGAAATAGATAATGACAATTAGGGATAATCCAACAAGGAAATGACCTGCCCTGAAGGACAGAAAAATCCTTCTGTTTGTGAGTATCTACAGACTGGACAACTACCTGTTGGAGATGGAGAGAAGGTAGGACATTGAGTGAGAGATTAATTAAATAACCTTTAAGTTATCTTCTAACTCTAAATTCTGTGATTCTAATAGATTAAATTAAGTATTCATAAAAATAGCTCTAATTTCCTGAAATTTTACACATATAAGAACCATGTGAAACTGAGAGAAGATACAATCTCTACAATAGTGGGAAAATGCATTTGTAGTTCATTTAATTTTAGAATAAGATTTCAAAAGGTTCTAACTAATAGGTTCACACAAAAAGAAATTAGGTACTATCAAATGTGTTGTTAGGAAATTATTGACACTATTTCTTCAACTCCTAAACTACCTTTACATTATGGGGAGCACATAACATTAAATGAAAATGAGTTTGCTTTCTGGGGAACATTCAAGTATCATTATTTCCTTAGGTTCATCACCACATTGATTCATTTTAATGAGGTATTGACCTGCAAGCCAGAGAATGGGTAATGTGTCATCTAATTAATTTTCCAACACTTCTAGAGTGCCACAAATTAACTGAATGAGAGCGAATCTCCCTTTATATTCTTAGAATTTATTGTCAGGTTCTGTCTTTAAACACTCTTCCTCTCCAAACAAAATCCTTGTTTCGTTATGTTTTAAACATTTTGATTGAGAGATTGTGCTTCCCTATGAAATTCTGGTAATTTAGTCTCTATAATCCAAGTCCTCTGAATGTTTTGTTGTTAATTCTTGGGATTAACAAAATGATACATTTATCTACATGCAGAATATGTAAGTTAAATATTTGTAAAAATTTAGTTGATCAATAGGCACTATATCTAGTTTATTCACCAAATTTACTACCCCTTCCAATCACAGCTAGAAGTTGCCTTGGAGAATGAATATCCTTATTTGATGAACTTTGGTCCAGATATCCAGCAGAAAGTTAAGGCCTCTGGATCTTAAACCTAAATTCCTGAAACTTCCTTTATTTTCTATACCTCAAGCTAATTTATCATAATTACGTAAATGCAAGGACAAGCTAAATAAAAAGAATTGGCAGCTAATTTTTAAATATATGAATACTAAAATCTCTGAACATCAGTTGTTGAGGTTGGTTTTCTGGCACTTTGAATTTGTCTAAAATAGACAAATAGAAACCAGGAAAACTATTTTCAAGTGAGTAGGGAAAAACTGAAATCTCTGCTTCCTTTGTAACATCTAGAAACAGCATCTTAGTGTGGTGGATCTTAGGGTTCCTCTGGCTCAACCTCTATTCAGGAAGCCCCTTTTTTTTATATTTGATCAGTGAGAAAGAAGAGTGAATTTTGGGTAAATGAAGAGGGTAGGAGAAAATGAAGGGGACAGCATTACATTTTAAAAGCTAAGGCCTATCTGTAAAAATACTTACCAGCATTAAGGTACCTGATTCAGACAAAAATGTATCCTTATAAAAGTCAAACTAGTACTTACATCACTAGCAATGTCTCTTGAAGCTTTGGCCAACTGTACAGAAATTGCATCAACTGGGAGATCATAGCCTTTCTTCAAAGCTTCTTCCCATCCAAGTTTATAGTGTTTCTGAAAATTAAAGAAATTTTGTAGCATCATCTGATGTATATTAAAACTCCAAAAGATTATTGAACAAAAAGTTTACCTAGAGAGCAGATGTCAGATTCTAACATCATCTACCTTATCTCTAAAGATATGGGTAAAAATGAAACAAGCTGTTTAACAGGGCAGTGACTAAGCATCTCATGATCTGGCTTGCAATTCCTGGCTCTGAGACCTCCTGGTGGTATAATTGAACAGGACCTTTTCTGTTCAGAAACAATATGGGCATATCGGTTTTATCAGGTACCTTCCCCTTGCTGCTAAGTACAGTCTGGCCTCACTATTTTGAACACAGATGTTAAAATAATTGATAGCCAAAAAAAAGTCAGGTAATGGGTCCTGCCCGGTGGCCCAGCAGTTAAGTTTACAGGTTCTGCTTCAGCGGCTGTTAGCTCGGGGCTAATTTTCCTCAAAAAAAAAAAAAAAAGTCAGATAATTAACAAAGTGTTAATTATCTAAGTGATAAAAGTATGGATGATGAAATACCTTTTATAAGGTACAATAAAGGAGTTAACCTTTCTGAGTCAGATTCATTGAATGGATATGTGTGTGTGTTAAAACTGGATAATAATAAAAATAGTTGAAAGTCTTCCAAGACTTACTATGTGTCAGGCACTGTGCTGAGAGCCATACGTGGAATTTCTCATTTGGTCCTCACAGCAATTCAACGTCATAGGCACTTTTACAGTCCCAGTTTTAAGGATGAAGAAACTAAGGTTTAGATCCAATATTCTAAAACTCATAAATGGCAAAGCCAAAACTCATACTAGGTCTGTTGGATGCAATATTTTCTTTCAGCAGTTATTGATTGATTTCCTGCTCTGTGCCAGGCACAATGAATGCTGAGACAAACAAAACAGGCACAGCGCCTGCCCCTAGGGAGCAAACAGTCGCAGCTGAAGCTCTTTGCAACATCCCTAGGCTAGCCAGTTTGTCACTCATTTCCACTGCTTCAGCGTTTACATAAATTACTTACCATTACATCATTTAATATGTTTAATTCGTTTCAAGCCAAAGTTTTATGTAGCTTTACCTGACTGTATGCTATTTGATTCTGCTTGGCTTGTAAGATATCTGGGGTATCTGGCATCACATGAATCTTCGTCTTATCTTTGTTCCAATCGATGGTGTATAAGTGCTAGAGAGTTAAAAAGAAAAAGACACTTGAAATTTGAAGAACTTTTTAGGATAAATAGGAAAGAAAAAGTATAACAGAGCACTTGAATCACTCAATTTGAATTAGATTAAATTAATTTAGTAACTAAAGCAGTATACAATTCAGAAAAGACACCAAAAACAAACTCAGATTTAAAAAAATAATTTTTTAGATATTTTCTATCTTCTAGAATGGATTGAAAGTACTTAAGATACAATAATTTAAAAAACAAGTAATTTCTAACTCAATTAGAAGGGAAAGGGAAATAAAAATAAGAGGTAGGCAGCAGAAGAAAATGTGTGGGAGAATGTTCTGGAATTGTTTGCCATTGCATGGCAGTGGTGGATCCAAATCAAATTTCCCAAACAAGAACCAGAGGCTGCTAGGCCTGCTTCCCTGGGAGCTGTGTGGAAGGACCACTGCTCTGGCTACCTTGTTCATAGTATGCGCATTCTGCTTGGCAAGAACCATGTCCATGGAGTCTGGCAGCTTCTTAAACTCGAAGTTACTAGGGTGCTGGCGGTATTTCTTATCACTGGCATATTCAGTTGCTTTCTTGGCCTTCTCCACTTCTAGGGAACCAGCTGGACTCCAGCCAAGCCCTTTGTACCATTCGTTGTAGTCTTGCTTATATTCATTCTATAAAGAGAAGAGGCAAATTCTACTTTACCTTGTCAATTTAGACACAAAAGTGTTGCATAAAATCCTGTGATCTCCCTTCCCATACCAGGAATCCAACTATCACCCAAAAAGAAGAGAGCCTTACATCACTCTGTAAGCGATTCATATTCTTGCTCAGCTCGATGCTCATGGCGTCTGGAAGGAGGACATACTTGTGAATCAAGTGCTTGTAGTTGGTGTTGGTGACGTTGGCTTGGGCATCCTTGGCAGCTGTGACACTGAGCATGTCGGCAGGGGTGTGGTAGCTGGTCTTAGTCTTCTCATAGTTTTTCTTGTACTCCCGATCAGATTGCATCTTAGCCACTTGCATGGAATGGACTAATTTGGGATCATCTTCAAGACTACGGAAACCAACCATTTTCCCCCTCTCCTTTTCATAATTGTGTTTGTATTTATACTGCGAAGAAAATTTGAATATTTATTCAGAGAAATTCCCTTGGCTGGAAATCATTCTAGTGTTAATAGTCTATATTTCATGAAAAGGTGATATTTGTACGGAATTCTACAGTTCACAAAACACATTTTTTGCATTTGTTTGTGTAACTTGATACAACAACACCTTGTGAGGTAGATAGCAAAGTTATTATTACTGCCCCCATTTTACAAGAGTAAGCTGGGACCCAGAGAGGTGAGTGGCTTGCTAAGGTCACTAAGAATTAGACCCAGCTCTTGCAATGATACACCATTCTGACTTCCACACATACTCTGTTGTTAGTGCCAAAGAGATTTTTAGTAGGTAATAAGAGTACAGCAAATGAGAGAAAAAGCAGAATGTTCTAAGCAGTTTAATGCTGTCCTGAGAAATCATCCAGCCAGTCTTTTACTGATGAGAATAGGCTCAGTTACGAGATACACAGTATAATTTTAAAGTGGCTTACCATGTGTGACACTTCTTTTCTCTTAAGACTCTCTATACTGGTACAATGGGAAAGAAATTTTACTATTTATCTCCCAACTTCCCTCCATAGAGGGGTCATCCTGATACATGGAAATCTTATTTTGCTTCTCTCTCATGGCTCTGAGTGAGCAAGTTAGGCAGTAGGAACTGGGAGAGCCAAATTACTCCAGCATAACAGAGGGAGAAGAATTTGGAGACCTCAGGACAGTATGAGCGGCACAGGGATGGATAAGAATGAAAGATGAAGAACAGAGATGGAAGAGGAGAGAGAAAGTATAACTTGGCGGGGGGGTGGGAACTAAGGAAAACATGCCCTGAAATGTGCTCCTCTCTTTACCCCAAAATCATTAAAGGCTCACTGTAAGTGAATTTCTTGTGGAAACAACCAAATGAAAGAATTAAATTTCATACAGGTGATGTGTTACGGCAGTGTTGTGTTGGCACACCAGCTCTCTGGGGAAAAAAGCCCTAATGTGTAGTGTTTGTCAGTTTCTGTGGTATCAATACTGCCACCGTGGTTGATGTCAAGCTACCAATAGTTTAACAAATGATTTGCAAAATTCTCCATTATTTAGTAATCAATTGCCATGAGCCCAAAAGATCGGCACCCCAAGCAAACCACTTCATGATACATCCCATTAGGAAGACAGACCCTAAGAGGTAAGAGGCCAAAACAACACAAGCCTTTCTCCAGGAAAACTCGGGTTTTGGGTGAAGGGCTTTGTGTTTCCACAGGCCACAGCCTTGGTGATGGAGTTCAAAGTAAATTCACCCAGATTTCACGAGTCAGGGAGCTGACATTTATGTGGTCATCATGTGGGTAGCATTCTGTTTTTTCAGAAATATCAGAGGAAACACAAGAGCAAGTCTAAGAAGCAATCACAGAAGAGAATGAGGCTATTGTTAGTAGGCACACTTTTTTGCATATTTTATCCACTTCGTGTTTCCAGAACTCAGCACTTATTATTTCCGTAGCTTAGCAAGCCCCAGCCAGGTGACCGCTCCCCTTCAGACTTACATCACTTGCAATATCTCTTGAAGCCTTGGCAGCTTTGATAGGAATTGCATCAGTTCGAAGATCGTAGCCCTTCTTTTTAGACTCTTCCAAAGAAAGTTTGTAGTGTTTCTGTAATAAGAGGTAAAAGAAATAGTTTTCTTTCTAAACAGGAAATAGCTCTCTAAACAGGAAATAATAGTTTTCTAATAGTTTATTAGAAACTTAATAGAAATTAATAAACTATTAGAAAACATATTATATTATAAAACTAATAGTTTTCTAAATAGGAAAGTCTGGATTTATTTTAAAAGAGCAAACTAGCACCACAGCATCGTTTTTATCTTTCAGCGGAATGCTTCATGCAGTTCAACAGTTGAATGTTCTCACAAGTAACATAATTGCGTTTGAAAAAAATATAGTACAAACTCAAACATATCTTCAAGAAATCGCTAAAAGAAGTAAAAGTTACTAGTCTCTATTAGGCTGTAAATATGCTTTAAAAATATGAAAGCCCAGTAGATCCTTATTGATGCATTTTATTAAAAAAAAAGTCAAGGGAAGACTACAAAACAGCCATATTCTTACATCAAAAGAAAACGTCACTGTTTTGCAATTGACATTTTTATTTATGAAATTGTGTGGATTTACAATCCAAAAAGCAGTCAGCCATCCCAAATTCCTACAGAATTCATATAAAAGAAAGAAAAAAAAATCTGGTAGTATTAGAGGATTTCCTAGCAACTCTGGTTAGGATGAAAAAGAAGTGAAAGAAAACACCTATGCATTTTCTAACATTAAGTTGTGCATATTCCTTATCATGAGGCTTGCTCCAAATTCTTCAAAATGTTCATCTTCCCTTTCCATTTAACTTTTCCTAAGATCCACTGTTTAGGATCGTCTCAAAAGCTTGGTGGAGGGACTCTCTAAGAACGAAGGCTTAGGATTCTCTTTTCCTTTTTTTCTTCTCCTGGCTCCCAAGCCCTTCTCTTCCTGCCAAGTCTCTTAGTTTAATAAGGAGTGTCTGCCCCTAAAACAAAATCCAACCGCCTTTCAAATTCCTAACTGCTGGGCCCAAGCCCCATCAATAGGCCTACTCCAATTCTTAGCAAAGAAAGATTAGAAAGAGAAACATTCTCCTTTGTGGAGTCCCGCTATTATTTTCAAAACATTCACTCATATAATTGAGGGCCATTAATTAGTTACTTTATTTCTACTGGTTCTAATAGGCAAGAAAGAAAGATGACAACAGGGAGAATTATACTTACATCACTCATATTAATTGCATTTGCCTTTGCCAGAATAATCTGGGGGATATCAGGCATGATGTGGACTTTGGTCTTGTCAGCCTCCCATGCTTGTTTGTACAGGTGCTAGAAAGAGAAAGAAACAGTGGAAGTTAGCATTTAAAATCTTAAAAGGAGCTCGCTTAGTACACATATATATCATTGTACATAAATATCAATATTTTAAGCATTTTTATTAGCTAGATTTTATTTTTAAGAATTTAAATGGAAACGGTGCTTATTCAAATACTACAGTGTGGAGGATGTAAGATGGAAGGTAAAATGCACTATCCTCCTCTTTTACAGCCTGGAGGTAGCATCTCCACCTTAAAATTTTTTATGCATATTAAATCCCACATGTGGTCCCTTTTTAATATAGATGAGGTTATATAACACATAATGTTCTACATCTTGCTTCTTGACTTAATAATATAGGTAAGACATCTTTTATTCTTCTTAAAGTAATGTACTTCATTCACTTAGAGAGCTTCATAGTATTCCAGGAGCAGGTGGAACTCAATTGATTTAACCAGTTTTCTATGAACAGAAATTTAATACGTTCTTTGCAGTCTTTTTCTGCTGCAAGCAATGGTGCCATGATCTTTGAGGTGGACATGGAGATGCACCACCCAGACGCCCATTCAAGGAAGGGCTTATTGGCAGATAGCTCCAGTTGTCACCTGCGTCAGTGTTTGCTGCCTCACTGGAGAGCACGCTCTTCCCTGGTGGCCACATCCAGAGACTCATCAAAGTAGGGGCACGAGGGCCTGGCCACTTCCGCCCAATGCAGGACACTTCTGGCAGGCCGCACACACTCAAGAGCCCTCTGTGGGATGGGCCCAGGCTTGGTATGGCCTGCAGCACTGTCCACTCCTCCTTCTGCCCAGTCCTCCCTCCCACAGGTACCAATCCCTAAGAAACGTCCCATACTCCAAATTCCATCTCAGCCTCTCCTTTCGGAGACCCTAACCTGCAAAAAATATTATTGCGTGTATATTTGTATGTACGTCTTTGTATATGTGTGTATCTTTGCACATACACAAGGATTTCTATAGGGTATGGAGTACCTGATGTTTTACTTTTAACAAATATTAACAAAATGCTAATTAAAAGTTTGCATTAACTCCTTTGCCAATACTATATATAACATAACTTTCTAATCTTTGCAAATTAGGTAAGTGGAAAAATGTTATTTCTTTGTTTTAGCCAGGTTTAATTAAAAAACAAAAACAAAATTCTTCTAGAGTCTTCTTCTAGATGAGGGGTTAATAAACTTTTTCTGCAGTAAGCCAGATAGTAAATAGTTTAGAATTTGTGGGCCATAGAATCTCTGTTATTAACTGCTTAACTCTCTTGCTGCAGCGCAAAAGCAGCCGCAGACAACACGCAAATGAAGAGCTGTGGCTGTGTTACAATAAAATTTCATTTACAAAAACGATCTGACTTCTGCTCTAGACCAGCCCAATCCAATAGAGCTACCTGCAGTGACGGAAATGTTCTGCGCAACCCAGTAAAACAGCCCCTAGCCACATGGAGCTACTGGTCACTTGAAATGTGGTTAATGTGAATGAGGAACTGAATTATTAATATTATTTCGTTTTAATTAATGTAAACTTAAATAGCCAAATGTGACTATTGGTTATAGTACTGGACAGTGCAGTTCTAGTGGAAAGAACAATAGCTAGTCATCAGAGTCCTGGTTCTAGTCCAGACCCACTCATTGACCTGCTGTGTGTCTTTAGACGAGTTGCCTTGCCTCTCTGGGCCACACTTTCCTCAACTCTGCAATGAGGGGATTCAACATGATGATCACCAAGGAATCTCTGAGTGTTAGTATTGCTATTTCTATGATTCTCATCTTGGCATTATTATTCTGAAATGGTAATCATTAACCTTGAAAAAAATGAAAAGTTTAATTTAATATTTAAAAAATAAACACATGTTTGTGATAGTTTAAACACTAAATCTTAAAGGGGGCATTGAGATTTGTGCCTTGTCTTTTAGGCAAGTTCCTTGCAAGGAGTTTGATCTTCTTGACAAACCTGTCTGTTTTTACTCTTAGAAGACTCCAGGGGATTTACTCAGAGACTGAGCATAATACAGCTTGATCTTTCTAGCACAACTAGGACCATCATTTTCTGCAACTGTTTCATGTTCAGGTCCAAATAATTTTTTCCCCTTTTTTGCTAATAATAGCATTTGTAACTGTGATCTGCACAATATAGCCAATGCTGCTGCAATTATTTTATGACTTGCAATTTAAAAACAGATGCCCAACGTCGATGTGCTTTTTGGTCCTGAAATCTACTGAGGGCTAAGAAATGTAAAACTACAGGCAGGCTTCTCTGAAGGCTGGAATCATTAATGATTCAAGGAAGTGCTGGTGGAGAACAATTGCTCTCGGGATTGCCCAGAGATGGTCCTGGCATGGAACACTGCTATAGCCACGTAATCTGGGAGTTTTCTTTTATCCCATCAAAGCAGCAAGGAACGACGGGTGGGCTGCAACACCCAGCTGTTATCAGCCAAACAATCTGCCAATTCAGCGTCATGAACTTCTACTCAACCCCACCTTAGACAATTTTCAAGAATTGCATTAAAGGAAAGCGTTCATATTTATTTTGTTACGTCTATTAGATAGGGTGATTCATTGAACATTTGGAGGGGCACTAATTAGAACCAATTTTCATCTTTTTTTTTAACTACAAGGCCCTTTTGGAAGGTAGAGTGAACATTAATTATGATGCCCTAAAACTGTTAGCAAAACCTATAGATTAAATTTAAGATATGCCTGGATTCTTCCTGACACATATGCAACCCTACATTATTCAAAGACTTACTTCATTCATAATTTTTGCATTTTTCTGGGCCAAAACCATGTTCATTGAGTCCATCAAGGTGGAATACTTCAAAGTGTCTGGGTGTTGCCGGTACTTCTTTTCACTGATAATCTCCATGGCTTTCTTGTTTTTCTCAGCCTCCAGGGAGCCCAGAGGGAGCCATCCCATGCCCTTCATGAAGTCAGCATAGTCAGCTTTGTACTGATTCTGCAAAGGAGGGAAAGTTCAAGAGTGAAAAACCCCAAACTTTCAAGAACCATGAGTGCGTAATTAATTCCATAAGTTTCTCTTCAGTTTTCAACCAATAATATATTGAACTATTTTTATCCCTAAACTTCTATCTTTTTAACATTTCTTTCATGAGAAATTAAAAATAAACAATAATATCTTTGTGATTTATTTGTTTTTCTCAATGCCTTCATAAAGAAAAAATGCTAAGGAATACCAAATAGATTAATCTACCATGTGACTATTATCTCAAGACAGGTGACTATGCTGGTCCAACTTTCTTACAAAAATTCCCAAGTTCCCTTGCATAACAGATGACTTAAGAGACCTCATTTCTCTCTTTCATTATAAGTCTTTGATCATCCACTGTTGCAACTTCCCTCAGGTATGACAGAAACCTCACTGGTATTTTGTGCAAATTTTGTTTTTTTCCTCCTCAGCTCTGGCATTTTCTTCTATCACTCTATCCTGGTTGCTTTCATTTGGGCACTTATATAGCTCCCTGGCAATGAACAGTTCAACTCTTACATTCCCAAAGAGAAATGTAGGCTTAGCATGGCCTGCCTTTGGTTCCTAATTTAAATTCACTTTTCCCAGCCACCAAATGGCTTCTGTAGCTGAACTCCTGGCTCTCTGCTCCCCGTGCCTTCCTCACACTCATTCTGACAGCTGCCTCAGCCATCATCTCCTCAATATTTCATCAGTAAGTAAGAGAGGCAATTACAAAGTTGGAAGTAAGGGAATGAAAGCTGCTTGGAAGTGAGGGGCTGGAGCTTGTATCAAGTTATCTGACTTCCTGCTTTCTGTCTTACTCCTTTATCAGGGGCCCTTTACTCTTCCAACTCTCTTTGCTGGACATACTTCCTTTAATACATTCTTTCTGAAACCAAATTTCATTTGTTGTTGCTAAATCCAGCATCCAACAATGCTCATAGCAATAATATAGAAAATAGACTTTAGTTTCTAGAACTGTTCCTCTTTCGTTAAAGGAAATAAATTCGATCTAAGTAAAAAATGAAACACATCATTGGGAAACTGCACATGAATTTCTTTCAGGATTTTCAAAATATCACGACTTATGGTCATTCATGGTTTGCTTATTATTCAGAGTAAACGCTCTGCAAATGTTGTGGCTGTCACGTACATCACTTTGAATCTGCATCATATTTTTGGCCAATTCAAGGCTCATGGCATCAGGAAGCATGTTGTAGGTATGGATCACGTTCCTGTAGTTGGCATTGGTGGCCACTTCCTGAGACTTCTTGGCTGCCACCACACTCAACATGTCCACCGGGGTGTGGAAGGATGTCTTGGACTTCTCATATCCCTTCTTGTATTCCCGGTCCGACTGCATCTTGGCCACCTGCATGAAGTGCACCAACTTGGGGTCGTCCTCGAGGCTCCGGAAGCCAATGTGTTTCCCTTTGGCTTGTTCGTAGGCTTGCTTGTATTTGTACTGTGGATGGAAAACAAAGCTTAGCCATGAAGATAGTGAAGGAAAGAGAACAAAATCTAATTCACTAGATGCCATTAGCTTTGTAATACACATAGGGTTTTAGAGCTGCTCTAATCTTAGAAAGGGAGGAACTCACTTGGGGCAGGGAGCAAAATCTTTTTACTTCAAATTTCTTGCCAGCTTTGAGTCCATGTAAAGAAAATGACCTCAGAGTTAATCAAAGAAGTATGTCAATAAGTTGTTTGAGGGTGATTTAGAAAGTAGATTTCCCCACTCAGCAGTCTGGCCAGTAGGAAAGGCTGCAGGCACAATTTCTTGGGGAGTATCTTTAGATTCAGGAAGGGGACTGCCCAAAGGTCAACTAGGTAAAATGCGTAGATTGCATCCCTCCCTGCCTTTGCTTAGAATTGCCTATAAATGATTTGAATACTCTAAAAGCAGCTGATGTTAACAAGACCCAGTCACTTTTTACATTAAATAATGAACAAATGATTAGAGCCTCCTTGGACTGGGCAAAGGGAGGTGCCTTGGGTGTTACATGGCTTGAAGTTTCCACCAACACTGGGTAGAGCTGACTGCAGCTCCTCGTATACACACGTGCTTGGCTCGTTTGCTCTTATTCACTCAGTCGAAAGAAGGCCAGTGGAAGAACTTACATCACTGGCAATGTCTCTAGAGGCTCTTGCAGCCTTTATTGAGATGGCATCAGGCCTCAGGTCATATCCTTTCTTCTTTTCTTCTTCCCAGCCAGCTTTGTACAATTTCTAAATGAAGAAATAGAAAAACACCAGCATCTTGTTATTTGTGTTAGAATAGGGATCCTGATTTCAAAGTGGTTGACACGTAGAAGACAGACATTCCATAAATATTAGTTCCCTTCGATCTTCTTCCCCACTTTTGTTTTGTTGTTAATCTACTTACATCACTCATGGTGATTTGGTTTACTCTGGAGAGTAAAATGTCTGGAGTATCGGGCATGACGTGAATAGTGGTCTTGTCTTTGTTCCATTTTTCAGTGTAGAGCCTCTACAACAAGAAGGATAGGCACATGATTATACAGAAGGATGGGTTGTAATGTGCTATCAAGAGGAAGAGACCCAATCTCCATGGTAGAAGGGGTTATATCTGATTTTGGAAAACAGATGCCATAGCACGAAGATGGGCTGATGAGACTAGACACGCGGTGAGAAAAACATCATCACACAAGGGAATCCTCTTGCACTGAAACAAGTGCCATCTTGCCCCAACCTCACACCATGTGGAATTTTGTGGTTGTGTCACATCCTCAGCATGGTGTTGATAGACAGCCTGAGGGTCAATATAAGAGCTCTCTAGACAAGATGAAGTTATAGAATGCCCCCTCCCACCACCACCACCACCACAACCATCAGAAAGATTAAAATGCTGACGAAGACCATAGTGGGACTGCCAGGCTCGACAGCATGAGCACTAAAGGGTTCACAGGCTGAGGCCAACACGAAGTACTTACCTTATCCATGGTCCGTTTGTTACTTTTGTTAAGTGCTTGTTCCATTGTGTCCATGGCGTATGTGAACTTCAGCTTCTCAGGGTGCTGGCGATACTTCTTCTCACTAAGAATCTCTCCGGCTTTCTTTGCCGTCTCCACCTCCAGCGACTGTATTGGGATCCAGCCCATCCCTTTCATCCAGTTGGTGAAGTCAGATTTGTATAGATTCTTTAGAACCAAAAGAAGATATTTTTATTTCAGAAGGAGTCACGGCATGGGTTTCTTAGGCTAGATGATTTAGTCATTATCAAAAAGAAAGAAAAAAGAAGAGGGTAAAATTTTAGAAAAAATTAACTTCAAAAGTGATTGTATTCATGGTGGTTTTGAACAGGAAATCCTGACTCAATAATCCCTCTAAAAAATTAACATTCTTGTGGGAAAAGTTAACAGAATTTTGCACTGAAAACAGATATTATATAGCATTCATTGAACTTCTTAGTTTTTCATATATTAGGTCTAACATCCAAAGCTTTAAATATATATACATACATAATAACAACAACAAAAGGCTACATATAGCTCAAATGAGTGAAATCCTAACACTCCAAATTCTGGAGGTGATCCTTAAGTAGAGTAAGTCCAGCCAGGTTTAGGATGGAGTAAGTGGAATTGCCAAATTCTTCTTCCCCCCTTCCGCCAGCTAGAAATGGATAACTCATTCTATGTCAACAGTTCGTTGACTGTTACGTACGTCACTTTGAATCTGCATCGCGTTCTTGGAGTGCTCCACATTCAAGGCATCGGGCAGCAGAGTGTAGCTGTGGAAGGGCTGTCTGTAGTTGGTGTTGGTGGCAACCTCCTGAGATTTCTTGGCCGCGGTCACACTGAACATATCCAAGGGTGTGTGATACCTGGTCTTGCTGACTTCATAGCCCTTTTTGTACTCACGATCTGACTGCATTTTGGCTACATTCATGTAATGAACCAGTTTAGGGTCATCCTGAAGACTGAGAAATCCAATTTGCTTGCCTTTGGCTTTCTCATAGGCCTCCTTATATTTGAACTATATGGAAAAGAATGGCAGACAGAAGTGCAATAGGGTAGATTGTAGGAAACACTAAAGTGTTAAATCAAATTTACATAGAAAATTAAGCAATAGCCAAATTCAGTCTGACTCTAGGTAATGTCCAAGGTTTTCAGTATTTTTAAATAAACAACTAGCAAAATCTTTCTAATAGGTGGTTTTGAGATCTGCTCTGGGGATAATTAAAAATGGAATAATTTGTAGTTTGTATCTAGATGATTCGTAAGTAGATTCCTTGAATACGCTTAAAGCTTCCTGAAAAGTTTATTAAGGATTTGGTGTATTTTTTTTATTATTACTATCAGTTTCCATAATTAATTTATGTTACCTTATAAAGTATTTGCATAATCCTGAGTAATTTTCAGCAAAGCCCTTATACAAATTAGTATATTGGGCTCCAAATGAATGAGTTTTTTACTCTATCAAGGTTCTATATGAATTCATACAGAAAATACAACTTACTTTGTAAAAGTAACTAAGTAAGTAAGTAGGAAAATAACTAAAATCATGTCATTTAACCTATAATTCTTCCTGGTTTTCCATATTTCACCAGAACCTTTCATTGTAAAAATGATATTATTAAAAAATTGTATTCTTTTAAAATACTTGGAGACTTTTTAAATTTAGTGACATTTTAGTATATCAAGGCTTTTTTTCATGAAAAATCCAAAAAAAAAGCAGTTTTCAAGTTCACAACAATGATACCAATGAAAGTTCCAAATATTTCACAGTTTTAAAAAAAGAATTGTCCTCTTTGTAACAACTGTATTAAGTTTTCAAAGATTTTAAGTGAAGCAACATAAAAAAAAATCATTGGCACTTTGGCTATTACAAAATATTTTTATATTATAATTTTTTGTTTCCAATAGCCTCATAGACCATGTAAAGATTTTAAAAATATAGAGAAAGAGAGTTTACTACTTTCAAATTAGACTTACATCACTAGCAATATTCCTCGAACTTTTTGCAGCAACAATAGGAATGGCATCTGGTCTCAAATCATAGCCCTTAGCAATGGTTTTCTTCCAGTCTGCTTTATAATGAGCCTTGAAAACAGGAAAGATTACCTTATTACTTGACATAATTAAAAGAGGAATGAAACAGGATACCAAAGCCTTTCTTATAAAATATGTCATGATACATCCTTTTCTATCAAGAAAATTTACAGTTAGGTCTATTCATTCATCTTCTGTGTATCTATCTGACTTTTTTTAATTAGTAAACCATATACACAGTATGATCTCAACCACTTTAAAAATGTATACATGCTTGCAGAATGAAACAATGGAAAGGTAATGTGGGACAACAGAAGATTTTTAATTTTTTCATAATTTTCTATATTTTCCACCTTTTCCATAATAAGCATGTAAACACTTTTATTTTCTTATTTTTTTAACGAAGCATTTTAAACTTAAAGAAAGGTATGGATCCTAAAATAAGAAATTCAGATGTAATACTACCCAGTTTTAATTTACACTAATTTTAAATATTCCTTAGAAAAGCAGGAAAGAAATTTTAAATAAACCAAAAGCATAAAAATGAGTACCAAAAAGTGCTTATTTGGAGATAAAAGAGAGCCTAAAATGTTAGACATCTTTTAAGAAATTACCAACTTTATCCAGGTTTGATTATGTTTTAAAATTAAAATTTACCAACTCTTTTTTTAAAAAAAGCAAAATGAAACAATTCATAATAGTGAATTTAAACATCACCACCAGTTACATACTTAGACTACCTGAGAGAGAGGCTAGTTACATACAAAAAAGAGTTTCTAAAGAAAATAACAGCAAACTTTTTTAGAACTTTTAACAAATAACTGAAACAAAAGTTATATAAAGCCGTACTCATCCTTACTGCAGACTACACGCTCCTGTATTTTCCAATCTTGTCTATCTCAATTTGTTCCACTTTTTAAAAAATGGAATGCAACGTACTCAATTGGTTTTATAACCAGTGAGTCATAGCCCACAGTCTGGAAAACTCTTCATTAAGCAAAATTTTGTGGTGGCTTGCAGTATCATATTCTATGATAAGGGTCCAGTCTGCAGACTCTTGGTAGGCCCCTGTACACGGAGGGCAAGGAGGGACTAAAGAAAGAGGCAGACCACTCCAGATGGGTAGGTGGCAGTTTTGATAAGCAAGGGAACTTACAGATGAGGTTTGTCTGGGGCAGCCACAAAACGAGTAGATCTCTACAGCTGCCCACCAGACTCTTAAATGTTTATATGGAGGACTTAACAGGGGTCAGTCACAAATATCATCCAGATGGTCTCAATAACACCTTATTTTCTCAAGGCTGTGCCTTTGAAAATGGTTCCCACTGTGGGAACGGTGGGCAGAATGTACATTCCAAACAGAGGGGAGGGAGTGAGGAGCCTCCAATTGCCAGGGTCCGGCTCTCGGATCAACCAGCAGTCACATCCTCTTGATGGCCTCCTCCAAAAGAGACTCAAAGGGTCCACACTAGTTTGCCCCCCTTAAAACTCTCAGTGCAAGAGTTATGCAAAACTGGAAAGGAGAGGCCCCCTTAACCAATGCTAGACTGGCACCAGGCCAAATACTCACATCACTCATGTTGAGGGCGTTGACCTTGGCTTGAATAAACTGAGGTAATTCAGGGTCCATAGTGTACTTGTGCTTCCGTTTCTCGCCCTCCACTTTGTAGTTCAACTAAAAACAAAGGAGGCAGCATGCAAATGTCATTAGCTGACATAATGTAAGTTTCTTCAAGCATACACTCCTTTAAAAAGGAAGGCTATCACTTGTGTTTTTCCATATAGAAGGCAAATACCTATACTGTTACACACAGGGAGTGTTAGGACACATATTCATTTGCTCGTTCCACCAACATTTATTGGACAGCACTGTGGGCCAGGCAGAGTGGTAGGTTCTGTGTTTAAAGTGTTGAAAAAGGTAGACCTGTTCTCCTGGAGCTTATGGTCCAATAGGGGAGACCTACAATAAATACACAAGCTACGAGATATAGCTAGGATTTGTGATGTGTTGTAAATAGAATAACTGTAGGAAATAAACAAGTGTGGTCAGGAAAGGCTCTCTAAGGAGGTAACATTTATGCCCAAACTTGAAGAAAGGGGAGTGGTCCATGCAGAAGAAGAGCGTTCAGGACTCTGAGTCTAGAAAGGCTGTGGCCAGCTTGAGGGACTGAAGACAGCCTGTGTCACAGGGCTGGAGTATGCCAAGGGGGCACAGAGCGGGTTAGACAGGAGGGGGAGCAGGGCCACAGAGCTGAGGGCCTTTTAACCCGAGTTAACAAATTTAGATTTTAAGTTCAAGGAGAAGTTACTACAGGGTTTTAAGGAGAAGAGGAACACGATTTGAATTATGTTTTCAGGCAGTCTCTCTGGTTGTTGTGTGTGACCCCAGGCAGGAAGTCCAGACGGTTATTGCAGTTGTCCATTTGCGTGATATGGAAGCCAAAACTAGGGTTGGTGGATGGCTGAGAGAGATTAGCCAATACATTCGACTCAGCAGATATATTGGATGTATCGGTTCACCCAGGGAGGCGTCAGTGGTGAGTCCTAGGTTTCTGGCTTGAGCAACTAGGTAGATGCTGATAGCATTTGCTGGGATGGGGAAAACTTAATTAGTGAGTCTACAGTATTCTTAGCTAACTGGAAAAACACAGGGAGAAGTGACACCTCCATTAGTACAAAAGAAATAAGAAGCATCTACACCCTTTATTACCACTAAACTAGAATTAATCTTGAAATGTCTGTGGTAATGTGGAAGCAGGGACTGTCCTGAGAAATAAAATCCACAGATAATCCTCAAATCTGACCCAAGCAAAGCATTCTTCACCTTCCAATATCTGGGGCTAAAAACACAAAAGGTCTTCCCTTCTTTGCTTTTGACCTACCCCTCTCTTTCTGATGGAGGTATTTTAATAGATCTCTGAAATTACCAAATGAGGTGAAGCAGTGCACACTGTAATTAGCCTCTGGCTAAGAATAAGGGTCTGGATAGACTGGGCTCAGAAATGAGACTCTGGATGACTCCAAAAGTGAACTGCTTATCTCCACCCGCCGAGGCCTCTCTCTAGTTCGCCTCTCAGAACACTGAGCTGTGATGCAAGAGGGAGTAGGACAGTATGCCTTCTCTCCATGTAGCTAGGTAGAACGGTTGCACTCAGAGTAATAAATAGCGTGGTTTGCAATTCAGACAGTCACGGATGCTGATAGTAATAATTTCATTTCATATGTATAACGTGTAGGAATCTGCTTGTAAATAGCGCAGGCTTTCTGCATTTGGAAAATAAAGCAAATCCGGAATCTCCTCCTTCTCCCCTCCCCATTCTCTCTATATTCAAGTTCCAAGTTGTTTTGGAAGTAAAACCTTTCAAATACACCTCTGAAAGCAATTGATTTGGTAAGATACATGCACCCTCACATATTGAATTAAGAAGGGTGGTGGAGTGGCTCTGTCACAGGGGTTATTCATGAACAAACCCTTTTGAAGGGAAACCACTTACATCACTGAGCTGCTTTGTGTTTTGCTGAGCCAGAACCATGCCCATGGAATCAGGTACACTTGTGAACTTGATGGTATCTGGGTGCTGTCGGTACTTCCTCTCATTTAATGCATCGCCTGCTTTCTTGGCCGTCTCAACCTCCAGAGAACCAAGAGGGATCCATCCAATGCCCTTGAAAAAGCTGTTATACTCGTCTTTATATACATTCTGTAAAAGAGTAATCTCATATGAGGAGATATGCTAGTGAATACTCAAGGGATGTTTCTGAAATCTGCAATTCTATCCCTGGGAAATGAAGAGTAACTCCTTCAGCATGCTTGTGTCTATAATGCAGCATTTGACTATGTCTGCCACAGAGCTTCTTACCCAGAATTTGGTAAGAAAAAGCAGTTCTGTTGTTAGAGTGCATTACACAACACAGAAGGAATCTAGGCCACATATTTCCATGGGTACTGCTAAAGAAAAACTCTCTTTTGACAATAAATTGGGCTTTCCTTTAGATTTCACTGAAAACTCCACAATTTTGAATTTCACCCACACTGTCCACCTAGGCTATTCCTAATCTTAGTTGGAGAGAGACAGTTTCATTGAGCAACAATAAATGAACACCATTTCTTCCCTTCACAGAGGACAATTCTTACAGAAATCTGACTCCTGCAGAAGAAAATGCCCTGAATATTAAACACCCTCCCCATGCACCTCTCCATGAGTCATACTGCCATCACAAAGCCTTCTTGGCTCATTTCAGATGATTCATTACATAGATTTACATGCATGAGACTGTGACCTTGAGTTAAAAAAAGAAAAAATAACTTTCCTGAATTCAGAAAGCATAGAGAATACTCCTAGTTTGCATTATACATATCATTACTGAAGCAGACCCGCCAGGAGCAAGCATTTCCTTTTGCTGAGAATCAAAGAGGCTTATATACTTAGTGGAATATAGTTTTATCTTTGATTCATAAGTTATTAAAGACAAGGTCAATGATTACAACAGGGGCACAGAAAACCAGTGAAAACACAGCTTGTGTACCCTGCCTTTGTTAGCCTTTCAATAACGATTGTTTATTTTAAAGTGCATTTTTCAAATATCTTACTGTCTTGTAAACTCTGCTAAAATAGGAAGAAATGATCATCCTTTAAGTACCAACATCTCTGGGTCTGCTATGTCATACACACTTACATCACTCTGAATTTGATTCATATTCCTGGTATGCTCGAGACTCATGGCGTCAGGTAGATATGTGTAATGATGTATTGGCTGTTTGTAGTTGACGTTGGTGGCAACATCCTGGGCCATCTTTGCAGCCGTAATGCTAACCATGTCCTTGGGGGTATGGTAGCTGGTTTTGGTGTTCTCATAGTTCTTCTTGTATTCACGATCGGACTGCAACTTTGCCACATTCATGTAGTGGACCAGCTTGGGGTCATCCTGGAGGCTTCTAAAACCCACATGCTTTCCCTTTGACTTCTCGTGAGCTTCCTTGTATTTATACTGCAAAGACAGAATTTGGTTAGCCAAGTCCTAGGCATTGATAACATTAGATGCAGCAATTATATTTACACACAAAGGCGCTCAGAACATTGTGAATTTCTGGAAGATTGCACAAGAAATGCAAACCATAGCCCATACCCCACCCCACCCCCAGAAAGTTCAGAGTGAAAGCATTTATTTCCAACACTGCCAGGTTACAAACAGATATCATAATAAATTCAGGATCAGTATCTTTCCTGATTTCTTTATAGATAATTTGCATGTAGAACTTTATTTAAAGCCGATTGAATTGTCACACAATGTAAACTTGACACAGTCCACATATAAGACCAATATCTCTTGGTTCTTCCAGGGATGTGAATTTTCCTAATCTAATATGTTATTTCACATCATGGAATATTAGAAATTATTGAGGAAATCTTCTATTTTCTATGCCGATTGGCCTAGTGATATGTACACAAAAGGTGCAGAAGAAACTCTAAAGAAATAATGTACAGGCAAGACGTTTACACTCAGATCTTCTTGGGGTGAGGAGTGGAAAACTTGCCTGTGTTTGTTGTCTCAGATTGACATAATAGGGTTAAAACGAAAATACTCTTCTTTCTAGGTAGCATCAATTTAGATGCTGCACAGGCAGGTATCTGGGCCTTCACCCACCCAATTTCTTAGCAATTACTCTCCAAGTTCACTGCTGAAGCAGCTGCAGATGAATTAAGGAACTACAGTAATGGCAGGAACCACTGGGAGCTTTCTCCATCAGTAAAACCCTAACCACAGAAGCTCTGCTGTTCAAGCTCTCCCACACATGGAATTGGCAATGGGCTGTCGACGGAGCTACACTGTATGAAACAGGTCAAAATCTCAATCTTTACATGGGAGAATTCAAGTCCACCTAAACTCTGCAGACACTCTGCTCCTGCTGTTTAAGCACTGATTTATAAACAAGACTTTAACAGATAAAAGGATAGTTAACCAATTTCTAGGCATGTTAGAAAAAGCTCTGTGCAAGCACTAAAAAAAAAATGTCAAATGTCATACTTCTACTTTGTCCTTAAACTAGAAATGTATTTCAAACATGATATGCAAACCTTTGAGGAACACATTTTCAGTATCATCTCTAGCAGGAAAGCTGGAGAATTCTTACACCCCTGTCTCCCACGAGGTCTGTACACCTGGGCGGTTTCTTTCTTCTCTTCTCTCAAATCAAGACTGTAGCCCCTGGAATAGTGTGTGACACGAAGTCTGCAGGGCGTGTGTGCTTTTGTGTGTGTGTATGTGTGTGTGTGTGTGTGTGTGTTTGTGAGGAAGATTGACCATGAGCTAACATCTGTTGCTGATCTTCCTCTTTTTTTTTGCTTGGGGAAGATTGGTCCTGAGCTAACATCTGTGCCAATCTTCCTCTATTTTGTATGTGGGATGCCACCACAGCATGGCTTGATGAGCAGTGTGTAGATCCATGCCTGGGATCCAAACCTGTGAACCCCAGGCTGGAAAAGCAGAGTGCATGGTCTTAACCACTATGCCACCAGGCTGGCCCCGCATGAGTGCTTTTTGAAAATTTTGTTTTTCAATGATGGGAAGATGTCTAAGTGTATACTTTTTCTATCACAGGTGAAATAGGCATCAATTTACATAAATCAAAATTATATTCCAGAAAAGTGGGCTTTTTCCCGTTTGGTTTGTAAAACCTACACATTTTACATAACATCTCCTCAGTCTTCTTAGTACAATCATAATGCAGGCAGTCATCCGAATTTAATGTGTTAGTGTCACTCAGGGTGTTCTCACTGAAAATAAATGTGGGCTGTCAGGGAAATGTGTCAGTGAAGGTAATTTGGGCTATGAATCAGGGGAGAAAGCCACTATCAGATTTATGACCGATCTACCAAGTGGGGTCAACTGAAAAGAATCACAAAATGTTGAAAAAGTGACAGGTTTTCAAAACAATATTTTGTGGAGAATTTGAATGTCATTAATTCAGGCTATTGTTTTCAATGTGGTATCATTTAAACAAGCACACATTTGATTACTTTTTAAAAAGGCAATCACCCAGATTTCACCTAAAACTTTTACTCACATCACTGGCAATATTTCTTGATGCTTTGGCCGCAGTGATGGGAATAGCGTCACCCAGCACATTGTTGCCTTTGGCTATTAAATCATGCCAGTCCCGTTTATAACAGACCTGGGATGGAAAAGAAAAAAGGATGTCAGCATGCTGTGTATTAATCACCTAAAGTGATTCCTCAATTGCTAGGATCGTTTTGTTCTTTTCCAGGTATAAGCTAAAGGAATCTCATATAGCACATACTGTTTTAAGAAGTTATGTTAACAAATTTCAAGCTTTGTATAGCATGAAATTCTTGGACTCTGCACTAATTATTTACCCAAATCTGGTTTTGGCACATACTGAAGAGGGATATTGAGAAACTACAATGGATCCAGAGGAGAGTAATAAAAGTTCTGGAAACCATGCTATGCAAGGACCAACTGGAGAAAAGGAAGTCAGTCAGTCTTAGGAAAGGAAGGTTAAGGGAAGACCTGGTGGTTAGCTCTAGAAATTTTAGAGTTGTTGTAAAAAAGAAGGATTTCATTTATTCTTATTTTTTTAGAGGATAATAACCTCCTCCAGGTGCAAAACTAGGAAAACTAAAAAGTTTTAGGGGCAGGGATCTTGTGCTCTATGTAAAGAAGAATGTTACATCTTTTAGAGTTGTGCTACATTTGAAAAGGCCGACTCAAGAGGCAGAGCCATCATCATGAGATGTGCTCCACTGGGGGTTATGTGGGAAGTTGACCAAAATACTTGTCAAGGCCCCATCCTAATCTATAATTCTATTATTTTATTGTTAGGTTTGGATTTCAGAGACCCTACTTACATCACTTATATTGTAAGCATTGCACTTGGCCTGGAGAAACTGAGGAAGATCAGGACCCATAGTGTACTTATGTTTCACATCTTCTCCTTTAGCTTTGTACAAGACCTGCAACACATAGTCACAAAAATAAAATGCATTACAAGTAGCACAAAAGGGCAAATACATTAATTGCATGCTTAGAGGAGCTATTTCTGGCACAATCCCCTACTCTCTCTACTGTTAAAACTATCAAAGGCATTTTCTTATTTTTAAAAAACTCAAGCATCTTGTTAAAGGAAGACACAAAAACTCCATGTAATTAAAATGGAGAGGAAAAAAATCCTTAAGAAAATAGAAATCTTTGACTGCCAGAGAAGAATGGAAAATAATTTCAGACGTGAAACCCTAACATGAATAACAGAATTCACCAAAGCCAGAAAAGTTCATGCTTTGCTAGTGGAGTTAATAGTTCTTAAAGTCTTATCTTTGGTTTTTGATTTTTTATTCTTAGAGAGAAAATGGTAGTTAGTATGAGTCTTTCACTTCTGCTAAAAACTTTCCAATTATAATTCTACCAGTAAAAGCATATCATAATTTTCTTGTAATGTAAAAGTGCTCATACACAAATCCTTTATACTCAAAAGAGGGACCATTTCATATTTACCCTAATTTGCATTTTAAAGACATCTGAAAGACATCAAAGAGTAGGATGTAGAAATTATATTGCATCCTCCTCTTGGTAATGGAAAAGAAAGAAATTTCTAAAACTAAAACAGAACTAGAATCACAAATAGATTTCCAATCTCTTAATCATCATTTATCACATACACACAGCCATATCACATATACCCCCATTTCCCAGGCATGTCTGTGTGGAATATCAAATGTAAACTGGTGTGGATGTATCATAAGTCAAGTCTGAAATGGCCAATATCTAAATGAATCCCCAAACACTAAATAATTTCTTCTAGGAATCTAAGCGCTGTCTTTACTTCCTCACTACCTTTAGAAACCACACCTAAGCATTCACAGAACCTCATTAATTTGACCTTCTAAACCTTTCCTTTGCAATTGCTACTGCCTTAGTTGGAGTCCAAATAAGCTTTCTGTTGTATTTCTATAATGGCTTTCTAATTCATCTCCTCGCCTCCATTCTCTCCCCTCTCCAATACAGTCTCTGCATTTTTTGCTAGAATTATCTTTTGAAACACAGACCTAATAATGCAACTCCATGGGTTAAAAATCTTCAGTACCTCCCGTTACCTACCCCAGACTATAAATTAGCATGCAAGATCCTCAGCGATCAGGTTACAATCCCAAACCCTTTGCTGTCCTTCCATTCATTACTTTTTGACTGTTATCATGTTTTTCCTTTTGCCAAGAAGGCATCCTTTCCTTGTTTGCCAGGAAAGCTCTGGTAGGCGGTTACCCCCTTCCCTTGTACTTACTTAGCACACACCTCACCTGGAACATTCATCTCTCCTTATGGCAATCCATGCCTTCGTCTTATACTTTTGTCCTATAACCTTGTTATATCCCATGTCCCACTAACCCTCGTCTGTTTCATCTTTGCATCATCAGCACATATTACAATGCCTGGCACACCGAAGGTGTTCAAAAACATTTATTTAACGAATTAACGAATGAATGCTTTTGATGTCCATTTAACTCCTTTATACACCAAACTCTCCTTTAGATTTGACTTTAGCCAGAGCATATACATTGCTCCTGGACAGGCAGGCAAACGATGTACTAATCTCCACCAAGACACAAGTAAAAAAAGTCTCTATAATAATTGTATATGATGAATTCTGAGAAGTAAAACCATAAACTTATGTGTATTATTTCCCTGTATTAATATTTTATACATGCAAAGCAAATATGAGCAACTTGACAGAGAATTGAATATGATGAATTTGCCACAGCAAAGTGTCTGGGATTTAAGCTTATATTTTGTTGGTGTGTTTGCATGCATAGTACTAGAACAGAACTTTTTCACCATGTCAAATGTATTCAGTAACAGTATTTCAAGGCAGTTAAAAAGGAAGACATTTTAAAAAGGAAGGTAAAAAGCAAGCTGGAAGAAAAGGAACATATTAGTGCCCAAACTAAAAATAACTGTAAATATTATTTTAGATTAAATAAACAAAATAATAATTCTACAAGGAAAAAATATTGGCTCAGAAGAATAAAAATTTTGAGCTGATGCTGACTTTTTTTAAACCTCCCTCCATCCTTTGCCCCCTCTCTTTTGTTGTACTCACATCACTGATTTGCTTTGTGTTCTGTTTTGCCTGGACCATGACTGGCGAGTCCACGATGCTGGTAAATTTGAGTGTGTCTGGATGTTGCCTGTACTTCTTTTCATTCAGGGCATCACCCGCCTTTTTAACTTTTTCTACTTCCAGACTGCCAATAGGTATCCAGCCTATACCTTTCATCCAATTGTTGTAGTCTTCCTTGTAGGCGTTCTACAGCAAAGAGAGAAAAGAAGATGAGTGCCCCAGGCAGTGGGTTCTCTCATGACATTCTCCCAGCTTAGAGGGGGCTTGTCTCGTGGGGTAAGCATCACTTACATCACTCTGTATGTGCATCATGTTTTTAGACAACTCCAGGTCCATGGCATCAGGCAGGTAGGTGTAATGATGGAGCGAATGCTTATAGTTGACATTGCTGGCAACATCCTGAGCTTTCTTAGCCGCCACAACATTGAACATATCATGGGGCGTGTTGTATTTCGTCTTTGTCTTCTCATAGTCTTTTTTATACTCCCGGTCTGATTGTATCTTGGCCACATTCATATAATGAACCAGTTTAGGATCATCTTGGAGACTTTGGAAGCCAACCATTTTCCCTTTGGCTTTTTCATAATCTTTTTTGTACTGAACCTATTAGAAACAAAAGTAGGTATATTTTTAAATGTTGTTTATGAAGATTTTACTGAACAATGGGACCACGAATTGAAGCAATTGAGCTTCCTAGAAATTACTTTACTTCAATAAACAATTAGATATTCACTTGTCAATACTTTGAAATATAACTTGGTAAAATAAAAATGTTATTTCTGGACCATTTGATTGCCTGTAGTTGTTTCTGCCACCCAAGAGAGGTTGGGGTGGGGGCATTACATAATTCATATCAGTGACAAAGTAAAATACGTTGCCTTCCATTTATACACTGGTAGAGAAAAATGAAAAGATAAATATTTCACAATTTCTACCGATTATATTGTGCTGCTAAAGAAGGAGACTCCAAATAGCTAGCTATCCTATTAGTAGCAGAATTGTAGTAGTAACAGTAGAATTTTTGGAGGAGTAGTAGAATTTTAATGAGTCTTTGTATATTTAAAGGGAGAGCCAGAGCCAGTGGTGTACACACTAAGTGGCTGTGAATAAGAAAGTGAGAAGAAGTGAGCTTCCTTGGGGAGACCTGGGCAGAAACCTCAGAAACTGAGACACAGCGATGTGAGGGAAGGGTCGTGCATATGGCGGGGTGGAGAGTGGCTAGAAGACAGCATCCACAGACAGAGGGCATCAGTGACAAATTCTAGGGCAGGGATTTTAGGACACAGACATTTATTATTCGATTGTAACATATTTACATTGGTGCCATGCAAACTTCATTTCAATCAGTAAAGTTGTCCTTGGGACTTGAGGGGAAGGGGCTGTGTTCCATTCCCGGATTATGCAGAGCAGAAAGAAAAGTAAATCCAGGGGAGGAGAGCCCAGGTAAGCCAGAGTAAAACTATCCTGTGCAAACGAGGAGCCAGAGGTGATCAGAAAAACGAAAACCTCAGAGTATCTGTAGCAACCACAGGGGAGGGGAGGGGAGCTCACTGCCTATAGGACAACAAATGGGGGCTGGAGTCGATTTTATTTAAATCTCAAAGAGCAAAGTGACTTCAGTTCACATCGGGGTTAAAGCAAGATAGGAAAAGAAACAAGTATTAACTTTAACGGAGCCTAATGCCTGACTATTACGGGCTCTGACACTTGAAGCTAGTTCATCAGTCTGTAGAAGCAATGAAGTAAAAAGAGAATGAGGGAAGAGGGAATTCATATAAATTAAGGAAGTTTTGAGATAAAGTTTTACCATAGGAGGTTAACATAACTTGAATAGTCACTCCTTGATTTCCACAAGAGGAATAATGTGAATGTGTGTAGAAGCATACATGAGAATTTAGAATTAAGGTGCTTGATTAGAACTGATCAGTAAAGGTTATACAAATCCTTACTCTCCCCCAAAATTCAGATCTGTTTAGGGATCTTTCCTTTCCACATAGTTTTCAACTGGACTCGCTTCCAATTGGGGACAGCAGACGAGGTGACTTTCGGATAACAAGTCCAGCCCGCCCACATTTTCCAGTTACACACAGGTGACCACCAGCTGGACTTACGTCACTTGCCGCCTGCCTGGCAGCTTTGGCAACTCTGATGGGAATCGCATCGGTTCTCAGGTCATATCCCTTCTTGCTCAAATCTTTCAAGTCTGCTTTGTACATATTCTGAAAGAAAAACGTCATTTCAATATAACTCAGGCCACATTTAGAAAAGGCTTAACACGCAATCGGCAGCTGAGCCCACACACACACCTCACTGATATTGTAGGCATTCAGTCTAGCCTGGAGGAACTGTGGCACATCTGCTGGCAGATTGTATTTGTGAAGAATTTCCTCTCCTTTGGCTTTATAGGCGACCTGGAAGAGAAAGAAAATGCATAAACAAACAAAAAAACAAGCAAAGTAGGGGAAAGCGTTTAACAGCACAGGAAAATAATTTCAGAGCGGATCACATTGCACAGAAGTGATTTTTACAAAGGACACTTTCTGTGTCAGCCGCATTTTCACCTGAAAATATCTGTAGGCATTTAGGTTCTCATATGCAGTTGCACAGGGTCCTATCCTGGTGCTGGTTCAGCCTTGGTAAAGGCCCCTGTTACGCACTAGGAAATTCTGCACTTAGACAGGGGCACCTTGGGGAAGTCAACCCAGGGAGCTGGCCTGATGAAAGCATTAACCTGCAGACACTTTCCTGAGCATAGGAAAGGCTAAAAGGGTGGGCTATACCAACTGCCTATATTCTATTTTGTGGGCAACTAAAGGGACTTAGGGGTACTTTTTACTATATATGATTTTTATCTGAGCTCTGACTTAAAATATAACTCCTCCACATGATATGGTGGCTATATTCATTTTCTGATCTTTCCTAGAAATTGGCTTGTGTTTCTTGTCATCAGAAGAAGGCCCTCTTACCTTTTCCTTGGAAAGCAATGTCCAAGGTTTGAAAGGATGGTCAGCACAATATACCCAATACTCTAAAGATACGAATTAGGTGTGCTTTTTTAACAAAAAGCTGGGGGAATTATGCAGTTGCTCATGTAATTGAGTCTCTCTAGATTACATTATAATTACAAGTGATCAGTGCATTTGGAATACAAACGTGTTCGTATTAGTGAACATTTATTAAAATACAGATAGGATTAACACTTACATCACTCCTCTGGGCCTGGTTAATTTTAGACTGTACTATAATCGGAGCATCTTCAATAGAGGTAAACTTGAGAGTGTCCGGATGTTGGCGATACTTTTTCTGTTTGGCAAATTAAAGAGAAAAACAATACTATTAACTTCACCGAAGGCTAATATATCAAAATCCTTGAAATTTATTTTCAAGGAACAAGGATCTTTTCTGATTTTAAAATGCAAACTCCTAGATTCTTGTTTGGCCTGGGGGGAAAAAATGGACACAATACAAAAGCCAGCATTAAAAATATTGGTTTAATTTTGGATTGTTTGGGGCAGCACAGACCAATACAACTTTCAGGAACCAGACTTTACTCTCTTAATTTCTTGCTTATGATGTGAAAGAGGGCACTCTCAGCTAAGCAGGATCCAGGAACATCACAAAGTTTTCTCAAGGATTAACAGAAAAGCATGCAAAGAGATTTGGAGTGTCCTTGCACGACGCTGACAAGTTCTCAGAGATGTTCTTTTCCCCATCACTACATCAGCGACTCAAGTAAAGAAGCTCTCCGTTTGAGGGAGGAGTAATTGAGGAATGAGGGAAACAGCCCGAGATTATTAACAGGAAGGGGAGGACTTTTGCTTTGCGAGCCTTACTGTGGTTAGCACGTAGGTTATCACTAAGCGCTGAGAAGGCACAGGAGAGGGGACACGGGGAAGGTGTCCCAGTTGGGAGCTGGCAACCTCTAGCTACACTTATTCCTATATTCTCCTTTATTTTCCCACTCCTCTTCCTTTGTGCATATTATACATCCCCCTATTGCATATATAGTAGCATCGCTCTTCCAGCTTCAGACTCCTGAAAACCACTAACCCAGAAGAACTTTTTCTGAAAGATCTCTGAGTAGATAAAATGGTTTTCATCAAAAACAAACAAAAGTACAGAACACGAGACCAACAGAAGCTTGAGTGTGAAGACAACCTCACTCAGCCCTTCTTTATGCAGTCTAACCTCCTTGACGACGGATTCGCCTCACCACGTGGGGGATGTTTGGCTGTTGGCAGAGGACAGATGGGTAACCGGGCTGCTTCGAGAGCCCAAGATAGCTATTGTTTTCTATGACTGAAAAATGATTTATATGCTACTTCAAAGTTATCATAAGATTTGATAGGGTATAATACTTCAAAGAAAATTTCTATAATATTCATTATATGCATTATTCATAATTGCCAAAAACTGGAAAAAATCCACATGTCCACCAACTGGACACCAAAATGTGGTATAACCTTACAAAGGAATACTACTCTATAATAAAAAGGAATGAATTACAGACACATGTAGAAATATGGATGAACCTCAAAAACATGCTAAGTGAAAGAAGTCTGATACAAAAGGAATTTCTAGAAAAAGCAAAACTATAGAAACAGAAAGCAGATCAGTGTTCACCTGGGGTGAAGATGGGAGCAGAAATTGTGAAAGCAAAATTTTGGGGATACTAGCAGCCTTTTAAAATTCAATTGTGGTGATGGCTGTACAACCATACGAATTTATTAAAACCCAACAAGGTGCACACTTGAAATAGGTGAATTTTATGGAATGCAAATTATACCTTGATAAAGTTGTTAAAAATTTGTTTCTCGAGAATGGTTAACATAAATGATTTTGGTGATGTAAAGAGGTATGCTTGTCCACCTGGATAATTTATGCACGTGGTAAGTTTTTCCTCAGCAACAATTATTAGAGAAGAAAACAGTAAAGGAGGCACGTCGAATGGGTTTGAGGGTTTAACATGACATGTTCACACATCTCTCTCTGTGACATGCATGCTGGCTTTACCTCATTCAGGATGTCTGAAGCTCGCTTTGCCTTTTCCATTTCTAGGGACCCAAATGGAACCCAGCCACAACCTTTCATCCAGCTGTTGTAGTCAGCTTTGTATTCAACCTAAAACACCAAGAGAAAGGTTACATTTCTTTTGCTCAGCATCATCCTTATTCGTAAAATCACTAACACTTTATCCAAAGTGTTTTTAAGATTTCTGACCAGCTTCGTTATTGCATATATTAAGGTTATTTTAAACATTTCCTTGGTGAGAGATTTTTAATAGGCCTTAGGTTTTCACTGTTCTAGTTGGCATTTGTCCCATTTCATCCTTATTTCCAACTGAATGGAAGTATGTGAATCTCTAATTCCAATCTGGAAAATGCTAAATGCAAAGTTGTATTTCAAGGAATAATTGAAACTGTGATATTTAGATAATTAAATGTGAGAGGTTCGCTCAAGGGAACTCTAAGTATTATGTTTCTATGGTCAAATTAGGACTGAAGGCCATGTTGATGAATAATTTTGCTCATTTTCTGATTAGATAAGACTCGATGGTAGTTATACATATTAAGTGTTTGCACACTGCCTTTCATGTGTAATGGTCAGCTTAGGAGTGTTTCTACAATAGCTAATGATGCTCTTTAAAAGAGGTGCGCTTGATAATTTGCTTACAGAGAGCAGTTATCATCTGAAATTGGCCCTATTTTGAGGACAGTTACTTGATGGTATTAAAACAATGAACTACTCTTGTTTTCTGGCTCTAGGTGGTACCTAATACTTATGCTCTAGGTACAAAATTCAAATCACTGTTCTTTAGCTTGGGCCTTTGAATTGGAATGAAAAATCAAAAAACCATTTGGTAACTGCCTTTAAGAGGCTTACAATCTATTTGGGAGAAAGAAACATAGCAAAATTAAACAAATAAATAAGACAACAATGCATAAAATGGAATTGTTAGTGATGGGGATGTAAAACTTTGCAGCTGCTACAGAAAATAATATGGTGGCTCCTCAAAAAATTAAAAATAGGGGCCCGCCTGGTGGCACAGTGGTTGGGTTCACATGCTCTGATTCAGTGGCCCGGGGTTTGCCAGTTGGGATCATGGGAGCAGACCTATGCACTGTTTATCAAGCCATGCTGTGGCAGTCGTCCCACATACAAAATAGAGGAAGATGGGCACAGATGTTAGCTTGGGGTCAATCTTCCTCAGTAAAAAGAGGAGAATTGGTGGTGGATGTTAGCTCAGGGCTAATCTTCCTTGGGGAAAAAAAATTAAAAATAGAATTACTGTACAATCTAGCAATTCCACTTTTGAGTGTATACCCAAAAGAACTGAAAGCAGGGTCTCAAAAAGATACTTATATATGCATGTTTATAGTAGCCTTATTCACAGTAGCCAAAAGATGGAAGCAATACAAATGTCTACTGACAGATGAATGGATAAATAAAATGTGGTATATACATATAATAGAATATTATTCAGCCTCAAAAAGGAAGGAAATTCTGACACATTCCACAACAGCGATGAACCTTGAGGACATAATACTAAGTGAAATAAGCCAGTCACAAAAAGACAAATACTGTATGAGCCCATCTATATGAGGTCTCTAGAGTAGTCCAATTCATAGAGACAGAAAGTAGAAGGGGGGTTGCCAGGGGCTGAGGGGAGGATGAAATGGAGACTTGTTGTTTAATGTGTACAGAGTTTCAGTTTTTCAAGATGAAAAAGTTCTGGAGATTGGCTGTGCAACAATGTGCACACAAGTAACTGCTACTGAACTGTAGACTTGAAAGTAGTAAAGATGGCAAATTTTATGTTATGCGTATTTTACCACATTTTAAAAAATAGGATTGTTAGGATAAAGTATTCAATTGTGTAGCTCAGACAAACTAATTTTCATAAAGAAGTTTTGATCTGCAGAAAAAAAACCCAGCTATTAAAAAAATTGATGCTGTAAATGATATATTTTATTTTCAGACAAGATAGTAATCTATGTAAAAATTATTAATGATGATGAATGTGATCATTATGACAGTGGTGATGATAGTAATCTTGAATACTTATTGAGAATTCACCAGGGCCTAGCACCACGCTAAGTACTTTGCGTTTATTAAATTCTCAAAACAATTCTTTTGTTTTATTCCAATTTTACAAGGAGGACTCTGGACCCAGCAAGGTTGATAACTTTCCCAAAGGGAACAGCAATGGCATGCATGCCAGACCTAGGCTCCCTAACTCTGAAGGGTGTGTTCTTATAGAAGCACAAGGGTAAGTTTTCCATTACATCCTTGGTACCTACAAAAGACAGTGCAGATTCCTCTGAGAATTGCCAAAAACATCACTCAACTTAGAAATCCTTTTTAGTTTCCACCTTAAAAAGAGTGAATAGAGAAAATTTGATTACTTACATCGCTCTGCAGTGCATAAGCCTTCTTGGCGAGGTCCACGTTGATGCTATCAGGTGGGTAGCTGTAATTGTGTAAGAGGTGCTTATAGTCCACGTCACTGGCAATTGCCTGAGATTTCTTAGCTTGAGTGACTTGGAGCATATCCAGAGGTGCCGTGTATATAGTTTTTCCCTTTTCATAGTCTTTACGATATTCGTGCTGTGAAGAGGGAATTACCACTTATTACCACAAATCCTCAATGGATTCCCAGAAAAGCACAGAGATCTCTCATAAACAATAAATACGAGTTAAAGAAATGGATCCAAACATCTGAGTGGTTATTTTTTCCTAAAATTTGTTCATATGTTATACATTGTTGAAACTCCCCCTAAAATTACACATGGACAAATCTTCTCAAATCTCTTTTTAGATCAAAGAGCAACTGTCAGACATGAGGAACGGGCCACAGCTTCTGCTTCAGCCAGGGATTATTTTAAAACAGAGCTTTTCAAGGACCACTAACAAGCATTGTTTCTACTAAGGTAATCTAACATTTGAAGAGTTTTTCAATAAAGAAGTACTTTTTAATTGACGAAAATCACATGAAATCATTTCATACTTCTGATTTTATAAAACGACTCCTTCATACATAGAAGTGTACACCTGACTTCTTGGCGTTTCTAAAGTCATCTTTAAATGGATAGTTACTGATTTTTCAATCTGACTGACTCTTCTACTTTGGATAGTAGATAAGCCCCACTGAGAATCCCAAAGGTTTTTTCGTACCAAGTTTAATTTTGGTAATAATTTAAAAGAAGCTCCCAATTGCAGCAGTTATAAGACCTCAAAGGAGAAAAGTTTGTGAAACTGAGCTAGGAAAGTAGCCTTGGCTCTTATGCACAGTGTTCTCATAAACCAAATGTCCTGACTGGGCCTCAGAAGGCACTTTCATTGGCTGGTTTTCTGGAATGGTTAGACAGGGTGCTAATTAGGTCAAAGTCCCAGCTTGTTCATGTCCGCTCACCAATTACCTTAACAGAGAGAACAGTTCTGACTCAGTGTCTTCAGGAAAATTCTAAACCCATTATATGTCCCCACAATCACATAAGCATTAAAGACAGTGACCCAAGCTAGCTAGTGTAGATGTATGTTACAAATTTTCTGCTGAAATTCCTTTTGCAAGTAATCTGATCTCTTAGCTTCCTTAGGGAATGTGATCTTCCTTCTAACATTTTGTAGTTAGTCACTTTCACTGGATAAATTTATCACTTAATTATAAAATCTAGACCCTGGTTTATGAAAACAAAATATGGAAACATTCTGATGCTATACCAGAACATCGAAAAAAATAAAAGACGATTTGTCTTTACTAGAAATAAACAGATAAAGCAATGTTGCAATGGCAGTTGGTGTGTGGAACTGTTTTTAACTAAATTGTTTTGACTCTTTTGTTCATATTCATACCAGCTCACACATACCTGCACACATAAAATGTTGTCAAAGGTCCAAAGGGCTGTAAAGGGTTCTTTTTAAAAGCTATGCATGGTCTATACCTGCAGCTCAGCATTTAGTGTGGATATTATGCAAGAATGACTCATCGTTGACTATTTCTTTTGGTTGTCAATATCAATCAACAAGCATTTTTATTGGAAACTTACTCTGTACCTAGTGTTCTAATGGGTTCTGTGATAAGATGAAAAACAAAAGATAAAGATACATGTGCTGTCAGTGGAGAGCTATAACCTTTTTTAAGTTAAGAATGGGTAAGGAACTAGGGAACAAGATAGTCATTACATACCTGAGCAGTGTATATGACATAATTCGGTGTGAAGCTGTCAGAGAAAATCACTGACTAGGATGTTTTAAAGTGCTATATGACTATACAGTAAAGGCAAAATGAGTTAAAGAATGTATATATAGGTCTTTATATGAACACATGGTTAAAATGAAAGCAAATGATACAAACATCCTTCTCTTTAACCATGAAAAGCTATTATTTTCAAGCCATGTTGAATGTTCTTACCCCTCTTAAGAGATTCTCTGAACATTTTAAAAACATAATGTATACTGAAATTTGCAATAGTAGATGTTTGCTTCTCTATAGTAAGAATTTTAACCAAAAAATGATAGATGGCCCATAGACCAGCCTTAGGGAATTTATAAATTCTCTGACATTTAGGCAAAAACGCATGAATAAAAAGTTTGTTTTTCTAGACGGATTTTCCAAATCTTTTATCAGATTCTCAAAGGGGCCTATAATCAATGGAATATTTTTCTCGGACCTAAGCCAATACTAACTAATTACTAAAATCAACAAAGAGCTATACTAAGATTTTCACGTGTGACTCATGGTTTTTCTTCCAAAATAAAGACAGTTTTAAAAATCATCATTTTAAAGGTTATTTTTCAATTAGAAGAAAATATGAAAACATCTAGTGATGTTTTCCAAAAGGTTTTAAGAATTACAATTGGTATTCTATTAAATATTAACACACATGTTTCAAAGTGACATGGACATCAAGTATGAATCAGCAATTTCTCTCCTCAAACATGAGAGGTGCAAGAATCTGGGGGATCATTCTGCTTCTAAAGTTCTCCCAGCAGTTTGTTGTCGTGAACCTGAGAGAGCCCATGGATATGGAATCGATTTACATGCTACTGCCCTGGGGCATGTTAACAGGGACGCCATCTTGAAAACAAGACAGATTTACAAAAGCACTCACCTCACTCTGGTTTTTGGCCGCCTTCAAACAGTTCAGCATCTTGGGATCGTCATTAATGCTGAGGGCTCCAATCATTTTCCCTTTGCTTTTTTCATAGTCTTTCTTGTACATCACCTGCAAAGACACCATACATGCCAGACCCACCCATCAGGAGATGTCGCTGGGCCACCCCCTGCCCAGATGCCCAGGCCATACTCACATCGCTAAAGTTCCTAGTGTTGGCTTTGGCTGCCAGCAGGGGAATGGCGTCCACTTTGATGTCAAACTTCTTAGCTTTGCTTTTCTCCCAGTCATGTTTATAAACATTCTGGACAGGAACATTTCAACAAAGGAATTGTAAGAACAACATCTAACACAAATTCATCCAGTAAAAATTTTAAAAAGATTGAAAATTTGTATACGTAGACTTATTTCACCTATAAATACTATATTTAGCAAATGGTAGTATAACTATTAATTTACCTATCATCCAGCTTCTTCCCCTCACCACCAAATAGAGTATAACATACTCTTTCTAATGCTCGTGGACATCCTAGACTCTGCTATCCTGAGGTCTGAAGGATAATATAAAATGAAAACCACTTGAAGAAGGCAAAATGTGACATTTACACAGGAGAGACCTTGTAAAACTCCAGGGATTAACAGAGAGGTAACTGAGAGAATGTTTCTGACAGTATCAGAGACTGTGGAAAAGGAAATCTGATAGCCAAGTAAGAGTCTTAAAAGCTTTTATGCCTTAAAAGCTCCACTTAAACTCTGGCAACAATCTCAGCAGTTGTTTATTTGCACAGCTCCTAATCTTGTCTTTTTAAACACCTATAACATTTCCTCTTTCCATGCACATGCAAGCATGGGCCTCTGTGGCTTTGGTACTTACATCACTCAGGTTATAGGCATTGACTCTGTGTTGGATAAACTGTGGAGCATCTGCTGGTATGTTGCACTTGAACTTCTCACCTTCATGTTTTGCTTTGTAATTCAGCTGAAAAACAGTAGAGGGTAGCCAAACAGTTCAGGGTAGGAACTTACGTAGGAATGCACACAGGAAAGTGTATATAGCTAAGTCATTTCTACTCTTCTTAGAAAGATGCCTCAAAGAAATAGTCAATCTAGTCAAAGTCCAGCACAGGGCCCAGACTTCGACTCCCTCTTTCAGAGATTGTCATACAACCAAACTTTGGCTTGTCATTTTGTAAATACTATCACAACACATATATGGGAAACTCATTGCCTGATCTAAAGTTCCAGGCTGCACCTCGAAGGCACTAACACTCAAAATCTATGAAATTCTGTAATCAGAGCACTAACAAAAATAATAATTCTAAATAACATGCTAGCACAGCTAAAAAGATATGTAAATTCTTTCTAAAGAAAGTATAGTCCTACAAAATTTAAAGTCCTAAAAAATATAGGACTTTATTTAAAATGTTTTGAAGGGACATGAGGTGGGAGGAAAAGAATGTAAAGAAGGAATGGGACTGCTGAATTTTGGAGTTAAAGGCAAACTCACAATACTGAGAAGCACTGCACAATAAACACCTTCAAAACAGAGCCCATGGCCCAACCTGGCTGATGAGAGGGGCATGTGGGGACTGAGCACTGCATCCAGCACCCGTTTCTTCTGCAGCTTGCCAATGATGTCAGTGTTTAGCTGTGCTTTCTTGGGGCACAAAGTATGAATATGTTAGGGAAAATTACACATAAAGCACGATGACTTCTGGGTCATACTGATGTCATTCTTTATTATATGCACACGAGCTAATTGTGTTACTAAAACACAATTTGTAGTAGGACAAACTGTACATTTTATTTTCCTGTCTTGAGAAGGATGCACCGCTCTTTGGGATTTAGCTGTGTTAGCACCTTGCTACTCAAAGTGTGCTCTACCAGTCAGCAGCACTGGCATCACCTGGGAGCTTACTAGCGAGTAAGAACATTGGCTTCCTCCAGACCTACTGAATCAGAATCTGCATTTGAACAGGGTCACTGGGTGATCCACATGACCGTGAATGTTTCAGAAGCACTGCTGCTCTTGCCTTGATCTTGGCATGGCTGGACCATTCTGCCAGAGATCTTCCTTGACCATGCAATCTAAAGCACCCATCCAGTCACTCTATCTCAGGTCATCCTATTTTAATTCAGTATCACCATCATGTATTAATTTTCTTATTATTGCCTGATGCCTTTCTTGTTTCTGTGCTCTTTTTCTTTCTGTAAAGTCTTTGTTAGGAAACTCAAGAATGGGAACTGCTTGCCTTGTTACCTACCCAAGCGGATGCTTTTATTGTCATTGTTGTTTATTTAAGTTGCCATGAAGTTTTAGTTGCATTATTTTGGTATGTGACAGATCCTAATGAACAAATTCCCACTAAAAATCAATGAGTGATTGAAGATTATTAGTTATTTTTATTATTGCCTAACACCATTTTTCCTGAGGCTACACTCATTTTGGCAGCTTCATTTGCATTTTATTAAACAAATTTTGAAAAATGACACTGTTGGGATGACAGATGAGCCCATGAAGATTAAGCATTTAAATGCTTACGTTTCAAATGAGCAAAACATTCTGGGTCACTCATTTGCATAAATCAAGGCACTTACATCACTAAGTTGTTTCGTGTTGAGCTGGGCTTGTAATAGCACAGGAGTATCAGTGACGGCCGTGAATTTGGTCTTATCTGGATGAACTTTGTACGTGTGCTAGAAAAGAAGATGTTCTTTAATGAAATTTCATAATGTATCTTTATATTCTTGTTCATATACACGCTAACATGTAGAAAGTTTCCAGCCAAAAATAGTTGATTTCCTGAAAACTGGGTGGGTATTTTCTCACTTCCTCTCCTTTCTCAATCTCTCTCTTCTAAAGTTGCCTCTGATCTGGTCTCCCCACTGCAATTCAGCAACTAGACTCATCTTCCCCCTGCTGAAGCCCTACAATGGCTCTCCACTGGACTTGGTATTCAATCTAAACTGTACCTTGGCTTACAAGCTCAACTCTACAGAATCCACCCCCTCCTTCATCTCCTTCCATTTCACCTCTCACTACTGTCCCCCTCCCTCATATGCTTCAGCCACCTCATCCCTTCAATTCCTTAAATGCCAAACTTGTTCTCTCCTCAGGCTGTTTTTCCTTCTGCTCTTACCTTGACCTTGGCATGGCTGCACCTTCCCGCCTAAGAGCTTCCTTGACCACCCGATCTACAGTGCCCATCCCATCTTTCTCTCCCACATCATCCTATTTTAATTCTGTAGCATCATTCTACATTAGCTGTCTTCTCATTGCCTGGTATCTTTCTTGTTTCTGTGTTCTCTTCCTTTATTGTCTTCTCTCCCTCTCAAAGGCGTGCTCCACAAAAGGCAGCCCACCTTGTCCCCTCATCTTTCTCAGCACCGAGGACAGTGTTTGGCACATGCTACTCCCTCATGTAAATTTGTTGGATGAATAAACATCTCTCACAATTCCCCATGTCTTCCCTTTCCCCTGAAACCACGTATATATAAACTAATAGAGACAAAGATTTATAAAACCTGAAATTATTTTGTAACAAATAGGCGTTTTTGTGTTCCCCAATTCCAGCCAAAAATCAAAATTTAAAATTTAACATCTGCTAACCACTAGATGATAGCATTTAAACTCCTGCTAAATTTATCACTAGATGGCACAAGAATCCCAAACCCAATCTGAGGAATTCAGGGCAGCTGGCTTACGTCTTTACACTGGTCTAGCTTCTTGATTGCTTCATATTCTTGTGTTATTGTCTGAGGGAAGTAGCATTTCCCTTTATCTTCTTCATACTCTGCTTTGTAATTTTTCTATAATGAGAAAGAACAAAAATAGATCATGATTGTTATCATTCCCAACAATGTCGCTGAGAGGCATGAACAATTGTCTTCAAACTTACATCACTGTTTTGAGCTGAAACTTTCATGCAGTGTATTTGATATGGGTCCTCAAAGCTGCCTATGTAATGTCCCAAAACATTCTGCACATATGAATCTTTATATTTAGCCTGAAAAAGAAAACATATGTGACTCAAATTGACAGTTATCTGTCAAACATTAGGAAAGCCCTCAAACCCCAGAGGTAACCACAGCCTTGCAAACCTCGCTGAAGTTCTTCAGCAGAGTATCAAGTTGATATTTAGGAGTCTCACAGTAATTCATGCTCTTTGCCTTTGTCTTCTCATAGTTTTCCTTGTATAATCTCTGTCAAAGGAAAAAAAATCAGACAAATAAAAGAAAAATACATCTCGTTGCATAAAGCCATTCATATCACTGCTACACTTTAGCCAAAAGAACAAATATTATACTTTTTCAGCATTTATTTTCCACAGAGCAAAAAGTAGAATGAAAATGAGTTCAAATATTCGTGAATATGGATGTAGAATACATTAGAGGCTCATGTCTTATATGATCTGGTCTGCTATAACCATAAAAATGTTTATGTTACTTATCCTAATATTTCTCAGTCAGAATAAATCATAGCATACCAACTCTGCTGTCTAAGCAACTTTTGATCTTAAAAGAATTCTTTCCACTTGAATGTGTTTGAAGGAAAATGAATTTTGTAACAGTTGGTGCAAAATGATATAAAAGGTATAAGGTACCTAGATACTTAAGCACAGTTCTAGAAAAGTATTCAGTCCAGGACTTGATGAAACACATTTTACAATGCCTCTGGAAGTTGGCTTTTATCATTAAGACCTAATATTTTACTTTATAGCAATAATACATGAAAAGAGCGTTTTTCCACTTTATTGTACATATCATATATTCCTTTACATTCCCCTTAATCCTCCCATATAGAAATCCAAAAATATACTCAATAAAGACTGGGATATTTATAAATGACACAGATTAGGGAGTATTTCCTTTTTGCTATAAATTAGAAAAGTAATATTTATAAGGAGTTTTATTTTATTTTAAATACGTATTTTAAAGTATTTAAAATGAGATCAATATTTAAGAAATTTCTTAAAATAAAATATTCTCTTTTGAAGTTATGCTTCATCTAGTTTTTCATACTTTGCCTTTAGCCTGATTTTCTCACTTTTTTCCTTTTATTTTTCTGTATGCGTTTTGGCAAAGTACCATAAGTCAAGTCATGGTATGGAGTGAATATGTGTTTATACATACTGAGATATTGAACCCATTACTCGGAAAAACAACAATGATATTGCTAGTATATTTTGCCCCTAATAAAACAGAGGGCATTAAGGAGATTAAGAGAACGTTTACAATATTCACTGGTGTCTCAATGTACAGACACGTTGTCAGAGTGAGGAAGTTAATCCTTGACCGCTGGGCTTTCGTGTTCAGTTTGTCATCCTGAGTCTGAGATTTCATTTAGGCTAACAACCTATCCAAGGTTATGGCAAACAGTAAGTGCAGCCACATCTGAAAACAAGACAGATTTACAAAAGCACTCACGTCACTCTGGTTTTTGGCCGCCTTCAAACAGTTCAGAATCTTGGGATCGTCATTAATGCTGAGGGCTCCAATCATTTTCCCTTTGTTTTTCTCATAGTCTTTCTTGTACATCACCTGCAAAGACATCACACATGCCAGATCCCCCCATCAGGAAATGTCACTGAGGCTCCCTTGCCCAGGTGCCCAGGTGCCCAGGCCATACTCACATCGCTGGTATTCTTGCTGTTGGCTTTGGCTGCCAGCAGGGGAATGGCGTCGACTTTGATGTCAAACTTCTTAGCTTTGCTTTTCTCCCAGTCTTCCTTATAAATATTCTGGATAGGAAAATTCCAGCAAAGCAATTGACAAAAGCGATATGCATGTTATCACACTTCAAAGACTAAAAGGTAACTCAATACTTTGTCTTAATATAGAATAAATAGACCATTTTCTTTGTCCAGGAAATCATGCATGTTTTAGGTAATTCTCCTGAAGCTGAAGCTTCTAATTTTCCAAGATTAAGCTTCTCTGCTCTCCATTAGAATATTTCATCCAATTATCCTCATTCTAGTTATCATAGTCATATTTGATGTTTAACACTGAATATTTTATAGAGTGGCATAAATATTCTATAGTTAACCTACTTTTTATAATATAAAGGCATCACTTTCACTTGACCTCAAAATCCTCTGCAAAGGTTATTTCATGAATCATTATGATACTCATTGATGCTGGATAATCTTAGTACTTATTTATAGAATTGCTGAAGAAATTGAAACATCCAAGGGTAATTTGACTTTTCCATAAAATTAAATTTGGAAATGAAAGATAACAATGGATACCCGGCCTTATGCCTTTTGAACACCCTATATCTTGGTTAGTGCAAGTTCTCTTACATGTAGAAATAAGTATCATTTGTGTGAAATAAGGGACATTATAGGCCTCGGGGGTAAGTGACATGAAATTATATTTTAAAAAATCAGATCCTGAAAGAAAATTAATTATAGTATAGCCATAAATGAATATATGGCTAAAAGCTCTAACATTAAGACTTGCAGTTAAGCATATCTCTTATTTTGAGGCTTGGTTAAAACATATTAAGATTGTCTAATTGTATGAAGCTATTTACAAGACTGCTACACACATTTTATAAGGTGAGTTCAAAGTTACCTTGGCAGAGGCATAGGAACATGATACAAACGTTAACTGTTATCCCCATCTTTAGTATTGAAATATTTATTCCATGAAACAATTCAAAAATAAAAGCACAGGTTGTCAGCATATCACATGGCATAGTGCATAAGGAACTCACATCACTCAGGTTATAGGCATTGACTCTGTGCTGGATAAAGGCAGGAGTATCTGGAGGTATATGGCACTTGAACTTTTCACTTTCATGTTTCGCTTTGTAATTTAACTGAGAGAGAGAGGGAGGGAGAAATAAAGAGGAAGAGCCAATTAGTTCTGAATAAGAACTGTTTCAAAATACAAAAAAAATCTTACGTGGTACATTTCATAAGATAAAATATAACAAATATAACAACAGTTAAGTAACAATAACAGTTACTAACAGTTAAATATATCAACTGTTAAATAACAGTTAAATGACAACTGGCAAAGTTGTTAAGATCAAAAGAGAAATCCAGAGCTAAGGTATACCACTCTGCATTATTGACAACCTCTGTGCTGAATACGTAACAGCTGTTACCACATCTGTCACCATGGTAGGACCCTAATGGAAGGAGATGGCTCTTTCATATATGTTCCCCTCCATGCATATCACAGTTGTCCCCATAGGTTCTGAGAGTGACAGCCTTTTCCTCTTTTTCGTTGTCAATGCTCACTTACTGGAGAATCTTTTCTAACAAATCTGGTGATGTCCCCTCACGTCCCTTATGGTTTCTTGATACTCTAATTGAAGCCTTCATTTCTGGTTATAAATTTACTGAGGTTACTTTTATTTTTATTTATTAGTTCAACACAAGTTTTGAAATTCATACTTAAAATTTTAAATTCATGATAAAGTTTATCTCAAAGACTCCATTTTCCAAAAACTTATTTAAGAGCGAGAAATCCCATGTACTGAATATCTGCTCTGGGCCATGGTATGCACTATGCACATTTCTCCTTTCACTTAATCTTCAAAACAACCACAAATTATAAAAGGGAAACATGAGGTATGGAGAGGTTAAATAATTTGCCTAGGCCGCCAGGTCATAAGTGACAGAGCCAGAATTTGAATACAGTTTTGTCTGACTTGAGAACTCATGCTCTTTCCAGTGCATTAAGCTACCTTAGTTTCCTTTATAGAATCATTTCCACCCAAGAAGATGCAAGGCTTAATAGGAAAATATTTTAGGTGATTACAAATATGTACAAGTTAAACTTGCTAAAACTCACATAGATTTTTTTATAAATGTGACAAGTTACTGGATTTTATGTTCAGAGCTATGATATGTTACCCCTTGTCATTGGGTTTCCTTATATTTGGGGGAACTTACATCGCTCAGTTGTTTGGAATTGACTTGGGCTTGCACCAGAACAGGAGAGTCGGTAACTTGAGTGAACTTTGTCTTATCTGGATGGACTTTGTAGGCATGCTGTTGGGGGAAAGGAAACCAGGTTTGGCAGTGTCATCCATCAAGTCCAAGTTGGCCAAGCAAGCAGAACCCCATCCCCCAAAAGAAAAGAAACTTATAGTAAATAAAACACATTGTTTTTCCTAATTAGACTGCAGTTTCTTTGAGAGCCACTCTTACATCTGTATAAGAAACCTTCCCATATCTTCAGATTCCCGATAACTTTTCTTTGGGAAAATAAGCTAGAATTAGCTCTTGAAAAGTGTGGATGACAATATGGAAAAATAGTATATCCACTACAAAATAAATTTTGTTTCTTACAATTTCCTTGCTTGCATTCATTTGTAAAAGTGTCAAAATCTTAAACATATCTTGACCACTAGATTCTATGGAGGGCAGTAACATTTAATATCATGCTACAGACTTACATCTTTACACTGATCTAGTTTCTTGATTGTTTCATATTCTTGAGTTATGGTCTGGGGGAAGAAGCCTTTGCCTCTATCCTCTTCATATTCTGCTTTGTAGTTTTTCTATGAGGAAAAGAAATCAGACATAAGAATGCAACCAATGAATTCATGCCCTAAAAATGTATTATTTGGAAAATTATACAATAGTCTTAGAACTTACATCACTGTTTTGGGCTGTGACTTTCATGCAGTGCGTATGATATGGATCCTCATAGCTGCCTACATAGTGTCCCAAAATATTCTTTAGGTAGGAATCTTTATATTTAGTCTGAAAGACAAAATGTATTTCATTTACTTATCGGCAAAATGATGGGTCTTCTCTTTAATAGAAGAAGCGACCATAGGATTGCTTACATCACTACTGAAGTTGTGCAGAACTGTATCAAGCTGAAATTTGGGGGTCTCACAGTAATTTATGCTCTTTGCCTTTGTCTTTTCATAGTTTTCCTTGTATAGTTTCTGTCAAAGAAAAAATTGGTTTAAGTAGATTCCTGTCACTCCCACAATGATTATAACACTCGTATTTTCAACACTAAACAAAAGAAGACGAAAAAAGATATTACCTGTCAACTGTCTTAGAAACTGACAACCAAATATCGGTGTGTCATGAATGATAAGCCTTTTCTATTAGCAATTATTGTAAAGCCTAAGTTTTTAACATTCTCCAAAAGATTAAGAAACCAATATGCTGCCTCAGCCCAAGCCCTTAGTTGCAGAGATTCGTATTTCTTGTATTTCTTGTGTATTTCTGAACTGTTGCCTTCTCCATCTCCCAACTCACATGCTCTTCCCTCAGCAATGACGCCACAACAACCGTAATATTCTGAACAGTGAATTTTTCATTGCTTTTTTAAAAAAAAAAACCTTTATAGAAAAAGTTTAGCATATGTTGAGAAATATGTACTCTCACTTCTTCCTTCTATGAAGGAAAAATCCCTTATCATACAAACAGACAGTATACCTTAAAAATAAGGTATATATAAAAACTCAAATCATGAATCTACTAGCTCTTCTCTTCTCTGCTAAGATTTATCTTTTTCTCTATCAATAACAATAAATGATTATTGGGTTTTGAAATGTACAATTGATACAGTGGATTATGGTCACTCTTTCATGTTTGGTTTTGAAATTGTAAATAGTGCTATTCATTTTTAATATTCTTATATTGCTGTCATTATCAATAAAGTGGATTTGAACCTGGGCTCATATGTGTTGGATAAAGATGACCTCCATTTAGGAAGCAAGAGACATGTTTTACATTGATTTCCCAGCAGAACTACGTGGACAGGTCCATTTACACCCTCTCACCTACCACTCCACTCACCCCACCCCTCAATCACTTGGACGCATTTCTGCGGTGCTGACTTAATTCAAGGGACAAAGATAACTAATCCACACAGACATATATAATTCTCAAATATTAGGAAAGCTTAGTACAATCTAACCATAAGGGAAAAATTCAACTGATCACATGTTCAGTCTCTTTATATTTATAGTCAAAGTGGTCTTGGGTTGTTAGTCTTTTAATGCCAGGCCCAGTTCTCACTTGCCTATTTTAAATCTAATGGGTTAGTCAAGCCCTCAACAATGCCTAAAGTGGAAATTCCTGTGCAGACTGAGGGAGCCATGTTTTAAGTCCTGTTGTCTGCAAATGAGGGTTTCTGGGGCCAAGATCTGACTAGAAAATGGTGGAGGTGGGGGAGAGAAGCTGTGAAACACAGGACACTTTCCTTTTCCAGGCAGCAGACTTGAAGAACTGCTTCATCTCTCTCTCTCTCCTCCCCTTTCAAAATCTCCTCTGCCTCTCTTAAAATCACATCTCCTACAACGTGCTCTGCCCACAGAGGCACCAGCACCTGGAGCCTGTAAGCAAATGAGGATTTCCCTGCCCAGTGAACTAATTCCACAGGCTCCCCCAAATTGACACACCTCATACTCAGAGGCACTGATGCCTTCCTGTGGTTAGATAGTTCCAAAACTGCCACACGATAACTTTAAAGTATTTGCAAAGTTATATTTGCATTTAGTCATTACAGAAGGAGACAGACTTCATCGCTCTTGCAGCGGAGGTTAAAAAACACTTTTGACAAGAATATACTTACATCACTTAGGGCATCTCCTGCTGCCTTCAGCTGTCTGAGCAGTGGGTTCTCCGTAGCAGGAAGCACATTATAATCTGCTTTTCCTTTATTCTTTTCATAGTCTTCTTTGTATTTTACCTGTAGCAGTGAAATAAAGTCATAAAGTAACTCTCCAGTTTATTTTTGCTCTCGTCTTTATTATGGATACTATGTCATTGTTCCACAAATCAATTTTCTCTGGAGAAAAATGGCAGCTTGACATTTTATAAACAAAATCCTCATAGTAACTCATAACAGCAGCAGAGAAACTGCATAAATTTCCAGGATATCTTTTCTTCCCATTCATTCCATTCAAAAATATCCACAGGGTGCCCATTACATGCCTGGCTCTGGCAAAGGTACAAGAGAGAATAACACATGGTCCCTGCCCTTAAAGAGAGAGAGATATATAAATAATGGGAGAGAAAAAGATACACAAATAATGACAGCACATCATGTTCCGGGTGCCTGCTGCTCCAGAACCCTTGCTCAGCTCTTAACCTCCAGCTGCCTATCTGCCAACACATTTTTAAGGAAAGAAAGCTAGAAGCACCATCAATCCACCCTTTTATGCCTTATCTGTGACAGCTTTATGAGCACGTGTGTATTTAATGCACACGCAAGAGAAGGAGGAAGAGGCTGGGGTGGGACAAATGGTGGCAATCTCACCCTTTCCTTCTGTCCTGTCCACTTTGCACCTTTAATTCCGGCTACTGCAGAAGAAGTAAGTATGGTCCCAAAAGCCCCTGTCAAGAGCACGTCCAAAGGGAGGAGAACAAGAAACTGATCCTAGTTCTGACCATGGTCCCCAGTACCAGCCATTTATTCGGGCACTGTGACTGTAGGCTATAGACGAGTTCACAGAATCCCCGATAATCTATCAACAATTCAGAACCTTGGGAAGCAAATACAATCAGCTTGGTATCCAAAGGCAGGAGACAAACAACTAAAACACAGATGCATCTCCCCTATGACCCACACAGATGACTCACAGGGGGTTCTCTACAGGAATGGAAGACATAGATAACTTCTCTATCTTCTAGAGTTACGTATTTCCTTGACAAATGGCAACAACGAGAAAGGAAATCTCACCAACTCTACACTTCCTACCTGCATCGGGGATATGCAGACTCCTCTCAGTTTATGCATGAACTGTCAGGGCTTGTGGCAAGGCCGTCCCCTCCTCTGAAGCACCAGATCCCTTCCCCTTTCACTGCTGAGGACGCCCCTCCAGTCACTCTGCTCTCCTCCAGCACCATCACATATTCCCTCTAACCTGGATTTTTTTCCATCAGCATAGAAAAGTGATGTTTTTGTCTCCTGTCTTTAAAAAAATCCCCTCTTCATCCAGTTATCCACCAGCTACTGCTTCATTTTCTTCTTTTCTTTTCAGGAAAATACATTGAAAGAGTTGAGTATACTCATATTCTTCTATTGCTCTCTTCTCATTCACTCGTGAACCCTCTCTAAGCAGACTCAAACAAACTGCTCTTGATAAGTTCACCAGAGACTATATATTGATAAATCCATTTCAGAAACAGTGGACACAGTTGAGCCCTCCCTTCTCCCTTCATTCGCTTCCCAAGACATCACTCTCTTCTGCCATTGCTCCTTCCTCATCTTGCTGATGTCTTCACATGGAAGCTCTTCAGGGTTCAGTCCTAACGGTTTTCTGTCTACACTTGCTCCTTGATGGCCTCCAGTTTTATGACATTAAATATTGTCCACATGCTGATGACTCCCAAATTTATAAAACCTTCCCAGATATCTCCTTTGAAACTTCAGGCTCATAATCAACTGCCCACTTGGCATTTCCACTTGGATGTCTAAAAGGCATCTCAAATCTTACATGTTTGAGGCTGAGCTGTCTCCCCTTCAAAAAAAAATTATCCACTCCTTCCACAGTCTTTCCTGTCTTAATAAAGGGAAACACCATCCATCTAGTTGCTTAGACCAAAACTTTTCTCTCATATCCCACATCTAACTCATCAGCAAATCAGCTTGGCTCTACTTTCAAAATACTTCTCATCACTTGCCCTGCCACCTGCTTGTCCAAAACATCACTGTTTGCACCTCAATACTGAAATACCCTCCTAAGTGATGTGATCTTCCTGCTTTCACTCCTCCAGCAAGGCCAAGGCCAGTGTTAGAATCAAGTCTGATGGCTTTGAAGTTTACGCTCTTTCTAATGCCCAGTCTGCTTTAGAATGCCAAGGAGTCTGACTGTTTACCAAAGTCACTCTATATATGAGCATATCCATGAATTCATGTATCTAGTCTGTGACTAGATTTTCACCAGTTAGTAGGAAAATAAGAAAAATAATGGTAGTGGTGAGTGTGGGAGTGTCTATACTCCTATAAGGCTGCCAATTGCCTTTAGAGGGGTCCTTCTGTCTGAGATTACAGCCTTTCTACTTCTGGGTATCAAAAGGTCCTTTATGAAATACTGAAGATGGTCATTGGGTGTTGTTAATGCTCATCCATGGCAATTTTTTTTAATTTGGTAGCCTTATTATAATCCCAAAGTACTTTTTGTTGTTCCTCCAAGAACCCTCCTTTTTTTTCATTATACAGACATGGGTCTCTTAACGACAGAGATGTGTTCTGAGAAATGCCTCATTAGGTGATTATGTAGTTGTGCAAACATCATAGAGTGTACTTACACATACGTAGATGGTATAGCCTACCACACACCTAGGCTATATGGTACCAATCATATGGCACCATTATTGTATATGCGATCTGTCATTGACCAAAATGTCATTATATGGCACATGACTGTACTCAAAGCAAGAGTTATAAGAAATTTGCCCACTCTAAGATTATCAAGATAAATGAGAGAATTTCCTCATACCTTGCTTGCTGCCAACCCAGCTTGTTTATTCACTTTGTACTCTGGTGTCTCGGTCTGCATGAAGTAGATCTGGTCTTTCATATGCTCAAAGTCTTCTTGGTATTTCCTCTGTAAGACATTAAACATACTGGAGAACTGCTGCGGGAACAAACTGCACAAGGGTCTTACACGGAGAACAGAGGACCCTGGGAGAAGTTACCCAAAGCCTTCCTTCTCTTGGCTATGCAGGTCAGATCACAATGACAGACTGTGGTGCCGTCACAAAAACAATTAGCAACTTAACAGAGATTTGGAGCAATTATAATAGGCTGAAAGACAGCCTCCAAGAAGGAGCTCTCAAAAGCCAGGGGCAGAGAACTTAAGAGAAAGGAAAAAGATGAACTGTTTTCTGGTGAGGAAAATCGAAGAAATGAATCAGTTTCACAAATGTATGGTTTGGGTTTCCCAGGCAAAGAATAAATTAAAAAGGGCCCCTTTCACCTGTACTCACTTTGAAACTATATTGTTCCTATGAAAATTGAGGCAAGAATAATGGAATCTGATCAAAACAATATATCTCAAAAAGAAGAAAAGATGGTGGGAATTCTTTCTTAATAGGAACTCTACACGGGTCTTGCCCTCAAAAAGAGGTGCCTGGACTCAACTGTTCAGCACCACTTCAGGAGCAGGAGATGGCTAGAAGCCACAAGGGAAAGCGTCACCCTCTCAACCTGAAGACATCCAGCCATCCCTTCCTACTTACTGTGCTGATGTTTTCGGCATTCATTCTGGCAGTTGCAACTTCAAAGCAAGGTGTCTCACTCCACTTGCCTTTGACTTTATTCTCATAGTCTTCCTTGTATTTTTGCTGGTGGAAAAGAAAAAGAAACTAAGACAAGAAAAACCCAGGAATTGACAAATAAGACAGCAAATTAAGTGATAATGGTGAGCTTTTTAAAATATCTTGACTAGGCACTTCTCGGATCTTGAATAGATGTCTTCAGATCTTCCAGGATGATGTCAATTTACCCAATAAGAAAGTTGGGTGAGTGGGGTAGAGGTACTAATGCCCCCTCTTCTTGCTGAGTTTGTGGACTCAGGTCATTCAGAACTCATGAATGTTTCCTGATTTTTGAGGCAGGAGAGTCAGAGGCATCCTCTGTTTGTATTTCAGAGTTATAATAAAACCACTCAACCTCAGATTTCCATACCAGATGAACTTAGCCATTAATTTCTAAACCTTACCAAAATTCCTACTTACCCAGAAAGCAGCATCACAACAAAATTGGGCTTCCAGGCTAATGAATAATACTTCCTAGTTTAGGCTTTAAAGAAATTTTAATGAGAACTGGCAAGTAATTCAAATATTGAATTGTTACCCCATCTTACCCCAAACACTACCCCACCTGAATCTCAGGCCACGGACATCTTGAAGAGAGGAATCATGTCTCCTTCGTTTTTGTATCCTCAGAATCTAACACAAAAATCAGCATGCAGAAGTTACCTCATAAATGTTCGTTAATTACACTAAACTGAACCAAGTCCATGATATGTGGTTTTGAACTACATTGGCCTGAGTGTTCTCAGAACAGAATTAACCTAGCCAACCCCAAACTTGGGCACATGAGCCAGAGCCAGAGCTGGGTTAGAGCACCTTCCCCTCGTTGGCTCCCAGAAATGTGTTAACAGACACAGCAAACGGGTCTAAAGGTGCTTGCATGCCTACACCCCCACCACACTCTTCAAGGAGAAGGATAGTGGTTTTCTGGTACACCTTTAACAGAGCTAGGACCATGGGTGAGTGAAGTGCAAAGCCAGTGAGTTTGAGTTAAAGGAGTCCCAGCCCTCTCTCAAATGCCCTGTATCTTTTGTTCTCAAAAGGTTAATATGCTAATTAACAGCCAAGTGGTTTTCATAACTATAAATTTTAGAGCCCTGGACCTGAGGTCAAAAGTTCTGGGCCCAAGACTTGACTCCATCATTACCGAAGGGGGGACTTAGCCTCTCCAAGCTGCAGTTTTCTCAACTGCAAGTGCTGGCAATAATAATAATACTTACGCAGAGGATTGTTGGGGAGATTAAATGAGATCATACACTGAAGAGTGCTTTGTAAACTCTACAGAGCTAAATAAATGTAGGGTACGATAGTTGTATAATAATAATCACTATTACTATTATTATCGTTATTATTGTTATTGTCATAACAGAAAGTAAGACGCTCTGGAAAAAAGAAAATTGTGTGTGTACATTCGTGTTGTGTGTGTGTGTGGAACCTTCATTGGAAATCTTTGCTGAGATAAGATTTGCTTTGTGCTGCCAATTAATTTGCCTACCCTCCTCTTTTGAGGCTTTAAAGAATTGAAGTCAATAAAATGGATTTTTTGATTTGCTAAGACTGCCTCTAGAAGTGCTTCTAATCTTTTTAGGGAATAGATCTCTTCAGGAATCTGGGAAAGATATAGAATGCCCATAGACACTAAAAGCCTCAGAGGTGCTTGATGTACACACACTCCAGGTTAAGACTGCCCAATCCTCAATTTTCTGTAGGGATGTTGCCCGTCCTCCACTTACTGTCAAAGGAAGAAAACTCTAGGATTTAGGGTGGAGGGCAAGTGGGCCTGATGCATCCCAAAACTGAGACACAGAGAACTTTGTGGTATAATTTAAAGTTGAAAAGGCAGCAGATATTCTCAATGAGGTCCACAAGTTGGGCCATTCTAGAGAAATAGAAATCCTGTATGTAGATTTGTTTAAAAAAATTGATTAGGAGATTAATTCTCACAGTCAGAGATAAATGTCTGATTTTTTTTTAAAAGGTATTAAAACAAGATGCAAAACAAAAGTATAAGACCATCCAGTCCCCTCATTTGAAGTCCTTCCTCCCCTCTTCCCCTTCAGGAACCAAGGGTGGCTTTTTCCTCCTGCCCAGGAGCCGAAATGGGTCAGGGCAGAGGTGAATCTCTCATAGCCCACTTCTGAACACTCCCAAGTCTGGGAAGATTTTCACTACAAGGGAGGAGGATAGAGCTTACTAACTGCTGAGGAAGGTATGGCCTTCCCGTTCACGTGTGGATAGGAGAGAATTTGAAAGGATAAAGGCCTGTAACTAGAGCAATGAGAGGGAGAGACACGTATGTGTCCATGAGGGACCACATCTACCAGCCAAGGGTTCTCACTCTTCATGTCTGGCAGTGAGGCCTGAGTGTTTGTGCGGTACATGGAGATGAGTTAGCCACAGCAGGGGTCCAACATCCAAACTTCCCCCCAACCCCACCCAATCCTCTCTCCAAATCTGTCGTGTTTGGAGTTGATAGATGTAAATCTGGAGGCAAGAATCCATTTAACTTTCTCTGGGATTTTGTGTTTGTTCATTTAACAGAGGAAAGCAAATTAGTGTTGTGAGTAGAGAGCAAAGGAAACAGTTTTTTCTTTCAATCCTAGATCCCAGTTGGGAATCAACTGGAAATTCAAACCTGAAATCTTGTATTTTTCCTATTGTGAATCTGGAAGGAAGCAGAGAGGCAGGCACAGAGAAACTAAAGGGTCTTCCCAGTGTTGCACTCAGAGACCCACTTTCAGTTGATTGTAGTCTGCATAGTTTCCTCACCCAGAATGTCCACTTACATACACAGCTCTGCCTGCCTGCCCACCCATTGGAGCTACGAGATTCAGCTGAGCCAGGAGGAGGTGCTGGCATGTAACTGATAGCCTTGACCAAAGACAAAGGTGGGTGAACTGGATGGATGGAATCATTAAGTTCAGTAAGGAGAGCCAGTAAACAGAATAAAACAGCAATATAATCGTTACAGCTATGTGATCATCATATTAACATATGACCTGGAGGCTGCAAGACAAAGGGACGGATCTGGAAGACATGACTCAACAAGGAAATGCAAAGAGTTTAAATGCATGAGACTGAGTAGATAAAGGCGATTTTGCTTATTTTGGAAAGAAAGGAAATGATGATACTGAAGCATGGGTCAAAGCAGTTTGATAGCGGGGAAGACTTCAAGAGAAAGGAAATGAGTCCCACAGCTAAGTCACCCCTGGCCGCCCTACCTTTATCTTATTGGATGGTTTCTTGTTGGATGGACTGCTACCAATCACAAGCATTCCCTACAATGTGACTATTATCTTGGGTGCGCAAGAGCAATTAAGAACTTGGAAATCTGGATAAGGCTAGGATGAATAACATCATCAAGGTCAAATCTGCTGACCTTCATCCATAGCCATCCTTCCCTTGGCTGACATTGTTATTCCACAAGGGCAAATCCAGCCCTGGCAATGCTTTCAAAGTACCCAATGATGTCACCATATCATACTGGAGTGGTACAGTCCAATAGGCATATAATGCAAGCCACCACTATAATTTTAAATTTTCTGGTAGTCATATTTTAAAATGTAAAAAGGAACAGGTGGGAAATTAATTTTAATAATATATTTTACTTAACCCAAGAGATCCAAAAAATATTATCATTTCAACATGTAATCAATGTAAAAATAATTAATGAGCTACTTTACATTCTTTGTTCAAGATCCAGTGTATATTTCACACATATAGGACAGTCAGTTCACACGATCACATTTCAAGTGCTCAATAGTCACTTGTGGCTGATGGCTACTATATTAAAGACCACAGCTCTAAACTAACTGACAAGTCTAAATTAGTGGACAGAGTGATTATAGAGGAGTTTGAAAGTGATCTTTTAAATCACTTTCGAGTACCCACATTGCATACTCAAATAAGGTAAAAGAATGTTGCCTTAGTAAGATATTTTTTAATACGCTTTAAATAAAAATTAAAAATAGATTTCTTTTTCTTTCTAAATGACCACTTGAAAACATCTTTTTCTTTCCCTTCCAAAAAGATAAATCATCCTTGCTCCCCAATCTTACTCACAATATCAACACTTTCAGTAGGTCATCTTTTTATGGACAGTTCTAAAGTTAATTTCTGCTTAGCCCTGGGCAAAATTTCAGGTTCATGGTATTCCTATTAGTGAAATTTTACTGTGCTTACTAGATCTTTTATCCAAATAGCCCTTGCTTATACAGGTAGGTAACCTGCAATATCAGACACTAAAAAAATCACCCAATAGACTTCACAATCCATAAATTTTTTCGGTTCTCTTTTACTGGAGACACACTTTCCAAAAAAGATATTTAAGACAGAAATCTTGAAGTTCCATCAAAATTCAAGCAAAAGACCAAACTAAGACTCAACTCCACAGAGGGCCAAGAAAAGTACTTAAAAGCAGCTGTATCCCAAGAGAAAGTGGCCTGATTTGGACCAATTTTAAACAGGAATTTAGCATGGGTCTATTCATCAGCTGAACATCTGTCTCTCTGCATTCGCTCTCAGGGTTGCATTCCTCAGAGCTGGTTTACTAGTCTAAATATAGGCAGACTAAGCTGCCCTTAAAAGTTACGAGGTACACTGCCCACGGCTGTCAAAATAAGCTATGTCTGAGAGACCACTCATGCATTCTTAGTTTCTCTAAGTCTGTCTGAGGACATAAAATTATACGGGATCTTCATACTGACTTAAAGCAACCAGATCCTCCGTGGAAATGTGTGGTTCCTTGGTTATTCCGTTAGCATCACTCCCATGAGTCAAAATGTCAAATAACATTAGGACAGGGCTTCTGTTTTCAAAATGAAGCTTTCACACTTATCAGTCATCTCAGTAATCATTTATCATTTATCAATCAACTGAGTCATCAAGTTGGCTGAGTATAAATTAACATGGTTCCATGATGTTAACGGATGTATTGCTTTTGCTGTTGCGTTTTTAGGGTCATAGGCAAAAAATACTCTTAGTGCTGGTATTGAGTCTTTAGGTTCACCTTATTTCTTTTCTCTCTTGGTTGAGATTATTAAGGTGAGTTTTTGAGAAATCAGTGTCCCATTCTTATTTACTTACCTTGCTCACTTGATTGGTCACTTTCTTGGCAAACTCTATATCTGGAGGATCAGGTAGAGAAGTGAATTGAGTCCGCTGTTCAGCATGACCTTTTTTGTAGGCAATCTGACAAAATCAAAGACAGGGATGCTCATGAGTCATAGAAAATTATTCTACTTCCTATATCCCATTTGCTGGCATTTTTTAAAAAGACTACGTTTTCACCTTTATTTGAAGTTTTAAATTTTAGTGTACCACATAACCATTATTTACCCTTTTAGATGTTACCTGCCCTTGCTCTCAGTAGCATTAGCAATTTTGACTTCTCTGAGTCTTCCTCTTCTCCAAGACTATTGGCCCTAGATCGGTTTCCTTCCATTCATCTCCACACTATGATTGTGACTGAAATCATTCTCTTAGCCAGCATTCTCAACTCCCAACTTCTTGTCTTTACATCACACCTGCTGACAAAACCCCCAGCTCTGGGTCAACTCAGCCACATACTTCCTCTGTTCTTACATCCAAGGTGCTGAGTGCTACTGAAGAAAATCACACAACTCCATGGATTCAGTAATGATAACTTGATGACCAGAGCTCAAAGGGACACAGGAAGAAGGTACAGAGGGATGAGAGATAGCCTTTTAAGCCCAAGCCCTTAGCTTGAAATCTATGTGCCTACCGAAGGATATGTTCTGTGAACAACAGCTTGCTTGGGGCTCTGTGCCACTTTGCTGTTACTGAAGCTAGAACATCCCATTATGTATCTCTGGTCAGTCTCTATTCCCAGTGGCTGGTCTAAACCCAATACTGTCCTTAAGCCCCTAGTCAACTCCACCTTACCCTCAACTTCCTCTTTCATAGAATAAAGAAAAGCTAGACTCTTATTTTTCTCCATTTTCATCCCTGCCTCTCTCAGCTGCTGTGTGGCTCAGAGAAGCATCGCTTGCAGGGCCTGAGTCCTGCATCAGAGGGCTCTTCCCTCCAGGTGCTCTTTGTACCTAGCTTTATCAGTTACCCCTCATCTGTCTTACAGCTTCCACTGCTCCCTCATCATTACTCCCTTCCTTCAGCCTATAAAATGCCTCTCTAGCCTTAAAATAAGTATCATGTCCATTAATCATGCATCCCCTTCACTCTCACTCTCCCTTTTTCTTCACCACTGACTCCTCTGGCTTTTTCTTCCACCAATCTTGACCCCTGCCTCCAGCAATGAAAAACTAGCCATAGATCCCCAGACACATGAAGCCCTCTACTGTCTCTGGACCTCGTACATGCTGCTCCCTTTCTCTAGAACGCCCCAATGTCACCTTCTCCCCATCTGCCTGCAAACTGCTACTCCTTCTCTGTGTCTCAGGACAAACACAGTTTCTACTCTTGTATCCTCCCTGACTCAGTGAGCTTCTCCAGGGGTCTCACTGAACTTGGCCCTCACTTCTTTGAAAGAGTTATCAGATGACGCTGTAACTGGTTGTTTACGTGTCTGTCCCTCTTGAGACTGTGAGCTCTGGGGTGGCAGAAAACATGCTCTCTCATCTGGGAACCCTTGTGGCTTGCACAGTACCTGACTAAAACAAGGGTTCAATGACTGATTTCTGAATGTCTGTTATATACACTGAGGCCATTGGGGAAAGTCTGAAGAAGAGAATTATCCTTCCAATTCTTCCACTATGCACCAGTGAGACTTCTACAAATTATTTCTCCTTCCACGTGGCAGTATTCTTATTTACAAAGTAAAGAGGTTGCAGAGTTCCAAGGCCCCAACCATCTTCTTCATGCTTTAACCAAGTCTAACTATATCTTATCCTTATAATATCTACAGTGCCTATAAGAAAAGTTTTCATGGACATCAACTGGGATACAAAAGACAGATTTTAAAATGCATTTATGTTAATTCCACTGCTTAATTTCTTTTAAATAAGTGAAGACGTATTTTAGGCATAAGGCAACCTGTGTTTTCCGTGGCTGACTAAGTCCTTAGGGAGAAAGTAACATTCTGCCAGGAGAAATGCTTATTAAGTATGACACCTTGTCTAGAACTTTCAGAGAAATCAGATATAGAAGTCTTAATTTCTCAGGAACCTTGGTCAGAATTCTGTCTAGTTAGAAATCTGTGCTCTGGATCAGCTTAAAGACTCTCTTAGTGTTTGCAAAGTTTTTGGTCTCTACTTAGATAATAACAAAAGCATGATAATTAAGGAGGGACACAGGAAGAAGGCACAGGAGGAGGAGAGGGAGCCTCTGAACCCAAGCCCTGAGGTTGAAATCTACATGCCTGCCCAGTGGTATGTTCTGTGAACAATAGCCTGCTTGGGACTCAGCGCCCAAAAATTGCTGCCAACAGTATTAATAGGCGTGTTAGTAATCTGACACTTAGTGCATACTTGGTCTACAATAAAAATAAAAGCCATACTTTAACTTCCAATCTTTCTAAGGAAGGGCGGGAAGATTCTACTTCATTATTATATATTCTCCTTTGTTATATCTTCTATTGAGATATATCAAAAAAATGTGGTCAAATTTAATTGTTCAAAGTCTGTAGCACTAGAATGGCATAGAAGTAACCCTTCCTCTCTTCATTTTATGGATAAAGGAGACATTAGGAGATTAAGTGTCTTCTTGGAAACCTCTCCCTTGGCTTACATGACATGGCATTTCCTGGTTCTCTTTCAACTTCTGCCTGTTCCCTTAATCTTTTGCTGATTCTTTTCCAGATGTCCTAAGTGTGGGTGTCCTCCAAAACTGCCCTTGGCCATACACTCTTCTGCCTCCCTCATACACTTTCACGTCTTCACCTGTCATTTTTAATCTGAAGACTCTCAAATATTAATCTCTTTTCCTGATCTCACATCTATGCAATAGTACTAAATTTCTAATTTATCCATAGGATGTCTTGATCTGAATGTTCCTTCCATTATCTCAACTCTATTTCTCTTTTCACTAGCGCTCCTTTACCAGTTGCACTCCTACACAGCCAGGCTACCAGTCTTTGTCATAAACTCATCTATGGCTCCTTTCTCTCTTTTGTCTCCAATATCCAATGTCATTAACGTTTTTTAAATACTTATTACCTTCAGATTCCTTTCTTTCTCTCCTTTGTCCCTGTCATCCTTCTGATCCATCTGCATTAGTAAAATAGTCTTCTACAAATTATCGTTATTTTTCCTAGTCCCAACCCACCATATTGTCCATCAAAATTTCTCCAGATTCTGCTTTTATCACATTGTTTTTCTCTCCAAAATCTTATGATGCCTCTTATTGCCTACTATGTCGGGTCAAAATTCTTCTGTCTGATTTTCAAGGTACTGCTGCCAATTTCTTACACATGCCGTTCTAACGCAGCACCCACAGCATTCACTTTCTCTGTCCCCTAAAAGTCCAGACTCAGTTCGCCTCTGTCCTTTTGTTTGCGTGCTCTCTCCTTGAAATGTTTTGCTTGTTCATCAGTCACTGCCCATTCCCTAGGGATCACAACCTGCACATGGCCTTCTATGATTATTCATACGTGTCCCATCTTTCTCTTAGCAAATATTAGACTGTAGAGATTTTTTTTTAACTTTTTTCTTATTGTTTGATATATAACACTTTTTTTCTTATCATCTTGATTATAAATTCTCTAGGGAAAGTATGAAAATTTCTTGTCGTACTTTTCTGTCCTGCCAGGTATGCATGCACAATGAACTTTCAATAAATAACATTGATCAGTTGATAAAGGTCACAGAATATTATGCATTCATGAGATACAGAATCAAAAAGCTAACTTGAAAAGAGAAGCAGGAGGTCCCTACACATTAAAATTGGTGCCATGTACTAGATGACCTTAAAATTTCTTTTTTAGTTCCTAACTTACCCTATGGAAGGACATCGGTATATCTGTGCTATATTTTAACCAATTACATGCAAATTGGGATAAGAAATGTGTCTACTAAATTTGAAGGTGATATCAAGTGAGAGGCAATAAAAATTAGACCTCAAAAGTTGGATACTCCATCAAGTGAGTATGTATAATTTCAGTTCATGGCAAGATGGAATCCTAAGATCCATTGGAAGTAAATCCCAATAAGTCTCAAGATGTCAACTCATTGGTTAAGTCCATATTGAACGTAAGAGGTTCCAGGGATTTAGCTGACAATTAAAGAAAAAATAACTTGTCATTTCATAATACAGTGCTCTCCTGATGGCTAGAGCAGTAGTCTTTGAATTTTCAACATGGCCTCTAGCAAATCCAGGGATTAAGAAATAAAGTACCTCAAAACAAGGGGAAGAGCTGGGCCCTCTCTGCTGCTGTTGCTTTCAACCCTAAGGACTTATTAGACCTTTTAACTTCCTCTGATAAACAGTTTTCAAGGTCAAGGATACTAAAATTGTGACCGGTGTGACTGCTGATTTTTCCTAACCTTGAAATATCCTCTGTGTACACCAGTGGCAAGCACTCTGTGTAGGATAATTACACACACATGTTTGGACAAGTATGTCAATCAGGTCTCCCATGCAGAAAAAGGGTGACACACCACAATTCAGACTTTATGATTAGGATAGCAAATCAAAATCCTTCAATAAGATTATCCACTTAATAAATTTGAGAAGGTGGCTGTGATTCCAATAGGTTTTCAAAATGCCATTCTCTTTCACAGAAAAACTTCAACTCCAGCCAAGGGGACAGAAAGGCACGTGTTCTAGTGGAAAAAACCCTGGTCATGGGATCACAAGACCGGGCTTGCCGTCTGGGCTCTGCCACTAACTACTTGTGTGACCTTAGACTCAGGTTCCTCCTGTAAGAAGAGGGGCTTGGACTAAATTATGTCTAACATAAGTTATAAAATCTAATTTAAATTAGATGTCATAAATTATATTGATTCTAGATGCTTCCTCTGCAATGATGGCATTTAGTCTGTTTTAAAGAAGAACTTCAATGAACATCCGGCCCGAAGATGTAATTCGAGGTGTCCTGATTCCACACTCCCAAATGGTGCTGACTGTGTTTCACTTACATCACTGAGAGCTTTCTGGGCTTGGGCGACCCTCCTCAGCTCCGGGCTATCGTTATATGGGTAAAACAAACTTTTGTCTGCTTCCCAGTCTTCAGTGTACAGTTTCTAAATCAGAAGAGAGTGAAAAGTTGTGAGAAAGTGAGATCACACTTACATGAAATACATAATTTTCAATTCCTTCATCAGTGGCACAAAGAACCAAGGGCAAGGTGGAGCAAAGGTAGACGGAGCTCACAGAGAACCTCCCCCTTTCTATTCAATCCAAGTCATGTTTATTAATAGCGTATCCCGCTTCTCCTGACAGATCTTATTTGCAAAAGGGCAAATGGGTCTGATTTTGTTTCATTTCCTTTCTGTCACTTTGCCTTCCTCCTGCAACAAGTACCAACACAAGTGTAAGGAGCCAGGAAGGTGCTTAGTGTACTTTATGTCAATAGCAAGGAATATCCAAAGTGTAGCACAGGATCTACAGGAAAACTTAAAACCTTACTTTGTGGGTGTCTCAGAGCTGGATCTCAGGTGCATCTTCTTCCTCCAGATTGTTCAGGTCCCCCAGGGGACCCTCCCCTCCACTCTGCCCAAGAGCTTTCTTCTCAGTTCCCCCTTGCCAAGCCTACCCCTGCAACCTCACACGTCTCAAAAGCTACTCACAAAAAGATTGGGGAACTGTATTTCGGATTATCAAGAATTTACTGCATACTCCTCTAAATGACGTAGTGGGAGGGCACAGGAAGAGAGAAGTGACGACGGAGCAGAGGCCCTTACCTTACTGAACATGGCTGTGTTCTTAACGGCTTGGACAAGTTCAGGGGCATCAGGGGGAAGCAGGTACTTATCCTTGGTGTCTTCCCAGTTCTGCTTGTATAAAACCTAGACAGAAAGAGCAGAGGACTTGTGGCTTGTTGTCTCCCCAAGGGCATGAGGATTTAGAGAACAAAGAAGAGCGCTGGGAAGATCTTTCATACCCAAGATGTCCTCGCACACAGGCTGCCAAGGTGCCCATGTGTTACTAGCATTAATTATGGAAACACTGATCCTGTCAACATCCCATAATACTCTTCCTGCATTACTGCATTACTTGAAAAAGCGTAATTTTTTTAAACTGAATCGTGACTCTGATTCTCTGTAGATTCCTTTCAAAGATTGCAACCTATCAGTCATTGGCTGAATTTGGATGGTAGACATGTTTCTTTTGACTCACATGGTATTTTTTAAAAGTGTTTTTAATTAGTTGCGTATATGTGAAATTTGGAGATTTCCCATAAAAATTCAGCCCCCAACTTCTTTGAAAAATAAATAAGAGGCTCTGGGGACACTGGGACCATATTTTGTGCAGCAACTGCCTGGAGCCAGCTCGCAGGGCTCAGAGTCTGCAATCCACCGTAGCTCCTACGGCTCACACTCATCTGTGCAGCCTCCCTGACATGTGTGGGCATTGGAGCTCACAGCGCCTGGGACCCGAGTGGGACCGGTGAGCAGGATCAGGCTTGCACAGTTTCCCCCTCTAAGGCCAGGCAGAAGTAATACACATGCTATTTAGTATCCCAGCCATCCATACCAAGATCTTACCTTACTGACTTGCTGCGACACTTTCTTCGCATGTTCAATGTCCTTTGCTTTTTCATCTACATGACAGATAGTTTTAGCAACATCGCCATCTACTCGATACTTAACCTGCAGAAATAACGCACTATTAGAGCTCACGACAGGCACGAACACGTGTGTATATTAAAGAATGAACTACAATCAAAGAGCATCGACCCAATCACTCTATGTCTGCATCACAAAGCATTTTAGATAGAAAACTGTGATCTCCAAAGATCCACAGAGCACCTGCATTTACTGCTGGTCTGCTTTCCTGGCTGAAATTCAGTCACCCTATGCTCCAGCACGGAGGACCGCAGTGAGTCGGAACTTCCATCTCGTATAACCTCTTAAGCTACATTGCTAAGCCACGCTTTTAGAAATCTCTTTGGATTGACATTTAGAGCCACATAAGCTATGGCCAATGCTTCCTCTTGATTTCTGGACTGGCTCACAATAATTCGACCCCTTAGTCTCTCTACACCTATTTAAAGCCCGAAATTCCTAGTGCTGGGCATATCTTTGAAATGTCTCTCTCTTTTATTTTAGCAATGCAGCCTACCTCACTGAGTTGGTCTTGTACTTTCTTGATTCTGCGAAGTTCTGGGGTATCAGTTGTGATGGCATATGGCTGTCCTTTTGCTTTCTCGTAGTTCTCCTTGTATTTATTCTGAAACGAATATCAGATATTAGCCTAAAACCTGACAAGATGGCAGCAGAAATTTCAGGCAAAGTACTCATCCCCGCCTGATTAAAAAACAATCCTGCAAGTTATGACAATTATCAGTTGTAACAGCTTTATTTTTGTCCCCTACCCTGATTCTTGACAAAAACGAAAATAGATTTGTTAATTGCTCTTCCTAAACATGGTTGGATGCTGGAGACAGTAGTCTTATTACAGACTATTGTCTTGGAAATGCCCTAAAATGATTCTCTCAATGTTGTTATTGTCTGAATACACACATAAAAAGCCTGAACCTCAATAGTTTTAGCAAATAAATCTAGAAATTGAGTCAAGGATGAAAAGATTGGCTTGCTAATACAATGCAAAAATATTCAATTCAGAAGTTGCAACTAAATCTCAGTGCTTTGGATAGCTGAGACACCAGCTGAATTAACGGAAAGTCTAAATTATGGATACTTTGAAAAGGAATGCAATTTTATTATTTCTGCTAAATATATAATGAGTTCTTGCTTTAAAAATAATGTGGGTAATTTATCATTATTAATGCTTCAAGAATACTCTTGAGTGGATTAGTCAACAATCTAAATTATACTATCGATTTAGTTCCTAACCACTTTTTAAAAATGTTATAAGGCTTTGCCAACACTTCATTCATATTCCCAGAAATTCTAGGATAGTAGTGTCTGAATTAATGAGATTTTATGGCAATAAGTTGACAGAAATAATTTCTATCTTCGCTAAACACTGCCATGATAAAAGAAGCAAGATAATCTTGTTTTTAGAAATCTGTCTTAGTAGCCTAAGTTTTAGATCATTCAAGAATCTGAACTAGAAATTTACCAAACAGTCCCCAAGAGTTAATGCTAAACCAAAAATGAATATTTATTGGCCAACCACAATAAGATGTTTTTGACATACGCACTAGTCCTATGTACCCAATGTCTGAAATGAAAAAAATTTTCATTTTTTTCAAGCCTCCAGAGGGTGTGCAATCAGGCTACTGAGAGAGATCTCAGCTCACGACGGACGGTCAACAAATTACATCCATTCGAATGGGTCTCAATCTGCTGCCAGTCAGAGTAACTTACAGAACCATATGTGGAAATCTAAGGACCAGGGAGCATCCAGAGCGGTGATTCCCAGTCTGGACTGTACATTAGAATCACCTGAGCAGCTTTCAAAACTCCTTCCACACAGGTCCCAAACCCAGACTGGCTGAGGCAGAACGGCTGGGGCATCAGCAGTTTTAAAGGTCCCAGGGGGTTCCAGTGAGCAGCCACAGTTAAAAACCACTGTTCTAGGGTACAGCCGAACATTCTGACCCTCAATTTCTGCAGAGTTCTTAGTCTGGTCCAGGTTCTCTAAACTACATGTTCTTCTTCACTATACACCTCTTAGAGGCCTTTTTACATACTGTTAGCTAGACTGCTTAAGAAGCATCCTGCTCAGATATAGTTTAAATAGATGTTATTTAGCTTCCATGAACTGATTTCAACTAAGTCTATATTTATGATTTCATTATTCTGATTGGCTAATAGTGATTAAATACCAGTAAATGCTTTATATTTGGCCTTTTGCTTATTTTGCAGGAATAATTTCAATAAGGATGCTTTCCCTGATGCTGCAAGGGTACCAATGAATTACAGGAAAGGAAAACTCAAGAGTCACAAGGGCTTATAATCCTGCAAAATAAGTTTTGTCTCATACAAGGTTGAGAAATGAAATCCAGCCAGCATCCAGAACAGAGTTGGTTGAGATGAGCAATTTCTCAATAATGAAACCAGATTAGCAGAAGTCGTTTTGAAACTTACTGTGCTAAATAGATCCTGCATTTTCTGACTGTGCGCAATGTAGGGGGTCATGAACTTGGAAGAGTCAACTTTCTTCCGGATGACCTTCTTCCTCTGCACTGGCTTTGCCGCTTCTGGCGGTGCCAGCTCAGGTCTGGAAGGTTTCGATTGCTCATAGTCAGATGTTGACCTTGTTGTCGTAGTTTCATAGAAATGTGTTATTGTCTGAAAATTTGACAAGCGATTCAACATAGTTATGAAAGTAAAAACTGTGATACCATGATCTCGATATTCTGACTTCAAGTTAGACTTACATTCCTGGTATCCATATCTAAAACAAGCCAAAGCAGAAAATCACACACTGGAGCCATTTGAAGGCACATTATGTTACATAAATCTTAATGCTGATTGTTCAAGATTGCATGGAGTAAAAACGTTACTCCTTATTAATTTGCAACATTACCTTAAAACACCATTTGCAGAAAGGAATTCAAACATTTTAAGGTAGGATAAAAATCAGAAGTAAAATATTCTTAAACATTTAAAATCGTCTTAAATTGTCTGAGTAAAGTAAAAGCAAATTGGGATGAGGGAACAAAAGATTAAGACAAATAAAGCTCAGATTCTGGACTTTATATTAACTTTTTACTAAGTCTAAGAAAAAGCTGTTGTTCTGCAGTCTTTTAGGCATTTGCCCCTGTAGTATCAGACCAAGAATAAAGAACTTAAAAAAAAAAAAGAATCACATCAATATTACAAGTGATTATCATTCTCTGGGATTAGTCAGTTAATTAATGTGAACTGGAGTGCCATTTACATTAGTAAATGGTGGACAAGAATAATGATGACAACATAGTGCGGTAATTATCCTCACAACAGTCCTGTGTATGTGGCAAATTACTGTTTCTTACAATAGGCTGTAGTGGCAGAAACTAAGGCCCAAACTTTGCGTCTAGTCCAAGGTTAAAAACACTGTATATTAGAAAAGAAAATAAGCAGCCAAGTCTTCAATCCATCTCATAGTATAATTTCCTTCACAGCTAATTTCATCTGTATCAAAGGAAGAATTCTAGCATCAATTATGGAAAGAGAAACTTAAGTAACAAGGAAATTGTACAAATATGATAACTCCCCCTAGCATTGTCAGATCATTGCGAATAAGTTACTTTCTGCTTCTTATTACTGACGTATGGTTGACCTTGGAAACTAACCAGTTTACAGCATCTACAGACATTAGTTTTCATGCAGTCATAGGCTCTCTGAGTGGGCTTCAGGGTTAGCCATCTATATTGTTTGTAGTGCTCAGGAGAAACTGCTCCATGCAGAAAAGAATGAGTGAGGTATTTCACCTTGAAAAAAGTTCCAACGTGGAATATTTATGGGAATGGTTTTCTCAGAATTGTTAACGTGCTAAAATCTAAGTAGCATTTCATGGCATCATCAGGGACAAAGGCTTGGAGGCATCATCCCTGTTGGCAGAGATGGTGCCCCACAAGTTACAGCTCTACACAATAAAACTGCTGGTCCTTATGCCAATCACAAGTCTACGGTCACCCCTTTGCTGCAGTCAGAGTGGTTAGAGCCACTATCATTACTCTAATTAGCATCCCCTACACCAAAAATACCACACAGGCAATGGGGAAAACCATCCCCCAGCCATCTTGGATATGTTGAATAGCAAAAACAGTGATAAAACCTGTCAAACAGGTAACGTTCATTCTTGTACCACCAGCTGCTGGGCACACACAGATGAGATATCCTTCCTTAGATTCTCCCTTTTGCCAGAGCTGTGGCCCTGGGAGTGTAAGAGGGGAGAAGGCTCTTCCTGCTTTAATGAGCATGCAGCCCATGCAGCTGTGGGCTGGGTCTTACCTCCCTCGGCTCCTCTTCGTAGACTGTCTCTTCTGTGTAGTACTATAAATAGAGCACAAAAGTATTGTCATGAGAACCAAAGCAGAAATCACTTCTCCTCTGCTTCAACTGAACCACGCGGGTTGTTTCACTTGCCCCGTTAATTTGCTATATCTGTGGGAAGGAAGGAGATGAGGGAGCCTCTTCATGTTTTGGAACTCATTTTAACTTTGTGAAAACTTCAGGGAAGCTGAAGAGAATGCCATCAGACTGGACGAGGAGACACAGAGTGATGAGAAACGTGTCTGAGGCTGGTTATTAATCAGGGAAAGCTATTTTATTTGGGACAAGTAAAACTTTTCCTTATGGTACCTAAGACAGAATTTGCTGAGAAAAGAATATAATAACAATGTCTTGAGTGTGTGAGTTGGGTAGAGAGGAACTGTGGTAAAACTCACTGTTAGCTGACCAAAAATAAAACAGAAACCTCAGTGTGAACAAAATCTTTAAATGGATTGTGCCATGGAAATAATAGATCCAAAGGCATATATGCATGTCAATTATTCCTATACCACCCTGATCACTAAGAAATGAGAGCTTCTTCTGGGGTGATGGGTGAATCCTTTCCAGTAGTGTGATGGTCCTAAAAGGGGTGCTAAGAGGAAAGTTTACAAATGCCAAGGGAAGAAGGAAAAAATGAGAAGATTCCTCATCACAAAATGTGGGAAAGTTAGGCAGCAATTTGCCACTGATGGTTCTGAGGTGCCTGCAGGCTGGATCTGAAATCAAATCTACTTTTGTTGTATTTCTGACATCACCAGCAACAAATAGACTCGGATAGGAACTGGCTGACATTTTGTTTCAGATGCGTCAGGAGAGTGGAATCCTGCCCCCAGTCTCACCCAGAAAGCTGGGCGAACAGAAGGAAAGACTGGTTTAGGCCACAGCACACGAGGAAAGGGATAAAAATGAAACACTTGGCTCAATTTCTCAGTCAACAAAATGTATAACATTTTGTGCTTCATTTCTCTTTTCTCTGCCACCAAAACATATACTCAGACAAAGGGGAAAACACTGAATGCAAAATTTCCCTCCAAGGCCTCCTTTCTTCTTTCCTCGGTTCAGTGAACTCTCATCGAGTTACTTAACCTCTGTCAATAGACCACATGCTCTATTTCACTTGCAGCAAAATTAGTGGAAGACTTGCCCAATGTCCCTCACTCTTGCATTCTCTTTGCTTCTGTACCATTTCTTTCTTTATTTGAAATCTAATTCTGTCTCTGTGTTCTTACACCTAGCAACAGAAATCATAAGCTCTAAAAAGACAGAAAATTTCTCTTTTACATGCTTGTGCCTTCATCGTATGGGAAATATCATTTGGACACTTCAGAATATTCTATTGATGCTGATCCACTTGGAACCATTCCTCTGGCCACACAAGACATCAGTGACTTGAGAAGAAATATTAAACTAAAATGAATGATTCACAACTGTTTCGGATTTTCTTAGCATCCAAGGAAAAGCAGCTCTTTGGTTGCCATCCAATATTACCTTTCCTGGGCTCTCAACATTGGTAAATAGATTGCAGAAATAAGCTTATAAAAAAGGCAACATTAGGGGCTGGCCCAGTGGCGTAGTGGTTAAGTTCACACACTCTACTTCAGTGGCCCAGGATTCCCTGGTTCTGATCCCGGGCACGGACCTATGCACGGCTTGTCAAGCCATGCTGTGGCAGGCGTCACACATATAAAGTAGAGGAAGATGGGCACGCATGTTAGCTCAGGGCACATCTTCCTCAGCAAAAACAGGAGGATTGGCAGTAGATGTTAGCTCAGAGTTAATCTTTCTCCAAAAAAAGGGCAACATTATCCAAACGATCGGCATTAACTCTCTGCCAAATCTCAGGTTTTTTTAGAGCTGTGCCACTAATTAGATGGTACATCCTTGTTTCTTTTCCTTTCTTTCCAAGTCTGTTTAAGTTTGAGTAGAAAGTCACAGCACAATTTTATTTAAATGTCCAAGATCCCTAGGAAATATATTCTTAAAACTAGTTCCTGCCTGTTCTGTGACCTCTTCCCTGACTATTTTCTCGAATCTGCCACCATCCCATTCTCAAGGCATCGTTTTTGAGGTCAGAGAGACCTTGGTTCTGAATCTCTGGCAGGAAGTCTATTAGTTTAGCACCTGCTGGTCAGACCCAGAAGCAGTAATGGGAAAAAAATGGCAAGGATGAGATGCCTAAAAATAGCCCCTTCCATTTTTATGACATCTAGTTAAATCAATCAAGTCTAGCACTAAGGACAATTTCCAGTGACTGATGAATACAATTATTTTAAGAAAGACAAGGGATATTTAAGTTGGCGGCTAAAAAGTATTCCCAGTATTACCAGCATAGGGAAGGCAATTTAATTTTTTATTGTGTTAGTGTTTGATGGTGATTATTCTGACCCTTAGGGATGTATGTAAAATGCACACTAGTGACAATATTGAACATTGAGGATGTGGCCTTTGGCATTTAAGCCAGAGCAGTTGAATGTTATATTGTATGAGATTGGTTCTGGGTTTTTTTTCATATTCTTCGGTAATAAAAGCAATTTTATTTGTAGAATAAAATAACGTTTTCTTCATCTAAATATAGCCTGGTCCATAAAATAATCTTCCAAAGACAAATGTTGGCACTTTCATTTGGAATTTGATTCTAGGTTAATTTCACTCTTACTAAAAAGCGCAGATTTTCAAAACTGCCTCCAAGTGTCTTGGGCACATGGAGCTTTTCCTATGTTTAGATCATCATGATTAATTGGTAATTCTTAAGCACTTTCAGATTCAGTGGCAATGTATTTATATGTATGTGACTCCAAAGGCAAGAGCTGATTAAGAAAAACCGTAACATAATAAAAACAAAATTATATGAAATAAACAATTAGCAACTTTGTAAAATGTGTCAGATGTCCACCAATAATCAAGATGCTCACTATTGTCTTTGCTCTTTTTCAAAATTCAAACACAAAAGCTAGTCTTGTTCCCTTAGATAAATGTAATGGAGTTGGTGGGAAAGTGTGGCTCCTACTGTCACTTGACATCATGAGTTTATTTTTATATATGTGTGTGAGTGCACATATAAATATCTATATAAAATCTCATATGTGCATATAATCTCACATATATATTATTCTGATCATTTAATCTGTATCGCCCTATAGATAATCAGCTCGCTGAAACAAAGAGTAAGTAGCTGTTTTCCTCTGTTGCTATGCAGACACCAAGAAAAAGAGCTCACTTTTCAGAATTTTCTTTTCATCTCCTCTGTCTGTTTGATCAGAGGGTTGGCAGTAAGGGAAAAAGGTAGTTTTAGAATACAAATTAAAATCCACCTTTACTCCACACTTTGTTTTTTAGAGAGTTTAAAGAAAAGCAAAAGTGAGAAACAGTGATATTTCTTTTCAGTTCTAAATCCCACATAATTATAGTGAAACTGAATGTAAAATATTCCTTTCTCGTGCTTTAATGATGACTCTTTGTGAAGTTATAATAGACAATGTATTTTTCGAATGATTAATTCACCTACAAGGCTCTGATTGTCACTACAGAAAATACTTTGCTGTCAGAGTTGGGGTTTTTCAATCTTACCTCCACCACCTCCTCATACTCTTCGTCATCTGCCATTTTCCCAGAGTAGTAGTGGCACCTACAAACTTTTCACATTCCAGACAAATGAAAATACATTAAAATCTCTCCCCAGGACTGAAATCATCTTATAACATTATAAAAATAGGATTACAACTAATCTATTCTACGTAGTCATATATTTTTGCGGGCTAATGAGAGAAGACATTTAAACACAGGTCTGAAAAACTGAAGCTTCCAATTTCTTTCTCTTGATTTCTTCAGGAACGCGTTGAGTACTGAGCCTTCCGGCTACAGGATCAATTTAGTGTAAAGGAAGTAGAGGAAGGGAGTGAGAGGGTTTGGATTCAAAGGAACAAGTATTTAAGTTCCCAAATACTTGGAGAAAAATATTTTCAGGCAATAACTATAGTGAAAGAAACTTCAGCTCAGCCTTTTGGAAGAAGTTGGAATTTTCTCCCCCAGCCCCAAAATTCTAAGCAGATTGAGTTAGGTCTCCGTACTGCTCTAATACGTGGGACACAGTATATCCTGTGCTTCAAATTAGAACATGTGAAAATAAATCTGCTGATAGATTGTAAAAGAAAAATAGAAACCTCAAGGAAATGGGGTTATTTTCTTCCCGAAAACCATTGGCTTGTATGAATTTTTCTCTTTCGTTTCTGTAGCTCCCGTTCCAACCTGGAAAATAACAAATTTTTAAAGCATTGATTGAAAGGCATGTAAGACTGTGGATCTTTGGTCTAAGTTTGCAGTTCAGGAACTAACATAAGGATCTCCCAAGCCCTTCTTAGTTTGACCCCAGAGAGGCAGAGTCTCTCTTGACAAAAGTGGATGATGAGTTGGAGCAGCTGTTCCTTTCCCTAAAGATATTCGCCATGTAAACCAATACCCCGCTGTGGCTGGTTTTGTTAAGCTAGCGAAACTGCCGCTCCTTCTGAGGCAAAGGAAGCCCAGTAGAACAGGATAAATATAGGAATGTAAAACATAGATCGTTTTTCATAATAACATATTTAGAAGAAAACAATCAAAGCCAAAAAATGAAAAAAAAAACCAATTTTGTTAGATAAGAAAGGCAACTCAGTCAAGCACTAAATTGGTTAGTGGAGGGCTTCACTCTTATCACACACTACTTGTCGGATATTAGTAGGGCCTGAGGAGGGCAATGGGGTCACAGACTTTCCCAGTCACATTGCCGTCACTAATTTCCCCAGTTAAGCCCCAAAATGTTAGAAAATACTTCGAGGGAAGTTGCAGAACATCTCCTGAAAAGTCATTACAGAAAAAGCCATAATTTGGCCTTACCTTCAATCTACCAAATAGTTTTTCTCAGCAGCAAAGCCTCTCTCAACTCTCCCCTCCTGAGAACCCCAGACAAGAGCCAGCGTGGTGCCTGGGCTCCGAATTATCATGTGGCGAGAACGGCCAATCAGATTTGGAGTCGCTCAAATTTCAGAAGCTAAATATACTGAGTGATCTTCTGAAAAGCACCTGTTCATCAATTCCACTAAAGGATCAAGGGCAACAAATTGCTTGCTTAGAACTCTCCAGACAGAATGGCATTTTACCTAACTTCCAGCATGTTGGGATTAAAATTTAGGTTCGAGCTCTCCTTTACTGTAGCCCTGTTGAATACCACATTCATGAGAAAGAATTTAGGAGAAAATTAGCACAACTTTGAGGGGTTCTGACCCTTCTCTAACTGCTTTCTTCATGTCATTTGCCCAGTCCTCACGGAGGTAAACATGCTTGCTCTCGTACAGCTCACCAGCTGAGCTACAGGCAAATTACAGGTGTTTTGAAAGAAATGGAGGAATAAGATCCAGAAAACATCAAGTTGGCAAGAACAGTTTTTTTTAACGTGATAAAATAAAGTGATAGGTGAAATATTTGGTGGTGACATTAGATAAGATATCCACAGGGTGTAATTAGAGAAATAGGCCCCATCATTTTTCTATCACTAAACCAGGGGGCCATGCCGAGATCGTATTCATTTCTTCTCCCTCCCTACGTAGAGCCGGCTGCCAGGAATACAGAGCCTCTCTCATCCATAACTGGATTACTGATTTTCCATTTTCTCAGATGGTTCCTAGAAGCAAAGTGTGAATGCAGGCACAAGAGGGTTCAATTTCCGAACAGCAAGAGCAGGTAAAATGGAAATCGGTAAATTACCAGGAGAAGATAATGCTCTACTAGGCACGTCAGAGTGGAAGACATTGACTTGTAAAAAGTATCTAACAATTTTCTACCTGAAGACCGTTTTCACTGGTTTAATCTCTCTCCACTCCTCTGTACTGAGGCAGAAATCCTGTGGGTCACCTATATCCTGATCCAGATTTGAGATTCAACATATTGTAATAGGTCTTTTTTAGTTAAATGTGGGGAAGTAATCTTACATTTCACACATATGTACCTCTCCCTCTCCCGTGATTCATACGGTGATCAACAAAATTGAACTTCATTTTATCATGTTAACTATCATTCCTCTTCATTTTGTATGTTCTCACAGATCTTATGACCGAGGGATATGTGCGTACTATGAGATCGTTCACTTGGTAGCTGCAAACTAGAAGAACAGTGACTTACTATTCATTATGCGTTTTAAAAGATGGTGTTCAGTTGATAAATAACACAGGCCCATTTTTAAAACAACGTATAGCACAAAATTACATAAGGTAAAAAACAAGCATAGACATTCTAATGCTAATCTGAAATTATGCCCTCTCAGGATGAAAGAGCAACTCTGTCTACGAGACATTTTTCTGGCCTATCTTTGGTCTCTTCTGTGGGACAAGAATAAATTGACACCCTGATTTATTGGTAGGTTCTTGTTACATGCCTTGCACATAGTAAGTGGTCAATCAATGTTAGCTATTATTATTTTTTTATTACCTTTTTTTGACATTTTATTGGAGTCTTCCCCTTTACCCTACATTAAACTGAAATACCAAAATATTATGAACCTTCTGAAATAGAGAGTAATCTGAGAATTTATAATAAGTGGGAGCTTGACTAGAAGCCTACTAATTGACTACAAAGCAAAGAAGGGTACAGTTAGGTGCCACTAGCAGAGCTTCAGGCGATGCCAACCTAAATATGAAAGTACAGCAGTGTCGTGTCTGAGAACTAGAAGAGATTCCACGGGGGAGATGGCATCACAACAGAGTTTTTGTTGTTGCACATTATTTGATTTCATGAGTTACTTTAATCAAATTGTATATACACATCATTTAAGAATTAAATAGTTTTGCAAGGCTTGTTACTAAAATCAGTGGCCCTGTTCCCACTGTTTTATTTTCCCTCCCTGGAGACAATCATGTTAACTCTTTTAGCTGAATCTTTCGTTATTTATCTCTGCACATTTAACGAAGCGTCTGTATTGCTCTTTTCTGATTTTTCCACCCATGGGCATTATCTGTTAGGTTTCCACATTGGAAGATGATGCTTGAGTTCACTTTCATATAAATCCCCACTCTCACCAGACACAAACCTCATCTTCCATCTCTCTATCCTCCCAATCAGGATCTATTTGTGTAATTCAGAATTCAATGCTTACATTATTATTAGCAAAAGGCTGATCACAGCTGAACTCCATATATTATGATTTTTTTTCTTTTCCTGAGCAAGGATTTGTTTTCTATATGTAAGATATATGTTCTGAATTGATATTTCTTTCTCTGTCCTTTTTTCCTCCCTTGGCTTAATTTTTCTAGACAAGTAGTATCCAAGAGTACTTTCTGTAATGATGGAAATGTTCTATACCAGCACCATGCAGTATGGTAGCTGCTAGCCACATGTGGCTATTGAGCATTCAAAATGTGACTAGTGTGACTGCAGAAGTGAGTTTTTGTATTTTTTATTTAATTTAAACTTGAATAGCCACAGGCAGCAGGTAGCTATGGTGTTGAACAGTATAGTTGTAGACACTTATCACTATTGACCTCAAACTTCTGTCTAAATCTGCTCTCAGTATTTTCAAAGACATCAGATGGCATTCTACAATGTACCCATTTCATCTTCTTAGATTTCTCAGGGACCTTTTTGTCCAATCTGGACAAGTTCCCTCTGTCGCTGGTGCTCAGCTCTCATATTCATCACCATTTATTGTCATTCTGGGGATTCCTCTCTTCTCTCTCCTGAATTTAAAGCTGGGTTTCATGGATCCCACGACTTCCTCTTTCTTGATGAACTTCCTTGTTTTGACGGAAGATATCCCCCAGTAGTTTCCTGAGACAGAGTATATAGGAGGTAAAGATCACATCCGGCATGTCTGAAAATACCTTTATTCATCTTCACTGTTGATTGACATTTGGCAGGGGGTAGATTCATGTTCCTTAATCATTTTGATGTCATTGTCCCACCATAGCCTAACTTCCAATGCTACTAGTGAAAAGTCTGACGCCATTCTGATCCTTGCTGTAGGACTTGTTTTTCAGTCTCCCTGAAAATTTGTAAGCTGTCTTCTTCTTCATCTCCAGAACGCCGAACTCTCACCTCCCTTCATGAGGATCTTTTCACCTGTTGTTCATGGCACTTGGTGGACCCTTTCAGTTTGGAAAGTCGTAAACTTCAGTTCTGCAAGCTGTCTTGAATTGTTTTCATGATCTCCTCTCCTCTGTTCTCGTTCTACACTTCCTGTTGTTCAGATGTGGAATCTCCAGGACTGGTCCTCTAGTTTTCCTCATCTCTTCCATCTTATCTTTCAATCTCTTTGTCTTTTGCTCTTCTTCCTGGGAGAGTGTTTCAACTCTATCTTCCAACCCTTCTATTCAATGTTTTTGTTTTTTGTTTTTGCTATCATATTTTTAATTTCTGAAACTTTTGTGTTATCTGAAAGAGGATACTTTTTAAAGTATCCTTTTCATCTATCCAATGTCTTCTCTTATCTCTCTGAGACTATTAATGGTAGGATTTTTTAAAAGTTCTCATCTCACGGTATATTCTGTTTCCACTATTTCCCCCACCCCATTTGTGCATTCTGGTCTTTATATCAGAGACATTTCTAAGTCATCTAGTGATGCCTGGTACTGTGTTCTTAGTGAAGAGTCATATTTAATGAAGAGCTGATTGAATGGGATGTTCTAACTCTGTGTGTGGAGCTCCTTGAAGCGGGAGTCCACTGCATGGTGATTGACCTGGTCTGTTTCCTTGGGGGACCCCTAGTGTCAGAATGTTTAGGTTTTTCTTCTTGGGCTACTCAGATTCCCCCAAAGCAAGATTTCATGATTGCCAATAGCCAGTAGAGAAAAAGGCCTGGGGGAGTCAGCATCCCGTATATAAACATGCCCTTTACCCCCTGTTTTCTGTACGGTGATGATGGCCTCAACTGTTCCTGAACTCTCCTGGTCTAGAGCCCCTCACTTTCACTTTATCCAGATAACAACCTGCCATCTTCTGCTGGAGAGGGAGGGACATTCACTGCCTGTGTAAAGCACAAAGTCAATCTTAGGAATGTAGCTACATCTTAAACAGCCTTTGAACCAATCCTCCTGTATTGGGCCCATTCTCCCGTCTCCCACTTCCACATACTTCTGTGCCACAATGCTTCATCTTTGGGGGTTCTGTGGAACAACTCAGGTTGCTCCTCAATATTAAATTAGAACTCTACTTTCTTGGTTCTTCCAAATGGTTGCACTCATTATTCTCTATTTCGCCTTCCAAAATGTTATGGCTCTGGTCTCTCCTCTTGTTCTTTTTGTCTTTTGATTTTTCCCAAAAAGTCCAAATACTGACATTTTGGAGGAGTTTTGTATTAGTCAGAGTTCTCCAGAGAGGCACAACCAATGGGGTATATATAGATACATATACAAGGAGACGTGTAGGAATTGGCTCATGCAGTTATAGAGGCCAAGAAGTCCCACAATCTGCTGTATACAAACTGGAGAACCAGGAACGTCTGTGGTAGATTACAGTGTGAGTCTGAGGGCCTGAGAACCTGGGGACCACTAGTGTAAGTCCTGGAGTTCGAAGGCCCAAGAACCAAGAGCTCTGTTGTCCGAGGGCAGGAGAAGTTGGAAATCTCAGTTCCTTCATCTCCCTTCCTTCATCTTCTTGTTCCATTTGGGTCCTCACCAGATTGAGTGATGCCCACCCACAGTGGTGAGGGCAGATCTCTTTACTCAGTCTACCGAATCTTATGGTGATCTCTTACAGAACCATCCTCACAGACACGCCCAGAAATAATGTTTTACCAGCTATCTGGGCATCTCTTAGCCCAGTCCAAGGTGAATATCATAAAAGTAACCATCGTAGGTTTTAAAGAGGTAACGTAAACACATGTATTGAACTTATCATCTTTACTTAGTAGAGCAGGTCATTTTAAAATTTTGTGTTGAGGGGTTGGCCCCGTGGCCGAGTGGTTAAGTTCGCGCGCTCCGCTGCAGGCGGCCCAGTGTTTCGTCGGTTCGAATCCTGGGTGCGGACATGGCACTGCTCGTCAGACCACGCTGAGGCAGCGTCCCACATGCCACAACTAGAGGAACCCACAACGAAGAATACACAACTATGTACCGGGGGGCTTTGGGGAGAAAAAGGAAAAAATAAAATCTTTAAAAAAAAAAAAATTTTGTGTTGAAAAGTTACACATACAGAAAAGTGAACAAATTGTAAGTATACATCCCATTGAATTTTCAGAAAGTAGCACAGCTATGTCACCTGCACTCAGATCAATAAACAGAGCATTACCAGCATCTAAAAGCCCTGTTCGTGTTCCATTTTAGTCCTCACCTCCACCAAGAGCAGTCATGACTTGACTTTTGTTACCATAGCCAATGTTGTCTGCCATTTATGTTTATATAAATTTAATCATATTTTGTGTACTTTTTTCACTCAACAATATGTTTGTGAGATTTGTCCTCATTATCGCCCTGCAGTTTTAGTCCATTCATTGTCTTAGACGTATAGCGTTCTGTTGAGGTAGATTCCAGTTTGGGGCTATTGTGATTAGGCCCCACTATTTCTTTCAACTTGTCACCAAAGTCCAACATGCATACAGACCTAGATCTCAGTTGCAGGAGCCAGATCCTTATCCTAAGACATCCTGGTAGCTTTTGAGTTCTCAGTGGAAAATGGAGTGTGGGACTTGGGACTTATTGCTGAGCTGGGGGACAAGATGTGGCCTGCAGTCAACTGCACAGTTCTCCTTCTGGTGCCTTACGTGATTATTGATGTGAATTAGATGAATAAACCTTTTATGAAATAAAGACTGTGAGGTGGCCCCATGATGATCCCTGCCTCCTGGTGACACTCTGTGTGTAATCCCCTCCTCTTGAGGGTGACCTGAGACTTGCTTCTAACCAATAGAAGATGGCAAACCTGTGAAGATGGCATTCCCGAAATTACGCTTCATTATATAAGACTCCATCTTGCTGGCAGACTAGCTCTGGGAATTCTCCCTGCTGGCTTGATGAAATAACTGACCGTGCTAGGGCAGCCCCTATGGCAAGGAACTCTCGTAAGCCTCTAGGAATTGTGGGAAGTCTCTAGGAGCTGAGGGCAGCTTCCAGAAGAAGCCAGAAAGAATCTGGGTCCCTCAGTCTTATAGCTGCAAGGAAATGATTATGCTGCCATCATGAGTAAGCTGGGACGCAGATTTTTCTCCCACTGGAACCACCAGATGAGGACACTGACTGGTCAACAAACTCGTTGCAGCCTTGTAAGGCTCTAAAGAGGGCCCAGCTAAGCCATGGCCAGATTCCTGACCCACAGAAACTGTTGGAAAACATATTGTGTTTTAAACCACTAAGTTTGTGGTAATTGCTTATACTGCAATAGAAAACTAATACATCCTTTGTTCAGCTCTCAGTGGAAAAAAGAAATTAGACTACGCACAAGAATTTAGGGTATTTCTTTTTAATAGAGTTTATTTTTTAGAACAGTTTAAAATTTACAGAAAAATTGAGAAGATAGTGCAGAAAGTTCCTGTATACGTAGAACCAGTTTCTCCTGTCATTGACATCTTACGCTAATGTCATACATTTGTTGCAGTCAATGAACTAATATTGACAGATTATTATTAACTAAGGTCCATCGTTTATTTAGGTCTCCTTAGTTTTTACATAATATCTTTCCTCTTTTCCAGGATCCCACATTACATTTGGTCAGCGTGGCTCCTTGGCTGCGGCAATTTTTCAGACTTTCCTTATTTTAGGTGACCTTGACAGTTTAAGGAGTGCTGGTGTGGTATTTTGTAGCATGGTCCACTATTGGAATTTGTCTCATGTTGTTCTCTCGAGTTTTGAGTAATTGGGAGGAAGACCATAGAGGTAAAGCGATATTGTCATCACATGGTATCAAGTGGACATGCTATCAGCATGATTTATGACTAATGATATTGGCCTTGATTACTTGGCTCAGGGGTTTGTCAGGTTTCTCCTCCGTGAAGTTACTCTCCCCCAACCCCTTTCCATACCATACTTTTTGGAAGGAAATCACTACACACAGCCCACACGGAAAGAGAGGGAAGTTATGTTCCCCCACTTTTAGGGCAGAGTATCTACATGAAATATTTGAAATTCTTCAACATGGGACATTTTTCTCTTCTCCCCAATTTATTAATTTATTCAATCATCATTTATATCAATAAGGACTCATAAATATTATTTTATACTTTGGGTTATAATCCAGTACTAATTCACTTATTTTCTTATTTCAATTGATCCAGCTTGACCATTGGGAGCTCTTTCAGTTGGCTCCCGTGCTCCTTTGACCTACCCTCATCAATGTGTGTGTATGTGAGCACTTTCTTACTTTCTGGCAACACAAGATACTCCAGGACTCCAAATATAAACATACATTTCAGTTTAAATATGAAAGTAATAAATGTTCATTGTAAAAATGTCAAGCAATAAAGATTTATGTAGATTATAATATGAAAATTCCCATTTATTTAACTAATATTTATTGAGTATGTACAATGTACCAGGCAATGTTCTAGGTGCTGCCCTCAGACAGCAGTCACCACTAGTTCACTGAGCAAGATGTGTGCTCCGCATTTTGCTTATTAACAGAACACTTTAGTTTGGGACAGAAATATGCCCGGTTAAAAATACACTCTTCCTGAATTCCCTAAGAGTTAAGGGTAAACTATGGCACAGTTTTGCCAATAAGATTTAAGTGTAAATCTAAGGAATAAGGCATGTGGGAAAGCTATAATTTTACTGATGAACAGGGTCAGATCCAGCTAGCATATGCCATTTTCCTCTTGCCATTCTTCCCTTCTCTATGCCTGGAACACAGATGTAATGACTGGGGCAGAGCAGCCATCTTAAGACTATGAGGATATAAATCATACACTAAGAATGGTAAAGCTAGAAGGAGCATTAGCCTTTAATGACTTCCTTAATTTTTATATTTTGTAATTATTTTATAATTTAAGTTTAATATACAATTCTACAAATAATTATATTGAGATCATTTTAAATTTTCCTGTATATTACATATTAACATTTTCTATTTTTCACTTTACTGACTATTAATAAAGTTGGTTATTTTTTCCTCTGTTTACTGACCATTTGTATCTTTTATTTGTGTATTGCCTACCCATATCTCCCCTCCTACATTGATTTATAGGCATTCTTAAAATACTATGGATATTAGCCATTTGTCTCGTGTATATTGTGAATATTTTCCTCAAGCTATTTGTAGTGTCAGTAGCCACAGAGATATTTTAAATTTATTTGTAGTCAAATCAGTCAATCTCTGCTTTCCAGTTTTGACACTGCTTATTGAATGAATTGAATTTGAAATGCCACTTCTACCACATATTGAATTAACATGTACTTCTCTTTCTAGACTCTCTTGTGTTTTTCTTGTTTTGTTTTCTCTTTACATTCTGGGTTTTGGGGGTTTGTTTTTTGCTTTATTTGATTTTGTTTTTATTGTGAAGTGTAATATACAGAAAACTAAATGAAATTTATTTGTACAGTTTAGCAAATGGTCATAAAGTGAGCATCCACATAACTACCACGCAGGTATAGAAAGGTCATCTGTATCCTGACCTTGACAGTAATGATTTCCTTGCTTTTATTTTTAACTTTACCATGACTGTATGCATTCCTAAACAATATAATTTAATTTTGTCTGTTTTTAAATTTTACATAATGGAATCACGTTATCTGCAATTTTTGTAACTTTTCACTTAATATCATCTCTGTTGATTTTTATTATTGCATAATATTCCATGTATTACCATCCTTCTATTTATCCATTCTGCTGTTGAGGGGGAATTGAGTATCTAGCTTTTGTCAATTAAGAACAAAGATGAAATGAACATTCTTGTACACGTATTCTGGTGCTCACAGACAATTAAATGATCAGAGCATGTAAGCAGGAGTGGAAATTCTAGGTCAAGAAGCTTACTTATTTTCAACTTTATTAAATAATGCTTCTATTTCCCAGAGTTGGTACAATTGATATTCTCATCAGTCATGTATGCTCCCAACCTGGCTACCACTTCAGATTAAGCTTTCCAAAATTTGTCTATCTGATGAGTGTGTAATAGTATAATCTCGTGGTTTTAATTTCCATTTTGATGGTTGCTAGTAAAGTTTAAATCCTTTTTGGGTGTTTATTAGACATTTGGATTTTTTTTGTTTTTTGAGAAGTGTCTTTCTAATTCTCTTGCCCATTTTCCTCTTGAGCTGGTGGCCTTTTACTCATTGATCTGTAAACCCTCTTTATTCTGGATACTAATCTTTTGATGGTTACATATACTTGCAAATATCTTCCCCCTCTCTGTGGCCCATCTTTGCATTATTTTTATACTGACATGTGATGAGCAACAGTTTTTAATTTTCATGTAATCAACTTCATCAATCTTCTCCTTTGTGACTAGTGCTTTCAATAAAAAATCCTTCAACCCCAAGGTCATGATGACGTGCTCCCATATACTCTACAAAAGGTTGGAGTTTCACTGTCACACTTAAGTCTTTACCTGGAAATTATTATTTTTTTATACAGTATGAAGAAAAGACTTAATTTTATTTTTTGCACATGGATAGCCAATTATTGTGCCTGCGCCTTTTATTAAAAATTCCATTGTTTCCCCACTGGATGAAATTCTCCCTCTGCTATCACTTTCAGAGCTCCCTATTCTATCCACTGGACTATTTGTCTGTCCCTGGACCAGTACCACATGTTTTAATACTGTAGCTTTATGATCTGCCTTGATATCTGGAAAAGCAAATCATCCCACCTTACCCTTTATCTTTAAGACAGTCTTGGCTATTCTTGTCTTGGATATTCTATATAAATTTTAGAAGCAGTTTATCAATTTCCTTAAAAAGTATAGTCTCTTTTGTTCAATTAATCTATTGAACTATTAATAGATCTATTAATCTTAGAAACTGACTGTTTCTAAGTCAGTATCACACTGTTTTATTACCGTAGCTTTCTAATATCTTTTGATATCTGTAGAGCAAGCTGCCTTCATTCTTCTAAAATTCATTTAGCTATTTTTATACTTTTATTCTTTTAGAAGTACTGGGAATTAGCTTAGGAAGTTCCATGAAAATTATCCTTTTTTAATAATTATATTGAATTTATAGGTTTATTTTATAAGAATTTATACTTTCACAATGTAATCTTCCTATCCAGACCCTTTATAACATCCATCAGTAAAGTTTTATGGTTTCTTTATATAGATCTTGCACATAAAGTAGTATAAGTATATTCCGAAGTATTTTAAAGCATTTATTGTCATTGTGAATGAGACTTTGTATAGAATTCCTAGTAGATACTATGTATCAAGTTTCTTATTCTTTGTTGCTATTTCTGATTTTTCGTTCATTATCATTATTAACTTTTTTTGTCAAACTCATTGGGGTTTTGAGAAAGGTGGAAATAAATGTGTGTAGTCAGTCAGTCATCTTGAAACCAGAGCATCCACTTTGAGTGGATTTTGATGGGACTTTAAGGGTTGGAAATGACAGGGGGAAGAACATTCCAGGATTGGTGGATAGTATGAGCAAACGCACAGAGGTAGGAAGGTGTGCTGCATGTTTGAGGAATGAAGGTGAATCTGGTTTAGATCAAGTCAAGTAAGAAGCAATGAAAGGCCACGAAGTAGAAGCTATGCTATGGAGGACCCTGAATGCCTAGCTGAGCAAAGGGAAATTTTATGTTTGGACATTGTCATGCTGTTAGTATCTCCTACGTTCAGCTCTTGTATACAGCTTTAAGTCAATCAGACAGTAGCAAAGTAGAAATACATCAGAAACACACATTATATGGTATACAATTAAACATATTCAGTTATGAAACGTGCAGATTCAGTAACACAGTGGGACCATAGGTATGAATATAAATTTATATTAGCATTGAAAAGAACTTTCTCAAATTATCAAACCTCCCCGGTGTTATCTGTTTCCCAAAATCCACGTTGAACACTGTAAGTTACCAGTGTTGCCCGCTCATCCTTCTAAATACTCCTACCTCCTCCCACTGATGTTCCCTAATATCAGACCCCGTGAAAAATACGTAAGCATAAGAGAGGGAGATTTAAAAATGTTAAATTACCCTCTGACCCATTTCTAGGTTCCTTTTTTCTTGTCTCCAATCTCTTGTAGGACTCGGACATAGGTTTGTCCTCTAAGTATGCTTTTTCATGAGGTTTTATTGTTTGGGGAATCCTGCCTGTAGCAGCGTGGCTCTTGATCTCTGCATTGACATGAAAACAGCCAAGAGTTTTCTTTGTTTTGCTTCTATTGTCCCCTCTCCACAGCCTACCCCCAAATTCTTCTTTCAACTCACCGTCCAGTTATTCAATTGTTCTGGAGTAAATTATCAGAATTTATAACTTAGTGCCCTTCTCCAACAAGACTTTGCAAGTGAATGGGTCTCAAAAAATGCTAGCCTTAAATTGCTGATTTCTAAGGAGTTTCCAATATGAGATATAAAGATAAAATAGCAAAGCTGGTTTTCCTGTCTGACTTGTGAACTAACTTCATAGGCAGTACCTCCAAATCATGCCCCACACAAAAATTATATGTGCGTATGTGTAGGTATGTATATGTATGTGTGTGTGTATTTTTTTCCAGGAAAACGACTTCCCAAATACTAGTTTGGATACATAAGTCCTTACATTGTTGTTAAAAATAAGGTCTAGTGTCTGAAAATTACTCATTACATGTATTTGTATACACACATATACGTAAATATGAACATAGAGGCAAGCCACAGAACTTGCAACATAAAAGGTGCCTCTAGCTTAACCGACAGTTTTTTAAATTGAATATACACTTCCACGTTCATTAGTGTTTATATGAGCTGGTCTTGGGGGAGGGAGGAAGGTGTCATATCATCTCTAGTGAGCAAGAGAAGGCAGTATGGAGGGGGTGGCATTTTATGAGGTCCTGTATATGCCAAACCAACTCACCTAAGCAGCCCTTGGACAACGATTTATTAGATTGCTGTTTTTATCTTTTTTAAAAAAATTGATTAGGGGCCGGCCCGTGGCGCAGCGGTTAAGTGCGCACGTTCTGCTTCGGCGGTCCGGGGTTCACCAGTTCGGATCCCGTGCAGACATGGCACTGCTTGGCAAGCCATGCTGTGGTAGGCGTCCCATGTATAAAGTAGAGGAAGATGGGCATGGATGCGAGCTCAGGGTCAGTCTTCGTCAGCCAAAAAAGAGGAGGATTGGCAGCAGATATTAGCTCAGGGCTAATCTTCCTCAAAAAAAATAAATAAATAAAAATAAATAAAAGCAAATTTAAAATGAATAAATAAATAAAAATTTAAAAATTGATTAAATAGTTCTGAATGCTCTGTGTGAGATTAATAAGCAGTCTGGAGATGCCTCACTCACTTGACAGAGTTTGAACTAATATCTAACTCGTCTTTCTGTCATTGTCACTGGGACCAGGTTATTTTCCAAGAAGGAAAGCGAATAGGAGAGAGTTTGTCAACAGTTAGTTTTCATGATGAGTCGTGCAGCATTGGAAGTTGGAATGTTTGACAAGACAGCAAATATGGGCAGGTAAACAGTGGACGACAATTGTCCTGTTGATTCCCAGGTGCGGTGAAGTCCTAGGAGGATCCCTGGAGTGCAGATCTATTCCTGAAATCCAGTTCATCATGGACTGGACAGTCTAGCAGACCTATTCAACATGAGAGGTCTGGAGGTCACAGAAAAACTGGGTCAATTCTGTCATCTCCAGTGTCCTAAGAAATACTTTAGGGAGGGCGCTATGGGCTCTGAATTAAACAGATAGTCTCTGATCCACACTGAAGCCTAATTTGGTGCGCCCCTGGAATCATCATTTCAGGAGACAGCTGCCTAGGGTGAGCATGACCTGGGGCTTGGCTGAATTGATATTAGCTTTTTCCAAAGTGGAAGCCTGGTCCCGTAAAATCTCTCTGTGGCTTCTTTTCCTCATAAGTAAACAAGGGAAGTGGGCCTAGCCTTTCCCAGTATGAGTTCCTGAGAATCATTAGTCTCACGACTTGGTCCAGGAAAAGGGGGTTACATTGTCAACAAATATGGGAAATGCTGAGCATTATGACCCCTCTATGTGGGCACATTCAACTGTAATGGCTCCAAGAAATAAAGCCTCAAAGCAAAAGAAATCTATTGGCTTGTTCTGTTTCATCTTGCATGCCTGAAAATTACACAACCACAGGACAATACCGTTAAGTAACATCAGCCAACTTCGTCCCATAGAATATACCTCATGAATCCCTATGATAACGCATGTCCAGAGTGGCAACTGCAGATCTGCCTTGGTCTAAACCCAAAACTTTGGGACTAGCACAGAAAAAAACCTGGCGCCCAAGGCTGGGGAGAGAGAGTCTGTTTACCATCCTCCCTATTTCTGACCTGCATGCCACTTAACTTACAACAAAATATGCTACTCTTGAAAATCACTCCCCTGCTTTGGGACTCATTTTCCTCATCTGTAAAATGAGTGAGCTGTATGACCCTTTCAGCTCTGTCATTGCATGAAATATCTTCCCATGTGTGAGGTTCACTTTAGAACTTGGCCTCTGCCTTGCCCCTTGGGCTGCTGAGTGACAGACACCACAGCTAATCCTCCATAAATAGATGTTCCATATCTTGGGTCACAGGATGAATTTATAGCTAAAGATTGACACATGGAAACTTTCAAACAAGACTGATTTGACCTCCAAGAAAAAATATTTTACACTATATTTAAAACATTATATTACACTATAAAGCAATGGTATATCTTTTACTTAAAAAATATGACTGATAGTCCTGATTTTTCTTTTACAAAATAAGTTTAAAGCTAACCAATACTTACTGAGCAATTTCTCTGGACAGGACAACATCCAAGAGGCATTTCAACATACCTTAGGGCTTTCCTAGGAGCCATTAGGGTTAAAAATGACTTTTTACCTAGAAAATTCCTATTTGTTTCCTTTTGCTTTTTATGAAAAGCAATGAAAGAGTTTTCAATGTAATTACTACAGTTCTTGATTGGCTACAGGTGTGCCTCATTCAACCACCCCAAGAGCTTAACAAGTAGCAGAAACATCTGGTTTCTTTGTCATTTTGCTTAACTCTGAAAGGTGACAAAAGGAATATCATTGCAACTGATCTAAAAATAAATCCAAGGCTGCAGAGATGGGAGGGACCAAAAGTAAAATGCAAATTTTATTTAGATGCCCAGGAAAATATGACTTTCAGGGAAGAATATTTAAAGAAATACTCAAGTCATGATACCTTAAGTGAGAAAAAGTAATTGTGAGAAACTATGAGATAATAAACTAGTAATGTATTAATCTTAAGTGAATATCCAAAATAAAATCCTAACCCCATTAACAGTTTGGAAGTTACTTCTGATTCTTGGAATAAGCAGAGTTCTACAGATAAGGAAAAGTAAAGAATATTAACTCTAAAACGTGCTATTCCCAGAGGCTGAACAGCTGGCGTCCTTAGAAAACCTAAAGGAATGCTTCTTCCTAGGCCACCTCCATACAGCTTATTGCCTTTCTCTCCAGAGGCACAGAATGGAAAGGGGCACAGAATCACAAGGGTGGTTGTTGCTTTGCCATGCCGCCTAAAGGCCTAGACCAGGAGGCTTATCAGGAACCAGTGTTGGCATTTAGCTAGAAACTACCCCAGGCGGTGCTTTATCAATGTACAGTCTCTCCCTGGCCCTTTGAGTATATTCCACCACTTCTAAAGCTGCATCTGCACCTCTGAGGCTCTTGTCCTCATGACTAAGAGAAGCTGTACTGCCCGGTAAACTGCAGACCAGAAGTGCCAAAGAATTAACACATGGTCCTGGTCACCAGATACCACACTCAATAATGACTGTCAGGAGTTTTGGTATAAATACCCCAGCTCCCTCTCACCTTAGTAGGGATAATTTTGAGGCGTGTGCTTTGTGCTGATCCCAAGTTTCTCTGTGGCTTAATAGCTCTGCCTTCTTTCCCCGTGTAACATGCCTTCCTCTGCTGGAGTTGCTTGCACTTCTTAAGTAAAGTACTTTCACTTAAATCCTTCTTCAATGTTTGCATCTGGGAAAATCCACTCAGACTCATTGTGGGGATGGCCCTGTGGCTGAGTGGTTAAGTTCACACGCCCTGCTTTGGAAGCCAAGGGTTTTGCCAGTTCGGATCCTGGCCACAGACCTAGAACCACTTATCAATCCACGCTGAGGTGGCGTCCCACATAGCGGAGCCAGAAGGATCTACAACTAGAATATACAACTATGTACTGGGCGGCTTGGGGAGAAGAAAAACAAAAAGAAAAAGATTGGCAACAGATGTTAGCTCAGGTGCCAATCTTTAAAAAAAAAAAAAAAGACATTGTATCCAATGGCCATTTCACAATTTGAGGAAGAGAAGTTCTCAAAAACAAGTAATGCTGCACAGGGGCGTGGTTGTACACGAAAGTCTCATCTCCGTCATGCTCAAGCTCTCCAAAGACCATTCTAATGGGCAGGTCCTGGTTCCTTAGTGTCGCCTCACCTATGTCTTTTAGCCCACCTAAAGTGCTCTCCTTCATCTTCTCAGCTAACCTGTGTCTAAGTCCTTCCTAGAAGCTACATCGAAACATAACTATACTATTCTCTGGGACAGTGGTTCTCAAACTGTGGTCCCAGGACCAGCAGCATTAAGATCACTTGGGAACTTGCTGGAAATGCAAATTCTTGGGCCCCAAGAATTTAGGCCTATTAGATCAGACGCTCTTGGGTAGAGGCCCAGCATTTCTATTTTAAGAAGCCCTCCAAGTGAGTCTGATGCACGGTAAAGTTTCAGAATACTAGGAAGTATTTCCTATCACCCCCAATCCTTCGATGAAAATCTCCAACTCCAGTTCCCCATCATCTTCCACATTTAGTCAGCCAACTTAAACTCTCAGCGCTACCTCCTAAATTTCTCTCACATCGACCTCTTTTCTCCTTCTCCGTCACCACTGGTTTAATTTGGACCAATCCTTATCTCTCACCTGAATTATCATGCAGCCTCCCAATTGGTCTCCCTGAATCCAGGCCTCCCATCTATTCTCCATCAGCCACTAGTTTTACGTCTAAAATGCAAATGTGTTACGTCCCTCTAGTGCTTCAAATGCTTCCACCTTGGCCTGTCCTCTTAATGTAAATCTAAGATCCTTAGGATCTGCATGCAAGGCCATTTGTGATTTGGCTCCTGCCCATCTAACTCTTTCTGGATGACAAACACACCAAAGTATCTACAGCCCACTTCCCTCTTCATCCCCTCAAGGACTACCTGAAATATCTCTGTCACAGGTGCATTCCTGACCATCTTAAAGGCCCTCCAGTGCCCCTCGTCAAACAAGCCATAGGCAGGTCAAGAACAACCCTTCAAAGCAACATCAGATCTTGGAGGGGATCAGTAGCCTAAAGCAACTCAGGTTGCAGCAGTCAAGAGAAAAGAAGGAGGATGGGACCAAAGACAGATTTTTCTTTCCTTGCTTAGTATTTCTCAGGACAGGCCTACTCCCCAGGGCGCAGTCAAGCCTCGTGGCTTCCAGCCCCTTCTGCCTTTACTATATTTGGCTCTGGGATTTCTTACATCTCTAAACTCTTTGAGATGAATTCCTCCTCTGTAAACTGGAGACAAATGCTTGCCTTTTCTATCATGTCAGGCTGGGTGAGGCTCAAATGAGAAAAACCTTTATGACAAGCTTCGAAAGCTTTGAGGTACAAGACATAATAAGTAAGGTATTGTTAAATAGTTGTAACAATTATACTAGCCAACATTTGGCAAGCACTAGTTATTTGCCAAGCCCCAATCTAAGAGTTTAAAGTGCATCATTTTATTTAATCCTCTTGAGACTATATGAGTAAGATACTATGATAATTCCCTCATATTTTTTCTTTTAAGATTGCCACCTGAGCTAACACCTGCTGCTAATCTTCTTTCTTTTTTTTCCCTTCTTCTCCCCAAAAACCCCCAGTATATAGCTGTATATTCTAGTTGTAGATCTTTCTGGTTGTGCTACGTGGGACACCGCCTCAGCATGGCCTGATGAGCCGTGCCATGTCTGTGCCCAGGATCCGAACCAGTGAAACCCAGGGCCGCCGAAGCGGAATGCACAAACTTAACCTCTCCACCACCAGCTGGCCCCAATAATTCCCTCATTTTACATAAGAGGAAACTGAGGCAGCAGACAGGGAAAAACCTGCCCAAGGTTACACTACTTAGATGTGATGGCACTGGGATTCAAACCCAGGTAGTGTCACTCCAGAGCCCATCTCTTAACCCCTGTGTGTTACTGCCTCACGAGCATGTCTGGGACCATGAGTATGTGACGTTTTCCCAAGGGGCTGACATATCCTAGGGCAGGCAAGTTGAGCTCCCTGTACAGGGATCAATCTATTGTTCCAATGTCCGTTCATCTATCTACCCACTCACCAGTCATCCATTCATTGTCCTCCATAGGTGGCCAGAGTAGAGAAGGGTCTTGTCCCTGGGGTCAGAGCACCTGAGTGTGAGCCTCGACTCTGTAAAGATACTAACCATGTGACCCTGGGAAAATAAGCTCCCTGCTTTGTGCCTTGGATGCTTACCTGTAAAATGACGAAAATATCCGTACTGGTCTCATAAGATTTTGGGCAGCTTAAATGAGGGAACTTATGTAAAAAGTTGAGCCCAGTGCCGAATCCACAGTAAGCATTCAATAAATGTTGGTTATTATTATCATTTCTCTGGGGCAGTAGCAATGTGGTCAGGCAAAGCAACATTCTCCATCAAAATGTGGAGGCTATATTATAGGAGCAATCACAATGGCTCCAGAGAAGGCTTGCAGCACTTAGAAAATTGTCTCGAGCCCTCTTTGGGTCACCGGACAAGAACAAATAGGCTGGAGAGCTGGGGTCAGCACAGTTCTGCCGGCGGAGCCCACTGCTGCAAATAGCAGCCACCTGCGGGCTGGACACGATGGTCCACCCTCTGGGAAGGGCAGGGGGGATGTGGATGAAGAGAGGCCGGAGCCGGCAGGCCCTGCTCTGAGTCAGGGCCACGAGGGTGTGAGGAAAGCTAGGGCGGCGCGTGTTTGCTCGGTGGGTAGAAGGGAAGGAACCAGGCACATTTCAGTCAAAAATGGCTTCTTTCTGAGGGGCACTGTGCTATATCTGGGGGAGCCCGGGCCCCTCAGCTCAGCCTCATTTTCACAATGAGCCTCAAGAGTAGGCGTCTGGAGTCGCGTCTCACGAGGTTACAAAACCGCTGACCGAGATAAACCAACGGGATTAAAATAAATTGCCGCTCATCAGGGAATTTAAAACTTGGATCCCACTTCCTAGAGTACACTATAAATTAAGATGTTTGCATAAATTCTGCAATTATCTTGAGAATATGTGACTAACATAAATATATTGTGCTATGTTTTTGTGTTATAAATTAAATTGTTGATTGAAAACCTTTAAAGGGTCCCACATGTTTATAATCTCGCAAAGCCTGCAACAACATTTTTTTTAAAGTTATTTTTTAATAGATCGGGAGTGTCCGAAGAAGAAGTGGAACAGCCCAGACACTGAGTCTCCTGAAGCTTTATATGAATTTTACAAAAGGAACCTCAGGGTGTTCTGAGTGGAGTTGTATCCTCCCAAAAGATATGTTGAAGTCTTAACCCCCAGGATCTGAGAATGTGACCTTATTTGGAAATAGTGCCATTGAAAATGTAATTAGTAAAAATGAGGTCATAATGGAACAGGGTGGGCCCTTAATCCAACACGACTGGTGTCCTTAGCAGAAGAGGAGAGACACAGAGAAGAGAGCCACATGAAAACGGAGGCAGAGATGTGCATGGTGCATCTGCAAGCCAAGGAATGCCAAAGATCACAGGCAAATACCAGAAGCTGGAAGAGCCAAGACAGGACTCTTCCCCCACAGGTTTGAGAGGGAGCGTGGCCCTGCTGATGCCTTGATTTCAGACTTCCAGCCTCCAGAACTGAGAGACAATAAATTTCTGTTGTAAGCCACCCACTTTGTGGTACTTTGTCACCACAGCCCTAGGAAACTATCACACAAGGTTCCATTTTCCCTCTATTTTCCCAGCCCCTGTTAGAGCGTCCAGGCACCTTGTCAGAGCAGGTTCCCCAGCATTACATTTGTCTTCGCTCACTAGGCTAGAAGCAGGAGTGGTGTTTATTTATCTGCAACTCAGTGGATAGTAGTTGCTCAGTAAATGCATGTTTGAATGAGTGAATGAATCTCAAAGAGCCTCTGGGATTCACCTTGGCTGCTGGTCCACCTCCAGCCTCCAGCCCTCGAATATTGAACTACTTTCCGATTTAGTAAGTATACAAAGGTGCCAGATCGGAGAAACCCGGGCAGCAGCAAATGGACCTGGAGGATATTGTGGGACCTGAAACGTTGAGTTGACCACAAAACCTTGACCTCAGATCTGCCCTTTACCTCTGAGCAGCCTTGAGCTACACACTTGGCCTTTGGGTCTCTTTAAAGGTAAGGTATAGACAACTGACTTGCCTCACCGATTTGCCTGGGAAACAACTCCTTAAAATCAAAAATGAGTATCCCTTCAGTGTTAAGTGTACATTTGGGTGATATAAGCTGTAATTCAGTGTTTCTCCTTCTCCATACATTACGCACACACATGTAAATATATGCGCACACATGTACACGTGTGTATGAGTGTGTGTATAAATTTCTCATGTTGGCATCAGCACCATTTGATTTGCTATAGTACGGCCTTTACAATTAGACTAAGGCAATGATTACTGGATATGCGACCACTTGTTTGAAAATCATCATGTCGTCATTAAACACATCAGTTACGGAAAGATAGAATTTATAACCCGAAAGGAAAAGAAATAGTCAAACAAAAATCAACTTATTAAAGTTTATATGTTTTCAGAAGTATTGGACATGCTAAATTCTTCAAAATGTGTAATTTCAAAGATAGCCAGTTTATACCGCTCTAGAAAAAGCTGTATTTTGTTATTTATCTTTAGATGCAAATTGAGTTATTTCTAACAGAAAACCATCATGACTTGGACATTGGAATCATCCAGTCAACCTCAATAGTTGCACAGAGGATCAGACGGTAAGGAGAATGACTGTGTGCTCTCCATCTGTTTCCCATACTGTCTGAGAAAAGATCCAGAAAATCCAAGTTCTCAGGCAGCCAGCCTTCCAGTGAGTTGCCAGAAGGAGAAATGCTTCCTGCCACTGTCTGAACCGATGGCACTACAGGAAACGTACCTAGTGGCCAACGGTCAGAATCTCAACTGTCTGGCACAGTCTGAACAATATGATGCCAAAAGATCTAGAGAACTCTGACCCATCTAGATGACCTCCTTTGCGCACAAGTTTTAGATGCAACACTTCGTTACTATGGAGCCTTCCTTTCTCTGAATCAACATTTAGACCTGTCTACCTGCCAAGCAGTGGGAATTTCAGTAGTTTGCCAGAGGGTTAAACAGACTGTGATTTAAATTGGGGACATGTTACTTAAAATCAGCTGTTGCTATAGACCCGAGAAGAACACTTTTTTTTAAATATTTAAATATACTCTTGGGGCCAGCCAGGTGGCTTAGTGGTTAAGTTTGTGTGCTTTGCTTCAGTGGCCTGTGGTTCACAGGTTCGGATCCCAGGAGTGGACCTACATACTCATCAAGCCCTGCTGTGGCAGCAACCCACACACAAAATAGAGGAAAGATCGGCACAGATGTGAGCTCAGGGCCCATCTCCCTCACCAAAAAAAAAACCAAAAAAAACTCTTACTGACCATGGTCTTCTAAACTATGATCTTTGGAGCCCCGGTAGTTGGAAGCAGTTCCATTGGGGTCACCCCAGAAATAGCTTACAGCAGAATTGCTCCATTTTTTCCCTCCTTTACATATTGGAATTTTGCTCTTGAAAAGCAAAGCAGAATTTGGTTTTTTTTTTTTTTTTTTAAAGATTGGCACCTGGGCTAACAACTGTTGCCAATCTTTTTTTTTTTTTCTGCTTTTATCTCCCCAACCCCCCCCCCCCCCCCGTACACAGTTGTATATTTTAGTTGCATGTCCTTCTAGTTGTGGGATGTGGGACGCCGCCTCAACATGGCCTGATGAGCAGTGCCATGTCCGCGCCCAGGATCCAAACCCTGGGCTGCCGCAGCAGAGTGCACGAACTTAACTGCTCAGCCATGGAGCCAGCCCCTTGATTTTTTGTTTTAATGCATTATAACAGGCACTCAGCAAATAGTTATCGAATGACCTAAAAGATTCAAAATATATGTGCTTAGTGAATTTTGGATTAACAGATGCTAAATGATGTCGCTGCTTATGAATGCAAGCCAGACCAAAAAGACCTAGTCAATGAAAGCTGTAGGAATGACACACAGGTGACGACCCCCTTCTTGGTACTGCCTTATGGGGTTTTTCATGCAGACTAGGCTAGTCCTCCTGGGGAAGAGAGAGGAAACCAGGCAGAGAACTCAGAGGTCTTGAGGTCTTTTCATGACCGTTAACTGTTTCACATAAACAGAGAAACCAAACAAAAAAGCAATCAAACAACTCCCCAAGGCAATGTGGGTGAAAGCACAGAGCGCCTTGTGGCTACTGGGGAGAAATGAGGACCCCAAAGAGATCTGAGCCAATATGTCCTAGCTCCTATCACCCCCAGCTCAGTGGAGCCCCTCTTTGAGATCCCTCCTCAGCACTGCCCAAAGATCAGGCGTGTCCTGGACATAGCCTTGCCTATGTGTCAGCAGGAGGAGACAGCAGGAAGACACACCAGCCTTCCCTCCCTGAGCTCTGCAGTAAGCCTTTGAGGCTGGAGTCCTGAAGTTTCCTCCATTTCCTGTCCATATGGGTTCCTAAATTTGCAACCATGCATCTTTTACAATTTCCAAAAATTAAAAAAAAAAACACAGCAATTTTATTAGAGCTATTCTTAACATGCAAATGCATTCATGTGTGTACACACACACAAACACATGCAAGCAAGGGAAATAATCAATATCATAATGCCAATGATCTCTGTAGGCACAGGAACAAAGCTTGTGCTGGAGACATTGGATGGACCAGCAAATAAGACTCTGCCCCACAAATCTAAACATTCAGCCAGCAAATATTTATGGAGTGCCAACTATGTGCTAGGAACTGTGACGTGGATGTGGCAGTGACTAAAAGAGACAAGGTCTCTGCCCTTCTGAGTTTACATTCTAGTGAGAGAGACAGTAAACATGGGAACAGATCAATATTCTAATAAGAGAGGGAAGCGATGCGGGCAAGCTGTTTGGGAGAGCCAAGGATGAGGAATGAGAAGGTGAAGTCGGAGCACAGGCTGCAGTGAAAGGAGAGATGGAGCCATGTGAGTGTCTGAGGGAGACCATACCAGGCAGAGGAAATAGCACATGCAAAGGCCCTGAGGGAGAAATGTGCCTGACCTATTCAAGCAAGAACCAAACCAAGGAGGCGGGAAGAGAGGGATGGGGAGGGTTAGCAGGGGACCATTGAGGGATACATGTCAGGGTCAGATTCTGTTAGCCCTTATTACGCTTTTGGAAGGTTTTGATTGGGAAGCGGCACCCATGTGTCGTGTGGTCCACACTGATAATCTTGGAAACGGTATTAATTCTGATGATTGGGCCAGTGTCCTAGGCAGACTTTTCAGCGATGGCCAGAGGGCCACTATTACTTGTAGAGAGTGAGTTCCATTCCAATTCTCTTGGATGCTGTGGAGCTAATTCGGGAGTGGGTACCACTCTGCCTACCATTTCTCTCCTTCCTCCTGCTACCCACCCTCTGGAGCCATCCCTCCTCAATAGGCTTCCAGGAAAGGTGAGCTGGGGAGAGGAGACAAAATGCAAAGCCCAAGTCAGCCAATTCGGGTCTTTCAATTTGGTCCAAGTTTAGGTACAGGAAGCGACAGCTGATCCGAGGTCTGGAAGTAGCTGAGCCATGTCCATGTTTGTATTTGCCCATTGCTTCAAATTCAGGAATCCAGTCCCAGGCTGGCTCTTCTTATTTATCAGTTTATTTCATTTTATTATTTCTTTCATTTGTCTTAGAGGACTTGAACTTGCCTATACCTCTCTGGAAAGCCGACAGCCCCTTGTACCAGCCCATGTGGCCACGCCACACCACGCATCCCTGGGGACAAACCCAAGGCGAGGAAAGTAGTGGCTTTTTCTTTTTCTTTGCTTTCAAAAGATTTTCTTGAAATAGCGACTTTGGAAGATAATATGGGAACAATGTCTGCACAACACATAATTATTCAGCTTTGCAAATATTTTAGAAGTCAGCTAGGGGCCGGCCTGGTGGCACAGCGGCTAAGTTTGCACATTCTGCTTCGGCGGCCCAGGGTTCACCAGTTCGGATCCTGGGTACAGACCTATGCACCATTTGTCAAGCCATGCTGTGGTAGGCGTCCCATAAAAAGTAGAGGAAGAGGGGCATGGACGTTAGCTCAGGGCCAGTCTTCCTCAGCGAAAAAGAGGAGGATTGGTGGCAGATGTTAGCTCAGGGCTAATCGTCCTCAAAAAGAAGAAAATAGTAATCTAGGAGACAAAGCATAGGCATTGACATCAACTATCTCCATGTTCTAACTCGAGGAGAAAACACAACGGGGAAGAGGAAGGTGGGAGGAAATAGGGGTTCTCCTCTTTCTAAATAGTGCATTCAGAGTTTGAAAATGCAGGATGAACTAGACTGCATCCCTTTCCAGCCTCCTTCCTTCTGTCACCAGCCTCGCAAGTTCTCCAAGGAGCCTTCTATGCCCGCTTGCTCCTCCCCCCTCCCACCCAGCCTCCTCTCACCTTTGACCTCTCACCACCACCAGAGGTGGGGAGCGCGGTGGGAGAAGCAGTTTTTATCTGTTACACAGGGACTGACCTACAGCTCTAAGAGCTGGAATAAAACGAAAGCCCTCACCCTAGGAAGGAATTCAGTCTCCTCCATCGGCCCCCTTCTCCCAGCTCCCGGCTCCCCATCCCCCACTGAGTGGGTTCCAATCCCTGGGCCTTCTTGCTGGGAGCTCCAAGCTTCAGACCTGCTGTGGCCTCCACCTGGAACATTCTTCCTCCAAATCGTCCCTGGGCTCCCTTCCTCCTGTCATGAAGCTCTCTGCTCAAACAGCACTTCTTCCCACCATGGGTAAGCCGGCGCCCACCAGCCCCGTCCGTCCGTCTCCGTCGCATTGCCCTGGTTTATTTCCCTCGTGGTGCTCGTCACCATCTGACCTTCACCATGGATTTGTCTATTTATTGTCTGTCTCCCTACCCAGGACACAGATACCTTGAGGACAGGGACTTCAGGGATTTGTTCCCGGCATGTGAAAGGTATGTAGTGAGAACAAGGATCAGCATTTTTGTGTAGTATAATACACTAGAAATTACTTCAGTTTATGGTGTTCATTTCAGAAATGAGGAAATCGAGGCCCACCCAGAGAGGTAGAGTGACTTCCCCAAGGTCACACAGCCAGTTAGCTGCAGAAGCCGGGGCTAGAAGTCCAGGGGTCCCGACTCTCTGAGGCCAGGGCTCAGCCTACCAATCTCAGCTGCCTTTGATATTCTCTCTTTCTCTCTCTCTCCTTCTTTTGCTTCTAATGAACCACAAGGGAAATCTCAAGGAAACATTATTCACTAAGTGGTTTCCTACCTCAATATTCAAAGTTTGAGCCAAGAAAGAAAGGAAGTGGAGAGCTACTGAGTACGCGTCAGGTGCTAAGGCTGGTAAGGCACAGATTCACACCCAAATCTGGCAGATGCAGACACTGGGCGTCAGAGGAGGTAAGGAAAGTTGCTAATAAGCTGCCGCGCTGACACCAGAACCCTTTCTCCTACGCACACTGCTGGCTCCCACTCTGAGCTGCCTGCTCCAGACTCCAGGGCTCCCTCTGGGTGTCCCGTCAACGGTGGATACCGTCACAGGGACTGTGGTGACGTGCGGTCTCTCGGGTTCTTAAGAAGCCCCTGAGTTGCCCCTCATCAGCTGCGGGGCAGCGGCCCTGCCTTTGATTCAGAGCTGCGGGCCCGTGTGTTGGGGGTGAGGGCGGTGTGTGGGCATAGGGATGCTTTCTGGAATGATAGATCGTCTGGATGCCCAGCCTCTGCGGGCTCCAAGGCTGAGATAAACTCGAAGGCACCTGCCCATCCCAGGCGTCCCTCTCATCCTCCCTCATGAGGTAACTCACAGGCAACAGAAAGAGCAGTTGGACGCTCCAGGCTAGAGATCACTGGGCAGAACCACCTTTCAGATGGACAAGCCCGGCGAGCCGCCAGCAAAGGTGGGCTCGCACGTGTGTGGTCAGGCACCAGGGTTAACCAGCTAGCCCTTGAGCTGTGATCTGACTTCGTCTTTTCTCCTTCCTTCCCCCAACACCACACACACACACACACACACACACACACACAGAGTTTTATCTTTTGATCTGAGATAGGCAACGTCAGAGCTGCAGCTTGGAAACAGGGTCATACGTTCGTGTCATGAGGAAGAGGGCCTAGACAGAGTCTGAGCAGCTCTTAAGGGCAGGATAAGGCTCAGGGGAGGGCAACGGGGGTCACAGAGAGGTAGATTTGGGGTTAATATGGACAGAGACGTCCTAATAACTAGAGCTGACAAATGAGCAGCCTGCTCCATGAGGCAGCAGTTGCTGGAACTCAAAGGGAACAGAAGATGGCTGCCCAGCCTCTGCTGAGGAACGGGGGGGACACCTCAGCCTCCCACAGTCCTCCCAGCTCCGAGAGCTGAAGACATCTGGAAATAGTTCAGTTCCTGTCGTCTTTTGTGGAATCCTCCTGCTGAGTCACTGTTCCCTACAGTCGCTGTGACACATGCCTGGTTCAAGAGGAAAGCTTTTATCTCCATATCCCAAAGGCACTCGGTCTGAATCTTTAAGAAAGGAGATACATTTATAAACAGGGGCTTTCCATTTGCTCTTCAAAGAGAATTTTACATACATTTCTCATATTTTAACTCTCCCCCTGTGATATATTCAAAAAGAACGTCACTGCGCATAGTACGCTTGGAGGGCACTGTTCAAACGTTCTCAACACCCAGGGAGTCAAAATTGATGTTCTGCTTTCTGAAATAGCCAGATAAAGCCTCCCATTAGCCCCCAAATCTCTGCTCAGGACCCTGACTCAGCTTGCACCCCTCTGGGGCGATAGAGAGAACTCACTAACCTTCTTAAAGCAGGAAGGAAATATTTGCCTTTGCTATTGTGAACCTGCTGTGTGACCTTGGGAAGTTACTTACCTTCTCAAGTCTCAGCATCCTCATGTGAAATGTGGAGGTTACAATAGTACCTAGTGCACAGAGTTATTGTTAGCATTAAATTAAATCATACAAGTAATATACTTTTCCTGATATCTGCCACATGGTAAATACTCAAAAAAAAAGGTTAGCTACCATTCTTCTTCTTCTTTTTTTTTTTTTGAGGAAGATTGGCCCTGAGCTAACATCCACTGCCAATCCTCCTGTTTTTGCTGAGGAAGACTGGCCCTGAGCTAACATCCATGCCCAGCTTCCTCTACTTTATATGTGGGACACCTACCACAGCATGGCGTGCCAAGCGGTGCATAGGTCTGTACCTGGGGTCCGAACTGGCGAACCCTGGGCTGCTGAGAAGTGGAACGTGTGCACTTAACCGCTGTGCCACCAGGCCGGCCCCACCATTATTATTCTTAATGTCATTAACATCATCTTCATCATGATCTTTATTAGAAATTGCTACTACAAAGAGAGTGCTTAGGAATATAATGGGATTGCCATCCCGAATGGGCCCCATTCTGAGCATTGGAACAGCACAGCCATTAAATGGTCACCAATGGTTTCCCTATTGTGCCTCAGCTGTCAGCCCTGCTCGCACAGTGTTCATGAGAAGCTGGATAAAAGCACTTCCTGGGACAGGTGACTTTCCTGGTCCCTTGCTACAAAAAGTGTGCTCTGTGGACCAGCTGCATCAGCGTCTCCTGAAAGCTCATTAGGAAATCGGCTTTGGGGCAACAGCCCCACTTTGGACTCAGCACTTAGAGCGTGTGTGTTGGAGGGAATGTGAAAGGAGTTGTTATATTTGCTCCCAGTTTAATTTTTAAGCAAATGTTAAAGATATTAAGTTCCCCTTAAAAGATGCCAGCCTCCCTGCCTCAGCCAAACACTCTCATGAATTTGACATATTTTAGGTGCTTTTGGGAAGTGAATGTATAATCAAGTATATTTTTCTAATGGTACGTGATGAGCCAAAGTAAAATGAATATCTTAGTAGAGAGGAAGCTCTACTTTAATTTAGATGAACCACAAAAGCATCTCTGTATTGCAGTCTTCAGAAAATCAACTTAACATCTATGCAGAACTTAGCACAGGGTCTGATGAAGAGTAGATGCCCCAAATATAACTGATAGATTGATTAAAAAGCTATAGGGTATCCTGGCTTCTAAGGGATTAAATCTAGACAATTTGTTCTGGAATCCTACACCTACCGCAATCTGGTTCTACTTTAGATAGGATGTACATACAACAGAAAAATACTAAAGAGCTGTGCCTTAAAATTCTCTCTCATGTGAAACAAGTCTAAAGATAAACAGTCTCAAGCTAGTATGCAGCTTCCAGCATTATTAATGACCCAATCTCCTCCTTTTCTTTTCTACAACCTTTAACACATGATACCCATTCTCAAGTCGCTTCCTGGTCTAAGATGGCTGCTAGAGCTCCAGCCATCCCATTTGCATTCCAAGTATCTGGAAGAAAGGGGGAATATAAACATGCACCTTCCCAGAGTCCCCCAGAACATTTCTGCTTATATTTCTTTGGCCAGAACTCACCCACATGTCACACTTAACTGCAAAGTAGGTTGGAAATTGTAATCTTAATTCTGAGCAGCAGGAAGCTCAGCTAAAACTCAGCGTTAGGTTACTAAGGAGGAAGAGACAACAAGATATTGGGATAGGCAATTAGCAGTGTCTGCCAAAACCTCAAAACCTGCTTCCAGCTGAATCCACTGTCTACTTGCTTTCATTGGTCCTGTCTTTCAGAGGCTCATCTGTTCCTTGTCTCCCAACATGGCACTCGTGTGCCCTTGCTCATATGTCTTCCTGGCTTGGGGTACCTCCCAGTTCTTCTTCACAGCGCTGAGGCCTCTTCCTTCAAGACTCCAGTCAGGGAGGGGCCGGCCCGATGGTGCAGTGGTTAAGTGCAGGCGTTCCACTGCAGCCGCCTGGGGTCTGCCAGTTCAGATCCCAGGTGCGGACATGGCACTGCTTGGCAAGCCATGCTGTGGTAGGTGTCCCATATATAAAGTAGAGGAAGATGGGCACGGATGTTAGCTCAGGGCCAGTCTTCCTCAGCAAAAGGAGGAGGATTGGCAGCAGATGTTAGCTCAGGGCTAATCTTCCTCCAAAAAAAAAAAAAAGACTCCAATGAGGGGTCTCCCCATTCCCAGAGCATCCACTGAAATCTGCAAAATGCTACTCCCTGTGCTGTGCGTTTCACCTTGTTATCTAAAATTTACCTCTGTGATGACGGTGTGAGCCTTGGTTATTTTTAACCAAGTTCCTGACACAATAAGTTCCTCACTTATTCTGAGTATTCAATGTATATCTGCTTTTGTTATCAATGACAGTGACAGACAAGAGCTGGACTCGGAGTTTAAAAGTTTGAGTAATTGTCCCAGCTTGTCAAGCTCCCTCTGCTCCAGTGAGTAGAATCGTGAACCTGTCCCGTCTCCCCAACCCTCTTTGGTGTACAAATAGTCCAGGAAACATGGAGAAGATTTAGGGAGGGGCAAAATTTATATAAAATTCACAGAGGACATTAAAAAAAATGGTTACAAGACCTATTTGTGGATGAAGTCAAGGACTCACAGATAGTTTCTGGCTTCTGTTTAATCTTGCAAAGGTTACTGGGCTCTTAGAATCAGAGGCCAGCAAAGGCCTCAGGGCTCATCTAGTGAAGTCTGACCCTCCCATCACACAGGCAAACTCAGATCAACTAAGCCTAGAGACAAAATGCCTGAGCCACAGTAGAGCCGGAACTAAGAGGTGCCACCTCTTACTTATTGGTATATTCTCCAGGTACACCCCAGGTCCCTTAGCACTGCACCACACCACCATGTTGGAGCATCTTGGTTTCCCACTCTGAAGAAATCTGAGATGATTGATCATTCTCTTGGATCCATCGCTCTCTTCACTAGCCTTGCCCCCTTGTCAGCAGCCCAGACTCAGACTCCAATGAACCCAGGACGGAAAGGTCTGAGAAATTTACATGCTAAACTAATCCAAACTTCTGAAGTCCTTAATTTAGAAACAGTGACCCCAGATCTTGGCTTAGCCTCCCTTGCCAGCCTGCAGCCTGGCCTCTGCAGAGCATTCCCAAAGTCTAAGCAAAGAAGCCATTTCCATTGCCGCGCCATGTGTACAGTTCAGCACTTGCTGTTGTTTTGTTTTCTTTGCTCAGGTCCAGTCCATGGGCTAAATAGAGAGGTGACATCAAACAGTTGGGCAGACAGCTGTCGGAAGCCACCTCTGTGCACACTGGGAAAGCAGTTGGGCCTCCTCCAGTAACACTCAGGAGCGAGCTCGCCCTGAAAGGTCATTGGCTGCAAAATAGTAAGCTTGCTCTGAGGCGCCTGAGCCGAGACAGTTGCTTGGCGTCCCGCTAATGCTGGTTTTACTCAAGAGCTGATTGTTTTTTGAGGTAACCATGGATTATTATGACGACCAACGTTTGCTATTTGTTGAGTGTCCATGGTGTAAACAGAAAGGGGAACGTGTCCATCTTCAGGAAGAAGCTAGCAAACACACTGCATGTGGGCTGGGAAGGGGATACGGATGGTCCCACAACAGCCCTTGGCGGCCTCGCATGTCACACAAACCCACTCCTCATTCCTCACATGGGTCAGGGAGGCGCTGGGACCTTCAAGGGCAGAGAGGTGTGTATGCGGAGTGGCAGGGGGTGGGGGTGGGAGTGGGGTTGGCCACAGCCCCTGAGTCACATTGTCTCAACCTCTTTTCATTCCAGCGGGCCACGCAGGCTTAAATCACTGCCAAGATGGAAAACTCCCTTACAGTAAACGCATGTAACTACAGACAATGAACATTCCAAAAAACGATGCTCCTTCCAAAAGACTCCAAAAAATCACTCCAGCCAGACTCTTCATAGCACCATGGAGTTTCCCGAAAAGCAGAAGGAACTCTAATTAGTCTTCTCATCCAGTCTCTCTGTCCTCTGCACGACATTCCTGTCAGACAAATTTTAGCACCTGCTGGAACCGTCCCAAGGGCTGGGATCCCTCAATTCTGAGAGGCAGGTTTATGAGCAATGCCCTGCTTTGGTTCTGTCACTGTTCAATAGGAAATCTTAGAGCGGTAAGGACACAGACTAGAGCAAGAAAGAGAAGTAAGAAAGAATCAAATTCAGCAGGGTCTTGTAACTTAAACAATACCATAAACAAAGTAAAAAATAATAATAAACTGGTAAAAAAAATTTGCAATACATAGAAGAATGAGGATAATTTCCCTAATACACAAAAGCATATATATACAGCAATTTGAAAAAAATCCAATTAATATAAATAAGAAAAGGCTATGAACAGGCAGTTCAAAGGAAAAAATAATCAACAGATAAATGAAGAGTTTGTATCTCATACATAAAGAAATGCAAATTCAAACAATAAAATGCTGTTTTTCACCAATGCTTGACTAATGTTAAATCACTTGATAATATCCAGAATATGGGGAAATAGACATTCTCATACTTTTTGAAGAGCAATTTAGCTATGTCTATCAAAATTTGAAATGAATACACGCTTTGAAATTTAGTTCATACATATACTTTTATGAGTGCACAGAAATATCTTCAGCAATATTAGTAATAGAGGAATGTTTGCAAGAGGGGAAAGTAAACAACTCAAATGCCCATCGATAAGAAATCCGGGTAAGAAGTTAGGGTATATCTAACATGAAATACGTCCAGCTGTTAAACCGAATGATCTAGGTCTTTAGGGGTGAATACAAAAAGACATCTAAAATATGTTACGTCAAAAACACAAGGTGTAGAAATGTGTATATAGTATGAGCTTATTTATATAAAATATATGTTTTTATATTCATAAAAATTTCTGCAAGAAGACACAAACTATTAGCAGTAGTTACCTTTTATTTAAACTTTAAAATGTGCAAAGGAAATAGTGTATTTCATCTATGGATACACACCTATATAGCAAGTAGAAAGCATGCAAGGAGCTGAGACTGAATAATATAGTTTTAAGTTTAGGGAGCAAAGAGGAATGAAACGGGCAAGGGGCCCATAAGAAGCTTTAAATACATTTTAATGTTTTGATCATTAAGGATATATTTGTAATGTTCATTGCAAATATTTGGAGGGGAAAAAAGAAATAGAAAAGAAAACTCATTTGATTCTAACACCCATTAACCTTTATAAAATCTCTTAAAATAATCAGTGATACAATGATGACTCATTTTTTTTTAAATGTGAAAGCTTGTAGCCGTAGGGATTAACATTTCCCTGGAGAAATTGGATCTACTTGGTAGAATATTCTTGTACTAATCTTTCTTGTTTACTAGATTTTTCTATTAATACAGTCTGAAAGGAACAGTTGTGTTTTCATGGTGTGTTTCTGTTCGTTGTCAAACAGCAGCTGATACTTTATCAAATTAGCAGCCTTCTTAGTGCTGGGGAATGAGCCCTGTAACCCCCTTACCTTCCTCACTCTGTGTTGGAAATCTCTCAGAAAAATTACAGGACATTTTGTGTAAGTCATGGATCTTCAATAAGATATTACTGACAGATATTCTTTGAAACCTGGGGGGTGGGTCTTCATCGTCTGGAGAAGTCAAAATGTTAAAATCGTTCCCTCTGAGCTGTAGGCTGGGTTGTCAGATGGACACTGCAGAACTCTCCCTTAAATATGCTGAACTTGCCCCTGCTTACAGAGCCCCACTGGCATCTTTGGGAACTCTTTGCAAAATGGTTCAGAATCCACCACCCAGATTGTTCCTAAAGAGCAAAGAGATGGGCTCAGTGACTTGGCACTAATTGCCCTTTTGTCCCTCCGATTCAGGAACTCACAGTGACAAGAGACAACGGCATTGAGCAATTAAATGTAATCATTAGTCAGATGTGGGTGGGAGACGTCTCTTACTTTGGATACCAGAGTTAGTGGTCTTTCTCTTTGTCCTACATATGTTTTTTCCTCATTGTATTAAAACTGAGTTTTAAATATACATAATGGATTTTTCTCCCAAGTACTATGCCATGGATACAATGGGGAATATTATCCAGAGAGTGGCTCACACGTAAAAGTCATTTTTAGAAGACAATTTTACCCAGAAACCTGGGTCAAACTCTTTTCACTACGCAGCCTAGCTGGCTGGTTCCAGCTTCCCAACAGGAAGCATGCTGGTGACAAATTAGCTGAAAGAAGTTCTATAGAAAGGAAAAAAGAATCCACATTACATACTCTGCCACCAACATACTCCAGGAACAGGCCATTTCTGTAACATCTCTGATGGCGTCTGGATGGATTCCATTTTGAGATACTCTGCGGCAGAGGCCTTCCCAGCAAAGGCTGCTGCCCACTGTCTCCTCCCCACTGTCTCTTCCCATCCACGTGAAAAGTCTGTTGCTCTTTTGCTGTCCTCTGCTGTCCACTCTCTCTGCTGTCTGGAAGGCAAGGACTTTCACATTGATGTCCACCTTTATCCTGGTCCAGTGGCCCTACTCATTTATCCAGGGCACTCAAGGTCTCCTGGCCATTCTAGATGTTAGCAGGTGAATGAAGACTCACCCCGTGGACTTGGCCAATACGGCACCTCCCCACAGCTCTCAAAATAAGCCTTTCTTCCTCCGACACTTTGCATTATTTTTATTGTCTAACAGCTCCCGTATATGGAGCACTAGTGTGCTCCAGACCTGCATTGTCCAGAACACAAGCCACTAGCCACATGTGGGTATTGAGCTCTTGAAGTATGGCTAGTTCAAATTCAGATGTACTGCAAGTGTAAAATACATAATGGATTTTGAAGACCTAGGACAAAAAATGTAAAATACCTCAATAATTTTTATATTGATTAGATGTTGCAATGATAAGACTTGGGATATACTGGGTAAATAAACACATTATTAAAATTAATTTTACTGTTTCTTTTTACATGCTCTAATATGGCTACCAGACAATTTAAAATTACACATGTGGCTCACAGTATATTTCAATTGGACAGCGTTACTCTGGACACATGTTCATTCATTCATCCTTCAAATATTTATTGAGTGCCTGCTAGGGCTCAGGCGTAAAAGCAGGTGCTAGATGCGTGGTGGGGCTTGTGAAATAATCAAAGCCTTTGCCCTCATGGAGACAGATAGTAAATAAGAAAGGAAAAAGACGAATAATCACAAAGCTGGATACATGTGATGAAGAAACATCCAGGGTGTTGCAAAAGATAGTAACCAGATCAGATGGTAAGATCTGTTTATCTAGACTGGCCAGGGAAGGTCATACTGAGAAGGTGACATTGGTCTTGGGACCTGAAAGTGGAGTGAGCCAAACACTTGAAGAACAGGAGGTGGAATTCTGCACAAGAGAGAAGGGTGTGTACAGACCCTGAGGGTTCTGGAGCACCGTCAGGGAGGGGAACATTGAGGACCACATGAGGCTGCTCACGGAAGCAGGGGCAGATCACGCAGGCTTGTTAGGTCAAGAGAAGGATTTGAGCTTTTATTCAAGGTAAAATGGGAAACCAAAGAAAAGATTTAAGAAGGGTGGTGATTTGATCCATTTTGGCTCTTCTGGCAGTTGTGTAAAGAATGGATTGGAAGGGACAGTCGAGGACGTAGAGAAACTGGTTAAGAGCAATGCAGTAGTCCACATTAGAGACGTTGGAAGCTTGTTCTAAGGTGGTGGCAGGAGAAAGCGCTTAATGGAAAGTATGTTTCACTTGTCCTCAAGCCCTCTAGCTTTCTGGGCCCAAAGGAACATAAAGACAATAAAATGCAAATACACGAATAGGGAGAATGCAGCTCCCTCCCTAAGATTTCTGAGGTGCACCAGAGAGGAAGTTACATTTTCCTGGTGGGTCCTCTCACCACTTGTTTTTGCTCCCTGCTCTACACTCACTGCTTGATCCCCTATTGCCGTCCTGTGGACTGCCCAAGCACGCTTTGAACATGACCTTCTCTTGACCCCTAAGGCTAAGGCACTGCTAACTGAAGTCTAAGGAAGCTAGAAAGCTTCGCTGAGGATGGGAAAGGGTAACAGAACACCGGAGCACCACAGAAAAAGCAACCCTCACTTCATTATCCAATATACCCATTGCTAAAGAGCACTCTGGGCTTGTTCCCTCCTCTCTTTTTTCCTCTAGCTCAGGGTCCAAACTCCTTTTCTTGAGCTTCAAGGAGAAAATTTAGAAGTCTTGTTACTCAGAGCAAGTTACATTTACTGCCCACTCAATCTCGGCCTCTCCCATCCAGATGGGTCTGGGGCTTCGCCTCTCAGAAGTAGATGGTCCATTCAACATCCTTCCCTAGAACAAAGGATAAATTTTCCTCTGTTGAGGCCCTTTCATGTGGAAGCATCTGAAGTTAGATTTTAAAATCATATTTTCTTCCCACCACACTTGTATGACCTCATTTAATCTTCATATGAAGTAGATCTTGGTCCCATTTATAAAGAAAAGCGAAGCTGAAAGAGGAGGCTAAGAGAATAATCTGCTCCAAATCATACAAGAGGTAAAGGATGGAGAGAAGATTCAGGACTGAATCCAGCTGAAACCTGGCGGCCACCGCCAGCCTGCACCACCTCCCCTGCAGAGACAGAGCCCAAAGGCAAGGTCATTTTTCTCTTCACAGCACCACCGCCTATTCCCCTCCCTTTTGGAAAATCCGCTTTTTACCTAGATGACTAGAGATTCAAGAACAAATTTTTGTAGAATCTGTATGACCAAAAATATATTCTAATTTAGTACCATTTTTCCTCCCGAGAATAAGGTGGTGGTTGTTTGATTCTCTAAAGGATAAATGCTGTGTTCCCAGGAGCTGATAAGTCATTCAAATTTATTCTATTTAACTTTAAATAAGGTGAAATTATGCCAGATGGCAATTCCTTGTATTCTCCTAAGTGAGTTCAAGGAAGAGAAAGGTCAGAGTTCAGAATAAATACTTCCTCCAATTAAGCAAGGCTATACTGGCATCTTAATGGGAAACAGAAAGCAAAAATACCAGCAAAGGCTGCAGTGGTGGTGACAGTAGGAGTAAGAGGAGGACGACAAGGAGGTGGAGGGTAATAGCCAACCTTTACTATTCTTTTGTGGCACGCACTGTGCCAAGGCCTTTTACACGTGTTGACTCATTTAATCCTCACATCAACTCTATTAAGTTTTTGCTATTATTATCCTCATTTTATTACTGAAGAAATTGAGTCTCAGAGAAATTACCCAACTTGCCGAAGATGACAGAGTCTGTACTTTCTGTTGTGAAAACATGTGGGCTTCTGAAGATAAGCTGGACAGAAACCTGAGTGAAGGTCAGTCCCCAAAGCCTCTTCCAGATAATAGGACATCTAGGAATGACAAACAGCAGTCGGGTGTCATTGAGGGTTGGTGCATGAACCAGATGCCCGTCGCATCTACTGATAAATTAATTACGGTGAAAATTGTTGTTATTTGGGTTGCACCATTTAATCATTGAATTTTTATTCAACTCATCACAATTCAATGAATTTGATTGCTCTTGGTTCGTTTAGTCGTTTGTTCATTCACTAATTAGCTGACACATGCCAGGTACTGCAAGGCACTGAGGATACAAAGATTAATAAGAGACTGTACTTCAAGTCCTCTGTCTTCGAGTGATTCAGAGTCTAGAAGGGGGCGACAGGCTCGGCAGACTGGGACCCTTCTCCCTCCTTGCCTGTCAAACCTGGCACCTTCTCGGCTGAGGTGATAGAATAGGTCCTTCTGTACTGTGACAGAGACAGACATTCTCAGCATAAGGAAAACGATTTGTGTCAGCACGTGTGTAACCTTCCCAATGTCTTTTTCAGGTTTTCTGTTCTCAGGTCAGACCCATGTGGTGGCTTCCTTTCTCTTCCTCCTTTTCCAGTTTTAGGATCAGAAGCTCCTATTTTCCCTTATCTAACAGGAGACCTGTGGGGAGCAGAAATGACTGGCAACTGGTGCCTGAGACGGAGACACAATTGGAGCTGCACCCCTGGTGGGTGGAGTGCCTGTGAGGATCTAGAAGGGAAGGAGTTAGAAGAAGGGAAGAGACCAGCCAGGATGGCAGACAGGACTTGAGAATGTCTGTTCTGTGCTAGGTCTAGGGAGTGGCAAGGTGAGTGGTCTCAGAGAAAGATTCTATACCCACAAATATTTTGTTTTCAGCAAAATAACATTGTCCATCTTGTTGAATTAATGTTGCTTATTTGAATGGTATCGAATTTGTAATTTTTTGGGTTTTTTTGAGGAAGAGTAGCCTTGAGCTAACGTCTACCACCAACCCTCCTCTTTTTTGCTGAGGAAGACTGGCCCTGAGCTAACATCCGTACCCATCTTCGTCTACTTGTGGGATGCCTGCCACAGCATGGCTTGACAAGTGGTGTGTAGGTCTGCACCCAGAATCCAAACTGGCTAACCCCGGCCCACTGGAGCGGAACCTGTGAACTTAACCACTCCACCACCGGGCCGGCCCCAAATTTGTAGTTTTTAAAATTTGATTTGTATATGTATTTTGGTTTAAATGTATAAGTAATAAACATAATAAATTAAAAAAAGACTTGATTCTATTTGTGTACTATTACGTGGAATTTTAATAAAAACAACACGTGTTCATAGAATTGTTTTCTATTTTTAAACTTAAAGGCTAATTTATATGCAGTAAAATTTACCCTCTTTAGTGTACAGTCCTGTGAGTTTTGGCAAACATATATAGTTATGTAGCCATCACTACTTTAAAATATAGAAGAATTCTATCATCCCTAAAATGTCCTCATGCCACTTTGTGGTTAACCCCTCCTATCACCTCTAATTAGCTCCTAGAAACCACTGATATGTTTTCTGTCTCTATAGTTGTGCCTTTGCAGGAATGTCATATTAATGGAATTGAACATTATGTAGCCTTTTAGAAAACAAATATCTTTGTTGAGGTATAATTGACATGTGACACACTGCACATATTTAAGGGTAGGATTTGATAAGTTTTGACATGCATATTCATGAAACCATCATCACAATAAAAATAATGAATATATCCATCTTTCCAAAATGTTTCCTCATGCCACTTTGTAATCCCACCTGCCATGCTTTCCTAGTCCCCTATCCCTAAGCAATTACCGATCTGCTGTCACTATAGATTACTTCACATTTTCTAGAATTTTATATAAATGGGATCATGCAGTATGTAACCTTTTTTGTCTGGCCTACACCAAGCATAATAATTCTGAGACTCAGGTATGTTGTTGTATCAACAGTTCATCCCTTTTTTATTGCTGAGTAGTCCATTGTGTGGCTGTAACGCAATTTGTTTATCCATGCATCTGCTGAGGGACATGGGCTGTTTCCAGTTTTGGACCACTGCAAATAAAGCTGCTCTAAACTTTTGTGTACAAGTCTTTGTATGAGCATTTGCTTATTTTTCACTTGGGTAAATAACTAGTAGTGAAATGGCTGAGTCATCTGATAGGTATAGGGTTAACTTTTTGAGAAACTGGTAAACTATTTTCCAAAGTAGTTGTGCTATTTTATATTCTCGCCAGCAGTGTATGAGCATTCCAGTTCCTCCTCATCCTCACCAATACTTGGTTTAGTCTAATTTTAGCAATTTTTAGCAATTCTAGTGGGTATGTAATCATAACTCCTTGTGGTTTTAATTTGCATTTTCCTAATTACTAATGCCGTTGGCGTCTTTTTATGTGCTTGTCTATATATCGACTTTGGTGAAATGTCTGTTCAGATCTTTTGCATATTTTTTAATTCAGTTGTTTATTTTCTTGTTGTTGAGTTTTCAGACGTTTGCATATTCTGGATACAAATTCTTTATAAGTGATTTGCAAATTTTTTTTTCCAATGTGTGTCTCATCTTTTCATTCTCCTATCAGTGTCTTTTGAAGAGCAGAAGTTCCTAATTTTGATGAAGCCCAATTTGTCAATTTTTTTTCTTTTACGGCTTATGTTTTGGTAATAGTTCTAACAAATCTTTGCCTCTCTCAAAGTCATAAAGATTTTCTTCTATTTTTTTTGTTTGGTTTTGTTTTTTTGCTGAGGAAGATTAGCCCTGAGCTAACATCTGTGTCAATCTTCCTCTATTTTGTGTGTGGGTCGACAGCATGGCTGCCAATGAGTGGTGTAGGTCCATGCCCAGCAACCAAACCTGGGTTGCCAAAGTGGAGCCCGTTGAACTCAACCACTAGGCCATTGGGCTGGCCCCTCTTCTATGTTTTGTAATAAAGTTTAATTTTTATAGTTTTAAGTTTTACAGTTAGGTCTATATTGCATTTTGAGTTTATTTTTGTATAGAGTGTAAGATACCAATCAAGGTTCTTTAAAAATAGTTGATGTGAATTCAGGTTTTAGAAACACTGTAATATGACGTTTCTCATATTGACAAGGGAAGGAAAGTGATAGGTAAGTATCAAGAAGAGAGCACAAAGTCAAGAGACTTTCAAATCTTTTTGTATTTTTTTAATAGGGAGAGAATTGGATGCAGTTTTAGATTATAGAGATGGAGCCTCTTGAGAGAGAAAGATTGAAAGTCCAATAAAAAAGATTTTTCTCACTAGAATGGAAGCTCCACCTGACTATCTTATCACAACTATATCCCCAGCATCCCAGCATGCACCTAGTAGGAACTCAATAAAATATTTTGGAAGGAGGTAAACAGTTAAGGAGTTAATACAAGAGGAAATGGAACCAAGAGTATAGTTGTGGAAGGAGCCTTGAATCAGCCTTAGTGACTGGAGGGAACTAATTTCCAGAAAACAGACAGAGGGAGATAAACGTGTAGATAAGAGGATAAGAAAATCAAGAAATTCACCCCATAGCCTTGATTGTTTTTAATTATGAAGCAAGGTTGTCTGCTGGCACTCAGGAAGGGAAAGTGGAGGAGACCTGAGTTGTCCTTTGAAGTGCTGCAATATCCTCACATGGGTGAGGAGCGGGAGCATCTTCCGCATGCTGAGGTAGGAGCTTCAGGAGAGGCTCTGCTAAGATGGCATCCCTGTCTGTTATGCACTTACTATGCATCTGCCATATCAGGTAAGGGCATTTCCATGGTACTCTAAGAGATAAAAATCTCACTTCAGCCAACAGAATGACATTTCTGTACCAAGCACTTTGGAAGGTTCCTGGGGTTAATGAGGGGTTGCAGAGAACCATTTTGAATAGGGAATCCTCTCATATCATATCCTATAGGATCCTGTGCCAGAGTTTGTTCTTTAACTCGAAGACTTCCTCCTTTCCTAAAGCCATTCTTTGAGTCTAATGAAGGCACTTGAAAAGTGCATTTTCAGATTACCATGTCCCAGATTCTTATTTAGAAGCAGGCGTTTTCTAATTTACAATTCTCTTGAACTCTCTCCAGAACCCTCTGCACGCAGTTGTTGGGCCAGCCCCTTTCACAGACTCCGAGAGGATCGGGGCACAGCCTGTGGGGGGAAATGGTGCCGTTATCTTACATGAGACAGAAACTTTCTTTTGGAGGACCTTCCCCAACACTAAATCTTGGCTTGGTTTTTTGCAAAACCATACCCAAAATGTTTCATTTAAAAAACAAGATTAGCAACATTTGGCCTTCTCTCAGTCCCTCCTCTCCCCATACCTGTCGTCTTTCTCTATTCCTGTTGCATGTGAACTTGTTGTTCTCATCGTGAGACAGTTGAGTTGAGAACACTAATTCAAACAAACATGTCAACATCACTCTAAAATAGTGAGTTCCATACTAGTGCGCTACATTGACATGTACCACTTAGAAAATGTTGGATTTGGGGGAGTGGGGTCAGAATATATTTGTTGTGATTGAACACATACATTCGTGTCCATAGTTTAGTCTTATTGCAGAATGATGTCACTCCACTTTAAAATCTTCCAATAATTTTCCATTGGATTTAGAACAAAATCCAAAAAATTTCCCATGGTTTACAAGACCCTGGGTGAGGGGGCCTCTCACTACCTCTCAGACCTCATCTCCTCCGGCGTGCACTCCAGCCAATAGGACTTCGCTTTCCTCAAACACACAAACCCCATTCCCATCTGAGGCCTTGCACTTGCTGTTCCCTCTGCCTGGCATGTGGTAGCCTCAGTGACGGTGGCCCCTCACTGACCTGGCTCTCTCTCGTCGTCTAGGTCACATCTCATTCCAAACCTTGTGGATTCTATATCCTAGAAATCTCTGGAATACATAATTTTCCCTTTGAACCTAAAGGCTCTCTCACTACATCTGTTGGCTCATCTTACCATGGCTCCACAATACAATCCACTTCTACTGCACTACTTCTGTCTCCCTAATAGGCCATATTCTTTCATACTTCCTTATCTTTTGCATGTTTTCTGTGCCTAAAATCTTTCTTCTTCTTCACCTGGTTAACTTACACTCTTAAGACACAATTCAAATGCCACGCGCTCCCCAAAGCCTTGCTTGGTCTGCCCCCCCAGTCTGAGTTAATTGAGTTAAATGTATTCTCTACCATGAGGTTGTGGTACTTAACTTCCAAACGCCCTACATGACAAGAGAGCAGTTGTCCACCAAACCCCACCCAGTCTTCCCATTGATTGTGATACAGTGGTAACTGGGAAGCAGCTGCCCAGCCTCCCTTGCATCTTGGGGTGGCCATGTGACTAGCTCTTGCTGACAGAATGTGAGAGAAGTGAGGTATGCCACTTCACTTTGAGCAGATATACCTCCTCCTTGCTCTCTGTCCTCTTCTTCAGGGCTTTTTAAGATTGGCGCTGAACTAACACCTGTTGCCAATCTTTTTATTTTCTTCTTCTTCTCCCCAAAGTCCCCCAATAGATACTTGTATATTCTAGTTGTAGGCCCTCCTAGTTCTGCTCTGTGGGACGTCACCTCAGCATGGCTTGATGAGCGGTGTTAGGTCTGCACCCAGGATGTGAACTAGTGAAACCCTGGGCCACCGAAGCAGAACATGTGAACTTAACCACTTGGCCATGGGGCCCGCCCCCTGTCCTCTTCTTCAGGTTTGATGCAGATGACAGCAAGGCCTTGGCAATGGTGGAGCCACAAGATGGAAGGACCTGGCCATCCAACTAGACCACCTGCCCTGGACAATTTATGGAAGAAATAAACAACTTCAAGGAATCTTCGACTTATTTTCGTGTAAAGAAAAGTTAAGAAGCATATAATACAAAAACGAAAGTATGGGTTTACAGGTAAATAGGTAAATCTGTAGAAAATTAGCCAGTTGAGTTCAGTAGCATCTGATCCTTCTATGGGATTTTTGGTCCTCGTATACCGAAAGATTCAATAGGTTTGTTTAGGTGGTTCAGTACCTGAAGGAGGAAAGAATAATGGTCTGGACAACTAGAAAATCTCTAACTATGTGTTAAAGTTCAACTTAGAGCTGGTGCCTATCCACTTATTTTTCAAGCAATATCTTAGCATTAATTTTAGTACTATTATCGTTGAGTGGACAGAGAATTCAAGAAACACATGCACACAGAACATTATTAATTTAAATGTGTAATTACTAGCAAACATCTGTTTGAAATAATGTTGTTTTCTGCCAAATGTGTCTTTTAAAAATAGTATTTGGTATACTAGTAGTTTTGAAATAATGCAACTGATTAGTATTAAGTAACTTGAGTAGTAATTGTGAAAGATAAGGAATAGAGTTTTGAGTTCAAACCAAGAGAAGCTCCAAAAAGTTTAAGTTTGAAAGAAGGAAAGAAACAGATACTGGCAACAAAGGTGGAAGGAAGAGAGGGAGGGGAAAAATGGAGAGGCCATTCTATTTAAGGTGGTGGTTACTTTGCAGGACCAAGAGATCAATGGTACTGAAAGTTGGGAAGAAGGAAGCAGGAGGTGGGTGGCAGGGAAGGTGAATCCTTTCTGACATACACATCACATTTCAGACATCATCTGAACAGTCACATAGCAAACATGAGTCGGTAGGTGATGTGAGTCCAAATAAAGAGCAAAATGTCAGGATTGGTGAAGGAGGATTGCTAAAACTCTGAATGACGTGGAATAGCAGAGTGGTGGTGTGCCTTGAGGAACGCCCACATTACAGGGGTGGAAGAGAAGTCGTTAGGCACAAATATGAAAAAAATATCCCAATAGAAGAAGCAAGTTTGCAAGTGATACCTAGCAAAGGGGAGAGATGCTCTGGCACAAAATTTATTTCCTATGGTCTTTGGGCCATTCCAAGAGCATGCAGGTCAGAAATTTTACGACTAGAAGCAGAAATACTTACCTCTGTCACATTTCTAACACTGTACAGCTATTTCTTCTCCACTAGATTAAGCAAGCTGAGAACATGCATGGTTTTATTGTCTACATCCCTGACCTCTAGCAGTTTCTAAGACATGGTAGGTACTCAGATATCTGTTGTATTTTATTTTGCTGTTGTGTCTGGGAAGCCAAAGGACACATTTTTGGACACTAGAAAAGGGGAGTGAGGAGATACATATGGCAAAATCATTTGAGGCTAAAATATTGTCCTAAGAACACTAGTTATGCACTTAATGGATTTTTGGCCAGGTTATTTGTCCACTGAATGCTACTCACTTCCTTTGTGTTTCCTTGGAGCCCAGGAAGGTGGGAATTCTGACTTTGCCTTCATGCCACTAGGACTCATGCACTTAGACGCTTGTCAGCCTTACACTATGAGGAAATAGATAACTAATAAATCTTTTTTTACTGAGGTAACATTGATTTATAACATTATATAAATTTTACGTGTACATCATTATACTTCACCTTCTGTATAGACTACATCGTGTTCCCGACCAAAAGTCTGGTTTTCATACATCACTGTACACATGCGCCACTTCATCCCTTTCGCCCTCCCCTGCCCCGTGCCCTCTGGTAACCACCAATCTGTTCTGTGCATCTATATGTTTGTTTACCTTCCACATATGAGTGAAATCATGGTATTTGTCTTTCTCCATCATCATATACATTTCTTAAATGTCTTAAATGAAATTAGTAATACAGGTTTAAGTTTCAGACACCTATATAATTTTTCCCCTAAGGTCTCCCTCCAAAGAACTTTTCCAAAAAGCAAAATTCTTAACTCTGTCACCTTTTGCTGAATTCCTAACATGGGCTATGCAAGCTGGTATGGTAACACTTTGAGGAAACAAAAGTTATGAAAAAGGAAAAAAAAAATAGCACAAGGTTTCCTTTGACTTTAATGAGCAGATTTCCAGCTCATTTCCTTTAAAATACTGCCCCTGAATTGCAAATTACTTCATGGTCTTTAAGTGAGCTTTCTTCCTAGACTGATAGAGCCAGCTGCAGCACTGTGCTGTCTATGGAAATGATATCACCAGCACGCTGTCCTCGAATAAGCCCACAATCACTACATTTGGCTCCTTTTCACACAGCAGGAACCAAATGTATGCTTGCTTACAGCGACGGTATTCAGAGAGTTATCATTTTTGCACTCCATCAGTTGATAACTTAAAATCAAAAGAAAATCTAGCATGAACTACCTGAATCCCCTTTTTTAAAGTAAAACTTGTTTTAATTTTAATACATTTATTACTAACATTTAAAGTTTTAGCTTATTTTTTAATATTCAAACAGCATGGTAATTAAAGTTAATTTTGATATTAAGTTGGAGTAAAAAATTGTAAGAAACTATTGTTTATATTCATTATTAATTATATTTATATTTCTTACACTTCCATGTTCCAACTTATTATCAAAATTATAATTAAATCTTGCTTAATTATACTTAAGTTGATACTAATTATAACAATTCAATCTAATAACTAAATTATTAAATAAAAATAGAAGAATTTAATGGTTATAACTAACCCATTTTTACACCTGGTATAAAAGTTAGATTTTGTGTTCCCACAGTCCCATTTCCTCGAGAAAGCCACTGCTGACCCTTGGTGTAATTCCCTTCTGGTCTTTATTCATATACTAATTTTGCTTTTTCATGGATGGGCTCTTATACTCATTTTAAAGAGTAGCAAATGATTTTGTCTGAATCAAATGACTTTGTTATTTAATCAAATAGTAATATAAGAATACGTGAGAGCCATATTCACCACTAAAAATGTTATATAAACTTAAGTCATATCTTTTATTAAAGTAAGATTCTCCTCTGGCAAATATTAGTGAAGTAGTACATTAAACTATAAATAATTTTAACTTGGCTCTCCTCTATCAAATACAAAAACAAGCAGGTGATTTTATAATCTGAAAAAGGATTATACATGTTCTTAAAAAAAATGATTACCACTAAGAAATCATTTAAGTTTTATTAAAATAAGGCCAAAAATAGTAACACCATGTATATGTACATAAGACCATTAATTTTAAATTATTATTTCTTCCTCTCTTTAGTAAGTCAATCTTTCTCATTTTGTCAATTATTATTTTCCCACTTTCAAAAATTAATGTGAAATATTGATAAATTAAAAAATAGTAAAATTTTAATAAAATTTTAGTTAAACTGCACTTGTTTTTACCCAGTAAATATTATGATAACTAACAGAAAATACATAGAAATAAAACATCAGTTTCATCTGTTTTTGTTTTATATACAGGTTTCACAGAACATCACTCATGAAAAAAGGGTTCCGCTGCTAAAAAGGATTTGAAAGTGATAAAGCTGAGGTCTTGAAGCATAGAAAATGTGCAGGAAGCCTGGGCAGCCTAAGTTCATAACCCAGTCCGTCGCCCAGGCCACTGTTTGGTTCACTATACCATCCCGCTTAGACAAAGTCTTCTTGAATCCCCCACTGCAAATAATATCTCTTTTTTCCTAACTCTCACTGCATTTTGCTTGTACCTTTTTAAAATTAAAATAATCACCTGAATGGTGATTATCTACGCTCAACAATCTTTCAAAAGCAGTAAAATATCAAGAAGCTGAAAGAGTAGGTAATCTCTTTATATCCAGTGATGGAAGAGAATTCTATCAAAATCATTCAACCTTGCACTGGAGTTTGCAAATAGTATTGCATCAGTGAATTAATTTTCACTAATCATCTTGATCTCTCTTCATAATGCCTCCAAATGTAGCATTAGATGAGAGAAAAAAAAATTGAGAGCTGCATCTTATTTACTTGTAACTTAGAGACAGTTTGTATTACTTCCCACTAAGATGATTCCTTAAAAAAAAAAATGATCCAATGCCGGCTTCTAATTATCAGTGTAATGTGACCAATATGGAATATTTGGGACACACAAAAGTATAAAAAACAGAAATATATCAACCATAATGCTATTGCCTTACAACAACTTGTAATGTTATGATACCTTTTCTTCCTTTTTTCTATACTTTTTTCCCAAACACAGTTGAGATCATACTACATGTAAAAGTTTGCATCTTTTTTCCCACTTAATATGTCACAATCATTTCCCCACGTTATTAAAATCTCCTTGTAAAATAATTTTAATGACAACATTTTTCATCATTTAACAAATCCCTTAATATATTGGACATTAATGGATGGACACTGGATCTATTTTTTGAATGAATTAACGCAGACTTCCATCACTTCTTTTTAACTTTGAACTGTATTTAAAAAAAGGCAAAACACTATAAACACTTAAAGAAAATGCAGGAGGCCAGTCTGGTGGCGCAGGGGTTAAATGCGCACATTTCGCTTCTCAGCGGCCTGGGGTTCGTCGGTTCGGCAGACATGGCGCTGCTTGGCAAGCCACGCTGTGGCAGGTGTCCCACATATAAAGTAGAAGAAAATGGGCATGGATGTTAGCTCAGGGCCAGTCCTCCTCAGCAAAAAGAGGAGGATTGCCAGCAGTTAGCTCAGGGCTAATCTTCCTTGAAAAAAAAAAAAAAAGAAAATGCAGGACATATATTCCAGGAAGTTGAAAAGCCAATCATGTCCTCTTTCTTGACCCCACACATTAACTATAAACAGTTTATTGGGGAAAAAGAGAATAAATAGGAAGTCACTATCATCCACTCAGAGTAGAGACAAAAATATCCTACAACCATTAGCTATGTTATTTTCCATCTTCTCCATTACAAAAATTTTGAATAAGAGGCCTAAACCATAAAGAAAGCTTAATATATCCAACTAAAATTTTAAATTCTGAGACCAACTAAAGATACTGTAAGAAGATTAATGACACATGGCAAAAGATTTCAATTCTTTAAAAGAACTTTCACAAAGCTAGCAGCAAAACTTACAAAAGAGGCAGGAAATTTGTAAAATACAAATGACCAAAAACCTACGAAGATGTTCAAACTCAGTAGTAACCAAGGAAATGTACATATACAACTGATGTATCACTTTTCACTCAGCGATCGGCTAAGATTTAAAAGAATGAAACAGGTATTACTTGAAATAAACAAACATATTTTCCCGCAACTTAAAAACTTGTTTATCATAAGTAATTTTCTTACAAGAGATAATGATGAAATGGGAATTTCAGTCACACTTGGGAAAGAGTATAATTTAAATTATTAAAGTGAATGTAAACTTCCGAGGAAACAAAGAAACTATATAGAAAAATAAAAGGACTAGCACTGCAGGCTGACAGTCACAGACTGACACATTTGCGGGAAAGCATCACCAAGCTGGAAGACAGAGTCATCTACATTAGATGCTAAGTGTTGGAGAATTCGCTTCACCAACATTATAAAAAGGTCAGCTGGGAGTATTTTTTTTTTAGCCTTTTCCCTTCTATTCTTCCAAAAAGGAATCAATGATTAGCATTGGTTGGATACATTACACATGGGTTAACAAGTAAACTTTGCACAATAGGTTAGAGACTAAAGATCATAGAAACCTTGAGTGTACAGGGAAGCTCTCTGCACTGCCCTTTGCTGGGTGGAGGAGAACCGATGAACAGACAGCACAACCTGAAAACACCTGGGTAGAGTGTGGCAGCCTGTGAAAGGTGATGAACAGGTCAACAAATCTTAATATAATATAAAGTCTCTTAATATAGAGATAGCCATGTGTTTGAGTGAAGAATTGACCAGGATGTGGGGAACCCTTTGGGAAGACAATCTGGCAATATGGCACTAATGCCTTTTAAAAGTCCATAAACTTTGACGTAGCAATTCTACTTGTAAATTGAACAAAAAATAAATTCAAGTATTAATTGCAGTATTGTTTTTAATGGTGAGAAATAAGGAACAACTTAATGTACATCAACAGAAGACTTGTTAAATACATTACGACAATCCAAACAGCAAATACAATATATCCATTAAAATAATGTTTTATATGTGAAAGACGTTTATAGTATATTGTAGAAAAATTACAGGGCTTTTTAGAATTTCCTATTCAAAACATACACTCAAATATATATATCCATCCCAAAGTGATGAACCGGTTTTCTTAGAATGGTGGGACAATGGATGATTTTAATTTTCTTTTTGCTTATTATATCTCTTTTCTGGTTTTCACTCAAAGAAATCATGTGTTTCTTAATAGTGTTTTTTAACATTAATAAATATTTTTATATGCTAAAAAGATAAATACAGAGATTAAAGGAGCAAACTGGGAAGTCTGCAAAAACTTGACCAAGGGCTAACATATTTACTATTTAAAGAATTTAAAGTTATATTTACTATTAAAGAACTTAATTCATTCACAAGAAAAACACTAAGATTCCAGTAATAAATGAACAAAGCAAAAGAATTAAGAGGAAACTGCAAGACAGAAAAATAGTTTCAATAATCAAGTAAGTACAAAATAAGACAAAATGCTTATCCTTTTATTAAAATGGAAAGTGTTTTTTAAAAAAATACACAATATTAATTGAATATGGAATAATAGGCATTCTCAAATCTCATCATACTATTTAATCCAGTAGTTTCACTTCTGGGATTCTAGCAAAAAGAAATACTCTTAACTACGAAAAAAGCATTCAGTGGAAGTTGTCCATCACAATGTTCCTTGCACAAGAAAATACTGGACCTACAGCAGAATATTATTTGGAGATCTAAATATTAGAAGCATCCACTGGAACTGTTTGAAAAAGATTTCATCCCTTTTGACATAGAATGATTTGCTAGAATGTAAGGCATGTACTGATGTGAATAACCAGTCACTTAGCCAGCCCAACTCATGAATCAAAAAAGATTGGTACCAGCCATAAAGAACACATTCAAAAGGACCATCAGAAGCTATTTTATGTTATGAGAATCTCATTCTTTTCATGGAACCAAGGTTATTTACCAGCAAAAGGGGGACATTTCAGATGTGGAAACTGAAACAAAGAAAGTCACAAAAGATCAAGAAGAAGACACAGATTTTTTTCCAAAAGAGCTGTTGTACCATTTAGTATTTCAATGTCTGAAGATTACAACAAACTCTAGCATGTTCCTGACATTCCTAGATGCAGATCCACACAGATTTCAAATAAATAAAATTTGTACATATTTATTTGCACTGCATAATGCTTTTAGGCCATTTTTAAGGAAATAAGTCTGTTTTCTTCTATAAGAACTAATAAGAAAAACATATAATCACCTTGAAAACCTTTTGAGATAAGGTGGAATTAAATAAGAATTAAGCTAAGAATTAAATTAGATGGTATGCCTCAATCACATTTGTAAAAAAAACCTATCCACAGGGGAAAAAATCCACAAAAATATTAATAGTTCATTCATCCATCCATTAGTCAACACACATAAATTGAACATGTGTTACATACTAGGCACTGTGCTCAGCACTGAGGGACACAAATTGGTAAACACAACACTCATGGTCACTGGCGCCCTGGAGCTTACATTCTAGTGGAGGAGAAAGATAATATTCACATAAGCATATGTGGGGGCTGGAGGGGTGAGACTCCTCTGCCTCAACTTTTTTCTTCATTTTTCTTCTGTTTACTATCAACCATTCTCATGAATGTTCACGTTAATAATACTAATGTTAAATGATGACTTTTCTCACATTTTAAGACAAATTAACCACACAAACTGGTCACTAACAGGTCCACGTCCAATTCAAATATCCAGAAGTAAAAGACAGAAAACTCTCTATTAATTGACCACATTCCATAAAAAGGTTCCTAGAGAAGATCAGGACAATCTTTTGGTCATCTGCATAACGCAACTGCCCATTCTTCCCAATTGCCCTGGCAGATCCCAGCCCAGGCAAGTTAATACAGCTACCATCAGCAAGTCTGCACATATTCAGAGAATAAACCAAAATAAAAACACTGACAACACAGATGCGTAAATCGTAATTATAATTAACCTTTTCTAAAAGAAAAGGTATATGTAATAGTACATAATAGAGTAACAATTTAACTCATTTTCTTTTTCCTTTTTACCCAAAGCATAAAGAAGAGAGAACACTTTGTCCCAGGTTAACATGCAACTTAAAAAAAAAAAGATTAACGTAGACATTAAACATGGAAATTCACCAGTAAGTTTTGTCATTTTCTCACAAACATATCTCAAAATTACTCCTTTATTTCAATATAAACAAGGTCCCACTGCTGGTCACCTGACCAATTGCCTTACATTTCTGGAGCTTGACATTTCAGTCTGTTACAGACACAAGAACACTGTCACAAGTATAATGACGGAAAACACCTGCAAAGCAGCTGACTGCACTGCTTCACCAGTGGATAGGTCCCTACTTCAATATGCCACTCCCTCCCAACCTCAGCACAAATATCCCCCAGCCATCCATGAAGTTACCTTGTCCAGAAGGCCCTGAAGCATTATTTCCCTAGGGACCTAAGATATCAGGACTGATGACATACAAAAGTACCCAAGTGCTCTAAGATCCTCACTTCTTGGAGTATTCCTTGAACGTAAAATTTTCCTAGGATACAAAGACACTCAAGTTCACAAAATCATAAAGAGATAAGACAAATGTTCCACCTCTTCTTGTATACAAAGCTTGAGTCAAAACTTTTTATATTAGAAATTTCATACAACAAACCTAAACATTTTTAAAAGGGTTTCTAATTTCTTTGTGATATTAAATGTGATTTCAATTATGTCAATATACATAGAGCTCAATTTGGGAGGGGGAGTTATACAAAGAGACTAATCAGAACATATTTTCATCTAGGCCTTTGCAGGAAAATACAATAAGCAAGAAAGGTTAATATCTACAAGGATAATTTGTCATATCTAAAATCAATACAATTAGTAAAATGTATTTTAAGCACAAATTAAAATTAATATACATTTTTCTTATCTCTAGGAACCAAAAGAGCCCTCATTAGACATAATTATAGCTTCCTCCTCAAAGTGTTATCTTGAACATTAACTGAGAAAATATCTTTAAAAGTGCTCTGCAGGTATCACCTCCTCTCAAGGAACCACAGAGAGACATACTGTAAGAAAATGCTACTCCAATCCAAAGGACTAGTTTCAAGCAAAAATAATTAGAGGAATTCTGTATATCAATGTAAGAAGTTTTGGGCAAGAGAATAGCATACATTACCATAATTTAAAATCATATACGTATTTCACTTGCCACGCAAGATGACTTAAATACGAGCATAACGTAATTGTAAATCACTGAAAATACAGTCAAGTCCTTGCCCCCAGAGTTTACAGTCACACTCAATGGTCAGAAATGAAAAAAAAGAAAGAAACAATTTATGAGAAACACAATAGAGGTCTACCAAATATTTTGGTTTCTAAGTAGAATCTGAACAAAGAAGAAGGATTTTGGTGAGCACACACATGAAATGGCTCAAGATCTAAATGATACGACTCAAAATTACAAACCACTAAGTATAAGGAGAATTAAGAGGCCAGCCTTATACAAGCAATAACCTTTTAATAACGTTTTAAAACAACGACACAATTTTATGGGTGTTAAAACTATTTTAAAAAACTGAAATAGAGTTCAGTATTCTAGTCTCTGCATTAACAAACACCAGGGTCATGGAACATTTGTAGTAGGAAAGAGAAAAAATGGTTTCACTCCCGCTTCTTCAAACTATGGTTTGTTGAGAGTTATGATGGGTATTTTCAATTTCAAGGCTTTTTACTCAAATAAACCACAAATTGTGAGTTAGACACCCTCAGGGCTGTGTCATCAGTAAGCCAAGCACATATAATACCGTAAGAAAACATACTGTTTATTAGATGGACTTAAAAATCAACACAAATCAGTTTTAGGCACTTCTTGAGTACAGATTATGGGAATTTTATACCAAAGAACAGCATATCTAGCAGGCAAGACCATAAAGACTTAAACTTTAGTTTTTAGAACAATACACAAGGGCTAGATAATTGATAAGAAATATTGCATAATTAATCCAACTGTATCCTGTTACAATTTCACACACAATTTTAGGGTTTAATAGAAGCAGTCACTTTAATAGCATCCAAAGTATTTAAATTCTCTTTCTTTCCTTTATTCCACCATTATGGTCTTAAAATTATCATACATTCTAGGGAGCATGATATAGAACTTTAATTTTGTATAAGTGGAACTTTATAAAGTATTTTCTATTATTATGTCTGCATCCACAGAGTCAACACATGATGGCTGATGATTTTGATGTCTTTTAAAGCCCATTTCAACAGGTTTATTTTGCAAAGACAGGCTTCTCATCACTAATTCCTTTAGACAACTAATGTTCATCTTTTTTCTTTAAGTAAACAAGAGGGAAAAAACATTCTGTGGGCTACGGTTTTAAGGACGTAAGGATATCTTCAGGTTAAACACTACATATAAACTTAGTTTGGCATCTTTTTTCCAACTCAAATTGTACTGATATTCTGTAAAACGTAACCCATTTTTGGTAATGGAAGGTAATACATGTATAACTTAATCCCTTCCATGCCTAACTAGTAGCTTGAGGAGCTGGCAGAGTCTAGTTAGTTTCTTATCTTTCCAAATCTACCTTTCAGCATATGAAACTAAAATTAAGAAGCAGTGAAATATTAAATACAGTATAATTTAAAGGATTTTACTACTGGCATTTATGTGCTATATACACAGCAAGCCAGTCTTTTGATGTACTCAACAAGCCTGACAACACTCTCTAATGAGCAAAGTACAAATGAATGAATCAAGCCAGTGGTAGGGCAAGAGCAAAGAACTAGAGAACCTACTAAGAAACTAGTAGTTTGGGGAACAATGGATATAGGCAAAGTTTAGAACACCTCCAGGACTGAGACAACACATCTTCACTGATGCTGAATGAAGATACAGGAGAGCAAGGGACGGCTGAGCTATGGGAAAGCCAATCCTGAAGCAAGAAGTTCCAGATTATATCTGAACGGTAGGAAGGGTCAAAATTAAGTCATGCAAACAAATTTCTGTCTCTACTCAGCCTTGAAAGAGGGACTGATGCCAGGATACAACTGGGCAACTGAGAGAAGATGACCCCCAAGTCTACAGATAATCTGGGATGTGTTGCTATCCCTTATGTACAAAGCAGAACACACTACAGATAGATTCCCAAAAATGCCTGCAGAGAAAACTAGAAAGTCATCTACAGTTTTTCTATTTACACTAATATAAACAGATTTTGAGGTTGTCTGTACTGTATGTGGTTGCTGTAGTCACAGCAAGAAATGTAAAGTGCCTGTAAGAGAGGGGACAATAGAATCCCATTTCTAGGCATCTTAACACTACACACTCAGACAAAAAAGAAAAGAACATCTCAGGGACTTCCTGCCTTTCCTCAAGCTCCCTGCACTTCTCTGTAATCTCACTGTAACTCCCTATGAGGCACTTTTTAAAGGCCAGGAAACGGAACCTCTGCTATTTCATGCCACACTTCTAAAATCACTTTATCTACCTGCATTAAAAATGCCAGCCAGCAGTGCTAAAGCACTTTTTATTCTTAAGGCAAAATGTCATATTCCCTACGCACTTTCCCTTGCTCCTCACACTACCTGCCTTCATTGTATTCCTTGCCCATCGTGAGAGCCAAAGATAAGAGAGAACTGAAAATTTCCAAAAAAGAATCCTCAATATAATGTGTAAGATACACTTTACAAATGCTATTATGACAAAATTAAACATATTTAAATGCTTATAGCATATGGTTACTTTCACCAAGATATCAAGAAGTTATGACTTTCAAAATTAGTATCAAACACAGGATATTTAAATCCAGCCATATGTACAGAAGTATGAAGTTTTGTTCTTTCCAAAGCTGAGCACAATGACCCTAATGATTGTTTACACCCAAAAGCAGCATATTAAAAAACCAAAAGCATTGCCCTTTGCTTAATTCCACTTAAACTACATACAAATTGCCAATAGGACTATTTGTGAGGCTCCCCATCTTATTTGGAAGTAATACTGTTAAAATGATTTTAACATATTTTCATATTTTCATAAATGAATTTAAACTTTTTTCCCTGTTGTAATTTTGGTTTTATGCACAAGTATATAGGTACCACCTTATTTCTAATGCTTAGCCTAGAAAGGTAGAATATAACAAAAAAATCATGTTTTGTAAATGTTGTATAACATTTCATGCATTCTCATGATGCCATGTCAAAAATCTACTACACTAAACCAACTGTAACAATGTAGTGCATGCTTTAAACATCCAATTAAGAGTAAATTTCAGCCAACACCTTGATGACAAGGGAATCTGCTCTATTGGTGAACAGATGTGGCAGTAATCTAAGACACTAAACCATGATTATTCAAATTAAAAGATAAAAAGGATAAAAGGAGTGGATCTGCCAGGCTATTTTACAGAATATTTGTCTCTGATGAAACTGCAACATCTACAAAATGGATTTGGGTTTTTAAGGGAGTTTTTAATATACAACAAGTAATTCATTATAGTGATTTGAGAAAGTATGAGAACATATGAACAAATAAAGCTTAGTAATTTAGGATTTACTTTTGTAAAAGAAGGTGACAAATATTAAAATGCTATACTTGCATTTTGAACATTAAAATATAAATATAAAACACACATATCCAATGTTAAACACTGATCTCCCATGCCTGACTTGGATTTAGATATTGAGTGTTTTATATTTTATAGAAAGAAACTTTCAAAGTTTTGTCAATGCTTATAGTATGTACTATTATTCTCATCAAAATCTTCATGAAACCTAAAAGGCTGGCATTAAGAGTAGTTATTTTTTTCCTTGAATATTCCAAAACATGCTAGTTTGGATTAGCTTTCAGATTTTCAGGGCATGAAAGATACACAGAGTACCCAAGAATACATTTTAACACACTTAGGATAAGTTTGTTTACAGTCACAACAGAAATACCTTCAACTTTCAGATACTGAAAAAAAATACCCTAGGCAAACATAAAAGATCTTTAGGGCCAAGTTACTTCTTAGTAAAAATAATACATCATGTCAATCAATTTTTAAACCAAATTTTTAAAAGCATTAAAAAAAAAACTGTATAATTGTCAACCAATGCATTCATGTGGTATAAGACTTACAGAAACAAAAAATATCTCAAATTATTTCAACTCTTAAGATAAGAAATAAGAAATTTTCAAATTAAGAAATTGTTTTTGTTGCTTAGCAAATATGTTTTACTTTTCATCTCAAATTCACCTTAAATGCTTGACATATAATCTAACACCTAAGAAGACTCTAGCTAAGTTATTTGATAATATTTATAAGGTGATACTTCTCTGGGTAGACATATTTCACACAAAAGTTTTCAATTAATGCTGACAAAAAATAACCACTTGATAATTTTAATCACAATTAGTGATTGACTGATTAATGGATTAACAATTTACTCAGTAATTTAGATGGCATAAGGTCCAATAAAGGGAACAACTTGATAATTGCTCAGTGTGCAACTCTGCCCATTAGTAATACGAAGCCAAGAATTTGATAGATATTCCACTCAGTTGGCTTACGTGTCTCCATGTATGTGATGGGATCAACAAAAAAATAGGTACACAATGTCAAGCTTTTTCCTTTTCCTTTTTTTTTAAAGAGCAGCTCAATGATTTCTGGGGTTGGTTAGTGTTGGTTAGTACAATACAGAGAACACAGAGGAAAAGTACAAAACAGCACTTAAAACCAATGCCAGTACTCACCTCATGATGGTTATAACTAAGGATATTATTAATTTTTGTGTTACTCACTTTTCTGTAGAACATAAATCAAAGCCATTAACTTGAACTTGAGGTATATACACAATACATACACAACATTATGCAAAATACTTTCAATAAGTAACATTACATTTTAAAATATTGGAAACTGAGTATCTGTGCTGATTTGTATTTTGACTTAACGAAACATGAAGAGCACAACATTGAAGAGGGAGGGTTATACTGATAACAAAGCTCTTAAAGTTAAAAATGTCTTCCTCTCCCTTTGTACTTACCACAGGCTACACAATGTCCTGAGAGGATTCGTTATGAGAATAGTGTCAATCACAGCTTTAAGACCTTGCTTTGGAAGTAACTAATGAGAAAGCAGATTGGAAGGTGAGACTTCATCTTTGTTTTCAAATAAGTAGTCTTAATTTTTCTTCTAATAGAAAACGTTGAAATCAGTTTATTATAAATATATCTAAACCATTAATTTTTGCAGCTTTCAGGTAAAGTCCAGCACTTCGTTTACACAAAGTCTTTGAGAAGAGGTCAGTAGAGATCATCTAATCTTAAGTCGTGACATCATCCATTCAAGTCCTTGGCATAATCTATAAAGAAAATAAGATCAGTTGGTTAATTTCTCAACTAAAAAGCTATGAACAGCAAACTAAAAGAAGATACCATTTTTCATTTACCTAAACCACAAAGATTAAAATTAATAATATTCAATGTTGGCAGCGCTGCAGTGAAGCCATACTTTCATACATCCTACATTCGTGCTTTTTGGGTTGTGTTATGTCTCTAGTGCCTAGAACACTGACTGATACATAAAAGGAGCTCAATAATTATACAGTGAATGCCCATAGAAAGTAATTTAGCAAAACAAATCAAAAATATTTAAAATACCAATACTCTCTACCCTTTTTTCTACTTCTAGAAATATATCCTAAAAAAATAATCAGAGATAAAGATATATTTATATATGACTATTCATCAAAGCATTTTTAATAGGAAAAAGTAAAATTTAAATGTCTAGAAATAGAGAAAAAGTTTATCATATTATGGAGCACTCATATGATGAAATATTAAAAACTTCCTTTCAAAGACTATTTTACAATATGATAAAATGCTCATGATATAAATGAAGTAAAAATGGCAGGATGTTAAACTAAATACAGAGTTGTTAAAAGAAAGTATACATATAATATGTATGTTACATCTATATATTAAAAAAATTTGAAGGAAATAAAAATCTCATATCACTAACACCAGTTATCATTGAACAATGGGTAATTGAGCATAATCCAAAATAGAGAAAGATGTTCACTGTGGTAAAAGAAATGAAATGTTTAGCAAGACGGAAACGGTTGCACATATTATGTTACAACAAAATGCAGGACTATTACGAAGCATTAACTATTACCTATGAGAAGCTTTTACAGAAATGAGAAACTATGCTACCATAGTAAATTTAAAAAAGAACAGAACTCAGATTTTTGTGTAAATATAAGTCTAATAACGTAAAAGAAGATAGAAATAGGAAAAAAAAAAAGCAACGAGGTAAATAAATGGTTATTTTGGTATTGGCCCACACTTTTCTCCTGTTATTAGATTTCTTACTTTTAAACTCTGATAGGAAACAGTACGAAATAATAATAACAACAATAGGTGAATAAATTATTTAACTCCAAACCGTTAAATGAATAGGAGCTACCTAATAGAAAACTAGAAACTGTGCTAAGCACTTAATATCCACTATTTTAATCTTCACAACACTGAGGTCAGAACCCTTCTTACATTACAGAGAGAACTCAGGCTTAGAGACGTTAGCAAATGGCAGAGGTGGAAGTCAAAACATTGACCAATACTAAAAAACCAAGAATTTAGACCAAGATGGCCAGAATGCAGAAGGGAAACATTTCCCCCAAAAAGCAAATGTTTCTACTTGCTAACTTCTGCAAATGGAAGCCCACATAAAGCAACAATTGAAAAGATACCATCATCTATTGATCTCCTCTTTTAAAATGAAACTGCCAGAGTTTGTATCTATCCTAACTGATACATTTTCCAGACAATTACTCAAAGCATATAAGCTAAATCTTATATCAATCATAGATGATTTGTCTTCATTGTCAAATTTAGTATTATAATCAGTGCTTTTGCTTAAAGACCTTTGGTAGACAAAGATAATAAATATAAAGATATATCTATATGTGTATTTCAACATGTATTATACTATTTGACAAAGAAATATGTAAGTGAGAAGATATTTTTACTTAAATGAATATGTGGACAATTGGTACTATGTGGGATTTTTCTTTTTTTTTAAGATTGGCACCCGAGCTAATAACTGTTGCCAATCTTTTTTCCCCTGCTTTTTCTCCCCAAATCCCCTCAGTACACGGTTGTATATTTTAATTGTGGGTCCTTCTAATTGTGGCATGTGGGACACCACCTCACCATGGCCCGACGAGCGGTGCCATGTCCACGCCCAGGATCAGAACCAAGGAAACCCTGGGCCGCCAAAGTGGAGCATTCGAATTGAACCACTCTGCCACAGGGCCAGCCCCTGGGGTTTTTTTTTTAAATGAATAGATTTGCTTTTTGAAGTTCTAATCACGCTCTTCCAAATGTCTGTCACCAAGTAATAGTGCCTTCTATTTCACTGAGTAAAATCTGGCTCCATCTCCAATTCAATTCTTTTTTCTCTGCTTTTAAATACATAAATGAGCGATTCTAAATACAAGTCTTAAAGTTGGGGTTGAGATTCTTCAAGTGTTAGGAAAGGGCAGAAGCTTAGGGCATAGAAAGATGAGTTAGCTGAAGTGGGAGAAATTCTCAAGACCATGGTGAAGGGTGAACCAATATAATGACTTATTGAAGCTGTCTATCTACGCCCCAAACTTCTGCCCTTTCCTAATACCCGAAAAATCTCAACCCCATAATTTAAGATCTTTATTTAAAATCTTTCACCTCCAACTTAATTTTCTTTCCTTGCTTTTAAATACATACAGATCCACCATATTACGGAAAAATAACTATGACAAAAACTTTGCTTTAGTGCTCATCCTCTTAGCTTTTTCTCCTATTTCTAACCTCCCCTATTCCATCTCTCCTAACAGCATGCTCTCCATCCTCCTGGTCCTTGACCTTATGCTTAGCAGTACTGACAATCACTTCCTTCTTGAAATCCTTTCATCTCTGGGCATTAGACTAGCACAAAACTCTCCTGGAGGCACCCACCTTTCTTTCCAGAACCAAGGACCCTCACGCCACACTCTCTCCAATTCTAACCTTTTTAATTTTTTTAAAGTGCAATATCTCCCTTTTGACAACACTGGTGGCAAAAGTGAGTATCCTTAAACTGGTCTCACACATGAATCCTCTTCTATTTCAGCTTTTTTATGTATAAAATGTGAATTAAAAACAATTGTTCTACAGATTATTATGAGGAACAAATGATATATTGTATGGAAAGCACTCAAGACAGGACATGCTCAGCAAGTGTCAGTTTCTTTTTTATAGTGTAAGTCCCACCACCAGTGGAAGAATTGTTTCCCGACTTCTCCAGCTCTCCATGACACTCCCATTTCCCTGAACTCCTACAGCAACTCTATCATCTATATGCTCACATATATTAGTTCTGTATGTTTATGTGTATTATGTGTATGTTGTATGTTTTATTCTTTATAGAACCAAGCTAAACACTCTCTCACTGCAGATATGGACTATGTCTTACGTCTTTCCCTTACAATGTTTTATACATGGTAGCCTTAAACATTTACTGATTTTTAAGAAGACATAGATATTTCTAGGCTAAATGTTTGTTTGCTTTTTAAAGATTTTATTTTTCCTTTCTCTCCCCAAAGCCCCCCAGTACAAAGTTGTATATTTTTAGTTGTGGGTCCTTCTATTTGTGACATGTCCGCGCCCAGGATCTATCTGAACCAGTGAAACCCTGGGCCGCCGAAACAGAGTGCGCAAACTTGATCACTCAGCCACGGGGCTGGCCCCTAAATACATGTTCTGCAAGAAGACTTCTTACCCCTCGCCAGTAAGAGCACAGCATGCCTGGATATGCCACTGGTGATCTTTAATAGACGTTAGTTTCAAAAACTGGGAGATTTCTGCTACAGTCATGCATTCTTTAACATCTTGTTTATTAGCAAAAATCAGCAATCCAGCTTTCCTTAGGTCCTATAAAAGCAAACAAAACTGTAAAGGCCCGTGCATTTATTTTTCATAGATTTTCTATCTTAATTAACAGAATGTTTCTGATACTCTTCATAACCTAGAATTTCTCAACTACTTGACATGAAAGCATCTTACAGCTCTTATGCTGATAGAAGGTAAACTTAAAACGGAATACATTTTAGACAAATAAATCTATACTTTATGGATTTACATATTTCTTATAGTCTTAGATTACATTTTTTTTATGGTTCTAAGTGCTATGTATAACAAACAGTCATCATGTCTTCAAATATAATATCTATTTATTCCTTCTCCCAACCCCAAACTAGGTTTCTATGGCTAGTAAGAACTACTCTTTAGCATGGTACTCAACACCTTTTCAAAATTCCACCCCAACCTATTCTTTAGGTATAGAAACCTAAAGTTAGTACCTTTAGGTATAAATAGGAAATAAACTAATTCATTACATACAATGTACACTTTAGGGCTTTTAATTCTCGGTTGAGAGGTGTTATCCCAAACCAGTTCTATTAATGTTCTGAAACCCAGCTCTTATCTTTGTCTATGAAGATTTCTTAGATTTGAATATTCAATAGGCCCATCTTGGAGTGGCATTAAATTTAGCAAATTTCCCAATTAGATAATAAATTCTACCACTTCTATCCTTTGACACTGAGGCAAGTTCTTTAACCTTTCTGAATCTGTTCCTCATAACTAACATTTATTGAGTATCTAATCTGAGCAAGACACTCATCCTACTATTTTCCAAATAAAATCTCTTTAATCCTCACAAGATTCCTACAAGGTAGGCCTTACCATTCCCTTTTTACAGATGAGGAAACTAAGACTTAGATGTAACTAACTCACACAAGGTCACACAGCTCCTCAATAATAGAAGAAGGTTTGAGCTGAGATCTCCCCACTAGAGCTGCTGGCCCCTCATCTACAAAATGCTGCAACCACCACCCACCTCCTGGGGATGTGATTTGAAGGAATGAATTACTACATGTAAGGCACTCAGCTCAGTACCTGGCTTTGGGTGACAGTTTCATAAATGTGAGTTCACTTGTTGCCCTAAAAAATGTGGATTACCTTTACCCTCGTGCATACCCCAAAATGAGTGACACCGTGTTTTACTCACAAACCAGGCTGCAGGTTATCAGTCTCCTTTTGCTCTACCTCACCCTCCCCTCTCACAATCATTTTTAAAGCCAGTGACTTCCTCAATAATTTATTGAAATTTATGCACCTTTTCCTCATAAAAATACATATATGTAAAGAAAGTTCATGTACAATTTTAGAATGTTAATAGATTTAAAGTCCATTCATGAATCCTGGGCTAAGAATCTACGATGGATGCACTAGTGGATTAAACTCGTAAAATTCTGCCCATAGATATAAAGAGATATTGAGAAAACTAAAGTTTTGGTGCTATGCTTGAAAGTTTCCTCAACTGTGCTGAAAGCCATCTTCCTTCTCCTTAGAGATTTTAGTGGGATATTTTGGTTTCAATCATATGCATATGTGTTTGAAGCAAGAAAGTCTTCAATAGGTACAAACATTCTTCCACATTATTTTACTCTTGTTGGAATATAGTTTCAATGACTTCTTTGATTCTTTCTGATATAAATAAAAAATATAAGTAGTAAATTTATTTGGTTAAAAGAAGTTATGCAAAATGTTTTACCTAACAATCACGACTGACTTTTAGTTACAGCGCCCTCTGCAGGACGGTAGCTACGCACCACAGTTAATGACAGTTACCTGAACAGCACAGTCAGAAAGGGATACTTGAGAATGTTAAGTTTTAAGATGTCATGTTCAATTTGTTTCACCCATAGTTCAGTTCACCTGTCTATATAAAAGGCAAAAATTTGAAGGAATGGACTATAACTAGGACATATATATTCATTATCAAGGATCAAATATCCTCTTACCCTAAACGGAAAACGGAACGATTATCAATAGTTGATAAGTAGCTGAATCACTGAGTAGATGGACCTTCCACAGGATATAATTCCTATCTTCCTATCTTCCAGGTTTCAATATCTCTTGCTAGTGTGTGTTGAAATCTTTTATAAAGTCAGGATTGCTAATGCTGGCATGTTCAAAGAACAAATTTCTGATATTAGAAATACTTGGCACAAGTGAGGACACATAGTTTATGCTACATGTTTATAAGTAATCTATATTCATTACTCTCAGTGATGAAATTATTTGGAGAAGCCCCTGGACTGAAAATTGGAAAACATAAGAGATAAAGTTACTTATTGAAATGTCTCAAAAAAAAAAAAAAAACCCATATTGAATATCATTTTTCTAGATCTCATAGGCTCAAACTTTTTAATTTGGGTTCTTGATTAAACCAAAAAACCTACCAATTTTACTATTTTTAAACATGTAGGAACAGAGGAAAGAAAATCTTTCTTTACTTTTTATTAGATAACCTCAGAACCAATTATGCATTGAGATAAGAGAAAAAAATATATTGGGTTAAGGCTGTTCACCAACTTGACTTAACAAAAGGTCAAAGGACAAGGCGAACAGTGGTGATCGTTTGTATCCTAGCCATTTTAAATATTCTGAAAAACTTTCTGCTACATATTACAGATTTCTGTTCTTAAAAGTATAAAAATATATTTTAATTTAGTCAAGATGAATAACAGCACATGCAAGACATATTTACCTAGCATCTTCTATATGCCAAACGTAGCTGTCAATTTGTTTCTCAAAGCTTCATTTGTGAAGAAGAAATTCTTCTTCACAAGAAGAAAAAAAGAAGCTTCTAATTCCTAGAAGCTGAGTCATTCTGAATAAAATTTAATCTATCTTTCTGTGTTTGGATCTGTTTTAAAATTCATGAACTTCAAAGTTTTGCACTTCATTTAAGATGAAGCTTTCAGAATTGTTTAAAAACGTTTTACAGTTTCGTGTTTAGTAATACAGGTAAAGAATCATTATCAGTGATAATAAGATTCCGTTGGTTATTATGGTATGTATGGAATATCTGACCAACCCCATGTCAAAATGCGTTTTTCATGTACACACTCTCATTCTTTGATCCATTTGCCCTCCAGCACTCTGCTTATTTGGCTCTTCTTGACCCTATTATGTGGCTTACTCCAGCTCCCAACTTCATCTGTAATTCCTTTCTTCTCTGGTAATATCCCCATTCAGTCTCCTTTCACTTTCCAACTAGGCCCTATAGTTCCTTTTGCCTTTTTTTCCTAGCAAACAGCCTGAATGATAAGAACACCTAAATTCAAATCCTAGCTCTTAAAAAGCTGGTCAAATCACATGAACTGTTGGGCCCCAGTGTACCCATCCATAACAGATGAGGTTAAGTGACCTGCCCAAGTTAACACCTCCAGCTGATAAAATTCAAGACTTTGCCTGACCCCCACTACCAGGCTCTTTATATACTGATCTTGCTACATATTGGCCAATTAGAGTAAGAAACAAATATGGAGGCTACCTGGTAACAGAGTAAAAAATATAGCCAAAAGACTAATACATTTGTACATTTGTGTCTTTTTTTTTTTCAAAGTAATCACAAAACAACAATAAAATAACCCTTAGGTATAAAATGAAGAAGGTTGCATTTTTGTAAAATACAAAGGGAAAATGAAAAAGAATCCTTAAATCTTCTGCCTCTTTTATAGCTTATTATTTGTTTCCCACACTCAAATCGGAATTTGTTAAATGCATGCACAATGGCAAGGGGTATTTCTTTTGAAACCCCAAGGGGTTTAACATAGCTGCTAAAATCAGTCCAAAACAGGGAAATGTGCATCTTGGTGGGCATGACCACCACAAGAAAAAGAGGAACTTCAATTTACATAACCACTTTACGAGGTTTCCTTAAGTCTTGAAAGATTGCCTGAAACATACCAAGACTCTTAATGTAAATCTCAAAAGCAAATCACTGAATCAATATTAAAATTAACACAAAACTACATTACAAAGATATCCCAGTTTTCTTAAGCTTTATTCAAATTCTACTCAAATAAAAAATTACACTATATCTAAATATTAATTTTTCTATTTCCACCTATAAATCTGAGTTGAGAAAGTAACCCCTGCAATAAAAAGCATGCAAAAATAATCAACTGCCACTACAGCAAATATTACATGATTTTACAGTTACTATTATCATTACTGACTATATTATTCAGTTTAATTTTTAAATTATGCTACCAGTAGTATTTCTCAAGGACTAAGAAAACGTGGCTAGCATATAGTTTTGTTTAGTCAGAGACAATATCAGAGAAACCTAAGAGCACCAATATTTAAATATTTGTCTGATAACTGAGTTACAATCAAGACTTGCTATGTGAATGTGAGACTTTAAAACCCCATTTCCAATGATAATCTTCTGTATAATTAATCTATCAAAATGTAAAATAAAAGCCAATTTAGGTCTTTTTGACCAGGAAAACTTCTAGATCAAATTTATCTAGGAGAAATGAAATAAAATTCTACAACTGATGCCACAATCTTTCTGCTGCTTCCAGATAGATTTCCAACTTGGGAAGTGTCAAAATTATAAAGCAGGCACCACCAGCAGATAAATAATTTTTTAAAAAATCTGAAACATTATCCTCATGAGGAAGTAGAAAGAACAAATATGATAGAAACACCTCCCCCCATACACATCTAATGCCAGAGTCCTACTTACCTCATGGGCTAACATTTTATAGAGTTCTTCTCTAGTTACAGAAATCCTTTCTCTGTCTGTACTGTCCACAACAACTATTACAAACTAAAATAATTACAAAAAAATCATTAGTGATCACATAATTTGATGATTTGTAAAATTTATAAAGCGCTTATTTGATTAACAGGCTACAAATATCAAGAAATTAGAACCTTATGGTATAGTTTTATTGGAAAACCAGACATACCTACTATACATTGTGAATCTTAAAGGTTTCATCCACTTCTAATCAAATATATTTACTAATTTTTAAGAGAAAAATAAGAGAAAAGAGAATGATGTTAACACTCCATGTGAATATTCTAATATTCTAACCAATATATAACATGTTTGTTTTCTAAATTAATATCTTGAATGGTAACAGGCCTATACCAATCTATTTGCACTATAAGTCAATAAGAAAAAAATACATTATGGTTCTAAATTTAAGTTACTTCTAGACGTAATATTTACTAATATCAATTTGAAAATCTAAAAGCCCATGTGTATGGGAGTAAAGAAATGTGGCAGTCAGGGGTCCGGCCTCGTGGCCGAGTGGTTAAGTTCGCACGCTTCACTTCGGCGGCCCTGGGTTTGGCCAGTTTGGATCCTGGGCGTGGAAATGGCACTGCTCATCAAGCCATGCTGAGGCGGCGTCCCACATAGCACAACCAGAAGGATCTACAACTAGAGTATAACTATGTACTAGGGGGCTTGGAGAGAAGAAGAAGAAGAAGGAAAAAAAAAAGAAGATTGGCAAAAGATGCTAGCTCAGGTGCCAATCTTTAAAAAAAAAAAAAAGAAATGCGGCAGTTAAAGAAAGCAGTTTTTTTAAAAAATCAGCAAATTGAAAGAATAAATTTATATCTAAAACCATGCTCTCTTCCTTATATAAATGTCACCTGCTACCTTCAAGCACAACTCTTTCTTGAACTGATGATAAGACCAGTATCAGAAGATCTAACAAAAGACTTGAAAAGGAGCTGTGCAGGACTGATCTTACACCGTACCTCCTCAATTCCACGAGCACGAAAAAGCACAAGGGGATACAGACACTTTATGATGGCATTTGCGATGCCCAAGCTAATTCTGACTGCCTATTATTAACATCCACTATTTATCTTTTAGAACTAGCTTTTCATTTCCAAATAAACCACTCTATTTTCAGGATCTTTTCTCTTCTTCAGATTTCATTAACCATAAGGCAGATAAATAAGAGAACTGCTGCTTCACCTCTTCTCTCACTTGAAACCTTACTGATAAGTGGCTTTACTGCTGTAAAGGCCTTTTAATAAAGCTGTTAATTTTCAAGGTGTTGCCATGAATTTGCTACCTATGGCATTATAAATAGGAGTACTAATCATATATACCTTTCCTTTTCCAAAAAACATGATCAAATGCTTAATGCAGTGTTAGGGGATCAGGTCATTAGAGACACAGTGTCTTAATGACATAATATTCATCTTTATATACATCTGGAGACTTATTAACTTATAATTAGCACTAGAAAAACAATCAACAAAGCCTTTCAACTTACAAGGTCTATACAATAAAGTTCTCAAACGTTGTAGGTGTGAAATTTCCTTTTGGAAAATAACATGCTAATAAAAACATATGATTATGTCTAATTTGCTTTACAGCCAAAAGAAAACGAATTCTTTAATTTGCAATTGTATTGCAAAAAAGAAAACACAGTAAAATTTTGGCCAGGATTCAAACCACCAGAGCCCTCTCATTTAACTAGAATTTCCTCTAAGCAGACAAAATAAATAGTAAGAGAGACATGAAATTACAAACTGTGAGATAGAATTCATTATAAAAACAACTACTTAAGACAAGTTCTGGGATCAATACACAATCAGACTAATCAATCACCAGTTCTTCCTACAGAGGTTCAATGAGAGTGCATCCATTGACCGTATCCAGTGATAGAACAATGATCCTGAAACAGGGACTCAAAGATTCCACTATATTTAAATTCTACTTATATTAACATATTGTGATATTTCAAAAAGATTAACTGTAAGTTCATATGTAGAAGGCGCTTCCCAAGTATTCTTTTCATATAAGTTTTAGTATACTAAAAAACATTACCTCTGTGTTAGTATAGTAAGTGTTCCAGGAAGAACGAAGAGATTCTTGGCCACCAATATCCCACATTAGGAAACGTGTATTATTAATCACTATCTCTTCTACATTACTTCCTATTGTAGGGGATGTATGTACAACTTCATTCATAGAACTGAAAATAAAAAGTTCACATGTATCACAATTAGCAAGGAAGCTAGATTGTTTAAACATTTTTAAATGAAGAGATAAACCCCTTTTATATTTTACACTCAAATGTCCCTTTACAACTAGCTCTTAAGAATGAGCTAAAGGTTTAAACAGAGGTAGAACTAGATAGTGGACTATCTGGAATACTCTAGATTCATTCTAGGAAACTACGTAAACAAGTATTTCTCTACTTTCTATTAGCAAAACAACTCAACAATATGCTCAACGTCATGTAATTTTCTAGTTCTCTAGAAACAGTTCCTTAAATCTGGCTCCTGGTTTTTGGCCAACCTGCCTTCTTATAGAGTAACTTAGGTTCCATGTAAGTTTATTGCTTTCATTAATCAAACGCACCCAGGCAGAAAAAGTAACTATAAATAACAAAATAAATTTTTTGTAGTTAATACTTACAATTGATAAAGGATGGTAGTTTTCCCTGCATTATCCAGACCAACAATGATAACTTTGTGCTCTAAAATAAAGAAAACACCAGAGATTTATTAATTAAAAACAAAAATTTTTAAATTCCCTATTTCATCCATTCTCTCCAGCTATGGTATAATTCAACGCACAGCACTTTATACCTTCTTGGAACTCAAAAGAAGATCCTAGCAAACCCAGCAGAAGTGTGCCATTAGTCTCACGTTCCCCATCCAGTTCATGCTACATAGAGAACTCTGATCTCTCTGGGAAGCCAAAAGCACTATATTCTCTCTACTCTATGGAAGTCTAACTCTCAGTAAAGTATCCCAAATGTAATCACAACAATTTACAAATGACTTATGGTGTAAATGTTTCGCTTTGGACTAAGCCATTTAAGTTCTGTGAATTTTAGGCTTCAACTGGGTACGTATATGTGAGGCGGGGTGAATGCGAAAGAAAAAAAAGGGCAGCCTTTTAAAAAAAGACCTGGTAGCAGAAGCCGAGGGCCCATTACAGGTAATTGTAAGCTATCTGCATACATGTAAACCACAGGGCCATTCTAAGGTAACAACCAAATCTAAGGACCTATGGCTATGGTGGCAGTGACTCCCTCCCCACTTGGCTTCTACAACATCACTTTCTCCAAATTTTCTTCCTGTTTCTTGATGTTTTTTTTCACCGACTCCTCTTCCTTGAGTCTTCCTTCAAACATTCATGTTTTCCAGAGTTGTCTTCTTGTACTCTCTTCACATTTTAGCAAGGCATTCTTAGGACCCATATATTTCCGTGCTGTCTAAAAATTATTCCCAAAGACAGCAGTGTGGAGGAAGCTAGTCTCCAAAGATGGTCTCCGGATATTCATTCTCCCTTATAGTCTCCGCTTTGATTCAGGGCTGTCCTATGACTCACTTTTAACCAAGAGAACGCAGGAAAAGTGATGCTGTGTGACTTCCAAGCCTAGATCTCACAAACCTTGCAGCTGCTGCCTGGTTCTCTTGGACAACTCCCCCTGGGGTAAACCAGACACCATGTAACAAGTCCACCTGTTCCAAGACTGCTACACAGATGAGCGAGGAAGCCCAGGCTAATCACGTGGCCTGACCTTGTAGAGAAATGCGTGGTGGCCCCAAGCTGTTCCAGCCACACTAGGTGAGATACCAGACACAAATAAAGAAGCCATCTTGGATATGCAGCCAGGTCAAGCTGTAGATGATTCTAGTTCTAGCTGCCATCCAACCGCAACCAAATGAGAATCCCAAGCTAAAAATTCCTAGCTGAGCTCAGTCAACTCACAGAACCATGAGAGATAATAGGTTATTGCTTTAAGTCACAAAATTTGGGAGCAGTTTGTTACACAGCAACAGTTAATGGAAGCACTGTGGAAAAATCACATGTATGTGACCTTGGGCAAATGACTTATTTCTCTAACCCTAAGTTTCCTCATGTAAAACAGGAACAACATTACGTATCTTTCAGGGTTGTGTAATGATTAAGATAGCACATGGGCAGTGCCTGCTACCAAAAAAGACAGTTCCTAATCTGTGTTCCCAAATCTCTCCCAACTCCAATCTACCTACCGGACAGACAGTGTCACTCAACATATCCAAAACCCAATATTCAAACTTGTTCTAATTGTATCTTACCTAATTTGCTTAATGGTATTATCATTAATTCAGATACCCTTGGAGATTATTCAAGCTTTCCTTCAGCCCCAATATCTAATTTGTCACCAAGTTCTATTGATTCCTCCTCAAAAATATATCCCAAACCTGCCTCCTTCTCCACTGTCCAGTTGTAGCCCTCCTCATCTCTTACTGGAAAACATTCCCTAAGTGGACATCTCCAATCCATCTACCTTGTTTCTAGAGTAATTTTTCTACCCTATAAAGCTGATAATGCCACTCTCTTATTTAAACAATGGCTCTACATTTTGACAAGACAAAGTTCAAGCTTTCAGCCTTGTAAATAAAGGCCAGTCACGAGCGACTACACTTCAGCTTTATCTCTCATCACTATCACCAGGTATCTAAGACGGAATTCAAGCCATTCTCCCCACATAAGCTGCCACATATGTTCACAGCAACCTCCACTCATGGTTTTTCCCTGTGCTGGAATTATCTTCTTCAATTCTCCATTTAGGGAATTTCTACTAATCTTTTAAGGGTTAGCTTTCAAAGAAAAATCGCTTTCTCCTGCTTTTCCACAACACCTCTAATATAGTACTTATCATAATTATTTACATGTCCACTAATCTTCTCTGCTTAATGAGGCACCCTTCAAGTATACAGATCATGAGCTAATTATCTTTATATTCCCAGTACCTACAACTTTTTCTGGCACGGAGCAGGTACTCAATAAATGTTGAATTAATTAATATTCATTCTATAAATAATAAATGTTGAGGATTATACTACTTCAGAGTAAGGAGCTCTTTAAAAAAAGCCTTTTCAATCAGATGGCAGATGTTTTCCAAATAGCAGCCATTTACCAAAGAGGAATTCCTAATGCTATATCGGTACCTCCTGTTATACAAAAATAGGAAGAGCAAGTAAGTAGGAATTTTAATACATTTTCTCTAATCACTCACTTCTTTGAAGAAAGAGCAAACAGCTTAGAACCACTAGGGTCCTAAAGTGACATGACCATGCTCCTCCACACAGGGTCTTAAAAATCATTTTAAAGACACAGGGCCCAGTCTACTTCATCTTTAGAGATGACTAGGGTGAAGGAACTGAGAAAACGATCAAATACAAAGATGACAGTCATTGAAAGTAAAGGGTTAATCACATGTAGAGGGCATGCTAAGGCGAGGTCAGCTGAAGGACCACCAAAGCCTCACCAAGTGACATTCCTTTCATGAACTGACCTGGTGCACCGCCCTGAGTCCCCCAGGTGCACAAACTCAATGCTGCTGTTATCACAGAAAGGACAGGACTCAGAGAAGGCAAGGGACTAATATATAAACTGGAATGCCAAAATGAGTAACATAAAATGAAACCAAATCTTCAAAACTACCTGACAAGTGCAGTCTCTCCCTAAGGAAAAGTATATAGAGTGACTAAACTAAATTAGATTACTCAAGGAGCACTGAAGCTCATCAAAGGGAGTACTATAGGCTGGGAAGACTGGTCAATCTGTCTTCAAAGGAGGGCCACATGTACATCAGGGCCAGATTATTGAGTCCTTGGAGCAAGGTACTTTTTCACCTGGAAAGTTTTTAAATGGTATGCCAATTTTGCCTCTCTAACTCTATATTTTTCTGTGTCCCAAAATTAAGTATTCCCCTTTTGATGACATATCTCTTCTTCAGTTCTATTAATACAAGCACCTATAAACATTTTAACACAAGTAGAATTCATATCAGGCTATACTCTGATCTCTGACTTGGATGAACGTTTTTAACTTCCTACTTAGAATAAGAATTTTTTTTTAATTGAAGGAAACATTCTTAAAGGCAAGGATTTTCTTTTTTAAACGTATGCTTTTTGGTTAGGAAAACTGGCCCTGAGCTAACATTTGTTGCCAACCTTCCTCTTTTTTTCTCCCCAAAGCCCTAGTACATAGTTGTATATCCCAGTTCTAAGTCTTTCTAGTTCTTCTATGTGGGACGCCACTACAGCAAGGCTTGATGAGCAGTGCTAGGTCCGCGCCCAGGATCTGAACCAGTGAACCCTGGGCCGCTGAAGCAGAGCATGCAAACTTACCCGCTACACCAGCAGGCCAGCCCAGAATACTAATTTTTAATAATATTGTTAAAATGTCAGCTTATTTTTAAGTTTCAGGAATACCATTTTGTAACCCCCTTTGTATTATTTGCAGGACTAAATTTAGACAGACTTGCCAATATTCAAGAAGAAAATACAATTAATCTGACCAATCAGAGAAACGGTACCCTAAAAATAGTACAAGAATAACAGGGGCAAAAGTGAACAAAACTTATACACACACTAAAAAATGTGCGTGAGTATAAATAATACACACAGAGACCACAAATACAAAAGAGCACTGTCTCTTACATGGTCCTTCATCACTTAAGGATTAAGTTAAACACCTATTCCAACCATGCTACCATTGTTCCAAATATTTTGCCAGTCTTCTTTTGTAATTGCTTCCACAGCTTGTGGTACACTGTTTTGAACATTCCCAATGGTGGTACACCCTTTAACCTCTGAAGACGAATCTGATTTTAAGGGGAGGGGGACCACCGAGGTATGATCTCAGTCATAAAGTAAAAGGTAGCTAAAATGAGTGCTACTTTTTTGTTGTTAAATAAAGTGTGATGCCTAAATGATAAGAATGATTTAAAAATTTGTCTCTAAAGAAATTCTAAAAGAAGTTTCAAATGGTATTTTGAGTAACAGTAGGGCATATCAGTAGAAAAACTACCCAGCCTCCTAAAATGATAGTTTTAAGGTGAAACCTTTTCTGGTTTTGTTTTTTTAAGTGGTCTCCTTACTTTAGCCATGTCCCATAGGACTTACTTCCTGATTCCAAACAGTACTTTTCTAACACTTCTATAAGGAAGGATTGACTAGGCAAAAACTCCTCCAGAAAGATTCTTTATCATACCTGACCACAAGCTGAACATGATAAGCAGGGTAAAACTGCTGTGAACAAAACCACTGGGCAGTAACACAGACATACACTGACATCAAGCAGATGGCAGAAGAGGAGATACTGTCTTCTCATAACACAAGTTAGTTGCCTGCTGAGGACAGGATGGGGTTAACAGTTTCAAGACACAACAACTTTGACAGCCACTGTACAGAATAACTAGAGAATCAATAAACTGGAAGTAGATAACATAACCTGTGGTGGATAAAGATTTAGACTGTTGTTAAGTCTTTCTTCAGAAGTGCCTAGAAATAAAGAAAGCACACTGGGGAGAGGAGGTATGGCCAATGATACAGGGTGAGAACTCATGACTGGCATGGTAGAAAACAGACAGGAGTAGAATGTCAGAGATGGTGACGGGAAGTAATGAAGCAGCTCATACCATTCTCGATACTGGAAACAACTTCCCTCTTTTATCTAATTTTACAAACTCAATGGATTCCTATGTCACCTACAGATGCATAAAGACACAAACATTCCTCCAAATGATTAAGACATAAATTAGATTTTTAAAGCCAATTAAGGGAACGCAAGCTAATATATTTGAACATATGAAGTTCTTTTTAATGGTTAAAATATTTTAAGAGAAAAAGGAAAAAATTCAAATCAAATGTGTGCAGAGCCTGCAAAGTCTCCAAGGAGCCACACATTCTGTGGGACAGTCTGAGATCTCTTTGGAGGGTATTCCAGTGCGGAAACCACGACCCAGAGGATCTTGACCTCTTCATCTCACCCAAATACCTAAAGCCACGTTCATTACCAGCTTCTACCCACTCCCTCCCAAGACTGGTCTCTACTTGAGTTTTTGTGTGTTTTTACAATAAAGCACCAATGGCTGTTCTTAACAGCTTCCTAAGCACGTGGGTCACAGTGAGAACCATGAAATTAAGACATAATTGCGTGATGGGCTCAAAGATAAAGGTGCCAACTCAATGGTGAAAAGCCAGTTTATTCCCAACAGTAGGGTTCGATTGTTCAAGCAAACACTAACACTAAATCAACTTCCTTTAAACATCCTTAGGTTCTTTCACCACCCCAGCCTGTTCCTCTCATTACCGAGGTGAAATACCATTCTATGTAAAACATAAATTTGTAGCCAAAAAGTGCTATAATGCACTTCAAAACAAATACTCCATAGAACCTAAAATATAACAACATACTAAGAGACAACGTTATTATGGGCAAATGTAACAAAATTTCTGACTATTCTAATTCTTTGATGCACGTGATTCATTACAAGTCTACTGCTTACTATGATTTTTCTTTTAGAATATCTATGCCACAGCATTCTTGCAGTTATTCTGATAAGCCAAAACAACTACACACTGTTATAATGCTTGGATGGAATTCTGAGTCATCATTTAGGCTTTAGTTTCCCAATCAATACTTTACTGTGTTGTCAAGAAAATGCTCCTTGTTTCCCTTCTTCACATCCTTTTGATACACCCAGGCAGCCTACCAGTTCTATTCATTGTCAGGTTCTAAAAGTCAATACATATCCTTCTAATTATCAATCAGTAAATTAAGCAAAATAATGTAATCATCCTCCTAGAGGTCTTCTATCTCTGTGAATCATACCAAGGTCAGAAAACACAAACAGTAAGGAAGATAAATTGAGAGTCACCCTGATTCTTCATTCTCATCTCATATCCAAACTATCACTAAGCCCTATTGATTCTATCTCACACAAAACAAAAAAATCCATTTCTGTCACATTCTCTATAATTCTCCCAATCCATAGCACAGAGTCTGGAATAAAGTATGAGTTTAATAAAGTATGAATGAAGAAGTAAATCAGATCTGGAAGATACAAAGGTTAGAAGGGAGATATCTGATCAAGTCACTTTACATCAAAAATTCAACTTTCAAAGTTCAGGGGGCCAGACCTGTGGCCGAGCGGTTAAGTTCACGTGCTTTGCTTGCGCAGCTTGGGGTTCACCAGTTCAGATTCTGGGTGTGGACCTACATACCACTCATCAAGCCATTCTACAGTGGCATCCCACATAAAAGAACTAGAAGGACTTACAACTAGGATATACAACTATGTACTGGGGCTTTGGGGAGAAAAAAAAAGAGGAAGACTGACAACAGATGTTAGCTCGGGGGCAATCTTCTTCACCAAAAAGCATAAAAAAATAAAAGTCCAAAATCTAAAAGTATAATAAATAAAAAATACACTTTGAAAATAAGCTTGCTGTTGATGGCAATGTAGTGAAGTTTTGGGAAAAAAGGACAAATTTCTCTTTTGTACCAAGAGGTTGTTGAATGAAAAGAGATGATTATATGTGGCAAAATTAGAGATCCAATCAGGAAACAGAAACCACACAATAATTTGAACTTCCAAAGTGTAGAATGAAGAAAAACTATTAAAGGAGATTGGAATAATGTGGGATTGGCCAACAAGAAACAACTCTAAAGATTATAGGAATGACAAACATCCACAACCCCTAGGGCTGAGAGAGTGTCCATGACCCCAGCACTGAGATGCGGACTCTGTTGGAGGGCTTTGCCAGGGCTCACTGAATGGCAGAGAAGTAGCTGTGGGGACTTGCCAGTAGCTCTTTCTAGAAAGCCTCCCTCTGGGGTGCTGGGAAAAGTGTTCAATGGGGAGCTATTTCATCAGAGGGCCTCCATGCTGAAATCAACTGAAGTGGGTGCCAGGGGAAGCTGCTGGCTGCTGCTGACCACTATGCAGTACAAGAGCCAGCCACTGGAGGTGCTCACATTGCAAGAGCAGGACAGAGCCGGCTTAGAGAGCACACTGTACCCAGAAGAAAAACCCTTTGCTCCTGCAATGTCCCTCTAATGCTGCCTACTGACAAAGCTTAACATTGTGCCAGCTGGCAAAAGAAAAATATTTAAAGGACCCAGCTCCACATCCAGAGAGCATGCATAAAGGGTGAATTTAGAGCTAAAATTTTTAATAACTGGCAAAGTCCACCCCTTTGGCTACTGAGCTTCCATAAGTACTCTTCTACACATTTGACCTCCCATACAATTAAAAAACAACAGAAACAAAACTGGACAGCCACACGCAAAAGAATGAAGGTAGACCACTATCTCACACCGTACACAAAAACAAACTCCAAGTGGATCAAAGACTTGAAGATATGTCCTGAAACTATACAACTCCTGGAAGATAATATTGGTAGTATACTCTTTGATATCGAACTAAAAAGGATCTTTTCAAATACCATGTCCTCTCAGACAACAGAAACAAAAGAAAAAATAAACACGTGGGAATTCATTAGACTAAGGAGCTTCTGCAACGCAAAAGAAACTAGGATCAAACCAAAGAGACAACCCACCAACTGGGAGAAAATATTTGCAAATCTTATATCTGACAAGGGGTTAATCTTTATAATATATAAGGAACTCACACAACTGAACAATAAGAAAGCAAACAACCTGATCAGAAAGTGGGAAGAGGAGGGGGCTGGCCCCGTCACTGAGTGGTTAAGTTCGCACGCTCCGCTGCAGGCGGCCCAGTGTTTCGTTGGTTCGATTCCTGGGCACGGACATGGCACTGCTCATCAAACCACGCTGAGGCAGCGTCCCACGTGCCACAACTAGAAGGACCCACAACGAAGAATATACAACTATGTACTAGGGGGCTTTGGGGAGAAAAAGGAAAAAAATAAAATCTTTAAAAAAAAAAGAAAGTGGGCAGAGGATATGAACAGACGTTTTTCCAAAGAAGATATACAGATGGCCAATAAACACATGAAAAGATGTTCAACATCACTAATCATCAGGGAAATGCAAATCAAAACTACACTAAGATACCACCTTACACCTTTTAAAATGGCTATAATCACTAAGACCAAAAATAACAAATGTTGGAGAGGGTGTGGAGAGAAGGAAACCCTCATGCACTGCTGGTGGGAATGCAAACTGGGGCAACCTCTATGGAAAATAGTATGGAGATTCCTCAAAAAACTAAACATAGAACTACCATATGACCCAGCTATCCCACTACTGGGTATCTACCCAAACAATGTGAAATCAACAATCCAAAGTAACATATGCACCCCTATGTTCATTGTAGCATTATTCACAATAGCCAAGACATGGAAACCATCCAAGTGCCCATCGACCAATGATTGGATAAAGATGTGGTATATATAAATACATATACAATGGAATACTACTCAGCCATGAAAAAAAGACAAATTCATCCCATTTGCAATGACAGGGCAGGACCTAGAGGGAATTACGCTAAGTGAAATAAGCCAGTCTGAGAAAGACAAACACCAGATGATTTCACTCATACGTGGAACATAAACAAGTACTGGCACAAAGAAAACAGTTCAGTGGTTACCAGGGGATGTGGGGTGAAGGGGAGCACTTATGTGGTGACAGTCAAGAAATAATGTACAAGTAAAATCTCACACTGATGTAAACTATTATGAACTCAATAAAAAAAACCCAAAAACCAAAAACCAACAGCAGCAGAGGTGGCCTTGCCAGGACCAGGCTCCGGCAGCTGAAAAACCCTTTGCTCCTGCAGCTTCTCCAGCACTCGCTCCTCATAACTTATCATTCCTTTTCTAAGGACCAATCAGAAGAACAATACAAAGCTAAAAATGGGGAAATTTCATAACTTCTTCCATATTTCACATTAGCATCAGAAAGTTCTTCCTTTTATCTAACATGAACCCATCTTATACAAAGAAAGGCTTTTTGTGTGGTTTTTTTTAAAGAGCACTAACCCTGGTTATACCTTGGTTAAAATCCTAGGTCTATCACTTTTCATTGTAGTGCTTTAAGCACGTTACCTAGGGATTCTCTGCCCCTGTAAAATGGGAGTATCCACCTCAGAGGTGGCTGTGGAGAGTAAATCGATTAAGTGAAGACTAAATGAACTAATTTATATAAAACACTTAGAACCTAACCTTACAGTAAACGTTAGTAAAAAAAAGTCAGGAAATGTTAACTGCTATTATTCTATCTACAGAGATGGAGTTAGTTCATTTTCTGTCTCTCCACACTAGAATGACTACACCATAAAGGCAGGGGGATTTGTCTGTTTTGTTCCCTGCCTTATCCCCATGAACTCGAACAGTTCCTGGCACAAAATAGGTCCTCAAAAACATTTGTTTAATAAACAAACCAACCACTGAGCACAAGCCCTTCTATACTAAAAGATACTAATGGCAACTCTTCAAAGACCTAAAGTAGTAAAGACTTACAGATTAGTAACTGAGAAAGTTAACAAGGGGAAAAAAATCATAGGAAAAAACAATGCCCATCTCTTCTTTAAGAAGATCAGTATCAGCAACATATTTCTTCAGTGTTTTAACTCACCTAGCTCTGGCTTTACCAGTTGCATGGTCTAGGAAAAAATCACTCCTCTGGAACCCCAGTTTCCTCTACTTCAAAGGACTGTTGAAACTTTTTTTCCTCTAATGATGTATAGAACATCATTCTATATATCTGGACATATCCTATATATCTAGGACAAAGCTTGTACTCTACAGAATTTAAATATCACCTAAAGGCAACCTCCGGTTTTCAAGTTGGAGCAGTATGCAACTAGCTTTCACTGTGCACTCAACCTATCTAAGCTTAAACTGGAAAAGTTGTTCTAAAGGAGTTTCAGAAAAGAGATATGGCACAATTTAAGTTTCATCAGCACGGCAAATTCTGTATCCCCCAAAACATTTCTTCTAAGAGTTTATGTGAAAAAGAATACAGGATTGTGATCTCTATGTTCTGAAGGTAAAATAAAGCATCCAAGGTATATCTAACTCATATATATCCAATTGAAAACAAAACTGAAAAGACCAACAAGCATCTGGCATTAGATTTAATGGTGAATATTTTGAAAAGTGATCCTACTGATAAGATAAACACATCATTTAGCAGAAGAGAAATAGCTTATTCACATTTTCAACATATTGACATCTAAATTTCTTGAACTTAACTTCATTAATTCCTCTTACTATTAATTTCCCAACACTGAAATAAACATCCAGTCAAAAACTACCAAAAAATAAAGGTACTAAGAACACTACTATTAGCGACTTTTAGTGGTAACAAGGCACACAATTTTATTATTTACTACTGGCAAAGTAGCTGTTGGCAAAGCTCTGATTCATTCTTAAGTTACAGACACAAATAATTTTCTCATTGACTCAAAATAGAAACTGGAAATATCTCATTTTTCTTGCAGTACTAGAGATCAATTAACAAGCAAAGGCTTTCTAAATTTCATAGCAGAGTTGAAATACCAGCTTCACTAAAAATAATACAAAATTATGGATGTCAAAACTAGAATAGATCTTATCTACTATAAGCACCACCAGTTTTACAGAATTCTAAGTCTCCATTCTTCAGACCTAGAGATTAGGTTTTCAAGATTTGAAAGCTCCAGTCATAGTCAAGATCCCCGATGTTCTAGGTTAGAACACCCAGACCCGGAGAGGTTAAGTGACTGGTTCCCACACCCCCTCTCCCAATGGAAATTGCTACCCAGAGACAGTGCAGAAGAACTGGTTTTCCCCACTTTATGAAAAATCCCTATATCAGAAAATCATTTGAAATACTGCTCTTCCATTTAGTACCATGTGATCTATATTATCATCTTTATTTTTTTTTTAAAGATACACTAGAGATCACAAGTTCCAGTTCTGCTCCCTTCCCATCACCTTCTTATAGGAGCATTTGGATCATGAAGGAGGAAGTGGGGGCAGTGGTTGCACACAACAGATGCTACCAATCATTTAAGTCTTTATGGGAAAACTTTTGGGGAAACTACCACCACCTTATAAAAGAGAAAAACACAAACTAAGCTATTTACAGCTGGAATGATGAATCACCCAACTTGACTTAAAAAGAAACAAAAGTACACCACTAACTATATTGTATCTTAATGCCTATGAAGTCTTTCTGTTAAAACTGTATCCTCTCTCCCCAGTTTTACACACTCATTTCGTAACAAATTTTAATAAACCTGATATGCATTTCAAAGCAATGTCTGAGTTTAGATGAACTTAAGCATCCCTATATGACAATACACCCTATACTTGGTAACTTGCTAGTTACCTACCATTAACAAATGTTTCATATGGTATGGCTTTTAAATGCTTTCAGTGAAACACATTTTCAACTCAGTCGAATTCTACTTAAATAAGCAACACAAGTAGGAAAATGACCTTAAGTTTAACCTCAGACACAGATATAAATACGGCAAACGGAGAGAAGTCCATCACTACTCAGGATGCAGACGGGTCTCCCCAAAGGCGGGTGGAGGTGCAGGAAAGGCTCATAAACCTGAGGTGTACGGGACAATTCAAGAGCGTTTCCTCACGTTTTCCGCATTCTGCAACCCTCGGTCGCTCAGTGGTGCGGCTGGGGCCATAACCTATAACCTTCACCCTAGAGAACCCCAGCACTTCTCCGTGGTGTGCAAACCCAACTGCTGGCAGAAAAAGGGCTGAAAGATAGGCCAGACTGTAACACTCGGCGACGTCGAACGTGGGGCAAGAAACCTTTCCCACTCCCAGTCGAAATCGGAGCAATGGGTGTATTTGCGGAATGGATTTCTTAGGAAGGTCCCGAAAGACAAAGGGCTGCGAGTCAGGAACCAGCCCCGAGCGGGGAGCCCGACTGCACAGCCCCAGGCCCGCAGCCGCACAGCCCGCACCCAGCGCGGAGACCGTGCCGCCCACACTCCGGAAGTATTCGGAGCCCCCCACCCGCCCGGCCCGGGCTGACCCTCTCTCCCACCCGTACGCCCGCGGCCCTAGGCCCTCACCCTGGTGATTGAACAGTCTCCAAATCCTGGTGAAGAGAATTCCCATTCTCGGGCAGCGGACCCCCCTCCAGCCCCCCGGGGCCGCCTGGCCTCCCCCGGCTCAGGCTGAAGGGGAGGAGAGAGACGCGCAGGAGCCTCCGCCTCTGCTGCTGCTGCTCCCGCGCTGGCCACCGGCCGGCTTCCTAGGAACCGGAGGGAGGCCGAAGCCCAGGCCGCCCTGCCGCGCGCGAGGTCCCGCCGCTGCCGCCGCGGCTCTCGCCTGGCTCGCGGACATCGCCGCCGCGTTGTCCGCGACGAGCCTCGCGGGCCACCGTCCTCCCCCAGCTCCTCTAGGGCGGCTGCGGCGGCGGCGACCACGCGGGCGGGGGAGGCGAGGGGCGGGGCGTGCGGGACGGGAGGGCGCACGCGCGCGCCCGGAGGGGCGGGACCTGGGAAAAGAGCGCTCGCCTGGCCCTCGCGTATTTACGTAACGAGGGGCGACTTTTACGCTGGGGACCTGAGCCCGAGGATGGAAGCCGTGCGGCTGCGGGTTGGGGCAGAGGGTTATCAACTGCTTGCTGTAGAGTCCCCGCCGAGTTTTGTTTTTCCCTGCATTTCTTCCACAGAGCCATAATGTAAACATGTTATTGAGTGCCCAGTGCTCATCTCCAACCCTTCACACACATTACACCAGGAAGTCCCACGTCCTGGCCCTCAGCAGTGTCTTTGAGCGGAGCTTAACACCTTTCCCTCTCAAACCTCTTGCTCCAGGCGCCCAGCAGAGTGGCTTTACCTAGGCTCTGCCTTCTCCAATCTCCCTCCGCTTTCAGGTCAATTTTTGCCGGAAGCAACGATTTTGATCAAGGCACCCCCCCCAAGTTGAAAATTCTTTAGTGGCCCCTAAAGCTCATTGAGCAGGAGAGTCCCAATGCCTTAGATATTCATTGTACTCCATAACATGACCCCAGCTGTCCTTTCCAGCTGTGACTCTCATTATGCCAAGCTGGTTAAACAGCTGATGAAATGCTCTCTGCTCTTCCAGTGTTCTTGCCCATACACCTTGAACAGCTGTGTCCTGTGCTATGCAAGTGTCACACTGTGTTTAATCAACCTTCTGGCGATATTTAGTTGAAAACTAGAATATAAGTGAATCATTAGGTAACTTGATATCAGCGTTCTTGCTTCATGTGTTATTTTTTTGGTTGGGCAAGTTAACCTCACTAGGGCTCAATTTTTACATATGTAAAAGCAGAGAGTTTGCCTCTGAGGTCTGTCTTTGATTCTAGGTCATCTGATGACTATGATAATTACTCTCTACTCTTGTTAGAGGCAAGAGGTGGTAAAAAAGAAACAGGTTTACTTCTTCTGTTCCACAAAGAAACCAGAGACCGCTCCATCTCCTTCTATTCTCCTTAACTTTGGTAAAAAGGAAGAGAAAGAAAAATGTAGGGGAGCTATTAAAAGGCATTTTGAACTGCTTTGCTCCCCATCCTCGAGAACTGAATGAAATTAAACAAAATCAACAACAAACTACATCTTTCCACCTCACTTCTCCTAGCCATACACTATTTTACCTCAATATACAGAGAAACACAGCATACGAGTAAGACCTGGAGACAGTCTACGGTTTTTCATAGCTGTCTGAGCTGGAAGACTTGTACCTGTAAAAGAGCAGCAGTGAGGACTGAAACGTGTCTGTTCTTGAACAATTGCGCAGGAAAAAGTCCTTCTTTGATTTCTTTTGGGGCTTGCGGTTAAAAAGTCAAAGTTTAGAGGAGACATAAGAAGGGAAAGAAAATTATTATTTTAATTTACAAATTCTTATGTTTATATTTACACAATAAAGTACTGTCTTGGCTATTCAGAAAAACAACAACATTGTTTGCATAACCAGTTTACTTTAACTCTTTAGTATTTCCATTCTTGCACACTGTAGGTAATTCTTTTGGCAGCTCTAAGACATTTTGCAAACTCCTCACACACATCTGTCAACTTATTAAATGAGTGTCATATCCATATCAACTTGCGAAGTTAGGACTTCATATTTTATAATCTACATTAAAGAGATTATTTTCTAAGTGTCTCTCAAAAAAACAGAAAAAGAGAGAATTTACCTACTACAATCTTGTCAACTACAGAATCCACGAGTGAAATACAACTTTGGAACTACGATAGAAGTAATTGGGAATGTTTGTTGAGTGATACGAAACTATTTGTGAAAAAGACTCCTTATGAGACTTTTTAAAGACTAATTTATCCATGATTATAGTGATGTGCAAAATGTCATTGGAAAGACTTTTGCTTCCAGCTATGAGAGAGTAGGATGGTCTGGAATTGTCCTCCTGCCATTAATAAATGGGAACCTGACAAAATGTAGAAAACAACTGTTTCCAGATATCGGACGACACACAGCACAGGACTGTGATCCCTGATAAGAGACACAAGTGAGATGAGTTTACCATCACCTGGATTTTCTGCTTGGAGGCAATTCCCAGACAGCTATAGAGGGAGTGGGGGCTCAAATAAAGTCTGGCAGTTGAAGACACACATCAGTGTTCCAAGAGATCAAGGCAGCTAGAATTTGTGAAGCAGAGTGACTGAAAAGATGGAGCTATACAGAGAAAAGTTCCAGAAACCTACGTAGGTTGAGCCATTGAGTCTTTGACTGCGTATCAATCTGTATGTGTGCAGTATGAAACCCCACAAGGCTGGCCAATAATAATTTCAGAGTCAAAAAAAATGTACCAGGGAGCTATAAAAGAAGTAATTCCCAGAGCTTACAAAGAGCCAGAAATCATTTGAATCTCTTTCATCCAGAGTGACGAGAACTCACTGAATATATGGGACATTCAGTAGACACCCCAGAGACCTTAGAAGAGGAACTAAATTAGCCTAATACTATGTCCTACTCTAGCCCAGTCCTCAAGAGCTTAAAAACAACCCTTGAAAGAATCAGACTGATCTACCATTGCCTGTCAAAACAAGTCCAACAATCTTTAAAGGAATGCAAGGTCAAGTCATCCACAATGGAAAATTTACAATATCTTGACACCAATAAAAAATTACTAGATATACAAAGAAACATGAAAATATGACCCATAACCAAAGAAAAATAGCTCTACAGAAACAGATCCAGGCCCAAGGTAGTTCAGTGATTGCCCCAAACTTATAGCTAACTACTGCTGGATCTAGGCTTTGAAGCCAGGCGAGAGTTAGAGCCCAGTCTAACCACTATGCTAATCAGCATGTTGATGACAGGAAATAAAATGTTTCTTTCTACAACCCATCTTATTAGCGGAGATGTGCTTATGACAAGAGAGGTGGCTTCAGGCATATGGCCAGGTCCATGGAGTGATTGCAGTGAGCTGCAATTCTTCCAGTCTGGAATTTCAGGTTGTTGATTGAAATGCCTTGATCGTTGGGGCAGCCTGATATAGTACTTCAATTACTGAGGTACCATTCTTTCAGTCAACATTTACTGTATTCCAGGCATTGTTTTGTATGTTTCAGATGACTACCAGCTTAAAAGCATTTAATAGATAAAAATACTTTAGAGAGAAAAGTTACAATCAGCTTTGGTTTCCTCATTTGTAGTTGGGTCTAATAACCTATTCCCTGCCTATTTTCCAGAGTGGTCAAGTGGATTAAATGTGATAATGCTTGTGAAATAACTTGGCTATAATAAATCACTGTATAATTCTAATGCAGTGGTAATAATCAACATAGCACACATTTCTTCTGAATTTCTCGTGCATTGCAATGAGAGAAAAGTCAAATGCCGATCAAGTCATAGCATGTACAGCTGACACCAAGCACATGAAATGGCTAGTCATAAGCCATATGCCATCCACGGAATTCTTCTGGGTACAGGATACCTTTGGAATTCTGATAACTGCTACATTAAAGTAATCATTTAGAGGTTTCTTGTGAACAGTAAGATTTATCTAGTTTATTTTTCTATATTGTATTGAATCATTTCACACATATACTGTACTATATTCTATTTCATGTATGTGTGCATTTAACTTACAAGCTTTTTTCTAATATAGTACTTCTTTTGTGATCCTTCGTAGCACCTAGCAGAGTTTCAGGAAATAGGCATTTAATGGAAGCTGTGTTTTGAGGGTAAATGTTTAGACTTGTTTTTCCTATCAGAGGTACAGATATATACCTATTGATTTCCAGTATTTCTTCAGTTTATCTCTAGAATAATATAAAGGAAAGGTATAACGCTGGTTTCAGTGTTTTTTTCATTTATTATATAAAAGAAAAAAAATTAATGCAATAGGTTTGTACACATTTAAATTCCATAAAACAAATCCATAGAAATTAGGATATTATATGCATGCACTCTGCATTTTCTTTGTTAAATGTTTTGGTTCACAAAAATAACAACACATTTTTTTCTTTAAAGCCACTGAAGCAGAGGAAGAACAAAGCATGCAGCACTGTACACATTTGCATAGTATATTTTACCCAGCATGCCTTGTAGAATGCTACACATACACCTATATAAGAAAAATAAAAGGGGGTAAATTATCAAAATAAATAACTAAAAGTTAAAGAAAGGAAAAATTACTTGACATAGGTGATTTTTTTTTTCCCCCACTTTATAGCTGGAGATATAGCAACGGCTTGGGATATCAACAGCCCTCAGAATAGTAGGGAAAATCTTTTCACATCAATTTTCCGTATTTATTTTTAGGATTAATAAGTTTATCTGTTTTTTCCCTCCCGCCACCCCTTCAAAAAAAACAGTGAATGGGTTTAACTTATGTTTCAAAATAGTATTCAGTATGAAACAAATTGAAGAATCCCTAAATACTTTTGTTGTTGTTGTTGGGACATCTTTATATATGATTCTGACTTTAGGCTGTGAAAAATATAAAACATTTTAAACATGTCCAAAATTCAGAGAAGCCCTTTGAGTTCACTTGCCATTACTTTTTGTAGTTGTTATTGAAGGAGAAGAAATAAGAACAATAAATATAGTATGAGTCTTATCACAAAATAAAATTTAATGAGTTTTATGGAAAGGAATAAAATAAAAGATTACATCCACAGATTGCAAGGCTATGAAGTAAATTGCTGGAAAAGTATCAAGCAGCAAATTAAACAGATGGTAGATGAAATAAATCTGATAAAACTTAAAACTAAATCCATATACTTTTAAAAAATACAACTGCTAAATTTAACAGTGGATTTTGTTGTAAGTTTGTGCTATAACAAATGTGCTTCTTTCTCCTCGATCTATTTTCATATTATTGGCAAAATATATATCTTTTATAATTTTGTACTGTACAATATATGTTTTTGCTACATTATTTATTTTTCTACTGCTAATGCAGATTAGAAATAACAACATAGATTTATTTTGGCAATAAAATGCTTTCATTTTAATAATGTCCCAGAAAATATTGTAAGGCATATGAAAAATAGTATGCAACAATATAGCATTAATGATCCTGCCTCTTTAATACATCCTGTACGCATACAGAATTCACACTGATTTCAGTTAAAAGTGTGTGAAAGTGGCATGCAAGTAGGACAACAGTGGCCCCTACATAAATATAGACATAGCCATTTGTTGAGAAATTTAAGTGTTCAAAACATAACCAAGAACACTTACAAAGTATTGAAAAGCTAGAGGCCAGCCACTTTTGGTTCTTAGGTCTCATTTTCACTCCTTATAATTTTCACAGAGGAAGCATCAGTGTACTCTCCCAAACCACTCTAAATTCATTAATAATATTTTTCTACCATTTTTCTTCAAACATTTTACATACATCAAAAGAAACAAAGGAATGTTTCATATGTAACTATGCCTCCCCCAAACTCATTCCTATTCATTTTTATACTTTTTTCATGGTAAATGGGAGTTACAGCCCTTAGTCAAGATTATCTGATGAGATATCTTCTATTCCTCTCATAATGGCCCTCAATTACATGAGGCATTTGGGATTAAATCATCCGTAAGTAGACAGAGATAGCTGCTATAAGAGGATGTATTTCATTTGAGAAAGTTCATTTTAATAAAAGAAGAAACTTTTTAAAAGTAATTTTTAAATGCTGTAGCTCTCTCTGCCCACATAAACCAATTTTACTATTTTGACCAACTTGACTGCTTAAGTCAGCAAGAAAAGAGTTATCCTTGTTGTCTGTCTGACTAGTTTGGTCATGATTATCATTTAAAAGAGGAGGGCTGTTAACTGCCCTACAGACACAGCTTGAGTAAATAACTTAGTAACAGTTATAGTATTGACAATATTTAAAGGTATGAGGAACCAAAGAAACATTTTATTACATAATTTCCTATAATGTTTTTATTCATATAGTCATTCAAAGACGAATTTTATATTATTAAAAAAGAAAACAACATGCAACATTGTCATGAAAGACAAAGGCAGAAATATAAGAGAAATAAGGGGGACATTCCCATTTATTTAAAACATTTATATGACGTTTGTTCCAATGACATGGGAGTCCAAGATAATGCATATCCTTACCAAGTAAATGGCTAAGTGTCCATAGGAGAAATCAAGGGTCAACAACATTTGAATTTGCAAACCAGCTGCACTTAAACATTGAGTCTCTGGATCTCTCTCTTTTAGACTTAGAGCTAGATATTAAAACAAGCTGCACACAAAGGCAATTCCCTTGCAGTTCGTTTTGTTCCCTATGATGACTGATTTATTAAATTACCCTTGCTTCCTGAATAAGCTGTGAACCCATTCAAAGAAAAATTCTCTAACATGGAAGGAATCAAAGGGTGTCAAGAGCATTATGTAAACAATTTAAAACCTAAAGGGAAAGTATATTTTAACAATTTAGCTTTGCAGCAAGGTTAGCAGTAAGAGTAATAAATTGGATCACTACTTATTAAGAGTGTTTTTCTCTTTAAAGACAGATTGTCTTCTCTAGAGAAGAGGTAGTATAAATATCAACATATAGGGCAATTTCTATAGTGGCATTACATTGTTTTTATTTTTTAGCAAATACCAAAATAAAACTGTATAACTGTGAAAATACACTAGCATGCAAATTAAGGTTGCTTAGAAATATCCTTAACTGACATCCTGGGTCTCAACACTATTTTATGATATGTTCATTCAAAGAGTTTAAATTTGCAAACCATCTTTTGGCATAATTTCCTTCTCTCCCTCCCTTTCACTGCCCTAGCTTCCTATTATGAATTTTAAGGCCCCCACACAATAGACAAGTTCAAGTATGCATGTATGAAAAGAGGTTAACATTCCAAAAATACATTTAGCAAACAACAACAATAATTAAAGTAATTAACAAATTATTCAAAGGGAACAAGTAATTTTCTCAGAATTTGTTTTATATTTAAAAAATTCATTTCATTAAGGACTAAGTGCAATGACATATCATCACATAATTAAGACTGCTTAATAGGAAAGGCTATCAATCTAAATTGTTATTTTCAATTTTCTTTCCAATAGAACTGTATAAAGATAAGAGAGAATCATCCGTAATTTATAAACATTTCTAAGTGTTGCTTTAAATATTAGAGTAAACAAGATAACATGTTGATTATAATATTGGAGTCACATTACAGCCTTGAGAATTAACATCAGGATTGGCATTCCTTTTTGTCCAGGACTACATTTCCAAACTGTCACATGAGTCTACACTGTTACATGTTCACTGACTGAAATTATAAAATATGTAATTTACATATTCTGAAATTACATATACTGAAATTACAGAATATGTGGATGATACTACAAGTTAAAACAGCCTCAAAACATTATAAGACTTGTTTCTCCTGCTTATCATTCACTATTTTTAAATGAAATCAGTTAAAAACAAAGTACTTATGGAAGATGTATTTTCCAAAGGTGCTTGATATGCTTGGCAAAAATAAAACTTTTCTTTTAGTATATATCTGTATTTTAGTATCATTTACATGATAAACTCTGACTTAAAAAAATGGAAAATACATATCTCATTCATTTGGAGAAGATAAACTTATTACAAAAGGAAGGGGAAAGAATATGCCAAATTAAAGTAAAAATTTAAATATATCTATCAAGAAAATATACATTATACCCTTTCCAAGATTGTTAGCTGTTGAATAAGAATGTAAAGCAAAACAGGTATGGACACTTGATAGTAAATGACAGATTGGTTCTGTGCACAGATATTGAATGGACCTTGCTCTTTATCAGCACGACATGGAAGACTTAGAAAGAAGGCTTTGAGAAGCCTTTAAAAACAAACGATTTTTAAAACTTGAAAGAATATGGTAGTCTTGCTGACTAGGAAATATATGTAAGTGCTGTTACAGCTACCTGCCATAAAATGTAAATATCTTAAAGTAGTTAAATGACCAGATTGCTAATGCTACTACAGAAAAAGCTGAACAGCTGTCTAGTCTAAATTTATACACCTTGGTGCACTCTTTGCAATTAAATACTTTAATGCGCACAAACAAGAAACCAGTAAAGCATATAGAAAAATGTTTTGGCTAATGTTTTCTTTCTCATGCAAATATGTGCTGTACATGTAATAAATATATTTTTGTTTGCTGGAAAATGCTCTTCTGTGCTCGAACAAAGTATTCCGTAATGGCAGGTTATATGTTTATTAAAGTGCTTAATGGATACAGCTCTTTAAATGTCTTAACTGAAAGTTCTGTAAGCTTCACTAGATGATAAAAGAACCTCACAAACCAGTATCACATGTTAACTTTTAGAATTTACTGAGCCCATGTTTTTTGATTGTATGAAATATTTGAGATAACTTACATAATTATAGGCATCCTCATCATCAGCTAAACAGGTTCATAATGAGGTATGTACAGTGAATGGGGCAAGGCAATGTGAGAGGTTATAATGAGATTCAAGATATGTGTAACTAATCAAGAATATGGAACTTATTTTCATGGTCAGGAAAATTATTTAACTGGTGCATGCTTTGAGAGCCTAAATATTGAAAGGCTTGGAGGGCGGGGGATAAGATAATAGAAAATGAATTACTATTGTTTTCAAAAAATAGGCTTCATGACATGCACCAGTAGAAAAAGATTCTTATGCCTGGTCCTACTGGAGCTTTAGAAAATTGCATGCATTATGGACTTTTAGAAACAAAAGTCTTTTCCTGAAGACATTTGTGTATTGTATAAAAGGGTCAATTTCAATAATTTCTTGGACCATAGTGAATCTAAGGCTTCCTTGATAATATAAGACATAAGATCACCAATTCCATAATTATAGCCACTGGAAAAACTCTGAAGACGTAATAGGTGAAGAGGAGTGTTCATTAGAAATAAGGCAACTCAACTCCAAATTCTTTATAATTCTCTGCCATAAAAATGCTATAATTTTAGTGAACAAATATATTCTGAGTCTGAGCTTATTTTTTATTGCAAGTTTTTAAATTCATCATTTGCTTTCACACTTTTCAATTAATTGTTTGGTATAAACACAGCTATCAATATCAAAATTGAATGTGTCCACATAAAACAAAAATCCCCGGCGTGATTACAAAGAATCTGGTGAAGGGCTAGAACATTCAGATACTCAAAGACAGAGACTGAATAAAGCAGTGGAAAGATATTCAACTGCACTGGCAGGAAATACCGAACCCGTGTTTGTGGTAAGTGGGATAGATGAATTTCCATCGGGAGATGTTTAGCTCTACGTTCAGGAGGATCTCTACCCATCCTTACTGTCTGACTCCAGATTCTTGGATATATGTAGTTGTGCTCAGATTGATTAAAGGGGAAACAACACCCCATTTTCCATGTCACATAACCAGCTATGACTGGGAGTTCTCTTTACTATTTGCTCTCACTGCTACAGAAACTTTGAGTTTTTTTGCCAACTTCAAACGAGCTAACACTAGTGACTAAACAAAAAGAAAAACACTTTGAATACAACAGCTGTGCCAGAAAAGAAATAAAAATATTAAAATCTGAGGAGACTGTAAAATTTCTGCATTAATTTGAGATTTTTTTGGCAATATCAATACATCTGGCAAGTTTGAAAAGCCATTCTGGCAACATTTAACATATATTAAAATGTTTATACATTCTAACTTTAAGTGTAAATTTAGCATCCAGCAAATAAATACCATAGCTGGTTTTGACTTCTACTGGTCTTTTGATTTTCTTACTAATTCGTTGTGGGGTTTTTTTCCCAGATTTTTTAATTGATTGCAACATGCTCAAGTAGACTTTCCAGTCGATTCACCCAAATTCCAACAGGAATTGGTTTATAAATTGGTTCCAACTGGAACTGGTCATTTGGAATTTCCAGCGCGGGAAATTATTTTATATGTGCCTTGATAAGTACCCTAAATTACAAATTGATGTGTCTAAATCTAATGAAGAAAACAAAAGGTACTGTTATGTAAATGTTGCACTTAAAAATATCTATATGATTGGGCATCTAATATCCATCTAGACTTAAGGGCATAATGTACATTTTTTTGCCCCTTACTTAGCATCAAATGACAGCAGCCCATCAGCACAGTAAATACTGTGCTGTACTTGCCAAGTTAAGATGATGGGTTTATCCTAGCAAGGCTATGGCAAATTGTCAACAGATGAATTTTCGTTTGTTTCTGCAGACTCAGAGCCGATGTCGGGAGTCATGGCTGTATCCCCCAGGCGATCCTCGGTTCCTATGGGGTTTGTAAGTGTCCTGGTATGAGTCAGGGTAATCTTCTTCCACAAGAGGGTAGTGATCTCGGCTATGCTGGGAACTGGAAGACAAGCGGTTCCTACTCTTCCGAGCCCTTTCGTTGTGATAATTTTCATCAGAGGTCATTAGACTTCGTCTTTCAATTGGAGAGTTCTCTGTAGAATGGTTGCTGTGCCTCATACGTTGACTCTAAAAATATCAGATAGTTCACTGATTAAATCATGTCAGCTTCATCCATCTAGAACGTATAAATGTATGTACAACAGTAGGATCAGGACAATAAGATACTAAATATCTGACTTCGTAAAGCATTTTGATGCACAAATGGTCTGCTCAAAATATCTGGTCTTATTTATTTGGGACACAACATGCAAAGATGCCAAAATGCTGATAGTTTATCAACTTAATTACATAATCCTGCATGATTATACTTCCTGTTAAAAATATAGAATTGAAAGTTAATTGCTGAATAGAAATTAATATATTTAGGATGGTCCAATAATTCCACTTCTATGGCAAAAATGAGGATTATTTTACTGTTGGGAAATTAGTTAAAGTTCAGAATAGCATCTATTATTGTACTCCTCTCTTGAACTGATAAAATCCTTCTCCTCCTAAAGTCACACACTTCACATTTACCTAGATGAATCTTCCTCATACCTTTTAAAAACATTTTAGTAAAATTATGATTTGCACTGCTCATCAAATAATGTGTTTGTTTCTGCATCCTACATAAAGCTAAGACTCTCAGTAATATTCTTTCCAAAGGAGTATACACTTACAGAGGCACCTAATTGATATATTTACAATTCTTGCTTCCTCAACTATGTCCTGCAAAAATAATCTTCACATATAAACTAAATTCCTCTAATACCATTAATTGCAATTAATATCTTCAGACACCTATTTTATGGCCCAGAAAAAGTTATTCAACATTTTTCTTCAAATCAAGGGAACACACGTATCACAGCTGTGTCTACCTGCTTAGTAGGTCACCTCAGTTAAGAAACAGGATCCTGATGAAACCAAGGACCCAGATATGTTTCCTCTAAAGGACACTCACCTTCACACAGCAGGAAACTCATTTAACAGTCACAGCCTGTGCCTGTAACCCCTGCCAGGGGTCTAACAATTATGTGCCCCTGCTTACTAGGAGGAAAAGGCCATAGAACAAAGGGCACCACGTTAACTCAAGTGATACTGGGAGAACCACCCTAGGGGGATGTCCTAGAAGTGATGAGTCAAGAGGGTTATATTCATAAACAAAGAACAAAATCTCATTTCCACCAACATTACAGAAGCATATTGCTTCATGCATCCATTCCTCATCCTACAATGTTTAATTTGGAGCCAAGCCAAACTAGTCAGTGGAAATGCCACACTCAGGATCAGCACACAGGCAGGGAAAAAAGGCAAGAAATAATCCTGGTGCCTACATATATATTGGATACTACAACAGCACATTTCCCATGTTCATTTCCAGCCTCAAAAGCTATTCATGTATATGGCAGTTTTTTGCTTACTAAATTGCAATTTTGTAGCAGAGTAATACAGTTATAATAGCATCTCAGAGAATGCCATTCATCTCATAGTTAACTCTACATGATCTACAATTATGACTATCATTATAACCCATTAATACAAAACTAGTCATGAGGGCTCAATTGACTACATGTTCCTCTGCCAGTTGGAGGTTTGGCCACATTCCAGCAGCTGCTTGGAAAATGGTAAATAATAATTGGCATAAAAAGGCAAGATTCGCTTTGTATCCTAAAGCCTCTGGCGCCCCACAGCTAGCCCTGAGCATGGCGTCAGAACAGCAGAAGAGAGAACCTCCTGTTCCTGCCTCATCCCCAGCTTCCTTAAAGGACATCTGCCATAGCCATTGACTAAAGTGGTCCCCTGCACATGCCCAAGAAAACTCAGATCTGTCACTGTTTCTGAACAAAGCCACTCTATTCATGTGTACATTCTGTATTTGGCAAGCTAGGGGACAGGCCCAGCAGCCTGTGGGGCAGGATTACTTAAGGGCAGACAAAAGGTCCTTCTGTCCCAACATATCTTACTTAGCTTGCCCTGGTGCCTGACATCGCCACAACTGCATAATCCTTAAGAAGTGACATGACAAGTAATAGACAGTTGCACTGAGTAGGTAGTAAGTTTCCTGGCAGGGTTTAGACATAGGCGGGATTAATGTATCTCAGTAAAAGCCAGTATAAATTAACAGAGAGCAAAGTTCCAAAGAAAGGACAACTTTTTGGGTAACTCTGTCTAGGGTAGATCATAATTAGGTAACATTTTAGATTTTTTTTTTCATGTCCACACATGGTTCCCTCTTCAGATTAAGGACAATCTCAGTCTCTATCCCAATCAAGTTCCCTGTGGAATCCTAAATGTAAAGTTGTAAAAGCACAAGTGAAAAGTGACAATACCTGTAACCCAGAAATTGCCGTGGGGTATGGTGAGAGTGCTGTCGACCCCAAATTCCTTCCCAGCAGCGGGGTCATGGGGGTGCTGCTGGTTGTGTGGGTAGCACGCCAGTATGCCTCCAGATACTCTCCCAGATGTTCACATGCATCCTCCAGCTGATTTTCATCCAATATAACATCAAACATTTCCTGCAGGTGACAAGAAAAATTCATTTTACTTACACTTTAGGTCTTAGACAATAAAACCTAAAATTCCACTTAATGCAGATAATAGTGTTTCTAATGTCTAGTAGCAAATATCAGATTTGAAGGGCTGTCCTGGCAGTTTCTAAAGTTAAACTCAAGTGAAGAGCTGCACAGTCAACCATGTGCCAGTTCGGACATTGACATAAACATGGGAGTGCTCATTAAATATTTGGATCTTTCATTACTTAGAAGAAAAAGATGAAGTAAGTGTAAAAGTATTATAAGTAGAATATAGTGAAAAGATACACGTATTCACATCTTTATCCATATAGTCCTGTATAGCTAAATTATCCTTACTTTATTTCATTTATTTATTTATTTATTCTTTAAAGATTGGCACCTGAGCTAACAACTGTTGCCTATCTTTTTTTTTTCCTGCTTTTTTCTCCCCCAAATCCCCCGGTACGTAGTTGTATATTTTAGTTGGGGGTCCTTCTAGTTGTGGCATGTAGGATGCCACCTCAGCATGGCCTGATGAGTGGTGCCATGTCTATGCCCAGGATCCAAACCCTGGAGCGCAGAAGCGAAGCGCACGAACTTAACCACTTGGCCACGGGGCCGGCCCCCTATCCTTACTTTAGAATATTAGAGAAGCAAGTTAATAGCATTGAAAGAGGAGTTCTAAAAACGTTTTAGGCAATGACTATATCATTAGAATAAATATTTCATTTCCCAAAGTAAGTATGTTGATGGAAACAACATTTACTAAGATAGTTTTCAGAATGTTTTTGAAAATGTTATCTGCTTCATGATAAAACAAATGGAAAGACGCTTTAGGATTTATAGTAGAAAACCACATTATAGTGATTTCTGCTACCAGCAGATGGTGGTGTGATGTGTGAAAGGGTTAAAAAAGAACAAGAACCAGGAGTATTTAATTGTAGGAGAGAAGGACTGTCACACATAAGTATCTGGTGCCCATGTTTCTGTCAGTAAGGACTTTGTCAGACATCTGGCCTATAATCAGGAAGTGTTCTTCCACCCCAAAGGAGCAGAGTGGCCCCTCTGTCACTGCAGCATGGTTGGAAACATAGACAGGATACACCCAGGACACAGATTCCCTGGAGTGACAGAAAACCATGGCACCTCACAAAGAGAAAAGCCATTCCACATGTAAGTGAAAGCACTCCCCAACTTTCAACAGCTGGAGCCGCACCTTTTCTCTCTCACCACCTCCACCACCATCCTCCTGCTTTTATGAGTTTATTTTACCAAAAGAAGAACCTCCCAGTAATGAATCAAATATAGGGTTACTGCCATTAGCACTGATACTGCAGTTGGATTGTAGGTTAATGGCAATAGGACGGCCCTGAGTTGGCGGCGGGTCAGCTGACTCACTCTCATCCACATGAGGGCTTCCTGAAGCAGAAGTCACCATGGAAACGATCTCTCCTCCAACATTTACTATTTGAATGTTTTCATCACATCAAGCTCTACTGAACATTTTGACTCTAATTTGCAAAGCAGTTTGGGAGTTCTTGGAGCAGTGAAAAATGTTTAGCAACTAGGAAAAGAATAAGGTGACTTCAGTCCAGATCAGCTGGTGTTTGAGAAGACTCAGCCAGTTCAACTCATGTAGAAACCTTCCCTCCGTAAGATTTATTAGTAGATTTCCAATGGTTTTCTGCATATTTTATACATTCATCAAATATTACTCAGTGCCTATTTTGTGCTAGGCATTGTGGGTCTACAGTGGCAAAGAAAACAAACATCATGCCTATGCTCAAGAAGCATACAGTCTGGTAGGAGAGACAAGTATTAAAATCCATCATAATCTATGTCTGGGACTTTAATTCAGAACAATAAAGAGACTAAACCAGTTAATGTTTAGAGTTGCAGCTTTAAAGGTCTGGATTTAGAAGGAGGCCCAGAGAGAAAAATGAAAGTTGAACTTATGAGGGAAGGGAAATTACGAGTAAGTCAAAGAATTCTATCTGTAGAAGAAGTGAATAAAACAGGTAAAGAGAAGCAGAGACACAATGGAAGAAAGAGACCATACGGCCCATGAGAGACTGGGAAAACAGCTAGTTCCTGCAGATTCTGTCAACATATATCCTTAAAATAGATCCCCTTTTCCACTAAAGGAACTCAGTGGAGTTTCTGTCTCTTGTAATCAAAAGCCCCCTCCCTCCATAAATGTAAACATCAACACTTACAAATATAGAGTCTGAGAATTGTCCATAATGCTCTGATATAAACACTGTGTTCTCTGACAGCATTGCAACGCTTACTTGAGTGGGACAACAATAACCCCACCTCAAGGAGCGTCCACAGACTCAGACAGATGACACAGGAAGAAGAGGAAACTGGGCAGCAAGGAACAAAGGACCACTCTCTCAGCCACTCCAGGCTAAACCTGTCCACAGATTCTACACTGTATGTGATCTGGAGTTTGCTGTTTACATAGCTTTACGTTAACTGTATAATTGACTTGCATAGGTCTCATTCTATCATGTGGGTTCTCAACCATGTGTAGTCTCAATAAATCATTTTCCTGCTTTCATAAAGTCCCAAGTTAAAGACCCCTCCAGGGACACTGGGACTGAAGGTCCTGACTATCGTAGCCAGGACCACAGAGCCCAGAGAAGGCAAAACCAGGTAAGCAGCCACCATTGCAGGATGTTATTTGAATAAGGTTTATATCTACTTGGCTGTTCCATATGTTACACTGTCACAGCTGCAGACACAATTAAACATACACATAGTAACAAGTAACTTTAATAAAGTCCTTTCTCTTTGCCTATAGATAGAATTTGTATATATCAGCACACGGCTGTTTGCTTAAGCCTCAATCATTTCTAGGAAACTATGCCTTTGCTCGGATACAAAGACAGCTATACGATGAAAGACGATTTGAAACTGCTTTTAGACTTTCAAAAGCACAGAGGAAAGCAAATTTCAGCTTTTGAATGAATACTGACATATGCGGCTTATTTTCAACTAAGAAGGATTTCACAGCCTATATATCTGTGACAATTCTTCTTCTCAACTGTTTAGAAAATAACACAGCTGATTAGACCAGAGCGTTAGAAAGCGAGTACAAGAGAAAAAATTTTTTTAATTATACATGAAATTCAAAGAGAAGCAGCCCAATGAATTATGCAAACCAGCTTTGCCAATTTTTCATAAATTGAAAGGTTCAAGTCTGGTTAGCTCCTTACTGTGCAATACCTGAGGCCTGCAGCATGGGACATGGATTTAGAGAGCTATCCATCTAATCAGCAGAAGAGGGTGTAGGTAATGGGACAGTCACAGGCAGTGAACAGTTCCCCACTGGATGATGCCACGCCTTTGGTGACCGCCGTAGATAAAGGTAACGCTGAGCTGTTTTCAAAGCACTGCCACGGGGAATGCCCCTGACATTCTTTGATGGGGTATTTTCTTCAGCTGAGGTGGGCAGAAATAATGTGGCTGTCGAAGTAAATAAGGAGTGAACAGAGGAGTCAAAACAAACCATCAGAAAACCAGGCACAGTAGATCCCTTTTCTGGATAAGGTCTTTCAGGAAAATTAAAAACTAAAGCTTTATAAATAACAAGAGTGAAAACATGCCTCTGACTCATCCAGTGGTTCAGAGAACTAAAATGTCAGGGCCGAAAGAAAGAGAGACACTGAAGGTGAATAAAATGGAAAGGAAGAAGATCTGCAATATATATATTTCTTAATGGTAAGTATTTAGCGGTCTGTCTGGTTCTCCCTTCACGGAGTATCACCAACTCCTAGGGAAGGTACCTGAATGAATTAGGGCAACCAACTCTCCTGGTTTGCCTGGGAGTAAGTGTTCCCAGGTATTTGAGACCACCAGTGCTAAAATCTGGAAAATCAAGAGAGAATTGGAATGGTGGGTCACACAAGTTTTTACAGAAGATAGAGCACGTTTCAGTTCCTACACTGAGGATTGCAGCAAGTTCCGTTAATTTCTTTTACATTCCTTTGGGAGGGAAGTTACAGAGAGGGAGTGGGTAAGTCTTTCTTTATGGCTGTGAAATACATACTCTCTATCAAAGAGGGGAGAATCTCATTAAAAACTAACATACAATTCCTAATATGTTTTATCTAGGAAGTTGCTATTGAACATTTTTTGATAAAAAGTTTCTAAAACTTAGAAATTAATTTTGCAGTTTAATTTTAGCTTTTTTTAAAGTTGGTATATTACTGAATATTAGCCAGCCAGGAGGTTAAATATATACAAACTCTCCCATTATATATGCATTGCTTCATATTTATTTGTTGGGCAGAGATAAAACCCCATGTGGGGCATCTATGCTATTTCTAGACGGAAAAAAGAAATAATAGGGGCGAGCACACTTTTACTTCTTTGCTGTTGGAATAAAGAGACCCTAAAATTGCCACCATTAAAATAAATGACTGGCAAATATTATTCGGTAAAATAAAATGGTTGAATGGCAAAATATGTAATGCTAGTTATAAAATAATCAAGCAATGTTTCTTTCATACCAAAACTGCTTTCTTTAAATTATTAAAGCTTTTGAAATCCTGAGTACTTAACTCACTGGTCCACCAGTGATAGGAAACTGGAGTTTAAAGTTAAAGGGTTTTTGAAGGATCTAGGACGTCTTATGGGGATAAAGGAAAGCCTACCAATATTATGGGGCTCTAGTGGTTAGTCCCAGGTAGTTTCCATTTTAATGAGCTAAATGGAAAAGACAATCAGAATTCTTGCCATTAACTGGTGGGGATAACATGAAGGCAAAGAATACAGTGACTTTGACCTCTTCTAATTCCTCTCTCTTCATAATGGGTGACCTTCAGTAGGAACTGAAATTCATTTTCCTCACCACGTCCCTCCATCCTGTCCATTCTTATTCTTCAAAGGTTATAACATCTACCAGCGTTATTGTCTACAGAAACGGCACCCAGTGTTTTTGTTAAGTTCATATTAATCCAACACTTTAAATTATAGCATTGGAGGAGTGAGCTACCCCTAATTCTGTATATCCAAGTTCAGAGGCTGAAATCCCTGCGCCAGGAGTTCTCTCCTTTGAACTGAGAGAAACCAGATTCCTCAGGGCTTTGCTTCATGAACAAAACATCTGAAATCGATTACTCTCTTTTTCAAAAGTTGTGTTATGAATTAAACTATGAACATCCAGGAGCTCTGTAATAATCAATGCACCAATGGGGATGACACCTCAAACAGAAGGGTGAATCCACACGATTCTAAATAATTTAAATAAAATTACGGAAAAGAGTGGTGGAAAATTACTACTGTGATAGCAATATGATCAAGGATACTGGGCACTAACATTCACTTTAGAGTTCCTGTGTTTAACAGAATAAATCTGAGTCCATTCAGCAATGGAAAATAAAGTCTGATAGAAGAGAACTACTATGGTTACTGTAATGTTAGAAGTTTGCATGACTGTGCAGGAGATGAGCTCCCCTCTTGCAGAGAGAGTGATCAATGTCATTTTACCTGCACAAAAAAATTACACAGCTCCAAGAGCCACAGGGTCAGCTTTTGGTAACACAAGCTAGCTTGTAACTAAGTAGGATTAAAGGATAACATTTCATTTATATATTCAATTGTCTGCCTATCTGCTTTTCTCACCATGCACTATGCAGCTCTTATTACTATAGTACTAGAGCAATTTGAACTTTGACCTTCTTAAAATGTACTATTTTCAACTTTTCCTAAAAGAAAAAGGGTATTGACGGCTGGTAGAAGCAAAATGAAATCTAACAATATGATGAACAGATGTATATCCCAAGTACAAATACAGGCTCATCATATAAAAATATATACATAAAAAATGGGCTTGTAGGTCCTAGACTCACAGGCCCCTTTTCTCTCTGCATCCCACCTTTTCTTCTGTCAATCCAGAGCAGGGAAGGAAGGAAAGTCCTCCTCCTTCCAGAATAGAACTATTCAGAAGCCCATCCTCCCAGCTCATCTTCCTGTCTGTGGCAGATTAAAAATGGTTTTTGACACTCTCTGCATTGCATTGAGATGGAGGGTTTGTCTTCTCTCCTTGAATCTGAGCAGCCTCTGTGCCTCCTTTGACTAGCAGAATGCCACGGAAGTCAGGCTGTGCCAATATCTAAGCCCAGGATCTAAGCTTAAGATATTGGAATACTTGCTCTTGGAGCCCTAGGAGCTACCATGGAAGAAGCAGATATCCCTTTTGGAAAGCTCCCGTGGACAGGCCCTGAGACTGCCCAGAGAGACAGAGTCCCTGCTAGGGACCAGGTCAGCCGCCAGCTGAATACCACAGTGTCATTGTTTTAAGTCACTAAGGTTTGGGGTAGTTTTTTGCACAGTAATAGATAACCAGAACCTTGTCCTAGAACAAGGGTGGCAACCTTGGTGGGCTGGCTACGTTGGTCCTGCCTCCTGCTTCTATAAACAAAGTTAGACTGGAACACTCCATTCATTTACATATTGTATATGGCTGCTTTCCTGCTACCAAGGCAGAGTTGAGTAGTTTTGTGAAGAAGACCATATGTCCCACAAAGCCTAAAATATTTCCTGTATGGCCTTTTACTGAAAAAGTTTGCTGACCCCCTCCCTTAGAAGATGCCTTACTCATGAAACTCGTGATTCTTTCTCCAGGAGAATATATCACAACCAGCCTGTCACCATTCACCATCTAAAGTCTTGCTAGATTCGGAGACAGAGATCCTACACTGACTTTGGCCAAGGCATGTGACCTTTGAAAAGCCAGTTCCTTTCTCTTGGTCTCAGTTCCATCATTTGTAAAATGAGGAGGTTGGACTGGATCTGTCTTTCCCTAGAAGTGTTCCATGAAACATTAGACCCATAGGATGCTCTGTGGAAAAATGGTTCTATACTCAAAATTTAGAGGAAGCACTGCACACTGTCTATCCTAGTGGAGATGTCAAATGCTCATGAGTATATTAAAGCTTCTGCAGTAAAGAAACAAGTCTACCTTTGTCTGCACAAGTGTCTTCTCAAACATTTTTGATATCAAGCTTCTTTCTTCATAACACCTGTTGACATCACAGGGAACCGGTATTGGAAAGAACACACTCCAGGAAATACTATACTGGCTTCTCTCAAGATCTCTTTTCGCTTCCATAGTCCCTGAGTCTAGGATTCATCCTTCTGGCTACAGAGAGTTAACTTTTTTTTTTTAAAGATTGGCACCTGAGCTAACATGTGTTGCCAATCTTCGTGGGTTTTTTTTCCTCTTCTCCCCAGAGCCCCCCAGAACATAGTTGTATATTCTAGTTGTAAGTCCTTCTGGTTTCGCTATGTGGGATGCTGCCTCAGCATGACCTGATGAGCGGTGCCATGTCCACGCTCAGGATCTGAACAGGTGAAACCCTGGGCCTCCAAAGCGGAGTGCGTGAACTCAACCACTCAGCCACGGCGCCGGCCCCAAGAGTTAACTTTTTTCGGTACTTTTAGATTTCCCTTTCTAAAGACTGCTGCCTTTAATTTCTTAGCAATGTGAGACTCTGCCAGTGTAATCTGCTGACTTTTCAGACTGGAGATGCAGTGGCCAATTAAGGAAGTTGCAAATTCTCCTAGAGGAACTAAAATGACACAGTGATCACCAGTCTTCAGATGACAATTATAATTATGGTCTTGAAGTAAAGTAGGGACAAATGCAGACACATTTTTAGATGACTGCTAGTTTTTATCAGCCAAAGATTTCTTCACACATGCCAAAAGAGAGTGTATGATACCTTCTTAGCATTACAAATGCTATTCACACAATATCAAATGAATATGTTTAATAATGTAAACAGTGTTTAGAAAATATTAAATACAAGGTAACCTTGTGGATCCAGACTGCTTGTTTAAAATTTGTTATCTGACCAATTATATAAAACAAGGAATTGTTTATTCTGCTAAGATAATGATAGAGCAAGGCTGTTTTCCTAGTGCAGGAGGCTGGCTGAAATTCCTGATACGGGGACAAGTCCTAAAGCATCTTGCAGTAATATTTGCACTTCAGAAGGCATGTGTCTTTTCTTGGTTCCAGCTATTTCAGATGTAACAAGTTGTACTATACACACAACTACCCAATGATCAACCCTCTCAGCAGCTAAAATACTTCAATTTTGGGGCCGGCCTGGTGGCACAGCAGTTAAGGTTGCATGTTCCGCTTCAGTGGCCCGGAGTTCACTGGTTCGGATCCTGGGTGCGGACCTACACACCATTTATCAAGCCATGCTGTGGCAGGCATCCCATATATAAACTAGAGGAACAGGGGCACAGATGTTAGCTCAGAGCCAGTCTTCCTCAGCAAAAAAAAGAGGAGGATTGGCAGCAGATGTTAGTTCAGGTCTAATCTTCCTCAAAAAAATAAATAAATAAAATAAGCTACTTCAATTTTAATAGAACACAAGTATTTTCTCTAGTAACTATTAGGAATAAATGTTAATAAACCATTCTCATACAAAGATTAAATTAAAAAGAAACAAGTTCAATTCAACTAAAATGCATCTCAAGGAATTACTCAATGACACTTCTTATAACATTATTGCCCAAAACTTGTGTATATATTAATGTAAACCAGTGGTTTTCAATCAGGAGCGATATTTTTTCTCCAGGGAACATTTGGCAACGTACGGAGATATTTTTGGTTGTCATAACTTGGGGGTTGCTAATGGCCAGGGATGTTGCTAAACATCCTACAATGTACAGGAAAGGCCCCCTCCCCACATCAAAGTATTATCCAATCTAAAATGTCAATAGTGCTGAGATGGAGGAACCCTGACCTAAACCACTCTTTTAATTCATAAGAAATTTACAAAGTAATATCTGTAAGCTTACTTATGATCTACCAAATTGTTTGCCAAGAGTTGATTTAGCGAACTGTAATCTTATTAGACTATATATTCCTTGAAAGCATGAATATGCCTCTGTCTCCCTTGGACCTAGCAAGGTACAAGGCCTAATGCTTACACAATGTTTGCTGAATGTCTTTTAGTTCTTGCCAAGAGGGTTGACTGTAGGTGAGCCACACTGAATTGAGATGACTAAGTATTTTGACTTTGTCCGATTTAACCACATGGAGACACAGATACCGCGTCATCAGACATGGCCACACATCGTTCTGTAGAAGTATCTGATCTTAATGATGTTCTGAAACAATGAGGCTATCACCTGACTTGATACATCTTCTGCTTATTTTTATACTTTCCTCTTCCCTGGGCTCCACAACCCTCGTGGTTTCAATAATATCTCTGTGCTGATCACTTCCAAAATCTAGACGGAATCAGGATTTCTCTTCCTCCCCTACAGTAGCTCCAGTAAGTTTCTAAACTGAGGACTCAGCTCTCTCCTCTAGAAAGCAAGGAGAATGTTATCTACCATGGTGGTCATAGAGAGGCATGCCCAGATGATTTCCCCTTGAGGGAGAACCCGTTGTGATGAGCGCAGTCAGCAGACAGCTTCCTGATGCCGCACCTTCAGGACCCACAACAGCATTCAAGCCCAGCCCATCTTCTCTCTCCAGGCTGCTCCCAGCCGGAGACTGAGCACAGCATGGGGACTAAAGCTGGGACATTTCTGCCCAACACGAGACTCCTCTAACTGGCAATCTTTGCTCTGGGGATCCCCATCTCTGTGACTGAGATTTTCTTAAGGCAGCATCACAGTCTGAGGCTCCTCCTACCCATTTCTCCTTCCATTCCCCTTTCCTTTCACTGGATCAGAACTGCATCAGGTCTGAGGGTTCTCCCTGTCTGTTCTGTCCCTTTTCCCTTTTATCTCTCACAGACATTTTCTCCAATAAATCTGCACTTCTAATTCCATTTAGGTGTCTGCTTCCCAGAACACTAACAAACTGGTACAACTATCCTTATAGGATTGTTCCAAAAACTGGAGAGAGTAGCATAGTTCCTGGCTTTTGGTAGCTGCTCAATAAAGGTTAGCTTCCTTCAACTGGGCAGCATTATAGAGACAGAGACTAGGTAATACATTCTTCTGTGTTCGCTCAGTGTTTTAATCATGCATTCCATTGTGTAAGTGGACTTCATTAGTAGGCAATGTAAAGTCAGACTTCTTAACAGAGCACTCCAGACTCTAAGCTATCCAAATTATCTGCAGGCAGGCAACCAGGTGTGTATGGGTGTGAATAGGAGGGAGGGGTTGTAAGGGGAGGAAATTGGCTTTGGAGCCAGATGGATCTAAATCTAATCCTCATTTGCTGCGGCACCTTAGGGAAATCATTTAACCTCTCTGTCTTCAGTTGCCTCGACTATATAATGGGGTAATACTGCCTATCTTACTAGGTAACTGTGAGGTTTAGAGATAATCTATGTAAAGCATCTAGCACAGTGTCTGGCCCATTGTAAGCCTCTAATAAAAGGATGCATTATTACTCTTACTTCCTGTACATCCTTTCATTCATTCAGTCAGTCAATAAATATTTATTGTGGGCCTAGTGTGATAGGAACTTGAGATACAAGAGTGAACCAGACAGGCACGGATCCTTACAGAGCCTGACAGGTTAGGCATGGCACAGCACAAACTACATCCAGTAATCATAACTGAAACACTTAGATGGTGCTTATTAGGTGCCAGGTCCTGTTCTAAGAGTTTTACCACATATTCACTCACTGACTCTTTATACCAACCCAGCGAGGTAGGTACTTGCTCAAGATTACATAACTAGGAATGTAGTCCCTCATGTGGATTAGCGCGGATCTGAACCCAGGCAGTCTGGCTCCAGAGTCTATACTTTTAACAGCTATGCTGTGTTGCTTCTCTAAACATCTGAATTGGATTTTATGCTTCTACAGAGCATCAACGATCCTTACAAAAGCATATAAAAATTCCAGTAAATCAACTCAGTAAGAAAGACAGTTATTTCCCTTAGAGAAACACAGGCACAGAAATACTAAGTCAGCCGATCAGGTGTAGACACTGAGATGCCACTGGTGATCCACGCAATAGCAGTTACCACCACCCACCTCCCACCATTTGCTTGGCTTCCAACTCAGCAGCTGTTTTCTGGCAATGGCAGTGGTAGAAAAGTTGCTATAACATGGTTTTTCATCTTACTTAACCCTGACCTCTTCATCTGCTATAACCACAGGGTCCTTCTAGTTCCAATAAATTCTCAGCCTTCAGTGTCATAATCTTTTATGCCCATCAGAACTTTCTGGCAGAAAGTTAGAGGAAAGTCAAATCAGTATGTTTTAGTTGTTCTTTTCTTTTCATAAAAGTGTCCACATGACTGGATTAAGTAGTTTGCTGAGTGTTTGCAAGGTAGTCAAGGTAGCAGTAAGGACATTGAACACCAGACACTAAGTTCATTCCTTATTACATGGTAGAACCACCCAGTTCAGGATGCCCGAGTGTAGCCAACACAACAGCAGTGGTTTGTGCCAAGAAATCCCTTAGGTTTATGACAACATACCATCATCACCATCATTCTAGGATAAAAATGACAACGCTAATATGAAAAAAAACCCGCTCTCTACTAACTAGTCAATAATGATTAAGACAAATAATGACCATACTTACTGGGGGGCATTGTGCAAGTTTATCAGCTGCCACCAGTTGAACGTTTAAGTGTTTACTTTGGGACTTTCCTCTAGATTTAATCAACCGCTGTAAAACCTAGTAGAAGAAGACATGAATCTGAGATACTGTCAACGAGCTGAAAAAAAACCCAAATAAACACGACCTTTTTGATAGCCTGTTTAGGCCTGAGTATTAACAGAGAGGACATATATGTATGACAAATCATATATATAATATGACATCATCCACTTACACTGGCTTTCAGTTATAGTGGATTTGATATGTTCATCCTATTCTCGCTCGCTCTATGTGAGGTCGTGGTGAGATCTTAGGTTTCTGCCCTAGATTTTACCCAGAGATTTCAAAGAGAGCCCTGCAAGAGTGGAGGAACTGATCTGTACCAGGTCATTTATGTCCAAATTCAGATGAGTAATATTTTGGTTCACTATCTCAATGTCAGATAAATATCAGAGTCATATATTTGGTCCTTTTTGTCACAGATAATTACTGGGGCATTCCAGTTTAATTTTACATTAATAAGACAATTTCATGATAGAAACCTAGGCAGAACATTTGCACTGGGTGTATTGCTATATATAAACCAGTGATATATCCATGTCTTTTGGGCACTGCTGTAACTGCGTTTTGCCATATACTCCCCTCTCCCTTAGATTTTTTTAAGCTGCAACAGGGCACTCCCCACAACAGTACTAGTCTGTGAGAATCTATGATACCTCAGCACATATGTCCACAAGAGTCCACATTCCTACACTTATGGACCTCATGGCAACTAGGGCAGGGGATGCAAGGGGCTGACATCTACTCCACTGCAATGAAGGTGTTTGAATCCCTTCAGCTCTAAGTCAAAGAGACCTCCAAGTGGTCAAGGGCAATTTCAGTCCATTCTAATGAATCCCAAAAGGTCCTGGTTTGGTCAGGATTCCTCAGCTCATCCTGCACAGAACCAGCACCTGAAGAGATGGAAGATCTGAGGACACTAGAAGGGTTGGGAAGGGCATAGCTTCTTTAGACATTCTCCACCTGTGAGAGGAGACTACTGTTCTGGTTGGAAGTTGAAGTGGCATTTAAGCACTAAAATGGACTCTTGGAGGCACTGAAAAGAAACTGATTATTTAGGTCATACTTTCCAAGATTATCTATTTCATATTAACTTTTTAGAACATCATCTCTTTTTAAAAAGGAAACAATGCCCAAATCAAAAGAGACCAATTTGAGGCTGTCTCACTTTTATTTTGATCTCCCCTCGTGGCATCAAGATACATGGCAAATACCCCATTGTGCTTAATGATGGAATAACTATCCCTGTAAGGATCCAACCTAAGCATAAATGTGAGGGTCTGTAATATTCCTGTAAGAGATTTTACACAGTGATGTCTGACTTTATATATGATACATACAGATACCTTCCTTGAACTCTGTACTTTCTCTACTGGGGAGAGAATATAGGTGATACAAGAATCAATATTACCCAAGAAACTTACCAAGATAGAACCTAAAGTCTCCGAAAAGCCAGATTTCACTTTTCCTCACCTTTCTTAACTCTTTGCTTCTATTATATTCTTGCATAACTGCCTGGTTGGGGTGGGGTCACAATAGTTTCTTGAAGGAATGGGCTATTCTTTACTTGCTATCTCAATTTCTAGAGTCTGTAACAACTGTAGGAACTCAAAACTGTGCTCATTAAAAGGGTTTCAACAAGACCTTCTCATTGCCCACTAATAAAAACGCACAGAGCAAAGAATATTTTTAAAAAAATGAGCTTCTAATCCTTAAGGCAGAAATGAGCTCATTACCTTTGGAGATGAGACTTTTACATGGACAATAATTGGTGCTAAGGAAGTCTTTATAAGTTGTGCTGGGTGATTGATGGTGTCTGCATCAAGAACGACCAGCTGCAAAGATCTTGCCAACTCAAAGATTCTTTCAATTTCACTTTGTACTTCCGCTAAAAGGAGAAGAAATAAAGAACAGGTCACGGTTATCTTTATTAATGAGTTCTTATATTTAAAAAATAGTACCCCTTTATGATATTTGTCTACACTGCAAAACAGAACATTTTGAATTTTCATGGTCCTATCTAACTTAAGATCTTTTCTAAAGAAAGAGAGATGTATTGAGTTTTGCACAAAATCAAACAGCTGGTGGAAAAAATTGAGATGGCTCTCTTGATTTGCTTCTTACACTCACTCTAATATTTAGCTATTTATATAGCTATGTTGTTTTTGATTGTGGCTTTGTTCTAAAGAACTTTTATTTTAGCTATGGAAGCTGAAACTACCTTTGAGGAAACAACTGAAATACATGTACAGAGCAACAGCACATGGAAAGCAAATCACACTGAAATATTTCCACCAATCAACAACTTACATATTAATATTTTGTGGATATGTTTAAAAAACTTCCCACAACTCATCTGTTTTGACTGATAGGCACATTTTGTATCCCTGGTTAAATATTCTGGGTCTACTCTTACAGTCAGCATATTACTAGGTTTTAAGTGAAGTATTAGGGCCAGTAGACTTGTTCTAAGGCATAATTATCTTCAGTATTTAAAAACAACAAAACTAAGACCAATTATATTAAAATGCTGCAATGCACTTCGATGCAAATCTATCTGGCTGGCTGTAATAGCCAAGTGACCCAAATCTGTTCAAATGAAAAAATCTAGTTATTTTCAATGTCTGAAGCAATCCAGTTATTTTTTAAGCAAAATAGATTACCTATAAAAACATAATATGGCTTTCTGAAATATAAAAAGCTTTTATATATATATTTTATAAATCACCTGACTTATTGGTTATGTCCAAAGTCTGAATTAGACTATTTAATTTTCAGAGAGATGCTTTTGTTTTGCATTTTACTTACTTTTGTTTTTGGCTGTACGTGTGACCTAACAATGTAATCCCATCCAAGTTACACAGAATAGACAAAGCTACCTAATTTAAATTGCTTCAAAGATGGCCTAGGAAAAAAGGTTACGTTGCTCTAAATATTCTCATTGGAAAGGGCTCGTACCAGAACCCCATGATTTCTCTTGCTTATCCAGCATGAATTCAAGTTCACGTCACCTACCAGAAAGCTCTCCCTTCCAGAACCAAACAGATTGACAGGGTATGTGGGATCATGAATGCTCAAGACTATCACGTAACTCTATTTTCTTGGGCATTGCATAGTAGTATAAAATTCTTATTTCCCACAAAATCACTGATGTTTAATGCATAATCTATATTAGAAGTAAGAATTTAAAGAGTCAACAAATCTACCATTTTTCATATTATCCAATACCAGTGAGCTGAAAGATTTCATGTTGCTTTAAAAGGTGACTAGCTTTCAAGATATCAATGTAAAGAATTTGGGCAATTAGCCTTATTTGCAAAATTCATCTAAAATCATATTCTACATTTCTTGGTAATAATAATATACCTCTCCCTTTTCTCTTGCATGTCAGAAAGTTAAAAAAAAATTTCTTATGAGAAAAGTTTGGAAAATAAAGAATATTTTTATTATAGTACATTTCAGCCTCAGGTTGTTGCGGTATGTCCTCCATTTGTTGTTTTCATTAAAACTGCCACTAGTTTAAGGGAGCGCCTAGCCAGCAATACACTAGAGCAGCAAGTCTATATTGCTTTAAGCTTCAAATCTGAAAACAATATTTTCTGAAATAGCAAAAAGGCAGTGACCCAGACTGGACTGCCCTTGTACAAAGAACCCTTGAGGCACTCTGAGTCTCTGCATAAGTAACTCAGAAATACCTGGGCCTTATTTACTCTGCACCAGCAATGAGGTAAGTGTGCTTTCTGACAGCTTCAGAGGGCAGGCACACCTACTGCTTAACCAACAGAAAACTCTTGGGCAATGAGAACTCTGGCATGAGCAGAGAGATGCTCGGGCACTGCAAACCAGGAGGCTGCAGAGGATCACACGAAATACTGGAGTGGGTTCAATATTTGAATAACATGCATATAGAATGCAGTAAGTAATTCAATGTGTGAGAAAGAGAAAGGCATATTTATCTACATAGCTCATTTTCTTAAGGGAAAACTTTAACACATCCAACAAGCTTGACTACCAGGCTGATTCTCAGAAGGGTTCCAGTGGAGGTTTCATCATGATCTTATTCCAGATAAACGGAGCTCTGAGAAGGCATGGACTATGATAGTGGAGGGATCTCAATGAACACTTCTATAACTTGACCACAACTAATCTGGACCAACTGCTCTCCAGCATCTCTGTCACTTGTGATCTTTCTTATATCTAAACGCTTAGACTACTTTAATGGCTCCCTAGAGCTCAAAGCAACATTTCCTAAAGTGTGTACCCTGCAACAGTAATCCCATAAGATATCTTATGGGAAGAAGGGGGTTTTCTGCAAGGGAAATACTGCATACTATAATGGTTTCTCTTGGAATTTCAAATGTGCATACCCTTTGTATTTTTATTTACTTATTTTTTTTGGTGAGGAAGATTGGCCCTGAACTAACATCTGCTGCCAATTTTCCTCTTTTTGCCTGAGGAAGATTGTCACTGAGCCAATCTTCCTCTATTTTGTAGGTGGGATGCCTCCACAGCATGCCTTGATAAGCAGTGTGTAGGTCCATGCTCAGGATCTGAACCCGTGAACCCCGGGCTGCCAAAGCACAGTGTACAAACTTAACCACCACACCACCAGGCCAGCCCCTACCCTTTGTATCTTAATGGCTCTAAGAAGTCTAGCACTGAAGCAACCTTCCAACCATTTAATTCATAATTTCCAAATTTATTTGACCATGGAAAACAATATGGATGTAACAACGATTAGCATCTTTTAAAATTAACATTTCATGGAATCTATTTTGAAGGTCTCTTCAGCAAGGCATACTAGAGCCCCAACACACTGGCCCCAATCTACTTTTTCAGTCTCTTCTCCTGTTGCCCTCAAACCATGCCTTCAACTCCCTTTCTCTAAGCATGTTATGCACAAACTACTTGTTTCTCAACAACACAATGTTTTTTTATATACCAATGCCTTTGTACATTCTTGTCCACCTTGAAGAACCAGTTTAAATATAACTTTTGTGAAGTCTTCTCAGATACCTCTTACTCTCTACCCTTCTTTCTTTACGCCCCTAGTACTTTGCCCCTAATTCCATTACCACACAGTATTTTAACCATCTGTCCTTTCTTTCTGTTTGCCCATGGGTAAGATCCTTTGTCATAGTTGTGTTTGTACTTCCTAAGTCTGGCATAATGCATGGCACGTAACAAGGGTTCAATAAACATTTGTAAAGGGATCTACAAAAGGCAGGCAAATGGACATAAGTGGCTCCCATAATGGTTATAATAATAGATTGCCATTGAATTAACCCCAGTAGCTGTGGGTACATGAAGTTACAGAGTAAAGGGGAAAACCAGTGAACTGACATCTACCTTGTTTCTTCCTCGATGTTTATACTAACCCCACCCCATCCACCCCACTGACTTTGACAACAGGTGACTAGATTTTACAGAATGACTTCAAAGAATATCCATGAAACCCTTGGCTGGGGCAGACTGAAATCACGCAACGTAGCTTATCTTTTAAGCGTCCTTTAGCCTCTCATTATACATCAGAGGAAGGAGTGGTTAAAAGCCAAAGGCATTGTGAGGAATGAGAAGAAGGGTGAAAGACAGGAGAACAGAGAACAAATGCTTGTTGAGAAATCTTCAATCTAACTTGGCATCATTGTCACCCATGATATTTGACTTTAGTCAGTTACCTAATCTGATTCACTATCACCAACTCTGCCATTCTCTCTTCCTCAAAGTCAAGACACTGTGCCTTTAAAAGTGTTTCACTCTGTATGTGGAAGGCTTAAATACAGGACTAAAGAAGGAACCACTGACGTCTGGAATCTTGCCCTCACAAGAGCTGACAACTGTTCCATTTGGTATGCTCAGCATTCTTTAACAAAGCAACCATCCAGCAAATATTTATTGAGCTATTACCATGTGCCAATCCCGTGCCAAGAATATACAGATGATACTTTCTGGCCTCTTTCCAACCTGCACAATTCTTGGCTCCGGGTCAAGGCACAGCCTTCAATGGATTCTTGATGGGATGTTTGGGCATGCACTCTATCTTGGAAACCCTAATTTTTTTTTAGTTTTCTATCATCTATAGAGCTCATTTCAGTAGATTAAACAAATGTAGTGGCATAGAAGAGCCCTATCTTTCCTACTCTGCCCATGAGGAAGAGGGAAGTAAAACAAGTTGCCCTCAGAATGTGAATGCAGAACAGACTCCTGGAAAGTTATAAGTGGACTCCACCACTCTTGGCAATCACGGAGACCCCAAGCAGGCTTTTGAGATGAACGTTGTGATTCCCCAGCACCAGGGACTCACGTCTGTGGATGGTGATTTCATCTTCCACAGTCCTGCTCATATACGGCTTGATGGAGTTAATCACATACAGTGTTTTTCTTTCTCCATCTTGGTGAATTTTAGGATCAGACTGGTACTCCACGAAAGATATGCTTAAACTCCCTGCATATTATTAACAGTGGTTGCTATTTCCACTTAAAGGATGTGACTATTCTGGGTACTACCAGCTAGCAGCAGAAGCAACACTAAAAACACCGTTATCTAGCTTTCTTCTAAGGCTCTGAGAAGGCTGAACATCTCATTTCCTGTCATGTCAGCTGTGACTCAGGTGTGACAGATATCATCAGCCTCATTGAGAAGTTTGGGCAAAGCTGAGAAGAGTGGTTTCACGTGGTTAGGCAGAACAGCCTAGGAGAGCCCATTGAGGAGTCTTCCCACCAGACTACTAATTAGCTAGCTGACTAGAGGTGAGAATGAGAAGATTCTGGCTGCTGCAGGACTCTGCTCCCTTCTTTTCCATGGCTTGCATTTTCTTCAGTTAATCAGTGCATCCCTACTCAGAATGGGGAGCAAACTGGAAAAGAAATTCACAAACACAATGTGGCATGAAAGCGCAGCTTGGAGAAGCATCCCATGTGAACATCTTACCTAAGCTGGACCGAGTGTTCGAACGTTCAATTATTGCTCTCTTGCTTGGATTATTTAGGACAGACCTCTTAGCAAGAGAAATGTCAGCCGTCACTCTCGTTATTGATATCCTACGAATAGGAACACAGAACAGTACAAGCCAGTAAAAATGTTATGGGGCCCTCCGAGTGATTTATAACCACAGTACTTAATAACCACTTTACATACTACAGTGCAACCACGGTATAATAAACATTGGCCACAAGTATTTTAAACAGGTTTTGGCTAGAATCAAAACATAAGCAGAGCAGAACGGAGGAAGGTTTTGGCTACTTAGCAAAAAACTACTCCAGTAAAAGTGCGGTTCTTCCTCCACTATTGTCTGCCTCGTCGACTTCTCTTTATAATGCACACCATACGAGGAGAGAATCAAAACACATGAATAATCCATGCTCTTTCTAGGAAGCAGCAATACAATTTCCCCTCAATTCACAGTTGATTTGCTCTTGATCAAGACCTTCAGGAACTACAAATGCTCTGCCCTGGCATATCAACGCTGCTGGTCAAAGGGGCAAATACTTTTCATTTTGATCATCAAAGACAATCAGCCAGTTGGTAGCTATGTTGCATTCCTGGTGCTCAATAGTTAATTCATGATACATTGAAGCATTTCTCTGCAGGCCCAAAGGAATGTTTCATATCTAAGAATATGAAAAATATTTCTTTTCTGCAGGCATGAGATTCTTCAGCTTATTTGCATATGACTTTGAATGCATATGGTGGGCCATCCTAAGACACTACCATTGAGGGCAATGTGAGGATTGTGCCAGGATTTTGATAAGTTAGAATGTATCCTACAGTCATGCAAGAGAAGAATAAAGCAAAGACTGCAAATAAATGAAGAGGGGGTCTATTTGCATATGATTTATCAAATGATAATCTCTGAAATTTACAACTTTAAAATTATTTTAAACTAGGATTGCTCAACTTCAGATTATTATCTACCCATAGAACGCAAAGAATGCCTCTCTAAGCAGTTACTGCCACCACGGGCCTTTCTCCATTCTTATCCTCAGAGCCTGGCAGAGTTCCAGAAAGGAGACAAGGAAAGTAGTGCCCCTTCCTTTTTATACACAGTGCACCCATTCTCCATCATTTTCAAACTCCTTTAGGGGTTGGAGCACGAAAGAAGTAGCATGATTAACAATTATTGAGTCATATGCCATCTCGCACCTGTTTTGGAACAATACTGTCAGCACTCTCAGGAGACTCTTCATCTGACTTGAGTAACCTGAAGCCTTGGGGAGACAAATGTTGGAAATGGCTTCTTTAAAGCAACAGGCTGTACAAAAGTTCTGGTACCATTTTCAAACATAGTACTCCTTTGCTTGTATCATTGGATTGTATTTACAAGTTGTAGATGGTCAGGAAGTTTTAAAATTTTAAATATTTTAGAGTTTTTAGGCCCTAATAAATTATTTGAGGCATCTTCAAATTGTCTTCTGCAGAAACCAAGAGTTTTGTGAAATACCTCAGGGGCCACTGAGAACCATAAAGGAGGCTGAGTTGGCGGGGCTCCAGCGTTCCCACCCTCAATACCAGGCAAACACCTCTGCATTTCTGTTTTCTACATTGGGGGCTTTAAATATGATTTCAGTGTAAAAAGGTGTTCAACTGCTAAAAGACATTAGAAAATACTGGTCAAGTACAACTTCTTCATTTTACCAAGAAGAAAACTGAGATGCAGAGACGAAGTTCCACTTGGTTAGAGACTAAAAAGGTCTAAAAACCAGGCACCCAGCAGCAGGCCAGTCACTTAGCCATGGGACTCATTAAATCTCTTCCCGTTTCAGCTTTCTTCTCCAGCAACCTCAAATCTCCAGATACCAGCCGAATCACCCAGCACAGACGCAGTCAGGGGATCCTGGCCATGCGCTGAGAGATGGTCAGGGTTTAAATCAGGTTAAAGTCTGGTGAAACCCACATCTGAGTCTCCATTACTCAGTTGGCTGCTGCAACTGGAGGCATGAAACCTCACAGGCACTCCTACAGCTCCTTCTATTTACAGAACGGGGTTTGCTTGTTTATTTTTGTATTTCTGGGTTTCTTGTTTGTTTGTTGTTTTAAGAATGGAGTTGCTAGATAGAAACATACAGTCAAGTTCCAGAGCAATTCAAATATATGACTGGCAACAAGTGGGTTGGTTTAGGGAGAAAATTCAACTCTCTAGAACAATGACTTTTGGAGGTCCCCCAAATTATATTCTGGTTAAGTGAAAATCAAATTTTCTAGTTCTATACAAGCCAAATAGTGACCCTTGGGTCTTAAAATTTGACGAGATCACCAATAGATGCACACTCTCATTTTTTCTGGGTTATAAACATAGTTTTACAAAGCCATTTTCAAACACCTCCAAAGTTTTACAAAACAGTAACACACACAAAAACAGAAAAAACTGCTTCATATATTCTAAAAACAGGAAAAGGTATGGACAATTGTTTTCTTGTTTTATTCATCAATAGAATACAAGTTAAATTGTTAATACAAGTTATTTCTTTTTCTTTTGTTTTTTTCCGTGTGTGTGTGTGTGTGTGTGTGTGAGAGAGAGGAAGATTGGCCCTGAGCTAACACCTGTGCCAGTCTTCCTCTATTTTGTATGTGGGATGCCACCACAACATGGCTTGACAAGCGGTGGTAGGTCCACGCCTGGGATCTGAACCTGCGAACCCCAGGCCACTGAAGCAGAGCTCACGAACTTAACCACTGTGCCACTGGGCCAGCCCCAGTATAAGTTATTTCTTAATAAAAATGCATAAAAATGAAGGAGTTCAGGAGAAAACAGACACAGCCTAGAACCTTTCAATAAGACAGAGCAAGAGTTTCTATTTTCTATGCAAAGATGCTTACTATTATCAAAATCAGACACCAAATCCAAACTTGATTTTTTGTAAAAGATTCACCAGCAATGTAATCACCTTCACCATTAAATGCTATCTAGTTTTTAAAACTTTTTTTTTTTTTACTTAAAGTGATATCCTTTTTTTCTTGACACACTCATATACTCTAGTGGTATATCACTCATAGCTCTTATCTTCCAGGTGTCTTGTTTGATATATGTCTCTAAAAAGTTCTCTTGGAAACCTTTCTGTGACATAGGGTCAGCAGTTACTGACCAGCAGATAAAAGGCCAGTGGAAGTTCACTCCCCTAGCAGACTGCAAATGTCACTGAAAACTAGCAAAAATCATTCTCTAAATCTAGTAAATTTGAATCCCAACTGTTGCTTATTTCCGTTTTGGAATTTATCATGATTGCTACAATCCATCATGAGCTATGAGTATTAGTTTATGAGTATATTATTAGCTATGAGTATTCCACGATTTTCTATGGAATGATATTACTTTTGGTTACAACACATTCATTCAAAAATAATTAGGGGCCGGTCCTGTGGCTGAGTGGTTAGGTTCACATGTTCCACTGCAGTGGCCCAGGGTTTCACTGGTTCGGAACCTGGGCGAGGATATGGCACCACTTGTCAGGCCACATTGAGGCAGCATCCCACATGCCACAACTAGAAGGACCCACAACTGAAATATACAACTATGTACTGGGAGGATTTGGGGAGAAAAAGGAAAAAAAAGACTGGCAACAGTTGTTAGCTCAGGTGCCAATCTTTAAAAAAATAATAATAATAATTAGTATTTCCACCTTGGTAATGGAACAGGCATAAGATCCTTCCATACTCTATCCTTGCTGCATCTAATATGCAGCCCTGTTAGTATGTTAATTTTTTTTAAAAGTCCTGGTATTCATGGACAAAAGTGTTCCAAAGAACAAACAGTGCACTGTCAAGAGAACAGAGAGGGAAGGTCTAGGTAGACCTGAGTATTCTTCCTGGATCTTTCTCTTGCTGGTTGTGTGACCATGGACCAGGCATGCCATCATTTGAGCCTCAGTATCTTAATCAATAAAATGGTGACAGTAGCTTTGCCAAACTATTTCCCAGGATTGTCATAGGACCAAACAAGGTAATATATAAAAGTGCTTTCTTAAATATTCATACTTCTCTATGCTGATATGCATACATATAATATATACAAGACAAACAATTATTAGAGATTTGAAGACTCGAAGGAGACAGTTTCTTTATATCCTGTCCTCCAAGGTTAGCAGTGTACCATGAACTCCTCTATCCTCCAGAGTCTGTGGAATTTATGTATACTTTGAGAGTGGGAGGATCAGGTCAGACATGTTGTAATAAAAACCTACTAATTTAAATATTGTGTTTGGCTTTAAAGTGTTCAATTAATTATCTCCAGTGTTTGAGTGTCCACTAATGGATCTGCACTTGAATAGAGAATAGGAGGAGATGATGAGAATGAGATTGAGGATGAAACAGAAGACACTGTGTTGTTCTTTTCCATTTGTTGACTGCAATTACAAGCTGTTTTCATTTTTCCATGGCTGGCTGCTTTGTGATAGCATCAATTGTTCCTATTTCCTTTTATAAATAAATACTACCTCTTTGAGTCTCCCTAAGTTGTATTCTCAGCCTCTTGTCTTCAAATTCTTTCTCAAACTGTTTTTTTTCTTTCAGTGTTCCTTGGCTTATAGCTTCCTTTAGCTTCAGATTCTCTCTGTATAGGTTACAGGGTGTTCATTTAAGATATTTGGCCATGATCATGTCAGTTACCAAGCATCTGATAACTGCCATAGAGCTGACCTGATCCAGTTGTCAAAAAGCCTAAAGTAACAACTTTGTTGGGATTTGAAATGATTAGCATAGGTCAACAAATTGCACTTGGTTTGACTGCTTGCTGCTCAGCCTCTGAATGGTAGATTCAACCAGCTGAGCAAACCTTATCCGAAAGGATGATCCCCTTTGAATGTCTGTGGTGTGAAACGAAGAGAGAAAAGCTCCATGCCATTGTGCACTCGCTGTGTCCTCGCCAGGCTGGTGCCATTGTAGCAGCTTGTTAGGGTCACTCAGTTTATGAGCTGTGCACTGGAATTGTCTCTACATGTGGATAGCCACGTGTAGTGGCTATCCAGGGGTCCCTCAGAACTATTTAGTACTGTGCTTTTCATGTTTCTTACATGAATTATAGTTAGGCCCTACAATAGCATTTATAGCAATAAAATTGTATAATAAGTAGCTCTAAACTGACTCAAATCATTTCTAAGGTATCATTAAAAAGCAAGCATATGATTCTGTAATAGTCCAACCTCAGTCCAATTTTTTGAATTATTTTTTAACCAAGATCTGAAAAGCAATATTAAAGAAGAGAGCCTCTTAGCCAATGGATCTCTTTTTCTCCATTTCTGAAAAATAATAAGACTTATTCCTGACTATTTTGTCTAACCTACTGCATTCATAGCCAATGAAACAGTGAGTAGGTTTCCATTAGAACATACTGTTTATGCTGTATCGCTGTGCTAAAGCCTTCTGTGTAATTGTTCTCTTGGCTGGTTTCAATTAAAGACTATTTGTTGTTTTCTTCCCTTTTATTAATTGGTAAAACATAATACAGCAGATTGTCATGGCTCAAAATGTAAGGATATTCCCCACACAGCAGACGTGTCAGTCAGTGAGAAGGTACAAACAAATTTCTTCTTCCTTATCAAAGTCTCCACATACGTGTGACCAATGAGTTCATTATTGTTTTTGCTGCTGCACTGGCCTCTTATTATTTGAAAGATACTCCCACTCTCCTAATCCCACCTTTAACATCTGTCTTTCTTCAACTCTGCTGTACATCAGATCTCACCGTGGCTGAGTCTCCTTCTCCAGCTATTTCTTTTGCTGCTGCTGTATTCTTCTTCATATCTCTAGAGCCTCTGCTGTGCCACTAGACCCCACGGAACAACTGGCATTGAAATTTTAATTCTATTTCTACTAAAACCATCTTCAATAGTGTGTGTAAGCGCTTAATGCAGCCAACTCTACCTGACTAAAGACAAATCTCTGATGTTACAATTAAGTGCATTTCCTCTTTCTGGGCCTGAGGATTGAAGAAGAACCTCAGATTCTTCTTCTTTTTTTTTTTCTTTTTGCTGAGGAAGATTTGCTCTGAGCTAACATCTGTTGCCAATTTTCCTCTTTTTGTATGTGAGCCACCACCACAGCATGGCCACCAATGAGTGGTGTAGGTCTGCGCCCGGGAACTGAACCCAGGCCACCAAAGCAAAGCATGCTGAACTTAACCACTGGGCCACCAGGGCTGGCCCAGATTCTTGATTATTGAAAGCAGTAATTAAGTCACTCACTTTCTCTTTGCTAAATTATAATAATTCCTTTCTTCCTTTCCATAGGTCCTACCTTTCCAACCTTCAATAGCATTGTTATTTATAAAGATGTTATGTGGAGACCAAAACAATCTAACACAAACTTAGCCTGAATTATGGGATGGGATTTATTTAGCTCACAGGCTTTTATGGGGCCATAGGATGAGGTACTGCTCAGAACTTCCTTAGGTAAAGGCAGCACAGGTTAAAAGCATGTGACTCCAAGCATAGCTGAAGGAAGTGTGCATGTGCAACCAAGAACACACAAAACTGAGCTATGCATGTTAGCTGCCTCCAACCCATGGAGAGCCCATGTCATCAGGGGGCAGGACCAAGACCAATACCATTAAGTTAAAGCCAGAGTTCAGCTGTTTCTTGGTAATGCTTTTTTAGGAAGCAAATTCCCAATAACCAGAAGTTTGCAAACAAAAGCAGGTCATCTATCTCTTTGTGGTTGTTGAAGAAAAGAGACTACAATAAAAGAACTTTCACATTTCCTTCCAACTCCAACATTCTAGTATTCACTGCTTTCCACTCGTTTTCTTTGAAACTATTCATTCTCTGCCTATTGTCTCTAAAAAAGAGGGGAATAGGATAAACCCGTGGCTTTCTTATTAAGTCCTTTTCGTCCACTAGATCAATGTGACAGAGACTGTTATTAGTTCAACAAAATCTATTTCCTCTTCCTCCTGGGTGCATAGCTAGACTGTATTTCCCAGCCTCCTTTGCAATTAGGCATGGCCACATGACCAGGTTCTAACCAATGAAATGTGAGAATTGACGTGTGTCAGTTCTAGGCAGGCATGCTCCTCACCCCAACAGCTGACTGGAGAGACCGCCCTCAGCCCAAGGGCCCCAAAGGATGGATGGAACAAACTTTCTGCCCAATCTTCCTCTGCCTCCACTCTCCCCCCACTTCCAGCTGAGGAACACCTGCCTCAGACTGTTAAATGAGCAACAAAATCTCCCATTGTGTTTGAATCATTATACATCTTTAGCTCTATCTATTAAGGTGGCTTGGCCTATACTAATGTACTTAGCAATTCACATAATGACACTGAGGTATTCGGATTTCTTGAACTAAAATCTCAGTTTACTTTTTTGTGTATAGTACCAGTAACTAATGAATATTTTTAACACAATTATCCAGAAGGCTTTTCTTTTGACAAATATATACAATTTATACTTAAAGCACCATGTTTGCTTTTGTTTTTTTTTTTTTTTGGCTGAGGAAGATTAGCCCTGAGCTAACATCTGTGCCAATCCTCCTCCTATGTGGGTCACTGCCACAGCATGGCTGATGAGTGGTGTAGGTCTGTGCCTGGGATGCAAACCTACAAACACAGGATGCCAAAGCAGAGATCGCCAAACTTAACCACTACACTACGGAGCTGGCCCCTTGCGCTTGCTTTTTTTCTTAAAATATCCTATTTATTAAAGTCTATTTCAAGATATTTTTTAAATACTTAAATATCTGGTAAGTTAGATCCATTTACCCATACTTCTCAATACACACTATTTAAGTTTTCTTCATTTCTCGTAAGTCTTCCAGTATTTGCATGAGGCTATTTCTACATGGAGCGTATTCTGCATTGTGAAAGAGCTTAGTACTTACTATTGAGTCAATATGGACTTTTCACCATTTCTCTAAAAAACCCAGAAACTTTTTCTAGACATTTTTCACAAAACTTAAACGGTAAAATTATCTGATGGCTAAAGACTGGGCCATATTGATAATGGGTCATATAGGATACACACAAAACAGATAATAAAATAACAAGGTAATTTCTAATAAGACAATCCAGAATTAAACATCCAAAGAAGTACTGTTCCCTACAAAATAGTCACTTTGGGAGGCTTATGATGAAAACACTTCTTTTTTTTTTTTTTAAAGATTGGCACCTGTGCTAACATCTGTTGCCAATCTTCTTTTTTTTTTCCCTTCTTCTTCTTCTCCCCAAAACCCCCAGTACATAGTTGCATACTCTAGCTGTGAGTGCCTCTGGTTGTGCTACGTGGGATGCCGCCTCAGCATGGCCTGACAAGCGGTGCCATGTCCGTGCCCAGGATACGAACCAGTGAAACCCTGGGCTGCTGAAGCAGAGTGCGCAAACTTAACCACTCAACCACCAGGCCAGCCCCTAAAACACTTCTTGCGGTACTCTTCTTTTCAGGAAGTTCAGTCCTTTATATTCATGACTTCATATGACACACACGTGTACACACGCATGCACAATTCCCAAATGATATTACCTAACTTGACCAGTGAGCCACCATATTTATCAGAAATGTTCTATGTTTTAATCAAATTTTTCATAAAAATAAGTTGGTATGAATCTACTACCAAGTGAGAAAATAAAGACAAACACATACATTTAAATAAAACAAATGCATTCCTTTTCTTCTCAAGGTCCTTTTTCCCTTGGGGATTCAATGCTATATTGGCAGAGCCCTCTCAGCATGTTCTGCCCTGAATACTGAGTTAACTTTTAATTAGAGAACTTCTGCAATTGCTGGAAACACAGATCCACAAGTCAATATATCATACATGTTCAGTTAAAAGAAAATAAAAATACAAAAACATCTGTAAGTCTCACCTCCCATCAAACCTGTGCTTCAGGAAATCAAAGAGGGCTTTCTGCATCATGTCTGTTACCTTCGCAGAGGTGAGGAAAAAAGAATGAGGCAAACACAGAGAGAGAAAGAGAGAGAGAAGTCAAAAGTGAGAGAGGTGGAGGGGAGGGGCAGCATGCCTGAGGAGAGACCTTATCACAGCCAGTGGCCTCCGAGGGGTAGGTTATTGCGGACGGCGGTTTTCATGCTGAACCACCTGCAGTTTCTAAATCTTCTCCCTTGGTTCTCTTTCAGAGTGTTGAGAAACAAACCAGCAGTGTTCACCAGACCCAAGGCAAATCCCCTTCCCTTATCGGGGGACAGAAATGCCTCCAGGAGACCACATAGGCTGGCTTTGTGCACAAGTGCTGCCTGTCCTTGGCATGCCTAAGGGGTGCTTGCCTCCGGTGAGGAGTAGCTAGAGGCCCTGAGGCCAGCCCTGGGCTCAGCCATCCTGCTGGTCTGCGTGTGTTGATGGAGAGCCTCCTGCCCAGGTCTAGATTTCTGTAGACCACTCTCCTGCTCGTTCCTTTGACACTCCCCACTGAGAGGGGGCCGGCAGGACATGGGATTCTTAGACCTGCCTCAAAGGGACTCATTCATTCATTCAACGAATGTGTACTGAGTGCCTGCTCTGTGCCAGACATTGTCCTAGCTCAGCAGGAACAGTGCCCTGGAGGCTGCCCACCTTTATGTTTTAATGTCCCCTCCCACCTATTCTTATCTATACCAGCACAAAGTCAAAATGGCAACATCTGAAATGTAATACATCTAACTCTTCACTGTTTTCCATCTTACTTGGTATTGTTTAGTTAATCTCTGAAGAAGTTCACTAACATTTTTAGTGAAGTTTTTTTTTTCCTTCTATATGTCCTTTACAATAAGTAAGCAGAGAAATATTTGGTGGAATTTGCCATTGTCTTGAGCACCCAGCAAGGTGAGATTTTTTTGGTGCTTTGAGGGTTTGGGTATGCTGGCAGATTGCTCATACATTCCCTTGTGCTGTTTATACTCTATTATTTATAATAATAATGGGAACGGTTGAGACAAAGTCTTTTTCTTTGAATTTAATGCAGAGCAAAGCTTTGACCAGAACTTTCCATTACAAATGTTTTGAGGGAGCTATTTCTAAACAATGTAATACATAAAAGATGAGGAGCGTGCCCGAGAGGGAAGAAAAAGCAACAGTCACGTAAGCCCCACAGTGTACCACCCGCCTTCACACGGTGAGAATTGGCTTCCATTGGTACCTATATGTAGGCAGACCCTGGAGGAGCAAGCTCCAAATGGCTGTCTCCTGGGTTCTTGATCAAGAACTGAAGTGTAACAAACTGATAATTGTACCTCATAACCCTTCAGTGACGGCCCCACTAACACCACCGGACGCATGGATGGCACAACGTCATAAGGAGGAATGTGCTCCGTCTGAAAAAGACGATTGGACACGCGTGACAAGGTAAGCATAAGCAGACCTCTTCAACAGCCACAACATTCATAATTTTCCGGTCAAACGAGAAATGATTACTACAGGTCCCCACCAGGAGGCTCATCCCTTATTTGATAACCATTTGTCACTGAAATGGAGCATTGCAAGCACATATGGATAAGAACCTTCACAGTAGATTTAAAAAGGAAACACAACTTACCACTTTTTGCTTCTGTTTTGCTAAAAGACAACAATGAGAGCCATATCAAAATATGTAATCTCTGTAAATGATAGTACATGATTTTAAAAGATGGAAGAATGGACCAATTTGTCCCTGTGATTCTCATCATTCCACTATCACCCACTCTGCAGGGCGCTAATCTATTATTTTATTCTGGGAAGGCCAATTTTGAAGACAAATGAAAAAACAGACGACTCCCTCCCTGTATGAATGACCTTATATTCTGATTTCATGTTGGGGGGGAGGACTTCATAACAACATTGGAAGTTCTGGGCCAGTCATGGGCCATGGGTTGTTCCCCTGCTGGACACAGCGTACAGTGTGGCTGAGAACAACTCGGACACACAAAATTTGACAAAAGGAATCTTAGACTAACAACCTGGGTAAAAATGATCATCACCTCCCCTCAATCACTAGTTATTTTTGGATTTGTACTTTTGGTGAACAATGAGAAAATTTTGCAGTCTTTTGTGTATTCTTAAGTCTTTTCGCCTACTTTCCAGGATATTGACAAATTTTTCCTAATATGTTGTTCTTAATTTCCAATAAGTTTATAACCAGTTATTCCTATTCTTTCTTGTTTGTAATCTTTAAAAGCTGCAATGACCTGAATGTCCAATAAGTGGATGAGGTAAAATATACTCAGTATCTGATTAAAGTGGTTTTGTGGTCATCCATGCAAGTTGGGTCCATTTGGGGGGCAACCCAGAGACCTAGTTTGGTCAGGAGCCCCAGAGATCAGGAAGGATTCACATGAACAAGGACCCAGATACTCAGAACTGCTCCAGAACCAATCCAGTTTTCTGCAGTTATGGTTGGCCAGGACAGACCTTGGACTTATCATTCTGAATTGGTAATAGTGTATGCCCTAACACAGCATCAATTTGGGGCCAGGATGAAATCAGCCTATAGGAATCAGGGAGTGCGGTGGAAGAAAAATTCCTTCTTGAATACCTCCATAATTTCCAAATGCACAATAACTCCCCATGGGGCCACCACCGTCCCTTCATTACCATTAATTCCAGGGCTCAGTTATATGCTGTCCAAATAGAAATGAGGTCATCCGGGTCCAACCTCATTCTCTGTTTCAACCCTGCCAATATCCACAGCCCAGGCTGTACCAACATATCCTAAAGTTTCCCATGGAGACTAGAATAGAGCATTTTCTTGAGAGTCTATAACTTTTTGTTTCTTTTTAATTGGCCCTCACCATCTTAAAGTCTGTTGGGTTCTGGGGTAAAATACTGAACTTGCTTCAGACTGGTTTACACAATGGACAGTTACTGCCTCTGGGGGGTAAAATAAGATTTTTCAAAATTAGATTATAATAATCAGAATTTTTAGTATCACAAGTACCCTTTAAATCTAATCAAATTACTATCAAAAGCAAATAAGCAATGAAATACTATGTAGAAGAATCTTTAAATCAACCCTTTAAACTGTTTCCAAATTAGTAAAAATACTTTCATGTATGTTCAGATACTAAAACGGAATACATTCCATTAAGAGGAGTTTCCCTAAAACCCTCACCTGTTGATGTGGGTGTTGCTCGAAATGTCCCTGATACCATTTCTCCAAGACTTGAAGAAGAATTCCCACTGGATTTCCTAGGATATAGAAAAGGAACTTAAGATTCATTCTCCGGATTCCTTGAAAATAGAACTTGAGAGTACAAAGCTTTCTTTGGCCTTAATCCTACTAATAATTCAAAACACACTAAATCCTGCTATAAAGAAGAACTTCAAGAATCTGTCCAAATGTTTTCTTAGACTTCATTTCTCAGAGAAAATGGGGAACTAAGTAGGACATGCAAATGCATTGCAAAAGTCTCTCTCCAAGTTATTCAATGAAGAAATCAGACAAGAGAATCACTGACAGGCATATTCTTGTGAACTGCACGCTTAGCTAACACCAGTCACCGATGCACCAGTCAGATGTCAAACATAGCTCAAAACAAGCAGTAAGACCCAGAAGATGAGTTTCTTCTTAAAAGTGATTATGTGAGGGTCAGAATTAAAAACAGACAGTAAAGATTTGGTCGCAAATAATATTATTTGTATAATAATAATTTTCCCAGAATGGAAGATTATTCCGTTGGTCTTCTCATGCGGTTTTGGAAGCTTCCTGAGAGCCCACAGCAGCCCTGGGGACCCGACGGTCCTACTTCTCCACTGTTTCTCCTGTTCGGTGCTTAACAGTATGGTCCCTAGAGTCAGCACAATCTGGTTTCTCATCTTGGCTTTGCTGCTTACCAGCTGTGGGACTTTGGCACATCATATCACGTCTTTGAGCCTTAGATTCCCTATCTATAGCTACACCTCACAGAGTTGGTATAAAGAGAAAATCAGATCAGGTCTATGAGCTCTTGGTTTTACTCTTGCACTTGCCACAAAGTAAGCTTTTAGTTCAAAAGTATATAATAATGCTATGGAATAATAATAATAATAACAGTAAAATAACCTTGGAAATGATGACAAAAATTCATTTATTATTTCATTGAACAACTATTTATTGAGTATCCACTGTTCTAAAAACTAGGAATATGACAGTAGGGGGCAAAAAAGACAAAATCCCTACCCTTATAAAGACAGATTCTAGTAGGAGATAGCAGTATCAAACAGATGAATAGGGAGATATATAGTATTTCTGATAGTAGCAAGTGCAACAGAGAAAACTAAGTCAGGAGTGAGAAGGAAGGAAGGAAAGGAAAGTGGGGACAATTTTAAACATGGTGGCAGGAAAGGCGGTCATTGAGAAGGTGATATTTAACAAAGATCTGAAGCAGATGAAGGAGTGAGCTGGTGGAAACGTGAAGAAAAGGGTTCCAGCAAGAAGAAATAGCAAGTGCAAAGTCCCTGAGGCAGGAACATGTGTTCCTGATGCATTTAAGGAATAGCAAGAGAGACAAAAAGTCTAGAGAAGAGACAACAAGAGGATTAACAATTAATAGTATCACAGGCATGTTATATACTCCAAAAGATTGATAATTAAAAGCAGAGCTGGAGCTGGCTCCATGGCCTAGCGGTTGTATTTGGCCTGCTCCGCTTCAGCAGCCCAGGTTTGGTTCCCAGGCATGGACCTATACCACTCGGCAGAGGCCATGCTGAGGTGGTGACCCACATACAAAATAGAGGAAGATTGGCACAAATGTCAGCTCTTGGTAAATCTTCCTCAGCAAAAAAAAAAGTGGAGCTAACTGTACTTTTGTAGTCTCCTATCACTGTTTAAGAGGTTCCCCTATGTGTCAATTTCAGAAACACCTCATACACAGGAAAGTATCTTTCACTTTAAAAGCATACATTTTTAACCCAACAAGCAAACTTGAAAATATCACCTAATTTTCTTCCCTCAACCCCCCAAAAAAAGTTTACATAAAGGAAGGAGGCTTACCCGCCGTGAAAACGTCCTCTTTTTTGTTCTTGCTGTATCCGTATATTCTCCAATCTAAGCGGACTTGGGATGAAACCAATCTCACAACCTTCTTTCACCAGCCTTCCTATCCACCAGTCATTGTTATATTTCTGGAATGCAGAAATGAAACTGCTATCAATAGTAATTCACTTATCTTCCCATTCCATTAATTAATTTCAGGGGACCAGACAAATGAAACACTATTTATCTTATATAATATTATACTATACTATATGTATAAATACTATTTATCTTATATTACACTGTATTATTTATATCTGTCGGGTCCATAGACTAAAGCAGAGGTCTGCAAACTTTTCATCTAAAGGCCAAGATAGTAAATATTTTAGGCCTCGCAGGCCATATGGTCTCAGTTGCAACCACTTGAATCTGCTGTCATAGTGCAAAAGCCGCTACAGACAATACGTGAACAAGTGAGCACGGCTGTGTTTCAATAAACGTTTTCTTTACAAAAAAGTCAGCAGGCTGGATCTGGCCTCTAGGCCATAGTTTGCCAATCCCTGGACTATAAAGTCAGGTCCTAAACTTTGGATTCCTTTGGTCCTTGTCAAGAAGCCCTAGCCAATTTTTAAGGGGTGGATTTTGTAAGGATAAACATGCATCAGTGTAACTGGAACTCTAGAAGACAAGAGAGACAAATCTGAGATGAAAGACATTTAGTAGTCTGTCATTTGTCAAAAGCTTTCAGGTAAAAATTCCACAGGACTGTCAGTAATCTACTCTCATTGGGAAAGAATTGAAATCTTCCAAATATAGGTTTGCAAATTAAGGTCTATCTTACTACTGAAGAAAAAGAAGCCTACTCTTACAGGCTAAGTATTTTATATAGGTGTGGAATTTTTGAAATAATCTCCAAATAGCCTGAAGCCCAAAGGGAACACGGGATTTCCATTTAAATAAAGTTCCACAACATGCAAACTCGGGAAAGAAACCCACACAAAGGCTTTAGGCAACACGGACAGAGTCTCTGTGAACATGTTCCTATTCAATAGGTCAGCAAAACTGCATTTGTATTTACAGGTTTGCTGAATCCTAGGGAAGAAGGCACATTTAATCCAAGCCACCTGCCTCCTGGAAGGGTTCAGCTAGGGGATTTCTAGAAAGCAGGTATCAGTCTTCTTTTTACATCCTCCAGAGATGATTCCAAAAACTTCCTTTATTGTCTTTATCAGTGTTGCACAAGATAACTCTCTCTCTTCAATCCAAAAAGTACCTATTTTTTTGGAAATGTCACAATTGTACGTAGTACACTTTGCTTAGCTCAGAGGAAAGTGGATTTATCTGTATACGTGACACTGACACATTGCGGAGGAGGAATGGATGGTTTCGTTGAATCATTGCAGCATAAAATTCTGCAGAACTTTGAGTAATTCTGAGTAACAGCCTCACACTCAAAAGCAAAAGGACACGGTTTAGGGATTTGGCTTTTATTAAACACACAGCTGCTGCTACACAAGGCACGCATGGCATGTAGTATGAGACTGCACTGAAGAGATGTGAGTCGACAACATAAAATCTTGAACAATCGAGGTCTTGGTTTCTCCCATTTTCCCATCTTTTGTTTCAGGATAACAGGCCTGAAATAACAGGCCTGTTTATTTTGGAATTAACAAAGGCAAGGGGACCCTTTTAGAATCTTTGGTGCGTATGTCTGGAGTTTAAATTTTACTGTGGTGGGGACAAAACAGACTATGAGTCATAGTTTCCTAGGGCTTAAGTTATTTCCTGAAATTAAGTTAGCCCACTGGAACACTAATTTTTTAAACGATACCCAAGTGACCTTAAAGGGCTTCCTGAAATGCTCAATGAAACTTCTCAATATTTTAACTTGGTTCTAGGAAACAGCTAAAGCAGTGAGAATCTGACTCAATGTAAATGAAAGTTCTTTGAGCTGCTTGGGAGAAAATTTTTACGTACATTCAAGAGCTTAATGCGCTCATCACTGGATGTATGTGATAAGAAGAGCTGTAGCTTTTCTAGGCGTTTAAGCTTTTCACTACTGAGAAAGTACTTAAAACAGTTCATAATGGATGGTCCTCTAGGTGATGGACAAGAGGAAAGGCTACAACTTGGTTATAGAAACGTGTTCATTTGTGTTGATGCTCCAGGAACATTTGCCAGCTTTCTGGCAAGGTCACCTTAGCGTTGGTTCCAATCCTTCTCATTTTGATTTCCCTAAAATGATTAGTGCTTTCTCTTTCTAAGATGTTTTCTTATCTGGTATTTCAAGATCTGAAAACGAGTGGCTCTAATCCACACAGGATTACCAGCTCAATTCCACACATCAAACTGCCAGACTGAAGAGAAAGTCGCTGATCAGGGAGCATAGAGATCAAAAAGCAACCCACAGGACAAATTGGCAATATTGACGGAATGGAGGAAACCATTAAGTACAGTAAGGTTGGAATGTTGGTGTGAGCGAGTGCGCATGGAACATGTGAGAACTTCTCTTACCTTTTACAGCGCTGCTTCTCCTCGGAAAGGATGGGTGGTAGGAACCACTGAATATGGTTTGGTCATTTTGTGTGTGTGTGTGTGTGTGTGTGTGAGTGAGGAAGACTGGCCCTGAGCCAATATCTGTTGCCTATCTTCCTCTTTTTGCTTGAGGAAGATTATCTCTGAGCTAACATCTGTGCCAATCTTCCTCTGTTTGATGTCAGATGCGACCACGGCGTGGCTAGGTCCATGCCAGGGCTCTGAATCTGCAAACACCGGGCCGCTGAAGTGGACCATGTGAACTTAACCACTATGCCACCAGGCCATCCCCGGTTCGGTCATTTTTGATGGGAATGGTGAGACAAAATCAACTTAGATTCAGATGCTGGGGTACATGTTTCAGGTTGAGGGTCCTTGTCTTCTAGGCAAATGTGGGTATCCTCACTCTATACACCATTGAGAAAGTGGAAGCCATCAAGTCGATGCTTCCTGAGCTTCCCGTTTCCAAGGCTCTGGCCTGTCCATGCCTGCACTCATCTTTTTCCTGCAGGTTACAATGAATAAGTGTCCTGCTTCCTATCAAAGGTTTGCCCCTCCACTCGAGGTCTGGACCCACCCTTCTTGCCTACTCAGAAACTTTACTCCTCTGCCTCTCTCTCCTTTCCCATCAATCTCTCCGTCTCTCACAGTTTGTTAATATCAGCATGTACAGGTGCTCCAATACCTCCCATCTTGAAAGAAAACCTCTTTGACTTCATACTCTCCTCAGTCTACCACCTGGTCAGTGTCAACTTCCTTGAAAGCATGGTCTACATTTGCTAAATATACTTCCCAACTCCCCATCTCCTCACCCCACATCATTTGGCTTCCATCTCCACAATTCCACACAACGGTCCCAATGACTTCCATGCTGCTGACCACCATGTTGCTAACCCAACCAACATGCATTCCTCAGTCCTCATCTTAGGTGACAGGTCACAACATTCACTGCAGCTGACTGCCTCCTCTCTTTGGACACACCCTTATCTCTCGATGTCCATTCATTGCTCTGTCCTGATTTTCCTCTTATATCTCAGGCTTCTCCTGTTCAGTTTCCTTACTTGTTTCATCTTTTCATGTACTCTCCTCTACAGGATGGAATTCCTTTGGGTTTGATCCAGGGCTGCCTTCTCTCCTTCCCATACTCTCTCTTTAGGTGACTTCTTTCATTACCACGACTTTAAATGCCACATATAAACTAATGATCCAAATTTTTATTTTGGCCCAACCCTTTCCTCTGAGCTCCAGATTCTTCTGCCTAACTTCCTACTTCATATCTCCTTTGAGATGTCCACTCCCTAACCTTCCTCCCTATCTGTCCTCTCCTGACCCTAGTCATCTCCATCCCAGTTGCTCAATTTTTAAACCTCAATTTCCCTAATCATCCTTGATTTCTCCCCCAATCTTAGTTCCTACACCTAGTACATCACCAGCGCTCTTCACTGAATTTCCACAATATATCTCAAATTTGTCTACTTCTCTCCATCTCACTGCCACTATGCTGGCTCAATCCCATTATCTCTCACCTAGAATGGTTCTATTGGTCTTCCTGATTCCATACTTATCCCACTCCAATCCATTGTCTCCACAACAGAGTAGGCTTTAAAAAAAAATAAATTCATCCCACTCCTCTGCTTTTAAAGTCTTCAGCAGCTTCTTATTACATTTAGAATAAAATCTAAGTCTTGCCATCACCTTAAGGTCCTACTTGACCTGTACCCTGCTTACTTCTACAACTCTGTCTCCTCCTACTAGGTCCCTGGCTCACTCATTCCAGCCATATGGCCTTCTTCCAGTTAATTAATTGTGCCAGGCTATTTTTCTACCTCAGGGCCTTTGTACATGCTGTTTCCACTCCCTAGAAGACATCCCTTGCTCTTTTTAAGGGTGGCTCCTCCTGATCCTTCAGGTCCCTACTTAAAGGTCACATCTCAGAAAGGCCTTCTCTGATCACCCCTATATTTAAAAGTATATAACTCCTTCATGCCTATATTTAAAAAATTTCAGCATCTGCTTCATTTTTTCCCCAAGAAGTCACAGTTTGGAATTATTTATTTTTTCATATTATCTGTCTTCCCACTAGAATTTAAGTCCATGAGGGAAAGGACTCTGTCTGCTTTGTTTATAGCTGTCAGACAACATCTACCAAGGCCTAGCACATACTAAGTGCTCAAGAACTCTGTCGTAAATGAGTGACTAAACAAATGTAGAACCTCACCCAGGTCACATGGGCACAATGCAAAGACAGTGAGACATCTGTAGACATCCAGATGTTTGACCTACTTGGTATCAAATAAGTAAAATCTTAAATATATATATATGTCTTGATGTCACTAACGCATTGTAGAATGCAGAGTTTCCAAGACAATGATTTCAAAAATTGTTATATATTTACCATGCACATCTTGTGTTAGACTGGGAAGTAAGAGCGGGTGTCTCAGTGACATTACGTGATCGCATTCCTCAGGCTCCTCCAGTCTCAGGTTTCACTTTACTGTCCTACCTTTACAGTCTCCTTTTCCTAAGGTTCAATTTCCAATGCCTCCTCCCTAGCAGAGCCAATGGAGACCATCAAGTAGGCACGTCCTCCACTGTAGGCTCCCAACCCCATCAGAAAATTCTGTGCAGAACAGGAAGTTCAAGGAAGGCGAGACTTTCCTCCTGACTCATCCTAATTCTTGTACCCATCTTCCAGATGTCATCTCCTTTCCTCTCCTCCAGCCCCTCACTCTGTCAGCTATGACTTTTCCTTTCAATATATTTCACTGGGTTCATCATCTCAGCAGGGAAAGCATGCTTAAATCTTTCCCATCCTAAAAACAAAAAAAGGAAAGCAAATTTTTAAAACAGTCCCTCAACTCTATGCTATCTTCTCCTGACTAGCACCCATTCTCCTTTTCAACTCAAAACATTTAGGAAGAACAAATTGCAATTCCTCTCCTCTGGCCTCCAGATTATGTGGGTAAAGGCCTATTAAGTATCTTCATGGGAGTTTCACAGGGCCCCAGACACAATGTACTTGAAAGCAAATTTGTAACCACGATCACCCCTGCAACAAGTCTTCTCCCCTCTCTGCCTTCTTTATTTTGACAGCTGACACCACCTTCTACCCTTTCAAGTAAGCTGGAAAAACGGGCCTCCATCCTTCACTTATCTCTGTCTCACTTTCTCCAATATCCCTTGCCTATGTGAAATCTCCCAATCCTCTCTATTTGCCCCTTAACCCTCTCTCAAAGCTGCTCCCTCTCTCCATCCTCTCTGCCACAGCCACTGTCCAGCCTCACCACATCTCCCCAGCCTCTGCAGTACTCTCTCAACCATCAGAGTGGTCATGCTAAGATACAAGGCTGGTCCATCTGTCCTTCATTTAAAATTCCTCTCCAGCCCACGGCCTGATGATAAAGTCTAGGATTCTTGCCATGGCCTAAGATGTTCTTTTTTTATCAGGCCCCTGTTTCTCTGACTTGGCCCATCCCCTGGACCACTCCCTACTTACCTCCTTCCAGCCATGCTGCATTGCTCCTGGCTGTCCCTTCCACCTCATGCCACCCTCACCCCCCATCCAGCCTGAATCCCTCAGGCTTCGCCACTTCTGTAGAGTTTTCTGGCCCCCTGATCCTCCTCCTCTCCAGCCAGGTGGTCCCTCCTGCTCTTTCTTTGGGCTCCTACAACACCCATTCAATTTGACTGTAATAGAACTTGTGATCCCACGCAGAAGCTATGTACTTGTCATTCTCTTCTACCAGACCTGGAGCTCCCTGGCAGCGGGGACAGCCAGCCTTCATCTCGGATTCCCCAGTGCCCAGCACAATGTCTGACATGAAGTAGGATTTCAACATACCTAGGTTGAGTAAATGAAAGTTTCTGATGTCACTATTCCACCTTTTGAGTTGCGAGGCCTCATGTCCTCCTTGTACTGCTCAATTCCTTAAGCTTTCTGTTTCCCAAAGTCTTCCGCCCTCTTTTTAGATTTAATACTTTAATTATTCTACTCTCTAGTGTTGGTTCCAAGGTCAAGGTCCACAGGATTATAGCCCAGATGGTTATAATTACAACATCCCTTATAAATGGTCCCTCATGGGTAGGTGCCCTGCCACCAAACTCATGTTTCCCTAAGTTGGATCCATCTGTCTACGGCTCTGCAGTCATGCAAGGTGATGAAAAGGTGACCAGAGGACCACAGGTCTATCTTAAATCCATCCTATGATGATGGTGATCCGATGTTTTAAATGTGGAATAATGCAAGCGATGATCTCAGGCATCTAAACCTCGGTGAGGATGAATGCATTTGGAAAGCCCAGCAAATTAAATGAGGTAACTTATTGGCAGCTCCTCAAGGCTCCTCTCCATTTAGTTTGGCTCAGAGCTGATTCCTGGCTCTGGCCTTGTGGCAGGTTAAGGGACGCAGAGTGTCCTACATTTACCTCTTTAATGTGTAGAAAGTCCTTGGCATCAAAGGAGATGGCCGTGCTTGGAACAGGCACATCCTCGTCCAAGGCCCCACAGTAGCTCACGTTCGTCTTCACAGCAAATGCTACAGGTTTGGACTGGAGACAGAACCACAGGATAAGGATGGAGGAAGAAAACAGAGGAGGACTTTTCATATTGAAAAGTACAATAAGATAATTGACAGTACCAGGCAGTACAGGAAATCACTTTCCAAAGAGGGATCTCTAATGGGTTTCACATTCCCAGGCAGCATTGAGAAAGCTACAGAGATGACTCTGAAAATGATTCATTCCTAGCAGCCCAACCATTTCCCCCTCCTGTGGTATCTTCCAACCACCCAAAGCACCATGCCCTAAAGTATTAGGAGGGATAGAAAGGCAAGGAAGGGCAGCCTGCTTTGTCCTCTAGTTATAAAACTTATGTTATTCTAAATGATAACAGACATCCCCACCCTTGGGATACAGGAAATGTGTGCTGGGTCTTAAACAAAAAGGTAGTGGAGGAGTAAAATAAATATTTTTGAAATAGCTGCAGATCTTAAATTGTGTGGAATCCCCCTCAACAGAATACGTTGCCCTGCCAGAGAAAAGAAAGGTCAGTCAGGGGTAGACAAGAAGGGTGGGGCTGCTCACACATCACCTTCTCTCGATCGAGCAAAAGCTGGGTCTGAAACTCTTGTTGGACAAATTCCTCCCCAGAAAGTGCTCTTGGGCTGACACAGCCTTTCGGCAGCTAAGCAAATCACCAGCCTAAGCTAATAGTGTTGCCAGTGACATCTGGGTGACCACAGTGGCCACAAAACAGACTCTGAAAGAAAACTAAAACAAAAATCAGCCACAAATGAGCATATGAGGTTCCTGCAGTCCTGGGTTGCTTTGCTGTTGGCTCACTTACTCATGCTGGGAACTGACAGGGGAGCAACAGTTGAGGAAGGACCCGAGTTAAGAGTCTCATTGATGTCCCTTCACAGGCACTGCCCCAACACCCCTTCCGCCAGCCAAGCACAGAGACGGCGGGTGCCAGAGCAAAGGCAGACACCTCACCACCTGCAACATTCTCCTCTTACTGCTTTTTTAAAGATTTTACTGGAAAAATAGAAAAGAGAAGGAATTCTCTTGGTCTGAGCTTCGGTTTTTCTTCCAAAAATTAGAAAGATTGGATCAATGTGCCTTAGGAGTCTGCCATGGAGAGGCGGACATGAACCCTGTTTTATATTTGCATACACTTTCATTTGACAAAAGGGTCTGTGCTTAAAAAAAAAAAAACGGTAGGAAAGACACCGAATAGGAGGTCTCTAGTGACTCTTCTGGTTCTAACACTCAAAAATGCAGTTTGTTCCTTCTTGCCTCCTGTGGGTGCAGACACGCCGATGCGGGCCTCTCCCTGTGGAGCATGCGAAGGTCCATTTTGGCAATGCCTCTTATTGCTCATCTTTGCTGAAATGCTAATAGTTGTTCAAGTTCTGAACTTCACGCTGAATCTGGGAAGGCAGATTAAAACCAAGAAGGAAGAGCAGAGAGACCAATGTGGAGACCCACAGAACACTAGTGCACGTGTGGCCTGTAAGGTAGGCTGATGTCATGGAGACCAGGTGGAGAGCCAGGACCTCAGAAGGCTCTCTGCCAACATCGGGAGTGACAAGCTTGCTACTGGCCACAATGGCTAAGTTGGGAGATGACCAATAATTTTCACCACCAAATCAAACACGAAAGGACGAAGGGTCAGTGTCTCAGGAAATGGCACCCTGGGAATGCTACTAACCTCTCTTAGGTTCAAAGGATCAGGGAAGCTTGCAATGTGGTACCTGATCAGGGTGATCATAAAATGATTATTCCAGAGAAATCTGAGGCAGGGGAAGAGTAGCTGATACCTGCTGAGCAACATGCCACTTTGGAACCAAAGAGGAACAAGACAGTCACCTTTGCTCTCTCAAGCTGGATAGCGGCTTGCTGCTCTCTCTCCTGCCGAATCGCTTCCCGATCCTCTTCCAAAGAGACATCAGAGTCAGACGGCCTGCTTGTGTAGGAATCCGCTGAACCCTGGAAAGGAAAACCCGGAGTAGTTTAAATGAGGTGATGTGGAGCTTCTTAGAGTGTCACATCCATTACAGCATCCTGGAGAGAGTTCTTTTCATTTGCATAGAACTTGATGCATACGGTCTGTGCCTTTTTGCAGATACAAATTTAGACGGCAGAATATAGTTAAGCGTCTGAGTAATTCGGAAGGTAGCAATGTTGTGAAGGAAAATATTTTGACTAGATTAAGTGCTAGGAAGTAAACTGCAATGAAAATTATGTGATATTCAGCCCCAATTCTTCTTGTTTTGTGCTATCTTTATATTAAGCCCATATTCATTTGTGGAACTGGAGTTTCATTTCATTCTCTCTTCTATACATACATCTAAACGAAAAAGAGACTCAGCCTATTACAAGAGCTAAATCCTATCTGTATCTTGGGTTACAGATGATCGATTTGTCTAAGATTTTAACACAGCAAAGCAGAAGCCTGCAATAGTAAACTGATTTTCCAGTTCCAATGTTGACACCATTGAACTCTTTCACTATTAAAGCTTCAATCATCCTGCAGCAGCCACACTTGGTCACCATGGCCACCAAGCCATGAACCTTGAGGATGAAAACAAGGATGTCCTCAAATGAAGCCCATGCCTAGAATGGCTATTTGAATAACACTGAAATCCAGCCTGAGTAATACGGCCAAGGGACTGGGGGTGCCCCTCATCTCTTGGTGCTCACTCCATAAGAAGAGATGAAAATAAAAAACAAACAAATAAACAAAAGAACCCAACCCTGGAAGTTTGCCTTCTGGTTGCTAAAGGAACATCATCCTTACAAATTCCTTAAGCTGGCATTAGAAGCTGATATTTGCATAGATGATGATATTTACACAGCAGAAGTATCGATAGGCATGTTTCATAAATCATGCACAGGTTTTGAAAAGCATAGACCTATCCATATAGCTGAGAATTTGCTATCCATCACAAAAAAAAGAACTCTAAGACTGGCTGTCTGCTGAAATGGGCCCTTCGGAAGTTTTTCTAAACTTAGAAATGTTAGGGTCTGTTTGCTTATACATTATCCGTGAATTTGCTGCCTGTAAGGGTAGCTCTGCCTCTCAGTGAAGGGTATCATTCTAGCTGGGGTGATCTCTCCCACCATAAAACATCCTAGCACAGATTTTCCTGGCAGTCTAGAACAATTAACTCCTAGTTAGAGGTTTTATCAGGGTACCCAGTAGAACCCTGGTTCTAAATTCTGCCTCCAAAACTCACTTTTGAAAACTTTACACAAGTTACTAGATCATTCCAAGCCTCAGTCTTCTCATCTGTACAATGTGACATTGTCTGCTTCACAGGATTAAATGACATAAGACATAAGGAACAGCTAGCATCTATTGAGCCCTCACTATAGCACCAGCATGGGACCAGGTGCTTTGCACACCTTATCTCACTGAATCCTTACGGCAGTGGGAAGCTGGGATTCAAACTTCCATACTCCGGCCTTACAGCCAGCAGTTTCAAACCCTACACTGAGCTGCGCTTGATAATAAAATATTTACTCCAGGATCTGGCACATAGTAGGCACATAATAAACAGCCATTCTCACCCCCGTTTTCTAGTGCTGACATTTCTACATTAAATTTTAAAAAATGAATTGAGATTCTAAGCCTTTTTCAACTCAATTATAACATATATATGGCCAAAAGCCCATCTTAAAATGTATCCATTTTTCTTATAGTATTTACTGCATAGAAAACATTGTAAGTTTTTTTTTCCCAGCTTGTTGAGATATACCTGACATATAACATTGTGTAAATGTGTTGATTTGAAACACTTATATATTGCAAAATAATTACACTCTAAGTTTGATAACTGCAACGTGTCCAAGTCTACGCCTTTTATGCAGCACTTTTGAAAGTACTCTTTACAGAGGAAATACATTTGTTAATCAAATTATAACCAAATTCCTCTGTGCAAATCTACCGGGCAAAAATCTGGACCTACAAAATGGATAAATACAGGGTGACCATTTTATAGATGCATTCATTGCTTTAAAAAAGAGCTACATTGAAATCCTTCAAAACAGAGAGTTCTCTCAGAACACATCTTTGGTCCAAATTATGGTACCGTACATAAAATCCAGAGTAAGAGAGAAAAGAAATAACGTTTCTAAAATATATATGAAAACAGTTTTGAGTTAGTTCTAGGTGATACTTTGCTGAAATGCGATATGTACAGTAATCATTTTAAGGTGGTGGACTGGCTGCGTGAAGATGTCGGGACCCTAAAGTGATCATGGAAGGAGGCACTTGCCTTGTTTTGGAAACACGTGCTGAGGAAGGCTAATGATTACAATTCACAAGAAAGCAGGTTGCCCTCTGGAGCAGTGAGTCAAACAGCTAAAATCCACAATCTACTGTTGACACTAGGAGATGGCTAATTTCCTGAAACTACCTTAATGACTTTTCAAATCCTGGCATTCAGTCATCTCTGAGCGCACAAAAAATGACTGAAGGACTCCTGCAAATGAATTTTATTTGAAATGTGAACAAGGTTGTAAGAATTTCAAAATCACTTAAAAGCTCTAGTATTGCCCAATATGTAAAAGCAGAAGCTTCTGTTTACTTCTCTATTTCTAAGAATACTGGTAGAGAGAAAAATAAAGCACTGTGATATCCATCTTCATAATTACAGCCTTATATCACCACAATGCTTACTCTGGGTTTTTTTCAATGACATCTACATTTCTTTGAATATGGAAATGATTGCTGTTGTCTCTCTCGGTCCTAGGGAAAGCAGAGGTCCAACATCAAGAGCCCAAATTTGGTCCATAGACATATTCTGCTGGCTTGGCACAGAATTGTTTTCTTGTTTTTATTTATTTTTAGTTTGCTTCAATTGGTTAAAAGAGAGTATAGACATATCCCAGGAGAAAAGAAGGAAAAAGGAAAAGAAAAGGATCCAGGATATTTACAAAGGCACAGAGAGAAGAGCAAGAGAGCCAGAGAGGCAAGAGGAGACTGCTGGGCTGGACAAGAAGAAAGATCAGGAAGGGAAGGGGCTATAGCAGACTTGGTAAGTAAGACTGGAGGTTTGCAGCAGGATTTTCCAGGATCTGGTTAAACATTTATGATCATAAACAGGGAAATAGCAAGAAGAAAATAATGCTGGATGCTAAGAGGACAGAACTGAAGACGTAAAGGTTACTAATTCTGGTCAAAGTTGGAAACTGCAATCTCACCAGCTTTTCATTTTCCAGAATTCCATTTCATAAATTAGGCAAGGAGCGAGCTAACCAATGTATCAACTGAGCCAAACCTGGGCTGTTAAGCCACGTGCAAGAGGCAGCACAGTGGCTAGTCTCTCAAAAATTCCTAAGCAGACACCATTACAAGTCACATCTTGGAGTCTCCAATGAACCAACTAAGTTGGGAAAAAAAGGGAAACCATTGCTCCAAGTCTCTTCATATATATATATGTCATTTTAAAAGCTATAAAATAATGTACCCTATTGAACATCAAAAGAAAGAAACCCGTATCTTTCCATTAACATAAGGCCCAGACTCCTTTTTCTTTCTTATTCAATATTGAAAACAGATTCCAGCCTCATGCTTTTCATGAATCTTCTTGAGTACAAAATACAAAACGCCGATGGAAACATTAGAAAATCAGTTTACTGTTGTCCTGGGAGAAGGAAAGTGATCTCAAGTCGAACAATGGAAGGGCTTCTTCTCATGCCAGAGAAAGGGGGCATGATGTAGGTGGGAGAGCCGCCATGGCTTTTGGGGCCAAGCAGTATTGGGTTTGACACTGTTGCCAGTTCTTGTTGGTTGTGGATCTCGGGCAAGCTAATTTAACTTTCTGAGTCTCAATTTCCTCCCCTGTGAAATGAGGATAATAATACATACCTTGTAGAGTTTCCCTGTGCTTGATTTGAGATGAAACATCATTTCTTTCACTATCATGGGGGAAATTCAGGAAATGCCAGCAGTTAATCTTTGACTCACTAATTAAAGTTTTTGGCAGATTTTTCTTTTTCTTTTTTTTTTTAAAGATTTTATTGTTTTCCTTTTTCTCCCCAAAGTCCCCCGGTACATAGTTGTACATTTTTCGTTGTGGTTCCTTCTAGTTGTGGCATGTGGGACGCTGCCTCAGCGTGGTTTGATGAGCAGTGCCATGTCCGCGCCCAGGATTCGAACCGACGAAACACTGGGCCACCTGCAGCAGAGCGCATGAACTTAACACTCGGCCATGGGGCCAGCCCCTGGCAGATTTTTCAACACTAACTTTTTGGCTACTCTAGAGTTCTGGGATTTATATCATTTTTTTTTTTTTTTAAACAGCTTTATAGGAGCCAGCCCCGTGGCCAAGTGGTTAAGTTTGCGTGCTCCACTTCGGTGGCTCAGGGTTTCACCAGTTCCAACGCTGGGCGCAGACATGGCACTGCTCATCAAGCCATGCTGAGGTGGCATCCCAAATTCCACAACTAGAGGGACCCACAACTAAAAAGACATAACTATGTACCCAGGGGGCTTTGGGGAGAAAAAGGAAAAAATTTTTTAAATCTTAAAAAAAAAGCTTTATTGAGGTATAATTCATATATCATAATTTTCACACATTTTAAATGTACAATTCAATGGTTTTTACAAATTTATAGAACACAATTTATACCACAATCTAATATGAGAACATTTCTACCACCTCCAAAGAAACTTCGCGCCCATCTGCAGTCACTCTCCATTCCCACCTCTAGACCCGGTTATCCACTTATCCTTTTTAAACTTAAATAGACTTTCTCTTTTTATGAGTAATTTTAGTATTTAGATATGTCATGAAATTAGAGCAAAGAGAAGGGAGACTATACAAATGTTTGATTTTAAAATGCATTAATACTGGATAGAACCTTGCTATTGTCGGAACTATTGGGTTTCATGGTCAGTCTTGTCAGTCATGGTCAGTGGGACCCTCACTTCCTAGCTTAGCTGTCCATTCATTCGCTGGACACTGACCATCTGTCAGGTTCTGTAGTGGCCACTACCTGAGAGGAGAACTGCTGAACATTTCTGAGATTCTTTCCTCATTTGCAAAATGGTCATAAAACCCTTCAGGGTTATTTTTGGGAATTAACAAGATACATGGTACAGCATAGTGTACAAGCATAATGCTGGCACATACTAAAGCAGTGCTGTTGAAGAGAACTTTCTGCAATGACGAATATACTCTGTATAGGCACTGTCCAATATGGTAGCCACTAGTCACCTATGGTTATGAAGCCCTTGAAATGTGACTAGTGAGAGCGAAGAACTGAATTTCAAATTTAATTTTTAAATTTTTAAAATTTCATTTCATTTTAATTAATTTAAATTTAAATACCCCACATGTGTAACTAGCGCAGTACTAGACACTCCAAATGTCAGTTTCACTTCCAGATCAGGCAAGTAAATGTTAAACTTGGGTATAAATTTGGTTATTTTAATAGTTGAATTAAATGGACTAAGTGACAGTGGAACGTCCAGAGAAACATATAACCCCACAATGGATTTGAGCCTGTCTCTCCACTGAGCTCGCAATGACCTGACGATGCACTCTTCCACACGGCAGAAGGAACAAAGCCCTTCATTCAATGCTTTCCCGGATTTCCCAGGGTGGATGGGTGAATAACCCACTCACAAAGCTGCCCTGGGTAAAAAGGTCTCTTAGGCGACCATTATCTTTACAGGCCAGCCTCTCACTTTCTTGCAGATGCTTTTTCTCCAAACACATCCAGAGCTCTTTGCTAGGGCACCAAGCCTGGCAAGGTCCAGGCTGCGTCTCCAAGTATACAGGCCTGGGCAGGGTCTGGCACACAGGAGAACCTCAAGTTTGCTGAAACAAAGGCACTCTCATTCCCATCAAAATCTATCTATTCTTTGTTCCATGATTTTAAGCTCTTCCAGGGTAGTTGGTTAATTGACCAAGGTTTATGCTTACTTGATGTGATGTTCATTGTTAGCAATCCCACCCCTATAACGTTGAGATCTTTTTTTTAGGGTTGTGGTTTTAAATGGCTTAACCCAGAGCACTGGATAATGTATACATTTCCAGCACTTTCGCAGAACAAGGAACTTTTGAAATTATACCTTAGAGATGACAACTTAACTTTGCTCTAAGCTATCTTGTACTGTTTCTTGTAAATAGGAGGTCTTGAAAAATGTGAGTTGAAAGAATAAAACAAGCTCTGCTTAATAACCACTGCAGTCCACTTTTATTGGACAGAAGACCTAAAGTTCAATCGCAGCCATTAATCTGATTAAGCTTCATTTTTATGCTTCAAAGAGCAGTCAAGGGCAACACAGGAGTATGTTCTTATAAGGCCATAAAGAGAAGGGGAAGAGAATGAATGTTTACTCATCTGTCGCTTTATGTGAGTCACTAACTTATGGACTCTGAATTATCACATCAATCCGATGAAGTAGGTTATGATTATCCCCATTTTAAAGATGAAGCATCTGAGGCTCAGACAGGCAATAAGAACTTCCCCGACACTATCAGAGGGCCCCACGCAGGGGCAGGAGTGGGGGCCGACTCTTTTTTTTCATTTCCCCTACAAAATCTGATGCAAAAACTTACATTAAAATGTCAAACATTTTAGTTGCCTTCAGTACAACAAAACAACATTCTGCAATATTTTGTTAACATTGTTCATGCACCAAAATCTCACTAATTTGGAATGATGGATGTAGGTAAATAAACAGTAATCCGAGAACATGGAAAGTGAGCTGCAGACTGCTTTTCAAAAGACATATTTGCTATTTTTAAGTCCACACGGTATCTCTAGATTATCAAGGTTTTGGTTTGTGAATTTCTTTGAGCTTCTATTTTAAAGACAGGATTTTCACTCAGCAGTTTAGTTACTGGTAGGAGATTCTAAGGGACCCTTAAGAGTTTTCTTTTTCTCTTAAGTGATAACTCCTCCAATTGTGTTTACACTACTTTACAGATTATTTCTTATAATTCAATTATAATTATATATAAATATATTGTTAAAAACAAAGTACAGGCTTTGTCTGAATTCTCTCACTAATGGAATCCAAATTAATGGGTTCTATTATAAGTGTTTTATGGAATTTACTTAAAAGGAAGTAATATTCATTTAGAAAACTTAGCCAACTTTACCCTTCTTCTTACATTGACTAGTTTGGCAATTCTGTAATTGCCTGATTTTGGATAGGTATTTCTTTCAACTGCCAGTCCAAGGAGCCCCATTAATGAAGATAAAATAACAGCAGAAGAATTTCAACTGACTTCACAATACAAAGAGGGAGGGGACAAAAAGGTCCAGATGGAAACGGATGGGAAATCTGTACCAGCCAAGGCCCCTTAGGTGCTTGTGGGAAAAGAGAAGTTGAAATGTGGGCTAACAGCAGATTTACAAGTTAAATCAATGGTCATGGTGGTAACAGGTGGCATGTTCCTTTTATATTGGGTTACTATAAGAATTGCAATTTTATGTAGTTCAACCTAATACGCTGGGAGAACAAAAAAAGACAAAGATTACCTTATATGGATGCCCTTTGGCAAAAACTGCTTTGATAATCAGTGCATAATATTGTACAAATATGTAAGAAGTACTACATCAATGAACACAATTAGCAATAAATCAAAACCCTTCTGTGAGACTAAAGAGTAACAGATGTTGAAAGAAGTCATGATCATTTTTTGCATTCAATAAGAACTTTATCCTTATGGTAGGGATGGTGAGATTATGGAGCTCATTCTCCTTCTGAGAAAGGGAAGGTGATTATCAGCTGGGAGAAGGTGGCCTCAAGCAATCAAGCTTTACCACGTACAGGCCACAGAAAAAACATCATGGGACATTGAGCAGCCACCCCAGGAACCAGCCCTGCCTGGTCAAAACTTAGAGAGAGCTTCTGACCAATCCATGTGACACACGTGAGTGCCTGGGCAGCTACACCTGGCTGATTCCAGGGCTGGCACCTGTAAGCATTAGCCACAGCACAAGGTCTTCACTCAAGGGCAGCAGCTCGAGCTGCACTAATCTAGTTTCAGCAGAGATATTAAGAAGGAAATGTCAGTATTTGCTCGGGAAATCCTGCATGTGCTGCCGGTAGATGCAGAGCTGCATACTGATGAGGAGACTAATAGTTTCTTGTAAATGTGGACCTCTATGACTGTTCTGGAAAAGCGATTGACTGAGAAGTGCTTCCATCTCACATTCCCTGAGAATGGTTTACAATGTAGCCCACAAAACACTACTTTTACATTGTGGTCAATTTTCTTGAGAGTCATATTAGAGATACCATAACAGTAAATATGTTTCTGCTGAAAGTAGCTTCAGGCAATCACTTTTATCTTTAAAGAAAAAAAAAAGACTTCCCCTTCTGGCATATAAAGGCAGGAATACTATAGGTTGGTTTAAAAGAGAAGAAGAAAGTAGAGAAAGAACTTGAACCCGTTCGCGTGTCATTTCTGTAGACTCAGAAACTGTTTGATGAAAAATTATCTTTAATTCTTTGGAAATATTTCTTATTCATAAAGTTCCTTATTAAGGGAAGGCGTGTTAGCTAAAAGAACGTAGGTGTGTCTCAAGAACAGACATGCTTCCCCTAGAGACGGCTACAGGTATAACAGAAGCCAGAGTGAAGCTCGCACACCGACTCAGGTGGAGCTCATGTCTCATCTATCAGCTTTTGTTGTCCTCAGAGGGCCCAGCACAAAGCTTTGCACCTCACAGGAGCTTAAAACTATCCACCGAATGAAGAGTGAATGAGGAGGCCTCAGAGGGAGGGAGAAAAACATAAATGCAGTGCCTAGCAATGCCCAGACTTCACCCAAAGGAAGTATACACTTCCTGCCTCCAGGCATTGCTGGAAACCACGCTGGAAAGAACAGTAAAAAACAAAGTCAATGCCAACTTGACAAAATGATATGAAAGTTGATTTGGAAAAATTAATACTCAAACATTTTTCAGAAAAAATGTTAGAATAAAGAAGAATTAGCCTTTTTAAACAGATATTAAAACAATATAAAACTAAAGAAATTAAAAATGTTTGGTATTGGCACAGATCAATGAAATAACAGAGACAACAAATCAACCCCTATATATCGATAATACATGATACAGGAAATATTTTAAATCAATGGGAAAAGAGTGATTATTCAATAAACAGTCTTGAGAAACTTAGCTAGCCAAATGGAAAAAAAAGGCAGATCCCTATTTTATCTCTTATACAAAAATGAATTACAGATGAAGAGATTTAAAGGCAAAATTATATACATATATAATTATATATACGTATATATGTAACATATATACACACACCCCACTACTACCAGAAACTATGGCTAAAGTTTTAAAATAGTATGCCAAAATGTGCAGAAGCAATGAAAAGAAAAGATGGACAAATTTGACTACAGAAAAAGTTTAAACATTTCTCTAGGAAAAAAAGTTCATCAGTCAAAAAGTGAATGACAATAAAAGAAAAAATTGTCACAAGCGAACTGGGTTTAACGTTCTTCATATTCAAAGAGCTCTAACAAATTAATAAGAAAGGGATGAACAACCTACCTCTTCACCCACGGCATGGGAAAGGAATAAAAACAGTTAGGAAACAGAAAAAGGAACAAGAATGTGCACTGAACACGTGAAAAGAGGTTCAGCCTTTTTCCTAAGTAAAGAAATACAAATTAAAATATGATACTACTTTCACCTATTAGATCAAAACATTTGATAATACCCAGTACTAGTGAAGATATGGTAAACAGACACATAATGTTGGTAAGAATGTAAACTGGTATAATATTTTTGGAGGTAATTCGGCAAAAACAATCAAAATTAAAATAGACATAAATTTTAACCAAGCCATTCTACCTAAAGAAATTTAACCTACAGATATACCTATATCAAATATATATGTACAAATATATATACAGGAATATTCACTAAAGTGTTACTTATGATAGTAAAAAAGTCAGAAAGAATCTAAATGTTAGCCATAGAAGAAATGTTTTTCAAAAGTATGGCTCACTCATAAAACAGAATAGGATGTAGACATTAAAAAGAATGACACAGACCCCTAAATAATTACATGTAAAATTGTTAAGTCGTAAGATCAAATTGTAAAATAATCTAGCATGTTGTTTTAAAATTGTGTTAAAATAAATACATTGAGAGTCTATTATGTGGTAATATATGTTAATATACATATATATTGAAGGAGGGAAATAAACTTACATTTCACTTTATACCTTTCTGTATGGTTTGAATTTTTACCTTGACTAATTAAAAAAATAATATTATATACATACATTTACATATTTGTATATATAATGTAAATAAATATGTACCTTTTTTACAAAATGTTATGTAGCTTGAAATCACTTGCATTAAACTCAAATGATGATTTTGATAGACAATATTAAATATTAGTAATCATTATAATATCAAAAACAAAAAAACACTATGATTTATGGGGTACTTATTATGTCCCGTGATTAGTGTTAAGTACTTTTATTAATTGTGGCCTTTGGAAAACAACCCCTATGAAACGTCTGGGGGCTCCAACAAAGGCTAGGTTAGTGTGAGTTTTTCTCTTTGGTCACCAGATAATCTCCTAAATTTGTAAAGCCTGCAGGTCTTAAGTTAAAAATAAGATGATATAACTTAGTGTAGTAGTTTAAATTTGGATACAAATGCTATTTTTGAATTACAAGACATGACTGATTTGAGGGTATCTGAGAGATGTGGTGGGTCCCTTAAGCACATGCAGAATGCCTACTGCTTTAGGTAAGAGCAACGCCTGCCCCTAGTTACCTCCACAGAGGAAGGAATCCTCCAGCAGTTTAATGTCACTGGGCTTGTACTCCAGGCCACTGTATTCCTTACACATTTCCTATCCGTCCTTTGCTCTTCGGGGCCTTGATAGTGACTACATAGCACCCAGCCCTCCCCAGGAGCATGGACCAACCCCATTTGGAGTCTGGAGTGGCGAGAGCCCATACGCTTCCCTGGCATAGTGCCCTTCCTCCCCAATGTGTTCAGAAGTGGGAGGAGAGGAAAGCAAGGCTTGTTTCCTGACTTCCATCTGATAATTCTGTGTTAGAGCTCATTAGTTTAGAAGAAAAGAACTTATTCTTAGTTCAACCTTTGGCACTAGGAAATGAGGCTTTAATCAGAGTAAAACAGCACTTTACAGATGTCATCTAATTTAGTCACCAGAAAATCTTAAAGAGGTAGAGTTCATTACCCCCACTAAAATAAACAAGGCTTAGAGACACCAATAATAAGCCCAAGGTCATACAAGTGGTGAAGTGTGGTGAACTCTGATCTGATTGACTCTAAAGCCCTTGCAAATAGCTAATAACTAACCCCAGCAGAGATGCTGGTAGGCACTGCTGGATGAGCAGATCACAGAGGCTGGAGGCACAAAAGAAGTAGAATCAATCTCTCTCTCTGCCTCCTTCTCTCTCTCTTTCTGCATTTAGGTTGAACTAACAATTACTGAGCATGCTATGTTCACTCCCAGTGTATTATCTTGATTTCTCTCCAAAGCTCTCTTGCAGTCTTACAGACGGGTCAAGCCACATGCCCTAAGTCACCCAGCCATTACCTAGTGAAGCCAAGACGAGCATTTCAGGCAAGAGCATCTTTTGAATGATCTCTAAGATTCTTCTGAGGTCTGTTCTTAAAGATGTCTTCACAGTGCCAGGAATTAGGTCTTCAAGTGCTTGGTGATGGAGCATTCATTTGAACTGACATCAAAATACACACAATCAACTCTAAGAATGTGATGCCCCTTATCGAACTTATCAAACTCAAGGATTTTCTCTCCCCTTCCTTCAGGCCTATCCACTAGGTCATTAATACACCCAGAGTGGTCAGAGAGGAAATCCACATCTGCTCATTCTTCTGTTAGAAACTTTTGGATCAAACAAACAAAAAAAAAGTTAAGAGATAAAATTTTCAATTAGAATGAGTCTGGGAGTGATACCATCATTTTATTTATTCTAATCACCTTTATTTTTCATTAGGAAACATAAGGAGAGGGAGCGATTATTCTTATGACAGCTGGAATAGAATAAGCAGTTCAGAGTTTGGCTTTGAAGCTAGACTGCTGGGTTGAAACGCTAAGGCTGCCACTTACTACATGTTTGCTTTTGGACAAGATACTTAGTCTTCCTATGCTCAGTTCCCTTTCTGAAAAGGAGCATATTAATCCAAGTTACGGAACTGCTATGAAGATTACACACTTGGAACAAACAGTGTAAGCACTGAACTTACAGTTAGCAAGTACACTTCAGCTGATGGATCTCTCCTGGTTCTTTGTTTCGTGGGTGAGCCCAAGTTGCTATTTTTAACTCCTCTAAAAAATGGATAGAGATGTAAAACTTAAATTAATCAAGGCGAGGAGGAATTAAATGCTCTAGTAAGAACTTTGATTGAAACAACGAAAGGTATTGGCTAAAATGAAAATTTCACAGTCAAGTTGACTGGATTCTTCTTTTGTCTGCAAAAGCTGTGTTTACTCCGGAAGCATTCCCTCTCTAGGAATAACCTGAAGATGGTCAGTTTTGGTTTTTTGTCAGAGAGAACCATGAACAACACTGCTGTCCTTTGCATGTGGGGATGATGCTCTTGACCCACTCTCTACTCTGAGCTTCCTGGCAGCTCCAAGTGATGTGTCCGCTAGCTAGGACTGATGTGGTGGCCCTCCTCTTTAAGACTCCAGCACCCATTTCAAGATGTTTGGATCAAACAAACAAAAAAAAAGTTAATGAACCCTACTTCTCTTCTCAGGCCCACGCCTCACCTGAGCTTGAGTTTTGCGCTATAACTATCATCACACCTAACAGAGACTATAGGATTTTGGTACTCAAATACTTATTAATTTATTTCAAATCCAGCCTTTGAATGATAAATGTATATGGTTCATGAATTTTTTCCTTATCTATTAAGATGCAGAGTGAGAGTGATAAAAAAAGAGTGATTAAAAAAAAGTTAATGCTAGGGGCAGTGACCAGTCACAGAGCACAGTCATGTCCTCTGCTAACCTACCCACACCCCAGGTTTCAAGGCCAGCCCTGTCAATAAAATGAGCCGATCCATCAGAAATTTTTAGAGTCCTAAATGGGTTCAAAGAGTCACCTCTGAGAGACAAGACATTCTTTTCCCTTCTAAAAGCAGAATATGAGTTCTCTGATCACAGAGTATGCCCTTTTGTCATTTCAATGAGGAAAATAAGGCAGCGGTTGCTTTACTTAGATACATTTTATTTTTTCTCTGTTTTCTCACTCTTTTTGCTTCCTTGAAATACATGCTTAAAAACGAAAACACTCCTGTTTTAAAGCTGTGGTGAATTTATTAAAAATAGGTCTTTTTTTTATCACTCTCACTCTGCATCTTAATAGATAAGGAAAAAATTCATGAACCATATACATTTATCATTCAAAGGCTGGATTTGAAATAAATTAATAAGTATTTGAGTACCAAAATCCTATAGTCTCTGTTAGGTGTGATGATAGTTATAGCGCAAAACTCAAGTTCAGGTGAGGCGTGGGCCTGAGAAGAGAAGTAGGGTTCATAACAAAACATGAGATACAGGATGTCCATTCAGTGGAAAAGCTTTCTCCTCACTGGGCTCATCCTGAAAGCTCTTCTCTTTCCTCCAATACTTCAGGGCGTATAAAACTCTTTCCGTGCTGCCATGACAAAACTCAGAGAAACCCACAGTGCAGAAGAGGACGACCCTGAGAACCACAGCCAGCATGGGGCAGGCTGATACGGAGGAGACAGGCATCTCCACCTTTCCAGGCTGTGAGCACCTATGCACGGGTAATGGGAACCAGAGAGACGAGTCAAGAAATTCAGTTCAGGGAGACTCGGTACTTTAATGAGGAATTTAGGGCAAATGCAGACACAAACACCAAGAGTCCTCTGCCTCATTCTGAATCAAAAGGCTTCTGATGAGGAAGGAACCTTCCAGTGGAGGTGGCCTGAGAAACAGAACAGTACTGGAGCAGTGAACAGTGCTGCACAAGGGCCCTGGAAAGAAGAAGACTCAGAGATATGATCCTTACCTTCTCCAGGGTGAGGGTGCCACCCAATCTCAGTGACAAGGGACCAGAATCAGTAGCCAACAGCTTGCAGAGTCTGTGCAGCTTGCTACACATGGGAGTGAAATTACACTTAACTGCTTGATTCTAATCCCACAGTTTAGCTTCGGTCATTCTTAATATGCACTTTATTGCCTGAAGTTCCAAAAAAAAGGATCCCTCCAAGTGTAGTTAAAAATATATATGTGAACCAAGTGAATCTAACTGATGGCTGTTACCAGGTTCTGGGTATCCCAAGAGGACAGAGCAGGTAAGTGGCCCTCCAGACAGCAACCATACTCATAGGTGCCCTAACAACGTTAGTTCGTTGTCTGTCATCTGCTATGGGATTCGAATTAACAAACACTTGTTGAAAAATTACTATGTATAAGACCTGTGCTAAGAGCAACAGGAGGCATAAAGATGACTAAGATGTGTTCCTTGCATAACAGGAGCTCATTATCTGATGGGGCAGACAGTTATACAAATAACCACCTTAGGAAGGAGAGCATGTGAAGCAATGCAACAAAAATACAAACCCAAGTATGAATAGGAGAGAACAGATTAATGCGTGTTCGAGAGAACATAAGATCTTTGGGAGAAGGTGAGCGTTTGTTAAGCAGGGCTGTCAGGGACAGGCTGTACAGCAAAAGACATCAGGACGGGGCTTTCCAGACAGAGAGGACAGCAAAGCCAAAGGGCAGGGAAATAAAGGAATGTTTGCAGAATGACAAATTTTGACAACTCTATAGTCATTATTGGGGTGGGAGGTGTGATGGATGCTAAAGATGTAAAAGGCATGTTTCTTGCCTTTAAACAGTTTACAATCAAGTCAAGGAGATACATGTTCATGAAACAAAGCAATTCAGTGCCAGAACTATGTTATTTTAAAAAAGCAATTAGGGCTCCTGCCCTTGGAGTTGTCCGACGGCCGCGATCACTCTGAGGTGGCTCCGCCACATGAGCCCCGTGGAGAAGGTAGGGCTTGAATTGAATCTTAAGGACTGGCTGGGGTCAGAAAAGTATTGCTGAGGCATTTCAAGAACAGGCAGAGGCAGTGTGAACAAAGGCAGGAAAGCAGCGCCTTGCCTTATGTGTTGGGAATGAGAAGTTCAGAGGTTCACGTTGGGGAGTAGTTGGAAATAAAATGGCAGAGCGGAAATAAATGCAGGTAACAGCAACCCGGAGGGCCAGGAGGAGGTGTTCGCAGCCCTCTTGCTGTGCAGACGCTGATGTTGCACTTGAGTAGCAGAGTTTCAGACAGAAAAGGGTGCACTAGGAAGATCTGTGCGGAAGCGGAAAGAACGGAGTCAGAGCCTGAGCGGGAGATTGACAGGATCATGGCAGTGGGAAATGGGAGGCAACAGTAAAACAGAAACACATCGCAAAGAACATGCTATTCTAACAATGGTCGGCAGGACATGGGGGACACACGCAATTCACTGACTGTTCAGTGCGTGCTGGGCACTGTATTAGATGCTGGCCAAAGGTGATAAAGGAGGCGAAAAACATATTTGATTTAACCATTTCAACTTGAAGACCAGGGTTTTTCACAGTTTGTTTGGTTGTTTGAACCTGTGTTAAATCCATCAACAAACTATCATCATTTCGTCTATATTCTTTTCAGCTGAGACAAGCAGAAACAAAAATCAGAGCTGAGAGAAAATGTAATAAAAGTGGGAAAGTTTTAAAATACATTGAGTCCTTTACTCTAACAAGTCCAATAAATCCTCATTATTAACTTCATATTTTGTGAAAAGGTTCTTCACCAACGTAAGCTGTGCAGGTTCAAGGCAATACTATTATACTACTACAAAATTAAAACCAGGAAACAATCCTTCCTACTAGAGAAGATCATGAAGGATTTAAATAGGAATGTGGATTGAGTTTTGAACATTGCTATTGAAATGTGGTCTGGTACTTGTTCCAGAAGTTATTTATAACCAAAGAGAGCATAAAAATTGACAATGATGGACAAGCAAAATTCCTCTCTGGGCAGAGACTGAGGCTTATATTAATTTTGAGAATAAGGATTTGAGAAACAAGCCTTTCTCATTTTAAGCAATCACTGCTTTACTGAACGAATTCCAGGGAACTTGGTTTTATTGCAAATTCTATTACTCCATTACAGAATTGGAACTACAATAGAACCTATCACCATTTAACATGAAATACTGTAAAAATGCTGAGTATGAAGGAAAAATGAAGCTTACACTGTCAGAACACCCAAACTTTACCAGAAAATAAATCACTATGTGTATCGTCAAAAAGCAGTCCTCACGAGAATAAAGTGCATGCAGCTGAAGTTGGCAACGTTCTTCTCAGTGGAGAGCATCATTACTTGGGTTTTAATGGAATGCCAATGTAAGTTCACATGAAAACGCTGCAGCTAAAATGCCCCACGAATGCCCTGGAAAAGTCCCCAGTGAAAACGTGCCTCAAAACATGGAAGGCCTGGTGGTGTAGCGGTTAAGTTCACACACTCTGCTTCAGTAACTTGGGGTTTGCCGGTTTGGATCCCAGGCATGGACCTACACACCACTGGTCTAAGCCATGCTGTGGGGGCATCCCACATACAAAATAGAGGAAGACTGACACAGATCTTAGCTCAGCAACAATCTTCTTCACCAAAAAAAAAAACCAAAACAACATGGGTGCTATCTATAATCAACTCCCACCTCATATGACTAAATGAAGAAGGGCTCTTCACAAATATTAGAATCTTGTCTTTTAGATAATAAGAATTAAGTCATCTGTCCTGAGATATGCTCTCCCTATGGACAATGGGAAGCCTATAATGGATTTTTTTTTTTTTTTTTGCTTCAGCCACCAGGAAGCTCAGTGCTAAGTTTTAGATCTCTTGATATCAATCTCCCATCTTAATTTATATTTTCCATGACCTGATCTTTTGCTTATTAGTTTGTATTTTTTTTTTTTTTGGCTTTATGCAGTCTTTTAAGTCACCTCAAAATCTCTGCTGCATGAGGTGCAAGTAGAAATTTTTTTTAAACACCTACAGTAATTCTCACCGGCTTTTATCCTACCATTTGCGATAAGTGAAATTCTCCTCCATCTTCTTTATATAGATCATTAGTCTGAGCCCTTGGTTGCTGCTATCTGGTTAATTGTTAATAGTCTCTCTTTTCAGACAGGAGGTTTTCCAATCTTTCTCTTGCTATTTGCCCATGTTCCTGTAGCCATTTGGAAGTTTCCAGATAAGAAATTCAGCAGTTCACTGTGCCATGGATTGGCCTAGTTCCACCCTTGGCTACTAAGTTTATGGTTCATTCAGTATGTTTCTTTGTGTATTTACTAAGACTGGGTGCAAACATGTGCTAAATCAACTCAAAATCATTTCAACATCAAGCTAGAACAAAAAATTTTTAAATGTCTGTTCATTTCCTTCGAAAAGAGGAACAAAACTGGGAGCAACATTATTAAAACGATATTTTAAGTCGTCCCTGCCAACATCCAGGCTCATCTTTCACCCTTCCCTCCAACACACTCTGGTCATAATATGGTTTCCATGCTTTTTCAAACATGCTTCATTCACAGCGTGAATACAGAGTGGCACACAGTAGGCACTCAGGACACACTTGTTGAATAAAGCAGGGGGAATGCTGTGATAGCTCCTTGCCCTTGTACCGAGTGTTGACTCTTATTTGAAAGGCCCCTTTCTCCTCGTCCATCTGGCAAAATCCACGTCATCCATCCACTGTGTTATAATTGTTTTTATGTGTAGCCGAGTTACCTTTCTGACAATAACTACTCAAGGGCAGGTAGTGCACCTTTTCATCTTTGTGCCTCCAACATGGGCTTGGCATGTAGGTATATAATAAATACGTGTAGGAAGGAAGAGAGGGAGGGAGGGAAGAACAAACATCCCTTTGCATTACTCTTAAAAAAGAATGTACAGCATTTTACTAGCCACTCAGAGTTGCATTCAATAGAGAAAATTGTTTGCCTCCAATTTTTCAAAACCATCCCTGCAAAAGTAGATTGAATTCTGTGTTTCACTGCACCCATCCATTCTTGATTAATTGGGTAGTTAAGCACTTTCAGTTACATGTGCAGCTGGGAATTCCTCCAGCTGTGATTAATTTTACTAAAGATTCAAATCTTCAGGATTTGCTGAAATGGAGCCACTGTTATTCCTTAGCCAATCAAAATTGAGTAACGAACTGTCCCATTATTGACAAACAACTGAGTAATTTACAAAAGCTACAAGTAAGCTAACTCCAGTTGCTCCACTGGTTACTGTCATAATAAATGTGATGACATTCAATCTCCTGTTTTCTTCTACTAATCAGGTAAAAAAAAGAAATCCAGATACATCCCATAAATCGTGAACACTGAGACATTCAACATAAAGACAGTAACAATTAGTGACATTTTAACAGCTGAAATTGAAGTAAACACACCTCTTTGGCTCCCAGTTTCATTTAGCTGGGTGGGAAGAGAAGAACTACATTTGAACCTTATGCAATATCTGGCAATGAAACATTCTGAAGTTTAATGCAGACTTTTCCAAAAAGAAGAACTAGAATACTATCATTTCCCCTCTAGTCTGCAATCAAATAATGAAGTGGGAACATGATCCAGCTCATTTTGGCTGTCAGCCTCTCAGCATGGTTCAAGTGCATGCCAGGATACTGTGCTATTAAAGGCAATACAGGCCTGCAGATGAACCTAAAATATTCAACCCATTCTCCAAAGAAGGAGAAAACAAAAAGCTCAGCCATTGTGACTGGTCATTTCCTTCCCCCAAACTAGAATTCTCACCAGCCAGCTGCTTGTCACCCCTTGTTACTCCATTTGATAATAGATTATATCATCAATTTACAGTTTCTCACATGCTACACATAATGCAAAATGCATTTCACTTCCATCTAACACATACCTTTCACATGTGCATTTATCTTTCAACTAAAAGTCCAACTCTGCAGCAGAGAAGAACAATTCAGAGGCTTAAGAGGTGGATAATTTGATTGTCAAAGCCAAGTGTTTGCAGGTCTTGGGTAGACGACCTGCACTCTTCAATTTAGGGCTCTTAGGAAAATAATAATACCAAAGAATGGTCACAAATATGTACATTATAACTTGCAATATAGATTCAGTTTATTCCTTCTGGCATATGTTGCCTTACATCAAGGCAGGGTCTTTAGCTAACAAACGGTTCTTCTTCACCTCCCAGAGAAACATCATCAGCCTCAGCAAGGGAACGATGCTGGAGTCAGGTTGAGATCTGAAGAGACCAACCAGAAAGGCCAGAGCAAGGAGGGCTAGATGTCAAGAAGCATTCACTGACAGGAAATGGGAATATATCATTTACTGCCTGAAGTAATTTCCCAAAGAAACCGCTCACAAACTGAAAGAACATTCAACTTCTTACATCAAGTTCATATTCAACTCAACGGGAGTAAACCCTGATATAGTCAGGTCTCCTTTAAATAAAAATGACGTTTAGCCAAAACCCTACCTTGCTTTCCTTCCAACTCTGCATAAGCAGCTACTTCATTCTATGTTTCTATACACACACACACATACACACACCATGCTGTCATCTACCTACTCAACAGCCTCCAGGAACTGCAAGGGATACAAAGTGTAAAAATTGGCTTTTTTCCTCCCAAAAGTTTTGGTACCCTGTATCAAGAAAGAACTACTCAAATGCATTTTTATTCTTAGAAATCCTCAATTCAAATGCAATCAAAGATACAAGAACATTTAAAAAGAAGGAACTTGACCTCTTTAAAGAACTTCTCATATTTCAACACACGGGTTTTTAAAAGGAGAAGTAATTGAAGACATTGGTTGTCCTGTGAATAAAAGCAAAAGATTTATTTTTCAACCTTTGCAAGGGTAAAAATAATTGTCTTATGTCTTATTGTTTAAGTTGCAATCATTACTGAGCATTATTACCTATATAAACATTAAAAATAAACCACTGTTTCCAGCTACTAGGGCACAGGGTAAGATCCTAAGAGCAATCAATCCACCAATAAAGCTGCCAACTCCTTTCATGGCAAGAACAGCTCCTTCAGAGTTAACCATATTTTCTGGAAATGCCTGAGCTGTTGTAATGGATGAGCTCCTATAATAAAGGGAAGATGAAATTCTCTGGTCTTTATCTTTTGCTGTCTTACTATTTTCATCTGATCATGATTTAAAGGGTGAAAACTAGAGTCTTGTCCAGCAACAGAAAGCCCTCTTAATTTGGATGGCCCTAAGACAGGCTCCTGTCCATTTCTCCAGCTTCACCTCTCAACACTCACTGTCCTCTCCCCTCATGCTATGCTGGGAGCTGGTAGATCCCCAGTTCCCTGAACCAGTCATGAAGATTCCTACCCTGATAAGTCTCTTCAATACTTTCATCCGAACTCCTACACATCCTGAAAGAAGAGATGAGTCACCTTCAGAATGCTTTTCTGATAAGCCCCTGTAGACTCCCTTAGTTTCCATCAAAATTGCTCGTACATTTGATATCACTGCACTTACATTACTTAATAATTATTTCTCCACATGTTTATTCCCCACGAGCTTGTGCACTCCTTACAGGCAGGAGCCATGCTTTAATTCATCTCTTTTTCACCCTCAGAGTGAAGCTCAGTACCTAATTCTATAAATGTTTATTGAATGAGGGAACATGTAAAAGTAAATAACTTACAGATAAGCAGTGAAGAGAAGCTAGGAAAAATAGCACAAGCAAGGGCACTGATACACGGTCAGATATTTTCCTTAGGGATATGCATCAGCTACAGCTTTAGCCAATTCTTTCCTGCATACTAATGCTGTACTTTATGTAAATATTTTTTTTTCTTGAATCAGGTCCTTAATATACCAACCACTAAAGAAAGAGAGGGGAGCAACCCAAAATATTCTAGAGAAAAATATGCTATCTTTTAAAATAAACTTTCTAATACCAATTTTACACTTCTTTATTTTTATTTTATGAGAAGCCTCAAAAAATACAAGTCACCTTGGCAGGGAAGGGACATTGAGGGGCCAGGGGAAACTGTCAGGATCCTAGGACAGCGTGGTGAGTCTCCTGCCTCAGTCTCCCCAACTCCATCCAATGTGTCCGAAAGTGTCTATGTGGGTGTAGGGGGGTCAGTGGCTGAGTTGTGGCCCCCTCAAAATAAACTTTTTATTTTGGAATAATTTTAAATTTACAGAAAAGTTGCAAAGACAGTACGGAGAGTTCCCAGTTACCTTTTACCTAGTTTTCCCCAATGTTATCTTACATAACCACGGTCATTTGTCCAAACTAAGAAGCTAACATAGGTACATTACCATTAAGGAAACTCCAGATATCAGATTTTACCAGTTTTCCACTAATGTCCTTTTTTCTGTCCCAGTATCCAATTCAGGATACCATAGTGCATTTAGTAGACGCTTTTCTAAAGCAAATATTGACTTGATTTCGAATAAGAAACATTACTTCAAAGATTGATTGAACATCTCAGCCATCCTTCCTGTTTCCTCCATCTCATATGTGATGGACAGGCCAGCAGCCTCCTTTCCTGGTCTCTGCCAGGAAGAACCCAGCAGGTGCCGTCCTGCTTCAATTGCCAGGCACAGCTGTGGCTCAGGAGGGCTAAGAATATTTCAAACAGGTCAGCAAAAGTTTCTAAATAAAAGAAACTGAGGTAGAGTGGAGATGATAGCAAAGAAGACAACCGGTAATAAAGAGCATCCTGAGTTGGTTTTTCAAAGGGATTACATGTGAATCAAAAGTTCTCAAATATTCTTCAAGAGGCTTTTGTCCGGAAGCTTAGCCTGGCGCGGTGGGTTAGAAGAAAGAGCTGCAGGAGGAGAATCCGCAGGTGGGATGGGCCTCTGCTGCTGTCAAAACACAGGCGGGGAGGCCGGAGAGGGAGGGCACAGTGGGAAAAGCATCAAAGGCACCAGAGAGAGCTGGACTTCAGCAAAGAGGCCTTTCAAGGTTCATAGGGCATTAACAGGGGAAAATAAGGAGCTCATTTGCTGCTAATTTCTGTGTTCCCAGGCCTTATAAGATAGGAGTATATTTAGGTAGAGGTGTTGAACTTGAGCACTTTGGAAAGTTTAAAAGCAGACACCATGCAGGGACTATTTTTCAGGCAAAGGGAAGCTAAACTTTTTGCTTGATGATAAAGAAGAGAGGATTCTATCCTAGTTAGTACAGTAGAGTAAGGCTCATCAGGATACCTTAATAGGCCCTCCAAGGTGCCCTCCGGGCATCCTTAGCCCTGCCCGGTTCCAGGGTTCTGCATGGCAGAGGAAAGTGAAGATCCTGAATGAAGCATGTGCAGGGTGACAGATCATGGCAAAGAAATTTGGATCAACTAATCTGGAGACAAAAAACCAAGGGAAGATTTTAAATAACATGCTTTAAGAATCTGAATGGCTCAAACTCCAGAACTGCGGACAGGCAATTTTGCAGTGAGGGCTGAGTGGGAGAAAACATGTCTGGCTGCAGCAGGAGCCATTTAAGTCAGATGTATGAAGGCATTTTTTGACCCTGGCAGTAAGAGTTACTAGACACAGGACTAGGTTTCTGACACAGATTGTAAAATCTCATGCCCTGTTTTCTCAAGTTCCCTCATAGTCCTTACTTAAATGAGTATAAGTTGGTAATTTAGATATTTTCCCATTTTCTTTAATTAAGTAAAAAGCAAAAGTGCCAACATAAAGGATTTAGGTATTTTGTTAAGTATAATTTAAAAGCAAAAAGGAACAGGTATTATGCTTGAAAAATAGCTGAATAAATTTAGGAAGAAAGAAATTTTAGGTAAGTTTTTACCTTTCACTTATTTATTCCTGGGTCCTTTTTTAAGGTGTTCAGGTCTCTTGCTATGATTACACCCTCTTATCTCCTTTGTAAAGTGTGGAAGGCCCCCTTATACACGATTTCCTGATATAACCCCTCTCTATTTGTTTTAGAGAAAAAAAGAAAGTTAGGAATACATGAGAGATCAAGAAAGACAAATTAAGCCAGTTTACTCTCTATTTATATGAACACTTGGAAGAATAAAAGTGCTTAAGGCATAAAATTATTCATGACTATTTTAAAAGCTTCACACTGAAAAAGACCTATTGTGGAATAAAACATTCAACTGAAAATCTATCTATGAAAATCTATGATTTTAAAATACTCAACTAAAAAAATTTTAAATCTTGATTATAAATTTTTGAAGGGAAGAAATTATGCATATTTATATTTATCTAAGGACTATAAAGGATTTAATGATAGTTCATCTCTAACAAAGAAAGCCAAAATATTGAAACCACATACAACTTGCCTGCAGAGCCACAAGAGGAAACAGTAGATTTCTGTTCTGGTGCAAGATCAAGCTTTTTAAACTACAGGCTTAGAACAGTGGTTTCCAACTGTGGGAATTTTGCCCCCCAGAGGACATTGAGCAATGTCCTGAGATAATTTTAATTGTCACACTGGGGGATGGGGATGCCACTAACATCTAGTGGGTAGACACCAGGGATTCTGCAAAACATCTTAGAATGCATAGGACAGGCTCCCACAACAAAGAATTATCTGGTCCAGGATGTCAGTGGTGCTGAAGTTCAGAAACTCTGGCTTATACAACGGAAAACAGTATGGCTGTTCCTCAAAAGTTAAAAATAGAGCTACCGTGGGGCTGGCCCGGTGGTCGAGTGGTTAAGTTCGCACGCTCCGCTGCAGGCGGCCCAGTGTTTCGTTGGTTCGAATCCTGGGTGCGAACATGGCACTGCTCGTCAGACCACGCTGAGGCAGCGTCCCACATGCCACAACTAGAAGGACCCACAACGAAGAATATACAACTATGTACCAGGGGTCTTTGGGGAGAAAAAGGAAAAAAATAAAATCTTTAAAAAAAAAAAAAATAGAGCTACCGTATCATCCAGCAACCCCACTTTTGAGTATATATCCAAAAGAATTGAAATTAGGATCTCAAAGAGATATTGTACTCCCATGTTCATTACAGAACTATTCACAATAGTCAAGATGTGGAAACAACCCAAGTGGCCATCAACAGATGAATGGATAAAGAAAATGTAGTGTATACATACAGTGGAATATTACTTATCCTTAAAAAAGAAGGAAATCCTGCTGTTTGTCACAACATGGATAAACCTGGAGAACATTATGCTAAGTGAAATAAGCCAGTCACAGAAGGGCAAATATTGCATGATTCCACTTACATGAGGTATCTAAAATAGTCAAATTCATAGAAGCAGAGAGTAGAATGGCAGCTGCAGGGGCTGGTGGGGAGGGGGAAATGGGAGTTGTTGTCCAATGGGTATAAAGTTCCAGTTATGAAGATAAATAAGTTACAGAGATCTGCTGTATTACACACTGCCTATAGATAAAAATAATACTGTAGTGTGCACTTAAATATTTGTTAAGAGGGCAGATCTTGTGTTCAGCATTTTTACCACAGGGAAAAAAATCCCACAAAGGGACAAAAGGAAACTTTTCAAGGTAATGGATATGTCTATTGCCTTGATTTGGTGATCATTTCATGGGTAAATGCTTATGTCCAAACTCATCAAACTGTAAACACTTTTAAAAAAAGAAACTCTGGCTTAGAATCATCAGCTCTCCTTAATGACCAGTACGTATTTTTTAATTAAGAAGATATATTTAGAAACATGTTTGTGTTTTTCTGATTAACAGGAAAACTAACAGCCAACCAACTACAGCTTCACTTCAAACTAATACTTCATTAAGAAGATAGCTAGGATGTAGGGACTCTAATGAGATATTAACCAATATTTATAAAGCTGGAATTTTGATCACACACCCCTTGAATATCCAGAATAGGATGTAGCTCCCTGCTATGAAAGAATGAAATCATTATGGATGAAAAGATGAATCTCAACCTGAAAGGCTTTAGAAAGACCCAGCAAAACCTTTTTGACTGGATCTCAGGGGGGTCTCTACATATGACAGCCACTAGAATATAAGGAATAAGAGTATAAAACAAACACCTGGAAGGACTCTGAGGTGAACTCACGTCTGGAATTGTGCTAGTAATGGGTTTAATAAAGAGTGACTGCCACAGAGGATTGAGAACTAAATGACATAAAGAGCTCAGTACACTGCAGGACACAGAGTAAATGTTCAAAAACATGTTAGCTATAATGAGGAGGAGGAGGAGGAGGATTGTCATTGTGATTATGAACACCAAATCTACACAAAAAGAGTATTTCTGAAAAGCACACTACTGTTTACCCCCAAACTTCTTCTCCCCTCCATATGCTCTGTCTCTGCACAACTAGAAAGGCATTAAAGAGAAAGCTGACTGGAAACCTCAATGCTCTGACAACTAAACGAGGTCTTTTGTCTTAACTCCTCCTCTCAGTATGGCAGAAACAAATGTTTTGAAACAAAACATTTGCCATTGTGGAGGCATAGCCCATGTTTTCAAATTTTCACAAAAGCGTATATTTATTTTCTTAATACAGTATTCATTCAGCATTGATTGAAGTCTCTTATTTCATTCATTCAATCAACAAGTATGTATGAAGCCCTCAACCACAGGCAGGGCACCACAGGAGCTGCAAAAATCCATATGACCTTGTCTTTCCAACTGCTCACAATCAGGCAAAGAGATCAGTAAACCCGTGGTTAGCAAGAGACAAATATGGATGGAGCAAGAGACAAACATGGATGGCTCCAAGACTCATTTCCTTCCGTATTTTGCCAGCCGAGCAGAAAGCTGGCTCAGCTCAACAGAAAACAAGCTGATACCAACCGCTGAGCTCCAAAGGCTTTCCTTTTCTCATAAGGCCACTTCCCTGACCACAGAGTTTCCATTGTTGCACAATGACATAGATGTGCCCTGGCCACTGACTCCATAAATACACACAGCATTCTCCACCAGAGCTGTGGCTATGGTGCATGCAGACACCCATGCCTGGCCTAAGCTGTGGAAGGAGAGTTCAAAGGATTGTGTACATGTTGCTATGCATCTGCTTATTAATTGTTCTCCAAATAAAACCCGTATTATATCTGCACTGGGTAGCATTAGCATTCCATACAAGTGATCCCTTGCATAAAAGGCAGAATTGGCAATGGCAGCACGTCCAGAGATGTAAATATCATGTTAACTACATCTATAATTTACCATTCCGACTTTGCACAGATTTTATGAAATTTTAAATGTTTTTTGTTTGTACAAAATAGATTTGAATAATCACTGACTGAAAAGAGTTTCCTGAACTCAAAAGGTATACAAGACAGTTGAATGGATCCTGTTCTCTGAAGCTCTGTAACATATGGAATCTGTGTTTTAGATCCAAACCAACTGTAGAGTCAAATTCTCTTGAGGGGTGAGTGTAGAACCTTGACCAGGGTAGCCTCAGGAGGTATGGTTCAAAAGAGGGAGCATGCACAATTCTGGATTGATCTGGGGCCATGCTAAAGTAGGCCTTCTGTGTCTTCTCTTTAATGGTCCAGGGTTTGCCAAAAAGGAGTGGTCTGGAATGCATGAGAAGTCCCAGGACAAAAGTTGACTTCGAAGCTAGAGATAGGCTTCCCTCTGTCATTACACCATCAGTGGCCATGCCTTCACCTCCAGGGCAAGACTACTGAGGCAAGTGAGGTGCCTTGTGTGTAAAATGTAACCCTCGAGATGGTGCAAGTGCCAACTGGGTGTATGTTTGACCCTGAGAATGAGTGCCTCCTTGTATGTGTGCCCAGGGTGCCTCTCTTTTATGGAGGCACCACTCACAGTGTCATGCAAGTGCAGCTTGGCATTTGTACATCCAGAGACTGAACAACTCCTTAAATTTTGCAACCTAGGCTCCTCACTTGCCTCACTGCTCACCTCCCATCTTCTTTCTCCCTCCCATTTGGTGCTCCCTTTAATCTGTACATCAGTCCTCTATGCACATTTTGAAGAATCAGGATCTAGCAATGCCTAAAGAAAACATTAAGACCAGATCCACCACAAAAGAGGCACATCTTAAGTGACAGTTTGAAAAAAAACTACCAGACTCAATTTTTTCCTCATACAACCTTGAAAATTCCTTGGAAAGTTCAGACAAGACTGAATTCCTAACTGACTGATTTTTCTTCCTGCCATGACCCCAAGCTATAAAGCCATTTTGAAATGGTTGTGATTTCCAAATCAAATGCTTGTAATGAGCTCCTCCTATATGTTTGGTAATCCTATTATGGCAACCCATTAAGTGTCACTACCAATTTAGAAATTATTAGATGTCAGAATGTGTCTTTCCTTTGTGAATATTAATTAACAGAAATGGAACAATTGTAAAAAGACTTTGTTTTATATTCCTTTTTTACTTTACCAGAGTCTTTGTAGAAGCTCAGACATCCATCAGACTAATATAATTTGTAATTTGATTCTCTACTTACCAAAGAAGGGTTTCCATCTAAACACACAACTATGTTTTATGATCATGATCACAACTGACAAGTGCTAAGTGGCTAGTTACAATAGGTCTTCCAGATTTTGAGAGCTGGCCTTAGAGAATCCTTAGCTTTTGCTGATTAAACCACTTGATTGGTTTAGGAAGTTGAAAGAGCTTCACAAACATTATCCTTTGAAAACAAGTCACAGTTTCATCATCAAAAAATGACGACTGTTGCAAATGCCAAATTACAAATATCAGATGATGAATCTTGACTTAAAACAACATGAATAATAGTAGATGAGCCACACTGATCTAGTCATGCCTTATTCACACTTTCCTCACCTAGAAGTCTATTAGATTCACATTCCTGCTATAACAGATGACCACAAACTCAGTAGCTTAAGCCAACACAAACATACTATCTTACAGTTCTGGAGATCAGAATTTCAAAATGGGTCTTACTGGCCTAAAACCAAGGTATTGGCAGAGGTGCATTCCTTCTGGAGGCTCTAGTAGAGAATCCATATCCTTGTCTTTTCTAGCTTCTAGAGGCCACTGATCTTCCTTGGCTCACAGACTCTTTCCTCCATGCTCAAAGCAAGCAATGTCTGGTTGAGCCCTTCTTGTGCTGCCACGTCTCTGGTTATCTCTCTTCTGCCTCCCTCTTCCATTTATAAAGACCCTAGTGATTACATTGGGTCTATTGGGATAATCCAGGATAATTTCCTCAAATCAAGGTTAGCTGATAAGCAACTTTAATTCTCCTTTGCCACGTATCCTAACTTACACACAGTCCCTGGGGATTAGTAGGTAGACATCTTCCAGAGGCCATTATTCTGCCTACCACAAGGTGTTTATATGAAAGTTTCCCTGTGTGAGGCAGGGGCTTATAAGATTTATGACATTTCAAGTGTTGGATCTTTGGCCTCTACAGTCTGGAGTTGCTGAGAATCAGAACAAAGAAAGACGTTTTACAAGATAGTTGTAAATCACAAATGCTATTTTCATACCATTATTTTGAGACCTTTTAAACTTTGTAAGTCAGTTTCAGAAAGTATTGAGTCAAGTCCTAAGTACTAAGTCTAGTCAATATCCAAGATCTGTTGATTTTGCCTACTGTGAAATAACTTCACGTTGGAATTTATCCACATTCATATTTGTGAGCCTATGGGATCATCGGATTGTGTTAAGGAATGGTGCTTGCTCCCCACCCAGCTGTGCAATACCTGGACCCCTAAAGAAACAGTAGCCTGGGCTCACTAAGTATCTCTCTGAGTGGGTATGAGACAACAGGTGGGAATGTGATAAAATGGAGAGCATGCGACCTGCCTAAAAGTATTTAAAGTAATTTTTAAAAAATAATATAACTATTCTCAACCAAACACAACTACAGGTCAGATGTGGCCCCTAGGCTATAAGTTTGCAACCCCTGCTAGAGGCTGTTTCCTTTCCAAACCTGGCTCCACCTCCTACAGTTCCAGAGGACCCATTACTACTATTTTACCATTAGAGCTTCACCTCACTTTGCCCTCTCAATTCCTTCCTGTCCTTAAAGACTCTGACATTTCACCTTGCTCTTCTATTTAGGTACCAGATGGCTCATGTACTAGCTTGGTTTTCAAGGCATTGCTGTCCAGACCCCGAACCTCTCCTGGGCTTTGCTCCTACGTTGGTATCAGGCCCATGATCCCACATGGCCTACTGCTTGTGGACTGCTAGAGCTATTCATGTGGCCTTTCTGTTGTAGCCACTAGGTGAGAGGGAGCCTAGTCGACGGCCAACGGACGGCCTCTAGCTGATATTCCATTCTTCATATACAAGCTATTTATTATTGGATAAATAATCTCAGATTGGCCTCCAGATTCCTAAGAGGAAAAGTTGTTTCTGTGCGTCAGCCAATGAAATCACATAAATAAAGTGGGAGAAGCAGCCCAAGACTGAGGGAAACCTGGCTTTTATCCCCAGTGCTCTTGCAGATCAGTGGGGTAACTCTAGGAAAGTTCCTCATCCCCAAATCGGTCTTATTTTTGTCCTAAGTAAATATGGAGAGGATCAGGAGATCACTTCCTGGCTCTACATACCTTATTATTAGTAAAGTAAGATGGGAGCAAGTGATACTTTAACCTAGGCAGGCAGTCTGCTCTCATTCTGAAATTTCCAACAATTTCCCATGAGTTTCCATCTCATCTCCACTCAGGAGGGCTGGTTTCTAACGATGACTCTCTGATGTATTTATATATTTATATGTATTTTTATTTATTTTATATAAATATATTTATACTTAAAACATTTATTTTTATTTTATAATATGTTTATATGTAAATATATTTGTATTCATTTTATATAAATATATTTGTATATTATATAGATCTCTTTATATATGTATATATGTGAGTCTATGTATATATCCATATATATATATATATATAAAATCTGTTCTACAACCTTGTGAGTATATATATTAAAAAATAACACCATGGAGAAAAGTTGTAACATGATGGAAGTAAATTATTTACAAAGTAAGAACCCCTAAGAAGCTTTCCCAATCCATAAGTGCATAAGAGAGGTTCTGGAATATATCTACTAGGAGGTTTCAGAACAGATCCAGCTTTCTCAAACATTTCAGACTGGCATTTTTGCAACCTAGGGTGTTTGCAATACCTACGATTGCCATTTTTCATCTTTTAGAATTCCAAGCCCTGGACCAGAGTTGAGGTGTGATAGGGACAAGTACCCTTCACACATCATGACCAAGATCATTTCATTTTTCAAGGAATCCCAGACAATGCCTCAGGATTGAAACTTCCTGATCGATTTAAACAGAGCTGATCATTCCATCCTTTGCACTACTGTATCTGCTACCTACCATCTCTATTATGGCACACATCACACTGCATTGTACCTAACTGTTTACTACTCTGCCTTCCCCATTTGTCTGTGATCTCTCTGGACCTTCACTGGAATTTCTTCATCTTGTATCCCCAGCACCCAGTGGAGTGCTTGGCACACAAAAGCCATTCAACAGTGTTTACTGAACAAATGACTTAATTAATTGCTAAGAAAGGTTACATGCACCCTAAACTACTTGAGGCATCTATTATTTTCTGATTCCACTGCAGAGAATAAACAATAGAAGAATGTGGCTATTACCTAACACATTTTGTGTTTTGGGTAGTCACATGACAAAAATAACATAACAATTTGGGGACCTACGTCATAATTTTGTTTGAACATTTGAAACCATTTCTGAGCATCCTTTAAAAATAAGCTCCTAAAGATGAGGTATCATACTTTTTAAATTGTCTTAATATGGATATCAAACCTGTAGAGCTACATTGAAAATTCTATCTGGTTAATGAGGTTGCTACTGAATGAATTCCGTAAGTCATTCATGGGAAAATACCTATCATTTTGCAATTGTGTACATTAGCAATACCTGGCACTTAGAAGAGTTTTGAATATGGTTAGGCAACTGTGCATATTACTTCTGCATTCAGAGGGGCAAAGTGGATGGGTTGCTTGTAAGATTTGTGAACTTCCAATTTTAAGGATAGAAACAAGGAGTGGGGAGAGTGGAGAGGAGGCTACAGTACTCCAGGGGAAAGGCCTTGAAGGCTTGGATCAGGGTGGCAGCAGAGAGGTAGTGGAAAATGGTAACACTCAGGATATACTGTGAAGCTAGAACTGACAAGATTTGCTGATGAATTGGATGTGGCATGTGAGAGAAAGAAGAATTGAATCTGACTCCAAGGTATTTGACTGAAGCAACTAGAAGAATGGAGCTGTGCTTGCTGAGATGAGAAAGACAAGAAAAGCAGGTTTGGGGAGAACATCGGGAACCCAGATATGGACATGATGAATTTGTTCACCTATTAGGCAAGCAGGTGGAGATATCGAGCAGGCAGCTGGATACAGTAGTGTGGAATTCAGTGGATAGGTCAGGGCTGGAGTTAGAATTATTGGGTGAGGACAGCAGAATACAATGTGTTTTTAAAGCCGCAAGACTAGATGAGATGACCAAGAGAATGCATATAGAAAGAAGTAAAAGATGTCTAAGGATTGAGTCCTGGGTCACTCCAAGACTTGGCATGCAGAAGATGAGGAACCAGTAAAGAGAGCTGAGAACTAGTGGCCAGAAAGACAGGAGAAAAACCAAGAGCGTATATATATCCTCAAAGTCAAGTGAAGAAAAGCATATCAAAAAGAAAGAATGATAATTGTCTCAAATATGGCTGATAAGGCAAGCAAGATCATCGGCTATAACAATACGGAAGTCACTGATGACCTCGATAAAAACAGTTTCAGCGGATTATGGAGGCAAAAGCCTGATTGGAGTAGACTCAATAGAAAAAGGAGGAGAAGCAGAAAACAGAAAATACAACGACTCTTAAAGGGAATTTTGCTGTCATAAGCAGGGCCTTTAACATTAAGGTCCCTAAAGAATCTGTGGATAGAATTCAGAGAGCTCATGAATTTAGATGGGAAAAGGATTCTATCCTTTTTTTCCCACTAATAACTAATCTAGCATTTTCTTCAATTATTAATGTAAAATCAGCAATGTCTTTCTTTCTCGCCAAATTCAGAAATTGTGGATATTTTCATGTCACATTATAGTTGTTAAAGACATCTCAAAACATCATGATCATCACTATTTCAAATGTACAGTAACCACCAGACCCATCACTAGATCTCACGTGACAATGATCCTCTGCTATACAAGTGCTCAGACAAACGTGGCTGGCCAACTCTGCAAATGTGCCCAGAAGTCATTCAGCCACCTGGTAGTGACAGGACACATTCTCACAGTGATAACCCAGACATCTTTGTTGCTTTTCCGTACTCCCTTTCTATCCATAACTGCTTGTTGGTCAATACACAGAAGGAGATGAGTTATTTTCATTGTTTAAATTTTATAAAACTTGACAGATCAAATGAGGATTCTTGACTTTCATAAGATGGCACAACCTTTGTAATACAGGTATAACATGCAAAAACTAATTAGAGAGAACCTTTGCAGCAACATGTCTTTAAAAAGTAAAATTTAACCTTAGCTTGCTGTATTTTCAATGTATTGCCTAACGCATTAATAATGTATTACCATATCACAATAGCTGAAAGTTATTTTGGTAACTCTATTCCAATATAATTTGTTTCTTTTGCAACCCTATGTTTTATTTCAAGCATTTAAAAACATTACTCCGAGAAGGAGTCCATAGACTTCGCCAGACCAGTGAACGTATTCATGACGCAAAAAAAGTTAAGAACGCTTGCTGAAAATGGAAGAGAGAAATGGATAATAGGAGGAGAAGGAGGATGCATCAACACAGGATGTTCTATCATGGGATAAAGAAAAAGATATTTGTTTGCAGATGAGGATGATTCAATAGAGAGGAAGGAAATAGTGATGTAGGAATAGGGAAAATGGCTAAAGTAATGCTCTTGAGAGGGCAAGAGGAGGTGGGTTGAATGCACAAGTGAAGGGGTTGGCCTAAGATAGGAACATGGATCATTTGTGCCCAGTTATAGAAAAGAAGGCAGAGAATCTAGGCATGCTGATGAGACCCTGTTAGGGTTCTCTTCTGATTGCTCCTATCTTTTCATGAAAATAAGAAGCAAAGTCATCAGTTGAGAGTGAGGATAGGCGAGGAGGTGCTAGAGGTTTGAGGAGAGAGCAGAAGGTATGAATGAGATCGTCGTCCAGAAGAGTAGGAGAGTGAATGGACTAGTGAAATGTAGTGGGACTGGTGAATAGTACTGGGGACTCACTCAAGGTTCGTGATCACAAATTTCAAGTGAGTCAGCATGACTGTGTGCCTTACTCTAGTCTCATCCAGCTGCAGCAGTGCAGGTGCTGAGTAGGCAGAGTTGGATACAACCAGGGTTGTGCAGGGAAGACAAAGCAAGAGAATGGTAAGATTGCTGAGTAGCCAATGACTAGAAAATAAAGAGCTCTGATACAGAAGAGGTGAGCATGACCAATCGGATTCACTTTCTTCTTCTGCCTTTCCCTGTCTCCTGCTTTCCCGGGAGTCAAACACAACGAAAAGGAAAATCATCAGGCAGTAGCAGCAGAAGTAGAAGCTGAAAGGCTGGAGAGTGGAGGGGTGGGAGCTTGAGCAAACACAAGTCTTAAGTGGGGTGAAACCAGAGTCAAGTATGAGGTATCAGAAGGAGACCTGGTCCGGTGAACAGTTGAGCACTGGAGGGAAGACCTATCAGCTCCTGCAGCTCAGGGCATGACCTCCTCAGAACTGGTCTCTGGAGCTGTTTTGGACTCTGCATACATACAGCTTTGTGGATAAAAGGACATCCCTTTGTGCTTGGGAGGCAGACCACAAACGTGTAGGTGTGATGACTCTTAAGGGATTAGGCCCTGATTACATCTCACCTGTTTCTGCCTCCTTGAGAAACTGAGTTGCCTAAGTGGTCGCAAAGGTAGCTGAAAAATCAAGTGTGTATTTGCAATCCCTGAACCTTATTTGGCAAATAATTCAAAATTAACCAAAAAAGGTAAAACAGATGGATTCAATATTCTGTCTAAACAAATACTGCCTTCACTTTTTGCTTTTTTTTCCCACAACAACCTGGCTCTGGTCTCTGTCTCCTGGATATTCTGCTGAAGGTAACACCTTCCAATCCAGAGCTTCTGCCACGCACTGTCACTCCATCAGAAGGCTGTCAAGCCACCACAGTACTTAGATAATTCCACTCAGTGTTCCTGTTACCTATGGGGAGGCAAGAAGAGATGGAGCCAAGAGGAGAGAGCATCCTCTAACTACCAGAGGAAAGGGAAAAGTATTTGGAAGTTCCAGAAATGAAATCACTTAGCTGAGTATATTTCAAACATTTTTTTAACTACAACCTACAGTAAGTCATTAATTTTACACTGCGAGCCAGCAAACACAAGCACACACACGCACACACAATTGAAACCTCAGATTCATAACTTTCACTATACGTAGTGTTCTCTGATAGTTTTATATTCTACTTTATTTCAGGTTTTAAAAATGCTGGTCATAATATACTAAATGGATTTAATGACCCACAAATGAGTGTGACCCACAGTTTTAAAATATTAACCTATGAGAATTAGAAAACAAAAGATACTATTGTTTTTGCTCTGTGATAGCATACAAATAATTTTTTTATCAAGATAGAAAATAAATCTCCACAGTTGAAAGGAAGAGGCAAAAATTACCATAGTTTGCAGGTAATGTAATTGTATACCTAGAAATCTCAAGAGAATCAACTAAAAAACTATTATGAACAAAAAGAAAGTTGAGTAATTTTCCCTTACACAAATAATAAACCAATAGATAATAAAGAGGAAAAAAACTTCCCATTTAGGATAAAAACAAAATAAGTAAAATACTTAAAAGAAAATAAGAAATGCCCAGGCCCTATTTGAAGAAAAGCATAAATCTTCACTGATGATCATAAAAGAAGAATTGCATAGTAGGGCATGCATTGCTCTGGGGTAAGAGGACTCAAAATTGTGAACATGTAATTTCCTCATATTAAATTTAATATAATCTAATCAAAATACAAGTAAGACTCTTTGGAGAGAAATTTGATAAAATCATACCCAAATTTACATGGAAAAAGAAACTTGCGAGAAATGCCAAGAAAACTCAGGCAAAAATAATATTGAATGGAGGAAATAACCCCATTAACTATCTAAACGTATCATAAAGCTACAGAAATTAAAAGTTTGATAGCAGCACAGAAACAGACTAAATGGCCATAAATACACAGTTCAGAAAAAGTCTTAAATATATATGGGCATTGTATACAGTAAATGAAGTCCTTCCAAATTGGGTGGGGCAGACAAACAGTAGCCTAATTAATGAAAGATGTTAGGATAGCTGGTTGTCTTGGGGAAGGCAGAGCTGGGGTGGATTTTTCCACTATTTATTATTCCCCTAAAAACTTCCTATACATCAAAGACTTAAATAGCATGAAAATTAAACTAAATAGTGTTAGACTAAAGTACAAACCACTTTAAAATTTTTTCATATGGGGAGCATTGAAGCATGACCCAAATGCTGGACGTCATAAAAATACTTAATAAATTTATCAGTATAAAAATGGAATACACATGATTGCACAAGAGAGCTGCATAAGGATGTTATTTGCAATATTGGCTGTAATATAGAAACACTGAAAACTGCATAAATGCTCATCAGGAGGGACCTGGTGAAATGTATTGTGGCACAACTCAACAGGGGATTGCTAGGTAGCAATTGAGAAGAACGGGGTGGATCTAGATGTACTGACATGGAAATATGTTGAAAGTATATTATTTAGTGAAAGGGAAAGTTCCAGAACATTCTATACATATATATATACATATAATATAAACACACATATATACACATTTGTGTATCTTTCTATATGTAAGTGATATTTACATTACAGTTTATTGCATTATATACAGTGTAATACCATATATTATGTTCTGTAATCTTCTTTCACTTAACAATACATCTTGAATATATATATATATTACACAAGAAAATGTTAGCAGTTATCTCTGGGGATTAGAATTATGGGCCCTCAGATTTTTACTTATCAATCCATACCCTTCTGTACTATTTGAAGTTTGTTTGTTTTATCATGAGCTTTTAAAAAGTAGAAAATGAGGGGCCAGCCTGGTGGTGTGGTGGTTAAGTTTGCGTGCTCCACTTCAGTGGCCCTGGGGTTCACGAGTTCAGATCCTGGGCATGGACCTATACACTGCTCATCAAGCCGTGCTGCGGTGGCATCCCAAAGATAAAATAGAGGAAGATTGGCACAGCTGTTAGCTCAGGGACAATCTTCCTCAAGCAAAAAGAGGAAAACTGGAACACTGTTAGCTCAGGGCCAATCTTCCTCACCAAAAAAACAGGTAGAAAATGAAAATATGCCAGTACCACAACCAAACATGCCATGCTCCCTCCGCCCCCATTTGAGCCAGGCTCTGCTCCTCTTCAGTTATAATATTAAACCTATAAACTCACTTCCTACAGTGGAACTCTCAGGTTATCTGAGGTCACTGCAGTATACTAGCTGGCTACTGACCACAAATTGCTAAGGAACCTCTACTGTGTTTGCTCTGAAAACAGAACCAGTTTACGAGTAATGGTAACTAGTGACTAGAACACAATGTCTGGAAGCCTATTACTAATATTTCTACGGACAAACTAAGCTCTGAAATGGCCCTAAAGCAGCAGATGGCATCAGCTCAAGCTTACCTACAAAATCCAGGTTATGTTTAGTGTGTTCTAATTCTTTCCCAAAGAGCCTGCTTGTTCAGTCTAGTTGGCAATAACATATGTAGTGCACGACACAAGAAAATTTATTTTCAGGCTCACAAAAGGAACACGGCACCAAATTAGTGAAACTCAGGCATCACTAAATTATGAAGTTCAAAGATGCTTCATCGGGGCTGGCTCCGTGGCCGAGTGGTTAAGTTCTTGCGCTCTGCTGCCGCGGCCCAGGGTTCGCATCCTGGGCACGGACATGGCACTGCTCGTCAGGCCACGTTGAGGCGGCGTCCCACATCCCACAACTAGAAGGACCTGCAACTAAGATATACAACTATGTACGGGGGGGTTGGGAAGGTAAAGCAGAAAAAAAAAAAAAAAGAAGATTGGCAACAGTTGTTAGCTCAGGTGCCAATCTTTCAAAAAAAAAAAAAAAAAAAAAGATGCTTCACACCCCGCCTTGGTCCCAGGCAGTCCCTTTGTCATTTTCCCAAATGAAGGCACAGGGCAACAAAGTGGCAATGGGTTTCATCACTCTATGAAACGCTCCAGGCTTTCCTATATTGAGAAGAACTGAGATTTGGAGTTTTTTCTTTAAAAATAATTTTTCAAGTTGCACAGTAGGATGACAAAGGGATGATTTCCACCCGTCCTCAACATTTCCACCAGCTCAAATTGGTAAGTGCCAATCTAAATTTCCATCAGTAAGTTTTAAAAATGAATAGAAAAAAACTGTAGCATACCCATATATTATGCAACTATTTAAAAGAGACACAGCTCTCTATCTATGACCTGGATGCAAGCAAAATGATGAATATGGCACAATCCCGTTTTCTGCAAAAATAAGAAACCAAAAAAATGACAAGGTATATTTGCACAGGATTGAACATGAAAAAATAAGTGGAAAGATAGACACTAGGCTACCAATACTGACTTTACTATTGGAGAAGGTGAAAACGGAAGAAAGCTGGGGAGAGATGGTTAAGTTATGCTTCTATGTATCACTGAGTTGTTACAATAAGCACATCTTACTTTTATAACTTTAAAATTATAAAATAAAGGGGAAAACATTTTAAAAGAAAGTAAAATAGGCCACTGAACAAGGAAACATTGTGAAAGAAAGAAGCTGTGTAAGAACGACAAATATCTACCATACCTAAAGCTACAGATGAGATATGAGGCTTAAATTCTGAAATAAATGCATGGCAGTCCATAAACACCACAAAGTCAGGGGCCTTCACCAGTGGAACTCAAGGTTATGGACACCACTAGAGAATATGTATCTGATATGGGCTGAATCGTGTCCTCCCTAAAAGATATGTTGAGCTGCTAACCCCCAGTGGATCAGAATGTGACCTTTTTTGGAAATATGGTCTTTACAGAGGTAGTCAAGTGAGAATGAGGTCATTTTGTAAGAGGAAAAAATATACACCTTTTCTTTTTCCCTTTGTCATTAGGACCTAGATATTACAAATCTCACAAATGTTGGCATGGAAACTCCACAGATTTCAGACTTCTAGTCCCAGAACTTTAAATACAATAAATTTCTGTTGTTCTAAGCCAGTTTGCGATACTCTGTTATGGCAGCCCCAAGAAACTCATATAATACCCAACAAGGTAAACTAGAAGTCTCAGTGTCTCGATGTGAGCCGTGGGAGATATTTCACACACTTTACGATGCCATCAACAGAATTCTATTCTCTGGTGGCTCTGTGGACACATGCTGCCTCTTCAACAGGACAGGAAAGCACTTTGACTACATCATATTTTATAATGATAGCTCGTACTTCTGGTTACTTACTAAATATTAAACATTGTGCTTTGTGTGCATTATTTTATATAAACCTCACCACAACCCTTGAGGTTGTTAGTTTTATTGTTATTATCATTCTCCTTTTTACAGACGGGGAAACTGTGGCTCAATAAGACTAAGCTACGTGCTCAAAGATCACACAGTCAGCAACTTGGGCTCAGATCTGGGTCTGAGCAACTCTAAGTCCACTCATTGAACTGCTAAACCCACTGCTTCCACTCAGGCTATCCCAACAGGGCGTGGTATTGTGGAGTAAAGGATAAACTTGCAACATTTGGGCTCTTTAATTAACTTGTTGCGACACTTGAAATCAAATCTGCATATCTTGCAATTTTTTTAAATTATAGGGTCACCATGAAAATAACTATATAGAGGGTTTCTTTTTTTTTAATTTATGGAGAAGATTGCCTAAGGTGGTTATCCCTAATAGGTAGCAACCAAATATATGAAACTTCAGTTATGGGACTTGATAAAAAAGGAATTGATTAGGAATATGAAACCTGTAGTTTCATGGCTACAGAATTTGAAGCTGGGACATTCGCCCTGAGGAGGACAATACTGTGGGGGATGTAGATCTCCCAGTTCTACTCTAAAAAGAGTTATGAGGTGAGTGAACAGGAAAGGAACAGCCAAGCCATATTAATTTTGTAAGGTGCCAAGAGAAAAAAATTTTCTGGCCTTTAGGGAAAGAGCAGCTGCTTTGTGGGTTCAACAATTGGAATTTTGGGTCATTGTCCCCAACCAGTGTGTTATAGGGACTCAAGGAAAAATAATGTTTCCTATGTGGAACCAATAATAGTCTTCTCTCTTTGTACGTACTGTCAACTTTGAAAATTTTGGGAAGGTGACAATGGCCAATGAAGTGAGTGTGGCCTCTTGGTTAGATCTGGAGGCCAGAGAGTCAGAAAAGGCCATGTGATGCACAGATGTGCATTCAGTCACATACACAGGTTTTTGGGAGGGTGAAGTGAGCAAAGTATGCAGAGAGCTTTATTTTTTAGTCAACCGTGTACCAGGTACTGTGCTAGGTGCTTAACAGGCATTGTCTCATTTAACATGATACACGTATTATTACTCCCACTTCACAAAGGTTCAAAGGTGTAAGTAACTTAAGAGTGGCAGATCTAAGACTCAATTGAAATCCACATTTACTCTTTTGATACCACATTATATATAGGAATTCAATAATATTTCTTGATTGAGTGTTGATTAATATATGCTATGACTAAACACACGTCTACTATGAATATGGCCAATATACATATATTTGCTCCATGTTTTCAAGGTAAGGAGAACAAGTGATGGTCTCCTTTGTGTAGCTAATAGCAATCTCTGTACCCTCCCAGAATCACCTGGAACGTCACGGGTGGGTGAAAAATAAATATTTGTTGATAGGCTGGTTAACTAAGGTAGAACTCTTAGAACCATTAGAACTGCAAAACATTGTCTTCATTTATGTAGTATTGTTACAGTTTGAAACAAGCCTTTCTTGTGCAGATGGAAGGAAGGTTCTCACGCCAAAGAGATTAAGTTAGAAGTGTTAGAATCAGAGACCTTGATTTAAACCTTTGGCTCTCCTACTTCCCAGCTGTACCCTTAGGTAGGTGACTAATTCTCTAAGCTTCAGTTTCTTCATCTGTCATGAGGCAACTACTATTCTATACATCACAAAGCGTTTCTGGAGTAAAAGTGAGACAATGCATCAAAGCACTCAGCATGGGGCTGAATCAATGGAAATTATCATAAGGTCTAAAGCAACGTCTCTGAACATGTGAAATTTATGCTTCGGTTTTTAGTTTGGGTAGACGTTCCCATTGTAACATCAGATCGGCTTAAATAAGAACTGGTTATTTGAACCTCGAGAAGCAAGTTGTGCTGGTATTAATAAACTTTTGGAAATAATCATTATAAGAGCTGTAGCACGTCACTAGAGACGAATCCATATGCAGATGTAAAATCCATCTTGAATGTAGATGCTGAACTCACTCAAGAAAATTCAAATTATTTTGTATTCATAATATTTCATTACAGATTATTAAAACGTGATGCTAATATGGACATGAAAATTGTTATAAGATTTGAAGAAATACTATTTATTGGGCTGTTAGATATTCTTCATGGTAGCACGTGTTCTTTTATTCAACTGAAATATCAACTCTTCAAAAAGGTGTCCCTTCAAAGAATATGAAATGCCTAGAAAAGGGAGATCTGGATTGCTTTCTGAAAGACTATTATTGTCCTTTTGTTAATTTTTTGGATAAGTGAATCTACCTATTTTTCAAATTCCCAAACTAGTATGGATAGAGTTTACAGGTGCTAATGCAAGAAAGAGCTCTTAAGCCAGCTCTGGAAAACAAAACAAACACTCAGCTTTACCTTAAGAGTCCCAAGATTTGGTCAATTAAGCAATCTGGTCTATAACAAATTGAAGTTGTGGAGTAAAGTACAATTCTTGAATTTTTCTGTGCTATTTGAAAGAGAAATGTAAACAGCTTTTGCAGAGTGCCAGAAAGCCCACGTTAATTTCCCAAGGAATGCAAGTTCAGATAGCCTGCAGTTACTAACCCTTGGCTGAAGAATTCCGAAGAGCAGCCACCTCTGTTTATTACACAGAGAACTGTAGCTTTCTTGAAATGGAAAGTCACATTTAGGCTCTAATGGACATTCAGGGATTGTAGTGCATTCTGCTTTTGCTCACTTCTTCCAGGAATCTTAGCCAAAGACCTCAACCAAAGAAGCATGAAATGGTAGTCAGACCTCCACAAAAGTTCTCTGCAAATAAGTTTGCTTAAATGGCTCCCATTCCACAAAGAAGAGTATAAGACTCTGGGTCCTGTTGTGAAAATGATTGTTGAAAATCAATCATGTTGTTTAACTTCAGCTCTGGGAATTAACGTGCTGTGTGTCTGGAATGTCCTGTGTATCTGATTCCTTGGTTATTTGTGTCTCAACTGCGTCCTTCAGGGATGAAAAGCAGCCTTCCAGGAAGAAGATCTGACACTGGAAAGTGACAGCCTCCTCTTCCTTTCTTCTTTCTCTCCCAGTAATATGTGTTTGGGGAAGTCTGTGGGGCCTGGATCACCTCTTCTTAGGGAAGCAAGATGCCTACTACATCATCAGCTATAAATCAGATTCTCTTCCTGCAGACTAATACGCTTGATCCAACGTGAACCAGAAGAACTGCCACTAAAAACCTCTAAAAGCCCTTCTATGTTTCAGGATTATAAATGTTCTCTGGGTTCTCAAAGTATAAATCACTGAAGATGCTTCAGTTGATTTATGGAGGTCATTTCATGAGAGTACATTTGGTATCTTTATACGTCTCATTGAATAAGGTTTTTTTTGTGGGGATCAGAGGAGGCATTTTCAGAAGAGACATGTGGTAGTCATGGAAAAGGCACAAACTACCTCTCAATCCAGTTCCAGCAATGAATGAATTCCATTCCATACTCAGAGTCTCCCATTTGAAAACCACTGAAATTAACACATTTCAGTAAATTCCTATCAGAGGAGGCCTTGTAAGTGGCTACGTTAGATAATGACCTATATGTCAAGGAGGATCTTTTTTCTTCCAATCCTCCCCCGAAATCTCTTTCTGCCAGTCCCAGGATCAAGTTCTACCATTTTTTAGTTTTTCTTTTAAGTGTTAGAGTTTCGTTTCATTTTGCCTTGATCATCCAGAACTCCTTATGAAAACACAAAGATCTGTGAAGGGCACTACATGAGCCTTTTTCAGCTATCAAACACACTTCCCAGCTACACGGGAGTTAAGAGCCTGGAGATGAAAGAGGAAGGTAAACAGAGGGACCTGAGATGCCAGGGCCCCCCAAAAGGAAGGAAACATTTCTTAGTTGATTTCTATTTTCTTTGTAGGATGCATAGTATGCTACACATACTATGGAGAAGATAAACAGGATATTCTGGAATGGCCTCAGCTCAGAAGTCAGAGAAAAAACTTGGAGGCCTTATAAAGAACCAATGCATCATCTCTGCATCTATAGTCTGGGGAATGCTATGCCAGGGGTCGTTCATGATCCCCCTTTCTTTAGACAGTAGATATATGTTGACTTGCAGAATTTGCAATAAACAATGGAATCTTATGTCATGGTGCCATATCTGATGACTGCTAAATGGCCCCTGATGTAATGGTCAAATTCCAAAGTCTGACTTCCAAATGACAGACAGAAGCACCTCATTTCAATGCTGGAGGACAGCTTAGAGAGCATCTAGTTCACTTGCCAATTTAAAAATTGAATTCTATCTAAATAATAAATGCCAAGTCGTTCTCTAGTCTCTGCTTGAACACCTGCAGGGCTGCGGAACTCATCAATTCAATTTTAAGAAAGTTCTGAAATTTTATTCTTATGTTTTATGAAAATCTGCCTCCCCGAGACTTCTATCCATAGGCTCTAATCCAATACCCTGAGTTCCCACAGAACAAGATAGACACACATGACAGTCACTCAAACATCTGAAGACAGCTGTCACGTCTTCTGAGTCTTATGTACCAGAAATGGTGAATAACAAACACACTGCCTTGGATTTAAAGAAATTCTAACACATTCTCAGCAAATGTGAGTTAATAAGGAAAGTAACAGTCGTGTCTGAGATTCTCAAAGCATACAAATGTGCTGATATGGCCACCTGGACAACCATGTCAACTGTGTCCAGCAGATATAGATATATAGAATGTACCTGCCTATCTGAAAGGTACTGGGAGATATTCAAATCATTCTTAACTGTTTATTTCTTCTTTTATAGCTATATATTTGCATCTTCTTTCGAGAAGGAATACGAAACAGAGCATTTTGAAATCTTGGACCCAACTTAACTAGCCTCTGACTGGTTATATAAAACCCTCCCCAAAGTTTCCATTTCTCAACTGTGTCTTTCCAGAATGGCATTGTGTCTGAGTACAGAAGTGGGGCTAGCAAAGAATGGAACCTGCTCCCTTGGGTATGGATGGGCACAGGGTATCATTCATTGATGTTTAGAAATTCATCCGTTTTACTTTCACCTTAGGTTGGATTTCGATAAGTAAGACCTTTTCTATCATTTCAGAGTTTTACCTTAATGTCAGAATATGAGTAAGATTAAAATACTGTTTGAAAAAGACGTTTGAAGTATGAGTAGGGTTGAACTACCACTCTTCCTCTCCCACAAACAAAAATAACAATAATCTGGAATTCTCTTGCACTTGGAGAATGATGGGGAAGGGAAAGTAACATAGTTGCAAAAACAGCCCTCGATGTCCCACACTGTGGTAAATACAATGGAAGGAGTCAAGGATTGGAAGTGGCCATGTTTTCCGTGAGAGGAGAATTGTATTGGGAGCCAGGAAACAGATTCTTCCTCAGCTCTGCCATACTAGCTTTGAGAGCTTCACTGGATCTCCTCACATCTCACTGCTTTGTATATAAAATAGACATAATACTTTCCCTATATACTTCCCAAGATTACTCCTAAGAGAATCAAAAAAGCTAGTCTATATTGTTGCAAGATATTCATCTTTTTGCTGTTCTTTTTCCCCTTTCCTGTTGGAGCCCTTTCCCCCCCATCAGTGGCATTTACAATGTCTCAAGGGGAATTAAGAACAGCATGCAAAAGGCAGGAATGCAGCGAGAAAAATGAGTCTACACTCAGTTTTGACTTCCAAAATAGATTTTTTTTTTTTAAATTACATGAGAAACAACAGCTTTGAAAGCCAAAATGCTTATTTTGAAGCAGTGGATTTGGCTGAGAGAAGAAAGTGCCCTTGAGAATCAAAGGGAAGATCTTCAAGGAGTAGGCCGGAGGAAACCAGACGGTCACCTGGATTTTGAGGGTGAGGGGAGGGAAGAGTAGGACAGGGCCTGACCTTAGAGGAGGTTTTGCAGGGGGCCTCAGACAAGGGGATCAGGTCTGAGGGTCCACTGGAAATAAATGGAAATGGCCCAGGACTTTCCTTGAACAAATGACAAAGTCCAGAAGCCTCAAGACAAAGCACCATCCATTACCATTTATGTGATCATGGTAGGTGCCCTAGGCTGAACTCTTCTCTCCGGCAGGTGAGGAACTTCCACCCACAGCTGTGGGTACCTCACCTGGGGAGTTAGCCAACCAAAGAGACTACCCAGGACCCAACAACTTGCTGAGCCCCTTCCAAACTGCTCCGGGTGAGCACCCCTCTTCACAATGACCCAGGCCACTTACCAGAAGCCTTCACTACCAACTCATCCAAAAGAAAATTGATGGGTCTAGACAATGGTGAAACGCACCCTGTTATGATATAAAAGTACTTAGGGAAAGCAAAAAATTACCATACAAATGTAAGGAATTAAGAAGCAAATGAAATTCCTTCTCTCATTTCATTCACTTCAATTCATTTCTTAAAGTAAAAAAGCCTAACTTCTTAGATAAGATTAGCTGAGAAGTATATCAAGTCTTATATCAAATAATCTGTCCTGCCCCTGAATTATACTCTTGTTAGTTTTGAAATTGATCCAGAAAAAAAACTGTTCCAGTCTAATAAAATTTGCCCAAATAATGATTCCTAATCCATCCACACGATTGGTTTATATATATATATATATACACACAAACAAAAAGCAAATTAATAAGCAATGGAATCCAGTTTTTTCCCTAATAGGAATGGTTCTTTCTGGTTAATGTGATATTTATAAACAGTGTTCTGAGTCCTTACTCTGCACACAGGACATGTAAAGCACAATGTGCTGACCTCAAACCACACAGCATGGCCACACACAAGGGCCTTCTAAAATCTAAAGAATCTCCCCAAAAAGCAGCCTCTGAATTTAAGAAGGATTTAGACAGAAAAATGTGCAAGTGGTACCAGAAGAGAGAAATGTCGTGAACAAAGGTGAAAAGGCAGGAAACGGATAAGTGTTGAGGGAATGGAAAGTTTCAGCTAAACTGCTTCTCCTCTTCTCGGCTAGGAGGCCAGACATCTGACCACCGACTCCTTCTGACTTGGGGAAAATCTGAGTGCTGGGAGTGTCTCTGGGGCATCCAGAGACCTGGGAGATACAGGCTTGAATTTAAGTCTCTCAGGTTCAGCATTTACTAACTGTTGGGCTTTGGGCAAGATATTTGTCCTATCTGAGCTTTGATTTCTTCATCTGTAAAATGGGCAGCACACTATTGCCACCTAACTCACTGGATCCTTGAGGTGCAAATTCTTTGTCAACCATAAAGCATAAAGAAGACAAGGGAGGATTGTTGGTATTAACTGTTTAAATTGGGAATAAAATTCCTTTGCCAAATGCCTGTGTTTCTAATGGTGGTGTGATTACAAAGGATCTTAGGAGAGAGATGTGAGGATGAATTATTTCATTATTGTCCCCATAGCCACAGCACTCTTCTTTGGGTAGTCAAAATGGACTAGGAAGTCAGCTCAAGCAGAGTCTCTCTTTCCAATAACTCCTGGTCTGGCTTGGTTCATTTTATATATTTCCTTGGAGGTACTAAATGGAAATCTACTTTCTAAGTGCTGCTTGCTCATCCAGAAGAATTCTTTGTGTCTTAAATAATAGCATGAGAGAGTCTAATACTTTTAGAATAAGGTTTCCTTTAGTCCACAACCTAGAGTTTCTAAAAATAAAACACCAGTTATGTTTATAAATCCTCTTCAAAGGATCTGGGTAATTAGTCATTAGTCACAGCACGCTTATGGAAGGAGCCGATAGATTATTACATCAGGTTATTGTTAGCAAAGGCCTATTTGAGCATTCTGTATGCCCAGTTCTGTGCCATGCACTGTGTAGGACTTTAAAAGATTTGTAAGCACTGAATTGATCACTTTAAAATGGTTCATTTATGTTATCTGAATTTCATCTCAATAAAAAAATGGAGAAAAAATTATAAGACTAGCACCTCCCCTCAAGAAGCTTATAGTTGTGGTCTGATCAAGATGACAAGACTAACCTTCACTGATCCAACAAATATTTCCTACGTGTGTGTTTCTTTCTGGGACTACACATAGTATCAAGCAATGTACAAACCATGCAAAGCACATAAAGGCCGGGGCTAAATTGTGTCGTATACGAAAAATTAACCTCTGGAATTAAGGGTGATAAGATGAATGCTGGCTTCTTGGAGGAGGTAGAACTGTTCCATCCATGAAAGAGAGTATTATGGGGGGAGTGCAAACTGGTGCAGCCACTATGAAAAGCAGTATGGAGTATCCTCAGAAAATTAAGAATAGATCTACCATATGGTCCAGCTATCCCACTGCTGAGTATTTATCCAAAGAACTTGAAAACACAAAGGCATAAAGATACTTGCACCCCTATGTTCACTGCAGCATTATTCACAACAGCCAAGACTTGGAAGCAACCTAGGTGTCCATCAAGGGGCAAATGGATAAAGAAGACGTGATATTTATACATGATGGAATACTACTCAGCCCTAAGAAATGATGAAATCCGGCCATTTGTGACAACATGGATGGATCTTGAGGGTATTACGCTGAGTGAAATAAGTCAGAGGGAGAAAGTCAAATACCGTACAACCTCACACATAAGTAGAAGATAAAAACAATGACAAACAAACATATAGCAATGGAGATTGGATTGGTGGTTACCACAGGGGAAGGGGGAAGGGAGGAGGGCAAAAGGGGTGATTAAGCTCACATGTGAGGGGATGGACTATAATTAGTTTTTGGGTGGTGAACATGATGTAATCTACACAGAATTCAAAATATATTATGATGTACATCCGTAAGCTATATAATGTTATAATCCAATGTTACTGCAATTAAAAAATAAATAAATAAACAAAATTTGAAAATAAATAAATAAATAAAACCACAATGAGATATTAAAAAAAACGAGTATTATGAATAGAGTAACAGATGAAAAAGAGAGCTTTTAGGCAGAAAGAATGAAAAAAAGGTAACCCAAAAAAGTGACTCTGAGCATGGCATAAATGCTGGACAGCAAGGAATTCACCCAGATTTCAATGCTCTTCTTTTCTGATTTTTCTGATACTGCTGCAAGAAATGCTGTTTGGAACTCACCAAGCCATTTAACAGTTATTCACAAGATGAAGAAATACTGACTTTGGGATAGTTAGATGGATTCGCAAGTGCCTGAACGATCACAGGATGCCTATCAATGTACTAAATATCAGACAGGAGGATGGTTTCTAGTACTGTGCTGCTGGTTCCAAAATGTGTCCTGCCCAAAACCTCATTATCAGAAACTTGGCTGAACACGTAAATGGCACTGACGATCAAATTTACAGTTGACTATGACATTGGGAGATTCATACACAAGATGACAGATGGAAAATCCATAAAGAATTCTTCTGGCTGAAATGATGGCCAGACTGGACAAGAAGAAATTTAACAGAGGTAAATGTACTTATTTCTGGGGGGAAAAAAGCCTACCCAAGTACAGTTATGTGAGGCATGACTTAAAATTAGTACAAATAATAATTAACAGGACTTGTGGTTTTAGTTGGCTATAAAGTTAATACTAACCATGTCAGCCCCAAAAGCTAACATGAGCTTCACTTCCAGGTGCCTCATGCTGGAGGAACAGTGTCAATAGGGAGAGTACCCAAAAGAGAACCTGAAGGGCAAGAGATTTTTGAGGATCATTTGAAGAAACTGGTTATGTTTCATTTGGGGAAGACAACACATGGTAACCATGTACAAATACTTAAAGATTAGCAGATGAAAAAAGGGCAAAACTAAGGCCAAAGGACAATTATTGTAGAAACTGTGATTTTACCTGTCTTCAAGAAAGACTTTTCTAACAGTTAAAGTGTATGAAAAGAGAATGTACTTCCATAAGTTGCCTGTCACTAAAGTGTTAAAATTGCTCCTGAGTGACAGTTTGTGTGGAACATTGATCTTCAGATAGATATAGGATTAGACTTTCCAAGGTTCTTTTCTGTGCTGAGTATCTATAATTCAAAGAGATCTAGAATGTAGTAGAGTCAAAAGTTAGAGGTCTTCAGGTCTGATCTGGAGGATAGGAGAGAGTCAAGTATTAAGCAGGAGAGAGCCAGGATAGCAGGCGTAACTGAAGACAGTTCTAGCAGGAGCATATGGCATGGAAAGAAGACAGACCAGAACCCAGGAAGTCAGAAATGGGGCTGTGGCAGTAACCCAGTAGTGAGGCAACAGGGTCTAGAACAGGTCAATATTAATAGGAATAAGAAGGAAATGGCATAATACATAATACATGAAAAGTTGTCAGGATTTAGTCATCAACTACCTATGGGAGTCGGAGTAAAGGCATAGGCTTACTTGGGGTACTGGAACTGAAGTGATAACAAGATACTCAAGTGGAAGTATCTGGTAGGCAATTGGAGCTGAAGTACTAGAGACTGGATGATAAATCAGAGATAAAGATAAAGATTTGAGATTTATTGAAATAAAGATGATGGCTGAAGCTATGAAAGAGAGGAGCTCTTCAAGGGAGAAGATAATAGAAAAAGATCAGAGTCTAAAACAAATCTTAGGAAAGAGCAAGTGTTAGAGACTCCAACATAGAAGAGAAGACAGCAAAGGTGTTATAGGAGGCATCAGAGGAGTAGAAGACCCCAGACCATGTGTGTCATGAAAACCAAAAAGGAAAGATATCCAGGAGGGGGAGCAACTGTGCCTAACACAGCTGTCCTGGGGGGTCCAAGATCTGACACTCCAAGATCACCAACAGAGGAAGAAGCAGTTTATGGTGGAGGAGCCACCCATTTTCTCACACTACAACAGCTCTGCTCCCCATAGAATTTTCCTCCACTATTACCCCTTTCTGTTTTATAGCTGTAGGTTCCAGTTAGACACACACATACCCATTCGACAACAACAACCCACTGTCTGAGTTGTAGGTTTGGGGACCCTAAGCATAAGCAAAATAAGCCCAAGTTAGACTATATCACATTCTCCACTGAATGGAACCATTTTATCAGGTTACTGTAGAGAATTACCAATTTAAGAAGTTTTAGATTCATCTTGTACTCATGAGGCAAACCAGTAACAGAACCAAGCCCTGAAGTAAGCAGTCCTGCCTTTCAGATTGTTATGGACTGAACTGTGTCCCCCCCAATTCATACATTAGGGTCCCCCTAACCTCTACTGTATTTGGAGATAAGGCTTTTAATAATGAGGTAATTAAGGTTAACTGAGGTCATAAGGGTGGAGCAACCCTAATCCCATAGGACTAGTGTCCTTGGAGGAAGAAGAAGAGACACCAGGAAGGCACCAGCACAGCAGAAATGCCATGTGAGGACACAGTGAGAAGATAGCCAGCTACAAGCCAGGAAGAGAGGCCAGACAAGAAACCATCCCTGCTGGCACCTTGATCTTGGACTTCCAGCCTCTGAAACTGTGAGAAATAAATTTCTGTTGTTTAAGTGGTATTTTGTTATGGCAGGCCAAGCAGACTAATACACAGATCATGGGCCTACTTCAGATCTTGCTTCTGCTCCATGGTCAGTAACCTGGACATTGTTTAACATCTTTGCCTAGTGTCTCAATCACTCACTGAGACTAAGTTCAATATTTATTGGAAGTTTTACTAACAGAGAAACTCATACTTCGAGCACCAAGTAATTTCCTGCAGGTGCCTCCATGAATTTGTGTGTCAAAACAATTTCTCAACTTTCCCACCAAACTGAAAGTTCAACAAAAGGAAAGCCACATAGGATAAGGAAAAATCCTCAGGTTTTGAAGACAATTTTATCCCAGGACTACCTCTTACAGGGTGGCCTTACACAGAGGTAGAAGAGCAGACATATGGTTGGTAACTTAAGGAATTTCAGAAAGCCTCCTCTCCTGCATAAACTTGGGCATATGTGTCTGTACCTCAGTTTCCCCAGCTACAAAATGAAGATAATGACAGTACTTAGCCATAAGGTTGTTAAGAAGAATAAACAAGTTAATATGTGTAAAGAAGTTAGAACAGTGCCTGACATAAAGCACCATATAAATATTAGCTATTATTATTGCTATTGCTGCTGTTGTTATTATTACTGTAAAATAGCTCCCCAAGGAGGCTTCAGTGACCAACCTTCCTGGTTTGCCTGAGACTGAGAAATTTTGCAGGACTCAGGTAAACCCAGATTGGGTCACTCTAAGAGAGCTCAAATTCCTACATTGTTCACTTCACTGAAGGTTACTATTGAGATACAAGTGTTAGAGAGTGGTTGGGTTGCTTTAAACCATTATCATTCCTTAATACTTTACAGTTAGATCATCAACCTAGCTGGCAAAATTCTGAGGACACGAGCCATGTGACAGATAAGTTCTGATGGGCGATCAGCAGTCAGAAAAGATCAGAGCTTCAGGGTGTGTCTCCACCGGCCAAGTGCTCCAGCAGGGCCCCAGGCATCAGGCAGAATGTGTTGGGGAAAGGAGGCCAGCAAGCCAAATGGGGAGGAGAGAGAGAAGGAAAGAATCAACAGTCCCAGAGAGATGCTGTTTCACCCTCACGATTTTATCAGAAACCATCTGTAGGTGGAGGGTATTTTACCAGATCCTAAGGATCTCTTCTATAGATCCTTATAAAAGGGAGATTATGACTCTGAAGGACTGGTCATTCTGAGTCCCTTAGAAAACAAAACTGAGTAAACCTGGGGCCCTGTGCCACAAATCCTGGTGTGACATGTGCTCGCAGCCTGAGATTTGATTTTTGTCCAATCCCCCAAGGAGAGAGGCCGGATGAAAATATTCTGTATGTGGCCAATGTGAAGAAAAGAGCAGTCATCAGAAAAAGCAACCCAGCTGAAAAGAATGGATTCAATCGGATCTCCAAATGTGCCCTCTACAGCCAGCAGGAGGTGCTATGAGCATGGTCATGTCATCCCGGAGCACGGGCTCACGCAGGTGAGACACCAGGGAAGGAGCTCTGCAGGTGTGTAAACAGGCGACAGCCGGGGCTTGCCTTTCAAGACTGCTGCTCTGTAAACCTGCAAGATTGCGGTTCTGGCACTGCCGCCGGCAGAGAGAATCACCTGGGGAGCTTTTTAACGATGGTGCTCCTTGCTGCCCCTAGTGGATCCTGAGAGAGCTTCCATAAACTGCATTCCTAACCAGCCTCCCAGGTGACTCTACTGCAGAGGGGTCTGTGGAGCGTACTTTGAGAAGCCCTGCTGCAGGGGTTCTGGATCACGCAGAGACTAAACAACTTTAGAAACGGTTCCCAAGTGGCCTGAAAATGTCTATGCACCTTCCAAAGGTGCTTCTGGAACCATGTACTGCAGGACTCCCGTGGTAAGGAGAAGGTTCTTTGATTTGCAAAAGGCCGTGAGGTCTTCTGGTTCTGGTAGCAGAGGTTTCCAATTGGGAGTGAGCACTCCAGCTCCACTGCCCTTCCCCGAGCCCGGCCAGCACTTTCTGCAGGCGCCCGCCCCAACACAAAGCAGAGAGACAGAGGAGATCACAGTTTTAGAGTTATGAGAACGTCAATTTGTTGGCTGACTAGTCCCGGATTTACAGAAACAAGCAGCAGTAGCCTGAAAAAGGAAGAAAAGGCCAATGAAAGAGTGCAGAAGTGGTATATTGAGGAATCTTTTCTTGGCTGGGGCTGCCGGAGGTAGATGAGGGCATTCTGATGCTCCACTTAGGAGCTCCGGCCTCTAGGAGACCAATGACTCACTCGGAGGCTTTCTTGGGCCATCGGTTTTTGGCAGGCATAAGGCAATGTGGGTATGGATGATAGTGTCATTAGTGCCTTTCTTGCATTTAGACTGGCTACTTAAAAACCCCTTACGAGAAACTAGGAATGAACCGGGTGTCATTTTCTCTGTAGAGACCTGAATTTAAAGCACCTTCTAGCCCCACACCAGCATTTCCTAAGAGGGCCTTTTCCTGTTTAGCTGCAGAGCCAGAAGGAAGCAGCATTACCTAGCAGCTGCTTGCAAGGTGTAAATTATATAACGTGTGCTACAGAAGCAAACGGCAGACGCTTACGCTGGGCAGAAGACAGCCACTCCCAGATCTTGACTGTCCCTTTTTGTGCTCTGACCAAAGGTCCCCAAAACAGACTAAGAATGATGGGACTAGTGGACACAGCTATTCCTGCCAGGTGTCTTCTACCCTCGGGGATTTGGAAAATACTAGCTCTCCTGCCTCTGGCCACAGTGCAGAATGGACGCGGGATGGGGTGGGATCAGGGAAGCATTCATCCCAAGACCCAAAGCTGCTCACTCCTCCAGCCTTTCTCCCTTCACCCCTCTAATATACAAGCACATGTTTTAATGTAACAAGTTTGAAATTTGTAGAAGACATGGCTACATGTTTTTGAAGCTAGGTGTCACTGGTGTCTGCACCCTGCCTTCTCTGGTTTTATTCATTCCCCCACCTCTTTTATCCACTCTCCTTTTTATCTTTTTTGTCTTGTTCTTTGCCTCTGCTGCCTTCTTCTTTCCTCTTCTTGCTTTTCTCTTCCCTTCCTCCCTCGTGTGTCCCTTCCTCCTTCCTTCCACCCTTTCTTTCATTCAACTAACATTTATTTGATATCTATGACCTGTCAGGTAGTAGGAAAACAAAAAGAAAAATGCCATCCTGACCTAAAGGAGATGACACTTACTCAGTCAACACCTATTTTGAGAGCTCCTTTGTGCCAAGCATTGTGGCAGGTGTTTCAGACACATGATGAACTAAACACAGTAATGGTTCCTGCCCTCGTGGAGCCAAGAATATAAAGCAGCAATTAAAATACAGTAGAGAGTCCCAAAAGTCCAGACTAGGCAACTCTGAGAGACTTCTGTCAGGACATGATGTTTGAGCAGAACCTTGAAGGAAAGGTAACAGCCCTGTGGGCAAAGGCAAGAAAGGATGTAAGAGCATGACCCACTTGGGGACCAACAAGCAGGTGATGTGGTCCAGGTGTGAAGGTGCCTGTAGGAGACAGGGAGAAGGTGAAGCTAAAGACCCCAGCAAGGGCCAGGGCTTAAAGGTCTTGATGTGCCAAGGAAAGGAATCTGCAATGTATTCTGCAGGCCTTGGCAAACCATTTAAGGATTTTATACAGGTGAGTAACAAGATGAGATGTGCATTTTAAAAAGATAATTCCATGGGGCTGGCCCCGTGGCCAAGTGGTTAAGTTCACGCACTCCGCTGCAGGCGGCCCAGTGTTTCATTGGTTCGAATCCTGGGCGCGGACATGGCACTGCTCATCAAACCACGCTGAGGCAGCGTCCCATATGCCACAACTAGAAGGACCCACAACGAAGAATATACAACTATGTACCAGGGGGCTTTGGGGAGAAAAAGGAAAAAAATAAAATCTTAAAAAAAAAAGATAACTCCAGCATTGGCCGGGTGGCATAGTGGTTAGGTTCACGTGCTCCACCTCAGCAGCCCAAAGTTCATGGGTTCAGACCCCAGGCATAGACCTACATGCCACTCATCAAATCATGCTGTGGCAGTGTCCCACATACAAAATACAGGAAGACTGGCACAGATGCTGGCTCAGGGCCACACTTGTCCTCAAGCAAAAAGAGGAAGATTGGTAACAGATGTTAGTTGAGGGCCAATCTTCCTCACCAAAATAAATAAATTAATTAATAATAAAAAATGAAAAGATAATTCCAAGAGCAAACCACTTGGAGGGAAAGATTGGAAAGGGACAACAGCAGAGGGAGAGAAACCAGTGAAGAGATTATCTCAATAATTCCAGTGGAAGGTGGACTGGGGAGAGAGAACAACTCTCTGTTTCATACATATACCACCATTTTTTTTTATTACTCAACATTGGTCTCTAGAAGACATCCTATCGTACATTTTTAGTCTTATTCCAAGATGTGTAGACTTTCTGTAGAGACAGAGCCATAGGTCCTTTCCTGTCTTCATGATGTCCACCCAAGTTCTCTATCAAAACTAATGACCCTGCTTCAGCCCCTGCGGAAAACAGTTTGGCAGTTCCTCAAAAAGTTAAGCATAGAATTACCATATGACCCTGCAATTCCACTCCGAGGCATATACCCTCAAAGAATTGAAAACAGGTACTCAAACAAATACTTACACAAAAATGTTCCTGGCAGCAAAAAGTGGAAATGGCCCAAATGTCCATCAATGGATGGATGTGGTATATCCATGTAATGGAATATTAGTCAGCCATAAAAATGAATGAAGTACTGAAACAGACTACAATATGCAGGAATCTCAAAAACATTACAGTAAGTGAGAGAAGCCACACACAAAAGGTCACATATTGTATGATTCCATTTGTATGAAATATCCGGAATAGATAAGTCCATAAAAATAGAAAGTAGACTGGTGGATGCCAAGGGTGGGAGGAGGGAGGAGTGAGTGGGGAATAACTGATTAGTGGGTACTGGGTTTTATTTTGGTGTGAAAATGCTTTGGAACTAGATAGAGGGATGTGTTGCGAAAACATTATGCATGTACTAAATGCCACCGAATTGTTCACTTTAAAACGGTTAATTTTATGGTATGTGAATTTCACCTTAATTAAAAAATTTTTTTTTAAACCTAATGACCCAATTTCACTCCTCTCTTTCTCCAACCCTCTTCCCCCGATAATCAATCTCTTGATGACTGAAGTGTTACAAGGCTGGAGTTGACCAGAGCAAGCCCTCCAGCGTTGGCACACAGCCACAGAGGACCACATTTTTCAATCTCCCTTAAGGATGCAGAGAGCTTAGAGAAGAGCCAGTAGAAGCAGGGAAGTCAGCTGGAACAGGTTTCAGTTTGCTCCTTTGAGTGGTAGAATCTGATCATTTAAGAGAAAGAGATATATCACAAAACAGGGCAACCGGATGAGGTCCACACTTGGGAAGAAAGCTTGGGTCCCATGGCAGACGCAGGCACAGCAGGCTTCGGTGAAGTAGCTCCAGAGACACTTGGAGCCTGCAGTGTTTGGCTTCTGCTGCGGCTGCGCCTCTGTTTCTTTCTACTAGAAAAGACTAATGAGGAGACTGGAGTGCTGTGCACAAGGAAGCTGATTAAACCTCCCTCCTCCAGTCCTCGAGAAGGAGGCATTCTGAGAGTCCTCATCTAGTAAACAAAGCAGCAAGACGTTACTTCGGCGTCCTGAGAACTGAAAAAAGACTTCCCAGGGCTTGCAGAGGAGCAATGCCTGGCGGCTCTGGGTATGAATGTGGATCCTGCCATGGACTGTGTGACCGAGGGCAGGCTTTTACCCTCTCTGTGCCTGTGTCCTCATCTGTAAAACAGGGCTAATAACACCTACCCCATCTGCTCTTTTGAGAATTAAATGATATACATCATGTGAAGTATTCAGAAAGTGCCGGGCGATATTCAAACTATTTGATAACTGGTGTGATACCAATCCCAACTAATCAAAATAATGCTGAAATAAACAATGCAATCAGAATGGACACCAGCCAGGTCCTGCCTGCGTGCTGCACAAATAACATACAGATCGGCCCCGAAATAGTCATGGTGCAGACTAAGCCTTCAACGGAGGGTAACTATTATTTGAAGAGAGAGCTAGAAATAGGATTCTAGAGGCCATCGTTTCTGCAAAACACAAGCCACTCTTGGATAGCTCTAAGTGTAAGATTGACCAAGGCAAGCACAGGCTGGAAAAGATCTCTGAAGGTCCCCCTTACCCAGGAGCCTCCTCCTTCTCCTGTCCCCTTACCACACCCCACTTCTGCAGACAGGTGATCTCCACGGAGGATGGCAAAATGGATCCTGTTTCCCAGACACTCAAAAAGAAAGCACAAAGGAACTGCAAATATGCACGAGATATATTTAAAACTGGCTAATAATTTGCCTTAGAAGTCTGGAGGCTCTGAATAAAAGGACCTCAAAAGCCGCTAGTCCAGGACTTAAAGGGCTGCCCCGGAAGGAGATGGCAGCTTGCACCAGAATGCAAATCAATGCCCTGATTCCTTCATCGAAAAAGGATTGCTACAGGGGGGAAAATGTCAGCTGAACTAACAGCATGTTTAGGGATGTAGTTGATTCACATTCTGGCATTGTTACTCAAAAATATTTGAAACATTTATATTCCTAGGAATAGGGTGTAAATTTCAGGGAATTGTGTGAGAAGGATGAAAACAGTTTCTGGCTTTGCTCAACATTTTGCTAGCACAGTCTTCAACTGCTCAGACCTGGTTGAATGAACAGCTGGATGAGTGAGTGAATGGCTTGTGGAGAAGAGAGGACTGGGTGCGTTTAGAAAAGAAACTGAACGTTAGGTGGGGTATTGGAATGCAGTTTCTGCCCTAAACTTAAGAAAATTAGGGATGACTCAGATGAGACGAAAGATTCTGCCCTGACACAGGAAACGTGCATTAAGAAGCTTGGTCATCAACAGTAGGAACTCAAAAAGGGAACACGTGCAGTAATGTGAGACCACCATGTCCCCAGGGTTCCTCCAGGTGGACAGGAAGCTCCACCTTGAGAGGGAGTGGTTCCCTCCTGCCCACAGGATAGGACCAAACACCTCAGTCCCCACAGCCATGTGCTATCACCAGCAGGTCCCCATCCTTATTACTCTGCCAATACTTTGCTTATTCTTTCTCTTGCTGTTCTGTTTCTTCATTCGATCTCTCATGCCCTCCCTTCCAGCCACCATAACCCCTCACTTCCCTGTTTTAGGAAGAGGATCTCAGTCAGACACTTGCATTCGAATCCTGGCTCCACCAATTACTAGCTGCGTGACCTTGGACAAATCACTTAACATTTTCTATGCCTAGAAAATGGATGAGAACAGTCATAAGGGTGTTGTGAAAACTAAGGGAAAGAATCCATGTGGAGCACTCAGAACAATTTTGGTTCAGAAGACATGGTAACTATTATCATGGCTACATTAGTCTGGTTTAAATACTATTACTTTTATGAAATTGTAAGTATATATATACTAATTCCATGCCTCCAAAGTCTTTTTATAATTCCCACTTCCTTTTGTACCTATGTTTAGACTCTATACCAAACCTCTTGAATCTGATTTCAGTCACCCTAAGTAGTGTTCCGATTAATAATAATAATAATATCTAAACTTTATTGAACTACTGTGTGTCAGGAACTTTATTTAAGTCTTTACATATGTTGTCTAAATTGATATCACCACAATAACCACGTAAGGACATTATCATCCCCATTTTACTGGTAAGGAAATAGACTCAAGGAGGTAAATAATTTGTCCAAATCCAAACAGTCAATAAATGGCAAGTACTGTGATGAATCCAATTCTTTTTGTAAAAATAAAGCCTATCCCATTATTCTATGCTCTATCCTGGTTGTCTCATATGCATGGATCTGGGTCTCCTGACTTTAAGCATTTTCATACTGGGTACATCTTCTATTTCTATTACTGTTATAAGAGCTGACACCCTTAGCATGGTGTTGGACATGCCATAGGTACTCACTACCTGTTCGTCTAGATGCTCAGAAAAAAACAGATCTGTAAACAATTCTTTGGTAATGTTCTGATTTATTTACCAGCCCTGTCCAAAGGCTGCCAATAGATAGGTCTAGGATTAACTTACAAAGCCGATGCCTTCACAACGAATTCCATCTGTTTGTTGAACAAATATGTCAATATATTTGCACAGTAAGAACTTAAAGAAGTCACCCAGATGACCCCTGTTTTTACCTGAATGATCCTGGAGATCCAAGGAGACATTCCTTTGGAAAGGATCTTCCATGACTCTACTTACTACAACTGTGACCACGCGAATCAGTGTGGCCCTGCAGTAACAAGTAAGAGCCACAGCTTCACTACAATGTACAATTTGCTTCTACAACCCTCAGCAAGTCCCTCATTCTAAACCAGTGGAACAGCTGCTGTCCTAGTCTGTAATTCTTTTCAACATCACACAAAGATTAAGGCTATGAATTAAGAGAGTAATTTTATTTAGGCAGAATTATTTCCAGGGAACTTTTCATTACTACCTCATAAACAAAGAAGTGGGGTGATTTGTTTAATAGTCTCATCCACAGAGAAAACTGAAGAGTAGGTCGTATAGAAAAATGTTTGAAATTTTTATTGCCAAGTGCCAGATAAACTGAAATATCTTTATTCTGCTTCAAATTATTACACCTTTCTGTCTGATTTCCTACAATTATTTGTTGTTGTTGTTTCCATTTGGCTTTAGAGATTAACATGAGAAGGTCTATTGTGTGGGGCTCATTCAAAGAACTGACCTTGTTTGCGAAGTCACAGAAATTGCGGATATGACCATCACAGACATAATGGCTCTGATAATGATAGAGTTGCTGAATTATGAGCTGAGCCTCCAAATAAAAGAGAGGAAGTTGCAAGGATCCTATTTTCAAGACAATGTCCCTGAACGTGTCCTTGCAAATGAGAACAAGTAAGAAGAAATGAAGAGAATATATGATGTCCAGACAGGATTATTTCTAAATAGAATGCCGTTCAGCATTTTCTGTGACGAGTCAGCAACTCTTTAAACGAGCCCCTCACAATTTCAGAGCTGCACTTGGTTTAAGTGACAACTCTCATCATGTCCTCAATGATTGGTGCAAACCAGTCCCATTTTGCTATGCATTGAGAACATCAATGTCTCAGAGGCTTTGAGTTATAGCATCCATTCACTCATTCAATATTAATTTGTGTGTCATCGTGCTACATGTCGTTCTAATTCATCTCTCTTACCTTGCATAGTTGGAGTTGAGGGAAGGGAGGCATAAAAGAATGGTAGGACTTGATCCTTGCCCTCCAGCATCTTATATTTACAGAGATAAGACACAGATACATGAAATAGTGAAGAAGCCATATGAGGCTGCAGGTGATTAATGGCCAGGTGAGTAGGGTAGATGCTACTAGGTGAATTCAGAAGAGTTTGGAAACACTGAGAAGAGTCCCATAGAAGAAGTGGAATCAGAATTAGACCTTGTGCAATGTGAACAAAGCCTGTAAGGAAGGGTGAGCAGAGAAGAGCTTCCCAAAAGGAGGGAATGGTATACACAATTCTTGTACTTAAGATTGAGCACTGTCTACTCACAACTGCGAGGGGACCACGCTGACTAGAGCAGAGTTACATGGAAACAGCTGAGATATGGCCATGTAGGTCACCGGAGCGGGATTCGAAAACACCTGAATCTTCAATATATCTTTAGTATATCTCAAATTTATTAAAAATAGCTTGCATTTTGAGGTGACTGGTCAAGAAAGTGTAAAGTCCCATATACACACACAAACTTGCATACAGATGTTCATAGCAACATTATTCCTAAAAGCAAAAAGTGAAAACAACCCAAATGTCCATCAATGGATGAAGAGATAAATAAAATGTGTTATATCCAAACAAAGGAATATTATTTGTCAATAAAAAGAAATGAAATGTTGACATATGCAACAACACAGATGAAGCCTGAGAACATTATGTTAAGCAGAAGAAGCCAGTCACGAAAGGCTACATATTGTATGACTGATTCCATATGTATGAAATGTCCAGAATAGGCAAATCCATAGAGACAACCTACGGCTGTCTAGGGGAAAATTAGGGGGAAATGGGGAGTGACTGCTAATGGGTACAGGATTTCTTTCTGGGGTGATTACAATGTTCTAAAATTGGCTGTGGTGATGGTTACACAACTCTGAATATACTAAAACCACTGAACTTCACACTTTAAATGGGTATGGTGGGTGAATTATATCTCAATAAAGCTGTTACTAAAAAAGAGTTAGGAGAGGTGGACTCCAGGGGTTAGAGTCTAGGAGTCTGGGCGGGAGGGAGACTTCATTGTCACCAATTTGTTTATAATCAGTATAGCCCAGTTAGAAACACAAGGAGAGAAGACTGAGTTTCCCTTATCACATCTGACTCTTTTAAAAATACAGGCCTTCTAATTTCCCAAAGCTGCTAACCTTCATTTTAAAACTTCCTTTGATTTTTCAAAGAAAACATAATGGCATGGCTGGTCATGGGTATATATACGTGTCCCTTGGGAATTCCTGACAAATATATCATGTTCAATCATTTCTGACCATTCAAGAGGTCCCTTGATTTCTGGAGGAATTAAGGTTATTGAATTTCAATTCACTCCAGCAACCATTTATTGAGTACCTATCTGGGGGCAAGTACACCAGGCAAGCAAGGCTCTGCAAGGGTATGGAGAAGAATAAGAAAGACATTCCTACTTCAAAGTGCTGACCACTCCAGAGGGAGATAAGACAAATAAACGGGGACAGAGAAAAGGGAAACTGTAAGTGTCATGTGCCGCCACAAACTCTGGCTGATCAGGGCAATAATTTGACCCAGTACTTGTCAAAGGGTCTACATGAAAATCACACACTGGGAGCATTTGCCAACAATGCAAATCCAAAGCCCCATCCCAAACTAACCAAATCAAAGTCTGTGAGAGGAAGGGCCCAGAAACACATGTATCTATCTAACGTTAACTACATTCCAACCCACAAAACCCACGCAATTTAAGACACTGAGATTATCTACAGCAAATATGAGGCTTGCTGTATATAACTAGCCCAGCATTTTCACAAATGCATTTTGCAGAATACCAGTTCTTCAAGTAATTAATACATATTCCTTAGGGAAAAAATGGGTTCTGAAGTCAAATAAGTTTGGGTTATCTTTGGGTTAAACAAAATCTTATTGATTTATTTATTACAGGATGCTACAAGACGTTAGTGGCCTACTGTGTGCTGTGAGTCTTTGAGAAAAAGACACAGAATGCGTTCATTACCAAACTTATTTGGCTAGAGGCCCATTTTTTCCACATATGTCAACAGACATACTAAATTAATTGCTAGAAACTCATCTACCAAAATTAAGAGACAGCAGATACTCTGGAAAATATTATGATCTTCTACTTCTTAAAGAAACATAAATAAGAGAATAGGATTTTTTAAAATAGTTTTTCCTTCTAGTTATTAACTGAGCAATATCCCAAATAGTCTTTTTTATAGTCTAGTTGTCACTTGGAATAAAACTCATTTATTGAGGAAAAGGATGTTTAAAAATCAATTTAAAGATTTCTTTGCTGAGAAATTCCTCAAGACAGAGGCCAGGGCGTATGGCATGTTTGCTCTATGGTTTCCAGATATGGCATAATAGGGTATGTAAGGTTGGGTACAGGGCCAGGATGGAGAAAGCTGGAAACATAATTATTCTGCAACCAGCTCCTGGTCACTGGGGGTCCTGGCTCTCCAGAACAAACCTATTTCACAGCCTTAGGATAAAGCCAGTAAGTTTCTTAGCCAGGAATCAAGACCAACAGCTTGCAGACTGAGGCCTTCCAAACCTGAACACTGCTTCTAACCTGAGCTCCTCTGGGTTAGTTCAAAAGGCATCAGAAGACATGGCCTAGTTTCCCAACCTCCGCAGCTTCATCATCCAACCAGTTGGTCCCCCAAGCCCGAGTGGAGGGGTTCATCTCAGACTCCTCTCCTTTCCTAAGCTAATTAGTTATTCAGCCTGCTGCATTTATGACTTAACTATTTCTCGTTCACCTCCTCCTCTCTATTCCCACTGCTGCCCTGGTTGAGGCCTCCATCATCCCACACCTGTACTATTTCAACAGCTTTCCAACTGGACTCCCTGCCTGAGTTCTCTCTCTCCTCAAATCCATCTTCTACACCCTGATGAATACATATCCGATCACAACACTTCCCAGTTTAAAAATCCTTCAATAACTGCCAATGATCTACTGCACATAATTTTCCCCAAATTATGTTCCACAGAACACTAATACAATGCACAATTTACCAAAACAAGGACTCCTTTGAAATCGGAGGCTGGGCATCTTTGTGTGTAGATACAATAAAGAGGACTACCTCCCAGTGTCTGATCTGTCCCCTAGTACAGCAGAAAGGTCCAATAATTCCTTGAGGGTCAGGACCCAGAGGAAGGCCCAGTCAGTAAACTGGGCAATGCTCCCAGAGTCTATCAATGTCTTTGGGTAGGGGATCTCGGAAGTCATTTAACATAAATGCTTATGGGATAATGGCCACTTTTTACACTTCTAAAGAAACGGTATAGTTTATAGCCAGAGCCTGCTGAATATCCCCCAGTTTTTTCCCAGAAGGCAATCTGTAACTTCAAAACTATCCATCTTCCATCAAGTGAGGCTTTATGTTCACAGCATCTTTGAAAGCCCTAAATTAAGAACCAGTCATTCAAATACCCTAAGAAACAGATAGATGACAACTGACAAAATTCTGGCTGAGTTTCTAGAATAAGCTTTCTGATGTGTGCCCTCCCTACAACATCCTAAAGATACCTTCTTACTAAACTAGTCACTAAGTTAGACAAATCTTCTGTATCTGAGTTGGCTGCTGGCTGGCATTTTGAAAGCCAGCTTCACTATGTAAATGCAATGAAAAATCTAACAACTAGTTGCACATCTTACAGCCAGAACATATTTTACTTAAAATGGATATGAATCAAAACATTCATAGAAACTAGGTTATGCATTTCCTTGTTCTTTTTCTATCTTCCTTGTATTCGTCTCTCTTTTCCTTTCTCTTAAAATTTATTGGGAAATTCACTCCCACTAAGTTTGAAATGTGGTATAAACAACTTTTTTCAGCTTTATACCAGTATATTTCAAAACCAGGGCAAAACAATATCATATTTGTCAACACACTATTCAGTCCTAATAAAATCCTGATAGTTCTAATGTCTTTATATGGTAGCTTTGATCCAAGGGGTTTAAAACACCCACACATGTATACACACACACACACACACACACACACACCACACACCATTCAAAATGCCACAGCTGATGAAAACATCTGTAATAATGAACAGTAATAGTGTACTTCAATTATAACATCCACTTCGCCCTTCTTACAATACTGCACTCTACACTAGTAATAATTTAAGAATTGGAGCTATAAAAATAATATGAGAGGGGCCAGCCTGGTGGTGTAGTGGTTAAGTCTGTGCACTCTGCTTCAGTGGCCCAGGGTCACAGGTTCAGAACACGGATGCTACGCTACACTCTGCTCATCAAGCCATGCTGTGGCAGCGTCCCACATACAAAGTAGAGGTAGATTGGCACAGATGTTAGCTCAGGCACAATCTTCCTCACCAAAAATAAATAATAATAATATCAGAAACCAATCTCTAAAAATAATGTATATTATTTTATAAGTACGTAAATTTTGAAAATGAAAACATTCAAGCAATATTCACATAACATGTATGCTAGCTTAGCTTTAATACAACTCCTTACACATATTTACAGGCTTATGCAGCACCTGTCTGTTGAGTGTCTGTGTACACCCATGTACCAAGCACACACGCTTCCAAAAGTAAATATCTGAACCTCAGAACTTTATTAAAATAAACCACAACCGAGACTCATGGCAATCACCATTTTATTCCTTATCACTGGAATTGGCTGTCTGTTGAGGCACTGGCACAGTTCTGTAAGCATTAATGACCAGCTTTCACCACTGAGAACAGCCTGGCTCTGACATGGCAGACACTGCTGGGGGTGAAAATCTACTCCCCAGAGTCCTCTTTACCTTAAGAATCATGGTTTTCAGAGAGGTGAGGCATCTGCTGTACACAGGCACATGATCACCACTGTAGTGATCTGTGCCAGGGAGGGTAGAGAAGCAAAAGGCCAAAATGAGCACTAACCAATGAGAAAATCTTGTGCTCCAGACACTGGAAGGCCATGGTCTTCCCATCTCCCAGTGATGAACCATGAGTCCCATCCTTGGCCAACTGGTCCACAGTCAAGGATTAGTGTTCTTTCTGAACTCAGGACTTGAGCATACAGTCAAGGTATGAATCTACTCCCTTATACATTTCATAAAACCTAACAATAAGAAGCAAGGGCTTTCATTATATCCATCCTACTCCCAACCCCAGCTTTCAGAATCCCACTAGTTTCACTTGTTTCCCCAAAAGAGACTTCCAAAGCTTCTAAGTGAAGTATAATGCACCTACAGAAACATGTACATAGCATACACATGCAGCTCAGTGGATTTTCATAAGTTTTACACACTGTAACCAGCAACCAGTCAAAACTGACTTTTTAAATAAACCCAAAATGGATCAAAGACCTAAAAGTGAGACCTGAAACCATAAGGCTTCTGGAAGAAAACGTAGGCAGTACACTCTTTGACATCAGTATTAAAAGGATCTTTTCGGACACCATGCCTTCTCAGAGAAGGGAAACAATAGAAAGAATAAACAAATGGGACTTCATCAGATTAAAGAGCTTCTTCAAGGCAAATGAAAACAGGATTGAAACAAAAAAACAACCCACTAACTGAGAAAAAATATTTGCAAGTCATATATCTGACAAAGGTTTAATATCCATGATATATAAAGAACTCTCGCAACTCAACAACAAAACGTCAAACAACCCAATCAAAAAATAGGCTGGAGACATGAACAGACATTTCTCCAAAGAAGATATACTGATGGCCAATAGGCACATGAAAAGATGCTCATCGTCGCTGATCATCAGGGAAATGCAAATCAAAACTACACTAAGATATCACCTTACACCCGTTAGAATGACAAAAATATCTAAAACTAATAGCAACAAATGTTGGAGAGGTTGCGGAGAAAAAGGAACCCTCATACACTGCTGGTGGGAATGCAAACTGGTGCAGCCACTATGGAAAACAGTATGGAGATTCCTCAAAAAATTAAAAATAGAACTACCATACGATCCAGCCATCCCACTACTGGGTATTTATCCAAAGAACTTGAAGTCAGCAATCCCAAAAGTCCTATGCACCCCAATGTTTATTGCAACACTGTTTACAATAGCCAAGACGTGGAAGCAACCTAAGTGTCCAGCAACAGACGAATGGATAAAGAAGATGTGGTATATATATACAATGGAATACTACTCAGCTGCAAAACAGAACAAAATCATTCCATTTGCAATAACATGGATGGACCTTGAGAGAATTATGTTAAGTGAAATAAGCCAGCGAGAGAAGGATGATCTGTGTATGACTCCACTCATATGAGGAATTTAAAATTATGGAGTAAGAACAGTTTAGTGGATACCAGGGGAAAGGTGGGGTGGGGGGTGGGCAAAAGGGTGAAGTGGTGCACCTACACCATGACTGACAAACATTAATGTACAACTGAAATTTCACAAGATTGTAACCTATCAATAACTCAATTAAAAAAAAATCCCTACTGTTAAAAAAAAAAAAAAACTGACTTTTTAATAGAGACACACAAGGTCTATTTAGCTTTACTAAAAATGGCAAGCCCTGGCCTCCATGCTAGTATCTTCCATGGGATTCCTATAACCTTGCAAACCAAGTTCTGCTTTCAACACTGTAAAGGAAACACTCACTTAGCATTCTCCATCCCCACTCACTCAATATATCTTTTAATAAGGAGGCTGTCATCAGAACTGTAAAATCTCACAATGCTAATCCTTACTCCCACCAACCCTCCCACTGTTTTATGTGGTGGGAATCACAACGTGATGACATCAGGAGGGATCCTCAGAATTCTTCTGGTCTGGCCATGGCCCACAGCTGAGTTACAAGTTGGTCTGATACGTGTTTTTCTATAGCTGCTTATTATTTGCACAGACCCTTCTGTATTAGAAGGTAGGTGTGGAAGCCTGCACAGCTCAGCTTCTCAAGCTTTCTCCACAAAAATAACATCTAAGTCCTTTATTTTCTCCCATTGCTAGACCTTGTTGAAGTACTCCAAATCTTAATTTTAAACAACCAGTATTAAAATCCAGGTCACTATTTGTAGTGGAACTATTTTTACATATGAAAGCCAACACACACGTCCAGTGGAAAATGACCAACAGCAGCCCCTGCAGAGCTTCACTAGCATCTTCAGAGGCGTGTTTTAGGAACGCCTTCAAATTGCACGCTTGCATCTACTGACACAAATACATAAATATCCTCAAACAGGGCCCAGTAGTAATGTGGATGAAACCAGCATCCATTTGCCTCTTCAGATCAGCCTCCAGCCGTCCCCACTCTGCTCTTGGACTGTGTGGTTGACCTATAAGCTCCGCTCTTTGGCTTCTGGTTGGGTTTGGCCAAGAAGAGCCCTAACAGAGATCAGAGTAGAGGAGGAGAATGAGATTGCGGTATTTATCCCCTGGCTTCCTCCCCATAGGATGCCCTCAGGTTGGCTGCATCCCTCCACAGGGAAGGCTGCATTGTTCTCAAGGTAGTCTTCTTGACAGGACTGAGTCCTCCCAAGTTCCCATAACTGATGCCCTTTCCTGGGCCTAGGGGTGGTAACAGCTCTGAAGTTACCAGCCCTGTGGGTACTGTACTATCCCTTATTGTTTCCTTCCAGCCTACCAATACCTTTTCAATTTATTAAACCCTCTCAAATTATCCTAATTTGAGGATGCCATCTGTTTTTCGTAGGGATTCTGATTGATACAAGGACCCTCCACTCAGAACTTATAGTTCCTTCTACCTTTTACAAATATTGCTGTCCCTTTCACCTTTTAAAAATATTGTTACTAAGGGCTGGCCCCGTGGCCGAGTGGTTAAGTTCGCGCACTCCGCTGCAGGCGGCCCAGTGTTTCGTTAGTTCGAATCCTGGGCGGGGACATGGCACTGCTCATCAGACCACGCTGAGGCAGCGTCCCACATGCCACAACTAGAAGAACCCACAACGAAGAATACACAACTATGTACCGGGGGGCTTTGGGGAGAAAAAGGAAAAAATAAAATCTTTAAAAAAAAAAAAAATATTGTTACTAAATCATGTAAATGTTTTCCTGACTTGGAAGCTAACGGAGATGAATCAAAACTGAGAAAGACAGAATAATAATGGAACTTTGGTACTCTTGGCTAGGGCCAAATGTAGCATCAAGGTGCGACTATCATCAAGAACTACATACAAATAATGAGAACTCACATTTCCCTAAAACACAAACGCTCTTTCTGATATTCTCTAGCATGAGTTTTTATGTTCGTTTAAGTTTTATGGACACATTATTATTTTAATCGATCAGTGATTGAGGATTTCAAGCCACACTAGAAAGCAATATCAAACAAAAAAGCTTGAAAGAAACTGGGACTCTAATCAGGATTCCAAATAGATAAAGGTCCCACCATTTGGGTCAGAGAGCAATCTGTTCTCTGTTTTGGAGATCCGCCCAACTCCCAACTGCTTTGTAAGCTGTCAAGCAAGCACCATACACATAATATGATTATCCCCTCTTCCATGCTTTATTCCAGTTCTTTATATGATTAGACCTTGGATTTGGCATCATAAAAAGCACACTGCTCTAGAAAGAGACGTGAGGGCTCTAGGTCCAATTCTATTACATATCGTCTGGATCATTCTGCACAAGTTGCCTAACCTCTTTGGGCCTCAGTTTTTTCATTTATGAAATGAAAAGGGGTACATGCAACTTCTCAAACTTTTGTGGGTTTTTTAAACCAAATTATTATAAGAGAGAGTAAATAACTTCTTCTTATGCAACCTGGAAGCCAAAGGCTAAAGCTGTTTCCCACAATCAAGAAATTTCTTTGGAGTCTTTCATTTCAGATTGAAATTTCAAGCTAATTTGGTTTATTCTCAATCAAAAAAAGAATGTTTAGGGGCTGGCCAGTGGCATAGTGGTTGAGTTTACATATTCCACTTTGGTGGCCTGGGGTTTGCAGGTTCAGATGCCAGGTGCAGACCTACACACCACTCACTAAGCCATGTGGTGGCAGCATCCCACATGCAAAATGGAGGAAGACTGGCACGGATGTTGGCTCAGCAACAGTCTTCCTCAGGCAAAAAGAGGAAGATTGGCAACAGATGTTAGTTCAGGGCCAATCTTCTTCACTAAAAAAAAGAAAAGAATGGGGCTGGCCCCGTGGCCGAGTGGTTAAGTTCGCGCGCTCCGCTGCAGGCGGCCCAGTGTTTCGTCAGTTTGAATCCTGGGCGCGGACATGGCACTGCTCATCAGACCACGCTGAGGCAGCGTCCCACATGCCACAACTAGAAGAACCCACAACGAAGAATACACAACTATGTACCGGGGGGCTTTGGGGAGAAAAAGGAAAAAATAAAATCTTTTAAAAAAAAAAAAAAGAAGAAGAATGTTTATGTTTATTTTAATATAAAAATGTTTTACAATACTCACCAATATACGTAAGTCCTAAAGCATACTAACCCTTTCATCCAGCAATTCTACTTCTAAGAAGCTATTTTGGAGATATGCTCCATGTGTACACAAAGATTCATACATAAGACTGGTAACTATAGCATTTATCTGCAAGACTGAAAAATGGGAAATATTCTAAACTTAACAGTGTGCTAAATTCATTATGGTAAATTCATGTACAGTCCATTATGTCATTCAATTTTTTAAAAAGAATAAATTGATACGGAAAAACATCCATGGTACATTTTCAGGTGAAGAAAGAAAGTCATAGAATAATATTTATTACGATATTGTTTATATTTTTAAAAATTACAAATAGGATATGTGTGTTTGTAAGTATATTTTTCTAAATATCCATGTTTGTCAATGTTTAGAAAAAGGTCTGAGTGGATATCCACTGAATTGTTAAAAATAGCTACCCATGGGGAGGGGACTAGGTTGGGAGGTCATCAAGAATATCAACTTTTCACTCTATATGGTTTTGTATTGTTTAGATTTTTTTTCCCAAATATCTCATTTCACTGAATTTAAGATACCAATGACTTTGAGACTCAACATTAGATTATGTACCACTAAAGGAAAAAACTGCCAGTAAAACTATAAGATACCATTAGTTTTAAGATGTAGCCCGTTTTAGATATATCAAAATGTGTGTGCAGGGGGTTGAAATGGAAATGTATGCCTAGGATCAATAAAATACAATATATGACTTCAGAAATTTTTACAATATACAAAAAATAACATTGGCACTCTAGAACGATTCATCACATTTTCTGTACCAAATTTTTGGTTTTCAGTTAACTAATAATTAAACATGACCCTCAAGTGGTCTTCTTTTTTTAATCAAATATCTACTTAGCCATTTTTGATCTGTGTGGTTTTATTCCTTACTCTACTCAGCAGTATCCTCATGCTTCACAAAGGGCCCTCACATTGTGATAATTAAGAAACGTTCTGTGCTTCCCTACCTTATCATCTATATAAGTATACCTTTCATCCATATAAGTATATTATATATGTGTATAATTTCATTCCTATATTCTAAGCATCTCAAATAGGTTCTAATTCTGCCCTTTGGATCAGTGGAGCTGTTGAATCAAATAAGACCCAAGACATTAACCTCTGGGACATCTTTTGAAATTAGATGATATTTAGCTACCAATAATGACTGTTTGGAAATAAACTGGGGAACCAATTTGTTTACCTACAAACTATTTTCACATGATATTCACTATATTTTTCTAGCTTGATGATAAATATGTGCCTCCAACTCTTACTTCTTTCAAACAATATTTAAGAGAATATTTGAGATTGGGCTGAAATAAAGATTGCCACTTTCACCTTTGTGGCCTTTCACTTTATCGTAGAGAAAATTAAACAGATTAGGTACAGGTACACTTTTAAAGTAATGAATGACTTTTTAAAAAATAATGAAGGGCTGGCCCAGTGGTGTAGTGGTTAAGTTTATGCACTCTGATTCAGCGGCCCAGGGTTCACAGGTTTGGATCCCAGGCGCAGACCTACACACCACTCATCCAGCCATGCTGTGGCAGCAACCCACATACAAAACAGAGGAAGACTGCCACAGATGTTAGCTCAGGGCCAACTTTCCTCAAGCAAAAAGAGAATGATTGGCAACAGATGTTAACTCAGGGCCAAACTTCCCCCAAAAAAAGAAACAAAGAAGAAAAAAAAGAATGAATGCCTCCTAGAATTTATTATATTCCTGGAGTCTTCCAATTGATTGATTATTGTTTTTAGTACATCCCAAAAGATAATAATGATGAGCTGAAGAAAATTTTGTAAAGCAAGGAAACACTAAACAATAAGCATTCTTGGTAATTCAGCATCACAACAACCATGAAACAATTATTTAACAATTTTTTGTCAACAATCTGCTAGGGTACAACTAAGACAACTGATTACCTTAGCCAAGAAGGAAAGACAGAGGTAATTTAAAGAAGAAATACCTCTCCTCAATCATCAATAAGAGTTAGGAGAAGCTTACTTCTCAGAAAGCTTTCACCTTTGATGTTTTTTTTCTTAGAGATGAGACTCAAATGTTTCCAGTTCAAATCACTGTGCGCTGGAAGTGCACAGTGGGTATTGGCAAGGAAGTGAGCAATAGACAAAGGCATCCTTTTTGGCTTCTAGAATTAAAAATCTTGACTAAAACATCTCACTTTTCAAACATCTAGTCCTCTCAAAGATGTGCACCACACACACCTTCCTCCTTCAAAGATTCTGAAAAGGCCAAACACCCAGACTCAGAGTCCAAACATAGACCTTACTCTGTGTGCACAAAACACCACAGTAATTGATCATTTCAAAAAGCCAATGGCATATGGTGGCATTTGCATCCCAACTGAAGAAACTGCTTATCAGCAAACTGAACAGAATTTTGGATGTGAAGAAATCTTAGAAATCATCTAGTTAAACCTTTTCATTTTATAGGAGGGAAAATTGAGGATTAGGGCAATTAAATGACTCAAGGTCAGTGCTGATAAGTGGCAAAGACCAAGGCTTCCAACTCCTCGTGTTCTTTAAATTATACTCGACTGCCTCTTTTCTGGAACAGAACAAAACAAACTACTCAAACAGCCTTAGGAGATTTGTGCATTCTTTTGCTTGTCAACTGCTATAATATTTTTGGAAATCACTGTCAAAAACCACACTATGAAAATAAACAAAAGGATTTGGTGGGAATATCAAAACCTGCAGAGGAAGGGGTATGTTTAGTTCTCAAAAGTATAAGTATATTCATTATATGTATAATAATAATAGCAGAAAACACTTTATATGTTTTAAGGGCTTTACATATATTAACTAATTTAATCTTCAAAACCACCCAAGAAGTAGTTTCCATTATCATTGACACTTCAGGGATGTGGAAACGGGGGCGTAGAAAGTTTAACAAACTACCAGGGCCACAAGCTAAGAAGCAAGGAGTCGGGACTTAATCCCTCGCCATCTTGCTCTGTCTCTGCTTTTAATCACAACATTATTATACTACATCACTGCTTCATAATACAAAGTACAAACAGTAAACTTGACATTTCCCTGGTTCATAAACATGCTCAGTAGAAGATCCAATTTTTAAAGGTTTATGGAGGTTAACAAAGATTTTAAAACACTCTTAACTACAACCTTATGACTCACCAAACCTTTCAGCAAATCTGCTAATAGAGTAATAACACGGCAACTCTAAATCTTTTTCCTATATGAACCTCAAGTTAAAAAGGAGAGAGAGATTAAGGAGGGAAAGGAACAAAAAAGGCAAAATAAGAGAACTAAGCTATTCACAAACTACACAATCAAGTTCCTGAATAATTGACAGTTTGCCAATATTCATGTTGGGATGAATCTCTCAGATCAATTCCTCTGAAAAAAATGGCTGAAAGCAAATTCAAAACATCCTGTTTCAAATTTAAGACTTTTCAATACTTCCAAGAAGAGATGCAAAAGAAAAACTTAGGATGTAGAAAGTACTGATATTGTGGCACCATATAAGAAGAGAGAAAAATATTTATTACTAAAACTACACCATCTTGTTATTAAAGAATACATAACTGGAGAGCAAGAACAAGTATTGGTCTATTCAGATCTCAAAAACTGTCATGTGAGCTATCTGGGCCATCTTCCCTTTGGCTTACCCATAAGTACTATAAAAATGGCCACACAGCCTTATCTTAGACTCAGACTCCACAAAGTCTTAAAACGTTCAAAGTCCAAGGCATAAAAATCTACAACTCCAATCTGCTTGCCATTATTTTATATGCACTGTAAACTTCCTTGAGTTTACACACTCAGCTCTGGCTCACTGGCGCCCTGTCCTCAGTAAGCGAGATCACACGCATTCACTCAACAGGTCCCTGCTGGTGCAGCAGTTTAGTGTTGCTGCTGTTTTTAAAGTCCACACGGCCTGATGCAAACACATTAAAGGCACCTAAATCAGCCCGACTTAGATCAGAATACAGAGTTTATATCTACAGAGCTGTCTTGGTATAATTTCTAACTTTGCTTCATGGAGAACAGAGCTCGTGACTTGATTATCGTAAAGGACTAGCAGGAGAGGGAAGAGAGAGAATGGAAAATGATAAGCAGTCCAGTTACGTCTTCTTGTCCTCCTCAGGTGGCTTAGTTTACCTAGGCAGACGATAGTAAAGGGACGTAGTGAACAGAATGATGAGGACCGTCCACACAGAAATGAGTGCCAAGCTGAACTCTGATAGAAAAGGAAGGGCGAAGGCAATGGGATGCCTCCCCACCTTCACCGTAAAAGCATGTTTTTTCATAGTTATTGCTGACCTTCCTACAGAGCATCTCGCACCACAGACTAATGTAATAATCACTAAGTAAGCATGGAGTCCCTGAGCCATATTCCACAATCTTGACTGACTCATCACAATCTAATAGGAAGAAGAACACCAGCAGGAAAGGAGATGCAGAAGCCCACGAGGTAAGGCGGGGATTGATCCTAACACTTCCCTCTGTCACTCGAAAACAGAAATTACCTAGAAAATGGCAAGGCTGATGACCCCAGAGAGGCAAATTCATGAGTTCTGACCAGATTTAAGGAATTTCTCTTTAGCTCTAAACTTCTCTCTAGCTCTATGACAATTAATCTAGAAATCATTTCAATAAATATTTTAGAAAATCAGCATTGCTAAGAATTGATTGAATGAAGAGAAGGTTCTGTTCATCATTTACTTAACAGACTGGAGAAACACCAATATCACTCGGCTGAGTAAAATGAGTTGATTCTCTTAGTCAAATTTCTCACACAAACCATGAGCAGCATTTGGTTTTCCTCTGTGGTCAGCGATGCCAACATCCAGACCTTGGATTCTTTTCCAGAACAGGCCTCATTCTCTAGAAATGGGACTTTCTGAGCCCAGAAGGGATGCTGTGATCTACCGAACCATAAAGCCCACTGGTGTTCTCGTTTCCAAAAGAAGTCTAATCCTTAATATCCCTAGACTGTTTTTCCAAAGGCCCCTAAACACACAAAGCCTTCTGTTTGAAGTTTACCCTCCTCCCTAGCAAGCACAAGGACATACCTTCACGTTTAAAATAACTTTATTACATCTTTGAAAGCAGCAACCCTTTATTTTCTAGTGGATCTGCTGCCTTTCAACTCTCTCAGGTATCTTTCTTCATGTCAAAAGCAGTTAATTTTCCTTCTCTAAAAGCTCTAAGGCAGAAACCTCCCACTTAGCATTAACCACCAATTAACAAAGCATAGAGCATATCTCTATACGAATGTGTGTGAATGGATGAGGGCGTATGGTGTGTGTGCACCTATGGGACCACAGACATTTAGACAAACGTACATAGTAACACAGCTTATAGAAAATGAATAGTTTAAATAATTAACGTAGTTGTCCTTATAATAATGTATTAGGTACATACAAATTTAAATATGTGCTTTTATCTATATGTACAGATATTACATACATATTATAGTTTGTGAAATTTACCTTCACTTTAACTTTTACATCTATAAGATTTCTAACAGTATTAATAAATATATTATGGCTCCTTTCTATGATTAAAAACACTTAAAAGAATATATTTTTCTCTCTAGTAAATGCCCTGAATTATGGTCTGATCATCTTTTTCATTGAAAAAGATCAGGTCTCTCCCTCTAAATACTTTAGAATTTAAGCAATTGGAAACGGAAGCAATTGTGTCAGAGAAATCAACTCTTAATTCCATGTGCAGATAACCCTGGCTTCACTTTACAAAATACTCTAAGAACCTGTATTTCATTTAAATTGCTTACAATTCCAGAAGGTCCAAGTAGGAGCTTTAAATTTTGCAAAGCATCTCCTGCACAGGCCGGTTGAGCCCTGGTGTGCTCAATATTTTATCATGTGAGAACAGCATTTCATAGAACAGGATGGAACACACAGTAGCAGGTTTAGAAGGACATATTTACATATATATACACTGATAGTCTGAAAGGACACACAGTAATATGTTAACAGTGATTTTTTTCTGGGTGGATTTCAGGAAACTTTTTCTACTTATCTGCTTCTTCCATTTATTCCTATAAGAACATCCCTCCTATTGTTTGTTTAATAAGTCTGCTGAATGGAAAAGGAAATCTATGCTTACAATCATTCCACAAACACCAAAATACACAATGAATCCATTTATAAAACGTGTATACCAAGGAGCAGATCTATCAAAATCTATTGTGACTCAGATAAAAAATACTGTACAGTGTATTTTGGGGTCTCAGTCAGTGAACGGCATCTTGGCCACCACGGCCTGTATTTAGACTCAGTGCGGGCAGGGGAGGTGGAATGGGGCAACCCTCACACAGAAGACAACATGGTGAGAGTCTATGTGCATGATTGATTCTAACTGGCCTGGTCTAGGTATGGACTCATTCAGGAGCACATGCTCCATTATCCATGTCAAAGTAACAAAAGGAGTAGTGTGACATTCTGCGTGAAATCTCCCATTCCTGTGCAGGGCCGTGCTGTGGGGCAATGAAAGACCTTTTATAATTCTTATAATTCTGAATGATGCTGACACTTAACTACCCTCCTAGGAACCAGAACAGAAGTTAATGGGCCTGTCCAAAAAGGCTCCATAGAACTCAAGAATCTAAAACGCCCAGACTCAGGTGTGTTCCAGCACGGCTCTTGTTCCTCTCTCTTTATATATACAGTACGTGAAATACAGAGGTTACAAGAAAAAATCTAGGGTAGGGAGTATAAGACGTCTGGGCCAGAACTCTTAAGAAAAACCTCACATCACAGTACCAAAATTTCTCTCATACTGCAGAGATGTGAGGTGCTATCAGCATATAATAATGCTTTATTCTTATTCAGACTAAAATATCAATCCCTAGGCGAGATGATCTTATTACAGGCTTACTGTGTGAACACATTGCATATAGTCAGTTATCACATGTTAAACCCCACACACCCCACAAAGACATTTTCGACAGAGTGGTAGGACATATGTGGGTGGCTCCCCAACCCCCCAAAGGAAGTGCCGTACTCAGCTTTTAGTGCCTGTATATGCTTGACTGCAGCTGGCCCTCTGAGGAAAGCCTATCCACAGACCTGTTCCAAGAGCTTTGCTTCGATCTGGGCAAACCCCCACACTTACAGCCATAAATGCATTGGCACTGAGAAAGACTGCTGAGGATGTGGCACTCCAGGTGTGGCTTTATTTTTCACTTCACCGGGTCAGCTATTTAGGCCTAGTCTTCTCCATTGGCTTGATGCTCTGTTCACACCATCTTGGGTAACACATCACATTATTCTTCCTTATAAAAACAAATAAACTCAAATGAGCATTCAGAGACAGTTCACCCCTCCGAACACCTCTGCTTTCCCCTCTGATTTATGTGACACGCTTTTGATCCCACCCATTCCCAAGCCTCCCACACTTTCAGCTCAGGAATGGCCAGATGCCCTCCTTCACTCCTCGGGTTTCCCACCTTCCTTGCCTCTGCAGACGTGCACAGCCCTGAGGATCTCAGCCTGCTGGCCACCACTGAGTCACCAGGAGCACAGCACTGCAGTACCTAGCACTACCCGCCATCAACTACCGCCACTGAGTCAAGACACTGTACTCTTCACTTCCCACCCTACAGAAAAACTTGTCCGTCCTGTGAAGATGGACCAAAAAGAAAAAAAAAAATGTTTTCATACTTATAATGGCTCCCCTCTGAACCAGTGCATCTGAAATTTATACAGTTCTGGAGAACAAGGTGCTGGATACATTAGTTCCTAGCCGATTCTGTTCATAGCAGCTGGTTTCTAAAATAATTGGTTACTCTGAAATAACTCCAATCCACTTACATGCAATACAGTGCCCCCGTTTAAAATCAACGGTCAAAAATAAAAGTTACAATTCAATAAGGCATCACATGTTTCATAACTGAGTGTGGAGAGAAGGGGTATGAGAAATAATCAGGCCTCCTGAAGAATCCAGCCGGGGAAGCTGGTTTACTGAACTCCTCGAGTTGCATTTTCCATTCTCCCAGCCACTTGCAAGTATGGACCTTCTCAATTCCAGCCGCCAGTGTTTCAGACTACAGTCCCTTGCAAGAAACTGACAGTCTGATAATTTACGAGCACGTTGGGCAACACACAGAGAGACTTTGCACAAACAGTGAGAGTTAGAGCTAACACACAGACAGGAAGGAAAAATGGAATGCCTTATCAGAACAGAGGGTTTCTATCTTTCATAGATAGCACATTGTTTGATACATACGTCTGCACTGACGTATATCATAGGAGTTTTTTTTTTTTTTAGTTATAATCTGTTTATTTAGTGGTTTAGCCAGAGAACCTTATATAACACATTCCTGTTTCAAATGTAGCAACCTGTATGGCATTGCACTCAGAGAAAATTCAGACTCCCCACAGCAGGTCCCATTAGTCACCCCAATCATTTTACGCTGCAAGGTTTCTATATAATTGATGAAAAATCAAGAACTACCACTAGCAAGAGTAAAAGAAAGATTCAGCAATCAGCTTTACCCTATATTCAAAAGCTAGCAGTCTGATGGTATAATTTTAGAGATTTTAGCAAACCATATTCATCCTGATTTTCATAGATTACATGAGCCTGACCTATGGAGGGAAAGGAGTCCAGTTTTCTAAGCCAAAACACACGTGAGCCTACTTCAGCCTTCCAGGGTAGAGCACAGGATCACTCCGTCTGCCTCAGCGCTGGGGTGTTACATGACCACAACCTTCGCATCTGATTTCCTTAACAAAGAAGCCGTAGATCTGCACGCTGGTTTGGCCAGAAAGCCCATAATACAGCTGCAGCTGAGGAACTTCCATTCATGCTAGCTCAATAAACAATGTGTATTATATAATGAATGAGCCTTTCCTAGGAACCCTGCTATTGGAAAACACAGGCACTTTCTGCATACTTTAAGCCAGTCTACAAGGAGCAGTTAGTTACCCCTCGTGAGATCAAATGTGGACCGAGTAATGTATAAATCCAAACAGCTTACACTCTTAGATGCCTTTGCTATCACCCTAATTTATTTTTGCTTGACAAGAAATTACATAATAAAGAATAATTTCAGTTAACTCTAAACTATACAGAGAACATTGACACAGCAGCCAGCAAGCCCCCAAGTGATGTTAGCTTTCAGCTCCATGTTCCCTGCGTTGCCTAAGAAATAAGGGGGTTGGGGGGGGGGGCAGTGGGAGGAGGAAGAGGAGGGGAGAGAGAACCAGCTATCTATGAAAATACTTACAGCCTCCGAGTCTTCAATTCCATGCAGGTACAAATTGTCATACATGGAGGTCTGATAATCCAGAGCGCCTCTTCCCAGGCAAAAACAAAATTGCTACAGAAGCCACAGCTGGAGCTAAAAGACAGAAAAGGCCTTTGTGGAAGAACTGCGCCTGCCTTATCAATTCCTGTGGGTTCACCAGGCTAGATGCTATTCATTCACATCCTACAGGGTGAGGCTATCCCCAGAGGCAGTCCAGACCTGGCATTTATTCTGCCTTCCCAACACAGAGCATAAAAAAGCAAAACCCTTCCTCAACCACAGACCGGTGACTGAGCTAGGAAAGCGCCCTCTGATTGGCTCGGTTTCCCTGCTTCAGTCAGCTGAAGAGCGTTCCCTCGGAGAGCGGAGGGCGACTCAGAGCATCCTACACAGCACAGAGCTGCTTCCTGTTTCCCCTGTATCGTAGAGTTCTGCAAGAAACACTTAATCAGTATCTAAAGGGCTGCTTGGAATGTTTGGAAAGGCAGACTATTGAATACTCTAAATGCAACTGCTCATCCAATTAAATTCGCAACTGGAAGAGGGTGAGGGAGCAAAGGAGAAATTTTATCTTCAGAGGATATTGTGTAAAGACAGGTGAACTGATACTAATCTCCATCCGACATCTGTACTTAACAGACGCAATTTAAGTCAAATGGGCAATAAGTCATTTAAATTAAAAAGAAAAGGGGAAAGGGAAAATGAATCAAATAAGCAGATGGTAAGCTTTTTTTGTGGGAATTTCTAGTGTAAAACTTTTCAATATTGTCACTAGTCTCTCTGCCTCACTAGGAAGAAAACACCTCTGCGACCCAATCAGGGAAGTTTTGAAAAAGAAACCAAAAGCTCTCAAAAGCCTTTATCTAGATGCAAAATTTTTAATGTCTCTTTAGTTTGATTTTTTTAACCACTCGCTGTTAAGCAAGAGCCAATGTTTTAGGTTAAATCCTTCATCCCTTTTCCAGTGCTTAGACATTTAATATTCCTAAAACAGCACTGATCTCTTCCAAAAAACCCAAACAGAAAAGTCCTACTAGCCGTCTTCTGCTCCAACCACACCACAACTCAGTTTGCCCTAGGACAGGTCTCGCATCGGAGCTTACCTAGATGTAATACTTAAAGCTTTCTGGTCAATCAATAAAGTACTGCAGCTTTGAAACAGGAGAGTTCTACAGCGCACACTAAAAGAAGCCAGTTAAATTTGGAAACAAGGAGTTGGTGAGGGGCAAAGAATATAATCTAGAGAAGCTACATGACTCATTGGGGTAACAATGACCCAGAAACTCAGAGACACTGAGTCCAGCATCAGCTTCCCCCCTAATTGGTTGGATGACTCTGGACCAGTCACCACTTCTATGGGCTTTTGCTTCTTCACCTGCCAAATTGAGGTAAGAAATAACTCAGAGAAAGAACTTTGCAAGTCTAAAGTGCAACATAAACACTTACCAATGACAACCCTGCTTTGTCAGCCAGAAGGCATTGGCTGCAGTTCATGGGAGCTCAGCACAGGAGTAACTGGCTGGCCCTGGACCTAGAAACGAGGCCTATCCTTCTAGCCAGTATCTCTGAAAAGTGCAGCTCTTAAAGGAACAAACCTGAGTCACAAAAAGCAACATAAGAGCTACAACTGCTGAGCAGAGCACAGTTCTTTCAGGTCTGCACTGACCCATTATGGTCTCTCAATCACACTTGCTCACCTTGGAAACAGCACCAATACTTGGTCACTTTCAAATGCAAAAGACAGCAAGGGGACTCACCATCCGTCAGAACCCAAAAATGGTAGGGTTCATACAGGATGTCACCTGTGCCTACACAGAGGGAGAATGGCAGAAGAGGATGAGTGGAATCGGCAGGATTCCATAGAAAGGAACCCAGCGCCAGCTCTACCTGTTGACAACTGTCCTGGAGCAAGTCACTTCCCAGGCTGAACCTCAGCTCTCCCCTCGAAAAAGCAAGAGAACTGAAGCAAAGGATTGGTAAGCTCAAATTCCTGTATCAGATGCTGCTATTTTAACTAACTCTATAACTACCGTCATGATATTTTAGTCAAAATCTACAGAAAATTGAGGCGAGAAGGTCTTTTTTCTCCTTAGATTTTCCAGATCATTTCCTTACTTTACCACTTCAATTGAGAGTATCGATATTTCCTCAGTATCTTTAAATAGGGATCTAAATTATGGGGAAAAAAGAGGCAGTCCACTTCCATAATTCAACAAGATGAGAGAAACGGCTCCCTACTGGAAAAACTGTACATGGCTCAGTTCCTAGCCTCTGTTTTCTGGCCTCAGAGTGCTCCCTACAGCTGATGTGAGCGTCTAAAGGAAGCTTTTAAAGAGCGAAGGCTCATTTTGCGATAGACTGATGCATGCAGTAAGCACGTCTGACTCAGGGTGGGATGTCAGGAGGGAGGCAGTGGATCAAGCAGAGCAGCCTGTGGTTACTGGCCGCACCCCTCCACCCAGCCCTTCGAGGACTAAGAGCAGATGTGAAGCAGGGGCAGCCTAGCTCTGCCTGGTTCCCAGGAATTTAGAAAACTGGTGGACTCAGAATCACAAACTGTTAGGGGTGGGAGAACCCCAGAGGTCACCTAATCCAATCCTCATTTTAATACCCAGAAAGGTTAAATTGCTTTATTCAGAGCCATAATTTTCTCTGAGTGTTCCTTCTACACTCCCTTCTTGATGGGGGTTTCAAGACAAGGGATAAGGGACAGTGGGCATGGTCCCAGGAGGAATTTGGTGAAATGGAAGGAGGTCACTTTGGTAGGAAACACCCTATTTTTTCCCACACCTTTCATTCTAAAAATTGTCTAATCACAAGTCATTTGGTCACTCCCAAGCTGACAACTGAAAATCAACTAACACACTGGGGAGCTTGCCCGCAGGGTTTGGCTCTACCCAGAATAAGCAACGTACCTGCAAATCACCCTAAGGCGTCAACCCAATACTGAGGCTGATCCCAGAGCTCCGAGGAACCCTAAAGACAGACTCAGCTCTGGACTCCCCAAAGGAACCCTGAGGAGTTCCCAGAAAAACTCAAAATTCCAAGAGGATCTTGAAACTGACCATCCCTGTCCCAAGATTCTCTGTACTGAGAGCTGGCTTAGCAGAGAGAGGTCCCTGGAAGCTTCCTGGGCCTGTGTTAGATCACCTCAAGTCACCAGCTTTTGGTGAAAGGGCCTCAGGATACCAGCAGGTCTGAGTTCTGAGGGCCAAATTTCAAGGCTATCACACTTCACTGCAGCAAGAGGTGAAAAGCAGCTAAGGGATCGGCACCCTCTTGGTTCTGACTTGAAGAGTTCTCCAGTTCAGGGATTACTTGAGAGGATGAAAGCCTTCCCCTCTACCTCGGGCTACAAAGAGGAGAGTGTGAAAATCTTGTGGCTTGTCTTGTGTGGGTGTTTCTCAGGAACCCACCTTCTTCTCACTACTGAGCACTTCCAAAACTACACAGTCCCCAAAAGGCTAACTCTCATTTTGAAGTTGCTCTGCTGAATGTGTTTCTGATCCACATCCTTTCAAGTTATCTCTCATTATGATCAACAGTTCCAAAGACCCTATGAAAAGGCATGTGCTGTATGATTCTATGTTATAAATTCTGCATGATTCTTGGTGGGGAGATTATTCTTGCGATTTGACAAATGGCTCAGCTGAGCTCCATTCGGTGGAGGGAACGGTATGGTCCTCAACAAATCAGGAACGCATTCCTCTGTATCTCACGGGAACATTACTTTCGCTTAGTTTGTGTTGGCTTCAAGCTTAAGGACATGGAGTTCCTTGCCCTTACCTGAGCCGAGCTTTGTAGTACAGCAAACCTGAGGAGTCGATAGTGGAATACAAAGGACAAGCATTTCTCTTTTCAATTTGTTTGGAAAAGGAGGAGAGGAGGGAGAGAAAAGCCAAGCATGAGCTGATTAGCTCCAAGTTTTAGATAGCATGATCAAGACAAAAGGAAACTGCACTATCTAATTTTCCACGTAGATTTCTCCAAATTTAACTTTTTTAAGCCGGTGTGGTTATGTATTCCACAGCAGGACTCTGAGAGGTCAGGGAAGAGACACAGGAACAGTGTTGGGACTAAGCAAGGACGGACTAGCCCTTTCATTGGCTCTGTGGGCTGGAACACAAACCCAAGGCCTTTGCTTGCCAGTCAGCCTTGGGGATTATTTTGCTGTCCGTTTTTGTTTAAATTTTGACTAAGTCACTACAGTGTGCTAGATGATTTTCTCCCTCTTCTGCTCTGCAAGTATTTAATCCACTCAATTGAGTCTAGAAGTCTGTGTGGCATTGCAAGCATTAATGTGGTAACCCCTGATTCCTCCCTGATGTGCTTCACAGAGGTGGTACAGGCAAGACAGATGAAGGAGTGAAAACAAAACAAAACAAAACACTACAGACTGTGGGTCCCCCTTTCGACAGTCCTCCGAGTTTGACTTCAGACTTCGCTATGTAGGCAGGCATGTCCTTGAGTCTCTATGGGCCTCATCTGTAACACGGGGATAATCATAGTTCCGGACTTAATGAGTTAATACATGAAAGGCACATAGAAAGTGCCTGGCGCATAGCAGGCAGAAGGGAAGAATCAGCCTTCTTTTTGTTTAAGGGAAGTGGTATGGAATCAGGGCCACCTACGTCACCCAGCTCCAAGGGACCCCCACACACTGCAATTTGTGTGAATGGTGCTCCCCGGCGTGGTGTAACAGGAATACTATGGAGCAGGGGGGTTAAGAGCAGGGATGGGAGCCAGACTGCCTGCAGATCCCCACTGTGCCACTTCCCAGCTGGATAACACTCAGCAAGCTAATTTGCCTTTCTGTGCCTCCATTTCCTCATTTACGAAATGAGGATTATCCTAAGATTATTGTGTAGATTAAAAGCCTTAATACAAGAAAGTGCTCAGAATGGTGCCTAGCACAAACTCAGTGCTCCACAAGATCAGCACTTGTGCAACTGGCCTGAAGCCCTGGTGCCCTTTGTCCCTAGGGTGGGATTCCTATTACCACTCCTGACGCTGGCCTGGTCCTCTCAATTCCCACCTGGGCTCCCAGTCTCAGCCAGCAGAGCTGAGACCAGCATCCTGCCTCCTGTTTTGCCCTATTTACCTTCATGCCAGCCTCCTCCCGGCTGCCTACCTGCTTCATCTGGCCAAACTGATTGCTCCTTATGCTGAAGCTGGCATGCAGGCCCAGGCCTCCTCGGCCTGACAATACCTCAACCCTTCAGCCACCCCGCTGAACTCCACATCTTTCCTGTGTGCCCCCGGGGTACCCAGCACTCTCATGCTGGCCTTCCCAACAGCCTGGCTTCTCACCAAACTAGAATTCTGACCTCCATCACCCCCACCAGCCACTCCTGGACTGCCCCAACCCATCACAAACCACTGCCAAGAAAACGTCCCTATGAAAATCCTGTAACACACACTACTATTTAGTTCTTACCAAGGAGGCAAGAGGAGAGTGAGAAAGACAGAAAGAAACAGAGACAGGAATAAAGAGGCAGAGACAAAAAACCCTGGAGACACTCAAAGGAAGAATGAATCTGTGGACTAGCTTTCCTCCTCTCGGCCATTCTTGATGGCTCCAGGAGAAAATAAGACTTCATAATTCACAAAAGAGTGAATGTAGGTAAGGTAAAAAATTCCCATGGCCTATTCAACTTGCCAGAAAATGACAGATCCCTCCCTGTGATTGACGTATTACTCAGAAATCTCTCGCTTTCTGCAATTTCTGTTCAACAAAAAATGTCGATCTCTTAGCAAAAACATTCCGTACAGCCACAATTTTCATTAACGCTACACAACTTTGTTTTCCACGCTTCTCCAAAATGAACCAAGGAGACTCGTCCAGCTGGTCTCCTCCCTGTCGCCTATACATCGTTTAGCTAATATTATCAATGCTAATTGAACAATTACAGCTTTCAATTGCTGATTGCTCTGCACTATTTCAGAGCTGGAAACGCAAAGATCAGCAAGACATGACTGCATCCTGCTGGAAGCCGACAGAGAGATGGTGTGGTAGCAATACTGGAGATCCTTAAGATAGAAATTGAACCAAGGAGATGGCTGCAATCAAAGTTGGAGAGTAATTTGATTCCTTTATGTGCAAAGCTTCTGCAGGGGTGAGAAGCAGCAAAGAGGGAAGGAAAGGATCAGTTTCACTCACGGAGCAGGGCAGAAATGAATCAACCACCAACTCACTATATGGCCTTGGGCAAACCACTTCGCAGGCTTCCGAAGTTGCTACAAAGAATAAACAGTGCAGTTTGTTTTTTTATTTGTGAAATTTAATTTTCTATTTTGTTACTGCTTTCAGGTAAAAATTCACGTTTTTTCCCTCCCAGGGGGAGTTTTTCTCTTTGATTTCATAACATGGTCTATGTCCAGATCCATTCGGTCATCCAATAAACATCCATAAATGCTTATCGAGTACCTCGTATCTCTTCCCCAAAAAACCAGATGGTGTCGGCTCCTATTTGAAATCTTTCAAGGCTTCCCATTACTCTTAAGATAAAGACCCAAATCCTTAACACGGTCTACCATGGCCTCAATGTTTCTCTTCTCACATCCCTCATTTTTTTTGAATAGGTGCAAGAATGAGCTCGGAACATTTTTTTTTGCTGAGGAAGATTCGCCCTGAGCTAACATCTGCTGCCAATCTTCCTCTTTTTGTATGTAAGCCACTACTGCCGCATGACCACTGACAGACAAGTGGTGTATGTCCGTGCCCGGGAACCAAACCTGGGCCGCTGAAGCAGAGCATGCCAAACTTAACCACTAGGCCACTTGGGGCTGGCCCTCATATCCCTCTTTTTGTACCTCTCTCCCCCTCACTCTCTCCTCTACAGCCAGCCTGGCCTTCCTGGACACATCACACACCCTGCCACCACTGGCCTTTGTCTATTCTGAGCCCTTTGCCTGGAAACCCACACTAACCATCTCCCCCTGCTCCCATGAATATGCATTAGCGAAACTGATGAATTAATATCTTTCTCCCGAATGTGAGTTCTATGGAAAGAGGGATCAGGTAGCTTCTTGCTCACCGTTATATCTCCACTGCCTAGCACAGAGCCTTGCACATAGACAGCTTTCAATAAATATGTGAATAATTCATGATGGCCATGAACTTCTTGGCTACTTCTGCACTTTGACTGCCAAAACATTGCAGTAACTAACAAAAAACAGTTCACAAAGTGAAATGTGGATATTTTTGAGCACTAAGAAAACCTAGAACACGAGCATCCCTAGAGGGTCCTCACCAAATTGTCTTCATGCCCTGACTGGGAGTGGTCCTGTTCAGATTCAGATCATTAAATGTTAAATAATCTATGTATGCCAGTAGTGTTGTTTTAATAACATCTTTATTTCAAAGAAAACATAATTTACAACGTGTTGATAGAACTGTATTTTTTTGGTGATGGAGAAAAGACTCCATAATCTTTCATACCTTCATACCTTGCACACGATGTTCACTCTGTCTGGGAGATCTCCTCCACTGTCACACCCCTCCCTCAGCTTTTTCTGTTTGGTGAATTATTCCTTCTTTAAAGCCCAATGTAAATGTCACTAAGACCTTCCCCCACTCCCTCAGACATTAAACACTCTTTCTGTATTCCAATAACGCTCTATTCTTCTATACGTCTACTAATGGGCCTACTGCAGTATAATGTAATTCTTACTCAGCTTTATACCCTAAATGCTTCATTCTATAGAAGATCTTCAATAAATACTGGTTGCAGTAACTGAATGAGAAACATGAAAAGAAAACTCATATTTTGAGCCCCAAGGACGTTGCCTCAGTCATAATCCATGCAGCCTAGTCTAGTAGGTGTTAGAGATCTTAGGGGGAGTCAACAGAGAAGGGAATGAGGCAGAAATCTGTGAGGTCGATTTTACAGCTGCTGTAGATTTGAAAAACCAAACCACGAAAAGGAAAGAGGTGTCAGGAACTCAGGTCTGAGCTGGACTCGGGTCAGCAGTAGAGGCTCTTCTTGTGTAGAGTTAGGAGCAGAGGGGATATCAGTCGATGATAGATGGATGATGGATGGTAGTATTCGGGTCCTGGGATGTTTCCCAAAACTTTGTTGCCTCCGAACATATTTTTGCAGAAACACCTATTTCCATTTGGAAAAGAGTACCAGACCATGTAACCCTCAAGGGCAGGAACAATGTCTTATTCGTCTTGTTAATATACCTCTCTCTGACCCAGTGCCTATCACAATAACAACAAAACAGAAGTTCAATAACTAATCAGAAAAAGCTGAATAAACTAGAATGATATAGATGACCTCCACAATACAATATAGCACTGAAGAGACTATGCATCTCAAGTTCTATCATATCTCATGCAGCTGTAGGCCCAGGCATGCAAGAACTTCAACAGGGGAGTAGGGAAATCTGACTGGTTCCAAAACACTGAGCTTAGAGTAGCAATGCTCATTCTAGATCCCACCTGCAAGCAGACCTAGAGCTTTTAAATTATCACTACACTTGAGTAGGATTATCTCAGGCAATGGATTGGTCTTAAGCTTCAGGCTGATAGTTTCAGTTTCTGCAACTCAAGTGAGCGATAAGGAGAGAATGGTGGTTCTGGTGCACGCTGCTGAGCTTTGACTCTTCTATTATTCTATGTGGCCAAGATGACTAAAAGCACTAGTTGCTACTCTCCATTTCTTGCTTTTTAGCAATAAACCCCACTCCACCCCCAATTTTAGCAAGGCACATGACTCTCCATCTAGAAACTACATTTTACAGCCTCCCTTGCAGCTAGATGTGACCCTGTTCTTGCCAACAGAATATGAGTGAAAGTAATGTGTCCAACTTACACATCACATCCTTGAAAGGATACTGATTACCACCACATACTCTCTTTCATATTCCTTTGAATGTGGTGCTGATGAACCAATTTCCACCACACAGATGGAGGATGAAGACCTATTAGGGTAAAGAAACCAGAGTCAGTAAATGACCTCTGGAGAGGGCTACTCTGCTGTCCTGGACTGCTCTCCTGCTTTGTTAGGTGAAAGAGAAAGACATTTCCATCTTATTTAGACATCTTTACCTGGCGATCTGTTTGTTGAAGCAGCTTAGGCTAACTAATACCAGCTGCAAAAGTAACTAGAATATAGAGGTCACTAGAGCAGAAACAAGGCAACCAGAAAAATATGTCTAGAAGGTAGGCACTGGACTCAGAAAAAGGCACCCCACTAGCTGGTGTCATTTCTTCTAATTCTTCTTTCACAAAATGCTCACAAAACCAAGATGGTGGTCAGTTATAGCAAATCCCCTCTCCATTCCCATTAAAATCAGAACATTGATCTATAAATGTTTAGCCACAATAAGCCTGTTTATTTTCCAAAACCAAAGATTAGGGACAAAAACAAAAAGTTGGTAAGCTAAAAACACACAGAAATTGCTAATTTTATACTTTTTCAAAGCCCAAATGAATTGAAAGAAAATCTTCAACTCTGTTGAGTTTTTGAATTGAAGCAAAACACTACAAAGAGAAAAATATTCACTACCTCTTAGCCAGGTCCATAAGAGTTTCCTCATGAAGATTTGGATTTTTCAATATAATTTCTCTTAGTTCCCAACCTGTTTGGCCATTTCCTTTGCAGTATTGGATGGAAAATTAGTTGGAGTACTAAGTCCAAAGCCTTTCCCCAGGAGGCACAAATGGAAACAAGCTTACTTGATCTAAATTCCAATTCTCAGAACTAATTCTTGCATCAAATATTCAAGAAAAATAACAATCATCTCCATAGAAAATAGCATAAATGAGGGGACAAATAATAAAATAACGTACATTTGTATTGATAGAAAATAGAGGAGAATGTAAAAATACTATCAGTAGCCCCTTATATGTGTAGGCATGTCTCAAAAATTCAGAAGCATAAAGCCTTTGGAAACACACACACACACACACACACACACACACTGCGCTTTGAAAAGCTGTCCGGCAATGCATTTTTCTTAATAACAGAAAGTGATTTTTCAAATATTTAAGAAAGATACATTGGAAATGAAAAATAGTAATATCCAAGTAAATATTTAAGCACCATGTACTTTATAGTGCCCCAAACTCACTGAATTTCTGAACCTTGTGTGGGAGGGTAAGTTATAAATACTATTTGACCCTCTGGTCTTGTGCACCTTAGAAATATATTTTCTATTAACCTGGAAAAAGCAGTAGCATCATAATTTTCAAAAACAGTAGTTTAAAACAAATTATTTCTAATAGTCCCTCTAAGTTACTCTTTCAACATCAAATTAGCTCTAAATAAATATAAAACACTAGAAGATAGTAAACTAATAACTAGTCAGTCTGGAAATAATGTCAAATCCTAAAACTCCCTAGGTTTCTTGGGCTTCTCTAACCATCCATGTAAGCCTATGATCACATGAACTTGGAGCAACTGTTTTAACATGATTTGGATATGTGGACGCACAATGAAAGAGATACTAACGGACACTAATAGTCCACTGCAAAAAACAAGGGGGAAATTCGTAAACACACTGCTCTCAGAATACTATCCGCAGGCATAAGGAAAAGGAATATTAATAGTAAATGTTCAGATTTACCTAACTTAATGAGATATTGTGAGCTTCTCCCTACCTCGTACCTTTAGAGCTTTCCATCAAAGTCTTGAACTAGAAGACAACATCAGGCAGATGCCCTGTGGGCCTCAACTAATATAGGCTTACTTTTAAAAAAGATTATCTACTAGAATAGTAAGACATCAACCAACCCAGCAACGTTGGAAATTATGATGCTATCTGGCAACAAGCAAATCAACTACTAAAGTTCGGGGACAAGAATAAAAGGTCCCGTAGGAGAAGGGATGACTGAGCTGATTTCATAGCCAGGAAAGTCATTCATTTTCTTCCACATTCAGCTCTTGTTGGCTGTGTTTACTTCATTTAACCACATATTTGATGAACATAAAACAACCAGAAAGATCTGAAGGGTTGGAAATCATGGGAAATTCTCCCAACATCACATGACTCTGAAACTATAAGAAAATAAAATATATTTTCATTATATTTGCCCTCCATCTATTTATCTGCTGTCATCTCTACTTTACATCTTTCTCACTTTACCCTGATTTCACCCACTCATTACACTTTCCCCAAAACACGTGCTTATGATCCAGTTTCCTGCTGCTTATGTTAGATGCCAACTCAAGCACCTTTCTACTCTACTGAAATTTTCCACAAGTCTTTCCTTCACAGATCATCTCTCTACTTTATAATGAGACCTTCCACTGCCTATTCTTCCACAAAATTTCTGTTTTTAAAGCTTTTCCAGTGAGTATATTTATTTTTCTGATTAGAAAAGTAAAATATGTTTTTTTAAAAAGTGGTATTGTAGAACACTTGCAAATTTCAGAAAAGCACAAAGACAAAAATAAAAATCTTACCACTGAAATATGATTACTGTTAATACTTTGATATCTCTCTCTGTATGCATTTTGTTTCACATTTAGAACATGCTATATGTAAACTTTTGCATTTCCTTAATAACAACACAAGCATTTTCTCATATTACTAAAAAGTCCTCATCAGTACAATTTATTACAATTACCTAATATTACATCATATGAATATACTATGCAGTTCCCATTGTTTCACTATTATAAACAATGCTGGAATTATATTAGTCTGCAATTCAGATTATTTTCTTGGGCTAAACTCCCATATAGTCTTGGGTCAAAGTGTATGAACATTTTTAGCCTCTTGATCACATTGCCAAACGCTGTACAGAAAGATTCTACCAACTTACATACCTATTAGTTCAATGCAAAGTGCTAGTTCTTAACCCTATCACCAGCAATGGGGCAAAGGGGACCTAAGAGTCTGATTTTTTGTTCAATCTGTTAATTTGATATACAAAAAGTGGCATCTCACTGCTGCTATAATTTGCATTATTTTCGCTAATGAACTTATATCTGGGAATATATATAACACTGCATTTTTTTCATAAGCATGGCAAATTTACTGTCTCTGAGTAAGGAATTTTTGATGTGGAAACTGTGGTGTTCTTGTCTCCAGTCTCTTTTTTGGAAAGTCTTATGAAAACGGCATCTGAGGCAATGACTCTCAACAACGGTAGAAGATCAGGATCACCTGCAGAGCTTTTGCACAATCCATTTACACTCTAGGAACTCAAACTCAGGAGAGGTTCTATCATCTCTATTTTCTAAAAATTCCACTGCCATTTTAGTAGGTAATTGAATGAGAAGACCACTGGGCTAAGACTGCAACAGTTAAATATCACATGTCAGGTGACTAAGCTACAGCACGCACTTCCCTAGGTGTACGATGAATAGCATTATGCCCTAAATTATCATTTTATTCTATGGTGCTGACCTTACATCCATAAAGCAAGGTATTCACTCTGTGAGATCTACTTTTGCTGAGTGACACAACATTGCCCATATCTCTCAGTCTCATTTCTAAGAATGATCTTGTTCCACATGAAAAGAAAGTAACCTAAAAACTGATGTACATTTGTTTATATCCATGTCACTTGAAAGAAGTATTTATACAGTAGCTAGGATAAGCATTTGGTGTGAATTTCCAAAATGGCACCTCTTCCAACTCAAGGAGAGCCTCCGCCTGCATTCTTTGGGCCAGGGCTAAGTGTTGATATTATTTACTGATTTATAGTGATGTTTACCAAAATATGAAATCACAGCTAACCCTTGGACCCACTCAAAACCCCACTTCCATCTCTAAACAACCAATTACTCCCTTTGCATACTATTAAGCATCATACTGGAACAGTCTGTGGCTATTGATACCAGTGTCACATGGCTTAGCAACTCATCAACCTAACATAATCTGGGCTTAGGAAGTGCCCTGATCTCATTCTCAGAGCTAGGTTAGCTAACACTATAACGGGGGAAAATATGGGGGAAAAAAGAAGATCTGATGTTAGAGAGAAAGGTTTCCTCCATATCAACTCTGATAAATCCCATTTTATCTGGAAAGGGAATATACTGTCATAAACTGGAACATACTAGCATAAGAACAGCCTGGGCCCAGCTAGACTCTCCTAGAACTGCCTAGACCTGAGTACCCCCTTTAGCCTAGTCCGCTACTGGGGGTTCACAAATTGAACGGTTACAAATTACCAGCAAAAGAAGCTCTGCAAGAGTTGCTGCAGAGGCTGGCTGTTTCCCTCTCAGGTGTTAAAAGTAGTCATCCCCTACCACCATAGGGAGACCTTCTAGAAGGAAGAGATGGAAGGAGTGCACCAACTTAAGTGCTGAGACCCAGTACTCACACTGTTGAGTCAGAAGGGAATGAGAAATTCACGTCCTTGACAAATCCATAAGTGGAAAACTCACTCCAATTTTCCAACAAGAAAAGTAAGGAACAGATTTTCAAAATTAGGTAAAATATGAGTCCAAATGCATTATTTTATCTGTTCTGCAGATAAATTCCCCTAAGCATCAGCATTACCATGCCAACCACCTTGGGCTCTTAGTACAAATTAATTGACAATGATGGATAGGCTACTTGAACTTCAAAAATTAAATCTTTATATGGCAATGAATATTCTTTATGGATTACTACTGCAGCCCAGGGGGGTACTTCAATCTCTGGGCTTGGTTGAGTTCACAGAAGCAAAGTGAACACTCTGTTTCATTCTGTTCATCTCTCTCCAGGGGCCACTTTGCCTGCCTTTGGATTGTTTCTGCCATGGACATCATCCTCAAAAAAGCCTCAGGACAGAAAAACTTGGAGGCCACTAAGCATAACAAGCTGTGACGATGCATCCAAAAGAAAGGGACTTTCTTGATGTTTTGAACTAGGTAAAAGAAAAAAGCCTTAACAAGTGCACCAAACTTGAGGACTGGAATTAGCAAACCAGGACACATACACAGAAGTGTAATCACAAGGTCACACGTTCAGACCTAGGCATTTAGCTGTGTGTCACTGTAAATCACCACACCAGCACTTTCCCTCCTCTTCATTTTTTTTTATTTTTCTAAATTTAGTGCCATTACAAATGCTGTTAACTCAGATAACTTAGTATCTATGCACAAGGAGAGTGAATCACAGTTTCGATGAGATCCACCAATTTAAATGTCTTCCCTTTTGTACATTTCCACTTCCAATGACAATATCTCATTCACTATGTATCATTCTCTGGTGTTCGTTCTTGAGGATTTATATATTTATTTGCATACATTTGCCAGAAAAATGTCTTCACATATATTCATTAGAGATTGTACCCCTCCTTTCAAAAATTTGACTCCATGAATAATTTTTATATTCCCTTTTTATTACCAAATAATTTATTACTAAAGGAAAACCAAGTATTTAAAGATCTTAAGTTTGAGATGAGGATACAGTGTTAAAATAATCTAGAAATCAAAGTAAAGTAAAATCTCAATGGGCGTTGTTGAGAGTGATTAGCTGTAAATTAACGTTATTATTTTTTTCCAAAGAAAAGTCAAAGTGGACAACAACAGTAAAGGGATGGACAAACCAGTCTCCCACTCAAGGACACGACCTCCCCTCTTTAATCCTCTAAACGTGTCTTTCAATTACTCACATTCACTTGCTCTCTGGCCCGGCTGAGTTCTCCAGACCCTAAACACCTCCGATTTTATCTAACACATCAGCCTTTTCCTTTGTTCACTTCAACCACATCCTGGTGGAATCTAAAATCCTTCTTCTCCACTCTACCCCAGAGGAGGTAAACAGTCTGATTTTAAAAATAAATCAAAATTATGCAAATACAGCCTCATGACCTCCACTGCGCTCTCAATACTACTTAGTTTTAGTCAGCTCAGGCCGCTGTAACAAAATACCTACCATACACCACAGGGCTGAAACACAAACATTTCTTTCTCATAGTTCTGGAGGCTGGGAAGTCCGAGATCAGGGAGCCAGCAGATTTGGTGAGAGCCCTCCTCCTGGTTTGCAGACAGCCACTTTCTGGCCATATCCTCATATGGCGGAGAGAGCAAGCTCTGCTGTGTCTTCCTCTTCTGATAATCCCCTCATGGGGGCTCCACCTTCATGACCTCATCTAACCTAATTACCTCCCAAAGGCCCCACCTCCAAATACCATGACATTGGAAATGAGGGCTTCAACAGATAGATTTGGAGGGGACACAAACATTCTGCCCCTAACAACTGTCCAGCACTCCTTCTGTATCTGCCATCAGTTTTCCCCTCAGTCCACACAAATCTTCATCAACCTGAAACTCCTACCTCATCCCCCTTCTTTTACCATTAACACATTTTCTCACTTCCCTACTCCCCAGGAGGAGGACATATTGACATTCCCTGAATTTCCTGTTCCATCCTACAAATTAGACCTTCCATTCCATTTTGGTAGAAGAGGTATTTCTCCTCCTTCTAAGGTTGATCTCTTCATCTGTGCTGAGAATTCCAATTTCTCTGGCCTCATCATGAACCTGATTCCACATGCTCTCCTGACTATAACTTCAACCCATACCTCTCTTCTGGCTGTCACCCTGAACACAGAAACATGCTGAAGTCCCATTCACTTTCAAGAACAACCTTTCCCTGGTCTTGCCTCTCCCCGTTATCAACTATCTCTATCTTTCCTTCAGAGTCAACATCCAGGGAGTGTAGCTACACTCTCAATCTTCTTTTCTTCTAAGCTATTCAGTTTTCATAATCTGGCCTTTATCCTCATCTATGACAAACTGTTCTCGCCAAGATAGCCAATGTCCTTTTTGCCACTATATCTAATAGAATCTCATCTTTCACAACCACTGACACTGCTGACCTCCTTTCTTTTGGAAACTCTTTAGCCACCTCTCCAATTTTCCAAAATTCCATCTCTAGCTCTACCTTAGTTTCAACCATCTCCTGATAATCCATAAATAAACATGTTCAGTCCAAGAGCAGGTCTGAAGTTTCAGACCCAGATATCCAACTTCCTACCAGATATCTTTACTCAGATGTCCCACAGCCCAAACATGTTAGACTCAACATATCCAGTAGTGAACTCATCGCCATCTCCTTTGAAACCAAGTCCTTGTATCATAAAACAGAATGGCACTTCCACCCAGATTGTCCAACCTGGAAATTTGGGGATCATCCTTCAAGCTCCCCAGTCTTCTCTCCACTAAACCCCATGTCCTGTTATTACTCCCCTTAACACCTTTTGAATCCTCTTTTCTCAATCCCTAGGAGTTTAGGCTCTCCTAATTTTTCCCTGCATTGTTGTGATAGGTTCCTTACTGATCTTCCTGCTTCCACCCGTGCCCACCTCTCAAGTCCCACATAGCTTCCCATTTTAATACCAAAACATTCTGCAAATCTTATCTTTTGAATCTCTGCTTATACAACATCAATGGCACCTCTCTTTCTTTGGGATCAAATTCACATTTTTTCATGGATAAAGTACAAGTCACTTCCTGATGTGACCAGCCTCATCTCTTGCACGACTTCCTCACACCATGTGCTTCAGCCATACCATATTGTAGTTCCTGAAGTACTGACACTTGCTATCCTGTGTTTCTGGATACATTGAACCCTCTTCCTCAAAAAAATGTTTCCCCGCCTCCTTCCTTTCTCTACTAGGCTTTCAAAAGTCAGCCTAGGCACCTCCTCACCTGGAAGCCTTGCCAAAAGCACACTCCTCTCAGCACAGAGATTACATGTCCCTGCTGAGGGTCTCCCAAATCCAGGTGCCACCACATCACAGCACTTACCCCACTGTGCTCATGCTCAGGTGAGAACGGGAGCTCCAAGAGGAAGAGGGACTGGATCTTGTTGCATCATTGATTCCTTAAGAACCACTGCAGTGCCTGTTACACAGAAGATGCTCCCCAATTTTTTTTAATACATGAACGAGCTCTACGAAATCTGGGATTAACCTTACCACTAAAGGAGTTTCTCTGAAACACATTCTGATCTCTTTTACTCTCTGACTATACCTAACATAACAATGTCACAACACTGATCCTGATGAAGCCACAATTTCAACTGAGCAAGCAAAGAGAACAAGAAAGTAGTCAGTAACAGCATTGGAAAGAGATTACTGTGTGCAGAGACATATAACAAGGAATGTGAGGAGAATTTTCAAAAATTAATTTAATAAAATGACAAATAAGCAGGGCAAGCTCCAGTAGCCTAGTGGTTAAGTTTGTTGCACTTTGCTTTCATGGTCTGGGTTCAGTTCCCAGGCGCAGAACCACGCCATTCATCTGTCACTGGCCATGCTGTGGTGGTGGCTCACATACAAAAAGAGGAAGATTGGCAGCTGATGTTAGCTCAGGGTGACTCTTCCTCAGCAAAAAAAGAAAGAAAGAAAGAAAGAAAAACAACACATAAGTGAATTTACATTCTAATATTTGTTTAAAATATCACTGTAGAATCTTGTTTTCCAATTGGGACTTGGTGAATTGTGTAGTTATATAAAACGACATAATCTAGGGGGGAATAAATTTGCAATGAATTATATATGGAATACATTTTATACTAGAATTCTTTCAAAAACTCCATGTCTAAGTCCTATCTATCTTTAGACCTTTCACTACATCAGAAAAATCTAACAGAAGCCTGCTCATGATGAAACTCAGATTATCTCTAACACGCTCCCATCAAAATAGCATTTACTGAATATCTTTAGAAAGAAGGCTTGGATATTTCTCTAAACAATGGATCTGGGCAGCTCATCACCTTCTAACTCAGAGTTCAGCTCCAGATTAGCTTCAGGACCCTGAGAATAGGAGTTCCATTTTGGAGACCCAACTTAGCTCTTATTAATCAATAACACTTAAGACCAAAATTCCAGATTGGATGGAGCCCAGCCTGGGGAATCAGTCTTCCCAGAAGTTGGTCTTCATTGTTGTCAAGCTCACTGTGAAATATGTTTTCATGTTGCTCCCTAACAAGATAACTGGTAACCAGATGACTTTTCCTTGTCTCATCTCACAATTCCATATATGTGGTTCTGAATTGGTAGTAGCCATTAGGTGCCAAATGACACACCCATAATTGAAAATGGGGCATAAAGAATGCACTTCTAACTTTCTGAAGCCATAACCATCTGAATGCAGCACTTCTGAAAGGCTTTTTTGACATGATCATAAGAAATAAATAATCCTTTTCTTCAACTTTCCACTTTTTTGGCTTCCAAATTTTTTTTAAAATCTGGAAATATTATCTTTCTCTACAGAGAGTGAAAAGGAGATGCTCAAAGAGATGCTTCTAATGATTCCGTCATTATTTCATGATGGCAATTGGCTTCCCCCAAAGCAGACCCTAAGATAAAGGACTTTAGGAGTGATCTCAGGAAGCAGGAATGAGGGAGACAGGAGAGTGAATCAAGGAAGAAGGAAAAGTCAATGAAGAATGCATTCCTGATTTATCATTTCAGGTAGCTGGGGCTCAGTCCCACTGAGGACTTCTAAGCAACAGAGTAAAATACCCTTCAGAATTGCCCCTCTGAAGCACTACAATTTAGGGCACTTATCGTCAACTCTCTTGACCCACTGGTTGAGAGGGCATTAACACCTCTGCATTTGGGAACAGGCTTTAGCAAGGATTGAGTAAACACTAGAGGCTTCACCAGGAAACCCTGAAGCAAAAAAGAGAGAAGGTAAGCCAGCTTCAGGCACAGGAACTGTCCACACAGCTGCAGCTGAAATCCAAAATGGGCCGAGGAGATGTGGCACGGGGCCCAAAAAGTGCCAGCCATAGCTATATATGGGTAGAAGATTCTCTATGTGGTGTAGCAAGCTACACTTACTATTTTTAAAAAGCACTCTTCTCTTCAGTTTGTCCCATTTCCTGGGGATTTTAATTAATAACAGTGTGCATTCACTCCCTGCATTATTAGTTTATCTTTCAAGTAATTAAGAATGAAATATAAGGGCAACTATGGCTTTGGGAGGTTGTTAAGTACATAACTATGGAGAGAAAAGAAATACAATAACCATTGGCAGGAACCACTAAGTGGATGCCTACTCTGGAGGGCTTTTACTTGCCAACGCTAGGTTCTAGCTTTCTCTGTAAACAGCATGGCTGTTTCACGTGTCTTTATGATAGTTCCTGACATGTGTGAATCAAACTGACACCCTGGGGAGCAAATTTAAGTTTCTGGGAAAGCTGCAACCAGACCCTAGCCACTGTGTCAATCAAGGGTGCAACTCTTAGGCTCATTTCTTCCCTTATTCCAACTGGGATCCATTCTGTCACCGGTTGAAAAAGTTGATGCTATGAGCACACAGTGAACGCAAGCTGAGCATTTCACATCCTTTGACCGACTTTTACTCCTCCAAAATCAAGGTCAAGCCATGTTACTAAGGAAGCTTTGGAAATATTCCACTTTCTAAATTGTAAATGGTTTTGCAAGCAATGCAAATAGAAAACTTCAGTTCTTGATACTGTCAAAATGACACCTTCATAGGCTTCCAAATTCAGTAATTATTATTTCCCTCACACCCGCTGACAGGGCTAAAATTGAGTGGATCTCACAAGGTTCTCAACTTTAGTACCTTTTTTTGGTAGGTGTGGAAGAAAGGACAAGAAAACATCTTGGCTAAGGGCAGGGTCAGAGATGTTGAACCACGTTTTCTTAACATCTTTTTTAACTCTGAAGGCTTTACCCACTAGCTTTGCCTTTGTTAGGAAACACATTTTTTATCACTAACTATATCTAGAAACGCTCTTTGAGACAAGTAATTTGTAGATACCATTTTTGTTTGACCCAGGAAACCCAGACCTACTTTCAGGGACAGGAAATAGGAGCCTAGGGCCCAGGAGAGATGATATCATGGGAGCCAAAGAAAGTTGCATCAGACCATAAGAAGCATAGAGCAAAAGTGGCAAAGCAAGGATGAAACAACACAGCAGTGAGAAATGCTTAGGCCAGGGCAGGCAAACAGATTGCATGAGGTGCCAGGGAAGTCATCAGAAAAGCAGGCTAGTTCCAGAGGCTACTTCTCCGACCAAAGGGGAATAGGCTGGGGACCACTTTTAAAGTTGAAATGGATAAACCCAAAGAAACACATTTGGAGAAAATCAGTCTAATGTGCCAAACATCTTCACAGTGAGGTCTGAATTTTACTAACTGCAATCTGGGAAACGGTCCCTTTTCTATAGGATGCCTCATGGGCTCCTTAAGCGAGCACGATTATCTGCCTCGCCTACATTTAGCAGGTACATCACTTAGGCCAGGTTCCTTTTAGCCCACTGATTTCTACTAGCTTTGCAAATTCTTGCAATGACTTTTGTGCCCAACCAAAATAGAAAATAAACTTAGACTTGAGGCCCTTATACTGATCAAACCAGGAATTAGATAAATTTGCACAAACTTTGACTATTAAGCTTTTCAGAAGTTTATACTCAGCAAGACATATTCCAAATTATTACTGGCCCACCGAGAACCTCCAAGAGGTTGGCAAGCATAAATGCCAACGTAACTGCCAACACGACTATCCCCTTAGATACACACCAGGAGTGCTCTTATCCTTTAAATGACACAAGTGAAAATGGACCTTGAGAACACCCCCAGGCAATAGCAATAAACCACAAGGCCAATGCAGTTATGAGGTCAAATGAAAAAACATCATATGTGAACTTTTTGAGTGTAAGATTACGGCTTGTAGTTGTTCAATCATGTGCTTACCACAAAAAGAAGCTTAGTACATTAGACGTAATAAGCATTAGCAAAAAAAAAATGAGGCACTAAATTCATAGACAAAATGATTCAAAGCATGATACTACTAACAGAGATGCTTCATGAAAGTCTGTTTGTCATTTGGAAGTCTGGGGAGCCTGGCACTATTGCCTGGCACTCGGGTCTTATGCTGCAACACCACCCACGGGTACCTGTTAGAGCTATCAATTGCTCCTGAGATGAAGCAAAGTTTTCCTTGGCCCGGTTTCCTCAAACATCTACTCCAGCTCCCCAAATAGCTTTGATTCTACCGAAGTGTTGGAGGGCTGATCTTGCAAACAAGTTCAAAGCAGTTCAAAGTCTGCAAAGGGAAAATCTGCTTTCAGATGAATGGCTGGAGCAAGTCCTTATTAAGAAGAAAGGCTGTCTTCTCTTTGTTGTTGTTTTTCTCACACAACCAGCTAACCAATGACTAGGATACCAAGGATAACCATGGTAATCCTTCAGACAATTCACTTGGATTTAAGGAAGGCATTGCCAATATTTATCTCTTGGTAGATATTAGTATGCAATACAAAACTGCATAGATTAATATCTACCTAATGGTAGACATTAGTATGCAATACCAAAAAATCCATTTGCTTGCAGACACCGTACCACTAGCCAGCTTAGAGAAAGCCTGAACAATACAATCACAGTGTTTTTTTACTCATTTATTGAATGAGGCTCAAACACAGCAAATTCAAGGCTTAACTTCCTGCTGTGTGTTCATTTGACTGTGAGTGTCAAGACCCTCATATACTGCCCAGACAACCAAAGATTAATGCACTAAGAACCCCTCGAGATGCACTGCAATTCAGGGGATCAGAGGAGAAAACTCAGAAGCTCCAAGTGTTAATGCTGGGTCAGCCAATGACTGGCCAAGTGACCTTATGTAATCCTTCTGGCTTTCACTTTTTTCTATCTGCAAAGTGAAGAATGTGACTGACTCAAAAATAAACAGCCCAGTATCCACTCCCTTCCTAAGACTTTTTACCTTTCTTTCCAATCTGGAGCAGAATAAAACAGCCATGCCTTTCCACTATTAAAGAATACAGAAACCACAGAACAGTTTTCTTTTCTTTTGCTTGATTGCCTCCCTTCTGAATAGCAGTTTCTAAGACTGAAAATCCAAATATCTTGCCTAGGAAGCTAAAGAAAAGGAGGGAGAGACAGAATCATAGGAAATGTCATCACAAACAGGCATGGGAAAGGCTCAAGGAAAACTCTGGTTTTCAAACTGGCAGCTGTTACCTGCTTGTGGTTAAGAAAAAATAACACGGATCTCATCCCTAGAGATGAGGCATGCCGATGGTTGTATAAATACAGGGTATAAGAGCCAATTTCACTATGAAAAAATAAATTTAAAAAACATTTACATTCTGTAGTGGGTTGAATGGTGCCCCCCCTAAAAAAGCATGTACACATCAAAATCCCCGGACCGTCCAGATGCGACCTCATTTGGAAAAAGGGTTTTTGCAGACACAATTAAGTTAAGGATGTTGAGAGGAAATCATCCTGCAATATACAGGTGGGCCTTGAATCCAGTGACAAGTGTCCTTATAAGATACAGAGGAGTAGAAGACACAGAGACACAGGAGAAGGTGACGTGAAGATGGATTCAGAGACTGGAGTGATGTAGCCACAAGCCAAGAAGTCAAGGAACGCCAACAGCCACCAGCAGCTGGAAGAGGCAAGGAACAGAATCTCCCCTAGAGCCTTCCAAGGCAGGTGACCTTGAGGCCACCTTGATTTAGCACTTCTGAACTTGAGAACTTTGAGAAAATAAATGTCTGTTGGTTTATGCCACCAAGTTTATGGCAATTTGTTACAGCAGATTCAGGAAAGTAATACACACTCTAGCCACCTGCAACCAATTCCCTAAATTAACCTCTTTTAAATATATTAAACTGTCCTTTTCACTGCTGCCATCTTGCTTACCTAGGAGCCATGATTTGAGAACACGTCTCAATATTTTGCACCTTCATTAGTCCATTACATTGGCACATATAAGAAAAGCTACGTAAAGATCTCCAAGTCTGTTCTACCTTCCAGAAATGAAAGTTTAAATAGCTGAAATAAAGTAAGTTAGAAACTATGTGATAAGTGAAAAGGGAACATAATCTGATGTCCCCAAATCTAGTTTTGTATCCTGACTCAGCCACATATTATCTGTATGAACTTGGATAAGTCCTTTAATTGCTCTGACCTTGAGCTATCTAATCTGTAACGTAGGAATACAGGTACCATACCTCACAGAGTTGTTATAGGACCCAGACCACAGCCGTGACTGTGACTGGGGACTGTACAGAAATCAACAGTGCCTGTTCATCTCGCCTCTACAAACAGGCAAACAGAGGCAGTGAGTAATCCATCTAGGAGGATCAAAGACGGATACGGCTAATAACTGGCTGCTCCCGCCAAATCGGGATCAGGATGTTGATTTGTTCGGCACACACCCCAGATGGTGTATTTGTACAGCTGGCCTCTCCCCTCAATTCGAGCACTGTCTAGCTGAGTCTATGAGAATCGCACGTAAGTGGGCAGTCAGGCGGACAGCCAGGCTTCCCGTTGGGGATGTGAGCGGGGCAGCAAGCAAGTGACCAACCCCTCCACCAAAGCAGGAAAAGCGTGGCGAGTCTTACTCCCACCAAAGTCCAAGGTTACCTTCGGCTTCTCTGTCACCTCGGTGCCAATGCTAGGGATTCCCACCCAAGGCAGCCTCCACATTTATTTTGGAGAACTGTTCTTGCAGTCCTAGCCTGGGGACGAACGCTGCAACCAGCTGCCAGACATGAGCAAGAAGGAGGAATAGGGTATCTTTTAATGAATGACCCTGATAATCAATCACTCCAAGGCCTACTCCTGGCCTCCACTAGATGGCGCTACGGCGTTTCTTCCCAGTTCCAGAGCAAAGAATGGAGCTCGCCTAAAGCAGGTCACGCCAGATCCTTTTGCGATTCCTCCTGTTACCTTTTTAAATCCAATCCCATCTGCTAGTATCTTCCAAAAAAGCTTCAAAATTTCTTATCAGTTGACTGTACCCTTTGCGGTTTGCCAGCTCTGTTACGCATTTTTTTTCTTATGCCTTTTTGAGAAAATCATTTCAATGAGATTGTGGGGTTAAAAGGAAGTCAATACTTAAGTCACTCCATCATCTTGATGAAAGCGCGCCTATTTTAAAAATGCACTAGTGAAAAAGAAAAGGCACTAGTCTGCTCCTCTACCCTCACCCCGATTTACCTAATGGAAATACGCAGGGGCGGGGCCTAAGTGTGCAGTTTCTTAAAGCTCCTGGGGTGGTTGTGCTTCTGATCCACAGCCAAAGCTGAGAGCCTTGCCTTAAACCTCTCAGGATAATTAAGGCAGTGTGTAGAGTACAAAATAAATCATTAGCAGCCACCCCATTTTGTTTAGGGACCAGGCTATGCCACCCTAAAAGATAACTGAAAATTACTAACTCAACTCCAGAACATAACTAAGACTTTGCAATCTAAACCCTCTTTCAGTGGAGGCTTTGTTAAATAAAATGCTTGGCGGGGAGTGTCTAGCTAGGATTCTATTTCCATATGCATTTCTTCCTATGTACCCTCAAAAATAACACCACCTACTTACCTCACATGAGTGTTAATTTATGGAATTTAAAAGCAATTTAAATAAATTTTGTTGACAGAAATGGGCAACATAACTATTGTATCAAATCATTGTGTTGTCAAGCTTATCACCTCTTCTTGGAGATTTTAAGAACAGTACTGTATTAGGTTGGGCGGCCATAACAAAATACCACAGACTGGGTGCTTAAACAACAAACACTTATTTCTCACAGTTCTGGAGGCTGGAAGTCCAAGATCAGGGTGCCAGCATGATCAGGTTCTGATGGGGGCCCTCCTCCTGGCTTGCACACAGCCACGTTCTTGCTATACACTCACATGCAGAGAGAGAGAGATCTCTCTCATGTCTCTTCTCATAAGGGCACCAACCCCATCGTGAGGGCTCCACCCTCATGACCTGATCACCTCCCAAAGGCCCCACCTTCAAATACCATCACATGCGGGATTAGCACTTCAATATATATGAATTATATAATATTCTCTTCCTTGCCCTTTCCTCTCACCCACACCTTATGTTGATCCTGCATCTTCCATGACGATGTTCACTTACACCAGCAAATAAGTTTCTTTCAGGCAACTCACCTCAATATGCAGTCTCCCTCTGAACAGTATCGTCACTGTCATGGCTCCACCACATCTACCTGTCTGGCCTCGCCTCCCTCTGAGACTACAGATACAAGGTCTGCATAGAGTGGTGGCTAAATGTGGGAGCTCTGGGACCAGATTGCTTAGGTCCCAAACTCTGCGCCATCCCTTATTAGCAGAGTGACCTTACACAAGTGATTTAACCACCCTGCACCTGGTTTTCCCATCTGTAAAATGGGAATAACCACAGTACCTCCTTCATAGGGTCGTTGTGAGACCAAGTGGATTAGAACCCGTGAAAGGCTCAGGACAGCAACTGGAATGTTATACTGTGTTCTTTCAATACATGTCATTTGTTGTTGTCATAACTACGGTGCGGCTCCATCTGGATGTATCCTGGACACTGCAAACTCAGCATGTCTATAACTGAACTCGGTACTTGCTCCTCTCACCAGTTCCACTCTTGGATCCCTTTCTCAGCTAACAGCATCATTGCTGACATAGTCATCCAAGCTGGAGGGCATCCTTAACTCCCCATGTATTTCCCCTGCATCCACTCCTACATGCACCCAATCCTGTCCACTCAACCTCAGAATTCTCTCTCAGAGATAGCGCTCTGCATCTACTCTCTACTCCTAGCAAGCACATGCCCCCAGCTTGTGAAGGGGCCTGAGCTGGGGTGGGGACCGGTGCCTGTAGCCCAGGTAGGGAGGGTGGAGAAAGGCACATGGGGCCTGAGCCAGCTCTTCCACTCTCACTGCCCCAGCAGACTCTTCCCGAGCCTCAAGTCTCTCCCGTGCACGTATTTACTGAAGAAGAACAATAGCTAAGTCTTCTATCATGTTCACTGTGCACAGGGTACCACTCTAAGCTCTTTTCACACGGTACCTCACTGAACCTTCTCGACAGCCCTAGGAGATGGGTACCGCTATGACTTCCATTTTACAGATTAAGAGGCTGGGTTGCCAAAGGTCACAGTCAGTAAGGAGCAGTCACGATTCAAACCCAGGAAATTAGGCCCAGACGACATGGTCTTAATCACCACAGCCACTGCCTCTGAGCACCTGGAGCTGACCGAGGGCTGGGTGCCGAGGGGAGGTAGAAGGTGAGTAGCAAGACTGGGTCCTAGGATTATGCTAAGTGAAATAAGTCAGAGAAAGAAAATGCTGTATGATCTCACTCATATGTGGAATCTACAAATAAACGAAACTCAGAGAAAAGGATCCAGATTTGTGGTTACCAGGGGGTGGTGGGGAGGGGGAATAGGAGAAAGGCGGTCAAAAGATACAAACGTCCAGTTACAAGGTCAGTAAGTACTAGGGATGTAATGTACAACATGGTGACTGCAGTCAACACTGCTAGACGGTATATGGGAAAGTTGTTAAGAGAGTAAATCCTCAGTTAAAAAAACATTTTTTTCTTTTCTTTTGTTGCCTTCTCTTTTTATTGTATCTTTATGAGATGATGAATGCTAACTAAACTTATAGCAGTGATCGTTTCACAATATATATGAGTCAAACCATTTATGTCATACACCTTAAACTTACACAGTGATGTATGTCAATTATACCTCAACAAAACTGGAGGGGAAAAAAGACGAATGGGCAGGGCCAGCCCAGTGGCATAGTGGTTAAGTTCCCATGCTCTGCTTCAGTGGCCTGGGGTTCTCAGGTTCAGATCCTGGGCATGGACCTAGCACTGCTCATCAAGCTACGCTGTGGCAGCAACCCACATAAAATAGAGGAAGATTGGCACAGATGTTAGCTCAGGGCCAATCTTCCTCACACACACAAAAAAAAGAATGGGGCCTAAGATCGAGCTCCTGCCCTCTGGAAGTTTACACTCAAGTTGAGGAGATGAATATGTATGTTCCTGAACAAAACCACCATGAGGCAAGGCAGTGTCTACTCAGTTAAAAAAATGAGTCAAATAGGTATAAGTACCTTTGGAGGGCAAGGTTTACGTCTGGCCAGGATTTCACAGAAGGATTGTGGAAACCGTGGTTCCAATGGGTTGTTGAATAGAATAGAAGTCAATGTGAAGGGTCAGTGGGAGCTTTCCAAACCAGGTAGAATGACAATGCAGAAGTTACCAGGGAGATCTGTGAGAGGTAGTTTTGGGAAATCAGCTTCTGCTGTCTTGCCAGGCAAGACCTAAGATGCTGACAGTGACCAGCTCTCCAAGGAGTGGTCCATGGCACACTGAAGCCTTCACATACTACCTGCCACTGCAAGAGGCACGCTTGTTTCAGACATGATCACAGATGTGCCTGCACCTTCACTATGTGCAAGTACCAAGAATTTTTTTTAACAAAACTGTTTCAGAGTCTCATAAACGGCTGACTTACAATGCAGCATTATATTTAAAGTGAAGATTTTTTCTTTTTGGTTCCTCCCTCCTTCCTCTTCCTCTTGCTTAAAAAACAAAACAAATGATGGCACTTCTTTATTCAACAAATTATGGATACGATCTTTTTTTTAGGAAGATGATTTTTTAAATACCAGACAATGTGGAGCTAACAGAAATCAAAGATGTATCTGCTTGGCTTTTCTCAGCACATATATACAACAATTGCTACCAAGGTTATACGGTGACTACAGTCTAAATATCCGCAGTGGAAGATTTTGCAGCTACTTCCCCCAAAGCAAAGTGTTTATTAATGGGGTCTATTAATTTTAATAAGCATTCTTCCATGGTCAAATATGCAACTTAGGCAATTAACTAGTTGTGGGCTTGGGCAAGTTAATTAATCTCTCTGAGCCTTGGTTTGTTCAACTATCTATCTTCTATCAGATATAACTAACAATATGTACCTTACACCACACAGGGTTGCTTTAAGAATTAAATGTAATCACATACAATAAAGTGGGGTGCAAATATTATTATTCTTATCAAATAAAGACAGCAGCATGAAAATGAGCTTGCTGCCATTCTGTGTGGCATTGGGTGATGACTCGACTCAAATGGAAGAATTTGCACTTACATACACTAAAAAGGGAAGGTTAATGTCAACAGTATTCCTCTTTGAAATAAATTAGCATTTGCATTTTGTGTGTTTAGCAGAAAGTCTCCATTTGAATTAATAAAGGCGGAAAGTTTCTTGAGTGACCCAATTACTACGTCCCAAATTTTTAAAACACATCCTAGCAACGAAAATAATGCAAAGCATGCTTTGCAAATGAATTTCAATATCCAGGGCCAGGGTAAAATATAAAGTTACGCCTGATAGTGATATTTTTTCCTATAATTTAAAGACATGTGGCTGTACTGTTTTTTTAATCAACCAGATTTTTAAAAAAAGTCTCTGCAGCTGTTCTCGTAACTTACCCAATCTCATTTCTCAAAACAGCTCCTGATGTGTCTATTATATTCTGACCTCTTCTCTAAAAGAAAGGAGACACATTTTGGTAAAAACTTCACATTTTTTTTCCCAGTGTTTTTTTTTCCCCCTTCTCTGCTCTACTTTTGTATGAGCACCATGTTTTAGAGAACCTTTCCTTCATTTTCCTGCTTCAAGTGAACTGGGATAAAAATGTAATTCATCATTCTATTGACTGTATTTAGATATAAATACAGAACTCTCGAGAAGTTTACAGTGGGGAAGGAAGATTTCAAAATTAGTTGGAGGATGCTGAGATCAGGGAAGAAGGATTTTTTAAAAACCTCACACACTTGAATTACTCATTCTTGACACATCTTTGTATGCATTTTGTAGGGGAGGAAGAAATATTCCTCTACCCTCTAGGTTCTTTGGCTAGTCTAAGAATTAAATGGACACAAGACAGAATAATAGGACAAAATCAAACAAGTTTAACAGCATGTATACATGGGAGAAGCCCAAGAAAACTGAGTAACTTGCCAAAATGGCCAAAGCCACCATCTTAAATACCATCTTCAGCTAAAGACAAAGGAGGATGTTGGGGGTAGTGGTGTGGGACTTCAAAGAGGAAGAAAGCAATTCACATAGAGATGGAAAAGCAAATGTTTGGTAGACAAATGTTTCCCATGCCTTGCAAAGACAATGGGACATGGAGAGGACTCTGATCAAATGGGCCTTACTAAGTTCCTCCCTGTCCACCACACCTGGTTCATCTTATGCTATAATTATCCATGGTGATAGCATCTTCCTGGGACAGGCCTTCTGTCTTAAATTCTTTTAGGCAGTTAGGGGGAAAGTCAAAGCTTCTTCCTGAGTCTTTCATTCTTAAAAATAATTAAACCAAAGAGACACATTTTGGGATGTCAAATTCTGTTCCCCCACAACTTGACGTAGAATGTGTGCATTCTACAGTTATATCCTGAATCAGTGTCGGTTGGGTACCCTGTATGGAGGCATAGTGCCCCTTGCTCTGTCCCTTTATTACCATCCCAATGAGCCCCTGGCACACTCTCCTCATCTCTTTCACCACCCACTGCACCTGAGAGGCCCAGGATCTTTCCTCTTCTCTTTCCAGGCCCTCCTCTCATTCACCACCATCCTATGCACAGGCGCCACCCCTGCCCTTCTGTGCAATTTCATAGCAGATGTTGGCCACACTTCTACCCTGTGCAGGTACTGTGCTGGAGGTCTCAGTTGAAAGCACAAGTCCAATTTGCAAGAACATGTCCCAGGTTATTCAAGAGTGGAAAAAACACAACTAAGACTCCCTCTCTCTCTCTTTCACACACACACACGCATACACACACACAGTGACACACCAACCACCACCACCAAAATCCTCTCAGTCAATCCTGCCTTCAGTGGAACCAGCCGATGCAGGAGGGAACTGACCTATGAAGTGACAGAGTCCCTTCTATTTTCCTGAAATTACAAAATCCACCAGCAGAGGCGTGGGTCCAACAGTACCCAGCTAGCTGAGCTGGGCTGAACCGAGGATAGGAGGGAAGGAGACAGAGGCGCTGTGACAACCAGCTCATGCTGGCATTTTCCAACAGGAAGACCGGAAATACCAGTGGTTATGCGGTTTTTTCTGTTTTCTTCAAGGTGTAGTCATCAGGTTCCTCCGTCTTTTTAGGGAGCACTGGGTAGTGACATCTAGTGGTCCCTATTTAAATTACTCTTGGACTATAGTGCTGCTAAAAAAGAAAGGTAGCTTTCAGAAAACTCAGAGTTAATTGTAAGTGCAACTGCAGCAACCATCGTATCCTAGACTTCTGCCACACTCACCTGGGGCAGGTGACTCCCCCTCTCCACGCCTCCACCTCCTCACTGTAAACAGGGGTAAGGACGGTACTGAGCATGTGGGCTGTCCGAGGATTGAAGGACGAAATGTATGCAAAGTGCTCAGAATGGCATGTGGTGCAAAGTGAGTGTTCAATTAGTATTAGCTTTGCATTATTTTCATTGGTAGAATGTATTTTAAAAATTTAGAACATTATAATTGGTGCTAATAATTGGTTAGCTACATTAGTATTCTGCTCCATTTGTCTTTGTCATAACATAAAAATAATATTTTTATGTACTTAGTGAAACTACATTAATTTTTACCCACAATGTTCTAGTACTGTTGACACAGCCAGGAAGATGTGCCTCATGGACCGTGAAGCCTTACATGCCCTCAACATCACTCTGCATACCTTAAGGGATGTGGGGACCTCACCTTGAGAATGTCAGTGTTATCTCATGCCTGCCTGAAAGCCCAACCATGGCCCACACTGCTCCTGGTTTATGTAGGAGATCTGAATGTGTTGGGTGGTGAAGGGGTAGAAACATTTTCTTCCTTTCTAGGTTCTTTGGCTGGTCTAATAAACTAATATAAGACTGACAAGAAAAACAAACAGAAGTTTAATAACATGTATACCTCCTGTATACATGAAAGTGACCCGGGAAAACTGAGTAATTCCCTGAAATGACCAAAACCATCACCCTAAATACCATCTTCAGCTAAAGACAAAAGAATATATTGGTGGTGGAGAATCAGTTATTGGAGGTTTCCAAAGAAAGCACAGTAAACAAGGGTAAGCTTGTTATGCACATTTAAGTCATTGCCTTCTAAGAGTTTCTAGAGATTTAGAGACTTCCTTCTCTTTCTGGTACAGAGAAGGAGACACACTTACATACAGAGATTTCATACATGTAAATGTCTCTTATAAAAGGGTAACTTTTACTCAGTTTTCAGAGTTTCTCCTGTGTCTGCAGTTTCTCAGAAATAACCAGCTTAAAACAATCCTTATGCTGAAGAGGTATACTTTGAAGTGACAAATTCTGCTCCCCTTCAGTGGGACATGCTCTATTCAATTTGCCATAGTCCACACCACTCCCTGTTGCCTTGCACTAAGCCACTTCTACCATTTATGTTGCCTACTGGCTCTGAAAACACTTGAGTTTGATGCTCCCTATTTGGACACTAAAAGATAAAGTCCTTATCTCTTGTTCTGGAATTGAAGGCCTTTCATGGTCTGCCCTGCTAGTCATGCTTTATTCACATGAACACTTCATGCCAGGCACAATCATGCCAGCTGAATCGCTGTTCCCATTGTCAATCTATAAAAACAGAAACCAGTTTAAGAGGCAAAGCATATATTTGGGATCAAAGAACTGCAATTCAGGGAGTACAGGTTCAGGTACAAACCCAAATACTGTCCTGATTACAGGAGAGGGGCTCAGGGTTTTTATGAGGAAAAGGGAGGAAGATGAGGTAAGTTGTATCAAAGAAGAGTTCATTGGTAAATGAGGTAAGGCTAGGTTTGTACTTCACAGATGGGCCTGAGATTGGGTCATTAGGCAAAAGGTTAGACTTGTACTTCATTGATTGGCTAGTGATTCGGTCATTAGCAAAGTCCAATTTCATCAATCCTTACAAACAGGTTATTCTTGTCCCTACTGCCTTCTTGGAATGTTGGTGGTTTGCTCCAGTTTGGAAGATAAAGAAAACAAGATGTGCAAAGTAATTCTTCTGAAATGGCTGCTCTGGCTCTATTTTAATATAGCTCCACTCACGTCATCGTTCACACCATCCCGTCTTTGTATCTTTCCTTAGCCAGTTCCCACTATCTACCTAGAATGCCTCCCAACCTCTTTCCAGTGAAATCCTGCCTCCCCTCCAAGGCCCACCTTAAATTCCACCGACACCTTGGACCTGTCTACCTGACTGTTACAGCCTTCAGTAATCTCTTCTCTTTCTTAGTTTTGTCATCAATAAACAGGGCTAATAAGCTTCACAAGGTGGTGGCTGGAGGCTAAATGAGTTAATAAGCATTTTGTGCCTGGCATGTCACATGTGGTCCATAAATGAGGGCCTTACTGTTATCATTTTATCCTCATCACCTGACAACTCTACCACCCATTGTACTTTTTGTGCCTGTCTTTTTTTTAACCATTTAAAAATTATGGTAAATACGCATAACATAAAAATTACCATTTTAACCATTTTTAAGTGTTCTGTTCAATTATATTAATTACATTCACATTGTTGTGCGACCATTACCACCACCCACCTCCAGAACTTCTTCACCTTCCACCCATTGTGGTGGAAACTTGTACCTATTAAACACTAACTCCCCAGAGCCTCCTCCCCTGAGGTCCTGGCAACCACCATTTTACTTTGTCTCTGAATTTGGCTCCTCTAGGTACCTCATATAAATGGAATCATACAGTATTTATCCTTTTGTGACTTGCCTACTTCACTTGGCATAATGTCTTCAGAGTTCATCCATGTTGTAGCATGTGTCAGAATTTCCTTCATTTATAAGGCTGAATAATATCCCATTGTATATATATACCACATTTTGTTTATCCATTCATTCATTGAGAGACATTTGAGTTGCTTTCAACTTTTGTGAATAATGTGAATGTGAATTGTGAATAATTCTGCTATGAACACGGGTGTACAAATATCTGTTCAAGTCCCTATTCTCAATTCTTTTGAGTTGAAGGGGTTCAGGCCTCCCCAGGATGAGCCACTTTGGCATGTGGAACTTTTGAAGCTAAAGGCAATTGAGACTTTGAGGGTTTGAGAAACTTTTACTTATCCTTTAAAAAATTTAAATTGGGAGCCTTGTCCATAAATCAGAGTTATTACCAGAAATAAATTTTTATGACCTATCTCTATGGCAGGGCAACCCTCTAATGACTGAACATCTGCTCTTCTTATCATCCTGTGAACTATTCTTCTCCCCTCTGAAGCCTCAGGCTCCTACCCCATTCCTCAGCCCAAGATGGCATCTATAGCTAGTTTTACCTTTTCGTCTCTCAACCTCTCATGTATGTGAGGTCTCTGACCCTAGGATCCATGTGGGGTTCCCACACATATGCAGTTAAATTTGATTTTTTCCTATTACTCTCTCTTAATTTAATTCTTAGGCCAGCCAGAAGAACCTAGAGGGTAGAGGAAAAATTCTTCTTTCCCTATGGAATATATATCCAGAAGTAGAATTGCTGGCATATGATAATTCTATGATTAATTTTTTGATGAACCACTACATCATTTTCTAAAGAACACACAGCATTTTCTATTCTGACCACCAATGCACAAAGCTTCCAATTTCTCCACGTCCTCTCTGACACTAGTTATTTTTCTTCTTTTTTCAATAATAGCCATCTTAATGGTGTAAAGTGTCTATCATCTATTGTCTCAATCTCCATTTTGTACTTGACTTTTCACTCCCTTGTTTTGTTGTCTTTTTTTTCCTAGCAGAATCACAAACTTCTTGATGGCAGAGATTATCACAGACGATTCATGTAACTCTCCCTCCCCTCCACCCCAGGCCCCTAGAGCTCCCACTGGCACCTAACATGGCACTCTGCACAAGTTCAGGGTCTTGATCCTCAAGGTGCGGCCCCCTGTGGCGCGGGCACACCTGGGAGCTTGTTAAAAATGCAGATTCTCAGGTCCCGCCCTGGAACTACTGAACCAGAATCTACATGTTAACAAGAGCTCCAGGGGTCTGCAGGCACATTAAGAGTTGAGCAGCACTCGGGTGGGAAAAGGCAATTTACCTTCATTCTGTCAATAGGTTCCAAGGCCTTCTCTTGTAGGTGCTCTATAAATGTTTGCTGATTGAAGGATTAATAAGGAAAATTAACAGCCCCGTTAACACCCACCATCAGGCATTTATCAAAAATGTGAAAAAGCATCCCTGAAATAGTAGCTCAAAGCAGGTTGAAAAATAGGGCAGAGAAAACTGTCAGAGACAAGAGGAGTCTAAAGAGACATGACTAAATGGCGTGTAGCATCCTGGATGGGAACGTGGGACAGAAAGAGGTCATTAGGCAAAACCTAAGAAATCCGAATAAGGTCTGGACTTTGGTTCATAATAATGTATGAATACTGGTTCATTAATTGTGACAAATGTACCATCCTAACGGAAGACGTTAATAACAGAAGAAACAGTATGCGGGGTATATGGGAACTCGCTGTACTACTTTCACCATTTTTCTGTAGATCTAAAACTACTCTAAAATAAAAAGTTCCTTTAAAAGGGAGAGGCAGAAAATGGGCAGGACATCAAAATGACAGTTGTAGATGTGTAGGAAGTAACGTTTGTGTCGTTAATTTCCTGCTGTGAGATAGGCAGGTCCTCCAGGACCTTGTGTAATCAAGATGACACCCTCGCGGCCCAGAGGAAAGATGGGCTGAAGCTGGTTGTCGCTGAATCCGACATGGGCCCAGCCTCCCTCCGCCGGGCCAGGGACAGGCCTCTGCTATCTGACTGGCGACTCTTTCTCCTTGAGGGGAGCCACCTGCCATAAAGGCATCAAGAATCTAGGGTTAATGACACAGGACACTCTAAGAAATATTCCAGCACTACCTTATCTGCCTTTCCCGGGTTGAAATATACTTTTTTGAGATTAAAATTTAACTTCTATCAATTCTTAGAAGAAAGTACTGATGTCAAGTCAGAAACCAATGTCAAGTGCCATGGGGAGCTAAATTTCACTGACAGGCTACTAGGTTGAGGTGCTGCTGCTCACCCTTTCATAAGCTCATTCCCTTTAACTGGAATGATTTCTTTCTCTCTTAGCCCCTCAAATAAGCTTCTTCATTCGATATGTCACATTTTGTTTATATCAAAACGTTGACCATAGCGAAGTAAGCACCATTAAAATCAATCTGTACAAAAACAATTAGTACAATTAGCAATAATAAGGATTACCGCTAGCATTTCTTCTCTTTACTCTATTTTCGATACTGTGTCACATGCTTTACATGTATGATCACTTTTCGTTCACTCTATAAACCAACCCTATGAGGCAGGTGCTGTTACATAAGAGATACTTGTTAACATGAGATGCTTGTTACACATTTTCAACAGAACAGGAGACACAGGTTTAACAGCACATGAGGAAGGCTTTGAGACTTGAGATCATTTCAAGTTCAGTGTGACACAGAAGCGATATGGCTACCAAAAAGCTCATATAATATTATTCTGAATTAATAAAAGTATAATACCCAGAACAATGGGAAACAAACACTTACTGAGAACAGGTTATATACCACACACTGATGTTCAATACTTCATGTTATCGCTTTATTGCTCACGATACTCCTTAGATGAAGGAATTATTGTCCCTGTTTTACAAGATGAATAAACTTGAGACTCAGATTAGAAAACAGCACATGGGTCACACAGCCAGCAAGTGGCAGAGCTGGATTCTGAGCCCAGGTGTATCTGATGGTCAAGCTTGTGTCCCTTCCATTAGGACCACTCTGCCCAGGCCAGGACAGCGACAGCCCAGCCACAGCTGGGGTCCTGCATTTATTCCAGGCCCAGCACTGTAAAACTTGAGGCCAAAGACCGGAGGGAACACAGTCCAAGGATAGCAACCAGAGGGAGGGGAAACTAAACCCATTTCCTGTGAGAAATGGTGAGAGAAGAAGCTTGGCCCCAGAGAAGACGTTACAGGAAGACGTGCTTGTTCCTCCACATATCTGAAGGGCTCCAGTATAGGGAAAAAACAGAACTTCTGGGTGATCAAAGAAGGCAGAACAAAGGCTAAAGAAGGCAAGACTAGAGGGCGACAGATTTAGGTTCAAGACAACGAAGAATGCAGAAGAGGAATTATTCCAGAAGTGTCATTCTCTCATGGGGTAGTGAGATCTGCATCCCTGCAGGTGAGAGGCCACAAATGATGTAGAGGAACAGTGATCCAGAACGCCCCTCTAACTCTGAAACTCAAGACTCAGTTAGTCTAACACAGTTTAACCACATAGCCCACTGAACAGGATATACACAGGCCATGTGAGGATCACAAAAATATGTCTAATTCACACCAGATATATTGAAGTCTTTGTCAGCACTTCACGGACACCATTATGAATATTAAATGTCATCAAGAAGTAGGTACACAAAAATATCAGTGAGAGAATACTAGGTCGCAAAGAATGAATGTCTGAGCAGTATCTTCAGGCCTGGTGGGGCCCTAGTGAGCCACAGAGATGGAACTCCTGGGGATTCACATGCAGAGAGACCCTCATGAGAGGACCAGGAGTGTTCCCTGTGCACAAGGCCCTTCCGCAGATGACAAGTCCTCTTTGAACCTCTTCATGAAACCGTTACCAAGGAATCAGCAAGAACGTGGGAGACATCTGTGTAATCACAAAGCCCTAGTAACTGCAGCAAGGAGGCTCCCCCTCCCGTTACTCATTACTGACAGGCTGCTCGTTTCCTTCGGAAGAATATCACACCTTTTGCCACCTTCCCGATTTTACTTCATATTATGAAATGCTTCTAGCCTCCTGGACCAATATGTCTCTTCCACTTGCTTCTCCATTTGTTCTGTAGGTAATTTCACTGGCTAAGCAAGTCACGCCTCCCCTAACTGGGTGGGAAAACACTACACTACCTTGTGAGACAATGGGATGTGGTGAGCATCATCAAGCCCTCCACGCAGATAGTGACCTTGACACATCAATCGTAGTTCATACGCTCAAAGAAGCAGGCAGGCTAGTGGTAGACCACTTAAGTTTTTCTCCTGGGGCAGTATCATGTGAAGAAAATGGTTCAGGCACAAATTCATGTAGAATTAGTCATGTATCTCCACCCACCCCCACAATTCATATGGTGCCCCTTGGATCAGATATAGCTCATGAATGCCAATGAGCAACACCCCATGGTTCAAAAAAGTCTTTCTTGGGCCCAGTTTGAGTCTCTTTCTAGAGCTTTCTTCTTTCTGATAATTTGGGTGCAATCTAAAGAATCATAATTCCAAATCAATATAGAAAAACTACTATTGGAAAAATGTCTTGTTGGCCATTTTCATCTCTTGAAAGTCCTGTGCCTCAGAGAACCAATTACAAAAACACTTATCCAGTCACTATGTTCCACTATCAGAAATTAAAATGTTTAATTTAATTATCCAAAGTAATGTTAATCAAAAGGACAAAAACAAATGAAAGAGAAAGTGCTTTAACCTGAGGCTGAATACACTATCTTGTACAAAGAGCTCATTTGTCAAAACCACGAGACCAAGTCTCCTAGTTCTAGAGAGAAAAGAAGGCTAGACTTGGTGCTAAGAGATCTGGTTTTAGTGTCCATTCTGCCACTAAATGGCTACAAGGATTTCAGTAAGTCACAAAATCCTCATGTGTCATTTCACCAAGCTCAAAAAATCTGGATTTTACCATTATTCCCCACCATCAACAATGCTAAAAAAAAAAATCTATTATTTCCAAGCTCTGATATCCCTGCTGTGGTAGACTTTATTGTCACAGGCGGTGCCATATACACAACCTGGCAGGGGGATTATACGTCCAGACATGAGATTTACTATGCACAATTAATTGTGAGCAGAAACGTGCGTCACTCCTGGAAAGAAGCTTTAAGAGCCAGCACACTCTCTTTTCTCGCCACCATAGGACTGACAATGTTTCAGACAGGGGCTATTCTGTGCACCCAGGTCCCAGAGTGAAGATGGCAGGGAGAGGAAGTACAGCAACCCTGCAATGGGCAGGAAGCACGAATGAGAAATAAACAATTGTTGTCACAAACCACTGAGACTTTGGGGTGTGTTTGTTACCACAGCAAAACCTAGGCTATCCTCACCGACTCACACTTGCAGTTGCCAAGTTAGTTCCTGTCTACAAAAGATTTGGTCTTCATGATCACAAGTTCCAATTTTGGAACTGCTTCAGACAGGTATGTGCCAAAATACGTCTTTTACAAAAATTAGGCATTTACTCAAAAGCTTTAAGTTGCCGCTAAAAATAGATTGACTTGCTAACCTGGGAATTCGGTAACAGTTGTACTCTCCTCTTACTAATTACTACGGTATTAGTCAGAAAAGTCAGAAATACATAGTGCATCTGTTATGAGCAACAAAGCGAAACATTAGCTATTCATAGCAAAATGAGCACTTGAGGAAGGCTTGAGATTCTCATTCAGAGACACAGAAAAAATTTACGAATGTAGTACTACAACAATGTTAAAATTATTAATGGAAGATAAGTAAAAAGACAAAAGTTCCATTTAGAAAATGCTTTGCATAAACTATATATTCTATAACTAGAGAAGGAATGAAACTTGCTGCTTCTACTCTGAAGAGGCTTCTAAGATCCTATTTTGAATTCACGTTGCCTTAGAAACCAGTAGAATTCTGGATGGGATTCCATCATAATTGCTGCATAATTTGTGCACACGGAAGAACCACATCTCACTGTCTCAACTTAAAACAAAGCCACAACTTGGGTTTGAATCCTTTGATGAGTTTCACAATTTGAGGTTAAAACATTTATTAAAAAATCAAGGCTTGTGACAGTGGATACTCCTTCAAACTTAGATATTTTACTTTCAAAGAGGCAGGAGTAACTGTCAACATGACCAGGACCTACAGTTATGCTATTTGAAGCTAAGTCATGATATGTCACTCATGGTACCAGACAAGCACATCTGTGTATGCATGCTCAGGCATGAGGGACGTTGGGGAAGATTTTTTTTTTAATTGTTTTTTCGGATGTACTTCATATTTCGAGTTCTGTGTTCATCACATCATGTTCACCACCCGAACACTAATTATAGTGCATCCCCTCACATGTGCCTAATCACCACTTTTGCCCTCCCCCTCCCCTCTTCCCCAATGGTAACCACCAGTCCAATCTCCAATGCTATGTGTTTGTTTGGCATTGTTTTTATCTTCTGCTTATGACTGAGATTATATAGTATTTGACTTTCTCCCTCCGACTTATTTCACTCAGCGTAATACCCTCAAGGTCCATCCATGTTGTCACAAATGGCCGGATTTCGTCATTTCTTATGGCTGAGTAGTAGTCCATTGTGTATAAATACCACATCTTCTTTATCCATTCGTCCCTTGATGGGCACGTAGGTTGGTTCCATGTCTTGGCTATTGTGTATAATGCTGCAATGAACATAGGGGTGCAAGTATCTTTATGCCTTTGTGTTTTCAAGTTCTTTGGATAGATATCCAGCAGTGGAATAGCTGGATCATATGGTAGATCTATCCTTAATTTCCTGAGGATACTCCATACTGCTTTCCATAGTGGCTGCACCAGTTTGCACTGCCACCAGCAGTGAACAAGGGTTCCCTTCTCTCTACATCCTCTCCAACAGGGGAAGATATTTTTATGTACAGCAGAAATCACTGGGCTTTGGATAAAAAATAAAAACTGTGATACAGCCACTATACAAAAATATGTAGCAATAACAGCTAACATTTATTGATTGTAATTCTGGTTGTATATTAATGCAACAACCTTATAAGGTAGGTGCTATTAGCATCTCCATTTTATAGATGGGTAAACTGAGGCACAATGAGTTTACACACGTTGCCCAACATCATACAGTAGTTAGAAGTAGAATTGGGATTTGAAGCCAGGCAGCCTGGCTCCATAGTCTGCACTTTTAATCACTAGGCTTTCCTGCCTCTTTGAGCATCTCAGAAATGTGCAACTACCAATATAAGACAAGCTGAGCTCAGATTAAGCACACAGGCAGAACATCCATTCCAATAGTTCTCAAGCTCTAGGGCACACAAATAGCTGGAGTTGCTTAATGAAAATGCATATTCTTGGGCTCCCGATCCAGAAATTCTGATTCAACACATCGGGGGTGAAATCTGTGCACCTGAATTCCTGAATTTTCTTTTTTCCTTTTTTTTTTTTACAACGCAACCATTAAATATAGCGTTTATTTTATTGTTACGGGACGAAAGCCAGAATTCTAAATGTGTAACAGTGTGATCCCACTTACATAAACATGCATATAGACATAAGCACATAGAAACAAATATTAAAAGTAAATATGTCCAAGTTCTCTCTAGGTTATATAATACAGGTTATTTTTGTTTTCCTTTGGAGGTCTTTCAGTATTTTCCAAATTTTCTACAATAAGTACGAATTACTATATAAATTATATTTGGATATTGAAAAATGAAATAAACATTTTAATTGCAAATAATATTTAGAGAGAGCTTTCCACAGAAAGGGAAGATAATCCTCATTCTGGGCTGCCCAGTGACAGAGCCTTACTTCCCCAGACATGAGCACATTTCTCTTCTATACCTTGTCACTGTTGTGGCACTAAAGATGACGTATAGGATTGTTCCCTCCACATTTTCTCGTCCATGAGAAATGACTTTTAGAAGTCGTTTCATTATTGTTTTCTCCATAAGAAGGTATTTATAAGAAGAGTAAATGTCAACTTTATTTTGGGTCTTGATTCTTCCAGAAGGCCTAAATTCCATGGAATATAGAACCTACCTCCTTTTTCCTATCTTCTCCACTCTCCCTCTCCATCCCCACCTGTGTGTGTGTGTCTCTCTCTCCATCTCCATCTGAATCTCTCTCCATCTAAGTGTGTGTACGTGTGTCTGTCTGCCTATCTGTCTCTCTTTTATAATGTGCAGGCATGCCTCTTAAATACTGTCCTCAGAGACCAAGATGGTAGCATTTTCTTTGATTTCTTCTGTTCTTTACACAATGTCCACAGTAGCACCCTCTATTCAAAAATGATTTAGAGGTTTCGAACATACAGCTTACTTTCAGTTGCACTTTTAGGATATTTACAAGCGTCATAGTGAGACGCATGTACCTGCATTTGAATAGCACCACTAGTGATCCTGACGCAGGTGTTCTGCAGGCCCCATTTTGAACAATTCTGATCTATTCAAATTCAGCTGAAGAAGGTGCAGACAGGTGGGACAGGTGGAAAGGAAGAAGGAGGCAGGAGAAACAAAGTTCAAAAGTACAAAAATTCAACGAAGCACTGAGGCCTGGGAACATCAGTGCTGACACCAGGAGCCCTCCAGACAGCTGGATGAAGGGCTATTTGTCAGAACATGGTAAGAAGTCATTTTCCTCATGTTGAGCCATCCAAAAAACAAAAAAGAAGGGGAGTCAATGATTTATTATATTTTGCATACTATTTTCAAAGGACAATGATATCAAATATTCAAGGAATCTTTCTACTTGAAACTATAAAAATCTGGATTCTTAAAAACTGGCATGTGGGGCCGGCCCAGTGGCACAGCGGTTAAGTGCAGGTGTACCGCTTCGGCTACCCAGGGTTCACCAGTTCAGATCCCGGATGCAGACATGGCACCACTTGGCGAGCCATGCTGTGGTAGGCGTCCCACATATAAAGTAGAGGAAGATGAGCATGGATGTTAGCTCAGGGCCAGCCTTCCTCAGCAAAAAGAGGAGGATTGGCAGCAGATGTTAGCTCAGGGCTAATCTTCCTCAAAAAAAAAAAAAAAAAAAAAAAGCTGGCATGTGACCATTCTCTCTCTCAGGCTAGAGAGCTGCTAAGCAATTTATTGGTGATGATAATAGTGAAGATAAGTGAAGATAAGTGGGAAAGGGCTGGTTGATAGTTTAGGATCTGAGTTTGGGAGAGAAGGATATACATATCATAATATGTTTTGTCCTATGCTGCCTGGAAAACATACATTGCATTGACAACAGCACAATGAGCAGACTTTTAAGTTGAACAAAGACTCATGTTGCATGAGGGCTTGAACTTGGGAGTATTTTTGATGAGAGTGCAGACTTTTTAGGACACTTACTCAGATGATAAATTTCAACCAGACTGCTTTTCTTTCAGTAAAATTGGATGATAGAAGTTATTTCAGATTACTTCTGGTTACCTCTATGCCTTGGGAATATGATTTTATATATAAGCATCTTTTCGATCCCACTTTTACTCTTGATGGCCAATTAGAATTAATTCAAAAAGTTAGATGTACATGTGTGTAAGATAAGAGAGACAGCAAAGTGAAGGAAAATTATTCTCAGACTTTGAGCTCCCTATATCTAGCAGCAATGGCACAATATAGTTCCTCAGTACATGTTTAATGGGTGGATAGATGAGTGCATGGGTGGATGGGTAAATGAACAGGTGGGTGACTGGAAGGATGAATAGATAAATAGACAAATGAATGAAAAGTTTTTCTGACAATACAGAAGATGGTACCTCTCCAGCAAAAAAATATTGAGAATAATGGTTAAAACAGGCTAAAATGACAAGTGAACTGAATATAGCTAGATGACAACCAAATATATATGTATATCTGCATGCACGTGTATATATGTACTTATGCGAAAGACCAAGAATGGAGGTACTCCTCACTAAAGTTAGTTTTCTCCTTCTTTTCTCTTACTGTTCTCGAAATGTCAAACAACTCACACAGCTGCTGTAAGACAGGTCGGAAGACCCTGTCATGGAAATACAGTCCAAGTCAGCTGTACATGTGGCTGGTTAAAGGAGCAAGAGGGATCCTTCGACTAAGAGGCTGGGAGCTGAGAGCGTAAAGGGGGTCCAGGCAGTGGATGAGGTTCTAAAAAACTGAGGGAAAAATCACGGTGCTTCTGTTTGTCTCCAACTCAAGGTTTTTAATCCTGCAGCATACAGTACTGACTCATATCCATCCTCAAGTCAAAGTCTCTAGAGCTTAGAGGTCCTGGTCCTGTTTATTCTAAGCCCTATTCTTTTGGAAAAGGAGAGCCTTCTCAGACTGAGAGGTACCCAGCAGTTCCATGTGAGATGCTAGGGCCGTGACAGTTTAACCGAGAGAGAGGGTCAGGCATTTCTGTGTCCATCTAGGTTTGGGTGGGATCAAGACGGTGAGCGGCATTCTTCGTACCCTCCTAGAGTGTCTCCTATTTGGGGCACCCAGGTAAGAACTGCTCAGGACTTAGGAGCAGAGAGAGGGAGCTATCTCCCTATTGTTTTGACAAAATAATAGAAATAGAGACTAAAAATGGCCCCAGAAACTGTCCTTGTGACTGTAACCTTCCAATGTTGTAAGTATTCTGGTTTCCTCTGGTGGATATCCCTCTTGATTCCAAATGCAAGGAGAAAACAGAGTGCCTCCCTTTAAAGAGAAAGCTTAAGCCATGATACATATGTTGTACTAGAGAAAACAAAAGCTTGTACAACAGGTCTAACCAAGCAGCAATAAGGAAACAGCAACTAAAGAAGTCATTATACAAATGAGATTCCAAACTTCATCTATGAATGAGTGGGAAAGTAAGAATATCAGCTAAACTTAAAAGAAAAAACATTTGGACATGACATGAAAAGAGAAGCAAGGTAAAGAGATGAACTCTGGGCAATGAAACATCTTAGCAACACCCAGCGACATAAGTCTTAGCCACTATGGTGTGTAATACACAGTAACAATGTTTCGACATCAGACATTGCTGCCTGTTGAACAAGAGCCTTTTCAAAGAGGGGAATGGTCTTGTTTGGAAGGACATTTCTAGGTGACCAATGAGCTGTGCTTATTTGGATGGTAGCATCAACAAAACATCTGTAATTTTCGCCTCCCAAAGACACTTTAGGGAAAGTAAAATGATTTGGGAGTATTCAGCACATGAACAAATAAGTTTGCCCAAAGAAAATGTAGGATGAGAGGGTGATCAGGTTATAACTCTGGAGAGCTCTAACAACTAAAAGCCAAGTAGTTAAAGAGGAGCCAGCTAAGGAAAGAGAAAAAGTAGTAAGGGGGGTTGCAATACTGACAAGACAGAGGAACGTCTCAGAAGTCAAGGGTGAGGAGAGTTTTCAGAAAGATGAAATGCCCTGGAGAGGATAAGTAGCATTCTATGAAGTCTTAGAAATTGGCAGTGAAGCCATGATGCCTTCTCAGAGAGTATTTCAGAATAGAGTGATGGGGGCAAGCAGCCAAATGCTCCTGTCTGAGAAGTAAATTAGACAGGAAGCAATAAAGGCAGCAAATAAAAGGTGGCTCTACCAGGACGTTTGACAGTGAAGGAAGGAGAGAAAGATTCAGCAGGAGCTTGAGGAAATTGTAGGGAGTTGGTGATTTTCTGTTTTTATCCTTGCTTTGATTTCGGAATGAGGTATATTAAGTACTACTGCAGCCAAAAGAGATGCTCTCAGAGGGCAGGGGGAGACTGAAGGTCAAGAGCATAACCAACGGTAATAATTAACAGAGGAAGATGCGCTAACGGGGTCAGAGGTTTGAGAACGCACCTGGAGGAAGGAACCCTGCAAAGGAAAGCACACGGCATTTCCTCGACTGAAACAGTTCTGGAAGGAGGCAAACCCCCAAAGTGAGCACCTTAAATGTGTTTCATATAAATGCACATATTTAATCCTCCACCTGCATCTGTGGCTTGCCCTCAAAAAGCACAAAATAACCCTGAGACACTAAAATAATTTTTTTCAAATTATGTTCGTACCTTCTGCTTTAGTAAGCAGAAAAATACATAATCCATTTTAGAATGATCTCAAACAAAATAAAATTAGAGATTAGCACTTAACAGGTTAAAACTTCAAGTAAGGAGACACGCTACCCTTCAGACAGCCAAAGTCTGATTAATGAACCAGGGGTGTTAACTACAACGACCCATCCTCCCTCAACATTCGATTCACCTAGAACTATCATTAGGCTACCAGTAACATCAAGGTGAATATGAAAACGGTTTTCTTCAGTAAATGCTGTCAAAATTTAGAAGAATTTTGACATCCTTTCTAAATATTAAAGCAGTGCCTATTTTCCCTCCTCGTACATTTGTTTGTGAATCAGTGATGTTTTATCAAGTATAAAAATATCATCTGATCTAAAGACTTCACAGAATTAGAAAGAATACACTAGGAACTGTACAGTGAATCTTGAAAGAAAGAACTAAAAAGCTAGAAGTAACCCGATGTTTCTTTTCTCACTCTTTCCTTCTTCACTTCTCACCTTTTACTCATAGAAGGAACACAGCTTACTCTTTTACCTTACTGAACATTGGCTTTTTACATTTTGTCTTCCTCCAGAAGAGATTTTCTCTAGTAGAATATGCCTTTCAAGTTAAGGCTGTGTTCCTTCAAGAAGTAGAAGTCCCGTATCGCCACACGTGTCACTTTGATCCAGTATCCAACGTCCCACAACAAAGCACATTACAGACAAGTTTCCTCACAACTGTAGTGGCTGCGCCTGAGTCCACCACATAAAATTCAAGGAGATGAAGGCGCTCTCACAGCTCCTCTCTTCAGTAATCTGCTTGTTACTTGCCTCTCTCCCCTCCAACCACCTCTGCATCACCTTCATCTCAATACACACCACTCAAACCACTACTCTCATTTTAACTCCTACAAATAAACCCAGTTTGTTTAGTTTTTCGCCATTCATTATACTCCGAGTGAAGGGCAGAGATGAATCACACAGTCCATGGCTGTTAAAGAGAAGTGGTGGAGGAAATGTGAAACCAGTAACTATTTCACAAAGAACAGAATCAATGGCTCAAATCATACAAAAGCAAAGTGTTTCAAAGTCCTTTGCGAAAAGCAATTAATTCAGTCCAAGTAAAATGTAAACACATGAACAACAATCAAGAATTACATCCATTGCTACAATTTTTCTAAAACCTCCTGGTTTTATTAAGTCGAACAAGAAGTGCAATATTCCTTTCCAAAGAGATGTCATAGATTTCTTTAATATATTTGATTTGTGTATATGAAAGCATGGATTTTATTTTAATGATCTGCAATCTCTACATTTGCTTCAGTCCTCCTTACAGAGTCACATAATTTGACATTTGGTATGATCTTGCCTTAACGGAATAACATGAAGCCAAAGAATTATAGAAGCCCAATGTTCTACCAGGATCCACAGCACTCCATCACCTACAATGCTGTTGCCATGACTCCCCTATTAGATCATGTACAGACCTCACAACTGTAATCATTGGGACCCAGGTGATCAGGGCAAAGGAATTTAGGGCTGTTTTGAGGTTGCTTGAGTTTCTATTTCTTGACAACGTCTGCACTTGGAAAAGTTGAGGAGGTCCAAGAGAAATGAAACTGAAATAAGTTTGGACAAAAAAAATGAAAAGAGAATGGAGTTTGGATACAGGCCACTATGTGGATGGGATGGGTAGAGTACTGGCATTTAATATTAATTCCTGGGATTAACTTTTAAATTGCTTTCCTCCACCAAAGTAGTTGGTTATCTATTTTGACAAACAACTTAAGTGTACAACTCAAAGAACTGAAAGGACTTCTGCTATCACAAAGCCAAGAAGAGAACCTCTAAAAGCACAGATAAGTCACCCTGTTCCCTAGAGACACACACCTCTGTTCATCATGGTGACAACTGATATTTAAGATGAAGAAGTACAACAAATGGATCATGATGGGATGCATAAAATGTCAGGAACACGCTAACGTGTCTAGTTTAAGAACCAATTGTTTACCAGTTCAAGGGGAATTGAAAAAAACCACAAAGTGGCTAAAAATGAATATTTGTAGACACTAATTTTGTGATTCTTTCGCTTATGATGGCTACTTTTCACCATGTTTGCTTGTCTACTACTTTTATATTTAAGCAGCTTCCATAGGCTTTTTACATAAAGGACATTGTAGTTTTCTTATTGGATAGTCCTAAAAATGTCATTAAAAGATTTATATGCTATTTTAGCTCTGAACTGTGAAATAAAGAGGTGAAGAATACTTGCCCCAATCGTTGCTTATTAATTTAGCACACCAACTCTGACAGGCATTGTTGTATCTTTCCCCACAAGCATATCATTACACAATTAAGGGGTGCTACACCCTCAGTGACCTGTCATTGCAACAATATGGTAGAGAGTACTCATTCAGAAATTGCAAAACCAGAAATCTAAAACCCAATATGAACTTTAAACCAATTGGTCATTTGGGCTAAATTATTTGCAACCAGTAGATTCTTTATTGCTAGACCAGTAAGCAAATTCTGAATTTTACTATTCTTCCAAACCTACCCCACCTCTAAAATCTTTACTCTCATTTGTACAACTTAGGTATGATGACTTTACTGAAAACAGGAAATGGTTCAAAAGAACTTTCTCTTTCACACCATAAACAGGGCAAGCTTCAGAGCTGAGAGCCTGAGAATGGTGCAGTAGGAACCAAGAAAGACAAGGATATTTTCTCCAAATCTCCCAAATTGTCTACTGCAATCTACCTTGTTCCAGATACGAGCACAAACTGGATTCTTTCGTTGCTAGCCCTCTGCTTGTATTGTAAGCATATGAAAAAACAGAAATGAGAAATATACTCATTGTGCCTTAAGTGCAAAGGAAGTTGTTGTAAAAGGAAAAGGCTGATTGCTCAAGGGCCAGATTAAGTTAGAAATCCAGGTCTCTGGAACATTCCAAATGCTCTACAAGGTGCAGAAAATATTTTGTTATTGTGACAAAAGAACTTCTTGTGTAATAGGAAAATAAACTTCAGGAAATTGAACTGCAAATAAGCCATTGTTTCAATCATCAAAATCGAATATACTGTAGTTTTAAAAGAATAGTGCCCCCATGTGGTTTTCAACAACATTTCAGAAAATGTTCACCATTGTCTCACAAGTCACACTCGTTATACCGTGAAACAGTGCATTTTTCTTTTGTGCATTTTTTGTTCACGTTTGTTTTTAAATGTGATTATAGTTGTGCCTAGAGCATTGTAGAAAAATGTAAGTACATGCAAAGAACTGTGTTTATAGCACGTGTTGTTCCATCTATCTCCATGCTCAGTAAAGAGAAGGATGTGAAGATAGAATGTGCAAAGGGCACCTGCTGCAGGTGCTAATGCAGCTGCCGCCTCTGGAGGAAGCAAGGCCAGGCCACCTGGGCCTCTCCCCAAGTGCCCAGAGAGATTCCTGGGAGCTATCCAAAGCGAACTTCCGTATCTACCCTCCTACCTCCAACAGGTCCAAGTGCCCTGCTTTTTCTCCTGTTGTTGTGAGCAAACTGCCCAAGCTCCCTACAAGACCAGCGCCTCCAGTCGTGCACTGACTCCGACTCAAGGACTGGGCTCCGGCAATTCCCCCTCTTCTCTCCTGCATCATCAGTTTCTCCTTTCCATTGGATTATTCCCACCAGCATCGACAGATGGACACACAATCATAAAAACCCTCTCTTGGTCTCCCTCTAATTAGCTCCCCATTTCTCCACTCCCTTTCGCTGCCACACTCCCTGAAAGAGTTGCCGACATTAACTGATTCCAATTTCAATCTTCCCACATTCTCTCTTGAATCCATTCCAAAAAGGCTTTACTGCCCACCGCTCTACCAAAGCTGGTCTTACGGAGGTCACCAATGATCTCCATGTGGTTAAATCCATTGGTGAATCTCAGGCTCATCTAACTTGACCCATAGAGAGCATTTGACATAATTAGCATTCTTTCTTCCTTGGAATCCTTCCTTCCAGTGGCTTCCAGGCATCCCCTCCTACTTTTCTGGCCACTTCTTCATCTCCTTTGCTGGATGTTCATCTTCCCACCCTCTAAACCAATGGTTCCCAACCCCAGTTGTATTAGAATCACCCAGGAAGCTTTTAAAAGATAGAGACGCCAGAGCCCACTCTCAATGATTCTGATTTCATTCATCAGGGCGGGCGGGGGTTCCAGGAATGGGTGGGCTATTAGATTGCCCCGGGTGATTCTGATGTTCATCCAGGATTGAGGATCACTGCTCTAAATGCTAGAATGCCCCAAGGCTCAGTTCCCAGACTTCTTCTCTTTCTGTCCACACTCACTCTGGGAGAGCTCAACACCCAGTCTCATGGCTTTAAATACCTTTTAAAAGCCGATGTCTTTCTTTGGGTTCATTTGAAAGCAGAGTTAAAGACTTGGGTGCAGGGAGTTTATTTGGAACATGATCCCATTAATCAGGAGTGAAGCAGTGGGGAGAATAAGAGAGGATGAGGAAAGGCCCATATAAATGTGCATTTTCAGGGTCACTGTTATGGGCAACAGGGGCTGGATTCTGCTGGGCCCCTTGAAAAGTGTATAGAACACACTCCGCCGCCACCACCAGGATGCTGAAGCGTTTCCCCACTTGCTTCACTTCCCATTGACGCAGAGTTTCCCTGCAGGCATTAACTCCCTCCCACTTCTACTCTGTGCTTAGCTTCAGAAAACGGCCAGGCAGCAGAAAATGAAGAGATATACACTTTGCACTTGAAGTGAGTCTGAGCTCAAAGCAATCTGCCTAATGCAGCTGTGGCAGATATCAAAGGTGGGCCAGCTGGTACTCAAGGTAGGGGCCACATCTGATGCCTCCAAACTGTATATATCTAACCCTAACCTTCCCCTGAACTCCAGACTCACATAACCAACTTGGACTTTTAATAAGCATCTCAAACTCATCACATCCGAAACCAAGTTCCTGATCTACTCACTTCCCCCACAAACCTGCTCCTCCTCTGATCTTCGAAAAGTGGCAACCCCATTCTTCCAGTTGCTCAGGTCAAAAACCTTCAAAGTCATCCTCAATTCCTTACTTTCTCTCACTCCCCACATTCAATCCATCAGCAAATTCTATTGACTCTACCTTTAAAATACATGCAGAATATGACCACTTCTCACCACCTCCACTTCCCTGGTCCAAGCCATTATCATCTCTTGCCTGAATTATTGCTATAGCCCCTGACTGGTGTCTCTCCTTCCACACACACCACTTTTCCCTTTAAATCTACTCTCAACTGAGCAGCCAGAGAGATCCTGTGAAAAAGTAAGAAAGAGCACGTAACTCCTCTGTTCCAAACTTCACAATGGCTTCCCTTCTCACTGAATAAAAGTCAAGGCATGACATGACTTGGCCCCTTATGACCTCTTAGATCACATATGCTATGAGCCCTTTGCTCCTCAAACATACCAGGCACAATTATGCCTCCAGGCATTTGTACTTGCTTGGAACCCTCTTTTCCCAGTTAACCACTTGCCTCCCTCTCTCATCTCCTTCACACCTTTACTTATAAATGTCATATTCTTAGTGAGGTCTTTTTCTGCCCAACCCTATTTAAAACCGCAACTCTTTTCTGATCTTACTTTATTTTTCTTCTCAACATTTATCACACTCTAACATAGTATGTGTTTTTCTTATTTGTTTATTTTCAGTCTCTCCTACTGGAAGTTAAACTCCATGAGGGCAGGGATTTGGCTCCATTTTGCTCATTCCTTGCTGATCCCCAGCACCTAGAATAGTGCCTGGCTTACAGCAGCACTCAGTAAATAGGAGGTGAATGAATGAATGGGAAAACCAATAATTATAATAATAATTCTTACTGAGTATTTTCCATATACCAAGCATTACAATGCACTTTCACATATTAAGTCATTCAAGCCTCACACCAGCGTAAGAGCTAAGTTCTATTATTATCTCCATGTTACGTATGAGAAAATGTATGCAGAGAACTGTTGAGTAAATTGTCAAAGTCATACAATTACTAAGCAGCCCAGATATAAACCTAAGTATATCTCATCCCAAAGTGTAGACTCTTAACCACCAGACAATACTGAGGCTAATTGTTAATCCCCAAGATTAATCACTTCTCCAAATCTTTAGGGGAACAAATGCCAACGTGACAATGATGCCAATGTAGATGAACTCACTGTGAGAAACAAGAGTCTACTCAGTGACTTGGGGGCCACAGATGAGAAGGAATTAGAGGAGAACATCACAAGGGGGAAGAGTCAGAGATGTGGCTGGTCATCAGGTAGTGGATCCATGCAAGCCACAGCATTCTTTCAGCAAGTACCCATGGAGAGCCTCACACTGCTCAGCACAGTTCTCTGCCCTGGAAACTGGATGGTGCACAAGTCAGACCTAAAGCCCTTATAATCTAGTGGTGGAAACAACAATCAGACAAATAAACTTTTAATACCAAATCAGGTAGTGCCAAGTGGTGGTCAGAGAAAGCCTCTCAGAGATGGGCTGTAATAAAGGGGCTGCCTCCAGTTCTGATGTTGGACTGATGACAGCTTTCATAACCAGCATCCCTCTTTCTTGCCCTCTTGAGCCACATCAGGTGAAGCTGGGAGGAAAGCAGTGTGCTACCTCCTTTGGCTCTGGTTGGGAAGCTCAGAGTACACATCTCGAGGCCAGCCCAAACCCCTCACCATCATAAAATCCAAAGCCAGTTAATTGCCCCGCCCTGCTCTCTCAAGCCATTTTCAGACCTGTCTGGGCACCCGGCCTACTCTCCGCAGAGAGCCTCAATTTGTGAGTAATAAATCTCTTCACACCCTCTTCATGCATGTGTGGCACCATCAGTCTCAACATCAGAACCAAATTTTGGATCCTCTCCTCCAGACCGGAGCAACCACTAGACACGGGTCATCTGAGCCAAGACCTAAAGGAAGGGAAAGAATGAGGGAAGAGCAAATGAGGGTGTAGCCCTTAATCTTCTTCAATGGAAATAAGTCAGTTAGGACTGGGAATTCCAGAGATTCCAATGGTGGATGCCAAACCAAAGAGTTACTGATTCGTTGGCTGTTATTATAACCTCCAGACCAGCAAAGGGCACAACTGAGAAAAGCTGCAAAATTTAACAAAATTAAAGCTACCCAAAACATATAAATGGAACATGAACAAGCACTTCACTGTGACCCAGATTCATACCTGCCCTGCGTGAATCAAGACACATTCTCCTGACACCCAACGACGCCTCCTGTTCTCTAACACAGAACGGCCCAAGCCTTATCCCTGTCCTCATTGACTTAACCTGTTCTTCTGTGGCCTACAGGCAAACCACCTGCACCTTTGAATATTTAACCCACATGATTTCCAGATAATGATGCAATCATTTCATCATCATCATGCAATCCATATAACCCTATCATTTCTATTTGTCTTCTTGTGAAAGAAGCAGAAGAGAGTATTATTTTAATTTGTTCTCCTTGGCATCCAACAAAGACTGAGACTAAATGAGCAATCTGTTGGTCAAAAACATTTCACGCGTAACCACGTGGGGAACAGCTTGCAGCGAGCTTTGGGGGAGTCACAGGAAGGGAGAAGTAGATCCTTCCAGTTAGTGCTTAAGATCTAATAAGCAACAGGGAACTCACGCAAAGGATATTGGCAAGAAAAAAGCATATACATAAAAATGTACCAAAAAGGGCTAGGGATGGGAACAAAGGAGAGGTTTGTTCAAGAAGGTTTAATAGAGCAAGCAGCTTTAAGGAGAAAAATCCAAGTCGTTTGGGGGAGAATATTCTATCCAAGAAAAACAGATGAAGGCTGAGAAGGTGGACTGTGTTGGTGACGAGGAAGCAAAGGCACACATCATGAGGTGAGTAAAGAGGAAAGCACAGAAAAGGGTGCGCTGAGGAGAGAACCCTCAAACCCAAGTTCAAGATGCTGCATTTTCTTTCAGAGGCAACTCTGAGCACTCTCCCTTCTGAGACGGAGACTGACGTCCAACAAGACCCAGGGGAGACGGCTCATTCGCTGCCCAGCCTCGCATCAGGCGAAGACAAGGAGGGACAAGAAAGCAGGTAGAGCAGGCCCGGACAAGGGCACTGGGGTAGACAACAGGTGTTGCCATGGGGTAACAAGATACTTGACAGATGAAGACATAAGAACATATGGAGAAACTCCTTGTCTGAAAGCACAAGAGGACCAAAAGGAAGGGTGACCAACCATCCTGGCTTCCTGGAACTGTCTTGATTTTAGCATCTAACATCCCTCCCACCCCCTCAGTCCCCAGGACAGTTGGTCGTTCCACAAAGGACACCTCACAAATTATAAATCCAAGCAAGTAATAGATATAATCATCATAATGAGGTAAGGACGGCATAAAAGTCTGAGGGTGAACCAGGATTTAAATTGTACTCAAATGTTACATGTGACATGCAGTTCAGCTTGATAAGAGGATATTCCAGAAACTGGAAACACGGGACACTGAGGATGAGAAAGAGCGTGCAGGCGAGTGACTTGTTATTTCTTTTCCTCCTGACCTTCTGCCATTGACAGATGCTGCTTCTGTACTGTGGACCCCACGGTGGCCTCCTGACCAGGGGCTTTGCCAGACAGCTCAGGTCTCCTCATCCTTAATCCTGGGCTTCCTCCCCTCCCGGTTAGCCCCTCCTGGTGGCTCCTCACCCTCAGGTGGCAGAGTCCAGAGAGCTTCCCAGGCACCAGAAGAGAGTTGGGGCACTCTGGGAAACCCTGAAGGGAGAGAATGGTAGAGAATTGGGCCATAGGCAAAGAAAAGAGGAGAATGCTTTAGTAATCATCCACTTTTGAAAATGGATCCTTCCCTCTGTACGAAAAATCTGTCCTTTCTATCCACGCCCAGCTCTCTAGAAGGTGAACACTGTGAGGACGGACGGTCTTGCACAGCCAGGGGCTTGAAGCATTGCAGCCCCGTGTCTTGCTTTAACTGAGACTCAGCTAGGGAGAGCAAACTCCCTCAGTCATATTCAGGCAAGCGCAGAGCGCAGCACAGCCTTGGTGATTCAAGTGTCTGGATCCCCCAAGGTGGGAAAATGTGGCGAAAAAGGGAAAAGAAAAAAGGAACAGAGGCACACGACCAAGTCTGATTTTTCAGACCTTCTGTTAAAACTGCCCAGCAGATGGTTTCAAAATATAGATCTGGAGACTGTGAGGGCTGGAAGGAATCCTCTTCTCACTAGTCCAGAATCTTTGTTCCACAGACAAGGAGCAGGCCGAGGGAGGGAAAGGACGGACTCAGGCCATGCAGCCAGCAAGGGGCAGAAGCCAGGTCTCCTGGTATCCGTTTAGCATTCTCTCCTTTAAAGCACAATGGAGCAAAGCAGATTTTGCAGCCCACAGAAACCAACAACTGACTTACTGACTTGCAACTCATTTAACCCCTCAACTACTGAAGATGACGCATCTAACTGTGGGAGTCATGACTTTAAGAATGCTGTAATTAATCTCAAATTCCTTAAGGACAGCAAATAAGGACTATGCTTTAACCCTATATCATTGAAAAATTGTAATAAAACTTAATTTTTAATAATAGGGAATTCAAAAACCTAAATGCTTTTTCACTTAATGCATTTCCTCCTGTCAGAGAAGATCTCCATGTACTTTATATCTTTCCACCTTAAAACGTTTTTGGTATTTCTGCTGGAGGATTAATAAGCAGGTTAGATAATAACAGCAAGCACTGATCTCTGGGTTTACTCATTTAATCCTCACAACACTGAAGTAGAGTCACTATTATCCTCTCTACAGATGAGAAAACTGAGGCAGCAAAGTTTGACCAAGGTACCAGCTAGTGGACAGCATCACGATTTGAACACCAGAACTCTGATTCTGGAGCTGTTTCACTACACACTTCTCTAAACCCCATTAAAACAAACTTTAAGGGCCTGGCCTACCTTTTTTGCCATACTGAATTCTTGCCGAATAAACCATCGTTTGGACAAAATCGGTTTAGACATCTTCTAGGCATTTGCCAATTTTTCTTCACTGGAATTGGCCCCATCGTTTCATTTCCCTTGGACAATCAGGGCACTGACTTCTGTATGAGTAAACGCTAGTGTTGCTAAAACAGGCTGCATGATCTTTGTTCACATAAACTGGTAGAAAAATAAATAAATACAATGTCCTTTTTTTTTAATAGTCTCCTCGTATACCCAGACTTAATTTATATATATTCATTTAATCTCTAAGTGGCCTCACGTCTTTTCCTTTTCCACATATCTAACAAGACCATAAACTGCTTGAAGGAAGGATTGTGCCTCCTATTTATTTTGCGTTTGGTCTTCTTCATCCTTCCTTCCTCCCCCTTCCCCACCTCCCTCAATCCCCACAGGACAGTCTACAGTTCAATAAATGCAACAGACCAAAATTGCGGCTACATAAAGCCCTATTACTCCTGCTAAATACAAAGAGGGGTTTTGATCCAAAAAACATTTTAAGGATTGATTCAATGCATTTACTAAATAGTCTAATTGCCACTGCCATTAAGTAAGTGATATCAAGAGACATTCTAAAGTTAAAAACCAATGATCCTACGAAAAAATGTAATCTGACTAATTTTAAAGGAAGAAAAGGCACGGAAGTCTAACTGCATGATGCATTTATTAGGCTGTAAATTGTACTTTTAAACTGATTAATTTCAGGTAAAAAAGAGATAATATTCACTAAATATATTAACATTATGAGATCTTATATCCACTTAGCAGGAAAATATGTTCCTAGTGTTATAAGCAACGTTGTAACTTGTATTTCCTCACTGATGGGTTTATATTAAGCCCCAAAGACAAATCTGTCCAGCTAAAAACATGCTTTTAGCTTTATTTTATTTTTTCCAGGTTAGCAGGCAAAGTCTTCCTAAATGAAAAGTTTGATTAACACCTTGGAAAACGCAGATAATTCTGGAAACACTTTTCACTACGTTGAAAATTAGCAAATTTAAAACTCATAAAGTTGATAAAACTAGTGCTTATTTAAAGAGTTTTAAAATTATTCTCACTTTTTAAATATTATTGAATCAATTAAAATTCATTTATAATCAATAACTGAGTTTGAACGTTTTACAATACTAAAATTTGACACATGCAATAAGTGTGTGTTGACTTGAGCTTTATTATGGAATAGAGCTTTCTGGTTATCTGAAAGTCAGTTAAAAATAGATACATATATAGATATATATTAAGTGCCTCTAAGGAGCTGGCACTGTTGTACAAGCTAGGAATGCAGCAAGAAGACAGAGCCCCTGCCTCCAGGGAGCATGCATTCCAGAGGGGACAAAGCAGGCAATACATGGGTCAACAAACACACAATAATAATTATAATTATATTTGTATAATTGTAATTAACTGTATAATTACAATTATAACAACAATAATTAAAACAGCAAATGCTTACATAGTATTTACCACCTGCCAGGCACCCTGCTGAGCATTCTGCATATATTAACGCATTTAATCCTACAAGGACTATAAAGAAGGTTCTCCTATTATGTGCCCTTCACAGATGCTGCAACTGAGGCACAGAGGTTAATTAGCTACCTCAAGTTCATATAGCTAGTAAGTTATATCCCTCTGCAAGAAATAAAGGGCATTCTGAAACGGAGTGATTTGAGGAGAGTTTCATAAAGGTGTGGGCAGTGTTTAAGGAAACCAAAAAGGGGTAGTGCAGAAGCGCAGGGCACAAACAGAGGGGCCCTTGTCCACCCCCGTGTGAAAGGGGTGAGCTGAGGGAGCAGGTGCAGAAAGCAGAGAGGGTGGTTCTACAGACAGCACTGTTAGCTGGCAGGAGGTGTGTCCTTCCTTAGAGCTGGGCAGGTGCCCCGACTCGGAGAAAGCCCGGGATCCAAGCAGCCCTCAGCTTCCCCTCACCGCACCACCCCCTCAACCCTGCCTCCCTCCATCGGCAGAGCCCAGTGGGAAGCAGAAGCAGAAGCCTGTGGTAAGAAGCCATGGATGAGGACCCTTGGGCACAGAACAGGGTGGAGGAGAGTAGAAACTGGACGTGGAAGGGCAGGAAGAAGACATCCAGCATGTAAGTGGTGGAGCTGAGATGCACCTAAGGGATCTGACGCCAGAGTGTGTGCTTTTAACCGGCATTTAAGGTCATTTCTGGAACTTAAAATACTATGAAGATAGAAAACCAAAAAATGGTTAGCTAGGTTGGTGCGGAAAGGCCCCCCGGCAGAGATCTCACATCTATTAAGGGCTGAGTGAGGAGGAGGGAGCCGGACAAAGACCCGGAGGACACCAGGCCAGGCAGGGGAGAGGCCTAGGTGGGGATGAGCTGGGCTTATCTGAGGCTAGAAAGCAGGCTTACATGGCTGGTTAAATAACCACCAAAGCGAATGGAGGGAAAGGAGGATGAAGAACCATACTGACAATTGTTTTTGCAAAAGGGCAGATTTCCACTTGCTGATGCAAATCAAACTCTTCGATTAAATCCTCCCTTGAGTGTTGTGGACGGACTGCCACCCTTTAAAGTTACTGAAAACAACAGAGAGGGTATTGAGGGGTTGCGCCCAGCATCCTTGCTGAGCAGCTGCAGCCTCTCTTCACAGTTGCCTGGATACCCACGCAGTTCAGGTCTCCTGAGGTCCCTCGGCATGGTCTCCAGTTGCCTCTCTACCACGTGAGGATTCCACCCTATCGGCTCGCACCATGTAGAGTGAGAGGCAGATTCCGTGTGATCTGGGTAAATACCATTTCCAAAAGTAACAGGAACCCAAACCTCCCATCTTTTTATAAACTCTCCTCCACAGACAGTATCTTCTCGAAGGACAGAGGAGCCAAACTTGGAAGAATTTTTTTCTCCTCTATTTAGAAAGTTCTAAATAATGTGACACAACATTTCGCTAGTGGGGGGTGGGAAAAAGTGAGGAAGAAGGAAGGCTTTAAGGCAAAAGTCACACGAAATAAAGAGAAAAATGAAAAATGTAAGCTTTTGCCCTTTTGCAAGGACTCCTCTAATTCCTCTGATGTCTCAAATTTCCCTGAATAGAATTATTCACTCCTTCTGTTTTTAGGTAACAGATCTTTCTCTTCCTTATTAACAAGGTGCAGGTAATCAGCAACGTGATGGAAGCAAGAACTTTTTATTGCGCAGCGTGTCTGGGTCACATACTATCTTTAATTCCTGTTTCCTAACACCTGAGGGAAAAAATAAAGTTCAATAGCTCCTTAGGCAGGAAAAAAATGAGCATTTCTCCCTCACTAACAGGCAACTCTTCCAAATAAAACCTGTCAGGCTTAAGAGCAAGAAAGACTCAGAGCAACTTTCTCCTCATTACTGGTCTCCCAACAGGGCTGTTAAATTATCAGAATGCACAGGGTCAGTGCATTTAAGTTTCATTTCAAATTAAAATCCCAACACAAGTCAAGTCTTGCAAAGTAGATCTTAATCCGTCCATGCTGGGCGGCAAAGCTCTGCAGGGGAAGTGGGAGCAGAGACTGGCATTCCAATGGCAACACTTAATGGACTGAATGCCCCAGAAGTCCCCATTAGAGCAGTCACCCAGGGCTCCAGTGAAGGGTGATGACAATGAAGGGACGAGGCCACACTGCAGGGGAATTAAGAGCAAGGACAACACGTATCATGCAAGAAGAGCAAGCCGACCTTACCCGCCTGCTCTGGCCTTCCTTCTTTATTTTAAGCCCTGTTACCACAAAATGGGGACACGGCAGGCAGCTTCCCTAGAAAAAGCCTCCTGTCATGGAAAGTGTCATATAAATGCCAATTCTTACTTGATGCTTTGCATATGAAGTAGGAGGATGTGGCTTTTTTTTGCTCTCCAGGTGTTTGCAGTCTGGCTTTAAAAGACCAAGAGATGGCATCATATATCAAGTTGCTGCTTTCTGCAATGGCGTCCCTCACAAAAGGACCCTTCCAAACACAGCTAGCCTTTGAAGTAAGAAAAGGAAGTTATGGGGAAAAGAGTTGGGCTGGCCTTCTTATTCTCTACTAAGCACTGTGTGGTGCTGCTTCAATGGGACTAACTGGCTTTGACTTCTAACCTAAGTGGGATCAAGGGCTGGGTTGAGGCAGAGGAGCCAATCAAAGGAAGCACTCGGGAAGCTGGGAGTCCTGGCAATGCAGCGCAAAAGCACTGCCAGTGGTTGAGAACTGGTCCCTGTTGTTAAATGAACAAATTTCCAATGTCCTGACCTAATCATAAACTGGCTAGTCTATTGTATAATCCAGTGCCCTCCCAAATCCCAAACCTCTGGGTAGGAGGAGGAAAGTCTGACATTCCAATGAAAGATAAATATCTGACACTGTCTCCATCATATTACAAGCAAGATTCAAATGCCTCATGGGAAGGAAGAACATTTTTAAATGGACTGTTTTATTTTGTATATTTATTCCCTTCTTTGTTCCAAAAATTATTTAAGATGACTTTCAAAAATATTAGAATAAACCTAAAATGGATTAAGGCTGTCCTTGTTAGATAAACCACAAGATTACTTTACCTCAGCTTAATCAACAAAAATTTTCAGTATGGAGATTCCTCAAAAAATTAGAAGTAGAACTACCACATGATCCAGCAATTCCACTTCTGAGTACTTATCTGAAGAAAATGAAAACTCTAACTCAAAAAGATATATGCATCCCCATGTTCACTGCAGCATTATCTACAATAGCCAAGATATGGAAACACGCATCCATCGACAGATGAATGAATAAAGAAAATGTGGTATATATACACAATGGAATATTATTCAACCATAAAAAAGAACGAAATCTTACCATTTGTGACAACATGGATGGACCGTGAGGGCGTTATGCTAAATGAAATAAGGCAGACAGAGAAAGACAAATGCTGTATAATCTCACTTATATGTAGAATCTAAAAAAAAACCCAAACAACGAAAAAACAGGCTCACAGATACAGAAAACAGACTGGTGGTTGCCAGAGGTGGGAGGTGGGGCGGCAGGGGAAATGGGTGGAGGCAGTCAAAAGGTACAAACTTCCAGTTATAAAATAAATAAGTCATGGGGACGTAATGTACAACATGGCGAATGTAGTTAATAATATATACTGCATATTTGCCTAAAAGTTCTCATCACAAGAAAAAAAATCTTCTTAACTATGTATGGTGATGGATGTTAACTAGACTTATTGTGGTGAGCATTTTGCAATACATACAAATTTCAAATCATTATATTGTACACCTGAAATTAATATAATCTTTTATGTCAATTATACCTCAACAAAAAAAGAAATAAAAATTTCCCTCAAGCTTATTCCCTCAAGCATCTGAGTTTAAAACTTCAAAAGTAAACTAAATTTTCCAGAAGATTTTTAAACCCCATTATAACAATGAGAATAAAAATGTTAAATGTGACAGAGGATAGATTTCAGTGAGGCCATCAACCTCTAGAAGCAGCTTTCAGAGCACAGGAAGTGATATTCCCAGGATGCTTGAGACCACTCAGACGATATTCAGAGTATTCCATCTCACTGAGGACTCAATGACCTATGGACCACACCTGCAAAGACATAATGTCAGAGTCCTGGCTGCGCCTTCCACTATAACATAGAACAAGTTGCCTCTGCCACAGCATGAGGTCCCTCCAAAAAGTTTCATTTGACAAATATTAACTGAGTATGCCAGGAACTGCTCTAAGATGCTAAAAAGCAGCTATCATGAACTCTAGCTTCAAAAAGGCATTGAAAGTGGGCAGAATCCCTATTTTGGGTGTTTCTATCTCAAAACATTTATGATGCTTGAGCCACAAGATGGCGCTCTTAGACCATATTGCACACCTGCTGACCCTGGCACAGTTCATTCTCGGGGGACAAACAGCAGGCTCCCAAGTGCTTACTTAAGGTCTTCTTCCCTGAGGTTTGGTTCTGCTACCTTCTCACTGAGTCATATGTGAGGATCCTGGTTTGGACAGAAATACTGATAATACCCTGTTCACCCTGTTTGAAGAGTTCTCTAAGACAGAAGTTACAGCAACACTTCCTATACCTAATAAAGCAGTGAGGCTCTCTCCTTTGAGCATGAATCCAAGGAGGTGTTTGTGTGGCATTCTGCATCCCACTGATTCATAAAATGAGTCATCCCAAGAAAAAGAAATCCTGCTTGGGCCCAAACCTCAGTCCTTCCTCAAGAAATACATCTGCGGACATGACAGCGCAATCATGCTGTTCTTGAGTCTGTGTAAACACAAATGCTCCACAAATGCTTACATATCTGACTTCTTGTTTTACACATTTCAAAGCAAAAACAAAAAAGATGCAAGAAATACAGACGAACACGTTTTGAAGTATTGCATGAACAACTCAATGTGACCTCCTGACTCCTGGTGAAGCTACATTGTTCTCCTTCCTGCTTTGACCAAAAGCCCCTAAACCCTCCCAGGTGAGGGCGCAGCGTTTAGGGACGACTCTCTTCTTTTCCTAGAGATGGGATGGAGAGAGAGAAATGCTGCAGGGCAGCCACAGCTTCCCTCTGAGATCTGAAGAGAGGAGGTGCTTTGCCAGATTTTTCTTCTCCCAGTTGGCTGAAAGTCAGCCAGGGCAGCCATCCTGCAGCCAAGACCTCAGCAAGCCTGCAGTACTGCCGCTTGCCCCTCATCCTTGGAACCACCTGCCAAACACGACAGCAGGGAGCTGGCAGCACCCCAACCTGCAGGGAAGATGGAGCCAGGCTTCAGCAGCTGGATGCGAAAGGCAACGACCCCCAAAGAGCCTGTGACAAAAGGCAGGCCCCAGGGAATCTGTTCAATGTTCATGCCTGCAGGCAAAACTGGGGAAGATCAGAGAGGTCCCCAAAGGAATGCATGTCAGGAACCTACTGTGATCCACCATGCTGTGTTTGGGGGCGGGAGGCGGGAGCACGGGTTGCTTTCATAAATCCTGCCCATGGCAAAGTTCCTCAATTCTTTAAAGCATCAAGGATGCTCGCCTGCGATGGGAACACAGAACAAATAGCTTTGTGAGGCAAGAGGGTGGGGAGGTTGTCCTTCTGGGGTTTGCTAGTTCGCATGCCAGAGAAAGCACAAGTTGCTGGGTACAGTGAAACAGCCCTTCTCAGCCCCTTTCCAAGTACTGCTGTCTGCCTTTGGCCTAATGGGCCCAATTCAGACCGCATATCCCCCATCCAGCATCTACTAAAGACAACAGGGGTTTCGCTAATGGCAGGCCAGAAGCTGGAGTGCTGCCTGATTGCAGATAATGAGTGTGCTCAGCAGAGATGATGAGCACTTAGGACTTCCATCTCAGAACCTGAGTCTGACTCAGAGATGTAAGTGTCTAGGTGTGAGGGAGCAGCTGGAGGCACCGGAGAAGAAAGGCTGTCCTTGCCTCAACCCAGCCCTTTACCAACGCAGCCCAGCATCTCCTTCAGCAAATTAACAGCAGAGGGAGAGGCTTCCCTTTCGTCTTGAATCCCTCTCCACAAAAGACGCAGGCAATAAAAGACAGGACTAGCTGCGAACTCAGTCATTTTCAAAGACTCACAGAATGTGAGATCAGGAGGAGGGTGGGAGGGTGCTGCCACACAGATGGGCACGGAGGCCCTGAGAGGTGCTGTGACTTGGCTGAGGTCACACAGCAAGTTAGTGGTGGAGAGGGACAGGAGCCCAGGCCTCTGCCTCCTGGCCCAGGACACTCTCTGGGCAGAAAAGAAACCCACTCTCTTCCCAGGCCTGTATGTCCCCACCCCAAGAGGACATGACGACAGCTCCCAGAGGTGACTCTCACCAGTTCCTCATCCAGAGCTCTGGACCAGTACAGAGGAAAGATCAGAAACTATCCCAGGACTGAGGCCCCCTTGGTTAGTTTTTCTGGGGTAAACAATTTTTTAAAGGTTTAGCTCTATCAGCTAACATTTCCTCGTATTAAAAAAAATCAAGAAACAGCTTTCTGATTTTCTACCTATTCAAACATCTTATTATCCCCCAACGTTGAACCCAAGCCTTTCCTTAACCACCCTTTTTCAGAAAGCCTACACTTTTCCTACTCTGATTACTTGCCAAACAGCACATGGAGCCCTAGAATATTTTTAATTGTTTTCACATAGGTTCTGTCTTACCTTTCCAACTTTACTGTTTGCTCTTTGAGGATAAGAGCATTGTTTCATGCTTCTTTCTATCTCTTAATGTAAACATCTGATTGCTAATTCTGCCCCCTGGCAGGTGTGGGACCAGCGTTGTTCACAGAAATGCAGAGATTCCTCTATGACATTAGACAAGCAGAACAAAGCTCTGAGAAAACCACAAAGTCCTCAGAAACATAGCTGTAGACATGAAGAAAGCACTGAACCTGTACATATATAAAATATCATCTATTTCTCAAAAGATTTTTGAACAAAGAACAGAGAATAAAATGAAGATGTTTATGACAATATGTATCTTGTATACTTTGGGCATAATTTGTTGACAAAGATTAAAACCCTTAATTGTATCAGAGAAACGAATATACTTTATGTTCAAACAGAATATGAATTCTAACTTCACATTCTATTTCTACAAAAACTATACTGGCTAGTAAATGACAGCTCGCTGTTTTCACTGCAGCTAAATGGTTATGTCTCATTTATGGGTTATTCTGAATAAATTAGCTGAGAGATTTTTTTTTAAGTATCAAAAATACCAAGAGGTCTAACCCATATACTAGTTAAAAAGTAAGAGTTTTATACATCTGCTGTATCAGAAAGTTCACATTTCTGCTATCTTATGGTATTTAACTCCTACAAAGAAGTCAATAACACCTAGAATCTTCAAATTTACAAATCCCTATTATCAAATCTGGCTCAGATAAGAACTAAACCAAAGCATATGACGCCATGTTAATCCAAAATCTCATATTTCACTATTTCTTTCAGCTAATTAAATTCAGAAAGAATTTTTTAAGATCAGAGAAATGTTTACATCTTACCTAAAAAGCTGGCCCTTTGTTCATACTCAAGTATGCAAGTTGCCAGTGCCAAATGATGGTAATTAACCCCTACTTGATATTTTCTGTGAAACAAATTGGTATTTTCAAGACAATTTCCTGGCGAGAAAATGTTCACATAAACAAAATTACATTATGATCAAATCCCCATGTTGGTCATCTTGGCAAAGCCCTAAATGCCCACGGCAGTACAGCAATGACTGGGACCCCGATCTCGACCTTTCAGGGTGGAGACCCCGTGACCAGCCAGAATCTGTGAACTCCATGCAAGGATTTCAACCTCAGATAAAGCCCTTCTGGTTTCTCTCAACAAACTCTCGACATTTAATATGATTCTGAGACACTAAGAAAGGCAGATGACTTTCCCCTTTCCCATTAGCTAGTCCCCAAGTATTATTTTTCTCCCCTTTGGAATTTTTCACTGCAGGACACTTTGTGCATCAGTGTCAATTTTGATTAACAAAATTGGTTGTCTGTGTTCTTAGGCTCAAGAATCTGTGTAATAAACCATGAATTGATAAGGCATCTTCCTGTTTTAGGTACATAAACTGAGCACTCAAGGGAAACATTTCTGGAATAAGGGAAAAGACAATCTGTAATGGGGACTATAAATTTCTATTTAAATTTTCCATGGATGATTAAATTCAGTAGAAAAAACAAAACTAATACAACAGTGGGAAGAAATATAGAAAGTAGACAATTGGCCAGGGTAGGGCTGGAGGAACGCTATTGCTGGTTATGAGAAAGTTTACTAAAATCACTACCATGAAAGGTCCGAGTTTTGATAGAAGACTAGGGCATGGAGATTTTTCAGGAAGAAAGAAGAATTGGGGCATATCCATCCACGGCCAAGAGACTCGGAGATTATACCACTGGAAATACTTGCCTTCAGTAATCCTCTGATTTTCTGAAAAAGACTCAATCAAGAAACAGCTTTGGATATGACTTCTCTTTGTTCCTCCAAAACCATCAAAAAGGGAGATATTTTGCAAGTGATTAAAAGATAGTGTTTTGTCCAGCATTTTTGGAAGGAATATTCACCTGGAAGTCAGAAGACCAAATTTGAGCACTAAGTGCTTTTCCCTTATTCCAGAAATGTTTCCCTTGAGTGCTCAGTTTATGTACCTAAAACAGGAAGATGCCTTATCAATTCATGGTTTATTACACAGATTCTTGAGCCTAAGAACACAGACAACAAATTTTGTTAATCCTTTCCTATTAATTTTCTATTAATTCCATCAGAAAGATGAGTAAGTTCTGGGGATCTAATATACAGCATAGTGACTACAATTAACAAGACTATTACACACTTTAAAGTTGTTAAGAGAGTAAACCTTAAATGTTCCCACCACAAACATTTGTAAAAAACAAAATTACAATTATGTGAGGTGATAGGTGTGTTAACAAACCTCATGGTAGAAATCATTTCACAATATATAACGTGTATCAAATGTTAAATATCTATCAGAACACAAACTCCATACAGGGCCTTTGTCTTGCTCGTTCCATCATCACCAGCACTTGGAATAATGCCTAGCTCACAGTAGGTGCTCAATGAATATTAGTTGAATGAGTGAATGAGTAAACTATGTGACCACTCTTCTAGCCAAACCTCACCCTCAATGCAGGGCTGGAATGGACCAACTCCTGCTTCAGAAGCAATACTCTATCTCCCCAACACCCAAAGCCAGGTCAACGACTTTGCAAGGGATAAGCTCCCAGAAGCTCCCAAACTACTTTCTGCTAGGATGGTGAGAAGGCTAGAATGCCTTTTTGGGTGCCCCTACTAACTAATCTGGGGTCACCAGCAAGGTCTCAAGAAGCATCTGTTCCTGCTCCCTTCTAACACTAGGAATGCTGTCCAATTCCCATTCCCTTCCTCCATCTGCTCCCTCCCCAGGCCTTGTTCTCATATGTTTGAGGTTTTCCAGGGCATTGGACTGCATTTCTCAGGCACCTACATGGGGAAAAGGTTGCATCTCCCTGGCCTCTGAGGTTTCCTGAGTGAGTCCTACAGACCAGGGGACTTAATCTTCGAAGTCAGGCTGAGGACCAAGAAGCTAGACTGGCAGTTCATTGACCAAAAACACCAGTTACATTTACTAGATTATTTACTGCTCATATTGCGTGGCCATCTGCCGATGGCAGATAATCATTAGAAGATGATTAAGAGGAAGAAAACTGGTATTTTACGTCTTAGGTTGTCCTTTCTGGCTGAAAGTGTTGTTAATTCTTTTACCTTCACACTTAAAATTAAAACAGTGTGTGTGTGTGTGTGCATATATACATTTATACATACATTCATAAAGACACATACATATACTTCAAATTTTTACATATTTATGAAAAAATATCTAGAACTCACTTATTTATCTTGTTAAATAAATCAACAGAAATTTCTTCATTCTTCAAATATTATTCAATTGAGCAACATCAATTCTTCAAATATTAAACTAAATTGAGAAGGTGCCTCCTTTTCCAGTCTTCATAAATATTTTATTCAATCAGATTTATTTAATTAAAAAACCAATAGCATTATATGGACAAAATCAAAATAAATTACTGATGTAAAATATACTAAATACAAAGCTCGCTCCTGTCTTTGAACCATGGAGAATATCTGTTAAGATTACACTGAAAAAAAATGCACTTCTTTTCAAACAAAATTATTAAAGAGAAACTTCCTATATAAAATCTATCACATAGAATTTAGAAAAGAGATCACTATTGCTCCGGGCCAGGTAGAGAACTTACCAAATAGACCATAATAATCAAAAACATTTCAAAGTCACCTACAAATAAAATCAACTTAAAATGAACACTCCCAACATTTCCTGTCCCATGTCCTTTGCGAGGTCATTTTCTCTGATGGGAATACACCATCCCTCACATCTCCTGCCCTTGGAAAGCCTGACGGCCACAGAAACTTCATGACCTAGTATCATGGGTCTTTGTCTCCCGTAAGAGACCACGAACAACCCAAGCGTAGTTTTATTCTTTGAAACTCCCAGAGCACCTTGCACACAAAAGTCTCAATAATAAAAGTTTTTTAAATTGAACTGAAGTAAGAGAAAGAAGAGATGGGGAAGAGATGGCAGTGGAGAGAGGGAGAGAGAGACTGGGTGGAAAGAAGGGAGGATATGAAGCAAAGATAGGAAGTGATATTGTTCTGGCTCAGGATTTCAGGCCAGAAAAATCATTTTCCACCTTGTAACTATTCCCAGTGCATATAACTAGATAAATACATTAATATATGTATATATGGATGGATATGGGTAGGTATCATTTGCCAACTTCTTTTCAGTGCTTTAACAAAACAGATGAGGTTTTTAATATGCTTTTTTAAAAAGTATTGAGAGTACACCAGTGTTCAGAGAAGCATTCCACAATAGCCAAAATGTGCAAACAACCCCCTGTCCACCCACAGATGAATGGATAAACAAAATATGGTATACACATACAATGAAATATAGTCATGCCTCGCTTAACAATAGGGATATGTTCTGAGAATTGCGTTGTTAGGCGATTTTGTCGTTGTGCGAACATCATAGAGTGCACTTACACAAACCTAGATGGTAGACCCTACCACGCACCTAGGCTATATGGTACTAATCTTACGGGACGACAGTCATATATGCGGTCTGTTGTTGACCGAAATGTCATAATGCGGTGCATGATTGTATTACTCAGCCTTCAAAAGGAATGAAATTCTGATCTATGTTATAATAAGGATGAACCTTGAAAACATTATGCTAACTGAAATAAGCCAAGCACAAAGGACAAATCCTGTATAACTGCATTGACATGAAGTACCCAGAACAGTGAAATTCACAGAGACAGAAGTAAACAGTGGTCACCAGGGGCTGGAGGGAAGAGGTGATGGGAGTTATTGTTTAACGGGAACAGTTTCAGTTTGGGATGACGAAGGAGTTCTGGAGATGGAGCATGGTGATGGTTGCACAACAACACGAATGTACTCAATGCCACTTTATTGTACACTTAAAAATGGTTAAAATGGTAAACTTTATCACAATAAAAAAAGAAGATAAGGATTGGGAAAGAGGATCCAGTGTGCTGCCTCAAAGATTTAAAAGTAACCTCCTTCCTTCTCCTTCACACATCCCACTGTAAGGACATACCAGTCCCATTAATTCCCCCTCCTGGTTCCAGGAGAGTTAAGATGGCGCCTTATCTAGAACTGTAGACCCCACAGCTCTAAACATAGTGACTTGCAGTTAGCAGGAATGTGTTAAACATTTGCAGTTTCATTGAAAGGGGAGAAAACACAGGTAAAGAACAAGTGAAAGAATTTTTTTTCTTTTTTTGAACAGAGACTGGAATAGAGGGGGTAAAAAGTTCTAATAAATGATCTGGAATGTAGGCAGATTAGAAATCAACAAATCTTGATCTTCAGAGTAAGTGAGGATCAATGAAAGGATGGGAAACTTTTAATTTCAAAATAACTTCTACTATAATAGAGGAAAAAAGAAATCAAGTCATACATAAACAAGATCGACTTGAGTTAGCTTTTTTTTTTCCTGAGGAAGATTAGCCCTGAGCTAACATCTGTCGCCAATCTTCCTCTTTTTGCTGAGGAAGGCTAGCTGTGAGCTAACATCTGTGCCCATCTGCCTCTACTTTATACGTGGGACGCCCACCACAGTATGGCTGGACGAGCAGTGTGTAGGTCCGCACACCGGATCCAAACTGGCGAACCCCAGACCACCAAAGCGGAGCACTCAGACCTAACCACTACAGCACCGGGCCGGCCCCTTGAGTTAGCTTTTTTAATAAAATAGAAAGAGAAATGAGTTATCAGGAAGCAAATGGCAACTATTTTACCTGGAAACTCTGATTACGTAACAGTGTATTTTTATATCCCATGGACTGCTCATCCAGGGAAGACTAGAACATCCCAGAACACAGAGCACCCATTTTCTCAGAAGTGACCACAGGTAGAGACAACACCAAAAACTCCTTCCTGGAGAAAGAAGTTATGTTAGGAACACAAACACCATGGCTCAACAAGGTAAAAAGAGGTTAAACTATAAAAATGATAAAGCAAACGCCTTTGGCCTAGAGCAATTTTATAGAACAATGGCTAAGATGATTAATTTCCCTCCATAATTTCGTTCCCACAGCTGTGGCTGGTTCCAACTTACTGCGGCGGACAGAACAATCCATTTTGCCCTTTTAAAACCCTGCCTCGCACCCTTCAGTCTCACGCTCACTTTCTTTCCCGTTTAACTCTGCACAACTGGCAGTTAATTCTGTTCAGCGCCACACGTTGACCACCGGAGGCCTACATCTAAGGGAGCCCTTATTTCTGCCTTTTTAAGACGTCACCCTGGGCAGAGGTCTCTGAGGGGAGCGGTTAAGATATGCCTGCTGGGCTGCAGGCTTCTCAAAAGGAGATGAGAATTCTGCCTGCTTCTTGTCAAACCTCAGCTTTTTTAATTAAGTTAATTAACCCAGAAATTCTAGTCAGCTTATCGTCTCAGGAAGCTTACCGAAGCCCCGGGTATCTGGAGTAAACTCTCCCCAGGTGCTTCCACCTAGTTAGGAAAAAGGGTCTTTGTCCTGGGCTGTGGGCACTGAGCTTCTGTTGAGAAGAGATTAGGAGAAGCGGGGTTTCTCAAGCTCTGCACTATTGACATTGTGGGTCTGACACAATGTTGTGGGGGGCTGTGTGAGCACTGTAGGATGTTCAGCAGCATCCCTGGCCTCTACCCACTAGATGCCAGCAACATCCCCTAGGTCTGACAACCAAAAATGTCTCCAGGCACTGCTAAAAGTCTTCGTGGGGGCAAAATTGCCCCAGCTGAGAACCACTCAAATGAGATTCCATAGCGCTGCCCCACATGGTCAGAAATTTCTATCTGAACGCTGCCACCTCCCCACTAGGGAAGAAGCTGCTGGAGCTGGCTGGCACTAGCACTTCACTGGGCGATCTTTTCTCCACCCTCCCCTTTGCCAATGAGGAATCTGACGAGCAGGGGGACAGCTCTCTGCAGAGAAGGATGGGCCCACCGGATCTGAGCGGTGCCCATGGGATAGGAGCTCTGCACTCTAGCCCAGCTTTGCAACCTGCTAGTTATCTGACCTTGGATAAGTCATTTAATTTTTCTGGATTTCTTTTTCCCTAGCTGTGAAGTGAAAGAGCCAAATCTTTTAGACGTTCTCTAAGGTCACTTCTAGATCTAAAATACTACCATTTTAGGGGCCAAGTGCTTGGGGGAGGGTACAAAAAAAGGAGTAGGAAGAAGACAGAGGCAGAGGAGCCAAGAAAACAATGGAATACTCTCAGGTGACTGCATGGTGTGCAAATACAGGGTATGAACTACGTTTTTAAGAAAAGCCAGGGAGGCGCAGGGCCAGCAACGATCAAATGCAATTTCTAGGACATAAAGGAGGAAGATTAATGAGAAGTAGCTTTTTATATTTTTCAGCATTCTCTGCATCTTTACACATCCTAACTTGCTCTGTTCATACCTTGATCCCACTCTCCCCTCCATCTGCATTCTCTTTCCCTCTGATCCTACAGCCTATCTGTCCTTCTTTCTCCCTGTTCTGTACTCAGATCCCTTCATTTCTTTTCATTCCTATGATGATTCTTTCTCTGTGGTTCTCTTGCTTGCTCTCACTCTCCCTTTCCCTCCCTGCTTCCTTCCTCTCCACTCCCTCCCTCTTTCTCTCTCTCTCCCTCTCTCTCCCTGACCTTCTTCATCATAAGAAGGAAGTAGGTTACCAGCCACAGCCCTAGATTCCATCTCCTCAAAAGGTTCAGATCTATAGAGAGAAAGTCAAACTGTCCTGAAGGATGAAGCTTCCACACGCTAAGTTCCTGCTTTATCATATGAATGGCAAACAGGGAACCATTTTATTCCTTTTATAGGACTCAAGTTATGTCTATGTTTGCAAATGACCATCATTAACCTCAGGTAAGGAACTCCTAGTGAAGGCCAAATGTGTCAACTTCTTTGCAAGGCAACTGTGTCTGAAACAACCGAGTCACGATATAGAGGTGGGGTGCCCAAAGGTCTTAATTCGGCCTGCAGAACCTCAGTACAAGCCTGCCTGTCCTGTGTGGATGCATCCCCACCAAGCTGGCACTGCTCGAGGATGTAGCAAGTTGGACGAGGGCCACAGGTGCCGTGATGAAATACAGCTCATCACAGCTGAGCCAGGAAAATGACTTTTCACAGCAGCTCTGTGCTGAGCCTGCTGCCCGGCGTTTAGACACCACGAAAGAAGGTTTCAGGGCTCTCCCACACTCAGTTGCGACCCTCACTTCCCCCTCAAATCGTATCCCACGCTGACTGGTCATAAATATTATCACTTGTTATTTATCAAGAGAACACAGCCTCTAAAGGAGGGTTTTTCAAAATGCTGGACGATGAGAGGAGGAAGACAAATCACAAACTAGATGGACTCTAAATGAGCCAAATCAGCACAAATGGAAGAGGAACAAAACCTCTAATCAGCCACAATCAAATAAAAAGAGACTTCCTGGAGAGTAACAGCCAGATGGGAAGTTAATATAGTTCAGACCATTAACATTCCACCAATGCTCACTGCTTTTTTAACAAGCAAATGGGGCCAGGTGTAGCACAGCGAGGAAAGAAAAATACAGGCACGTCCACTTTTTCTAAGAAACCACACAGAATGACGAAATGTAAAGATGAGTGACTGCTGAAGAAGTTTGCCTAACAGGGGCCAGCCCGGTGGCGCAGTGGTTAAGTGCACCTGTTCCGCTTTGGCGGCCTGGGGTTTGCCGGTTTGGATCCCGGGTGTGGACATGGCACGGCTTGGCAAAAGCCATGCTGTGGTAGGTGTCCCACATATAAAGTAGAGGAAGATGGGTATAAAGTAGAGGAAGATGGGTATAAAGTAGAGGAAGATGGGCACGGATGTTAGCTCAGGGCCAATCTTCCTCAGCAAAAAGAGGAGGATTGGCAGCAGTTAGCTCAGGGCTAATCTTCCTCAAAAAAAAAAAAAGGTTGCCTAATAAAGTTCTTTTCTTTGGCCATCCCCCATCCCTACTCAGCAGCCCAGCTTTCCCTCTGGCTTTCTACTATTAACTTCTTTCTTCCTTTTTTTTTTTTGGACAAGCTTTACTGAGAGAGAATTCACATACCATTCAAGTCACCCATTGAAAGGGTACAATTCAATGGTTTTAGTCCAATCACAGAGTTGTGCAACCACCACCACAATTTCAGAATATTTCCATCACCCCAAAAAGAAACCGTGTTCCTTTCAGCAGCCATTCCCCAAACTCCTCACCCCTTTTCTCCCTGAGCAACCACTAATCCCCTTTCTGTCCTGTTGATTTGCCTATCCTGGATTTTTCATATAAATGGAATCATATAATAGGTGCAGTTTTTCTGTCTGGCTTCTTTCACTTACCATAATGTTTTCAAGGTTAATTCATACCATAGCATGTATCAGTACTTAACTCCTTTTTATTGCTGAATAATATTCCATCATATAGAAATACCACATTTTGTTTATCCATTCATCAGTGGACATATGGGTTGTTTCCAATTTTTAGTGATTATAACACTGCAATAAACATTCTTGTGTAGATTTTTATGTGGCCATTTTATGCGGACATATCTGGGTATATACCTAGGAATGGAATTGCTAGGTTATAAGGTAACTATGTTTAGCTTTTGAAGAACTACCAAACAATTTTCCGAGGTGGCTGGACCATTTTACTTTCCTACCAGCATTCTCCACATTACATTATTCTGCACATCACCTTCTCCACATTCTTGCCAAAAATGATCTTTTTGATTATAGCCATCCTAGGGGGTGTAAAATGGTACCTCATTGTGATTTTGATTTGCGTTTCCCTGATGACTAACAATGTCAAGTACCTTTTCTTCTGATTATTAGCCACAGATATATTTTCTTTGGAGAAATGTCTATTCAAATTCTTTGCCTATTTTTTAATTGGGTTGCCTTTTTATTATTGAGTTGTAAGAGTTATTTATGTATTCCAGACACAAGTCCCTTTCAGATATATGATTTGCAAATACTTTCTCCCATTCTGTGGGTTGTCTTCTCATTTTCTTGACAGCGCCCCTTGAAGTACAAAAGCTTTTCATTTTGATGAAGTCCAAATTATTTTTCTTTGGGTACTTGTGCTTTGATATCATATCTTACGATCAACTTCTTTTAAAAACAAGTTTTTTCAGCTTGTGCTTCTCAGTCTCAGGCATTGATTCTCTTCCATCTTAGCAGCAGGGCGTCTCCTTGCCTGACTCAAATTTGCAGACACTGCCGACCACACAGCCCACAGGTGATGCAAGACACGAACGGAGCTTCACACCCCGCTGAGTCCTGCTGCTCTCTGATTATGACTATGATTACTATTAAACACTCACATGTCTATATACAGCTTTTAAGCATCTGGAGGCCTCCAGAATTATTAATTAATACTTAAAATAGCTGTGAAGGATAGGAAAGAAGGTGATCCCCTCCCCCCAGTCCTGAGATAAGAAGACAATTATGAAGTTGTTACAAAAACAACTCTCTTCAGAACTCTAACCTCTGAAATTCTCTAACTTTGACTAGAAGAAAGAAGGAAATGGAAATTGGGCAAAGTGTGACAACGAGAGGTCAACACACACAGCACGGTGGGGCACCTGAAACTTAACATTCTTATATCATCACTCACCCTCACCACCACCCCCTTCGACCACCCACCACACCACAGCCAGAGCGATCTTATTCAAAAATCTGGTTAGATCAATTGGCTCACCAATGCATGCAACATTTTTCAGAAATCAGAAATTTTCAGAACTCAGAAATTTCAGGTCCCCAAATGCTTCTCCAGCTCATTTGCTACAATTATCTCTCATGCTTCTCACACTCAAGCCTTATCAATCTCTCTCAGTTTACCAAAACCACTGGACCCCTAAAATTCCCTTTGCTCTCGAGTGTACTTTCCTTCTCCATAGAGCAGACTCCTATTCATGCATGAAGAGCCAGACAGTGTTGCCTCCCTGAGGAAGTCTTCCCAACTTCGCTAGGCAATTAATAGATTCTACCTTTGTGATATCCTCCACAGAGCAGACTCCTAATCATGCGTGAAGACCCAGACAGTGTTGCCTCCCTGGGGAAGTCCTCCCAACTTCAACAGGCAATTAATAGATTCTCCCTTTCTGATATCCTCAACATTTTCTTCATAGTTCTCTTACTATTATAACCCAGATGGCAACTGGACTCACCCTGCCCTTTATGCTCTAGTTACCATTGGCTTGCACCACAATTCCACCCTGTGGAAAATTCAATAACCATCTAAGATTTCTGCAATTCCTAGAGGATGAAGGGAGAATGCTGTTCCATCCTTGTAGATACTGACATCCCTGACTTTCTACCTCTGCTGAGTTCTTGTTCTCTGCTCCATGTCTTATAGCTATTCTTGCTTCCACAAACATGGACCTCAACTCCTTATGCTGATTTCCATTGAAAACTGTGGTAAGTGGCCCCCAAACATGGTCTCTGACAATCCCCACCTCCTAGTATTTCTGATCTTGTACAATTCCCTTCCCATGAGTAACTTGCTTCTAATCAATAGAATCTGGCAACATTGAGGGAGGTTACTTTTGTGATCAGATGACAAACACAATGAATTCTGTCTTGCTAGCAGACTCCCCTTCATTGACTGGAGAGGCCCATGTGGCAAGGAACTGAGAGTGGTCTCTGTTCAACCGTCAGCAAAGCACTGAGACCCTCAGTCCAACAGACGTTAAGGAACTGAATCCTGTCCACCATCCACGTAAACGAGCTTAGAAGCAAATCCTTCCCCACACAAGTCTTCAGATGAGACCCCAACCCCAGCTAACACCTTGATTACAACCTTGTGACTGCACGGGAAGCAGAGGCCACAGCTAAGCCACGCTCAGATTCTTGACCCACAGAAACTATGAGATAACAAATGTGTTGTTTATGTGACAATAGATAACATACCAAAACCTAACAAATAAACAATCAGCCCCATTCACTTGGGATTTCTGCATATACAGAAGCCTTTATTCATGGTTTAGGAGACAGAGAGAGTTTACATCACAGAAATCTTAAAAACATAAAGCTGAATATTGGACATTTATTGCAAGACTCCTTTAGCCACTCCATTGTGTTATCCAGCCTCTCTCTCTCCTCTCCCTCCTCTTCCATGACATCTTTTATCTCAGGCTAAAAACTCAAATATATATATATAGATATAGATAAATAAATATTTAGAGAGAGACAGACACAGACACAGAGACAGACACTCAGAGAGAGAGATTGATTTTGAAATAATCTGAACTTTGATAGGTCCTAACAAGGTACGCTGACAATGCACCATCCTTCTCCCTAATCTCTGTCTAGGACAGGCAGTGGGCAGAGGGACTTTTAGTCCCTCCAAGGACATAGTATAATAGTATAATATAATAAATATAATGCAACCTATCATGAGGTCTTATAATTATTTGTTTACATGTCTGTCTCCATGACTAGACTAAGTTTTTTAAGAAAAGTGACAATTTTATTCATCTTTATATCCCCAGTGCACGGTACAAAGTTGATTAAACAAGACTCAGTAAATGTTTGCTGAATGTGTTTTCATTATATACCATTACAGTAAAAGATCTACATTTAAAATTAACTATGAATGCATTATTAATGCACAGGAGAACCACTGTGTTGGGCTACAGTAAAACTATAATAAAGTCCTCAGATATTTCAAATAACTGTAACTCATTTAAATAGGTTCAAGGAAAACTATTGCTCTGATAAATCCAATAGTATAGCATTCTGTGAGGCTCAAAATGTATTAATTAAATACTCTTATAAAAAGCCTATGTTCTACACTGCTAGATAGTCTATAACTCATGGTGGGAGTAGAGCAGTCCCTGCTTACCCACCGTTTCACCTTCTACAGTTTTAGTTACCCATGATCAACAGTGGTCCAAAAATATTAAATGGAACATTCCAGAAATAAACAATTCATAAATTTTAAATTAGACGCTGTTCTTTGTAACATGATGAAATCTCACACCAAACCGGCTCCATCTTGGCCAAGATGTCAATCTTTCCTTTGTCCGGTGGATCCGCACTGTATATGCTAGCCGCCACTAGTCACTTAGTAGTCATGTCAGTTATCAAATCAATTGTCACAGGATCATAGTGTTTGTGTTCAAATAACCCTTATTTTACTTAATAATGGCCCCAAAGTGTAAGAGTAATGATGCTGGCAATTTGGATATACCAAAGAGAAGCCGTAAAGTGCTTCTTTTAAGTGAAAAGGTGAAAGTTCTCAACTTAAGGAAAGAAAAAATCATATGCTGAGGTTGCTACCATCTATGGTAACTCTTATTACAGAATATTGTTATAATTATTCTATTTTATCATTAGTTATTTTTGTTAATCTCTTACTGTGCCTAATTTATAAATTAAACTTTATCACAGGTATGTACGTACAGGAAATCATGTAATACATCTAGGGTTCGGTACTATCTGCCATTTCAGGCGTCCACGGGGGGTCTTGGTACATTTCCTTTGCAGATAACGGGGGACTACTGTATGTTAGATTTTCAGCTTAGAAAACAACTGCTCCGAAATTCCAGTTCTAAGAATTTGTCATAAGAGAATAAAACATAAGCACTATTTTTAAAAGAAAAAAGTTGGGAACGCAAATATCCAGCAAGAGGGGCAAGTTAAGAAAATCGTGGTTTATCCACACATTGGATTAAAAGCGATGAACTAGATCTTATTTATTGACTGAGAAAGATGTCTACGGTATAGTCTTATATGACAAGAGCAAGTAAAAAAACACGTGTTTATTAAAAAGGTATTTCCCTATATCTCTGTATACATATGCATAGAAAAATGTGGAAGGACATACACCAAAATGCTAATAGATGGCAGTTACCACATTATAGGTGATCTTCATACTTTTCTCTATTTCTCAGATGCCTTGCAATGACCATGTAGTTCTTTTTAATCAAAAATATTTAATACTGCTTAAAAATAGAAGAATTAATTAGTATTATCCTAATTTAGCAAACATGGACTATCAATTGAACATTTACTAAATTAATATTCTAGAATGTAAAAGCTCCTAACATAATGTATCACATTTTCATTTTAAAAGCAACTTTAAATAAGTAGACTCATTCAGGCCTCCAAAACTCTGTGAAGTAGAAAGAGCTTATTAAGTACATTTTACATATATTAAATGACTTGTTCAAGTCATTTAAAAAGCCAGATGTAGAGGCTATGGTTTCTGCCTCCCAAAGCAGGGACGAGAAACGACATGAACGGTTCTAGATGTAGCTGGTCATCTCAAACAGCAAAATAAAGAATGATCACAAAAATAATGATTAAGATTGTTTTGTGGATATTTTGATATCCTGAGTAATTCTTTTTCAGCAAATACTGAAGACTACTGGATCAATTCATTTTCCATGTTGTGTTATTTGGAAAAATTTCCGAAAATTTCGGTTAACTATTCTTTTCATTGGTCCTACAAATAAGCACAGGCCAATATGTGGAACTCCTAATGCATCAACACAGGTAGAAAGAAAAAATCAGGCAGAGAGTTTAAGAAAAACAGTATTCAGGCAGCTGAGATGCTGTGAACAGCACAGAAGATTCCCATGCCCCCAGGAGAGGTCTTGAAAACACTGTGGAGTTGAGACCAATACTTTATTGACCACTGTGTTAAGCCATTTTATTTTAGTTTTGATCCAGTCCCTTTATGTCTGTGTCAGTTGTATAGAGGAGTTTCCCTTAAACACCACAAGAAAGAAATACTCATTAAAAACATCATTTCTGACAAATACATGCATTCCTAAAGCAAGGAAAGGTGGTACACACCCAGACTGGGCATGAAATTTACACAGTAAGACCCCTGTGCCTAAGCCAGACTGGAAATGAGGTGAAATCAAGCATCTCCTCATCTCTGAACAGTGAAGGAGGCTCGTCGGGGAGCACTGAGCTTGGAGCAGCATGGCAGACAGACTGCAGGCATATGGCAGAGGATACCGGGAAGAGAGGGTAGTTCCTTAAAGTCTGCTTTTGCTCAGACCTGCGTAATGACAAATTAAGAAGGAAACAGAGCAGAAGGCAGGATGTGAGGTGTGAACTGTGTGCAATTTTAGACAGAAAGGCTGGCACTTCTCTGAAATTAGCATATCTGCTTTGGGACAAGGAAGTGTCCCCTTGGACTCAGATCAGCATTAGGGTGAGGACCAGCCAGCCACGCAGGGGAGGATCAGCAGATGAGCTGAGAAGCGTCCCAATGGACCAGGACAGAGACAATGCCCATGGCTGCTCCACACTAAGGAATTCACTAATCCCTTAGTGAGAAGGGATTGGATTTAACATCAAACACACCAGAAAGCTACTGGGAACTCATTGCACACATATTTATGATTAGTTAACTGTTCAGTAAACTGTATATAGATCATTCCACATTGTGAATTTAATTATTCTCAACCAGTTTGGATATTGTCAAATAGTTACAAACCTCTTCATAATCATTATCAAATACCTAATTAAAGGAATTGGTAAATTAAAGATAATATAACAGCCAACACTTACTACATGCTAAACAACGTTATTAGATGGTTATTTTACATCTATTCATTTATTATTATCTCCATTCATAGACAAGGAAACTGAGGCAGGACGTGGTTAAGTAACATGCCCACGGTCCCGGTTAGGAAATGGCAGAGCCAGAATCTGAACCTAGGCAATCTCGCTCTAGAGAATGTGCTATAATAAACCATACTATATACCACGCCAACTCCAACCAGCACACATAATCTGGATTCTGGGGCTTGGAGTGAACAAAGCACTCCTAACAGAACAAGGCTTGAATAGGTTTTCTGCACATTATATAATTTCAAGAAACTTTGGTTAACATTAACCATTGGCAAAATTTAGACCAAAGGAAACAACTTAAATTCCACAGAAGACACACAGAGCATGACTGAGTGAAGCACACTGTGTGGAAGACAATGGGAAGGGGAGGATGGGAGCTAGTGAGGACCAAGAGAGCAAACACCTATCCAGAGGAGCACCTCCACACAACTGTCTCCCTAGAAGAATGCAGAACTAGTTTTGGCAGTTCTCATATTTTCTTTAAGAAAAGTTGAAAAGTCAGATTCTTGTGCAAAATCTCCCCAATTTTCAAGTCTTGGCACTTACTCAAAATTATTTTTCTTTGAACGATGAAGCAAACAAAACCTGTCTGCAAACAGAGGCTGCCACCTGTTCTGGATTCACTGCGGTTCTCAGCAGACAATGCAACAATGGCCTTCTGAGAATGGCAGAGTACTAGAACTAGAAGTTCCGAAATGTCAAGAAGACAGTCTTCAATATATAACTATACACAGACGTTGGTTTTGGTCTGCTTATGTCTAACGGCAAGCATAGGAATCCAAACATCTCTCAAGGTTAAGCTTTGTTGTAGTATAAGAATGTAGCAAAGGACAACTGTGTCAAGGGTCTCCAGAGTGGACCTCAGGCGCCCCACGTCGTACACAAGAACATCCACTAGGGTGCAGGAAGGAAATCCTTGAATTTCTCTTTCTATTTGTTTTTAAAATTTCATTTTTTGTATATGCATCATAATGTTCATAACATACTTTAAAGTAGTATATACATATATTCTTCAAATAATACATACACATGAAAAAGAAAACAGACTTCTTCATAAGAATTGGCTATAATAGTTACTCCAACACTGGTATCAAGATATACTCAGGCAAAGAAACGAGACCATAAAATCCAAGAACTTCGGTCTACAGAAGTCATGTAGGGAATTCAGCAACAAACTCAACACGAAATCAAAGAGCTTGAGCCTTCAGACTCCAGTCAGCTGCGACACAGCAACGCTTCTACGAAATCAGCACCAGCAGAAGGAACTGCTCTTACGGGCACAGGCTGATTCTTATTTACATTTCTGTGCCAGGTGCCTAGCACAGAGTAGGCACTCAATGTATACTCCTGCTTGTGTAGCAAATTTTATTCACTTGCATACCTGTCCTCCAACCCTGATCCACAAGATAGTGCCAATTTTAAGAGGGGCAGTGTACTTTTTTCCATGGAGTTTCGCTTCTGGCAAGTTCCTTGGCTAATAACAACATCTATTTTGAAGGCTTGGTTAGCTCTGTTAAAAACACACTGATAATCCTCCTAAGTAAGGAGGAAACAAAGAGTGCTAGAAAGAGTTCTTCGCACTGAGCTGTAATGACCAGGTCTTCAGGGACTTCACGCGGTGCCAATTCAGGCTCTTCACTGTACTGTTTAACTTCCCTACAGTCCACTTGGAAGGTAACAGCAAGCAGCAACTTAATTACACAGTTTATTCCCTACACTCTTCACTCGTCCTTTCCCCCAGGCAGTCCTACATATCCTCACTAAGACTACAATATTTATTTTTTTCAGAAGGGAATAGGATTTTTAATAACATTCTTGTTGATTATAAAAGTTAAATATATTCATATTAGAAAAAACAGAAACTAAAGAGAAAATGGATACCGTTAATGAGCATAATAAAAGAATCTATCTAATCAATGGATCTGGTGGGATGAAGCTCGTATCAGACATCCCTCACTCACTACTTCACACCCTCTCAGCCCCGCATCTTAATCCAGCCCCTGCTGAGGCGGCCAGGTCCATGCAGGCTTCAACCAGATGCATCAGGTGTAATCTGACAGCACCTCACCTGTGCCTCCCTCCACCCCTCCACATACCCTTCACCTCCTGCTCCAGAGCTTTCTTACGCCGACCAAGGCTTAGAAGCCTATAGATGTCCACTCCACACTCATGCATTTGCAAGCCAGAAGTGCAGGGGGGTCATCACCTACAGGCCACTCTGGATCACTAGGGTAGCAGTCAATGGATACACGCTTCTTCATTTGAGCCCCCAGGCAGATAGTTCTGAGATGCATTTTATAAGGCTCCTCTAAAGTGCCAGGGATTAAGCACCCACTGCCCTCAGCAGTGGTCAGTTTGATAACATATGCTTGTTTTGGCTTTCCCTTCTTTCCTTTTCTCTTCCAAGGCCCTCTACTCCAGTTGAGATCACATCCCAAATACACTACCTGCATGCAAGCATTTATCTCAGGCTCTGCTTTCTTGGAGACCCAAGCTAAGAGTGTTATCAGGAAGTGGACTTGGAAAGCAGACCCTCTGGATTATGGAGCCGGATCACCCATCGCATTATGGAGCAGGATGGTGATAAGCCCTGGAATGCAAGAGCATCACATTTACTAATACTGTTACCTACGGTGGATTGGGATGAGGTGCAGATGGCATGTGAAGCACTGAATTAAGTGGTAGTTGTGGCACTTGAACGACATAGGGTCAATGGTAATTACAAGAATCATAGAGTTGTCGGGCTTTTGTTAACTGCTTTGGAAGCCTTGAAGAGGTAAAATTAAAATTACACATCCAGGTCAGTCAACTATTAACACCAGGCACACTGTGAAATGCTTCTCTGACAGCATTTATGTTGATCTTCATCTCCTGCAGCCACAAGGCAGACAGTGCTGAAAATCAGGCTCAGAAACTAACTGTAAAGTTGGAAGGCCTGCAAAGGAGACTGAATGCAGTCTTGATACATCTCTTATGTCAAAGTCAGGGCCTTGATAGGAAAATAGGCGACTCTATGACCTGGAATCTGGACATTTGGGTGGATGAGCCTAAGAATCTTAAATCTCTGAATCCTCTAGGCCATTAACAGCAGCTCACTCCTTCTTGCTAGAGGAGAGCAACCTTCCCTTTCCTAGAGACCCCATGAAGTCTTTATGCAGGGTAGGTGCCTAACAAGGTAATTCTTGTCCTTGTTAAGGTCTGCTGACACCTCATCTCTTGCTTCTGAACTGATAACTAGAGTCATATCTCAGCACAGCCCAAGCAGGGAAATATAGTTCCTGCTGCAGAAATAAACTGCTGATTCATCAAAGAAATATACAGCGGCAGGAACCAAAGGAAGATTATTTGGAGTGGATCCTGAGGATTTTAGACCAGGGGGTGAAAAACATAAAGCTGGATAAAGAATAACTAATTGACACGGGAGCACTCTCCTATGACTCTGGTTTCAAAGTCCTGGCAAGGACACCTGAAACTGGTCCTAACATACCACTGGAATGGCTCCATGAAGCTTGGACAGGATGATGGCTTCCTATTAACAAGGTGAAGATGCCAGACTGTGGAAGGGATCAGAAGGATCACAGTGAGGCTGTAAACATGGATTTATTATACGAGACTGCAGAACCCACCACCTATGTTTCCCGGAAGGTGCAGAGAAGAATTCTCCCTTCACCAAGGCTATAAGAAATGACTAATGAGGGAGGCAGTGGTGTCTTTGAGATGCACACTTGTACCTTTCAAGAACCACTTCACATCATCTAGGTCCCACCTCTTGCTTCTGTCACTGTGGCAGCAATCAGTTCCATACAGGCTTCGAACAGCTTCACACTAGTGTGATCTGACAGTGCCCGACCTTGCCCTTTCCATGTGCCTTTGGCTTCCTGGCCCTGGGATTCTCTGACAATGAGGTGCAGGATATTTGGCATTCACACATGTGGAACCTGATAGCGTGAGGGAGCCAACCCGTGTGGGACCACACTTGACCAATGAGGATAGAAGCCAATGGAGAAATGCTTCCTCCTTTTGTCGTCCAGGGTGGACAGTTCTGACATGCATTTTATAAGGCTCCTTTAGGGAGGCATGGTGTCATCACTCACTAGCTGCTCCCGGCACTGGCCAATCTGTTAACACATTCCAGTACTGCCTTTCGCTCTCACCATTCCTGCTCCCTAGAATCACTTCCCAAATAAAACATCTGCACAAAAGCTTTCAGAGGAACCTTGGATAAAACAAAGACTAACTGTTTAAGGGGTGTGTGAGGGAGGAAGTGCTTTAATAAGGGTCTAGACCTCAGCCTCCCAGGAAATTGGTCCCTCATCAGCAGATACAAACCCCCAACCAACCTCCCTCTAAACCTCTATCACAAGCATATAAGTAACATCCTTCTTTTCTTTGTCAGTAGAATCAAATGCTACTTTCACACATACCCTCCACACTGGGTCTTTTACAGCTCAACCTGATCAGCTGACAGCAAAGAAAATAAATATAGAGACATGGAAAACAAGGAGACAAATTTTTAGTAGATATTTAAATGAAACTCTCAGACAACCTCATAACAGGATTTTAGCTCCAGTAGCATATTGGAAAGAGCTCATCAAAAGACCAGGCACTCCAGATACACTGAATAAATTCCTGCTATTTTATAGAAAAATTTATGCTTTATTCTAGATCTTTTGATAAAATAATCTATGTCAATATTTATAGCTAAATAAGCAAGAATATGTCATGACTTCTCAAAAATAAACATTTAGATGCAGACCCAAAAATAAGAATCAATTCTTCTTGGTTCCTGTGTGAGGCCCAACTATACTGCATCAAAAATAGGCCACTTCTTGGGGAAAAGCCAGAATTTCAGCAAACCAAATACACCCCTCTTTTAAAAATATCTTTTCATGCTGTGCTAGTGTACTAGTCTTAGAGAATCATTTATGCACTAGCTGGGTTTGGGGTTGCAATTCTTTATACATGCCAATCAAAGATACCAGAACCCAATCAAGTCAACAGGGGCTCTGGCCCCAAGAAATCATCCATGCTTTTTCCGTATTTAGCACAAACATCATATTTATGCTTAACACAAAAATGGGTGTCCGTAGAAACTGCACAGCCACAAAAGAGCCCTGGTTTTGTCCTCCACATAGATGTTAAAATAATTTAATGCAGTACTACTATGCTGTTGACTCCTAAGTGGAAGACAGTACATAAACTGATTTGGCTAGTAAAAAGGAAGTTGGCAAGTAGACGCTAATTTAAACGGGTTGTCCAACAGTTAATGATTTCACCAAACCCACTGCCACATCCTAATCTGCATGAGTATTAAAATTATATTCATATATGCTTAATCAGAGTTGCTCTATATCATAAATGATTCTGCATCAAGAAACAAGTAATCAGAAGCTGCATATTTAATAACTGTTGTTCACACTGAAATTTCTTATGCTATTAATATCTAAGTTCCCTTCTGTGACTTTAGGCTATTTTAAAAAGGGGGAAAAAATACAGAAACCTTGTTACCATGGAGACTGTAAGCCGGTCAGCCCATCTGCTGAGAGGATATAAAATTTTGTAAGTAGAATTTTAAAAACCTTACTATGAGAAAGACTTCCTCAAACACAGTAGGGGGCGGGGACCTACAGAAAGTCTGGCAAACGACCATTTGCAAAAATTTGAGCTATCGTTATTTTTGGTACTAACCATGAATTTGCAATAATACTTATTAAGAGGAAACTACTAATATCTGTATATTAGGATACCAAAGATGTAAAACATATTTTGGCATGTTCTAGGCTAATGATGTTTATACCATTTTTTAGAAAGAAAAAATTTAAAAATTTATATTAAAAACTAGTCCAGCGAAGCCTATGATCTGGTTTGCTTGGTTTTAAAAACTGCTCTACATGTTTATCACAGGTTTTGATAAAAATAGCAATAGGGCCTATGGTAACCTAAAAACAAAATAAAAAGTACATATTTTAAACAATTCTGGTGTGAAAATACAATGACATCATTAGGACCTTAGAATATTTAGCATTTCTCTTCTGCTTTTTAGATGTAGGAGTCCCCGATGCAGAAATTTATTCATTCAACAAACATGTAAACCTAGTAGGCGCCAAGCCTTGACCAAGATAAAGGCACAAGAAACTTCAATGTAAACCACTTTGGGCCCTTAAGAAACTGAAGGAGGTGACTTATCTTCATTCATTCACCCATTCATTCATTCATTCAGTGAAGGTTCAGTGACCACCCACTATATGCCAGGCACGTTCCTAGGCACTGGGAATCGCCCAGTGGTCAAAAGCAACAAAAATCCTGCCCTCCTGAAGCTTACATTCAGGTGGAATTTACGATTAGATGGCAGCAACTGAGAGGGGCAATTTAGAGATAAGAATAAGGAGCTGTAAGACGACAGAAATTACTCCTTCTGCCAGGAGCAATTAGATAAAGATTCCAGAAGGGGTGACCTTTGAGCTGGGGCTTCAGTGGGGACAGTCATCCCAGGCCAAGAAAGCACAGTGTGAAGGCAGAAACCTGGAGAATGTCTGTCACTGAGCTGGCTTTCATTTCACAGCTCCAACACAACTTGAGAAATTCAACTTGGCTACAGCGGTTTAATGAATATTAAATTTTAGGGAAATTTTTGTATGCAAAGTGATTTAAAAGTATAATTATTTTCATAAATATCTGTGATATCTGTATTAGTTTTCCTAAACAGCAAAACTCCAAGTTAAAGAGCATTCATGCTTCAAGATAAGTATCATAAGTCAAATACAAAAATAGCAATAGAAACCTTTTAACATTATAAAAACCTTTTTCACAGATAATATCTCAGTCCAGGCTTACAAAAAACCTCATGATGAGGAACAGCCGTTATTTCCATTTTACAGAGGTGGAAACTAAAACTCAAAGAAGTTAAGTGACTTACTCCAGGTCTGGTAAATGGTTAAGCCTTATCTTGAACTTGGGCTTTGCTGTAAATATTGTGCTTTTTCTACTAGACCAGAATTTAGTGCCAATTTAAGGGTTTTTACAAAATCACGGGGAAATGTTCTCACTGAGCAATATATCACAAATGCTATGGGTCTTTGGAAGAAATCTATACATGTCTACTTTGTGCAATGGAGGAGAAAGGGTAAGGTCCAGCAGAACTGAGAGTGATTATCAGCAAACTACCAGCAGCAAACGCGAATGTCACTACATCAGCATGATGATTTCCTTAACAAAGCAACCTTCCTTGTCGTCAAAGGCCCAAAAAGTCACCCACCTCATCCTCTACCCTGCTCCCCTGCACCAAATTCAACATACCTGGAAGTGTCCTCCCATTGAAGTGGCTGCTTTCACTCAATGCTGTTTCCCCTGTGTAGTATGCTGGCAATCATGCTTCCACTATGTTTACAAGAGAATTTAGCCACCACCCCCAGATTCTAGTGCCATCACCAAGTCTGGCAAAGTTAGCAGAGGAATAATTATTATGAATTTTGAACAAACTGAGACAGAAATGTAAACAAATGAATTGCTAAATATATAAATAAAGAAACAGACAGGTTAAATAATGTTCAGAGATTGGAACAGTGTAGGATAATAAAACTCTCTGTGAAAATAATTAAACATACATTTTGAGAACAGAATAAAAAAGATAATTGTGAGCATATTTGTCATTCTGCTGTCATTGCTTAAAAGAAAGTCCATTCTCCATTGCCAGCTGTATTCTTCAGGAGAAAGGAGAGTTGTCAGAACTTGGGGCATTCCCTTCAATAAGAAATGCAGTCCTCTAGCATTGAAATCTCTCACTTGACAAGCAACTCAAAAGACTAGTTTACTGAGCATGTGTCCCTGGCTCCAGGGTAAAGAGTAGGGATCTAAGACCAGAAGAGGCAAGACTGTATGGAGTAGAGGATGGGGGCAGGTAGGATAGGATTCTACGCTAGATCCAGGAAGCGTCCACAAAAGCTGATGTCGAAATAGAGTAGAGGCCTGAGAACCAGGTGAACAGGTCCATGTAAGCCCACGTGGAGGGTACTGAGTTCAGAACAAAGCAGGAAGACAGGCAGGGGACAACAGAAAACAAAGCTGTGTGGTCAACACTCCAGGAGCTAGAAGCCATGAAGCCCAACCAGCAGGCTGAGCAATCAAGGTGGGGAACCCAGAGTACATGCCAGAAACTAGCTTGTTCCCGAAACCTTCAGAGCTACCAATACTACCAGCATCATCTCCACCACAACTATCATCACCAGCCACCATCCCACCATCACCATCACCAGCATCAGTACCATCACCATCACCACCATCACCTCCCCCTCCACCCCACCCTTGCCATCAGCACCATTACCATCCTATAATCACTACCATCACCACTACCAGCAACATTCACTATCACCACCCCCCTCCCTACTATCACCAACACCACCACTGCTACCACTAATATCACACCCCCACCATCACCACAACCACTATCACTACCACCACCCACGTAACTGATATGACATCACCCCATGACCATCATCCCTCTAGGATGTCCCCTTCACAAGCACAGAGGAACTGGCAGAAGCTTTGAAATTTCAGCCTTCCCCATCAATCTCTGAAAATAGAAGGTAGCAGTACTGATACAAATTATGGCCACTACCCAGCTTAAAAAGCAGAATAGCTACAGTAGATTGTGATTTTAAATAAAATAATAAATATAAATATAAATTATAAATAATTTATAATAATAAAATAATTTTCATCCAATATTACATCATTTCTCAAAATTCTCACAACAGCACATGAGGCAGGTATTGCTATCCCCATTTTACAGGTGAGGAAAATGAACCTCAGGGACACTTACTCACCCAAGATCACACAAATAGAAAGAGACAAAGGCTGGATTCACACTCCATTCTACCTGATTCCACAGCTGATTCTATTAACAGCTCTGCTGTGCTGCCTCTGAAGAAAATTAAGATACAGCCAAGTCCTTGAGGGGTTTACTGGCAATGGGAGAGGCCTGTAAACATTTCAAAACAATGTGAGAAGTACTGCAAATATACTAAGGGAGGAAGAAACTAACTCTGCCGGGAGGTGTTGGAAAAGACTTCACAGAAGATGTGACATTGATGCAATCATGAAAAAAAGGAGTAGAAGTTCACCAAAAACAGCAGTGGAGGGGAGAGCATTCCACGTGGAGTGGAGTGCTGGCAGATGGGAAGGACACAGGCAGTGTTGACTCACTCCCGTTGGCTCTGCTGATTTTCCCATGTTTCACCTCTGGCCTGACCGACAGCCTCCCCTCAGGTCTGGTCAAACTGCCAGCTTGTCTCTTTACATCCGCCGAGCCATGCAGCCCTCAGCCATAGACTCAGACACCTGTCTTAGCCTTTCCTAACTCTGGAACAAATTCCGGAGTCCAATATGTCCTGCTGCCTCCTGAGGAAGTCTGGGACAAAAGGATCTGGTCTGCAGGAACTCAAGCATCCAATACCGGGCACCAGACCAAAGCATCAGCCACAAGGAGATTAAGAGCTGAGGCCAAGTGCTGGTCAGTCGGTACTGACCAAGAGGCTTCTTAGATGCCCTCTACTTGGGCAGAAACTATCCTGAAGCAAATTCAGGATGGAGCACCCAAATAAAACAAGTAAGAGAGTTGAAGTTATTGCTCACCTGCATGTCACCAAATTGTAGTAAATCCCTGACATCAGGTCACATAATTCAGTGCTTGGGGTATACATTTTGTCATGAGGTCTTTCTGGAAAGCAGATTAGAAAAGGAATGGCTCAAAGCAAGATGTGCCATGGTGGAGACTAAGGTGGCATGTGACAATAACTGCTTTAATTTTTTTCCAAGTCAAAAACATTGCAGCTATGTCTTTGGGCTTCAAACTATGGGTCTGCAAACATCCATTTGGGTGTTTTTGAGTAAACTCCAGACTACTTTCTGAGAAGACCCTCAACACTTGGATCACCCCTAAGCTTTCTTTTCAGAAATATGTTCTTCTTAGATACCTCAATTCTTAAAGGAAAACATCAAGTCTACCCTTAGCACAATTTCTCACTTAAATGACAACAAAGACTAGGTCCTTCCCAATTCTTACCCAGCTATCAATCTCAAAACCACTGTCATTCCATTCACTTAGGAATTGATATTTATTAAACACTTATTATGGGCCAGAAGCCTATTCTGTTCACCTGGAAGGTACAATGACAAGGATATAGGTTCCCTGTCTTTTCGAAGCTTACATTTCAGTGAGGATTGACAGGAATGAATGAGTGAAAAGAAAACTACATGAATAAGGTGATTTCTGACAGTAAGGGAATGTGATAGCAAATAAACAGGGAAGGAGGGGGCTCTACCTTAGATGGGCAGCCAGAGGAGGTCTCTCTAAGATGTTGAGGTTTGAGCTGAGATGAGAAGAACGAGAAGGTGCTGGGCACATGAAAACCCAGGGAAAGAGCATTCCAGAACAAGAGAACAGAAGGGCAAAGGCCAGACACGAGATTAATCTTGGCTTATTCAAAGTACATAAAGAAGGCCAGGGACTGGGGGCAGAGGCAGGGGGTGCAGAGCAGAGTAGTAAGCAGGAGAGCTGAAGACAAAATCGAGTTTGGCAGGAGTCAGATCATTACAGAGCCTTGTAGCCCACAATAAGGAATTTAAATTCTATTTTAACACAATTGAAATCCACTGGAGGGTTTAAAACAGAGGAACGACATGATCTGATTTCTGTTTTAAAAAGATAACCCTGGAAGCTGTGGGGAGAAGGGATCTGGTGGTGAATGGAAGAAGGGAGACGCAGCAGGCCAGAAGAGAGATAAGGGTGGGTCAAACTAGGAGCTAGGGCAATGGCAGGAGAGATGGAGAGAAGTGGATGGATTTGAGATGGCTTTTTAAGATAGAACTCACTGGAATATTATTCAGATCTACCATTCCAGTATCAATCCAAAATTCTTTGAAGAATAATATTTTGGGAGTATGATCTACACAGCATATGCAAACCCTCAGTTCATCTACAACAGTCATTTTCATGTTTAAGACGCCTCTAGAATTGCTGCAGAGAGCATGAGGAGGTAAACCGGGCAGGTGGTCTAGATATAGTCCCCTCCATCAACCAAAGCATCTCCAAATATGTTCATTACTAAGGACAACATCCACAATTTCATTTGAAGAAAGGGTTTTTATGCTAAAACCAGACTTTGAAAACCACTATTGTGATAAGGCAGAGTCTGCCTAACTGGACCAAAGAGCCATTATCTCTTTCCTTCCAGAAATAGAGCCATCAAAATTTTTAGGCTTCACATGGCTACTCAGCTAAAGACCACATTTCTCAGCTAGGTGCAGCATCATGGCAAAGTTTAGGCGAACAAGTTATGAGCAGAAGGAATATGTTTAACTTCTGGATCATTCCCTTAAAAATGAAGCTACTTATTCTCTTCTTTCCCCGCCTAGGAAATAGTCACAATGATAGCAGCCACAGTGGACCCAAAGATGGACTTTAAATGTTGAGAATGGCAAAGCCTAACCCCCAGCCTGGGTCCTTAGACCACTGATCTCTTGGAATAGAGCCATCTACCCACTCTGTGAACTGGCCACCTACCTCTGGACTGTTAAGTGAAAAAGAAATACACATTGTATCTTTTGGTTTCAGCGTTACAGCCCCTTAGTAAAAACCCAGGCAGAGCTTCAACAGCCAACGAGTGATCTACCATGTCTCTCATTCCCTCTTCTGCATCAAACAGAAATGTTCCAGGTAGTAGATGCTCTACTGCAGTGAGAACAGCAGCAAGCAAGCCCCCAGCTAACCCAGGAGATGCATGGAGTGTGAGCGCAAAATAAGCCACTGTTGTTTTTAGGGAAGTTTTTATTACTGGAGGATCCTCTAACCTACCCTGACTAATACAACTTGGTTGAAAACAGCTGCTCTTAAATCTTCACCTGGATTACATGAGACCAGAGAACCACATCCATCACCCGGGGAGTTTCGAAAAATATTGATGCCTGAGTCCCACCCCTAGAAATCCTGACTGACAGGCTGGAGTGCAGCCTGGGCATGGTGATTTTTATATACTTCCCTGGTGATTCTAATATGCAGCCAAGGTTGAGAATCACAGATATTTGTGGGCCATATAGCAATGGCTCCCACATAATTGCTTTTATTGAACTGTACTCCAGTATGATGAGGAACATTATCTATATACTGAAGGATATTATAAGAAACAACTCCAGAATTGTGATAAGGTGTCACTTCATGGTTTAATTTACTATCTTACACAGTGTCAACTCTATGAGAACACAGGAGAAATTTCTCCCTCGTCTCAGTGTGGGAACTATTTGTGCTTTTCCTAAACAAGTTTACCTTTACCCTTGGACATTGTAAATCCTGTAAATAATCTTGCTTTCCTCTCTTTCTAGTTCCCAGAAAGTTCAGAGTCAAACTTGACGCTCCCCATTAGCAAGTGGCTAGGATTTCACTGGCACACAATTTGTGTGCTCAGCACACTGTCTTACCCTTGTTTTCTCCTTAGTTCATTTTATTCCCTTGTGATATCATACAGGCTAATTTAAGTCATTTCTAGAACAAGGAAGGATATAAATATATTTTTAAATAATAAATAGGGAGCATGTGCCGCTGACTGGAAGACGGATGAAAAGGAAAACGGTCAAGCACTCCAGCTCCTCCAAACAACGTGCACACACTAGGTCTGTCACAAAAACATCCACCAGAGTCTACTTGTTAAATAGTTAATGTCACTTAAAAATAGAAATTCCTGCTTCATTTACTGGAATGTGGGGAGCCCTGCTGAAGCTGAATGCTACATGTCATGCCCTGAGAAACGAGGGACAAGCAGGAAAGTCAGTACTGAAAGCTCCTAACGCAGGGTTTTCAAATGATAAGAATCCATCTTGCGGTTCCATTCACCTTCAGCAAAGTTTCAATGCGGCAACTTTCGTTACTCTTTATTATAGATTGAAAGGCCCATTAGCTACTTGTTCTTCCTGGGGGTTGTAATAACCATAATAGCAGGAGCTACACAACTCTTCAGCTGACTTCCTCTTAAGAGCTTCCAGGATGCACATCTGAAAGGCATCTCACCACATTTCACAAATACTTCATTCTTGACAGCCCACTCTCTTCTTTGCATATCCTTTCAGGCTGGATGCATATGCTAGAAAGAGTTATAAACTCCAGCTCTACCTCAAATTATCTTTCCTCTTGTAAACTTCTCCACATCATCTCTTTGCTGCATTCTAAAAAGAATGTCCCGGGCCAGCCCAGCGGCTCAGTGGTTAAGTTCACATGTTCCGCTTTGACGGCCCAAGGTTCGCTGGTTCGGATCCCAGGTGTGGACCTACACACTACTTATCAAGCCATCCTGTGGCAGGCGTCCCACATATAAAGTAGAGGAAGATGGGCACAGATGTTAGCTCAGGGCCAGTCTTCCTCAGCAAAAAGAGGAGGATTGGTGGCAGATGTTAGCTCAGGGCTAATCTTCCTCCAAAAAATAAATAAATAAAAAGAATGTCTTTGTCTAACACTTTCAATAATATTTGATATTGAATGACCCTATGTTTCATGAGTTCACATCAGCAGCTAAGTGTCACAAGATTTCCACAAACTACAGAATATAGTGTTTTCTACCAAGATGGATGAGCACACACACCTGCGGACATAAAGTCCTATAACACTAGAGCTTGGAGGAACCTCAGAGGTCACCTAGCCCACCCCACTCAAACCTCTATTTGGCAGACAGGAAAACAGAGCCCCCAAGAAATATCCATTCAGGTAGTCACTCCTGTATTAATACTGGGTGATGTCCCAGAATTTCATTGTTTATTGAGTTATTTGAAACTTGGTATATATTTTCTCATTAAGAAACAATGTTACAACAGGAAATTAGACCCCAGATTAGCCTACAAAATTATATTTAGGATGGACGGTGGTGATGGTAGCACAATAATGTGAACGTACTTCAATATCACTAAACTGAAGTACGTTCAGTGAACAAGGTAAAACTTTATATGTATTTTACCACAATTTTAAAAAAACAACCACCTTATTCAACCCATAAAGTGGCTGAAACATGCGGCACACGCGGAAGGAGGAGCAGGAGAAGGAAGAACTTCCCACCATCTTGCCTGGGTCCGCATGAGGGTTCTTCCTTGAGTAAATGTCTGGCTAACGGCTTCTGCAGCGTCCATTTTCCCCTCCATATATCACTAGCTCCCAAAATGCCTTTAGGGAACTGGTCCTCCCCATTCTCAGCCATGGTGGGGCTGACCCCAGTCTCATCTCTAGGAGTCACCAGCCACTGGCTTCAGGCAGTCCTCTGGCTAAAGTGTTGGTTCACGGGTCGTTTCAGGCCAATAAGACTCAAGAAACATGCGTGTGTTTTGTGTGTTGTGTGTTGTGTTTCATGGAGGCTGGTGCTTCTGGGGGAAAAAATCCACCTCCTCTTCCTTTCTCCTGGAGCTACCATAAGAGAAGCTATCTTTCCCTCTGAACAGGGCAGAAGATGAATGGGAGATCCTGAACCACTGTGGCCACTGCTGCCACCATGACAGGTGCTAAACTGAGGCCTAAGCCAGAACACAGAATTGAGCACAGAACAGCACGCAGTGTTGAAAGAATTGCACAGAAAGGGAGTAGAAGCCCTGATTAAGTCATAAATCTCTGGAACAAGCCATACCTGAAGCCAGCCAGACCTACCCCTGGACTTTTCACTTGCAGGAGCCAATAATTCTCTATTTCGCCTTAGCCAATTTGTGTTGAGCTTCTGTTTATTTGCAACTGAAAGATTCCTAACAGATACAGATCCAGAACAAAGTTTGAAATAGACCAAGTTTGATTCTCATTCACTACCCTTTCTGAAACCATCTCCTACCAGCCACTATCTTTCTCCCCAGGCACCTAGTACCCTCCTTCTGTCCAAAGTTTTCCATTCTAATCCCCTATCCAGGCCTTTAATATTACCTTCCCATCTCCTCTTACTTCTAATTCACCCCCCTCAATGCAAATTTATAAAACAAAAATAAAGAAAAATACAGAAATTATTATGAATATGTTACCGCTCAGTCTAAAAGAAGATTCAAAGTTTGTCTGTGCCTACATCGATTTGTGTGGGTCCACATGCATGACAGTCGCTGCTAGAAGCAAGTTTCGTGTACAGTCCTGGGGCAGGGTCAGAATGATGTCTGCTCCCCAGCATAAGCTAGAGAGAGAGATGCAGGTAGAAAGTACGGAAGCTAGCTTAACCAGGGAATCTGTGAGATGGAAGGCAGAGGAGGTGTCACTCGAGGGCCAAAGGACAGAACGTGACCCAGAGTTGGGGAAGTCTGGAGCACATGTTGTCCAGAGAGGCTGAAGACTATGGTGCTGTCTGCCACCTTCTAGGTTTTGCCTGAGAAATAGCATCTGAGTTAGAAGGAAGCAGTGTTCTCACGGACGAAAGCAGAGCAGGGGGGGAGCTGCCTTCAAAGGCTTGTGGCAGCAGACATCAACGAGGGACAGGGTGGCGAACACCCCTTGGACTCACAGAAATGAGTAAGATATCAGGAGGCAAGGTGTCGAGGTCCCATGTGTACAAGGAGCAAAGGTGAACAAGCAAAATGTGGATTATTAATGTTGACACCCGACAACTTCTCCTACTCCTCCTGCCTCTTGTCCCACATGATCTGTTAGTGACAATGTCCACGTACACCTACAGGCTCTCGGGCCACAGGGACATCCAGGCCACACAAAGCAGAATTTAACAGGTGAACACTCAGAATATCAGGGAGCGCCGAGGAGACCATATTACAGAGCTTCATGGAGGAGAAAGTTCTAGAGGTGTTTGACAGATGGAAAGATCATCATGAGGTGGAAATGGTGAGACCTTCTTCAAAGAGAAGTAATGGCATGACGGAGGGGCGCAGGGAAGAAAGTAGGGGCTGAGTCCAAGTCTGGGCAGGTGTGCTTGTAGCAGAGGCAGAGGGGACCAGCTTTCTGATGGCAAAGTAAGGGGAGGCCAGTGTGTGTGAAAGGACAAACGGATCCAGGGAGCCTGAGGTCTTTGTGGGCGAGCATGTCCGCCTTGTTGCGGTGGCCCATGGAAGGGGGTAAAACGGGTGTATCTGTAAGTATAGGTCAAACTGCAATAGGTATGAATCACCAGAGTCCCTTAAGACTCCTGCGAACTTCCACATTGTTAAAATAGGCTGCTCGGGAACCCAAAGCATCTTGAAACTGTTCCCACTTCAGAGAGCGGAGGGAGAAGAGAAGCATTCAGGCTTGTGAGAACAGGTCTTCTGGGGCGGGGCACCAGCCCGCGCAGGCTCCCGGACCAGCCCTGACTCCCAGGCCCACCCTGAGGGTCCCGTCAGTTTCCACAGCGCTCTGTGCTTCTCCCAACGTCGCCCCGGCCTGGTGAAGCACTCCGAGGTCTGTTTTCTGTTGCTTTAAGCGGGACCACAGCTGTGTCAGGAGCCTGGATAATGGTGGACCTTTTTAGCGTATTTACACAGGTTGGATATATTTCAGTTTTGCCTGTCTGCACTTTTTAAATAGCCTGCCACACCCACTAAAAAGAAATAACTCTAGTGAATGTACTTAATGCCACCAAATTATACACTTAAAAAATGGTTAAAATGGTAAATTTTATGTTATGTATCTTCTATCACAATAAAAAAAAGTTTAAAAAATATCAATGTCCTTCCTTTTCTTTTTAAAAACTAATACTTTTCACTCTTCCTATGTAGAAATTTAAACAAAATACTTGGAAATATTAAATTTGCATTTTATTGGGTTTAAACCCTGAGCATCTCTACTCATATAGAAATAGCGATAACAATAATAATAATAAAATTCCTAGTACACATTACTCATACAATGTGTATTTGCCATAGTTTTTTAAAAACTATATTGTTTGGTTTAATTTTCATTTTATGGTATCAAAAGAAATATTTGTATTATAGTAAAGTAAATGAATATGACAGCCAACACCAAACGGAAAACAGCCTTCCCCACCAGAAGGTCTCCCTACGACAGGGCGGCCAAACGAATGAAAACTATCCCCCCAACTAAATCACCTCTCAAGCTTTCTGAAATTAGCAGAGAATGTTCGCAGCTGACCTATTTCTTTCCCACACAACTGTGCTGATAATTGACTTTTGTCCCCCAGGGAAGTGCTCAAATATAACTGAGCAGCACCTGGCACATAGAGAGTGCAGTTTCACAGACCCAATAACTCCCATAAATAGTGTACTTAGCTTGGGACTCGAGCACTCTGCTTCCTCCTTAATTCTCTCTCTCAAGGAAGAAATATTATAATGACCAGAGCCGAGTTATTATGAACATCTAGATAAAATAAAAGAAGTATTTTGAATTGTAAGTACCCAAGACATTTCTATTACTAAAAATTATTGAAAACGATGGCTATAACCACTTACATTGTTCAGACACTTTTCTTTAATCCCGTCGACCCCATCCTATTCCATAAATCCCCTTCTACAGATGAGACTCACTCAGTTTTGTTCAATCTGATGATAAGAAGGCCAAGGTCAGGGGTTTGATTTCCATGCAGGTCAAATCGTTTTGCCCCCTCAGAAATTCGGCTTTATGACCTGAGGCTGCAGATCCAAAATAAATATAAATACCATCTGCCCTATTCAACACCACAACTTGAAAAGCTCTCCGGGACACAGGCTAAGGAAAGGCAAGTCCCCTTCCACACGCAGGCCAGCATGTGCACATTTAGACCAGGACTACAACCGGAGCCCCTCGGGCTGGTGAAAGAGTATGTTAATGAAAAAATCTGAAGCCAGTCACAAAAGGTCACATATTACTGTATGATTCCAGTTACAAGAAATGTCCAGAACAGGCAAATCTATAGACAATGAGAGTAGATAAGTGGTTTGCCTAAGGCAGGGTTTGGGAGGAGGATGCGGAATGACGGCTAATGGGTACAAGGTTTCTTTTGGGGTGATGAAAATGTTCTAAAATTAGATTATGGTGATACCAGAATACAGCCTCTGAACTGCCGAAAGAATGCCTTGCCCTCTTCTGTTCCACATGCACAAAGAGGCCAAATAAGAAAGCCATGACACGGGCTGGCCTCGTGGCCGAGTGGTGAAGTTTGCAAGCTCTGCTTTGGCGGCCCAGGGTTTCGCCAGTCCAAATCCTGGGCGTGGACATGGCGCCACTCATCAGGCCATGCTGAGGCGGCGTCCCACATGCCACAACTAGAAGGACCCACAACTAAAAATACACAACTATGTGCCAGGGAGATTTGGGGAGAAAAAGGAAAAAATTAAAAAATTTTAAAAAAAATAAGAAAGCCACGACTATATAGCACTCTAACCTTAACAGTGATCATCTCACCCACCTGTTCGATTTGGAAACAGACTAAGCATTTGAGTTGTTAACACTAGCCCTGGGCCCTTCAAGAAGAAGGTTAGGAGAGCACAATAAACTCATCTATATAAGTTACTATGCATTTCCATTACTGCTGGTCTTTCCATCATTAAAGCATTAAAAAAGAAATTGCAAAAAAAAAATTTTTCCTAAGGAAAATTCCTAATTAGGAAAATATTTCCTAAAAATAATACCATATTTGGACACCGTCAACACTACAAAAGTTTCCCATTTCCAGCAATTCTGACAACCAGGAAAAATGCAGATTCTTTTCAAGTTGATGTTTACAAAATATTTCCTCTCAAAACAAAGACTGCAGGCACAGCAATTAAATTGCAACCCTGGAGAAAGACACTTCCACCAACAAAGAACATAAAATGGGAAAGAAAATAGGCACAGTTTGTCATCCAAATGATTACAGTGAAATGATCAGAAAGATTCAGTAGATGTCACATAAGCTTGCCAGCCCCTATGTAATTAATGTTTGCAGTACAGAAAGTACAAATCCTGAATGTCTTCCCTTCAGATTCAAGTAATGACCTCTGCTCTGTTTTATGTGTGTAATAAGAAACCGTATTCTAAAGAAGAGAGGAAAGTCTGCAGAGGGGCCTGTTTACTTGAGTTAAAATGAGAACTATCTTCAAGGAATTTGAAAGCAAGGTCTCTTTCAAGCCAGGTGTTGATAATACATCAGCCTTTCCTATTTCGGAAAGCAGGTTGCCACAGCACACAGCTTGTCATTACTGTTACTTGAAAGCAGAAAACTCTTCCCTTAAAATTGAATCTATAATTTAGTCTTTTCATTAGTTCAGGCTTCTATTTCTAGTCCTGTCTTCTCTCCCTGCCCCAGTTCACATGGTTGAATCCATGTAAAACTCCTGATTTTTGCTAAAGAGTCAAGCTCGTAACTTACACTCTTCTAGAACAGAGAGCGCTGTATTCTACCTCAGTGTTTTCCTGGCTCGTGGAGCAGGAGGGCATGTAACTGTTCAAAGACAGGACAGTCCTGGCTGCTTCAATCAGAAGGTGTGTTTATGGGGGTTCGTTGGGGATAACAGCCAAGCCCTCTGGAGACTTACCAATTTGATGTGTTCTAATTTGGAGAGGTATTACAGAGAGAGTGTGTGACTGGGAAAGGTCAAGGAAGTGCTTTGCACAGCCCACAGAGGAAATATTGGGGCAACACCTGGGTTCAAAGGAAGTGAAAGCCATCCAGGGGCTCTGCCTACACCAGGCACCCCTGCTGAAGGACAGGCTCAGAGGATCGGCGTTTCTGAGGCCTGTAACCCATTCTTGGCACACACTCCTGGTGGGAAGGACGCTCCGGCGAAGGGCGAGCAAGTAGAGAGGGTGGCACTGTTCTAGAAAGCACTCTGCTCCAAAATGTTGCTTAAAAAGCACACAGAGGCCAAACAGAGAGAGCTGCAGAGCAGAAGTGGGCCTGCATGCCCCGCTCCCCACCTGTCTGTGGATGTTTCCTGGAGTCTTCAGTGAGTGTGAGTGAGCTGCAAGCCCGCTCGCCCTGGTGAGGGCTCATATCTGAGTCTGAGCCGCAGAAATGAGACCAAGAAAGGGCCAAACTGGGAGGAAGAAGATGAACTTGGACAACGCCATGACCTCAGCCAGAAAACATGCGTCAGAACTAGATTTGCTGGGCCCAGCTTAACCCCCTGAGTTAGCAGACTCAGCAAGGGGCAGAGAGACTGGTTTCTGCAACCAGCTATACCATGTGGTTTGACTAAGCCACAATCTCTTCGGCTCTGCCCTTGCTTTTTCTCTTGATGAAGGAGCAGTCTCTGCTCCTTGATACCCAGGGACGACACCGTCTGGGGCAGCACGTGGAGTAATTAAGAGAGAAGGGCCACCGCAAAGCCAAGGTCATTTTCAGCTAAAGTTTCCACACAGCACCCTATAATTTTCTAGAAATATTAAAATTTGAATCCGACTTCATCTAAGTTTCCATAAAATCTTACCATCCTAAACTGAAACATAAATAGTTCTTTCTTCTACAAAAATGAGATTTAGGGAACTCTGTGTGCCTAGAACAGAGACTCAGAGATAAGCAAAAATGACTGGTTAACTGGTTGGCTACTCTTAATTAGATACCTCAATTGGGAGTTTTGTAAATTCAGTTTTATTTATTCAAGAGCAAAAAGGAGGCAGAGTTCTTTCTTGCTCTGTCAGATCTCAATATGGGAAGATGCATTCCAGAAAAAATTCACAAAGGAAACAGTGTGAATGTTTCCTTAGAGTTCATTGTAACTGGATTATGCCATTTAGCAAAGCCCTTGGGCTTTGGTGACCCTATCACTGGGGAATGTTTATTTGATGGTTGATTTTGCTGTGCCGGGTACTTCCTTTCCCATCTGCTATCATTTTGTAACACACAGGCTGACCCCTCTCCCTCCCCCTCTCTTTTCCCTGAAAAAATACAATAAATAAATAAAGACATTGGTACTGAAAAAAAAAACCTTCCAATTTTGCTGATGAAAATGATTCATTATTGCCTTCCATGCAGCTAAAACATACTAACAGTTGCGCCAGTCCTCGCCTGTTTCCCTCAGATTCATCCCTCCTCTTTCCCTGTCTGCTTTCTACCTCAATGGGGCCAAGGCCTGCAGGCTGTTTCCCAGCTGGGCTCAGCCAGTGGGAGGCACTCCCAAGAAACTAAAGACACTAGGGTGCGCCGTTGATGGGGGGCGGGGGGTGGTCAGAGTATTTCTCCCCATCTTCTCCACTTCTTTGCAGATGCACCTTCTTTGGCACCCCATGGTTCCAGCACCTACCAGGTGATTGTGGCTCCTGGGTTCCCGTAACAGTTTCCTCTCCTTGTCCTTCTAGCCCAGAGGTGATAGTGGCTTCCTGCTGTTGCTAACTTCTAGCTTCCGCTTCTGAGCTCTCCCATCACCTGTTTAACCATGTTAAACATTCAAGTGCCTGGGTTGTAAAAACTCAAGTAGTTTTGTTTCCTGGTTCGCCGCTGGCTAATACAATGACTAGTGAGTAAATAAATGAATAAGTAAATCAACAAACCTCCATAAACCAAGAACCATGCAAACAAAAATTCCATCCTATGATAAAATTGAGAAAAAAGCGACAGTCTCCAGATTCTCCAGTTTTGCCTTGTTCTTCACAGTAACCACACAAATTAAGAATATTTCTAGGATCTAAGAAGAATAAGCTATATATGTCCTTTCACAAGTGTGTTTGTGTGTCTGTCTTAGTTATTCAGGGATGAAGGGTGTTGCGGTAGAAAAACTGTAGACTCTGAGTCAGGGTCCCCTGTCTCAGTGGTAGAACTAAGCAAGGCCTTAAGAACTCAGTGGGGACCCTTGGTAAGCCCTTGTGGAAATTAATGAAACAAACCTCAACCCAGCTGGAGTCAGGCGGCCCATAGGGGGCGCTCTCACATCCTATCACACGTCTTCAATTACTCCAAAAAGAAAGAGATGTAGGCCTACATCTCTGACAGCAAGTCCAACTACTTTACTACTGTAGGAAGATTTCTCTCTCTGCCTGGCGACGGCCCAGCCAGTGAGAAATGCCACAGCTCAGCCAATGAGAAGCTGTCGCCCTGCTGAACTGTTACTTTCCTCCAAAGGACTTTTGTTCTATAAAAGTGAGCCCCTTCGTTTGCCTCTCTGGATTAGCCTATAGTTCACCATAGCATGCACACCCCAAATTGCAATTCTTTTGGCTATTCCTGAATAAACCCGTTTCGAGGGCAACATAACTGGCTAATTTGCTTTTTAAGTTTACATATATGGTGTCAGAAAGTGGAATTCAAAGAAGGTGACCCCCAAGAGACCGTGACCCCCAGAATCAAGCAAAGTACCTGCACTGAACCCCTTGTGGTCATCACTTCTGTGAGCTGCCACCTGCTTTCAGTTTGATAAGTCTCCTCGCAGATTCCAAGCTCCACTCCCTTTGTGTTCTGAGCTCTCCAACATTATTCAGGATCAGGAGAGATTTTGCCCTCTGAGAGGGACGGGGGGTGCCTTTGTCCTCCTGGTTCAAGGCATCCTTGGGGTAAAGGCATCACCCTTGGTGAGTACCCAGTTATTTTCTGAAAGTACCACAATTCTTTGTGGGGCTCAGGCTTGCTGAGAATCCAAGAGTTTTTCTTTGGTTTTCAGATTCCTTTTGGAATCCGGTTTAGGAATCCAGTAACTTTCTTTTTTTTTTTTTTTAAGATTTTATTTTTCCTTTTTCTCCCCAAAGCCCCCAAGTACACAGTTGTGTATTTTTAGTTGTGGGTCCTTCTAGTTGTGGCATGTGGGATGCCGCCTCAGCATGGCTTGATGAGCGGTGCCATGTCTGCACCCAGGATCCGAACCGGTGAAACCCTGGGCCGCCGAAGCGGAGCACGCGAACTTAACCACTCGCCACGGGGCCAGCCCCCAGCAACTTTCTTTTTAGATTCCTTTGGGGATCAGGGTTAGGATTCTGGCATCTTGGATTTTCAGAGGAAATTTCAGAAATGGAGTCCCAGTCATCTAAATGTTCTGAAGGAAATCCTCATTCAGGGACACCAGCTGGGTTTATGTTTAAGAACTATGGGCCCCCTACATGCACATTTTTAACTAAGTGGGTCAAACTAACCAAGAGTAGACCAGAATTACAATAGCCATTATGGGGAATTTTCAATCTCCCCAAACTCACTTTTCTTAATACCAAATTGGGAGACCACAGCTCTCTAATTAAGCAAAACTAACGGTATGTCTATTTTCATTGCTACCTGGAGGCTTCTGAATGCACACAGAATTCTAAAATCGCCTCGCTACAAGATAGTGTCTAAATTAGCTGAAATAACTAAAACACAGGAAGAACAATGTGGCTTCTGAAGTCTCCTGTTCCCCGCCTCCTTCTTTGTCTCAGGCACCATCTTGTTTGTCTTCCCAGACTCCACCCCGCAGCCTCCTTGTGCTCAGGCTCCATCCCTGGCACCATCTTTCTCACTCCCCCTCTGTGAAAACTTGCCCCTTTAAAATCAAAGCCTCTGAGGATTCAAACGCTAAACCCTTAATTACCATTTCTAAGTTAACTGGAGCAAATAAACAACTAGAAGAAAAAAGTGTAAAAAGCAATTACCCCGGACTTTTAATAATAGACAAAATGATTCCTTATAGCATGCAAATAAGAAAATCTTTAGTAAAAGACTTTGGCCATCTGAATAAGTAACCTTAATTTAGTCCATCTGCAAGAAATACAGTTTGGATCCAACTATTCTTTTGAGTTTTGTACCTGAAACATGGCTTAAGTTTTTTAAATAAAAGCTATGAGATCTCTGTCTGTGCCTGTCTGTATGTTATATATGTCTATGTATATATGTTATAGAGATGTGATATTTTTCTACCTCTGGATGGTATTGCTATAATTGATTTGTAAAAGAGCTCTATTTAATTGACTTGAAATTAAGTGCTTATAAGTTAAGTATTCCTAAATCTCAGAAATATAACAGAAACTAACCCAAATGCTTTTCAAGTTTCCATGATCTAGGATTAATGTTTAGGAAAGAAAAGCCAGCCTAAGGTTGTTGGTCTAATTAAAACAGGCATGTCTTTAAATTAAGAATACAATTCCATTTACAATTGCAACAAAAAGAATAAAATACCTAGGAATAAACTTAACCAAAGAGGTGAAAGATCTCTACACTGAAAACTACAAAACACTGCTGAAAGAAATTGAAGAAGACACAAAGAAATGGAAAGACAGTTCGTGCTCTTGGATTGGAAGAATTAACATCATTAAAATGTCCATACTTCCTAAAGCAATCTGTAGATTCAAGGCAATCCCTATCAAAGTTCCAACAACATTTTTCACAGAAGTAGAATAAAGAATCCTAAAATTTATATGGAACAACAAAAGACCCCAAATAGCCAAAGGAATCCTGAGAAAAAAGAACAAAGCTGAAAGTATCACACTCCCTGATTTCAAAATATACTACAAAGCCATAGTAACCAAAACAGCATGGTACTGGCACAAAAACAGACACAGAGATCAATGGAACAGAATCCAGAGCCCAGAAATAAACCCACACATTTATGGACAGCTAATATTCGACAAGGGAGCCAAGAGCATACAATGGAGAAAGGAGAGTCTCTGCAATAAATGGTGTTGGGAAAACTGGACAGCCACATGCAAAAGAATGAAAGTAGACGATTACCTTACACTATGCACAAAAATCAACTCAAAATGGATTAAAGACTTGAATGTAAGACTCGAGACCATGAAACTTCTAGAAGAAAACATAGGCAGTATGTTCTTGGACATCAGTCTTAGCAGCATATTTTCAAGTACCATGTCTGACTGTGTAGGGGAACCAAAATAAAAAATGAACAAATGGGACTACATCAAACTAAAAAGCTTCTGCACAGCAAAAGAAACCATCAACAAAACAAATAGGACAACCTAACAATTAGGAGAAGATATTTGCAAACCATATATCAGATAAGGGGTTAATATCCAAAATATACAAAGAACTCATACAACTCAACAACAAAAAAACCAACAACCCAATTAAAAAATGGGCAAAAGATATGAACAGAGATTTCTCCAAAGAAGATATACGGATGGCCAAGAGGCACATGAAAAGATGCCCAACATCATTAGCTATCAGGAAAATGCAAATCAAAACTACAATGAGGTATCACGTCACTCCAGTCAGAATGGCTATAACTAACAAGACAGGAAACAACAAGTGTTGGAGAGGATGTAGAGAGAAGGGAACACTTGTACACTGCTGATTGGAGTGCAAGCTGGTACAGCCACTATGGAAAGCAGTATGGAGTATCCTCAGAAAATTAAAAATAGATCTACCATATGGTACAGCTATCCCACTGCTGGGTATTTATGCAAAGAACTTGAAAACGCAAAGGCATAAAGATACATGCACCCCTATGTTCACTGCAGCATTACACACAGTAGCCAAGACTTGGAAGCAACCCAGGTGCCCATCAAGGGATGAATGGATAAAGAAGATGTGGTATTTATACATAATGGAATACTACTCAGCCATAAGAAATGATGAAATCCGGCCATTTGTGACAACATGGATGGTCCTTGAGGGTATTATGCTGAGAGAAAAAAGTCAGAGGGAGAAAGTCAAATACCATATGACCTCACACATAAGTAGAAGATAAAAACAACTACAGACAAACACATAGCAACAGAGATTGGATTGGTGGTTACCATAGGCGAAGAGGGGGGAGGGCAAAAGGGATGATTAGGCTCACATGTGAGATGATGGACTATAATTAGTTTTCAGGTGGAGAACATGATGTAATCTACACAGAATTCAAAATATATTACAATGTACATCTGAAAGCCATATAATGTTATAATCCAATGTTATTGCAATTAAAAAAATAAATTACTTACCTAAAATAAATAAATAAATTAAATTAAATTAAATTAAATAGGCATGTGTTTAAAGTTATCAATGTCTGAATGTAATGCAGACATACATCTTTAATTCTGCTTGTGTTTATTAGTCAAATAAGTTCATGTTATCTCTGTTACAAAATTTGTCATCAAGAAAAATAACTTGGTATAGTGAAATTTCATCAGAAATCTAAACATAATTATTGAAAACAAGTAAATTAAATGGATGTAAATAGGATAAAGCTTCTAGGTGAACCTTTTTAAGTAGTTTCCCCAAATCCTTTGGGTAACTTGAAACCTTAAAGTTTTGCTAGATTAAATTAAGTGATGGGAACTCATTGAATGCCTAAATTATTTCCAGATAAATTTATCTATTTTTGGCTCCCTATTGCAAAGAAACTAAAGATAAATTTGGGTTTGTTAGTAACCATGTCTTGTGCCACATTAAAAAAAAACTGCATTCTTTAAAAGGGCATATACTTCTAGAAATTGAGATAGATTTATAAATTTGCCAGTCACAATTGCTTACTTCTTAGTTTTCACTAGGAATTAAGGATTTTAAGGGTTAAAAATTCTAATATCCATAACCAAAGATACAAGAAATAAAAAGGGAAACATCTCCCAATGCAAGGAGAGTAGGATGTGCATGTCAGTAAAGGAATGTATAAGGAATAGAAATGCACTTTGTTGAAGGGAAAGAAAGCAACTTTGTCCTAAAGAGAGGCTAGTTATTTCGGAACAGGAAAGAGAAAAACACAGGACAAAATCTGAATGTAAAAAATAAAAAGTTGTGTTAGGTTTATGGAAAGGAATTTTGGGAGAGAAATTTTATGTGCACTCAGGACCAGCTAAGGTTGGAATGAATGAGTTTTAATATCAAAAGTAAGCTGATGCAAAATTAAAATTTGGCTTTCTTTCCTGTTGAAAGGACACAGTTTTCTTGGGCTATTGGTCCGCTTTTGATAATAGATTCTGAAAGCTTCTGTACCTTTTAAGTAATATGTCTAGAGAACGGAGATTTTGTGTTTTATCAGAATAATTTCCTGTGTTGTTTTTATCAAGTCTTTAATAACTTAGGAAAACTAAGTCTTCTTAATATTAGAAGAGTTAAGTTCCTTACAACTATGTAAACTTTTGTATTTGCCTTTGAAATCTTTTATTGTTGCTTTGGTCAAATAGATACTTAAATGTTATTTCATAACAATCTGTGATCCTATTTTGTCAAGTGTCCAAACTTTTTGTTATTTTTGACAAGCTTCCCAAAAATTCAAATTCTAAATGAAGTTTTTTTGACCTGGATGTAACTTTGGGATTTTCCAGAGAGCATCTGGAACATGTCAAAAGATTTATTCCCTCTCATTATAAAAAGAGAAATGTTAATTAGGCTTATTTGATATGTCAACTTATATCAGAAGCATGGTCAGATAAGTGCTAATAAAGCTTTTTAGGTTACACTGTATGGGTGAATGTTACTAATATAAGTGTTCTAGAAATTGTATAAAATTCCTAAATATCTGGGGGCCAGCCCGGTGGTGTAGTGGGTAAGTTTGCATGCTCTGCTTTGGTGGCCCAGGGTTCACAGGTTCAGATCCCAGGCGCAGACCTACACACTGCTCATGAAGCCATGCTGTGGTGGTGTCCCACATACAAAATAGAGGAATACTGGCACAGATGTTAGCTCAGCACACAATGTTCCTTAAGCAAAAAGAGGAAGATTGGCAACAGATGTTAGCTCAGGGACAATCTTCCTCACCAAAAAAAGAAAAATCCTAAAACTCTATGTTCTAATATAATGTTATTACTTGTAATTCTAGTTATTATAAAAAAATGTATGTCACAAAAATACCCAAATTTTCTTGTCAAGTGCATTATAATAAACCTTCATCTGATCCTTACCCTTTGCTTTTTGGGGGAGTCCTTTGTCATTTACAGAGTTACTGTTTTATTCTGATGCTTTTATAAATATATTTCATCTTCAAAGAGATTCATGGAAAAAATATGCCAAGTACTCTGGATAAAAGTTTTTGATAACTTTACGATCATAACACTGAATTGGTTAAGAATTTCTAAAACTCTAATGGAAAATGGATTGCTTTACTATTTTGTTTTCCAGATGTGAAGGACCCCCTTTACTTCCCTTCTTTAAGCTATCTATAATTTACATCAATTTGGTAAAGTGTATCTTTGTAACAGGGTTGGCACATTTATCTCTTCTCCCTACCTAATTCCTCCAGAATTTGGAAAATCTTAAGTATTCTTTTCATGACAATATATATATTTACATAAATTCAATGAGAATCTGTTCTCCTTATAACAGGAGACACTGGAAATACTGGCTGTATTACTACGGCTTTGACTAGAATATCACATTTGAGAGAGAGATATGCCGGCTCAGATATGGCCAAATGGCCTCAAGAAACTGCTTGGAAGGGTCAGCCTAGTAGCACCTTGCTTACAATTTTCCAGCAAAGCAATCTTTAAAAAGGGAGTTTATATGGTCAGTCACTATTCTTGCTGCACTTATATAAATAATCAGGCCAATTTTAATACAAACAAAGTAGTTTTACTACGATTATCTTTAATAAAAATAGGGGTAGTTGTGGAGGAAGAATTTATGTTTGCACCTTTGTAGATATTAAATTCTAGTCCTAGTCCTATTAATTGCCTTTAAGCTTCTTTTATATACCTGTTATATAAGCTGGACTGGGTCCTAAATTCTTCTAGTTTCCTTAAATGTCTGGCCATGACTCTCGAAACTATTGTTTCCAATTTTTACTGCCCTTGAAATCTCCTTGGAAGGGACTATACTAGGCCCTCCTCACTTCTCAGACAGCAACCAAACTTCAGGGACTCGAGCCTTAGGTACACAACTCACAGCTAAAGAAGGATCTACCTGACATCTACTCCTGTACAAATGCTTGGGACCCCCAAATCAAACTCACTAGGATTTGAGGCAGCCGACATCTGAGGCAGACAGCTCTCCCAAGATGATTGGACCTGGCTTGTATACCCTCTTCTCAATGTCGCTTTTTACTTTATTTTCTCCCTCTCTTTCTTGGAAGGTCAATGCACTTGTCTACGTTTCCCAACCCCTTGCAAAAGGGGAAAACCTCCCTGCTGGATTTGCCATCAGAAACCTCAATCTGTCCAAGATAGTAACGACCCCTTAGTTCACCACAAGTAATTTCACTGGGATTCCAGTGCTGTTGTTTGTCTAAATTGCTCTGCTGGCCCATTTTACCAAGTCAGGGTGCTAAGCCCACCTAAACTTGTCCCTTGCTTTAATTTAACCCAACTTTGGAAGGAGAAAACGAACATGTTCTTTTGACTATTTGTGTGAAAAATTTGGGGGGACCATCAATGTATGTCGAATTGTTTGTGCACTTCTTAGGATGTCCATGTATTTAGGCAACCTCTTGGTATGTAACAACATGGTATCTGAGCCTTGTTTATATAATACTAATGCCTCTACATCGATGAATGAGTCTGTAAATGATATCACTTATGTGGGAGTCTTATGTACACCCCCTGGGCATGTCTTCACCTGTGGAAGTTTCAGTAATAGCCTTTATGAAAAGGCAGCACATTGCCTTGACAGCTGGAGAATACAAGAACATTGTGCCCTTGCTGTATTCACTGTCCCATTGTCTCTGCATACCCAGAGAACTCTCATTGGTCTCTCTCACTCAATCTCCATAGTAGCCCTCAACGAGAATTCCCAGGAGGTGGACTTGACTCTAGGTTTGTCTCTGTGGGAAAAGCTTTCTTCCTGTGGATCAGAGTGAGTGCCAATAAACAGATGATCAGGAATCTCTCCCTGACACTAGAAGAGTTGGCCAACTCCACAGCCAAAGCAGTTTCAGCTCAGCAATGATTGCCTAACTCACTGGCCAAGGTAGTTCTGGATAATCGTATAGCCCTTGATTATCTACTCACTGAGCAAGGAGGTATCTGTGCAGTGGCAAACACCTCCTATCCACATGGATAAATGCCTCTGGGGAAGTAGAAACCCAGTTACATAAAATAAGAGAGCAAACACATTGGCTACAACAAATTTCACCCAACAATCCACTGTCTTTTGGTTTGTTCAGCCAGTTACCTTTCCAGTCTGGGCTCCTGGTTTAGAACCATCCTGCAAACTGGGCTCATAGTATTGTTCTTAATCTTACTCTGTATACTTATTTAAAGTTCTATACCTATTGCCTGTCAAACCTCCATAAAAATTATGTGCCCGGGGCTGGCCCCGTGGCTGAGTGGTTAAGTTCGCGTGCTCCACTTCAGTGGCCCAGGGTTTCGCCGGTTTGGATCCTGGGTGCGGACATGGCACCACTCATCAGGCCATGCTGAGGCGGCATCCCACATGCCACAACTAGAGGGACCCACAAATAAAATATACAACTATGTACTGGGGGGCTTTGGGGAGAAGAAGAAAAAGAAAAAAAGATTGGCAACATGTTAGCTCAGGTGCCACTCTTTAAAAATAAAAATATTTCAAAAAAAAAAAACACATGCCACAACTAGAAGGACCCACAACTAAGAATATACAACTATGTACTGGGGGGCTTTGGGGAGAAAAACGAAAAAAATAAAATCTTAAAAAAATAAAAAATAAATTAAAAAATAATATAAATAATAAAAATAAAAATAAAAAATGATGTGCCTGATAAAGTGATGCTGGCTCGACACTTTGAGATGATCTCCAATGACTATGACCTTGGCAAAATATAGACTTTGTATGGGAAATGCCTGAGAGTTCTCGTCCTAACCTTCCTTGTTCCTCAAACGTTAGCCTAAGTGGTTTCCAACCACCATGTACTTTCCCTCCAATGTGGGACACAACAACCAGGAAAGGTCCTTCATAGTATGAAGGGACAAAACCACTACACACAATGAACCTGACTCTTGATCAGCAATGCTGTTAGAGAAAGATCTTGATCAAAAGGGGAAAATGTGGAATTGATCAAAGAAACCTCAACCAAATTGGAGTCAGGAAGGCCTGTAGGAGGAGCTCTCATGCCCTATCATACATCATCAATTACTCCAAATAGGAAGAGACTAGGCATGCATCTCCAACGGGAAGTATAACTACTTTACTACTGAAGGAAGATGTCTCTCTCTGCCTGGAAACAGCCCAGCCAATGAGAAACATCACAGCTCAGCCAATGAGAAGCCATCACCACCCTGAACTGTTACTTTTCACCAATGGACTTTTGTATGGAACAGTCCCCCCTACTCCCCTTTTGCTCTATAAAGGAAAGCCCCTTCCTTGGTCTCTCCAGATTTGCCTATGGTTCTCCATAACATGCACATCCCAAATTGCACTTCTTTTGGCTATTCCTGAATAAACTCGTTTTGAGGGTAACAGATCTGGCAAATTTGTTTTTTAAATTGACAGCCTTTATGTCCTTGGGTCTATGTTTTATTCAACTAAAAATGGGAGAGTGAAGTACTTTCCCTCTGCAATCTCTTCCTGTTCTAAAATTCTGTGATTCTAAGTTTATGGATAAATTTTGCATACATGCCTCTAGGCATATGATTATTCTTAGAGCTTATTCTATTCAACAAAGCATATACCTTCTGTTGATGAATTTGCATTTCATCAGAGAAATGTGTCTATAACCAGTGCCCAAATTATAACTCAAAGAATTTTTTTCCAACTTGTTTTATTATAGGATCAATTTAGTATCTAAATATGTTTAGATCTCTAAATAGAGTGTGGGCTCACTGAATTATTGTAATGATCATCTGATTAGCATACCTAAAAAAACACAAGGATCCATGCTCTAAGGTAGATAGTTCCAATAAAATCTTCCATTCTGCATGCTCTTTTGTGAGGTGACCTTGCCGCACCCCATCAAAAGGCAGAGTCTATTTACCCTCCCTTTGAAACTGGGCTGGCCCTTTGACTGGTTTTGACTTAGAGATTACAACAGAGTGATGTCATGTAGCTTTTGATACTAGGTCTTAGGAAATCTGCAGCTTCAGCCTTTACTTGTTGGGATAGTCCTTCTCGGAACCCAGCCACCATGCTGTGAGGAAGCTGAAGCAACCATGCTGAGAGGCCTCAGTGGAGGAAAACTGAGTGCTCTGCCAAAATCTCTAGTAGCGCTCTCAGCCCGCAGCCAGCATCAAATGCCAACCACATGTGTGAGGCTATTTTAGACCTTTCAGCCATCCCAGTGCCCAGATAACATCACACAAAGCAGAAATGTCTGGCTAGCACAGAGAAATAAAAAATATTGTTGCTGCTTTAAGCCACTAAATTTAGGAGAGATTTGTTAGAAGGCAGTTTCTCCCCATTAAACAGAGTTAATGTTGGAGCAGAACCCTATGATTAAAATATGTCAAGCTAGTCTTCCATCCATCCACTCCTTCATTCACTTGAATGAATACTTATTGAACATCCACTATACTAGATGCTGGGGACGCAAAGCAGACCAAATGCAGACATGTCTCTGCCCTGGTGGAACTTATCACCTGGATGGGAAGACAGACACTAACAGAGAAATTTAAGTACATGTTAAATTATAATAGTGAGGTACTATTAAGAACTGGCACAGGGCACTCTTGGGAGCCCCTAGTGGAGGAACTGACCTTATCAGAGAGGTTAGAAAAAGAGGCAAAGACTAAACTTATGTCTCAATGAAGATTAAAAACTAACTAGGCAGAGGGAAAGCAAAAGCCCTCCGCATAGAGGGCTCAGCATATGCCAAGTGCCTATGGCAGTGCGGAGGGTGACATGTTCGAGCTCTGTGTTCAAAGCTGAGATCATGGCTCAAGATGAGGCTGGAAGCAGCTAGGGGCCAGGCCATGTAAAACTTTGCAGTCCTCATAAGGGCAAACTTTACAAGGAGAGGTCAACAAAATAATCCCACTCTGAGCTGGTTTTCTCTTTGAACCCCAGTGGGAGTAACCTGGAGTACTCCACCACATACACTATATGTGCAGTGACAGCCAGGGCTATTTCTTTCTTTTTCTTTTTTTTTCTTTCTTTTTGTGAGGAAGATTGGCCCTGAGCTAACATCTGTTGCTAATCTTCCTCTTTTTGCTTGAAGAAGATTGTCTGCTGAGCTAACATCTATGCTACTCTTCCTCTATTTTATGTGGGATACCACCACAGCATGGCTTGACGAACAGTACTAGGTCCATGCCTGGGATCCGAGCCTGTGAACCCCATGCTACCAAAACGGAATACAGAACTTAACCACTACATCACCAGGCGGCCCCCCATGGGTGTTTCAATACTCAGTGCACATGGGCATTTTGTCCACACCTTTCTTCCTTGCTACAGTTCCCTGTATTATTTGCATACGTCCATGTCTCCATAACTACATAATAAAATCCTTTGAGTACAGAGGCTGTCTCTCATTCATCTTTTCATTGCTCCTCCACAGTAACCAGCACAATGCTGGGCACAAAGCAAATGTTTAACAAGTGTTTCCTAAAAATTTAAGACATGAATAAATAATCCATTCATAAAGAGCCTGTCAGGAGTGATCTCCTGGGAGAAAATTCTACAGCCTCCCTTGGAAAGCCATTCCACTGAGAGCAACACTCTTAGGAAAGTCTTGCTGTAAAATATCATTCCTTTCTCATTGTAGCCAATTCTTGAATTTCATCCTCAATGAAGGATGAGAACAGTCTATCACATCTCCAAAGAACACCTTCGTGTACACTGTGAAGGTCGTCACTGCGTCACCCCTCGCTCTCTCTCCTCTCCATGGCAAAATGCTTAATCTTCTCACCTTTCCTCAAAGAAACCATTTAGTTGTTCCCTGGATTCATTCCAAAACCTCCACCCCTCCTAAATTGTGGAGGCTAGCAATCTAGTAGACCAGGAAACAAGGTCAAAGATCCCGGAGGGACTTTGCCAGCAGTCCTCAGAGTAGAGGCAGGCTCTCTTTCTCAGTCTGCTTGTTTTCATGCCAACTCACATATGTGCACGTGTATGTGTGTGCACACACCATGTGTGCATGTACACACACATACACTGAAACTGTACAGCTCAAAGAATAAACATTGTTTGATTAGGTGAGTTTGCCAACTGTCCTCTGTCCTTCACCACCAGCCCAGTCTTACCCATCTGATTTGACACATCAATTTCTTTTTTTAAGTGAAAGCTTTCCCTCCATATATTTGCAAATACGTGACAGAGAAATGAGCGGCATTATTTTTATTGGTATCCTCACTATCATCTTAATGTGCAAAAGCATCACACAGCCCATGAAATAGCACCAAGAAGTTCCATCACTCCAATGTATCAAGAATTCAAAATCAATAAATCACTGGTCATTCTACAAATAATGAGGCTCTAATAAGAAAAACAGCTGTTGTGCTTTTTTTAAAAAATGTGGTTTTGGCATTTGGGTGAAAGCTGTTTAACTTTATTTTTAAAAATATTGTTAAATCCCATTTGCAGTAATTTCTCTCTTGTCAAAGAAATAAAAATCCCTCAGTTATTTTTATTGTAGCCATTATAGAAGTCCATATTATGCCATTGAAATGAGATCACGTGTAAGATACTTACTGAACTGTAAATGCTCCCAAACATTATGTATTATTTTTGTGCAGAAAAAAATAGGAACATTGTGTATATGACACAATTACAACTAACTCCTAAATTTAAATTAGATCATTTTATTAAACCAACAAACCCCGGTTTCAGAAACACATAAAACATACTAGTTCTAAAAATATGCATTGGTTGAAATTATTCCCAAAATTATTCAGCATGTAACGCCTTTTACATTTTTAAGCCAACACATGGCAGCACATGTAAGAGGAACTTATACATACATTATCTTGCCTGTATAATAAACATCATAATTGTTTACTGGAGTAAATTGAGGAAAGAATACGCATATTAGAAAGAATATTGACTGTTTTGTTTGTGCTTGAAAGAATAAAGCATTAGTGAAGTGACAGTGGAGATGAACTCAAAACTTTTAGCAAAACAGCTCATGGAATACACTGCTGAATGATTAGTATTTCTAAGAAAATTGCAACCACAAAACACTACCAAAAATAGGCACCTACGAAATAAACATCAACAAAACCTCAAACAGTCACATAACTCAAAATTTTTTTAAAGATGAAGAATGTCTTTGACTTATCAAATATGTAAATAAGCACTGCAAAGCGGATAGAATGCACTGTTAAAATGAATTCAGAATTCAAAATACATTTTAATAATACATATGCTTAGTGCTCACTGAGTGAAAGAGTAGTAGTAATTTCTTTTTATGCAGAAAATGAAGATCTGCATAATAAATATCTAAATGTGCTTTATAGATCCTTCAGGAGAGGTCCGAGTCCAATTTTGAGTCTAATACCCTTTCGTCGTGGATAACCTGCTTAAACTGATGATAATCACTAAAGAAACGCACAGCGGCTGCCATCATAGGTTAAAAACACATTACTCAATGCTCTGAGTGACCTACAGGGAAAAGAACTTCCCAAGGTCACTCCAAGCAGCCCACAGCAGAGCTTAGGTTAAAAGAAATCCTCGCAGGTCACCCGGAAAGCAGACACGTCGACAGTCTCTGTTCCAAAGAGAGATCAAGGTGACTCACTTTTGCATGATCTCTCTAGCACCCAGCAGCTATGGAGCGGTGCTTTCATTTATTGCACATGGACAGTATGAAAATTAAGGACCAATTTCCTGTGTCAAGGTGAAAGGCACCTAAGCATTCAGCGTAACCGGCGACCCTCAGCACGCACAAAGCGCTCTAGAACCACGCAGAAGAAAACCACCACGAGGAAAACAAACGCTAAGTGTAGTACCACCCAGACCCCAGGAATTGAGCGCCGGCCGTCGCTCATATCGCTTTATCCAGATCCAGCAGTCTCTCCCTAATTAAGCGAACCAAAGAAGCGGTCCCAAAGTGACGCCAAACTTTCTGCTCAAAGTGTATTTCTTTTGACCAGAGCTCGGAGATCTCTCCCAAGTCCTAGACAGACAAGAGTATGCAAAATAGGTCAAAAGAGAAAAGATCGCTCACTCTCAGCCGAATCCAACCAGCCTCAGGGTCGGGTTACTCAAAGTCAAGTTTTGCACGACTTAGAGACGTTTCCCCACGCACTGAAGGTGCAATCAGGAATACTTCCAGACTTAAATTCAACGTCCCTGACCTAAACCAGGTCCCCGCCGACTTCCGTCCACAGGCACAAACTTCCCAGGGCAGTGCAGAGACGCCGGGACCTGAGGACGTCGGAGGCAGGGGGCGCAGAGGGAGAAGGAGGCAGCCCGGGCGCCCGCCTGGGCTGGCAGGAGGCGCGCGGGGACGCGACCTGCCCTCCCGCCGTGGGGGCTGCGCCCGGTTCCCGGACCCCCGCGCCCGCCGCGCGCTCGGCCTCCTCCCGACCTGCTCCCTCGCCTCCTCCCCGCGCCCGCCTCCTACCTGTCTGAGGATGAAGCTGGTCGAAGTGGTGCTGCCATCGGATCTTTTCAACCTGCTCCTCCGGGTTGTGGTGCCTCGGGCCACCTGGACTCGACACACGGGGCCAGAGAGAAGCCAGTGAGGACTGCAGCGTCGAGCCAGGCGACCACCCCCGCCTCCGGACCAGCTCCCGGGGCTCCCCCAGAGCCCGCACCCAAATCTCCTCCGCGGACCCCAGGTACAGCCCCCACCCCCACCCACCCCTTCCAAGCCTCGACGGCTGAAAAGATGCGCGAGAAGAGCAGCCTGCGAGCACCCACCACATCCATTAACAAAGACTCAGGGTGCGGGGTTCAAGTCCCCGGCATCGGCTGGGGAAGGCTGCGGGCTCCGGAGCGGGAGCGCAGAGACCCGACGAGGTGAGGAGGAGGAACAGGAGGAGGAGGAGAAAGAGGAGGAGCGGGAGGAGAAAGGGACGCGGAGGAGGGGTGGGGACCAGGACCGCGACTCCCAGGACTGGGGGCCCCGCGCGCCGGGCGCGAAGGCGGGGCGCTCTCGGGCGGCCGAGGAGGGAGGAGGAGGAGGGGGCGGTACCTGCGAGGTGGGAGAGTGCGGCCCGTCCGCGGTCCCGTTCTTGGCGTAGGAGGAGGACATGGTTCACCGCCGCATGGCCCGCCCGTGCGCGGGGGGCGGGGGGCAGCCAGGGCCAGGCAGGCTCGCGTGCCGGAGAGGGGAGGGCGGCAGGGCTTCCCCACCCGGGCTCCGGGACCCGCGCCGGCCAGCGCCCTGCCCGCGCTTCTGAGAGCGCGACACCTTACAGGGACCGCGGCGCTTCCCCCGCGCCCGCAGCGGGGTCCCGGGCGGCGGCCCCCGCAGGCAGAGGTCCCCCAGAGGGGGCTTCTCCGGATGTCGCCTGCCCGAGCCGATTGGGAGAAGCGCTCTCCCACCTAGCGAGCGCCTTACATCAGAGCTTTCCAGAGGATGCAGGGAGGGGGAAAATCTGGGATGGGGGTGGGAGGATTAAAATAGTCTGCACAGTTTAAAATGAGACAAAGGTGGCACGGTTCATGAATCAGGACTTGGGGAGGGACGCTGGTGCAGTGTGGCAGGGAGTGGGAAGAGCCAACCGGGGCGCTTGTGTGAGAGTGTGTGTGTGTGTGTCTGTGTGTTTACTGCACTGGAATTTTAAAAAGGCAAGAGCCGACCCTTCCTTCTGCAACTTCCCTCGTCAGCCCACTGTGGTAAGGCATGGGGTTTTGTGGTTTGCTTTTTGTCCGTGTTTTTGTTTTGTTTTGTCAACTCTAGCCTCAGAACCGCGAGCCATACACATCCAGGCAGCCGCGGGAGATTCTGCCAGCCTGAATCTGACGGGAGGTGCAGCCCCGCGGGCGACCAACATGTCCTAAGGAGTTTTGAAGGTCATTCTAGACCTGCTAAAAAGCAAGAGTTGGCCACGTGCCTTCCATTTCTCCGCGGATAGCTGTTTGCAAGGGAGGAAACTCACCCTTGAAACCGTGCAGGATCTTTGCCATGGTTGCAACCCTTGGTTTCCTCCTGCAAACACATTAAGAGATTAATCTGAGATCAAATTAAAAGAGAGGGATTGTGGAGAGGAGGAGTTTCAAGTAATAAGAAGAGAGGAGAAAAAGATTTGCGAATTTAACTATAGCTACGGCATGAGAAATCCATCATTGAAATGTGTATCGTCTCTCAAATTGTTAATTCAGCCCATGTCACCTTGCATTCTAGGATTTTTCAAATGGACACGGCTGTTGTTTTAACAATTGGTTGGCCTTATAGAGGTCCTGACTCCCTTTCCCTCCCTACCCCCTTCACCTAATGCACACCTTCTTTTCTTTGTAACAGTCCAGTAACCAGTCTCCTTGCCCCAAGGCTTTCTACTGCACACACACACACACACACACTTTATTCTATCTACACACTACAGGCAAAGCCATTTTCCTAAAATCCCTTTGCCCAAGTCACTCTTCTCTGAAATGCACTCATTGCTCTCAGCAGCCCTTGAGATAGGGTCCAGACGCCATGGTTCAATAACCAAGCCCCTGTCTCCGTCTCTTCTGTCACCACTTCATTTCTCCAACTTGATCTCTCCATACAGACCTTGCAGCAAGCAGACAGGTCTACTCAGCCTTCCTTAAACACACCAAATACAACTCCACTCCAGCACCTCTGCCTTGGAATGCACCCTACCCCCGACCCACACACCCAGCTGAATCCTCTCCTTCCTCCAAACCTGGCTCCACTCACTCTTCCTCCACAGAAATCCTCCCTGACCACTTCAGGCCTGGATAGTTTCTCGTGCCCTGGAAAAACTGGAGCATTTATTCTCTGGGCACTTAGTACAGGCTGCCTGGGTTTATTAGTTCTCTTTTTGTGAAAAGCTCCTCATTTCTAAAACAGAGTTTTAACTTTTTATCTTCTATTCTTATACCTCACATATAGTAGATATTCCATAAAGTTTATGGGTAATGGTAGGTCTGCCAATGCAGAACTTTGTGCTTTAGTTACCATCAATTCAATCCATTTTCAGTTCTGAGCCATTTTTATAGTTGATACTTAATCAATACACATAGAATGAATTATGTGGGCACCGGAATTGGAGTTTTCTGGGTTTCCACTGCCCACAGTCTCTCTGACTGTGAGTTATCAAGAAAGAATCTAGAACCACATGACAGTGAGGAGTTCTCTGCACCTACCCCACAGCAAAACTGCTGAAAATTCTTAAAAAAAGAAAAAAATTTAAATCTCTAGAAATGGTTCTAGGAGTACACATCAAATGAAGAAAGATTTATTCAAGAAACTGTACTAAAACTCAGTAAGAAAAGTGGCAGTCTGTAGTATTTGAACCAAGACCCACCCCTTCCCTGCTTGCATCTAGTTCAGCAAGAGGGAAATTCACTCTACCTTGGCGCAGCAGAAAACACAGGCCTCCCTGTCCCCTCAGCTCCCATCTGGAGAGTTATCTTCCCGGGAGGGAAAGGACATCAGCGTTTATCCTGCTGCCCCAGCTACCTGTTTCTGAGGCTAAGTTCCCATCACATAGAGAAGAGAGCTGGGGGCTTCCTTCCTCAGTCCAGCCCCGACTCATGGGATGGAGGCTCCACCTTGGGTCAGCACCACTGAGAACATGGGGCCTCAACTGCTCATGGAGAAGCGAGCCAGGAGACCTGGGACTGCTGCCCCTCCCTACCAAGTGCTCAGCTCCTAAAGTGGGGGTGTCACTTGGAGAGAGGTACATCATTGACCCTGTCCCAGAACCAGGGCTGAAAGAATGAAGTTGGACTCTAACTTCACAGCACACACAAAAATTAACTCAAAATAGGCCAAAGAGCTAAATGAAAGAGCTAAAAATGTAAAACTATTAGAAGAAAACATAAGGGTAAATCTTCATGACCTTGGATTTGGAAATGGATTCTTAGACATGACATCAAAAGCACAAGCACCAAAGGAAAAAAAAAATAAATTGGACTTCAAAAAATTAAAAATGTTTGAACTCCAAAGAGCACTATCAAGATAGTGAAAAGATAACCCACAGAATGAGAGAAAATATTTGCAAATCATATATCTGATAAGACACTTGCATCTACAATATATATAAAAAAACTCTTACAACTCAGTAATAAAAAGACAAATAACCCAATTTTAAAAATGGGCAAAGAATCTGAATAGACATTTCTCCAAAGAAGATATAGAAACAGTCAATAAGCACATGAAAAGGTGCTTGACATCATTAGTCATCAGAGGAACGCAAATCAAAACCACAAGAAGACACCACTTTACACCTGCTAGGATAACTATAATCAAAAAGTCAGCTAATAAGTGTTGGCAAGGATATAGAAAACTTGGAAACATAATACACTGCTGGTGGGAATGTAAAATGGTACAGCCACTTTGAAAAGCAGTCTGTCAGTTACTCAAACAGTTAAACAGAGTTACCGTAGGACCCAGGAATCCCACTCCTAGGTATACACCCAAGATAAACAAAAGCACATGTCCGTGCGAAAACTTGTACGAGATTGCTCACAGCAGTATCAGTCATAAAGCCAAAAAATGGAAACAACCCAATCTCAACCAACTGATGAGTAGATAAACAAAATGTGGTTTCTCTACACAGTGGAGTATTTATTCAGGAATAAAAAGGAATGAAGTGCTCATACATGCTACAATATGGATGAGCCTTGAAAATATTATGTTACGTGAAAGAAATCAGTCACAAAAGGTTACATATTGTATGATTCCATTTACATGAAATATCCAAAATAGGGAAATCTGTAAAAACTGAAAGTAGATTAGTTGTTGCTTAAGCCTGGGGAGGCTGAGGGGATATTGAGGTGGAAGCTAAAGGTATAGGGCTTCTTTTTGAGGTCCAGAAAACTTCTAAAATTGTATGATGGTTGCACATACCTGCAAATATACTGAAAGCCACTGAATTGTACACTTTAAATGGATGAATTGTGTGGTATGTGAATTATCTCAATAAAGCTGTTATTTTAAAAATCTTCAGACTTTATAAAAATTAACTCAAAATGGATCAGAGACCTAAATGTAAAATGCAAAACTATAAACTTTATAGGAGAAAATCGACATGACTTTGGATTTGGTGATGAGGTTTTCAATACACCACCACCAAAAACGTAATCCAAGAAAGTAAAAATTGATATGTTGGGCTTTATTAAAATTAAAATCTTCTGCTCTGTGAAAGACTCTGTTAAGATAATGAAATGACAAGTCACAGACTAGGAGAAAATATTTGCAAGACGCATATCTGACAAAGAATTTGTAAACAAAATATACAAATAACTCTCAAAACTCAGCAATAAGAACACAAACGATGCAGTTCAAAATGGACAAAAGATGTGAACAGATACCTTACCAAAGAAGATATATGGATAGCAAATAAGCATATGAAAAGATGCTAAACATCATTTGTCATTAGGGAAATGCAAATTAAAACAATACAATCTCACTACACACCTATTGGAATGGCTATAACTTTTTAAAAACTGACAATACCGATTGTTGCTGAGGATTAGGAGCAAAAGGAATTCTTATTCATCAGTGATGGGAATGCTAAATGGTACAGCCACTTGGGAAAATAGTTTATCAGTTTCTTAATAAGATAAACATAGTCTTACCATACAATCCAGCAATCATGCTCCTAGGTATTTACACAATTGGTTTGAAAATTTATGTCCACACAAAAACCAGCACGCAAATGTTTATAGCAGCTTTTTCCATAATCACCCAAAACTGGAAGCAACCAAGATGTCCTTCAATAGGTGAATGGATAAACAAACTGTGGTATAATCATACAATGGAATATTACTCTGTGATAAAAAGGAAAGAGCCACAGGCCATAAAAAGACATGGATGAACCTTAAATGCATATTGCTAAGTGAAAGAAGCCAGTCTGAAGCTACATCATATATGATGACGTTTATATGAGATTCTAGAAAAGCCAAGCTACAAAGACTGTAAACAGGTCAGTGGTTCCTGAGGGGAGGGTTGAATAGGTGAAGCACAGGGGATTTTTTTAGGGTGATGAAACTGCTCTGTATGATGCTGTAATGGTGGGTGTATGAGACGAGGCATCTGTCAAAACCTGTAAAACTTTACAACACAAAGAGTGACCCTTACTGTGTGCCAATTTTTTAAAAATCATTTAGGAAGTTGGGAGATTCCAAGATGGAATGCAGAATGTGACAAAAGAATATAACTGTATTACAAATATATGAAACAACTTTATTGAAGGGTATGGGGGAAAAGGGTGCTGGCCTAAAGTAACTTTGGAAATGAGTGGAGTCTGTAAGACTAAAAGCAAAAGGAACTGTGCATAAGCACTATACTGCAGTTGATAAAGTTGTTTCCTGAGGGGTATAGATTAACAATTCTGAAATCACTGAACGTATATACTAGAATTGAACAGTTAAGTAAGTGGACAGCATATGATGGGAGCCAGGTTCTCCACTGTTGGAGTGGAAGGATACAGATAAGCAAGGGGAGAAGGCTGGGACCATCCATGCAGTGATGGATCAGAGTCAGAGACATCAGCATGAACTCAAGTGTAGCTTGATAGAGATACACATGGTTATATAGAGAAATTTTTATAGATATGTGTATATACACACAGATATTTTCTTGCTCACAGCTGAGGGCCTAGAAATAACACCATCTCAGTAGCCACAAATGCACCTGGTACCCAGGCCTTGTTTTCTAATACTATCCTCTAATAAAAGGGCACCTTGAAGAAATGGCTGATTCTAGGACTGGGGCAGGAAATATACAAGATGAGTCTGGAGCATTGTATAGTGCCAGAAAGTAAAAAAAACCCACAATGATGGGGGGAGGGATGTGTCAGAAGGACACAGGAATAAACTGGAAGAGCTCCTAATGGCTAGAGTTGGAACAATTTGAGCAATAAAATAAAGTCATATTGGAATATATTCCAGAATATAAAATAAATATCCATGAGTCTGTAGTGATAAAAATAAATGATTGACTAAATAAATAAATGGATGAGACAAATCTCCCACGTGGAGGAATTACAAACAATTTATGCAGGTACTTCCTTCTTAAGGAGAAGTATAACTTCTCCCTCCTCGTGTTGGCTGCACATAGAGAATGCCTTCCAAAAAGTACAACAGGGAAAGGGGGAAGTGGAGAAAGCTGACAGACACTACGTCAGCTGGCTGATCAAGATCAACAAGAACAGGGGCCGGCCCAGTGGCGTGGTGGTGAAGCTTGCGCACTCCACTTCAGCAGCCTGGAGTTTGCAGGTTTGGATCCCCTGTGCAGACCTACACACTGCTCATCAAGCCACACTGTGGCAGCATCCCACATACAAAATAGAGGAAGATTGGCACAGACGTTAGCTCAGGAACAATCTTCCTCACACACACACACACAAAAAGATAAACATGAACAGTGATCAGAGTGATAGTACATCCACTTGATGTAAGTGAGGAGAAGGGCACTTTACCTTTGTGGCTTTCTTTCCCCAAATCCATAACCCCAGTCTCATCAGGAGGAAAATGTCATACAAATCCCGATCAAGGGACAGCCCACAAAATATATGACTGGTACTCCTCAAAACTGTCAAAGTCATCAAAAACAAGGAAAGTCTGAGAAACTGTCACAGCCAAGAGGAACCTAAGGGGACATGATGACTAAATGTAATGTGGCATCCTGGATGGGATACTGGAACAGAAAAAGGGCATTCGGTAAAAACTAGGGAAATCTGAATAAAGCATGGACTTTAATTAACAATAATGTATCAATATTGGTTCATTAATTGTGAGGTGTGTGGTTTATAGTAAGATGTTAATAATGGGGAAACTAGGTGTAGAACTCTCCATACTATCTTCACAGTTTTTCTGTAAATCCAAACTATCCCCAAGTAAAATTTTATTTTTAAAAATTCTAGAATTTTATAGCTGGAAAGGAACTTAGCATCAATCTAGAACGAACCCCACATTTAGCAAATTAGGAATCTGAGCTCAAGAGAATGAATTGCTCTAGAGCAAGTGGCCACCATTATGCTGTGCTTTCGTTCCTAAAACGTTGACTCCTGCTGAAATTGCTTTGTCAGGGAAGATACTCTCTTCATAAACTTTATTCTGTCACTTAATAAGTACGTTTTGTTAAGCGCTTCCTACAGTTGAAATCTTGTCTGAGATGCTGTTAAAAAAAAAAACATGATTTGCAGAACTCAGAGAGCTCAGAATCATAAGATGATGGTGTGTTTCATATTTTAAAATCAAATCATAACACATTCTGTCTCGGGTCCATGCATCCAGCAGAATATTGTTTGTATTTTTAAGTTATGAGCATACAAAAGCACAGTAGTGGCACGCGTGCTTAATTGCATGTATAGGTTTGTGTAATTAGCCTTTACATTTATGTCCAGACAACCCCAGTGTAAATTTTCTGAGTTTTTGTCTTGGAGGATCTACTTTGTCTTGTTCTAAACAATTTCTCTAGAGTTGTCTGTCCTCCTCCCCCCTCCCCCAAGGCTCTGGTTGAGACATTGAAAATCTGTTCAAAAGGCACATAACCCATAGAGCTTTGGGATATTAAAGATTATTACAACTTCAGAAATTAGAAAAAAATGTTGTTATAGTCTATAAAACCCTAAAGAAACTTATATGCTATAAAACCCAGTGAAAATGCTATTCTCTGGGTACAATTTTAAAGGGTACAAATGATTCAGATGGTAATGAAAATAAATTTTAAAAATCTAAGTTTTAAGTAGAATTGTGTGAAGATGACTCACATCTTGTAAATGAGGAATTATATTGAGAAACTATTAGCTAATTTAAATTTTTTATTCTGTTATTTCTTTTACCAGACAAATTTCTCATTTTTGCTGTGATAACAAACAACCCTAAAATCTTAGTGGACCCGTCACCATGTAGCCCATGGTCTGGTCCAGGCTGTGGCTCTGTTCCCCTTTTCTTCCCATTCCCAGGCCCAGTCTGAAGAAGTAGCTCCGATATGAGACATACTAGCTGTGAAGAGGGTAGAAAAGAGAGCTACAGGAATTTCATGATGCCTCTTTAAGCTTCTGCTTCGATGTGAGCATCTGTTGTATCTACTCAGATGCCATTGGCCAACACATGCCATGCAACCAATCCCCAAATCCCTGAAAGAGATATACTACTCCAGGAGTCAAGGGCATGGATAGATATGTACTATCCTCTTACAGGAAAGGATGAGAGTAGAAAACGACAAACAATACAACCTTCCACATGAAGGATAACTTACTTAACTAGACAGTTATGAAATCTGATCACCTCTATCCTTCATCACCTTCATTCTGCCATTTTGGGTGGTTGTCATAAATTATGCTAATTCTTTCTATAACGTTTAAATGTTACATATTAGTATTCTTCTAGAAGTTCAAATTAAGGTTCTGAATGATGTAAATTAAATTCCAAATAATATTCAAATTCTAGTTTTTCTAATTTTCTGTCCCCAGTGAAGAACATAGGCTTATAGAGATTCAAAGTTGGAAGAGAACTTGAATGAATCTATATTAGTGGTTCACAACCAGTAGAAACATGTAAGTGTGGGACATGGAAGTCGAGATATCCAGTATTGTCTGGGCCATCACATAGAATTTGCTTTTTCCTTAATTCCCGTATCCTCTTGCAATGTCTCTTGCTAATGTCACCTGCCCGAGTATCTGACTGTGACCTTTCAACCTTCTAGGTGACTCCTTTGTATACTGAGCGTTTTTCACAACCACTCGCCCCTCCTCCAGCCGAGAGCAAGGGTCTGTGACATAGTTTCCTGCCACAAGCCAGAAACTACCTCTGCTTCTGTTGCTTCTACCTCTGCGGCCATCCCTGGGCTCAGAATGGAGAAATGAGCATGCTGTTCTGGGAAGCATCCATGAGTTATTATTTGATGAGCACTGGAGACATTAAGATATATTTTTTTAAAAAAGAGCCATTGGCCTTCTTGACACTTAGACAAGACCCTAGGCCCCTTTGTTTCTTGATATTTGTTAAAATAATGCCAAATTCCCTGCATTCTAAGATAACCTGGAGTTTAATTCATTGATCGAATAGCTTTAAGGGAGTAAAATGAAAACCTATAATACATGCTCATCCACTATAAAATACATCCTGATTTCACACATTAAAATGGAATGACGATGAGAAACAACGAGCACAAGAAGAAAGGGTCAAAGAAAACTCACATTTATTGAATGCCAGGCACTGTGAGGATCCTACGCAGCTCTCTGCTAAATCCATTTTATTCTTCATTCCACAAACATTTTATGTACCTATGCTAGGCCCTGGGAATACACCAATGAGTAAAACACAGCTCCAAGTTCCAAAGGATTTTAAGGACCCAGTAGGGGTAGGAATGCTTTCAGATACAAATAGCAAAACCTCACCAACAGCAGTCTAGACAAACAGGGCTAACACATAAACAGTTTATGTTTTTCACATCTGAGGACGTCCACAGGAAGACAGTGAAGAACTGGTATAGCCACTCAAAGTTGTCATCAAGGAGCCAGGTGACTTTATTCTTCACGACCCATCTTAAACCTTCTTCCTCCTGGTTGCAATACAGTTGCTTTATCTCCCAACATTGCATCTGCCTTTTTTTTTTTTTTTAAACATTGGCGCCTGAGCTAACATCTGTTGCCAATCTTTTTTTTTTCTTCCCAAATCCCCCAGTACATAGTTGTATATTTTAGCTGTGGGTCCTTCTAGTTGTGGCATGTAGGACGTCACCTCAGCATAGCCTAATGAGCAGTGCCATGTCTGTGCCCAGGATCCAAACTGGCGAAACCCTGGGCCGCTGAACCAGAGCATGCGAACTTAACCACTCGACCACGGGGCCAACCACTCGGCCACAGGGCCAGCCCCTGGATCTCCCTTCTAAGCAGGAGGGGGAAAAGCCAAAAGCCTTTGCTTTCATCCTAGGAAGCTCTGCCCAGGAAATTTGATCCATATCTCATTGTCCAAAATTGTGTCACGTGGCCACTGCTGGCTGCAAAGAAGTCTAGGAAAGCAACTACTATTATCTTGTTTACTGATTTCTACATAGAGGAATATAAGATGGCTGGAAATGCATGTTGAATGAGCCAAACTATAGTATCTGACACAGACACAGATCATTCCAAAGCAACATGGCAACCACTATAATATAATTACAAGATGCTACAGAAGCATGGCGTGGTCTGGGGGCCAGAATCAGTGAAATTTGGGCTGACACTTGAAAATACAATTCATTAGATGGACAGAAGCATTTCAGGCAGAGAAGACTAATAGGGCCAAACACAGGTGCAAAAAGCAAAAGTGGCACCTGAGGAATTTTGGGTTTGGGGGTTGGAATCTAGCATCTATGTGAGAAAGTGGAAGAAGAGGTTAGAAGGCTACCAAAGGTGAGATCATGAAGACCCTAACAGGTGGTTCTAAAGAGTTTGGCTCTTATCCACAGTGTAACAGAACCCCGAGCTCAGCCTGCATAATTTTTCTCAGCAACTTTGGTTCTCGGAGAAACCAGGCTATGTGTGTGGGCCCTGAGTCCCTAGGCTTCAACTCAGAACTATTCTGCTAGTTCAAATCAGCCTCAACTAGTTATCACCTGCCATTTTCCTCAGAGGACTTCCTTGAATTTTGCTTTTTTCTATCCAGAAAACACAGAACTCTGTATGCTTCCTTAAGCTCCCGCTTTCCCTGATGTTGGAGCCCTCTTCTTCAGACTGTCAGAAAGAGCCAGTCTGTTTACATCAAGCTCTGGTCTCCTCAGCCCACCTGAGTGACAGAGCTAATTGTACTACAATGTACACATTCAGTAGATCCAGCCACTATTATGCTCTTCCCTACATGAGCATTCTCACCTCTGAAGGCACTTTATACCCACGTGAGCCCAAATCTCAGTGATTTGTGGGAAAGGAAGCTGTTACAGAATATTACCCGACAATCTTAATACACCAATTACGTCTAGGTAATAGTCACACTAGTATAGTGGGGAAAAGCACAAGCTTGAGTATCAGATAGACTGGTATATAATCCCAGCTTTGCCACTTACCAGCTGTGTGACCTTGTGAAGATGACTAAACCTCTTCACCTACCTCTCGACCGAACAAGTGTTATGAGAATTCAGTGACAATGTACATGAAAATGGTTTTCAATCAAGTCAAAGTGCAACATCTGATGTTACACACCCAGTTAGTGCACGGCGAAGCTGCAAACACAACTCAGGCTTGGAAATTCAAGTTCTTAGCACCCCCAGCATATAATAATTATGTTATTGAATGAATTAATTAATGAATGCTACTAAATCTTTAATTTTTTTCATTTGTTTCAAAATAGTGAGAAGAGACAGGTGCAGTTTGAAGCTTTTATCCCCATCTCCACTTCCAGGGCCTTCTCTGACTCTCCCTAAGGTTTAAAAAAAAAAAGATGTCCCAGTTTCAACAATCAGGTCAGATGTAAGTATACTGATTCTAGCCTTTACTGACTAAAAATTATAGTATGCTTGTATTAGAGGATCTTAACAAGAGCTTATTTGACCATGGAATAGCAACAGACCAATTTTTTTAATTTACTTACCAGGCACACAAACAGTAACACTAGATTGTAAACACCCTTGGACAGGTCTGTCTCTGTGGCAGACACTATTGAATGGCTCATTCCGCATTCATTCTGAATCATCTTCTCCCCTGCCTTCTCTATATATAGAGGCTAGAAAGCAAAATAACTACTTTCCCAGACTCATTGGCCACGAAGGGTAGCATTTTGACACAGTTCTGACCAATGACATGTAGGTGAAAATCTCTGGGGGGAGGGTTTCCCAGGGAAGAAATATGGTAGAGATTATTTTTGGCTGGTGTTCTAAGTCCTATTTTTCTATTTAGACAATGTACTTTTCACAACACTTGACTGAAGTTACTTGGAGGGGAAAAAAATCCATGTGATAGCTAAAAGCCATCTCAACGTTGACAGCCAACATAGCTGTTCATGGGATATCTATTCACTGCTGGGAGCTGTATGGTAACGAGGTAGCACTGACTCACCTTAAGGTGTGTGACAAAAGAGATCAGATGAGGACAAGGCGGTCACCTCTTAGAACTGCAACCCATACAGCTATGGGGTTGATGCATCGCAGCTGGACTTGGGTCCTAGCACTGACTACCATTAGAGGATGTAGCAGTGTCAAAGAGTAGCAGGTGAAAGAACAGTCTCTTCAGCAAACAGTGCTGGGACAACTGGATATCCATACGCAAAGGAATGAAGTTGGATTCCTACCTCACACCATGTACAAAAATTAACTCAAAATTGATCAACAACCTAATTACAAGAGCTAAAACCATAAAAACTCTTAGAAGAAAACAGGAGAAAATCTTAATGACCTTGGATTTGGTAATGGATTCTTAGATATGGCAACAAAAGAAAAAATAGATAAAACTGGATTTCAAAATTAAAAATGTTTGTGTTATCAAAGAACATCATCAAGAAGTGAAAAGACAACCTACAAAATGGCAGAAAATATTTGCAAATCATGTACTATCGAGTAAGGGTTTAGTATCCAGAATATATAAAGAACTTTTACAACTCAACAACAAAAAGACAAACAACCGAACTGAAAAATAGGCAAAGGACTTAACAAACATTTCTCCATAGAAGATATACAAATGGCCAAGAAACACATGAAAAGATGCTCGGTATCATTAGTCGTCAGGAAAACGCAAATAACCACAATGAGGTACCACTTCACATTCACTAGAATGGCTATAATTTTTAAAAATAGGAAATAACAAGTGTTGGTAATGATGTAGAAAAATTGGAACCCTCACGCATTGCTGATGGGAATGTAAAATGCTTCAGCTGTGAAAGTTTGGCAGTTCCTCAAAAAATTAAACATAGAATTACCATTTGACCCAGTTGGTTCCACTCTTAAGTATATATCCAAAAGAACTGGAAACTAGTACTCAAATACATGTACACACGTTCACAGCAGCATTTCATAATAGCCAAAAGCTGGAAACAGCCCAAGTATCCACAAATAGATAAATGGATGCACCTCATATCTGTGGTATGTGTGGAGATGAACTTCAAAAACATCATGCTAAGTGAAAGAAGACAAAGGGTCTAATGTTGAAACTAGAGGTGGTGTTTGCACATTGTGAAATATACTAAATACCACTGAATTGTTCACTTTAAAATGGCTAATTTTATGTTATGTGATTCCACCTCGATTTTTTAAAAAAGGTAGCTGGCTCCCTAGAACAAAATGTAATCAGTAGAGGTCATTGACTTGTTGTAAAGGTATTGGAAAGACTTTATTTTCCTCATGAGGATATTAAATTATGTAAAGTAAGAACAAAACTAAAGTCCATTATTCAGTAGCCTTTGTGGGGAATATTTATCCAGTTTTCCTGTTTCTTCTTCTGTTCCTCTGCTTGCCTTTGAACATTTCTCCTTTAGTTCAATACCCACTACTCAAGATGGGCAGGAGAGTGGATAGTAAATGCACAAGTTATAATCTTGCTAACACCTCTGGCATAAAGAAATCAATTATTGAAAGGTAGATGTGATGTTAAAATCAGTAGAGGCCAGCCTGGTGGCATAGCGGTTAAGTTTGCGCACTCTGCTTCGGTGGCCCGGGGTCCATCAGTTCAGATCCTGGGCGCAGACCTATGCACCACTCATCAAACCATGCTGAGGCAGCGTCCCACATAGAAGAACTAGAAGGATGTGCAACTGGGAATACAACTATGTACTGGGGCTTTGGGGAGGAAAAAGAAAAGAGCAAGATTGGCAACAGATGTTCTCTCAGGGCCAATCTTCCTCATCAAAACAAAAAAAATCAGTAAAAACAGGATTATGGGATTAACAGCAATCCTAGTTTCATTTATCTGTGCAATTTCATTATAGTTTAGAAAAGATAATAGAATACTGTTGCTGGACTACAGACATTTGTCTTAGAACTCTTGTGACAATTTTAAGCAATCTTACAAAAGTTCAGAATGCTTGGTACTCAGATTTCGCTGTACACTTTCATCCATGTTTATTAGTTTCGTAGGGCTGCCATGACAAAGTACCTCAAACTTAGTGGCTTGAAACAAACGTGAATTTCTTCTCTCAGTTCTAGAGGCTAGAAACTTGAAATCCAGGTGTCAGCAGGGCCACGTTCCCTCTGAAGGCTCTAGGGAAGAATCCTTCCTTGCTTCCTCCAGCTTCCGGTGGCCCGAGCAGTCGTTGGCTTGTGGCAGTGTAACTCCAATCTCTGCCTCATCTTCACATGCCTTGTTTGCTGTGTGTCTGTATAGTCTCTTCTTATAAGGACACTAATCACTGGATTTAGGGCCCACCGTAAATCCAGGATGATCTCACCTCGACATCCTTAACTGATCACATTTGCAGACTCTTTTTCCAAATAAGGTCACATTCTGACATTCTGGGTGAACATGAATTTTGGGGGCACACTATTCATCCTGCTATACTAGGTAAATAATAGTTTATCTTTTTTACACAGTAAGGTTTTTAAAAAAACTCTAATTCAAATTTAGCTCGGTAAAATTAGAATAATTCTTCTGAGGAAAACTTTAAAAAATAAATCTTTAATCTTCAAAAGAAACTAAATTAAACTAACAAAATATAATCAAATCCCTAGAATTGAGTCCTCCCTTTATTGACTAAAACTGATGGAAGTAAATAACAAAAATACCTTTTGACAGAAACAAAGCATGATAGATTGGTGCTACATTATTTATAATGTATTACTTACAAAAATAACTTCAGCTTTCTTCTCATGACGACAATTCAATAAATCCTCTCCTAGAAGTCAGGAGCCTTAACACTTCACGATTTTTTTTTTTTAAGATTTTTTCCTTTTTCTCCCCAAAGCCCTCCAGTACATAGTTATATATATTTTCTTTTAGTTGTGGGTCCTTCTAGTTGTGGCATGTGGGACACCACCTCAGCATGGCCTGATGAGCGGCGCCATGTCCACACCCAAGATCTGAACTGGTGAAACCCTGGGCCACCAAAGCAAAGCACGCCAACTTAACCACTCAGCCACGGGGCCGGCCACAACACTTCTGATTTTCACTAAGAAAAACTTGCTCTTTAATCCCTAAGCCATAATTTTTTTAAACATTTAAAATCAATTTTTAAAAAATTTGGAAGATAAAACTTTACAAACATCTTCAAAATGTACAGTGAAATTTGTTACGTGGTTAAGAATCAACTACTTGAAATAGCATAAGATGAAAATGTACCTACAAATAATTTCAAGTCCTAATTGATAAATATTATAATTATTTAACATTCAGGTAATTTTATAAATGAATTACCAAATTACAAGACAATGTTGGTAGACTGTACATTTTCCAAACTATAAGAACATATCCCACTTCATATGTTTAACACCCAGGGGAAATTTTTTCTATACTAATGAAAACTAATTTTACTATAAATTTTAGGGATTCTTTCTAATGTACCGAGATTCCATATGAAAAAGCAGAAATTATTTTTGTTTTTTATATAAAAAAGTATGAACCGAATGTAGACATCTGATGTTAGACAATTCCTTTGGCAGAAAACATTTAATTATAAACAGGCCTTAAAATAAATACAATCCATAAGATCATGGAAAAGAAACAAAAATAACAACCTTGCATTTCTTATTAACACCAAAAATATCTCAGTAAACAGATTTAATAACATTTTTATACTATCGACAACCTGCAACACAAAATTCATTACAGTATGGCAAAAATAAAATTATTTTTAAGTTAAGAGGGAGAAGAAACTTCTGGATGTATAAAATTTCACTGATAAATGTCAATATACACTATTTATACACGTGGCGCATGTTATATAATTCCAAAACTACATTAGGTGAACTTAACTTGCTGATCCCAATTTAGTGGGTGTGCAGTATTTATACTATTTCAGAGACTTATGCAGAATTAGGCTTTTATAATTCAGATCACAATTATACATGAAAATGTACACAAACATTAAAATAAATGTTTATTAAATATTGCTTGAGAGAAAAGAATGTAAGATTTTCCATATATAGCAAACAAGAGCAGTTTGCAATGTATTTTGTTTTGTTTTCTTAAGGAACAGAAGATTTGTTTCCAAAAAAGTAAGGTGCCATTTTAGATTTTTTTTCGTACGCATATAATTGAATTTACATAGAAGGAAAATACAAGATGAAAAACAGAACATAAGACATTAAAGGTTATTACTTTCTATTTACTTGTCTCTGAAATAAAACAACGGCAGAAACTGGGCTTTCAAATACTGTTTGTTTTCCCCTTTAAACGCAGACCAAGTAATATGTAGACTATTTTTTTGTAGGACAGTTTCTTTGAAAAAGGAATATACTTGTAATCAAATTTCTGTAAATAGATAAATGACAAAAATTTCCAGATCACTGTCTTCAAATGGATTTTCAGTAGAAAGATTAAGGGCTTTCTTTAAAAAACAATATAGAAATCTGGTTTCCATGAAAGTATCTTTTTAAAAACTACACTTATGGCCATTTTTTCCCCAGTCTGAATATCATGTATCTGTAAGCATATGAATTTGCATTTTCTATTTTGTGTCATCTAAAAATTTGTTAGATGATGCAGCACTGTGCAAATTTTTAGGAGAGAAAACAATCTCTATTGGTTTACTACCTAATTCCTACAGTATGTGGACTCTATTAGCACTATAAACTAATTTAAAATGTAGGCTTCAGAAAACTGCCCTGATAGTTCCCTATCAATCCATTGCCTACTATTATTACACAAGCTCAGAATTACTTCTGAAAGGAATGGCCAAATTTTTCAACAGCCTAGCATAGCAGTGGTACTTGAATCACCTCTTTAAAGAAACAACACATCAACAAAGACACTTATCACCCATGCTTGGTATACATCACATCAAATTATTAGGAATGTCTCATGGCTCAAATTCACATATTATCCCTACAGAGCAAACGCAGCATCTCTGCACACCACACTGCAGGAAGGGAAACAAATGGACCATATCATTAGAAAATGGCCAAAGTCACTTGAAAAGGTCTTTAGTGGCAATTCTAAATACCAGGGACCCTTGTAGGAAAAGAAATGTCTTTCTCCAGGGAATGGAAATGTCTTGTGGGGCATTCCTTAGCCCACTGTTGGTGTGACTGGGGGACTAGCTAAATGCTTTCTCACACATCTGCATTTTCATGGTCCTCAATATTAGTAGCAGAAAACATTTTTGTTCCTTCCAAATTGCTCCTGCTTCTGTAGACAATTATATGCTAATTATTACTCAAGATAACACTGAGAACAAAACTGACAGTACTGCAAACACAACTGCAATTTAAGGAGCCAAAAGGAAATATGTTGGCAAGCTAAATGCTTACACAAAAAATGTTCGCCTTTTAAAATAACGGTGTGTGGGAAACTCTGAAAAAAATATGCAGACGAAAAATATTTAAAGGTTTTAGTGCTCTCCCAATTATGACGTTTCAGGGGCAAACACTCATTTCTGTAAAGTAACATTTTAACACTCCTATCTCATGCTGTTTAGTGTCATAAGGCTACTTATAGGGTGTCCAGATTTGTGTAGAGAGATTTAAAAGTAAGACAAAACTAACTGGAAGCAACTGGAAGCTGCCTCTAATCAACAGTTTGACTTCAAACAAATTGGACTGAAAAAATCATTTAATGGCCTAGTAGATTAAGATACGTTTTTGTGCTTTATTATTCATGGTCCTTTCAAGAGGAGGAAAAAAAATTTTTTTTTTAATATTTCCAGATATTTAGAATCACAAGGGTCAAGTAATACACTTATGAAAGATTTCAAGAAAATGCTTGGTTTGTTTCTAAAGAAGAGGCTGCTGATGGTAATTTGTTTGCTGCTGTGCAACTGAATGAGCTGGAACTGTCACGGGAAAGCCTGCCAGTTGCGGCAAATTGGAAGTAGTGTTCTGGTAAGATGACATATCCACAGACATCCCCATCTGCTGTGTGTAAGCAGCTGTACCAGTGGCTGATTGAAGGTTAGAGTTCTGGTTCATATAAGTAGGATTGGAAACAGTGTCTTGTCCAGTGCTACAAACAAAATTAAAAAAATATATATTTACTTGCATTATCTAGTTATGGTCAGAGATCAATCATCATGAGAAAATAAAAATGCCTTTTCCATTCTGATTATGATTTAATCACTGCAGCTATCCAATGCTGTTACTGTTAACTTTTACATTTGGTAAGAAGTACTCAAAAGAAACAAAATATAAGATTATAAGGTCTATTTAACTTTGTTTTCTCCAACATCTCTCACCGAAAACATTTAAAAATCTGTTGAGGAGACGCAGACTGTGTCTGACAGTGGTATCCTTGGCCGGCCGCAATGAGAAGGGAACCCCAGCCCAAGTACATCTTCAGCCCCTATTTTCCCTTCCCCATCTCTCAATCCAGCACAGAGGAGACCACCTCTTCTCCACACACTTTCCTTACACTTTCCTTTGGTAGGGGCACTTTCAAAGCTGCCTGATAGTCAGCTTAACTTGAATCCCTATGTAAAAATAATAAAGGTAGGGAGAAGAGTGTAATGCACATAGGACCCTGAATCTACCCTCAAGATAGCCCTGGCCTATAGTTTACTTATATAATACCATACAGAAAAAAAACCCAAAGTTAAAAAATCACACCTAATCGCAGGACTGCTGTGTTTTCTTGTAATTACTATAGCACGCATTTCTCTTAAAAGATATATAATTTTAAATTACACCAAATACACTGCTTACAATAGGAGGATTAATGTCTACACTACTCCAGTTTTGTCTCTGTAATTCCTAATGTCACCTAGAATAACAAAATTTTACATTTTAATTGAACACCAATATGCACAGTTTTAATTTTCAGGTAATATCTAAAATTTATACTCATGGAATTTAAGAGTGGGAAGAGACCTTAGAGATCACCTACACAAGAGTATATTGAATGAACATTTTGTGTAGTTAAGCAAAGTTAATAGAAGGCAAGAATTAAACATGATTTTCAGAAAAGAGATGTTAGTATAAAAAATTAGACTACAAATTCCACGGCTCATGCAGACTTCTTTGTAAGAGTCAAACTAACAACACCTTTCCGATTTTTTGCTGTGCATGCAGACAAGTATGTCTGGGACCACTCTGCTGATTATAGCAGAGTGCCACATATATCATGGGCTTGGTCTCTGTAAGGAGCAATTCGCTTTATTTTGTTGCAGGGACCCAGTTTATAAGCAGGTCTGGGCAACCAACCCAGTCTAGGTAGCAAAGCACCATTCTGACTTCATGGGATTATCAATGGGTAGTTCTGTAACTTCTTCTCAATAGTAAAAGATGGCACAATTACTACAAAGAGAAGGTCTGTTTATTCTTATTCTGAAAGTCTGCGAAAATTAATGTATATAATTACAGAATTAACGCAGCTCCTACACTTACCTTAAATACGGAGTTTGAGCAGGCTGTGTTGTCACTGAGGAATTCACATTTGGAGGCAGAGATCGCAGTGGCCCAATCTGATCTGGTCCTAGGCTGTAGCTTTGGGCAACAGTGACTTGGTGAATGCCTTGACCCATATAATTTCCGCCATGTGACTGAACTGGGTATGTCTATTAACCAAAGAGAAAAGGTTGACTCTCTGATCTCCCAAACATCAGCCTAACAACATATTTAAAACTTTAAAAGTCTTAAATGAAATAAAATGTTACAGTTCTTTGGGGAGCAATCTGGTTCCACCAATCTATCCACCCCAGCATATAAAATGGAGAGCTTCCAAATCACAGCGCCAAATCTATGGAAACTAACAATTTACTCAGTTGTTCTTTTACTGTGCAGGGAGTTGAAAGGAAGGCGGCGGTGTATTTTTAAGTAGTGGGTTGGAATCCGTCAGGTTGCCCATTACTCAGTAACATGTCTTGCTGCAGAGCCGCAGAAAACGATATACTCCCTGAAGGGCAGCCCATCATCACCTCAAGTCACCATCAGAATGATGACCTTCTTCACTCCCATCCCGGGACAACTTACTCAACTCCTTCCGAAGAATGAAACTTAGGAGAATAAGTTGAAGAATAAATAGTATCAAGACAGAGTGGAGGCCCTCTCTGGCAATATCTCCCTTACTTCCTACCTTTAGGACAGATAACACAAAAGTAAAGAAGGACTGTGGGTAAAGAAAAAGATGTATCCTAAAGAAACAGCAAAATGGTCTAAGTCTCTGGATATTTATATGAGCCCTACTTAATTTTCAGGGAAACATTTCCTTACGGACAGGATCTACCATCTGCCTACCAAATAGAGCATTCAAAACAATGCACTTGTTTAAAAAATATCATATAGTAACTATCATGGCTCTTGTTTTAAACTAAGCTATTTTAAAAAGCAAAGACCAGTGACGTGAAAATTTAGAATGCTAGAAATGCCAAGTCAACTACATTAAGTGCAACCATATCAGCTCCTTAGCAGACATGTAACAACCCAGTGACAATAGGCTGAGACTTTGGGAAAGGACCTCTTCTGAAGTTTAGGGTTCTTGAGTGGCCTTTACAGATACAAGTAATGGTGTGTTACTCCAACTTCTTCTAGTATGGATTTGTTTTTCAAATTAGAATAGGAACTTTGAATATTTCAAATGCTATTATGCATGAATAGTGTAGATGGAAGTTAGGTGAAGAATCAAACTGATAGCTAACGTTTTAAAGAAATAAGTTGTACTTAGCAAAACATTGTAAATAGTATACAACACAAAAACCTGACATAGGAATGACAAATAACCCTTTAGAGACACACAAAGAAGCAAATATAACATACAGTTCTATCATACAATGGTACAGACATTTCTACTTTGTTTCATTTTCACAGCAGCAGCAAAATAACTCTTTGAAAACAAAAGCAACATTGAATAAACTCCTGCTGTCTTTTGCACCTAGAAATCCTTTCTACCCTCATATGTAATAACTCTTTCAGCATTTTCAAAAGTTGGGGCATGGCATATTTGATAAATGCATCTTGTCTGATGTGACAGTTACTATAGTAACCATTCTTTTTTTACTTAACTATTATGTTGTGTCAAGTCATCTAGACCAGGCACCCACATTCTAGCTTTTCTCCTTGGTGTCTCCTTCACACACTCCTTTAAATACCAGTTTTCATAAATTAACATAAATTTTGTTCATCTAAGCTCATTCTGAATTCAATTGCTAACTGGCTGAAATTTGAAAAAAGTTTCAGGATACTGGATACTGATAAATCTAAGTCACTTCAGCTGTGAAGCACAGAGAAGGTATAAAGTCCTGGGAAAAGATGCTGTTCATGAATGGCTTATGGAACCTGCACCTATAGGCCTGCATAATATCCTTGTCACACATGAATTTTTAACAATTTAAGTCATGCATCTAAGAAAAGAAAATATAAAGCATGATCTGAGAACAAAAGAAGTTCACTATCTAAGCCTTTTAATAATCATGTAAGTCAGAGAAATCTTGACAGAAATTTAAAAAATGTTAAGTCTTGCTTGTTGAGCAAGAACAGCATCAGTACCTCATCTGGTGTCAGGCACTGTCCTAAATTGAAGTATTAATACTTTATTTTTTTTTTTCTGCTTTTTTTCTCCCCGAATCCCCCCATTACATAGTTGCATATTTTTAGTCTGGGTCCTTCTAGTTGTGCCATGTGGGATGCCGCCTTAGCATGGCCTGATGAGTGGTGCCATGTCCACACCCAGGATATGAACCCGTGAAACCCCGGGCCCCCAAAGCAGAGCACATGAACTTAACCACTCGGCCACCGCGGCCAGCTCCATTATACTTCATTCTTATAAAAAGGCTTTATATTTACACAAAGGATTTATGCTTTAAATTTACAAAAGCATATGAGGAACCAGATCTCCCCTCATGTATTTAATGTTCTCTTCATTCATGTTAAAAAGTGAACTAAAATGTATTTGTGAAATACCAGTATCTAATTTGTCCTGGTGAAAACTAATTGTTTAGCCAATATTTTTTTGATTATCAAAAATGAGTTTCATTATTTTATTCATGGATCATAGAAATTTTATTACTATGCTTTAAAACATTTTTTTTAATTTAAAACTTTTCATTTTGAAAAACGTTCTCAAAAAACATGCTCACCTGCATTGGAACCCCAGCTGATGAAGGTGGGTAATGTGCGGGAGGATGAAGCTTTGAATAGACTGAATATACTGGAGCTTCATTGACCAATTTGTTATATAGTTCCAGAGCTTCCATGACTTTTACATTCAATTCAGACAACTCTGAATGCTTCCTGATATAGAAGGAAAGCATTTTAATATTCTTCAAAGTTAGCAACATAAATTATTTTTAAAATTTCTATTCATATCATAAAAGGTTCTTTACATATAATAATATTCACAAAGAGAAACAGGAGGAGGAATTATTTAATTCTTTGAATAACTAGGCTGATATGACTTCATAATATTAGGGAAAGTCCTTTCCATAGCTCATAAAATGCAATCAATTCACAATTTTGGTGTTAGGAGAATTTTGTTTCACATGTTATAGGTTTCTGTTGAAAACTCAATTACAAAAAACAATAATTTCTCAATTTAGGAGACTTAATTAAAAATCTTAGTAGAAGAAAGTACTCAGGGAAGTCCCAGAGCCTGGTATGAAGTATAATATGAGTGAAAGAAAAACACATTCACAAACAAAATCACACACATTTTCACTTGCTTATTCATGAAAGGATCAACTAAAAATAAAACTTAAAAATTATCCTTGAAAATGCAAATGAAAACAATGTATATATAAACCAGTCTCTACTGCTCTTTGTTTGTTGGTTTCTTTTGAAAAAGTGAGTGAAACCAGATACCTTATTGTATAATAACAAATACAAATAAGAGCATTTTCAAATTTGCCCAAGGAACTACAGAGTAAATCCTTCTGACTTGGTACAATTTTGTCTGTTCCCCTGGGAGTAATAAAGAACTCCCTTTGCAACTGACAAGTTCATAAAAGTTAAGTGGCCACTTTCTCTGGCCTAAAGCACCCAGAAGCCTGTTTATTAAATGTAGCTCTTTTTATATACACACAAAGAGGCTGAAGAGACAAGAGGCAGAGGCAGGCAACCAGATACAAGGCTACCAAATAAATGACCTGGACTGAGTCTGATCAAGACTTGTCACCTTTTCTCTATTAGATTCTGTTCTGTCTGAAACAAACAAATGTGCTGTTTCCTTTCTTGCATGTGTCACTGTATAAAGGTCAAATTATTTTCAGAAATATCAGTTGTAAACTACACAGGAAGCTGTAGAAATTAGTGTCCACGCTAACAAATACGTGACTAAGAATTAGCCATAGGCATTTGGTCCACATAACCCAGTAGACTAATGAAATACCAGGAGAACACAGAAGGGCAGATGAGTCTGTTTGAAATCACCTTCAAAGATTTCAGACATAACTCCAAAGCAATAACAAATTTTTACCGAACTGTGACCAACACTATACTAGGACAAAGAAAATTAAGCAGAAGTTGTCTCACTCTCCTTCAAAGAGACCACAATCTACTGTATCAGGGAGACAAGGCTACAAACACAAAAAACAGCAAATAATGTAAAACAGTATATAATTGAATGCAAAATTATGAAATAGGTGGGGAACAGAAAAGTTGAGAGGAGATTCATTTGGGTGGTGGTAGCATGAAAGGGCTTTATGGAGAAGCTGAGACTTAAGATGGCACCTGAGTAAGGATGGATAGGCCAAGCCAAAAAGGAAGACTAAGTCAGCTCAGTGGGACAGGATAAATTAAGGCAGGCAAAAGGAATGAGAAGGGTACACAAGGCAAGAATGAAAAGGGCAATTTGATCAAGGTGGTAGAAAATGATTTTCGAAGGGCAGGAGGAAATAAGATTAGAGCAGTATGGAACATAGTTAAGTTCAGACTATGGATTGCCCTTCAATAAATCTATCTAAACTTTGAGTCAATTTACATGTTTACCCGATATGATTTCTTAGTGTGATAAATGCTACAAAATTTCATTCTGTACAATGACAGCAAGAAATGAAATTTAAAATTTAATTTTCTGACAGTAAAGTTGTTTTTCTTATTAGAAAAAACAAACTGATGATGATCCATTCAAAAGGAGAAATGATATCTTATTCATCTCTGAATGTTCAACAAGGGTAAATAGTCAACAAAAACTTGTTGAAGAACAGCAAGCATTTTCCAGAACAGGAGCTGCATCTGCAGTCGGTGGCCGTGGGACAGAAAATGCCAGCTGGTCTATTTAGAAACTGAAATTGAAGAGAGAACTGGTTAACAGGTGAGCTCTTACTCTAACTCATATCAGAAATGGTCATTCTGATTTTTAATTGTTCTAGACCTTTTCTTTTGAAGATCTTTTTATCAACAAAAACAAGATTATACCATATCTTCTGCTTTTTTCACTATATAGTATGACATCTTTCCATGTCAATAGATATTTATCATTGACAATGCTTTATGTTGTAGAATGTGTGGATGTATAACTTTTTTAAAACCAATCTCACACTGAAAGACATTTTAGTTACTTCCAATTTTGCTGTTATAAAAAATACTGTGAAGAACACTCTGAGACCTAAATCTTTAGGTACACTTCTATGCATTTAGTATGGGCCTGAAATTGCTAGGTTAAAGAATATGGACTATTTTTAGGCTCCAGAAAGATTTATAATAATTGGACTCCTTGTCATACCTCAGGTAATATTGACCATTCTCCTTTTCAATCTTTCCCAGTTTGATTATTCACTGACCATCAACATCCCTGCACTGAAAGCCAATGTAAGAGATGTATAAGTAGACATTTAATGCTTTCTCCAAAATAAGAACATTAAAATGTGATGAAACCATCACCATCATTTCATTAACTGTGACAGGGATTTATTTTTCATTTCTGTAGAAAATACAAAGAATTTATAAAAAATGCCCCATAGAACCAAGATTCTAATCTTCAATGACGAGGAAAAAATCTTGCTGCTACTACCCTTCTCTGGTAATGGCAGGTAAGAAGCAAAGTAGTTCCTGTTCTTTTTGTGCTGTTTCACACAGTGGGTCAACAAAGAGAATCTAGAAAGGCGTGATGATGCAACACTAAAGCCTTATCTCTTGTCTTCCATTCACCATGGCTTCTCTCTCTGACTTCAGATAAAAAGCTCTGAGGAATAAGAGAACGGGGCAAAACTAAGTTAAAAGCTCAAACCCCTGAGAGTCTATGCTTCAGTGCTGATACTATTTCTAAGGAAGAGTAAGAATAGGTGGGATACTGAAATTAAAAGGACTACAGAAACACAAGGAAGAAAAACGAGAAAAGATGGTTATGTGCGTTGGATTTAGCTTCACAAATACAAGGGAAATTTCATTTGAAAGCTTTACAAATGCTTCTCATCACATAGCAAAAAAATGCTTGCCTAAGATCCCTATTTTCATTTTGTGCTCTATTCAACTTTATTCTTCATTACTCATTATCCCTCAATTCCAGCCCAAGTAAGACAAAGACTGGCACCATGAGAGCAAGAGTCTCCGATTTTATGTACACTATCTTGCCACGAAAAAAAAATTGCTACCAAAATAAAAAGTACCATTTTGCTATTAGTTTGTAAGAGTTCTGGAAACTGAGAAACAATCTCAACAGATTCAACAGTTCCACAAAAACTCCCTAGTTTAAAGTTCGCCAAAAAGAAGTAAACATAAAGAAACTATCCTTGTGATTCCCTGCATGAAGAATCTCACCTATCAATCTCTTCAAGTTTTTCATCTATCATTGGACCCATCTGTTGGCAGATATCTGTAAAGATAAAAATATTTTAAAACCTGGAAACTTAAACCAGTTTAAGTCAATTTCAACAATTTTCAACAATAGAGCACCAATGTGCAACACCATGCATAATACAAAGAGAATTAAGTTTGTTACAGAAAAGATTATAAAAGACCTAATTTTAACGCTATTCAGCACCAATACTAATATCATGTGACCAAAAGCAAAGGTGAAATCAAAACAGAAATCTCATGTTTTCTGGAAGTACTGGGTTTATAGACTGTGAAATCTGGAGTTATCTCAACATCTTAAAAATACCTAGAAAACTACTATTAGCTGAATAAAATGAACTTGAGTCACAGGGTATAAAGTATGTAATTACGTACACATTAGATATGAACATTTTTCACTTAAGCCATTTCAAAATTAAACATTTTGTGTATTTCCAAATGTAAACACTGATACAATGAATAGCACGATATTCTATATTCATTGCCAGACTTTCTTCTATAAAAAGACTTAAGATTTATCCATTTATCACAGAGACTTCCTCCCCAAGGATTATGAAAAGAGGCATAAAAACATTTGTTTCAATTGTCTCAGATTTCTTGGAGAGTAAAAAGACACATCAATATGCATCATATGACTATTATGAAGTTAACAGATCATGGATAATTCTGACCTTTAAAATCATAATAAAAGAGAATTAAAAGAGGAATGAAAATTTCTAACATTTTGACTCAATTAATTTAATATGCTGTTATTTCTAATTCTGTCCTTTTTTGGACTGCAAATCTCTTCAGCCAATTTCATCAGTAGTGGACTTCCTTTTGAACAGGATAGGCAGGTTTATAACAACACCTTTCAAGCAAGACGTTTACTACTTTACTAGTAAGTCTGTTTCCCACCAGAGACTTCTATCTCTAGAAGCAAACACGAGGTAGAAGAAATTTAAGACATTATAAAAAGCTAAAATATTAAATGACAGTAAAGTAATCCCTAATATTCACTAAGTACCTTCTAAGTCCAAGAGGTCTTGGGAGTCTGGTTTTGAATCTGTTGGATCTATACTCTGGAGTACCTGCAGGGCTCTATCCATCTTATCCTACAAAAGTAACAGGACACTTAAAAAACTCAAGAGTTTTAATTTCAATGAATATAAAAATTACCCTTTCCAAGCATTCTCAAGGATAACACATTTTAAAAGTCTTGATAGTTTAATTATTAACAAAAGAAGGACTCTACCTCATCTATATAAACAGGCTCAGGCTCTGATTTCTTAATTTCTTCCTCCTCATCATCAATTACATTCAATTTGTCCAGAGCTGCATGGAAACAAAGTAAACTTTAAGTTCCTCGGCATTTATTTTGGCATTTTAGTCATTAATTTATTCATAGACTGTGATTATCCATAAGGAAAAAAAAAGATACCCTTTAAATAGTCATCACATTTCATATGTTTGTTCATTCATACCACAAATATTTATTTAGTCCTTACTATGTGCCAGGCATTGTTCTAGGCACTGGAAGTACACCAGTGAATAAGATAGACAGGAATCCCTGCCATGATAGAACTTAGTCTAGTGGAACAAGTAAGCAACATTAATGGGAACTGTCCTTATAGGCATTTTCCAGAAAACTAAGTGCTACTACTAGAGTGAATCAATGTACAACAAACTAGAGTATTACCTAGTCAGCGAATTTCAGAGTTAAATCTATGAGCTCCTTCTACACACTTTCCCTGCTATAAAAAAATGTATTTCCTATATAAACAAAATATGGCAACACAAAACAAAAAAACACCTTTCATAAAGAGAAGGCAGAAAATAATTTACAAATATACCTATCCAGAAAACTATTTAAATGTCCACTGGAGTATTGCTATAATATTTTAACAAAGTAAATTGTGATAAAAATAAAATTACAATAAAAATTTATATAAACAAAGGATTTTTAAGTCCCAGCAGTTAGCCACCTATTTTAAATATTTGGCTAACTTTCAAATATGTCCTAAGGAGCAGAACTCAGCATAAGATGAGGATATACTGAAAACCTGGAATATTTTTTTACTGTTAAACCTACAGCTCACTCTCTCCAGCCAATGCTAAAGGCAAATCTCTATCAAGGATCCCCTGAGCGTGGTCTATCAAGTCGTTAAAAACAGTGTCTCCAATTTTCCTACCTACTTAGAGAGTCACACAAGAGGAATAAACAACAAAAATACTGGCAAAGTACTCAGTATTCAAAGGAGTATTCATCTCCCTCAACTTCATTTTAACTGAATGCCTCACTCTACCCACACAAAGATGATGTTACACACAATACATAGAACTTTCAATTTAAGGTTTTTTCTGGAGCTGGTAATGATTAGCACAGGTATGTCCTACAGTGAGTCACTCTAAGTACATTCTAAGGGCAGACTGGCTGACTTTAGAATCCTGGCTCTGTCGCCTAATAGCCACATAACCCCTCGGCCTCAGTTTCCTTATCTGTAAAATGGAGTAACAAAAGCACCTATCTCACAGACTTGTACAGATTAAAGGAAACAGTGCAAAGGACTTGGCACAAAACCTGATAAGTGAGTGCTCAAACACCCCTGAGCTGTTTTATTTCTAAGCATCAACATCATTAATATTATTATTAGCTGTTGTTACACTTGCTCCTCCTACCTCCCTGCCTGCAGAACAAATGGAAGCTTTCTCTGCACGGTTGACAGTAGCAGAGGGGAACTTTCTGTGGCTGCAAAACTGAGTGAAGTTCAGAAGATCTAAACTGGAAACTACTGTCTTGATTACATGACTTTATTATTGTCTCAAGTTCCCCGGCATCACATCAAGGTCAGGAAAAGTCTAAAACTTAAGCGTACTCCAAACCTGTGTAACCACACTCGGTGTCAACCAGCCCCCACTCCCACACCCCCACCTACCCCTACTTCAATACCGTGGGTCAGTGATGAATAAAACCAATAGTCTTTGTACAAACAGACACAAACTGCCTTGAAAACCATAATTAGGTTGATTTAAATGTTTACCTGTTCATCATAGGTTATTTTATGCCTTATATGTAACTATGTAAATTAACACTGAAAGGATTTAAAATACAATGATAAGGAAATGATTCTTGGAATTGACCTGGGATAAGTTAACCCCTTAATTTGGTAAGAAGTAGGTTAAACCATATTGCCTATAAATAAATGACTTAAAACAGGGAATTAACTGCCAGTCTACTTTATATTCAAAACTGAACCATAAAATTCAAGTGTAAAAAATTTTAATAGACTTAACCTTCTCTAAGATTTAACTTACCTGCCTCAGACTCTGTGTTTAAATTAGTTGTTACAAAATTAGATGGGAAGAGTCCTATTCCTCTGTGATTTTCTCCTTTCCACCAGTTGGCATCACTGAAAATACAGTATAAAAACATCATTTGTTCCTCTACATTTTAGTACATTAGTATCAAGAGGAACTAAAATTAAAATTCAACTTGGCCTATTTTGAAAACACTAGTTCACATCCTACTACATTTAAAAGTAGTTCTTCTTAAATTTAATAAAAGATATAGAAAGGCACAAATAAAACAAACATACATATGCCCATACTTAAATTTAGAACCAGTTAACCACTGGTCATATTTGATTCTGGGCTTTAAAAAAAATAAGACATAGATAACACTGAAGTCTCCTTTAGCAACAATCCCTAGTCCCCACCCCACGTCCGTCCTCCCACACTACCACCTTAAAGCTGGCAGGTAGCCCTCCTGCAAGTGTATTTTTTATTCATTCACACATATCTATAGCCAACTCATAGATACAGATGTTAATCTTTACAGACCTTTTTAATTTTATGTTAACATTTTCAGATCTTCTTTATCCCTTTTAACTTAAAGATCCATCACATGAATGTGGTATATTTGATTTATCCATCCCCATACAGATGAACATTTAGGTTATGTCTAGTCTTTCATCAGTAAAAAGATTGGGGTAATGCTCATTCTAGATACTAGGTCACACATGCCATAATTCTCTTGGCTTATTCACAGACACGAACTTGCTGGGCCACGGGATATAAGCATTTTCCACTTAATATTGCCAAATGTTCCCTAAGGTCGTCATGGCGATTCACCATCCTCCTTCCCTCAGCACTAAGTGGGAATGTCATTTTCCCTTACACATGTTAACTGTCCAAGCAACACTTGGTACCAGACAGGAGAGAAATCATATCTCACTGCTGTGTTCACTTGCACTTCCCTAGCATCCACACATCTTTGCTGGCCATTCGGATTGTCTCTTCTGTGAACTGCTCATTCATGTCTTCTGTCCATTTTTCTTTTTCCACTGGGTCATTTGTCTTTTTTCACAGATCTATAGGATTTCTGTACATATTCTGGATAGCAGTCATTTGTCTGAATTATGCAAACACCTTCTCTCAAACTGTCACTTGTCTTTTAACATATGTTTATGGTTTCTTTTATGGCATGGTGTTTTTTGTTCCATGTAATCAAATTCAGTAATCTTTTATGGTTTACACTTAAAAAAAAACTTTATCCTTGAACTCCTAAATCTAATTTCCTAGATGCTTGTTTAAGAGTTTTAGGTTTCCTTTTTTATCCCTCTCTCATGTTTAGGTCTTTAAATCATTTGGAATGAAATTTTATGTACTGTGTTAAACTGAATCAAATTTTATCTGTACTGTATAAAGAGTCATTCATCCCAGCCAAATTTATTGAATAGTACTTTATTTTTTCTACTGATTTATAATATCCTATCTTTCAAACAGCAAGCTGCTATCTGTTCATGAGTCTATTTCTGAATTCCATTCTACTGCAATTGTCTATATGTTTATTTACTACACCTTATTAATATGCCTTGATACTTACTCGGCAGGAAAGTACCCTCTCTCTGTTATTGTAAACTTTCACATTTCTGTTAAAAATAAAATTTTTTCTTTAATGTTTAATTTTTTTTTGAGGAAGATTAGCCATAACTGCTGCCAATCCTCCTCTTTTTGTTGAGGAAGACTGGCCCTGAGCTAACATCATGCCCATCTTCCTCTACTTTATATGTGGGACGCCTACGACAGCATGGTGTGCCAAGCAGTGCCATGTCCGCACCTGGGATCCGAACTGGCAAACCCTGGGCTGCCGAAGCGGAACACGCGCACTTAACCACTGCGTCACCAGGCCAGCCCCCAAAATAAAATGTTTTTAAGTTCTCTCAAAAAAAAGTCCTTTTTGGATTTTAACTGAAAGTGCCCTGAATTTATGCATTAATATGGGGAAAATTAATTAAATCTTTACAATATTAAGGTTTCTTCACCATGAACATTCTCCATTTATATATACATAAATAAATATATATATTTATATTCCTTTATATCTTTCAAATAATTTTATAATTTTCTCCATAAAGTCCAGAACCATATCTTTGTTAGGTTTATTTATTCCTAGATCATTTATAATTTTTGTTACTACTGAGAATGGCCTTTTTTTCCTATTATATTTTCTAAGGATTTGTGATTAAAGCATACCACTGATTCTTGTATGTTGAGCTTGTATCCAACAACTCTGATGAACTCTTACCAGTTTGTCCATTGATTCTCTTGAACTTTCTATACAATCATAGAATCTAGAAATGATAATTTTGTCTATTCCATTGCAAAAATTTGACCTATTAAGCAGGCATTCTTAAAGAAGAAATTTCAGGATGAATTAACTTCCATGATTCTGAAACATCATTTTATTTAAAAAGTACCACAAAGATATGAAAGGACTATATATCACCCAAATTCTTAAAACCAGAAAATAATTGATGTATTGACAGTTCTAAGATATCATATCTGTTGATGTCTATATAGGATAAGAAATTCTTTCTCTTATACAAATGCTTAAACTGAACTTTCCATTTTAAAAAGGAAAGCTGAACTTAGAGAAATTTTTATACAAAACCAGAGAACTGAAACCTGTGAAATGGATGCATGGATTTTATTTGAATCTATCAACAACTTTTTTTTTTCCTGAGGAAGATTCACCCTGAACTAACATCTATGCCAATCTTCCTCTATTTTCTACGTGGGTCGCCACCACAGCATGGCAGCTGACAAGTGGTGTAGGTCTGCACCCAGAAACTGAACCTGGGCCACTGAAGTGGAGCACACTGAACTTAACCACTAGGCCACAGGGCCAGCCCCAACCTATCAACCATCTTATGTGCAGCCTTCCTTAGTGGTTCTACCAGTGTAGGATAATTTCCTTCCTGCAAACTCTTTGATGAAGCATAAAAATATGCAGAACAACCAAATGCAATGACAAAACCTGCTGACTCCTTCCCAGTGCTAATCCAGGTCTATATTCTCTCCACTGACAACCTGCTGATTCTATGGGAATGTTAACGGCAGAAAATATTGTTCAATTTTAAATTCCTAAGTTAAGGTAATTTGGCACTGTAATTTTACATAAACTGATAATTTGAAAAAAATTTAGATGGAGTATTTATATTTAGAGCTTTTTATATTAAGGAAGAGAATAAATCACAGCTGAGTGAAAAATGATGTAAGTGTAAGAGACATAAACTTTATCTTCAACGAACTGATTATTCAGCTAACATTTATGAAAGCCTACCAAGGAGGGGATAGTGACACGAGGCTGAGGACTTCAAGTTATCAAGAATTTTAAAATCTAGTGCAGTGTTTTTCAACCCTCCCCTACCAACTAAGAACATGGTACCCTGTTCTACCTTCTAGTATTCATTTTCTCCTTCCCCCTTCCTCCTAACCAGGCAAGTGCTGACCCTCTTTGGAATCCACTGGTCTAGCAGGAGAGAGATACATTAAGAAGTAATTACAACACAATATGAGACTGCAATCATTTGTGTTCAGGGAGTAATAGCAGCACAAAGAAGGAACTCCTAACTCTATTGGGAACTAAAGGCTGAGAAGGGTTCAAAGGCTTCCCAGAGGATGTAAAATCTGACATGGGTTTTGAAGGGTAAGTAGGCAGTCACCAGGAGGAAAAGGAAATTATGGCTGTGGAAATAAAAATGGCATTTGCCCTGCTGCCATTATGGACAAGCAAGAAAATAAAAGTACAAAGAAACAAAACACTTTGCACATGAGATAAACAAAGAACAAAGTTATCCTGTCTCATTTTGGATCTCAAAATAAATGAAAACCTAAGCCTCTCCTTCAAGCTACTGACTTCCTAACTAAAACAACTTATTTGCTGACTTTTGCAATGACAATGGCTGAAGATAAGAGATGCCCTTTATGGATATGATAATCATGAGAGAAAAGTGTTACTTCTACCACAAAGATACAAATAGTAAACGTGGAAACCTTAGTAATTTTGTGGGGGTCTTTTCCTTAAAATAACTGTTTTATTTCTTAATTTGGGGAGCCAATCCTTCTAAAGCCTGGACTCCTTTGCAAACCTTCTTTGCAAGTAAAGTTCCTTTTCTTTTCTAAATGTGTTTGCCTCTTTTGACAGGGCTTTCCAGGCAGACAGAACCAAATGTACAATGCCACAGAGGTCTAATCACAACATGACATTTTTGGCACTGCAGGAATTCCAGCTGATTATCTGAAATAGTACATACAGAACAAATAAGGAGTGGTGAGATAAAGCTGAAAATGTAGAAAGTGAGAAGCTTTTTTGGTATACTATTAATAAAAAATGTGTATCTTTTCTATCAGCTCACTGTTTCTTAAATTGAAGTCCAAGAACAATATATTTTCAAGGCACTTCAAGTTCTATATAAGCAATTTTTAATTTTGTCCTTTCATTTCCACAGCAATATAGACACAATGAATATAGTCATATTCTGGATCATCTAGATGATGCCCTTTCAACGTAAGACTGCCATTTAACTTTAGTACCCAAATTTGCATTTCTGTTTAACATCTTGCCAGTGATAACCAATCACCCAGAATGACATCTAACCTATACATGTTGATGAGCATGACTATGGCAATTGTAAGACTGGGGTGTCCTATCATCAAAATGACAGCAATCAACCTACAGATTGCATCATATTCATGTTGAATTCTCTTAACAGTTACAAATAAAAATGTTCTCTTTTGCAGTGATAAGTCTCAACTGAAAATAGTTTCATATGAGTGTAAGTTATTTAATGAATTTGTGCTTTAATTAGAGATCAGTGAAAAAGACATGTGCAGCACAATAACAAAACCCTCTACTCGCTGCAAGCCTGCAGAATGTAATAGGTATAGAATGCCACATGAACACTAAGTGACATCAAGGGACACAGTATGCACGAGGGATCCACAACAGTTACAAAAGGGAAAGTCAGAAGAGAAATGAGTTATCATAGCATAGGGTAGTACAGACCTGCTGAAGATAAGTGAAGTTCCTGTGCCATTGATCAGTACTCTATTTACCTTGTGAGCAGCAACGTATTTTAGAAAATTTTCTTATTACATAAAAGCAACGCTCAAAATTTGAATCTTAGAGAAAAAACTACTCATTTTGTAGTTTTGTTTCTATTTTATAAATGTGTATAATTTTATAGTTGTATAAGAGTATCAGAAGTGCAAACCTAGGTGCTTTTGTAAATATTCTAACCGAAACTACACCCAGAAGCCTGACATTTCAGACTGGCAATGTTCAGAGCCCAGACTACCTCTTCACCTTAACATCTATTTATTCTCCTTCAGGAATCACGTGCTCCGCTCAAAATGATTAAACAAAAACCAAAATAACACAAACTTTTAAAGAAAAAACATTATTTTTCTAAGTGAACACAGTATTATCTTGACTGCCTAACAGATCTTCCTTTTCCTATTCTCAATTTCTTGCAAAAGTTTTCCTGTCCTGTCAAAATCAATCAAAGTTCACCTGAAATGGACCCCCTGAATAAGCCTTCTTTCCCAGATCCTTGCACCAGGTGCAATTCGCTCTCTTCTGGACCTCAACATTACCTCTTTTATGGAATTCACAATCTGCATTCCATACAATTACCTGCATAGTAATTTTAGCTCCTTTACTTTATTCTAGGTTTTATGAAGAGAGAACTGTCTTCATTTTTTATTAGAAACAGAAGTAGTACATAACATTTTCTCAGTAAAATTTACCACAGCAAAGTGAAACCATTTTCTGTATCTACCCATTAAAAATTATGCTAGACTAATGTATCCTTACTAAGTTAACAGTCATGCATCACTTAATGATGGGGATACGTTCTGAGAAATGGTCATTAGGCAGTTTCATTGGACGAACATCATAGAGTACACTTACACAAACCTAGATGGTATAGCCTACTACATACCACACCTAGGCCGTATGGTACTAATCTTATAGGACCACGGTCATATATGCATTCTGTCGTTGACTGAAATGTCATTATGTGTGCATGATCGTATCTATAATAGATACCAAATACATTTGCAATCTCTGTTCATAGCAACAAGCTGTCAGGTCTCACTCTTGTGAAATTTTATCAACTTTTTTAAAAAGCAAAGTAAAGAACAGAATTAAGCCCAATATAAATAGATCTATTCTTCATTACAAATTTAAATGATAGAGAAATTGTTAGGGAGAGTACAGTAGCAGATTAAGAATTGGGGAGGACCTGAGCATAGCTTTTGGTTGCTTTGATCAAAGGTAACATAGCTATATTTCTTCCTAAAGTTTTTTTGCCAGTAATTTTGGTATACACAACTCCCAACATAACTTCATTCAGATGGCTGAATATTTATGTTTCCCGATTGTGATAATCAACATTAATTAATACATCTTTTATTCAAGATATAAAGAATACTTTACTACCAAATTTAACAAAAGAATAAGCAACTCACATCATCTAGTCTAACTTACTTTTATTTTAGAAAACACAATTAAGATATGAAAAGGTTCTATGATGATTTAAATACACCAAAGTCAAAGAGCTGATATCCAGGATTCTAAATTAAGGGAATTATACTTCAAAATATTCCAGAAATAAAGATTTAAAACATACCTGTCATCCAAAACAATAATAATTTCACCATGTTTAAAGGTGAGTTCATTGTCCTCAACAGCTTCAAAATCATATAATGCTCTCACTTTCCTTGCAACTTTATTATTTAACTGAATATCTGCAGATGGATATAAGGATTTTGTTTCTGTGTGCTGCTGCTTTTGCTCTTGCAACGATAATTCAATAGCTGGTTTGAAAAATAAAATGTAAAAAACAAGATAGCTAGAATTTATTTTTTTTAAGTTTAAAAAATATTAGATAACATAGTATTTAATAAGAATAAATCAGGTGAATATTCTCTGCGTCCAGTTAAATGCTAAACAGTTAACTTTCTTGGTGAGGGGAGGGGGCAGGGCAGAAAATGATGACATTTTTTAAAATAAAGTTTTTGCTCATTCCTTATTATCACAGTCTCTCATATACAGCAGCTATTATTTTTATAGCAAACAGATTGTGACATTATAATATGGGTAGCTTTCCATATAGGACAAGCCGTGAACATATTTCTGTGCTTGACTCATAACTCTGGCATTAAAGAAAAGGTGAAATGTAATCTCTCCAAAGGTAGGATATTAAATACGTATTATTGACAGGGATTATGAATTAATCTATTATGTCAATTGTTTTCCCTTCTTTACAGACCCTAGCAATTTTTAGATTTGAGGTAAAATACTAAAAGTATATCCAGTTTCATTATAATTTTTATTTGAACAAATTGTTCTGGCAAGAATGTTTTAAGCAACACTAAATTACATGTGCTTGATCATTTACCTTTCGCTATGTCTTCATCTTCTTTGTTTTTGTTCGATGATGTACCATTCTTGGCAGTAGCTGTGACAGTCTGTAAATGTATGAGTAAAATGAACACAACTATCCTTTCAAAGAAAATACAAGCTCTATAATAACCCACACATGTAAACTAAAAAAAAATGATATAACTAATGAGTTTCATTTAAAAGTGAAGTTCTTTATGATAATTTTAAGTAGCTGTTTTCAAATACTAAAATAAAACATCAGAATTTTCAAGAAAACATTATAAAATCACAAAGGGCATGACCTGGCATCCATTTTGCATAAATCTTAGTATCTAAAACAGAACTTGGCATACAGAAATACTTAAATATGAATCTCTCCTGATGGCATTTCCTGATCTCAATTGTCCAAGGCCCTCATTCAGTGAGAGGCGCTATACTGCTGCAAGCATAGAGCTGCTCAAGAAGCGGCAACAAGAAGCCCTGATAACTACTGAAGAGAAGAGGAAGGAGGACAGAGCCAACAGGTCCAGTTTTAGGAATAAATGTTAAGCCCTCTTTACTACTCATTGTGTTGGAAGAGTAGTGGCTCTTAAGGCAGAACACAGGACTAAGGAAGGTCATGCTTAAATTCAAAGGCATGGAAAACAGATGTCCAGGATTCTGAACAACCAACCAGTTCTTTAACACAGATTTTTGAGAATGATATGTATAAAAGACAGAGGAGGAAAATGTTTGCTTTTTGTTACTTATAAGACTTTTATCCTAAAATTCTACCTTGAACCCTTGGGTCTAGTCAGCTGTAAAGATTCTTTTTGTCTCTTTCATTTCCAGTCTAAAATAAAAAAACAGATAGTACTCCCCTTAGTCTCTTTCCCTAGCCTACATCCTAATATTAATTGAGGGCAAAAGAGGCACTGAGAGCAAAACCCAAGATACAGTGTTTTTCTCCCACAGACCTAAATAAACAGCCCACTAGGTGACTCATTATCCGTCTCAACCCCGTCCTACTAAAGCTACCCCCTATCTCCCCAAATAAATGTCTGATCTTACAGTTTCACTCATCTTACATGTAAACCATTCACTCCAGGCATATTCACCCTTCAACAAACAGGTCTTGAGCTTTCTCAATTCCATGGATTTGTTCATGTCATTCCTCCCCAGATACGACCTCTTTGCTTCTCTTAGCTATTGAAATATATTCCAGTGAAAAATTCTACCTCTTCACCTTCTTCACCATCCCAGTCTGTAGTTAGCTCTCTCTCCTGCTATCTAGTCTTTGTACCCCTAATCTATATTTGTCACATATAATTTAGTTATTTTTCACATGTACAGAGCCACCCTCCAAATTTAAATTTCTTGAACAGAAGGGCTCTCTCAAACATCTATGCCTTTTGCATGACTCTCGACTTACAGTAGCATTAAACAGATTACTTAGGACTGACTCACTTCTCAAAGTTCTGATATGTAAAAGAAATCCAGGCAACATTTAGAATGTCTACTAAATATAAGGCGTTATGCTAGATAGGCACTTGGAGAGTGGAGGTGGGTAATGATGATTAAGACAGACCTTGCCCAGCTTTTACGTAAGAGACATACCTTCAAAACAGCATAAGGTCAACCATGGGTCTGAATCAATCTCTTACCTGAGCACCTGCTGGAGGAAAGGTAATTCCTTCTTCCTTCATAGACTTAATAGTTGCAGATATTAGACTAAACTGAGGGTCCTTCTGAAATTCTTCTGACCACTCCACCATTAAAGATTTCAGTTTTTCACAGACTTTAGGATGAGCCTTTTAAAGAAAAGGCAAAGGAAAAAAAAAAAACCTGTGGTTAAAGTAAGTAGTTGAATTATTTAACAAAGAGAATTACCATCAAAATTCTCTTTAACTACATGAACACCAACAAAAGTGCAGCAATCTCTAGCCTAGATGAGTACTTGATAAATGCTTATTTACATTTTAAGATATAGCTGTTTCTTGCAAAATTATCCTTTTTGAACATCAATTTCTAAGTCTTACTATGACAACAAATCTTTTATATTCAGAGGTTATTTCTTCTCTGTTTTCTTAATAAACTCTTTATTAGATTAAGCTTTTTACATCAACTAAACTAAAATTCTGGGATTTTTGCCACAAAGAGCCTGAGAATGGTGCTTCAGAGTTTCTATCCCAAAGAAATCAATAACAACAGCCGTGTAGTGAAGACCCTCTCCACCCTGCTCTAAAGTAAAGGCCCCCTTTGCTCACCATCTCTAATGGGAATCAGTACAGAATGGTGGTTAGTTTGGACTCTGAAGTCTCAGAAACCTGGATCTGAACCTCAGCAATGCCACTTAATAGCTGCAAGACCTTGGATAAGTTACTGAACTTCTCTCAAACCCAAGGTTTCTGCATCTATAAAACAGGAATGACAAGAGATTCTAACTTCTAGGGATTAGTACAGCATTAAACCAGATGGTATATGTAAAATGCTTAAAGCAGTGACTGCTTATTCTCCCTCAACAAAGATTAGCTATTTTCACTAGTATATGTACTTTGGGGAGGAAAATAGTTTTTGGTGCTACAAATGAAAACATCAAATTTTAGAACACGAAGTTTATTTCAAATTTATCTTAAAATGATTTCACTTACAATACTTTATTAATGCTATATATATAGTTAAAATGACATACAGTATAGGTATTTTTTAATGACTTAAATTTCTTCTCTTTTTAAAATTTACCTTATTTTTTATCACAGCACGTACTTCTGTTGCAAAATCTCGGGAACACACTTCTAAATGAAATATCTTTCCACAGTTTGCCACACAAGCCCCAAGAAGCTATTAATTAAAATAAAAATCAATATACAAATGTTGAGATATTATCTTACTTAACTTACTGAAATAAATACACATTTAAAATTTGGGTCAAATAATAACATGACTTTTACTTACAGTTAATGCCTGCAGAGCAACATGAGGAACCTTATGATTTACCCTTTTCATTATGGCTTTTAGGCAATCTTTTGCTCTAAGAAAAAAATGAAGAAGGTTAAGTATTTATTCAGAATTTCAATTCAAACTTCTGAACTTCTAAAGTATAATCAGTTCAGCTTAATTGCTGCATTCTCTCCCAAAAGCACCATATGCTATATTCACTTTTTTCATTGATATTATATTTATCCATTCATTATTGAAAGGCTTTTTCAGTATGTTACCTATTTTACTGATCTATTTCATTACTAAAAGGCTCCTATACATGTCTAAATCAGAGGGGAATTCCTGAAATAATTAGTCTATTCTTTGTTAACACATGTCTCTATTGTGTCAAGGCTTTAATTATGTATTTTAATGTATCTCAGGTTTTCAGCTGAACTCTTTTCCATTTGTTCCTTCAGAATAAGGTTAATCCCATAAATCTGGCCACCAGGATCTCTTTACTTTTATCCCCAAAAGTAATTAGTAAAATCCCATTTTCCTTTCAAAGTTTCCATTTTCCTTTCCTTTACATCAGGAAAAGACACCAGTTATTCAGCTCCCAGACATTCAGTGGGCATGACTGGGCATCTTACCCATTAGGAGTGCTTCCAACTTTGTCACATATGTCCATAATAAGACTCCAATCTTCTGTAGTGTTGTACTCATTTGTGGCTTTTTCTATAAGATATTAGCATACACAAAAATTAGGACATGTCTTACCTAACACTAAAATACCCAGAAAGGCATAACAGATAAGAAGCCCTACCTTTTCTTTTGCCAAAACTACGAAAAAACTTTAGAAGATACTTTTACTAACTGCAATTTTTTTTATTAAGATTATGATAGTTAACAACCTTGTGAAATTACACTTGTACATCACTATTAGTCATGTTATAGGTATACCACTTCACCCCTAGTGTCCTCCTCGCACCCTCCCTTTCCCCTGGCAACCACCGATCAGTTCTCTTTGTCCATACGTTAACTACCACCCATGAGTGGAGTCATACAGAGTTCGTCTTTCTCTGTCTGGCTTATTTCACTCAACATAATACCCTCAAGGTCTATCCATGTTGTTGTGAATGGGACGATACTAATTGCAATTTTAAATTGTATAATTAAATAAATTAAATGGTCTAAGGTACACCAATAAAATGTCTTCTAAATAGTTAAATAACACTAAATAAATTACAAATTATCAATAATCCTATCAAATTCTAATTTGGAAGAAATCCTCAGAAATGTGTCATCATATAAGGAAATATAGATTGAACTGTTCACTGAAGCACTGTTTTTAAAACCAAAAAGGAAAATGGATTAATAAAATATAATACATTCATACAATGGAACGTGCAAATGAGTTATACAGAACTGAATGTACAAAAATGTGTAAATCTCACAATATGATTTGTTTTGGCTGATGCTGAGTTAAAAAAGGTAACAGTAGAATATATTATATTCACACGAACTTTTTAAACAGCTTGAGACATAATTCACATCTCAATACAATTCACCCATTTAAAGCATACAACTTAACGTTTTTAATATATTCACAGAATTGTGTACTATCACCACTATCTAATTTCAGAACATTTTCATCACCCTAAAAAGAAATTCACACTCAGTGGCAGTCACAGCCCATCCTCCCCACTCTAGATAACCATTAAGCTACCTTCTGTCTCTATAGGTCCTTATTCTGGACTCTTCATATAAAATCATACAATACATGGTCTTTTGTGACCAGCTCCTTTTATTTAGTATAATATTTTCAAGGTTCATCCATGTTGAAGCATGTATCAGTACTTCATTTCTTTTTATTGCTAAAAAGTATTTTATTGTATAGATATACCTCATTTTACTTATCCATTTGCCAGCTGATGAACATTTGCATGTGTTTTTTTTTTTAACTTTTTGGCTAATATGAATAATGCGATGCTGCTGGGAATATTAGTGTATAAGTCTTTGTGTGGATGTATGTTTTCATATCTCTTTGGTATATACCTACGAGAATTGTTCAGTTGTATGGTAACTCTATGTTTAATTTTTTTAGGAACTAGTAAACAGTTTTCCAAAGCAGCTGTACCATTTTACATCCTCACCAGCAATCTATCAATGTTTCACATGGAGTTTTAAAACACTCAAAAAACCACTATATTCTTTACAGAGATACATACATAGGTAGTAAAAGTATTAGCATACGCACAAGAATAATAAACATCAAAGAGGAAGTGGATAGGGGATCAAAACAGGGTACACAAGGGCTTATCTCTAAAGTTGTGTTTGAGTTATACACTGAGTATCCAGAGATTCTTTATTTTATTCTCAGCATGTTTTTCTGGTCTGAGATATTTCATGATCAAAATAAAAAGTAAAAAGTAAATTTTTAAAAAGCATTATCAGAATATAATGACAATTATGTTGCATTTTTTTACTCTATTAACTTTTACAAAATTTCAATTCAAGAGATACAAGGGTTTTTTCTGCTAATATAGATGGGTGGGTCTAAAAACATTACCACATTAGAAACATTTTCTTTATGTCTTGTCTCCTTTTAATAAATATATCCTCTAATTTCAAATATAGCCAAATCTGGGTACTAGATACATATAGGCTTATCACAGGGATAATAAGCAGAAAAGATGGTAAGAATCTAGAGTACTTACTTTTTAAAAGGCAAGGAATAATAAAGAAGCCAAAAAATAAACAGGCTTAGCAAACAGTTACACTTTGCAAGCAGGAAAGAGAAATACAGAATCCAGTTAGCCTCAGTTAAATGCTGGAACTCACTTTTTAAAACCATGCAAATCGCCTAACACTATTTATAGATAGAAAGCAATTATTTTGACATATGTGATGAAATGACAAGCAAGAGAATTTAGAAAAGTAATATATTTTTGCCTACCATAAGTTCTAGACTTAAGCACCAAGCTATGTAGGTGGAAACATATCTACTCAGGTCCAGCTTTTTCCCTTGTACAAAGATGACTAACTCTTCCACGTGGAAAGTCAGACCAGGCTGTAGATTTTAGAAGTTTAAAATGCTTACTCTGTCTTAATTACTTACATAATAAATTCAGTGAATTCAAAAGTATGGACACGAAAAAAACTCCCAATTCTACCAACCTCTTTTAAACCTATGATGCATATCTTTCCAGACTTTTTTCTATATATGTATATGGAAAAACAATAAAAATATATGTACAACTAAATAAAATAGGATCATAGGTTTGAGGTGTCCAAAGAGGGCATCCCCAAACTGATAACCCCTTCCCTGTGAAAGTTATAAGCAAGTTGAGAAATAACACAAAGAATGAAATACCACCCTCATTACTAATAGAGTAGGTACTGGACAAATGCGCTTGCTAATAGTGAACCCCAGAGGTGGGCAGGCCTTAGCACTACACAGGGGCAGACCTCTCCCTACAGGGGGAGGCCCTGCACCATATACTCCATTGAGAAGGAGATGGGAACGGCTCAATGGCTGTGGATAGACTAGCCGGTTCCTACATGGAAAAGGGCACCAGTAGGGCCAATTACTCTCAAACTTACCAATCAGATAAGTCATTACATCAAGGATGAAGTGATTAAAGGAGCAGGGGCAGACTCAGGGTGACACTAACACAACTCCCTTCTCAGGAACGAAACTTCAGAAAAAGTATTTCCCACTAATACTGTGATCATACTAAATATAACATTTCCTAATCTGCCTTTCTACTTATCATAAACATCTCTCCATGTCCATAAATATACATCTATATCAATATTTTTAATAGCTGTAAGATGTACCATTACATACAGCATGGCCAGAAAGTGTCTATACAAGCTGGCGAGAAGTTATCAGCAAACTGTGGTTCTAAATCCAGCAAGTACTCACTCTGTCTTCTTTGTTATACTCACTGGTATCATTCATATTGATGCTCCACATAGAATAAACATAAAATAATTAAAAGAGATCAGGACTTCATGCATAGGCCCTTCTGTAGACGTTTCGTAGCATACTTTATCTTGTCTACCATCTGTCTCTGCCACCACCCCTCTCCCTCCCCTCAACCCCTAGAATGAACGTAAGTTCCATTATGGCAGGAATTTTTTCTTTTGTTTTGTTCGCTATTATTATTATTTCTAATGCATGGAATAGCAGCTGGGGCACACAGTAGATACTGAGTAAATATTTGTTCACTGAATGAATGATGATGATTGCTCCTCCATATCCTATTATCCTGGTAAAAGAGTTTCAATGTGGGAAACAACAGCAGACGTTCTGAGTTATACGAACTAAAATGCTTTTATGATGCCCAATATGGTGGCCCCAGTGAAATGTGTGCAAAGTTCTAGACCAGCAAGAGCTTTACAGCTGAGCAGACAAACAGCCAAGGGACTGCATAGGATCAAACTTCAATAGCAACACCATGTGGCAACAAAAGCAACAATACTAGCGGGCTTATGAGGTTTCAGTTCTCTGCTTGTCTACTAAAGAGGAATGACAGTATCTTTGTGAGTGTCAACCAAGAAAACAGGGTAAGTGGGGAAGGGAATCCCTCAAGAGGGAGGCAAAGGACTTCTTGTACTGTGATACATAGGTGACTAAGTCTTGGATCTGAAGAGCATATTACACATATTACATATGACTTGCCAGCTTCATGGTCATCTTTTCTCTTTGGTTATGATGGGGTTTCCTTTTAGCTGTACAGATCTATCATTCTTTTTATAGTATCATCTGGCACAGTGTTTAGAACTACCTGAAGATGAAATATTCACCCATATTCTCTTTTGCATATACAGTTCTACGTTGCTTAACGACGGGGATATGTTCTGAGATGATTTCATCATTGTGCAAACAACACAGAGCGTACTTACACAAACCTAGATGGTATAGCCTTCTACACACCTAGGCTATATGGTACTAATCTTATGGGACCACCATCGTATATAGAGACTGTTGTTGACTGAAACATCCTTAGGCAGCTCACAAGTGCATATTATTTCTGTTTTATAGGCAAATCTGTAGTTTCTCTGGAATTTCACCTGGAAAATAGTGTGTGGCAAGGACAGAAAAATATTTTTACAAATTATTTGTCAGTACTTCCAACATCTTAGAATCTATCCTTTGATCTGAGAAGCCAGCATCATCAGTTACCAAATTTTGTCGGTACACATTATATGAGTACAAATACACACACACAGAGTTGAGTCTGATTTCGGACCATCTAATAACCTACCTATTTCTGCTAGAACTCAACTTTTAATGATTATTTTTTCAATTTTGGCCATGTGATACACAATTAAATGTGAAGCCTACTCAATATCCCCAAAAACCCTTCCAAAATTTCAAAAATATCTAAAGAGATTATTTTTTACTTGCTTTTTTATAGAAAATGGAAGAAATCCTGATTTGAATACTCTATCCAGCATAGTTTACTCTCTACAAATAGGACTCACAATGCTTCTTTTTAAAAAGTATAAAATCTGAAGACTTTATAATGGCCTGCCAAAAAGGATTTCATTTTTCAAGTGAACTAAATAACAGTTAAATTATGTACTTAGGAGTATTTTAAACTCCTGGAAAATTTTAAATATTATAATTAAGGAACCATTCTTTTACAGCATGTCACTTTGCCCAGTGTTGGGGCCGTATCTCACATTATCCTGTGTCAAATGCCTAGAGGGGAAGAAAGTGAAAAGAGCCCTCCTGGGGCCTAAATGCTAAATTTCCAGGGTTTGGTGGGTGTAAGTCATAACATTTCATCACCAGGTTTTGATTTGTATATAGAGAGCCTCGAATACAGTGAAATATTTCAGAAAGATTCTAGCGATATCATAAAGAATCATTCCATCAATACCTCTAAGAAACACAAAGAAAGGCACCCCTCTACACAGTCCATTATGTTCACCAGACAACTTTCAAAGGAATTCAAGTCTACTCATAAAACTTTTAATAAAACACACTCTATCAGTAATAAAATTTAACTATATAAAACAAGAATGCCCACAAGAGATCTGTAAAGTTCCTCCTACTATGTTTGGAAATAAAAATTCATGACTGGTCTGCTTCCAACCACGACAGAGTAGCTGCTATTTGCAGATTTGCTATTCTACCAAAAACAAGTATAAAACAGGCCAAAATATATGAGGCAACTGAATTCAGAAAATGAAACACAGGCAGGGCAGGTCTGAGATCTGTGAGGGAAGGGAAATAGGAAGTGAGCCTCATGACAGCCCCAGCTTTCTGCCTAGGAAGTCTTTCCTGTCCCAACACAAGGACAATTAGCCCAAGCAGAGCGGCTAGGAGACAGAGACCAGATTTCTGAGCACAGGGATTTACCATGGGTCCTTGGTCAAGGGCTAGGCTACATACTCACACTCACGCACACACATACACACACACACTCTCTTAGGGTTAGGCTCTACGAGTTCTAGCAGAGCTCAGATACTAAGAGGCTGCTAGGAGTCTTCGGAGTTCCTGCCTGTTACTGACTGAATGTTTGTGTCCCCACAAAATTTATATGTTGAAGCCCTAACCCCCAGTGTTGCTGTATTTTGAGTCTGGGCCTCTAAAGAAGTTTTTAAGGCTAAGTGAGGTATAAGGATGGAGCCCTCATCCAACAAGATTAGTGTCCTTATAAGAAGAGACAACAGAGAGCTCATTGTCTCTCCACACACACACAGAGGTCATGTGAGTACACTGTGAAAAGGCAGCTATCTACAACCCAAGGGGAGAGCCCTCACCAGACACCAATCCTGCTGGGACCTTGATCTTGGACTTCCAGCCTCCAGAACTGTGAGAATATAAATCTGTTGTTTAATCCATCTAGTCTATAGTATTTTGTTATGGCAGCCCAAGCAAACTAATACTCCACCCAACTAGAGTAGAGAGAACATCTCAGGCATTCAGTTGAAGCCCCAAAAAGGCCACACCTTAGGAGTAAAGGCTCCTTAGAATTTAGTTCAATATCGAAATAGGCCTGTCTCACAAAGAAAATCAAGCCTGACAAAAACCCAAAAGATCTTTCAATAACATAACTACCTGACAGAACAAAACCCAACATTAAAGGAAGACAACATAATTCAGCCCTCTTACAAAGAATAATCACAATGACCAGCATAATATTAAAAATTACCAGACAAGCAAAAAAGTGTTCCACAATCAAGATAAAAGTAATGAATAAAAACAGATAACAGCATAACCCAAATGTCAGAATTAGCAAAGAAAGTACTTTAAAGCAGGTATTACGTATTTTTTCAAGGACTTAAAGCAAAAGACGGTCATAAGTGAGTAGATTGTGAGTGCTCAGCGGAGAAATGGAAGCTACAAAAACGGAATTTTTAGAACTGAAAAGTATAACACCTCAACTAAAAAAATTCACTACATGGGCTTAAAAGCAGATTGAAGACTGCAGAAACAGAGTTAACGAATGTGAAGACAAGTCAATAGAAGTTACCAAACTTGAAGAACAGAGCAAAAAGATTTAAAAAAACTGAACAGTCTTAGTATATTAGTTTTTTAAACTTGCTATGTAACAAATTACTGCAAATTAGTGGTTTAAAACACCACCCATTATTAGCTCATAGTTCAGTAGTTCAAAATCTAGGCAGGCTTGGCTGGGTTCTATGCACAGGATATTACAAGGCTTATGGTTGGGGAATTGGTGTTATTTAACTAAAACATGATAACTAAATTCATGCACTTGGAACGACGTAAAGTGAGAAGTGACTACACATGAAAGCCGAGTTTAAATCTTTCTTCAAATGTGCATGAAACTTTCAAACACTAGAAATAATCTAGGACAATATACACAGTATATTCTCTGAATACAATGTATTTTTATTAAACCAAATGTAATATCCAGCCATGAGGAAATTAACAACCAGGATATATAAATAATTAAGACTATAATAGGACATAATACCAAAAGTTACTATAATTAGGATACTACATATCAATATCTTGGGACATGACAAAAGCAATGCTTAGATCTTAGAGGAAAAATTGCTTTTATGTATTAAAAAAACAATTATTTTTATACCTTAAAATTATAGTAGAAGAACAGGGAAAAACTGGCAAAAAGAAATTTCAGTAGCAGAAATAAACTAGAAAATGAAAAGCAAATAAATAAATAGAATTCATTCTGGTATCAAATAGGAAACCGTAGCTGACAGATTCTACTGAAGATATAAAAATGTTCTTTCTTTGGACCAATTCATTATAAACTAGCTATCTGAAAATGTAGGAGAGCCAATTTTTTTCTAGTTTATAAGTAAATCATACATGTTTATAGTATTAAAATAATTACGTATACTTGTTGTTAAGTTTCTAGATGACACAATTCTTGTGTGGTCATTAAATTTCGATTAAAATATTTAAATGCCCAATACCTCAGCCTAATAGAATCCTCCTCCCCATTTAATGTTTTGATATGTTTGGGTAAATTTTTATTAATGCAAATCTTCAGTATACTCTGGGGAAAGCAGTAATATAAATTCTACTTTAAAATACACTCTTCATTATCTCCTAAAATGAAAACCTACTTATAGCTCTGAGAAATGACAGGTAATAATTAAAAACAACAATAACAAGTGATAGCTTCAAAGCGTTTTACACACGCTAAACTTACACTTCAATCCAATGAAGTAAAGATTCTCCATTTTATAAATGAGGAAACTGAGACACAGAAAAGTAATGAGCACAAGGTCATACAGCTAGTAAGTAGTAAAACAGGATTTCAATCTGGGCAGTCCAGCTCACGGTATACTCTCCAAGTTTAAATACTATATTAAACTGCTTCTTGAGTGCAATTTTTGCTCAAAACTGCTGAATTTATTCGTCCCAACAAGTTAGTTTTCAGTTTTCCTATGTATGAACATTTTAAACATACTGAATAAGACAGATGCAAGTTCAAGTCTTGTTTATCAGAAAAGGATCAGGCAGAATGCCATGAGTAACTCCATCTACTACATCATCTAATAATACAATATATTAAGACTTTCTTGCTCTGGTGGAATATAGAAGAGGACTGCCACTCTTTTTCCATTTCACACATCACCAACATTTTTGGGGAACTAGGAAGAGTTAGGAGAGTTGGGCAGATAGGAAGGAGGAGAGGAAAAAACCACACCAAAATCATCTTTTACTGTCTCTTAATATTGTAAACCATCTATTAAAAAGGCAAAAGGTCTTGGGCCAGCCTTTAGATTCCTGCAAGTTCACTTTCTTCTTAGCTGATACTTTCAAGATGCCCTCTGTAACTCTGTTATGTGAGAGCCATGCTCCCTCCCAACTCCACAAACGGGCACGCTCATTTCCATAAACAGCCTTACAAGACGGAAACAGGGCAGAAGCACAAATGTAGGAAGTATAATTTCTATTGTAACAGACCTATCAGGAAGCTTCATATGCAAGACACTTACTGATAGCTGGGGAAAGGGAAAAATGAGTCTCCAAAATAACCACTAACATGCCAAAACGTCACTGATGGAGAATCAAAAGCAGTTAGGCTGGCGGGGTGATAATATGACCTCTGCAGGCTGAGGAAATCATTATGCACACTCTATGCACATGTGGAGTACACCTATCACCCATTAACAATGGACAGCGGCCTTCTCTACACTCAGCTCTGAAACTTACTAGCTTAAGGTCTCTAGGTAGTTCACCTCAGCTGACTCAAATCTGAATGCGTTCTCATTTGTAAAATGGAGATCAAAATGCCTGCCATGTTTAAAAGAGAAGTTGTGAAAATTAAGTGAGAAGAAAAATGGATGAAAGACCTAAATAGATACTTCCAAAAAGAGGATATTCATTTAACAAATAAATATACTTAAAGGTGCCCAACAACAGTAGTCACCAGATATATGCATATTAAAACCACAATGAGATAACACTAGAATGGCTAAAATTTTTTAAACTGCATCACCACATACTGACAAATTTCTGACATGAAACTAAAGTCATATGAGCTAAAAATAAGCAGGTGGCCACTTGAGGATGTTAATAATTATTAGGGAGCAAGATCTGCTATGTGTCACACCGACTTTCTTAGGTTTAATCCCTGTACTAAATACAAATATTTACTCACTATCAAATAAAGTAACACAGCCTAACAAGGCAACAATGTTAAAAAAAAAAATTCTTCCCTTCAACCCTCCACCTCAAGGGCTTAGTACTACTAGGAAAACCAAAACGTGGCATGTGCTAGATTTCTTTAAGCAGAGCTTTTAGAAAAGAATGTTAAGATAATTCATCCCATGACATATGAAAGCAAAAGAAGCTGCTCGAGATAACAACAAAAAGTCCCTTTTAGTTCATGAACTAAAACTCTGAGTCACTACAATTCTCATGTTGCAAATGAAAATAAACAAGTGCTTCATAAGAGAATATTTACTGACCAAGAGTTTGTGAGTTTTCAATTGCAATAAAAATTTTACTAATGAACAAATTTTCTCATCCTATATGCCACTATCATTTATAAATTACACTAAATAATAGGGATATTGTGCATAATAAAATTTTAAAATTCTTCATCATTTCTCTTGATGCTTTTATACGAGATGTATTAAACACAACCTCTGAGGGTGCATTAAAAGTCAGTCAGAACTGTAACTACTTCATGGGATCTTCAGTTCTCAACATTCTTTAACTATAGGAAACTACAGAAAGTCTTCCTTGTAACGGGACAGTGATAGGTGTCACAAACAAGTCTCAGTGGTAAAGAAACCTAAGTGTTCCAGAGGCTGTTGTAGGAACAGAGAGGTGCGTGTTCTTTAAGTATAGGCAGTTACAGGTCCACTAAGAAAAATAACATCCTCAATAAAAAATAAATAAGTAGAAAGAAAGAAGGAAAATAATGTAGAATAGTCTAAAAGATGGGAGCAATATTTACTACTCCAAAAGAAGACTTGAAGATGCCAATAAGCTAATGTGAAACTCAGTCCTAAAAAAAAAGGATTGGGGAAAAGAATGAGCAATACCAAAATGTTTCAGGTTTCTAGAAACACATTCTCACCAAGGGGGTTTGACAAATGTTACTGATTGATAATCTGAAACAGGAAAAAGACTGTGAGCAAAAACTTTATAACTTAAACACAGTGAAAAGCCAAGGGGAGGGGGAAAGAGAAGGTTACATCTGGGGACACAGGCAACCAAGGAGGAAAAAGAATAAGCGGAGATAAAGAAATGATATAGTCCTCAGTTTTGATATCTGGGTGATAGGTGGTTAGAACCATCAGCTGTCAAGTAACCAGAGTCTGATATGCTGCACTTCATCCCTGTAAATGAGGTCTGCTCTTTCAACGCTCAGCACACCTCTGTGGTCCTTTCATTTGAACAAAATAAGCAGCACAGACACACGCTGCTACAGTATTATGTGGTATATTCACTTGTAGAAAAATCATTCTCTTACCCTCGCGTTACTTTCAAACTATAATCTAAGTAAGCTTAGAAGTAAATGTTACTATCAAGGAATAAAAAAGTACATTCTTAATTACCAACATCATCAGTTTACAGGAAACAGAAATATAAATTACAATGTCTTTTCTCTTAAATCCTAAAAGACCCTAAAAGAAACTCCCTTTTATGATTTCACCAATCTGATCATACACCCACAAGAAAGAACAAAGGCCAAAAACAGCTAGGACTAGCAAAACAAAGAAAAACAAGACAGGGGAGCTTGCCCTACTACCGATAAAGGCCACTGAGATTAGAATGTGGTATTGGTGCAGGACAGATAAAGAGAATAGTGTAGACGGACAGACAGCACAGACACAGGCCTCAGGGAAGGAAATGTACTGCACGAAGGAGAGAGAGTTCCAAAATAGTGGGGAAGGACAGACGTTTCAATAAGTGATCAGACAACTGATTATTGACTATTATCGACTGATTATTCACTCAAATCCTTACTCAGACCCTACACAAAGATCAAGTCCAGGTGGATTAAAGACCTAACTGTGAAAATTAAAACTTTAATAAAACTTTCAGAAGAAAATATAAAGAGATCCTTATAATCTCAGGGAAAAGAAGGCTCTCTTAAACAAGAAAAATGGAATCAAGGGAGAAAGACAATATCACTGAACTAAAACCTATTTTTTTTTAACAATAAAAGACATCAGAAATAAAAAGAAGCAACAAACTGAGATATATATTTGCAATTCACACAGCCAACAAAAGATTAGTAGAGAATGTACAGGGAACTCTAAAAATCAGTACGACAAAATAATCCAACAGAAAAATAGGTAAAAGTAACAAGCAGGTGATTTTTAGAAAAAGAAAACAGAATGACCAAGAAACATATGAAAAGATGCTCACTTTACTAGCAATGAAGTTGAAATGAAAACAATGCCCTATTTCACACCCCTCAAATTGGCATAAATTTAAAAATGTGACAATACCCAGTGTTGGAATGTGGAACAACAAGGGAGTCACTTCCACTGCCGGTGGGAGTAAAATCTCCCACAAGTACTCGGAAGGGCAATTCTGCACCATATAATATTTTGCAACTTTGCACTATCTACTCTTTTAATAAGGAGTTTCCCCTTAAGATACAATCCCTAGAGAATCTCTCACTCATGTGAACAAGAAAGCAAGGATAAGAACTTTCATTGCAGTGCTGTCTCTAACAGTAAAAAACTGGAGAACACTTCATCTCCATTAACAGGACAACAGATAAATAATGTGGTATATTCATAGAGCAGAATACCATATAACTGTTAAAACTAATGAATTAGAGCTAAAAACAGCAATATGAATAACACAAAAAATGCTGAATGACAAGTTACAAATGACAAAGAATGACACTATTTTTATGAAGTTTAAAAATACACAAAACACCCGATCAAAAAATGGGCAGAAGATATGAACAGATATTTTTCCAAAGAAGATATACAGGTGGCCAACAGGCACATGAAAAGATGTTCAACGTCACTAATCATCAGGGAAATGCAAATCAAAACTACAGTATCACATTGCACCTGTTAGAATGGCTATAATCACCAAAACAAAAAACAACAAATATTGGAGAGGATGTGGAGGAAAGAGAACCCTCATACACTGCTGGTGGGAATGCAAACTGGTGCAGGCACTTTGGAAAACAGTATGGAGATTTCTCAAAAAATTAAAAATAGAGGGGCCAGTCCAGTGGCTTAGTGGTTAAGTTCACGTGCTCCGCTTCAGCAGCCCGGGGTTCGCGGGTTCGGATCCTGGGCGAGGACCTACACATTGCTCCTCAAGCTATGCTGTAGTGGCATCCCACATACAAAATGGAGGAGGACTGGCAAAGATGTTAGCTCAGTGACAATCTTCCTCAAGCAAAAAGAGGAAAATTGGCAATAGATGTTAGCTCAGGGCCAATCTTCCTCACCAAAAAAATAAATAAATAAATAGAAGCCTCATACAACCCAGCTATCCCACTACTGGGTATTTACCCAAAGAACTTGAAATCATCAATTCAGAGAGACTTATCCACCTCTATGTTCGCTGCAGCATTATTCACAATGGCCAAGACGTGGAAGCAACCCAAGTGCCCACTGACTGATGAATGGATAAAAAAGACGTAGTGTACACACACACACACACACACACACACACACACACACTAACTAGAATACTACACAGCCATGAAAAAGGACAAAATCATCCCATTTGCAACTACATGGATCGACCTTGAGGGTATTATGTTAAGCAAAATAAACCAGAGAGAGAAAGAAACACCACATGATTTCACTCATATGTGGAAGGTACACAAACACGTGGACAAAGAGAACAGATGAGTGGTTACCAGAGGGGAAGGGAGTTGAGGGGTGGGCATAAGGGGTAAAGGGGCACATATGTATGGTGACTGACAAATAATAATGTACAACTAAAACTTCACAATGTTATAAACTATTATGACCTCAATAAAATAATAAAAATATGCAAAACGATACATATAGTATATTAATATGTATAGTATAAACATTATAAAATAGAGTGTATATCTTTTTGGAGAGTGTTTAACTCTGAGAAGGGAGGGAAAAGAATAGGATCAGATAGCTACTAAATATACTGGATAATTTCAACTAGATAATAAATATCATAAATGTTTTCTTAAAAAAAGAATAAAGTGTGGCAAAATATTAGGAATTCACAGAGTTGGCTGATAGGAAGGAGTTTATGTTATATCTTGTACTCTAAGCTAAAAATATTTCATAGTGTAAAAAATTACAAAATACATTAATTAAAATCTGTAACTATCTGAAAGCCTTAGAATTTTTGGTACCACATAAGCAAAATACAGTATAGAAAAAAATTGGCTGTTAAAGCTATCATTCGCAATCATAACCAAAAATTCTTTTTAATTCTAATTCTTTGCAAAGATTGTAACAACCTTATTGTGTTCAAGAATTGACTCAGTCAGAATGTAAATGTTATAGATTTGAACATATAAAGTAAATTTGTATTACTGGAGTGCTATCACTATCTTTTTTTTTTGAGGAAGATTAGCCCTGAGCTAACATCTGTTGCCAATCCTCCTCTTTTTGCTGAGGAAGACTGGCCCTGAGCTAACATCCATGCCCATCTTCCTCTCCTTTATATGTGGGACACCTACCACAGCATGGATTCCCAAGCGGTGCCATGTCCGCACCCAGGATCCAATCCGGGGAACCCAAGCCACTGATGCGGAATGTGCAAACTTAACTGCTGCGCCACCGGGCCGGCCCCTATCAATATCTATTTTTGTAGTAGAGTTTCTTATAAAATTTCATGGAGAAAAAAATCCCATGACTGAAAGGCCCCAAGCTCCTCACTGACAAGTTCATCGAACACAACACAAGCGAAAGACACAGCAATACACGCATTCAACTTTCACTTAACAAAGTCTCCTTTTAAGATAAAAGTTCACACTTCAGGGGCTGGCCCCGTGGCCGAGTGGTTAAGTTCGCGCGCTCCACTGCAGGCGGCCCAGTGTTTCGTTGGTTCAAATCCCGGTCGCGGACATGGCACTGCTCATCAAACCACGCTGAGGCAGCGTCCCATATGCCACAACTAGAAGGACCCACAACGAAGAATATACAACTATGTACTGGGGGGCTTTGGGGAGAAAAAATAAAATCTTTAAAAAAAAAAAAAAAAGTTCACACTTCAATCCACTGTGTCAGAAGAATTTTGTAGAGGTAGAATATGAGCTATCTTCAACGAAGGAGATACCAACAAGGTTGCTGAAAAAAGCAGAAGTCTATCGGGGAATAGTAAATGGCACAAAGGCAGAAACCAGAAAGAAAGACTGCGTGGCTTGAGGAAGGGGAAAAAAGATATGCAAATGAGAACTGGAGTTAGGGAGCAGAACAAACCATGACTCGGGAACCAACACAGTGAGACTGGAAAAACTGGTACAGAACATAAGGGAATGACATGTTCCCTTTAACACTAACCACTAAATCTTCCTACTCTGTCTCTGTCCCCATGTTCCACTTTCCCCTTGGAATCCCCTAAGAAGGCTGCCCCAACCAGGTTCCACCTCAAGAACCCCACACACCCCTTTTATGACTCTGGCCTGGGATGGGCTAGGAGGAGAAGGGAGAAATTTTCTTTCTTTTTCTCAGTATAGCTTTAAAGGAATTTTATTGAAAAAAAAACAAAAGATAAATCCAGATTTGAAGAAATCCAATGAATATTTTAAAAGCTCTAACACTACCATACCTAGCATACACTTCAGGGTTTGTAGGTTCTGACTCCAAGAAAAAATAGCAATTTGCCAGAGCTCCTAAGCGCCTAGCCTTTGGCCTGCTTCCATTTGACAAGTGACATACAATTATCAACTGAGGGGCGCCTTCCTAGACATCTTGACCCACTACAGCCTTGTCTCCGGGTCTGAGAAAAGAATTTCTTCCCCAGATGAATGTCGCAAAGACTGCTCACCTTCTGGTGAAACTCTGAACCTACCAAAGGAATGTAGTTTCATCTCTAAAGGCCCTTAAGTATGAAATGACCGTGTCATACATATAGTAAGAGGTGGTTACTTCCTCCAGGTAAAGTGCTGTCAGGAAAGCGGGGAGAGAGAGAGGACAGCATCAACACCTTTACAGGGAAGTCGTCTGCCCGAAGGTCCTTGTCGTCTCTGCAGGGGAGATGGCTGTTCCAAATAAGGGGAGAACGTAAAGCATCTCGGGTATTTCTAGTACTATATTTATCACATTATATTACACTTATCTTTTTATGTGTGTACATGTCCTCCATTAGACTGAGAGTTCCTTGAGGGCAGGAACTCCGCCAATTTATTAAATTTTTCTGTCCCCAGAACTTAACACAATGTCTGATACACAGTAATCATTCAATGGATGTGTGCTGAATGAAAGATGAACAGAAGTATGACAAAAAAAGAAACAATGGTAATAAAAATTCGACTGAATCCAAGAAAGCAGGTGAAATGGACAATGACACTGCAAGGAACATTCCTGTAGACATCTTAAGTTAAATATTAACTTGCTTGTACTACGTAACTATTTCAAATTAAAAGCAGCTTTAAGTTCTGAAAAACGCAATATACAGTTTCTATTCTACGATACAGGTTTAAGGCCAGTTTAAACTTAGTATTTCATTCCACTTTTTCAATCAATTCCACTCACTGGTCTAAAAGAAGTTACCAACGGGCCTCAATCAAACTCCCTCTTTCACCCTTAAGCTGTCTTTTGGATGCTGACTTCAGTCATACTTATTTGAGTTAACAAATAAGTACCTGATGCTTTGGTTGATGGCACTGTCCATGAAACGATCTATGCATAGCAGTATTTTTTGTCTGAAGGGTGGTGCTAGGCTATGACTAAACCACGCAGGGACCTCAGAAGCCTGGGGGGAAGGTTTAGAAAAACCAAACAGGCTGAGCAACTAGGCCCACTTCTCCCAGAGAAGTTTTCACTCAGAAAACAATGGGCTTTGGGAAAGATCTCCCTTGAAAGCAAGACGTCCCTTGAAAAAAAAAGAGTTCCACAGTTTTTAAGTTTGAAAATCATTTGTCTTATTCTATTTTACCCTTTGTTTTATTTCACGAGGACAAATGAAAGTCTTCACCACAGCAGTTAACAAGTACGTATCTCACTGTGACAAAGGAAGACATCATTTAGGTATTCCAAAAGCAGAGGCTGCGAGCCTCAAGGTGATGCTTCCTAGATTTATGCCAGTCACCCGTGTGACATATTTGAAGACTAAGGGTCAAGATATAAAATTTCTTAGCTCTCTGGGAAGGAAGGGGCTTATAACATACATCATATTTGACTTCTGAACACGCTGCAGGGATCACATAATACCAAAACAGAGTACTTCCTAGAGTCTCCTCGTAATTAGAAAATTTTAACTATGAAACAGGTGGTTCACTACTAGGATGTGCAGTATTCTGTGTGACTGGCAATCTTCAGCAGGCGTTTTTTTCATTCCAAAGTCCTAAAACTCTGCCTAGGGTTCTGCTAACTACTGCTAAAAAATGTTTACTCAGCCAGTTTGTTTTACTGTTATTCTAATACCCCAAATAAATTCTCACAGCCCGCCCATCTTTTCGTCACTCCATAGTCAGAGACATCAGCGCTCTTACGACCCCGACAAATAAAATACTATGAGTTGTTCTGGACTGTTCTGATATCCTAGGATTTGCCTTTTCATACCCTTAAGACAGAACATCTCGTAGCACTTGCGCCATCCATGGATAGAGAGTAATGCTTCCAACCTCTGTAAATAAATGCTGACGCTGTGCGATCAGGACTTGGATCTATTTGCATATAAGCGATATGGAACAGGTTTTTCCTATTGAATGGGGGCAAGTCGAGGGCTCTAGTGTCGGGCTGCCCTAGACAGCAGAGTCTCCACTGCTGCCTCATCTCCTAAGGGAGAAGGGGAGCGTTTAACCAGCTCAAGACGGAGCAGGAAGTTTGTATCATCAACTCCACAATTGCTTAATTAGTCCAGTCTCCAGGGAGCCCCAGGCTCTTCCCTACTTCTGCGTCTGGCGAGAAGAACGGACCTCTATCAGGGTCCCCAACCTCAGGTGGGCAGGAGGCACTGCCAGGCCGCTGGTGACGCGCCGAGCTTGTCCCCTGAAAAATCCCGGCGGCGAGACAGCGGCGCCGCCCCCTTCTCGCCCTTTGCTGGGCTTTCCAGTCCCCGGAGTCGCCACCGCCCACTTTCTAGCACAACAAACAGCAGCCCGGCGCCCGGGCGCAGCACTTACCCACGTCTTGCTCGAAAGGGTTGGCGGTGAACAGAGGCATCGCGCCGGCACCCGAGCCCTCGTCGCTGCGGTCCGGCTGAGGCTCGGCGGCTGCTCCGGGCTGGGTGACCCGGCCGCGGCTTCCTAGACGGCTCCGCTCCGCCCGCGTCCTCGCCCTTCCGCCACCGCACCTGCCCGGCTCCCGCCTGACGGGCCAGTCCGGGTCCGCGCGCCGCCCCCGCGCGCCGCCCGCAAACCCCGTCCCGGGACAAAGTCCCGCCAGCCACGGGCATCCTCTCAGCGTCTCTGTCACCGCCGTCCGCCGGGAGGAGGCAGCAGCCCTTGTCCCAGGCCGCCGTAGAGGTCAGGCGACCGCCGCGGCCACCTTCCCATCGCTAGGACCCCGGCAAGCCACGGAGCAGGGGACCTTCGGGGCCGGAAGTTGTCTGCCTCGTAGTGGGCGACGCCAGAAGCCCGGAAGCGTGCAGTCCCGGCGGCGGCCCTGCAGGGGGCGTTGTCGTCCGGTGTTCTCCGCGTGCGGGGCCGGTTTAGAAGGCCCAGTTCCCGCTCATTTGGTGTATTCCTAAACTGCAGGTTTGTCCCTCGTGGCCGTGGCCTCCCGCCTGCCTTCGCGTCACAGTCTCGTTGCCCTGGAAACGATGGAGCCTCAGCGCAGAAATGGCTTTGAGAGTCGGCGGAGGGTCTGGCCCTGCTCTCGGGCGCTCTCAGCGTTGCGCTCTCCTCGGCGCCTAAACCCCAGAATAACCGTCCTGGAAAGCGGTGGTCGAAGTAACCATGGCTCTGTCGGGACTCCTAACTTTTCGCTTTCCGTCGCGATCTCGCCGGGGAAACACTCTTCGACTCTGGGAATCCGAAGACTAATGAGGCACGCTTTCAAGTTGCTGCCAGTTTTATAGGGGCAGCGTGTAACATACGCATGACAGTATGTGACAACCCTGATGTATAATAAGGGTCACAAACTCAAATACGCCTAGGAGCCAGGCAGGTATTTAGATGAATGTAAAAGTGCAAGCACCCTTCCCACCCACATCCTCCCTATCCCTCTTAAACGTGCTTTATTTTTCCATTGCATTTATCACTTCCTAATCTATAATTTACTTACTATGTTTTCCGTCTCCCCTCTTTAGAATGTAAACTCCATGATCAGTTCTATTCACTGGTGTGTCTCCAGCACCTACAAGTGTCCCGCAAGTAATAGGTGCTCAGTAAATACTTTTCCATGTAGCTGTGAATATCCAGTCCAGCAGCATGTATCTAAAGATGGCAGCTACTAGTAAACTTCAGTCATTTGTTGAAGTGTGGACCCTACTAGAGCTTCCAATTTTCAGTGACTTTTTAAATGTTAACAATTGCTTCAATATTTTAACGAGTCCAACAAAACCATTTTACGACCTCTGTTATAAAGACGATATATAGGAAAGAGAATCCAAGGACACAGAATAGTTCAGAAAGGTGGTTGCATTTTATGCTGTAAAGCTAGGTGCACCAATGACAAAGGTACATTTGCATGTGAAAGGAGCTGGTTTTCAAAAAACATTGAGCCTAGGATGTTCAAGATATGTTTGGGACTTTCTAGATGGATTTATCTAGGATTTAGGCTTAGTGTTGGAACGGAAAACAAAGCTAGATAGAAGTAATAGGAAACATTGGGAAGAGCAAGATAAGAAATTTTAATTTTAGCATATAAAGCACTAGATAATCATTTAATGATTTTGAACAGCAGAGTAGTATACTAAAAAGAGTTTCTGGATATCAATCTGACATCAGTGTGCATGATGTATGTGAAGAAGCAGACCGAGGCAGAACAGTTTAGGAGGCTGTTACAGCTCTGGAAAGTCATAGGAAGAGAGACTGTAGAGGAGCTTGTATTGAGATGACAGCAAAGCACTGAGGATTCGCCTTTGGAAAGCATTCACATTTTAGAGACTCCTTTAGCTCCTCACCTTTAATGGCAAGCATACTCAAGCATCTACATATCTTTACCTTTCTGCGTGTGTACTCAGTCTCTGTGAGTGGTATGTTATTTTTCATGAATTTCCAAAGCATTTGGGTTATTTTTTTAATAAACTTTTAATTTGGGAATAATTTTAGATTTATAAAAAACTTAGAGAGATAGTACAGAGAGTTCTCGTTTACCCCTCACCCCATTCCTCCCCTTGTTAACAGCTTATATTTCCATGGTACGTTTTTCAAAAGATACCAACATTAGTTCATTGCTATTAACTAAACTTCAGGCTTTATTTGGATTTTACCAGTGTTTACATTCATGTTCTCTTTTCCCAGGATCTAATGCAAACGTGTCAGGGGTCCCCAAGACCACCCTGAGGTTCAGTGATTCACTAGAACTCACAGGACTCAGCATATAGGCATCACCGTGACTATGATTTATTACAAAGAAAAGATACAGAACAAGACCAGCAATGGGCAATGGCACCTTGGGTGAAGTCTGGACACTCAAGCTTCCAAGAGTTCTCTCTCAGTGGAGTCACGTGGGACATGCTTAATTCCTCCAGCAATGAGTTGTGACAGCACATGTGAAATGTTGTCTAACAGATAAGCTCATTGCAGATTCAATATCCAGAGTTTTTATTGGGGGCTAGTCACACAAGCACTGTCTACCTAACACATACCCAAATTTTCAGACTCCCAGAAGGAAAGCCAGTGTTCAGCATAAACCACATTGTTTGTACAAACAGTTTAGGCACCATGAGCCATTCTTATCAGGGAATTGTGGGAACTCTCCCAAAATCTAAATTCCCAGATGGCAGTCAAGGGCCACCAACCTTGCAAGCAGGCCTTGCTGATAATAGCAGTCTCAGGCCTGCTATGTTAACTCTTTTCTGCATACGAGGGTACCACGTTTCATTTAGTTGTCACATCTCCCTAGTCTTATCTGGTTTGTGACAGTTCCTCAGTCTTCCCTTGTTTTTCATGACCTGGACAATCTTGAGGAGTGCTGACCAGATAATCCTGTAGCCTGTCCCTGAATCTAGGTTTGTCTGATATCTTTCTCATGCTTAGATGGGTATTAGCAGGTTCTGGGAGGATACCACAGAAGTGAAGTGTCCTCATCACATCATTGTAGCGGCTACATGATATCTGTGTGATACCTGGTGACAGTAACTTTCAGCTCTTGGTAAATGTACTATTTGCCAAATTCTTCCACTTTAAAGTTAATATTTTTCCCTTTCCCTCCTCTATTCTTAAGAAGCAGGTCACTGAGTCTAGGCCACCCTCAAGGGGAAGGAAGGGAATTAAGCTTCACCTTCTATAGAAAGGAGTATCTAAATATACTATTGGAATTCTTCTGTAAGGAAAATTTCTCTCTTTTATCCCATTTATTTATTTATTGTTTATTTATATTTATTTATATCAGTATGAATGCAAGTATATTTATTTTATACTTTGAGTTGTAAACCAATAATACATTTTGTTGTTGTCGTCTTGTGTGGCTTTGCTCAAGTTGTTCCAGCTTTGGTCATTAGGAGCTCTTTCACTTGACTTCCATGTCCATTTGATGTGTCCTTATCTCTTTTTTTTCCGTTTTTTGAGCATTTCTTTACTTTCTGGTGCTGCAAGATGCTCCAGACTCATCTTGTATATATTCTGCTCCAGTCTTAGAATCAACCATTTCTCAAAGGAACTCTGGTTTGAAGGTCTCTTTAAAGGCTGCCATAGAAGATTTCTAGCTTTCGTGATGTGGCTTGAGTAGATAGTTGGCGAACTTGAGCTTGTCATTTCCTTTGTGCAGCGGATTAATAGTAATTAACAACCACCAACCAACTCCACAGTCCTTATAATTGTCTTCATCTCTCTCAAATGCTAGAGCTGTTCTAGAAGCCAGTGCATGCCCTTCTACCTGTACCCCGCCCTGATTTACCATGGTCTTAGTAACTGTGATGCTACAAAAGTAGTTCTCAAAATTTGGCATCCATCAGAACCCCCCGGAAGACTTATTAAAGTCACACATTGCTGGACCTCACTCCAGAGTCCCCAATTTAGTAATTTGTTTGTGGAGCACAGCCTAACCTCTAGCCAGATAAACATAAAACCCCACACTAAAGCCTATTTTCCTCAGTTCTTTTTACCCAGAATATCATGTCTGGCTTTCAACCAAAAATTACAAGTCATACTAAAAGACAAAACAAAACAAAACAAAACAGTTTAAAGAGCAAGCATCACAACCAGATTCCAATATGGCCCAGATGTTAAACGTTTCTTTGAGTCACAGATTCTTCGGCCAGGCCATGTCCAGTCTATTGATGAGCCCATTAAAGATGTTCTTCATTTCTGTTACAGTATTTTTGATTTCTGGTATTTCTTTTTGATACTTTCTTGGAGTTTCCACCTTTCTGCTTACATTGCCCATCTGTTCTTGCATGTTGCCCACTTTTTCCATTAGTGCCCTTAGCATATTAATCACGGTTGATTTAAATTCCTGGTGTGACTATTCTAACATCCCCGCCATGTCTGAGTCTAGTTCTGGTGCTTGTTTATCTGGCTAGGGGTTCAGCTTTGTGTGCTGTTTGCTGTAGCTGTAGGTGTCAGAGGCTAAATTTCCTCTGGTGTCCTTGATTTTGTCTCCCCTGTTGTCTTTGGGTTCCTGAGAGGCTTCTTAAATAAGGTGTAGATGCATAGTTCTTTCAGTTGTAGTCCGCTGATGTTATACAGGAGCCCTGTTGATGTGGTGAGGCTTTGGCAGAGGGAAAGTGTTCCACAGTCCTGTGATTAGGTCTCAGTCTTTATTAAGCTTGTGCCTCTGGGCTGTGACCTTCACAGGTGCTTCCAGGCTTACCCCTTCCCCTCCTAGGTGAGACAGGGAGGCTAGAGGGGGCTGGAGTTGGGCATTTCCCCTCCCCCACGTTGGTTAGGCTCTGGCAAAACTCCAGTTGGTTAGTCTCTGATAAAATAATTTCTTTTGAGATCAGGCCTCATTAAGAAGAACAGAAGGCTCTGGGCTTATTTCAAAATGTTTACTTTTCCCTTCCCCCTGCCAGAAGCACAAGGGGATTTTCTTGTTCTTCACTGTGAGAACCTGGCAGGGATCCTGGAGGTAAAACTCACAAAAATATGGGGACCTCCCTATTACTGGGTCCGCCTGAAGTTTTTAAGTCTCAGTGTTGTCCACACTGAGCCTCTGGCAATTCATCAATTACAGTTAAGGTTTTTGTACCCCAGCACTGGTTCCCACAGAGGTTTCTGCTCCAGTAAACTGGGATTCTCTACATCTGCCTGTGTGTCCCTCCAATTTTGGGGACAGCTGTTTGCCCTATGACCTGTATTCTCTAATGGATCTAAGAAGAGTTTCTGATTTTCGGTTCAGCTTCTTTTTCTTGCCATGTGAATGAAAGTAATGACTTCTAAGCTCCTTAGAAGCTGGACCAGAAAACAGAAGTTGGCTCTCTTTTTCTCTCTTTTCTGTCATAGGTACCACAATGTCTTGGACCAATGGACTAGAAACCTTAGAATAAGCTCTAACTCTGCTCCTCTTTTTCCAATTTTTTTTGAGGAAGATTAGCCCTGAGCTAACATCTGCTGCCAATCCTCCTCTTTTTTACTGAGGAAGACTGGCCCTGAGCTAACATCCGTGCCCATCTTCCTCTGCTTTATATGTGGGATGCCTACCACAGCATGGCTTGCCAAGCGGTGCCATGTCCGCACCCAGGATCCGAACCGACGAACCCCAGGCCGCCAAAGCGGAATGTGCGCACTTAACCACTGCGCCACCGGGCCGTCCCCTCCAATTTTTTAAAACTAATTTTTTCACTTCTTTCTTTAAACTTTTTTTTTTGCTGTCCCCACCCCCACCTTCCCCTTGGCATCCCCTCCGTTATATCCCAGGCTCTCATCTCCTCCATGCCTTCCAATTCTCTCCTTGCTAAAGGACACCCAATGTGGGGAGTGAGAAGCGGCTGGGATCTACTTCACGCTCTGTTAACCAAGTCATGAGCCCATCAGGCTGCGTCCCTTCCAGAGAGGGGGTCTCTTTCTTCTAAAGACAACATATGGGCTAGCCTAGCCCTGCACAAAAAGCCAACTTAATTATCCTGAAGCATCCCCTTTATGGTTTTGTTCTCTTACTCGAGAACCTACTAGATTTTGCCTGCCACAAAACGTTCAATCTGCGATGTCATTGCCTCTGGTAAAGAACTCATTTTTCCCTACCCAGTAGCCTTATTTTCCATGGCTTAAAGCATCAGTTTTTAAAATCAGATGACATTTCAAATCACAGCCCTGCCACTGACTGTGTGACTCTGGGAAAATACTTAAGTACTAGGAACCTCAGCTTTCTTATCTGTAACTACATACTTCGTAACTTTGCGACGAAGATTAAGTGGGATCCTGAGAGATGTTTATCTAATAAGTGCTCAGTAGTCTTATTATAGTGCTTAGAAAAAGCACTTTTTGCAATGATGGATGTGTTTTATATTTGCACTGTTCAATAGAGTAGCCACCAGCCACTTGCGGTTATTGGTCACTTGAAATGTGGCCAGTGTAACTGAAGAACTGAATTTTTAACTTTCGTTTTAAGTAATTTAAACTTAAACAGTCACAGATGGCTAGTGGCTAGCATGTTAAAGCAGCACTAGACAACATTGTGAAAATCAGTTAAAGGAGAAATGGAAGTGTCCTTCGTCTGTGTTAGTTGTACTTATGATACTTTCAAAAAATGCATGCTTTCGTCTTTCACCTATCTTCATCTTTTCTTCTTTTCATTTTTCACATCCGGAAATTTAAGATCCAGTTCAACACCCCTCTTCTCCAGAAGTATTCCTCAGTTGGTCCAATCCACGTCTTCCACTTCTCTGAAACTTTTACTGAACAGATGGTCAACATTGCACTACTTAGCACTTAATGTTCCTCTAACCTGCCTCGTGTGATAGTGGTAACTCCCTAAGAGCACAATGTAAGGATCTGTGTGGTTTTTTAATTCTGTGCCCTTCGCAAGCAATTAGCCCACTATGCAGAATACTATAAACACTGCATTATGCACTGAATTGTGTGTGTGTGTATGTCCTTCCAAAATTCATATGTTGAATTCTAACCCCTAATGTGATGATATTTGGAGGTGGGGCCTTTGGGGGGTAATTAGGTCATGAGAGTGGAGCCCTCATGAGTGAGATTAGTGCCCCTACAAGAAGAGCCAGAGCTCTGGCTCACTCTGTATCCCTCACGTGAGGATACAAGAAGTCAGCAGCCTGCAACCCAGAAGAGGATCCTCGCCAGAACCCGACGGTCTGGCACCCTGATCTCAGACTTTCAGCCTCCAGAGCTGAGAAATTTCTGTTGTTTATAAGCCACCCAGTTATGGTACTTTCTTATAGGAGCGTGAACTGAGACCCACTGAATAACCCTATGTTTGATTGATCACTTGTCCTTTACCTCTCTGATCCACTCCTTTCACCTTCCTGTCCCCACCACCATCTTCCAGAAGTTGGCTGAAAAGAACAAAGTGCCCAGATATCCAATAAAATACTTATTACCTTTTTCTTTTCTACCTTGGTGTTACTTTATCTTTTCCACTCGGGCAGAATGAATGAAAGCATTTTTCAGGCACATTGCACTTTTCACGTTTCATTTAGTAAACACTGGGTCCCTACTATTTGCAAAATACTAGTGGCGGGGGTATGAAAATGATATAACTGCCCTCAAGTGAGTTATACTCACACGGGGAGGGTGATTTATGATTGATTAATGGAAGAGAATACATAGAAAAAAATAGAGAAATACCAAGTGTTGGGTCCATATAGACCAATGGTATTTTGGTATATACCTATTTAAAATATTTTACTTACCTAGTTGAGGGTAGTTAGCCCAACACATTTGGTATTAGGAATGCTTCTGATTGTAATTGAGAAATCTTAGCTCAAACTAAACTCTCAAAAATTAGATAGGTTGAATCCTTAGTAAAACAATAAAAACTATGGAGAGTCTAGAAAAAAATCATTTGAACAAAAGCTTATGGAAAAGTAAAGGATAACCAGAAATAATATAAAATTAACAGGTCATGTTAAAATGATTGGAGAAGAAAAAAGATGTACAAATTCAGGAAATTGTGTGCATGTGTTTTAAAATACTGAGAAAAAGGTAGTCTTAAAAACCCACAGCTTCAAAAGCCTAGCTTCTAGGACTTCTAGCAGAATCGGTGGACTCTATTCAGTAACTCTGTTTACTGGCAATACAAAGAAAGGGCGGTGTAATATGTTTACACCAAAAATTAGCTTAATTTTTACTTTATAATTTATTTAAAAGTGGCGGATTATTCATTTTTGCCTTTATCATCATCACCATGCTCTGCACAGTAGGGGGCGACATTGCTTCACTGCCGGAGTCAATTGTCAAGGCTTTGTAAAACATGGAGGCAAACTGTGAAACAAACTTCAGGGACCTAATCTGGCCAAAATTAAAAACACTGCCCTTTCATATCTACCTTAAAAAGTCCTCTGAATAATACCTTATTATAATATACCAGATTTTTATATATTCTACATTGAGTTTAATAAAAAGTAGTTGACTAATTCATTTTGCCTGTGAAAGTGAGCTATCCACTTATTTTTTAAATTAATACTCTTCATCAGGAGAATGTAATAACTGTTTCCTTTTTGGTTTTAATGTAAAGATAGTATGTATTTATCGTGTGTGCTGGCCATTCAACAATGTTTATTATGCCCGGAGTGACCAGAACTCCGTGGATCCCTGTAGAGGTCCAGTCAGAAGAGCAGTTATCCAGGCGGGGCACTGAAGTCAGGTGAAATCTCCACATGCATCTGAGATTTAAAACATCACTTTAAGGCAATACATAGCTACATTTACACATGCCATGGAGAAGTCATTTTTAGTTATCCTAAAACTTATCTCTTTTAAAAAGTTTTAAAGAGTGCATCCTAATTTTAGTATTCAGAATTTATTCAATATTTGTACTCAGCTATATCCTCCTAAGATCCTACCTTTTTAAAATATTTCTTTTTCTCCTTTTGTTTTTTTTTTAAAGATTGGCCTTGAGCTAACATCTGTTGCCAATCTTTTTTTCGTCTTCTTCTCCCCAGAGCCTCCCAGTACACAGTTGTATATTCTAGTTGTATGTCCTTCTAGTTATGCTATGTGAGATGCCACCTCAGCATGGCTTGATAAGAGGTGCTAGGTCCACACCCAGGATCCAAACAGGCAAAACCTTGGGCCACCAAAGTGGAGCGCACAAACTTAACCACTTGGCCACGGGGCCGGCCCTCTTTTTCTAAAATAAAGAAGAATCATGTAAAAAAAATAAACTGTCTTTATGTCCTGTCCAGTTTAGGTTCCCTTTCTCGATCCCTTCCATAGTCACTGTAGTCTTACTTGAAGTGAAACATTCCAAGTAGAGGCATAACATCGTTTTATATTAGGTAGGATTATATTTCCATTTTTGGTTTCCAATTTCTCGAGGATACTGAGTGTGCACTAATAGCTTTAGGAAACCAACATCAAAATTCTAAGATCCCTTTCTTGAGCATAATTAGTACATGCCTTCTGACCCAGCATACATGCAGCTTAGTTTGCCTTTCCCCAAATGTCTTATCTTGTTCTTGCTTTATTCAAAGTTTATCTGTTCTTTCTAGTCAAGGGCAATTGTCAATTCAAGAAACATTTCAAAGATTTGTGTAAAGAACAAGCAACCACATTCATTGCAGAGATTCACCATATTTTTCACAAATATATTCACATTTTTAATAAGATATTTTATAGGTCTCAGATTAAGCATGGAGACAAGATGTCTTAAAAAAGCTTTAGGGTTTCTTTTTGCACTAAAAAAGTCATATGTAATGTCAAATATTACCTCTCTAATGTACCAAAAGCTACGACTTAGTATTCTGAGGTATTGCCTGCACCTGGCTCAGTGGATGTGCAAACAATTGTTTAGCTGAACGAATGCACCTGAACAGTCTTGGTGTCCAGAACCGCTTCAACTCCACCCGTAGGCCGGGCCTCAGGTGCCCAACTGGAAGCCCCTCTGGCCATCCTCAAGCCCAGTGAGGAATCTTCCTAGGCATCTCCCTCCTGCTGCTTTTATGAACCCACCCATTCCACCCAGTGTCTCTGATTCCCAGCCTCTGCCTCATTCCCAGCATCCTCCTTTCTGCTGTGCCCCTTCTAATTGCCGCTTCAGTTAGCAACAAACAAATCCAACATTCACACCAGTTCGACCCTCTGCCAGGCTTGTTCCAGCTTTGCTGTCAGGTCTGTGTTTCAGATCTTCCTGGACATCATATTCTGTTACCCTCACACGTTACCTGAGCCCTGGCTCACCAAGCCCCCACTTAATCTGGGAGGGAAATTCAGGGAAAATGGATGATTGCAAGAATGAACTAGCACATTTTAAACAATGTAGATTATTAACGACTTCAGTAGCTGAAGTTATTGGACTAGAAATAGAAGGTAAATCTATAAAGATGATGGGCCCAATTTTTTTTTTAAAAAAAAGAATAATGAAAGAAGTTGTAACCACCGTAGCATCAATATAATAACGGAGGGCACATCCAAGCTCACTGCAGATGTGCCCCCCCCCGCACCCAGAGATCAGTGCAATCACTATGGGATAGGACAGGGGGCAAGAACTGAAAGTTTTCTGAGAGGGGAGGGGGACATTTTACTATTTCTGTTTATCACTATACTAGGTTAAATTGCTTTATTCAATAAGTGGCATAATAAATAAATATAACATGATTGGATACTAGACTGGGAGTGCCATAAATAGCAAGTGACATTGTTGAACTATATCACAAGCAAATATAGTGGTGGATCCCCCTCCGCATGTTAAGATATTTAAGATTTTTTTAATAGAGAAGACATTTAGAAATAATGCAGAGGGGTCGGCCTGTGGCTGAGAGGTTAAGTTCATGAGCTCCACTTCAGCAGCACAAGGTTTCGCTGGTTTGGATCCTGGGCGTGGACATGGCACGGCTCATCAGGCCACGCTGAGGCAGCGTCACACATGCCACAACTAGAAGGACCCACAATTAAAAATATCCAACTATGTATGGGGGGTGGGGACTTTGGGGAGAAAAAGGAAAAAAAAAAGAAAGAAAGAATGCAGAAAGCATTTATTTACTTTTGTATAAAACCATACTCTAAAAGCTATGGAAATAATTTTATGGTTCTAATTATACGGTACCTCAAGAAGACTATAATGACTCGAAAAAATTCAGAAAGGCATCCTCAGAGAGATAAATTATATTAGGCCCTACTATTTGAAAACCAGCCAAATTATTATTTTTTTAAGATTTTAATTTTCCTTTTTCTCCCCAAAGCCCCCCAGTACATAGTTATATATTTTAGTTGTGGGTCCTTCTAGTTGTGGCATGTGGGACGCCACCTCAGCATGTCCGTGCCCAGGATCCAAACCGGTGAAACCCTGGGCTGCCAAAGTGGAGCTCGCGAACTTAACCACTCTGCCCCAGGCTGGCCCCAGCCAAATTATTATGCTACAACTTAAACAAGATAGATGTTAAGAAGGAATATGATCAGAGTTTATACACTAACTCACACATATATGGCACTATTTTTCAAAATACAATCATGCATTATTTCATTTGCTTATAAAAATTTAGTAAAAATTGAGTATTATAATCATTTTAAAAATAAGCACATATAAAACTATGAAAGGAATTGAAGTGATAATACACTTCAACTAAATATTAATAATTATAAATGGGGAGATTTCTTCATAGTTTATAAGAGGTACACTTAAGACAATAAGTATAACTTGACAAAATAAACATTATACATGGACAATAAACTTCAGACACATTTTTTTTTTAAACTAAGGCTGGTAAAATCCTCAAAGTTAAGTGATTCCAAAGAAGATTAAGATCAATTTGTAGATGATATAGCCATAATGAGTTATTAGGAGAAAATAGAGGACAGTATTCTTCTATAAAACATCCCTGTGATCTAAGAGTCAAATCTGAGATGTGGAAAACAAATATCACCTGAAATCAAAAAATTGCTGTAATCTTCTAAATGCCCTGTATGGGAGTCTTAATCCACTAGGAAATTACTATTTTAGGACTAATCTTTCTTTTTTTTAAGATTTTATTTTTCCTTTTTCTCCCAAAGGCCCCTGGTACGTAGTCGTGCATTTTCAGCTGTGGGTCCTTTCAGTTGTGTCATGTGGGACGCCACCCCAGCATGGCTCGGCAAGTGTTGCCGTGTCCACACCCAGGATTTGAACCAGCCAAACTCTGGGCTGCCAAAGCAGAGCGTGCGAACTTAACCACTCAGCCATGGGGCCGGCCCCTAGGACTAATCTTTAGTCAGAAGATCAACATCTTCCATATTCCACTTAAAATGGAATAGGCTTTGCTTCCCAAATTCATTAGCACACCAGCAGACTCCAGGCATATCAGTTATTAGAGAAATGGCAAAATGAAACCCTAAGTGCGGCAAATGAATGACTTTACCACTCTAATACGCAATACATGTGTTCCCCATTCTTGTCTCAGTTAGAAAATAAAATGTTCATGATCTTTGTATTCATCAAGGGATCTAGAGGTTTAAACAAAGACAAATGAAAATTGTCTCTCTTTCTTTAGCTAGTCTCCAAATACCTTTGAAATTTTTTTTGTTTACTGGCAACATGTAGTCTAATTGTAATACAAATCAGTGTGTGATATTGAGTCAGAGCTAAAGAAAGGAAAATATAGTTCCTATATATTCCACCATAATCTCATGGTTGACACTGTTTTTAGTTATATGACATTTTGAGATTTAATATTTGTTTCATAATCTTTCAAATAAGACTGATTTAGACAAATTAAAGAAGGTTGAGATGGCTCTCCAGCTGCTTTAGCAAAGATTTACAGGACATACAAGACAATGAAAACAAAGGGTTTAGATATTTTTCATGAATTATCTTAAAGTTCTTAGACATAAGGAGACTCTTTAGACTCAGGCTCTTAGACACAGAAGAGGATCTTTAAAGTGTTGATTGTTTTGATGACACAAATCATGTATAAAATGTTTCAAGTCACTGAAAAACAGTGTGACTCAAAAGGCTTAAAGCCATAGTTCCAACACATCTGTACAAGATCTACAATAAGCCAAGCCTTGTGTCTGTTTCACCCTTCCAACTACTCAGAGGAAAGTTGAGGGAAGATCCCAGGAGATGAGAAAGAGCCAGCGTGAACAGAAGCACGGGTGATCTGAGAAGCAAGTGCAGACTAGCTGACCAGTAGAGGCAAGGACCAAAGGAGCAATAATAGATGTCCATCTGGTCTGAAGGGAAGGACCACGGAAAGGAGATCAGCTAAGGACTCAGGAGCCAAGGATGTGAGGAGGTGCTGGCAAGCCAGTATGAGACAGGACAGAGCAAGGTTGCTAGATTCTCATTCCCGGGTGGTGGCTGCAGGTTTATACACATAGTGTAAAGGTAGACACTCTGGAAGATGTGAACAACATTAAATAGTAACAAATGAGGCTGCTGATCTCAATAAATTGACAATCTAGATGGAGAGATTTAGCTTATACCCAATGAAAGTTAAATAATAACATAGGACAATAATTCAAGTGGTGCAAAGGACTGTGTAATTGATTAAATACCGAATAATTAGTCAGGGAAGGCTTCAAAGCAGAGAGGAGCTTTGAGCTCAGTCTTGATGGATGAGAAAAATACAAATGGGTAAACAAATATAGGGATTAACAGAATTAATAAAAAGGATGGAGTCAGAAATATATCTGGTATATTATGGGAAACTAAGTAACCCAACCTGAGGGGTATATTAATCATGTTCTTTATTTTTTATATTTTATGATGCTTTGACATCTTGGGACCTTGTGGATCCAAGGAGCGATTACCCGTCTAAGGGCTAGCTAATTCCTAAAGAGAGCAAACAACTTGCCTGCGAGCACAAGCACATCTTTAATACAATCCCATGTCCACATCTGCATCTGTCTCCTTTTATCAGGCTCCGGCCATCCAGGACACTATCCACCTGCCCTAAATCACCCCAGGGCCAGGTACCAGACAACTAGAGACCACACCTGTAGCCCAGAGCCCACAGAAAGGATTCAAACTATCCAATCCTAAACCTGCTCAGCTGCTTACCCAGCCTCATCCTTTCCTTCCCATGAAGACCACCTTAAAGGCTTTTGCCCATGCTTTCCCCTCACTTGTTCTGCGTCCTGACTGACCCTGGTGCTCCCTGTGGCCCTGCATGGCCTGCCACGCCCCTCCTCTTGGGAACTGTAAGTAACAAACTGTCTCTTCAGCGGCAATCGTCTCCTATTCTGTTGGCCTCACCATACCTGAATAAAAACAAAATCCTCGGTACATTTTAAAAACGAGATGCAGGACGCAGAGGGTTTATATAGAAGCTGATCTCAGACTGCAGTCTGAGGAACTCTGGGGTGCCCGAGACCCTTCAGGGAGTCAGAGATCAAAATCAGGCACAAGTAAAAGATCCTTGCAGAGTGCAAAGCCCATGGACTCTAATGTGTCAGAGTGTGTAAAGACGATTAATCTCGTTTAAGATTCCTCATTGCAGCTAATCTTTGAGACATTACCACTTGTCGAATATTGGTATTATATCATAGAAGAATATCTACAGTTATCTGTAAAGCTTTTAAATACTTCTGCCTTTTCCAACTACATATTTGCATGAGACCATATTTTCTTCATGTACTTGAACGAAAACAACATTCTGAATGCAGAAACAGATGTCAGAATACAGCTGTCTTCTATTAAGCCAGATATTAAAGATATTTGCAAAAAACAACGGTGATATTCTTTTCAGTAAATTTGTTTAATTTGGAAAATATATTGATTTTCATAAAACTGTTATTTATGGCAAGTAATGCTTATTATTGTTATTTTTAAATGAATAAATCTTTTCAATGTTTCTCAACTTTAATTTCAAATATGGAAAATATCAATAGATATAACCTACTCTTAAGAATGAAAAGCAGGGGCCAGCCCCGTGGCAGAGTGGTTAAGCTCGCACGCTCCGCTGCAGGCGGCCCAGTGTTTCGTTGGTTTGAATCCTGGGCACGGACATGGCACTGCTCATCAAACCACGCTGAGGCAGCATCCCACATGCCACAACTAGAAGGACCCACAACGAAGAATATACAACTATGTACCGGGGGGCTTTGGGGAGAAAAAGGAAAAGATAAAATCTAAAAAAAAAAAAAGAATGAAAAGCAGTTATGAGACCAAAATTTTGAGAACCACTGGTGTAAAAGAATAGCAACAGATGAAACTGGAAAGGCAATGAAGAGCCAAGCTGTGAAGTAACTTGAATTGCAGGCTAAAATAGGGATTTTTCTCATGGAGGAAAGGGAGTTTTGAGCAGAGAGATAATATGATGAAAGGAACTTTTTAGAAGGAGAGCTCTGGTATGCGCGCTTACATGTGTAGGACAGTTTGAAAAAGGTGTTTGTGTCTGTATACTGTGTTTTGGTGGAGGGAGAGGCTGTGTGTGAGGCAGAGAAAGTAGGCAGGAAGCTGATGGAAAATCCTACACACAGGGTAATTGGGGTTTTAATGAGGAGTATAGTTAGGGAATGAAAATAATAGCTCGTTCTTGCTAAAATTTGTTGAGTGCTTACTATCTGCCAGGCACTGTGCAAAACACGTGGTGTGGATTACCTCATTATCCTCTCCACCGTCTTCTAATTGTTAACTTTATAAATTACATTTTAAAGATGAGAATACTGAAGCACAGAGATGCTAATGGAAGACGGCAAATAAGGGATGAAGCTGAGGTTTGAACCCAGCAGACTGACTGCAGAGTCTAAATAGAGAAGTCAGTGCAGCATAAATGAAGAATCATTTCAGGCTTTGGGTGAGTGTGACAGATGCCTTTGGTGTCCTCCCTGATCCCTTACTCGGCAGTGTCCACATGCCCACACACCTCAAGTATTGGCTGCTGCTGGCTCCCAGCTGCACCATTTGGAGGAGGATTGTCCTTGGCTGACAGGAAATGATGAGGAAGCCTGGGAGGCTGCTGGTGATGGCCCATGGCCAACCAGTCACTATGGGTGGGCAGGAAAGCCTCTGTGGCAAGTGCTCCACTCTTGCTCCATGCTTGAGTGCTCCCTGTAAGGCTCAAGCGAGGCTGAGCCTGGACCTCTTCAGAAACTATATCTTTATTTGGGTTCTTCCCCTATCTCTCTCACTACTCTTACTCCCTTAAACTGTCTCAGAAAAGCACTGTCTCAGGGCCGGCCCCGTGGCCAAATGGTTAAGTTCATGCACTCTGCTTTAGCAGTCCAGGGTTTCGCCAGTTCGAATCTTGGGTGCAGAGATGGCTCTGCTCATCAAACCACGCTGAGGCGGTATCCCACATGCCACAACTAGAAGGACCCACAACTAAAAATACACAACTGTGTACCAGGGGCTTTGGGAGAAAAAGGAAAAATAAAATCTTAAAAAAAAGGGAAAAAAAAGCACTTTCTCAATAAACCAATTGTACATGAATCCCTGTCTCAGGCTTTTCTTCTAGGAACCCGACTGAGACACTGAGGAAATCAGTTTCAAAATACCTTTAGGAATTCCATTCTTTTTGTGGGTCTTAGACATTATAGCTGTCTCTGAGACAGATCTATAATGAGGTCCCTCATTAACTTGACTTTTTTTGACATCCAGATACCTCGAGAAACTCATTAAGACCTGAGACACATTCATTCCAAATTACAAGATTAGTTAGAACCTTCAGTGCATTTTTTCTAATCAAGCCATTCTGGGCACTCCACTATTCCCTCACCAGAACAGAATCTCCTTGAGGACAGGAACCTCCACACTTGACTCATCTTTCTATCCCACCAGCACCTAGCAAGGAGTTCTGCACTTGGGAGATATACAGTAAATGTATTAAATAAAAAGAAAAAATCTCAGAATTTATTAAAATCATTTGACTGTTATCTTTACGCTGAAGATTATCCTTCTAAGAATCTAATGTAATTGTTCTCTTTCATGTGCACGAGACTCCCCTGGAGGAGCTTGACAAAAATGCGCACTGAAGCGTCTCCTCTCCCCAAACCTCGCTACGTGTGATTTTGATTCACTAGGGCTGAGGTAAGATTAAGAATTTGCATTTTAAGCAACATCACAGGAGATTTTAATGCAGGAGACCATTGAGCCACATTTTGAGAAACATTGCTTTAAAATACTTAAACTTGACGTGAAACTGCCTATTGAAAACACACACACACACAAGCTTTGAGATCTAAAAGGCACAACCTTCTCTCACAATCATGAACATTATCTCCTATCCATAACTATCATTACAAGAAGTACAGGCCAATTTAAGGATCTTAGAACATTTTCAGACTTGCTAAGTTTTATTGAGATTACTAAGTTAGTAAACATGGGAACAATGAAAAAATAATGTTTCTGACAAGTTTGGTATTTAAATGTATGTCCAACATCCTATACAGTGTATCATTAGCAGCCTTCTAACGTGCTATTAGTGCTCCTGGGGCCATGGTGATCCCACCACACATTAACTACAGTGATTTGTACAGCCTGCGGCAATTCACCCTTCTATGCTTCAAAACAGAAATACAGTAATGAATGCTTTTGAAGTGTCTCTGAGGTAAATGACCTCTGCCACCTAGAAAGCACTGTTAAACTGACGTTTGCCCTGAGAAACTGCTGCTGCAATGTTATAAATCCGTCAGCAACTGTGACGACCCTGAAGAAGCCAGAGGTACTGAGCTGTCTCAGAGGGGTTAGCTCTCCGGGCTGAAAGTCAATGATTTACATTAAACCGTGCTGTGAGGGACATCTGAAAGGCTTATGACAGAATCACCCCCAGCTTATTCACAGTCTTTCTCACCTTCAGGAACAACCCTAAAAAGGCTGTGGGTAGGTTGCCAGCTGTGGCATTGCTAAAACAAGGGGAAAACAGTATTTTTACCCTCTCATGGATAAATGTGTAGTGACAAGCCAGGGCATATTTTACTTCTGTCGATTGTCACTGAATTTTAAGCGTCTATTTAGCTTACATTTCTTCTTAAAACATGACTCTGTAACTTATGATATGGAAAAGTTTCTCTCACAGCATAGAGGAGTAAACTTCTAACAGACTGAAACTCCAACCAGATAATGAAATATGAAAACTAATTACCTGAGAGTTCTGTAGAATGAACAAAAGCAGCGAATTTTCGGGAGAAATTAAAAATTTGGAAAACATGACCAGCACAGGGCAAATTTCCTGTTTGTTTACAGCTTGGCTCCAGGGGTAGACCGCAGAGGAAGCATGGTGTGGGCAGCTAAAACTCTCACAGAAAGTCAGCTGTCTCTGTCCTGAGCAGGAAGGGGACAAAATCTGGGGTACAAAGGCTTCCAGAGAGTGAGACAGACATCCCAGAAAAGAGAGAGCCTAAGAAAGGGAGCCCTAAATTCCTACATATAAACTCTGCCCAAGGCTGACTTCTCAACAGCACATCCATAGGGCAGACTGCAAGCAGTTCCCCTAAAATAAAAGATCTGAACTGAGATCTGAGCTTCCACCTGCTACACCAAGAAAGAGCTTGCAGTTTAAGTCTAACGAGTTATTCTGCTAAAACAAAATCGTTTTGTTTTTTTTTTTAAGATTGGCACCTGAGCTAACAACTGTTGCCAGTCTGGTTTTTTTTCTGCTTTTTCTCCCCAAATCTCCCCAGTACATAGTTGTATATTTTAGTTGTGGGTCCTTCCAGTTGTTGGGTGTGGGACACCACCTCACTGTGGCCTGATGAGTAGTGTCATGTCCATGCCCAGGATCCAAACTGGCGAAACCCTGGGCCGCCAAAGCAGAGCACGTGAACTTAACCACTCGGCCATGGGGCTGGCCCCTAAAACAAAATAGTGATATTCTTTGGAGAGATATGAAAGAATCCAGAGTCCAGAATCCACAGCATGACATTTACAATATCGAGGATACAACCCAAATTTTCTTGACATTCAAAGAGTTAGAGAAATGCAATTTTTTTTTTCTTTTTGCTGAGGAAGATTCACCCTGAGCTAATATCTGTTGCCAATCTTCCTCTTATTGCATGTGAGCCACCACCATAGCATGGCTACTGACAGACAAGTGGTGTAGGTCCATGCCTGGGAACCAAACCCAGGCTGTCAAAGCAGAGCATGCTGAACTTAAGCACTAGGCCACTGCGGCTGGCCCTGTAACATACTCTTAAGGGAAAAGATAATCAACAAAGGTCAATCTCAGATGACCCAGATGTTGGAAATATCAGACAGACTTTAAATCAACTATTGTAACTATGCTCACTTAGGTAAAGGAAAATATGATTGTAATTAAAGGATGCAAAATCTCAGCAGAGAAATAGAAATCATAAAAATGAATAAAATGGAAATCCTAGAACTGAGGAATTCAACATATGAAATAAAAATTTCACTGGATGGATTTAATAGCAGAATGAAGATGACAGAGGAAAGAGTCAGAGAACTTAAAGATAGATCAATGGAAATTATTCAGTCTGAAAAACAGAGAGGGAAAGAGTTAAAAAGAAAAAGAACAGAAACACAGGGATTTGTGGAATAATATTAAGCAGACTAGCATATGTGTAGTTTGTAAATAAAAGCTGACAAAATTAAAGAGAGAAATAGACAATTATAGTTGGAGATTTCTCTCAGAGATTGATAGAAAAATTAGAAAAAAAACAGTAAAGACACAACACTGTTAACCACCTCTCCTTGATTGTGTTATTGATAGTGCTGAATGTTTATATTAGAAGAGAAGAAAGGTCTAAAATCAATGAGTTAAACTTTCATTTAAGAAACTGGAAAAAGGAGAGCAAATTAAGTAGAAGGAAAGGAAAACTTCAACAGTGTGAGAGAGAAAATTTATAAGCCAATATCATTAATGAATTGAAATGCAAAACCCCTAAACAAACAATTAGCAAATCAAATTCCGCTAAAAAAGATAATGCAGGAGTGACATCAGCATCATGGTGGAGTGAGCTCTTCCCTTAGACTCTCCCCACTAAGATATAACAAAAAGGACACTCATAAACCAAGAGAGGACATTCACACAACACAATAGACATCTGAGAGATACACAGCCATACATCTGAAGGTAGAGGTGCTGGACCCCCTGGGAGGCAGTGGAAAGAGGGAAGGTGATCTCCTCTCCCTCCCTGAATGGCAGTGATCTAGGGTGCAGGACCATGAGCAGCACTGAGAGGAGAGGGGGGATAGGGCAGCCCTCTTTGGGAACACTTTCACTCTTGGAGTTGCCTCCCAGCCCATGGGAAAGCTCCACACTGAGGAGGCTAAACAATCAACAAGCTGAGCAGCCCAGGAGGGCAGATAGCAAATGCAGACTGGGAACACTCCCAGGATCGTGCACATGAAATAAAGTGCCCCTCCCCCTGCCTGGTGCACCAGCTCAGCCAGTCAGCCAGAGCAAGGGACCCCCACCAGAACACCTGTACATATGTGTGTAAAGCAGTGGTGGCCGGGGGCAAACGCAGATGTGCCCTGTCAGCACAGCTTCCAAAGGAGAAGCACAGCCACAAGGGATCGCAGCAGGCTCTGAGTGGTGGCAGGCAGAATCTGTGATCAGATACCACTACTATGTGACAGCACCTATCAAATAGAATGAAGAGATGTATTAACACTCCAGAACAGAAGGAAAATGACAAGCACCCAGAAAGCAATCCTGAAGTCACAGAAATTTACAATCTAAATGATAGAGAATTCAAAATAGCTATCATAAAAAACTTGAGTTACGAGAAAGCTCTTAAAGACAGTTCAATGAAATCAGGAATAAAATTAATGAACAGAGAGAAATCTTCACAAAAAAATAAGAAATGTTGGAGATGAAAAACACAATGAATGAGATAAAGAAAAATCGATAGTACTTAAATAACAGAGCTGATATTACAGAGGACAGAATTAGCAATTTAAAGGACAGAAATATAGAAATGCTTCAGACAGAGGAGAGAGAACTAAGACTAAAAAGAAATGAAGAAATTCTCTGAGAAATATGCAACTCAATTAGGAAATGCAATATAAAGATTATAGGTATTCTAGAGGGAAAAGAGAGGGAGAAAGGAGCAGAGAATTTGTTCAAAGAAATAATAGCTGAGAACTTCCCAAATTTGAGGAAAGACCTGGAATTACAAGCATATGAAACTAATAGAACTCCTAATTACATCAAAGTAAAAAGATCTTATCCAAGGCATATATTAGGAAAACTGGCAAAAGTCTATGAAAAAGAAAAAATATTAAGGGGAGCAAGGCAGAAGAGAATAATCTACAAAGGAACCCCAATCAAGCTTTCAGTGGATTTCTCAGCAGAAATGTTATAAGCTGGGAGAGTGGAGAATGATATATTCAAAATTCTGAAAGACAAAAACTTTCAGCCAAGAATACTCTATCCAGCGAAAATATCCTTCAGGTATGATGGAGAAATAAAAACTTTCCCAAACAAATAAAAGCTGAGGGAGTTCATCACCACAAAACCCTCCCTTACAAGAAATAATCAAGAGGGCCTTCATACCTGAAAAAAAAGAGTTTATAAAGCCTTGAGCAAGGAGATTAATAGGCAGAAAAATAAGAAAATTGCAGCCCTCCATCAGAACAGATTAGTGAACAATTAAGTATAACATTAAAGATAAAGGGAAGGAAAATATCAAGAATAAGTATAATCAGTTCATTTTAACCACAAGCTCACAGCACAAAACAGAATAAGATGTGACAACAATAATTTAGACAGGGAAGTGGAAAGGGATGGAACCTGCTTAGATTAAGGACAAAAGATGCTATCAGAAAATGGACTATCTCATCTATGTGACCTTTTATACAAACCTCATGGTAACCACTAAACAAAAAGCCAAAACAGAGACACAGATGATAAATAAAGAGAAAACTATCATAGAGAAGCAACAGACTGAATTGGCAGTTGGAAATACATGGGAAGAGAAACAAGGGAAATACAGAACAACTGGAAAACAAGAGCTAAAATGGCAGTATTAAGCCCTCATATACCAAAATCACTCTAAATGTATTGAATTCTCCAAATGACATAGAGTAGTTGGATGGATTAAAAAACAAGACTCAACAGTATGCTGCCTCCAGGAAACATGCCTCAGCTCTAAAGACAAAAACAGGCTCAGAGTGAAGGGATGGAAGATGATACTCCAAGCAAATGGCAAACAAAAGAAAGCAGGTGTTGCCATACTCGTATCAGACAAAGCAGACTTCAACATAAAAAATACAATGAGAGACAAAGAGGGACAGTATATAATGATAAAAAGGAAACTCCACCTAGAGGACATAACACTTGTGAATGTATATGCACCTAACACAGTATATATAACAAAGTATATAAAGCAACTATTAACAGATCTAAAAGGAGATATTAACAGCAAAACAATAATAGTAGGGGACCTCAACACTCCACTTACATCAGTGGATAGATCATCCAGAGAAAAAGTCAACAAGGGACTAGTGGAATTAAATGAAAAACTAGACCAGATGGACTTAATAGATATACACAGAACACTCCATCCCAAAACAGCAGAATACCCATTATTCTCAAGTGCACGTGGAACATTCTCAAAGATAGACCGTATGTTGGGAAACAAGGCAAGCTTCCATAAATTTAAGAAGATTGAAATCATATCAAGCATCTTTCCTGACCACAATGCTATGAAACTAAAAATCAACTACAAGAAAAAAGCTGGGAAAGTGACAAATACGTGGAGACTAAACAACGTGCTACTGAACAACCAATGGGTCATTGAAGAACTAAAAAGAGAAATCAAAAAATATCTGGAGACAGGGGCTGGCCCCGTGGCCGAGTGGTTAAAGTCGTGTGCTCCGCTGCAGGCGGCCCAGTGTTTTGTTGGTTCAAATCCTGGGCGTGGACATGGCACTGCTCATCAAACCACGCTGAGGCAGCGTCCCACATGCCACAACTGGAAGGACCCACAACGAAGAATATACAACTATGTACCAGGGGGCTTTGGGGAGAAAAAGGAAAAAAAATAAAAGTCTTTAAAAAAAAAAAGAAATTAAAAAAAATATATCTGGAGACAAATGAAAATGAAAATACACCATACCAACTCATATGGGATGCAGCAAAAATGGTCCTAAGAGGGAAATTCATAGCAATACAGGCCCATATCAACAAACAAGAAAAATCTCAAATAAGCAATCTTAAACTAAACTTAACAGAACCACAAAAAGAAGAACAAACAAAGCCCAAAGTCAGCAAAAGGAGGGAAATAATAAAAGTTAGAGCAGAAAAAAATGAAATTGAAACAAAAAAAACAGTAGAAAGAATCAATAAAACTAAGAGCTAGTTCTTTGAGAAGATAAAGAAAATTAACAAGCTCTTAGATGCACCAAGAAAAAAAGAGAGAAGCCTCAAATAAGTAAAATTAGAAATGAAACAGGAGAAATTACAATGTACACCACAGAAATACAGAAGATTATAAGAGAATATTATGGAAAACTATATACCAACAAATTGGACAACCTAGAAGAAATGGATAAATTCTTAGACTCATACCACCACCCAAAACTGAATCAAGAAGAAATAGAGACTCTAAATAGACCAATCACAAGTAAAGAGATTGAAACAGTAATAAACCTCCCAAAAAATAAAACTCCAGGACCTGATGGCCTCTCTGGAAAATTCTACCAAACATTCAAAGATTTAATACCTATCTTCTCAAACTTTTCCAAAAAATTGAAGAAGATGGAACACTTCCTAACAAATTCTATGAGGTTAACATCACCCTGATCCCAAAGCCAGAGAAGGACAACACGAAGAAGGAAAATTACAGGCCAGTATCGATGATGAACATGGATGCAAAAATCCTCAACTAAATATTGGCAAACCAAATACAGCAATACATTAAAAGGATCATACATCATGATCAAGTGGAATTTATACAAGGGACACAGGCATGGTTTAACATCTGCAAATAAATCAACATGATACACCATATCAACAAAATGAGGAATAAATAGAACTTGATCATCTCAACAGACACAGAGAAAGCATTTGACAAGATCCAACATCCATTTATGATAAAACTCTCAATAAAATGGGTATAGAAGGAAAGTACCTCAACATGATAAAGTCCATATATGACAAACTCACAGCCAACATCAAACTCAATGGGGAAAAACTGAAAGGCATCCCTCTGAGAACAGGAACAAGACAAGGGTGCCCATTCTTGCCACTCTTTTATATATATATATAATTATTTTTTTTGATGAGGAAGATTGGCCCTGAGCTAACATCTGTGCCAATCTTCCTTTATTTTGTATGTGGGATGCTGCCACAGCATGGCTTGATGAGCAATGCGTAGGTCCACACCGGGGATCTAAACCTGCAAACCCTAGCCTGCAGAAGCAGAGCTCGTGAACTTAACCACTGTGCCACTCCACTCTTGCCACTCTCATTGAACATAGTACTGGAGGTTTTGGCCAGAGCAATCAGGCAATAAAAAGAAATAAAAGGTGTCCAAATTGGAAGGAAGAAGTGAAACTTTCACTATTTGCAGACGACATGATTCTATATGTGGAAAGCCCTAAGGAATCCATTGGAAAGCTACTAGATATAATCAACAACTACAGCAAAGTTGCAGGGTACAAAATCAACTTACACAAATCAGTTGCATTTCTATACTCTAATAATGAACTAACATAAAGAAAACTCAAGAATACAATCCCATTTACAATCACAATAAAAAGAATAAAATATCTAGGAATAAATTTAACCAAGGAAGTGAAAGACCTATGTAGTGAAAACTATAAGACATTATTGAAAGAAATCAATGAAGACATAAAGAGATGGAAAGATATTCCATGCACATGGATTGGAAGAATAAACATCTTTAAAATGTCCATAGTACCTAAAACAAACTACAGATTTAATGCAACCCCAATCAGACATTTTTCCCAGTGACATTTTTCACAGAAATAGAACAAAGAATCCTAAAATTCATATGAGGGCAACAAAAGACCCCGAATAGGTAAAGCAATCCTGAGAAAAAAGAACAAAGCAGGAGGCATCACAATCCCTTACTCCGATATATACTACAAAGCTATAATAATCAAAACAGCATGGAACTGGTACAAAAACAGACACACATATCAACGGAACAGAATTGAAAGCCCAGAAATAAAACCACACATTATGGACAACATACATCTTCAACAAAGGAGTCAAGAACATACAATGGAGAAAGAAAAGTCTCTTCAATAAATGGTGTTGGGAAAACTGGACTGCCACATGCAAAAGAATGAAAGTAGACCTTATCTTTTGCCATACACAAGAATTAACTCAAAATGGGTTAAAGACTTGAAGGTAAGATCTGAAACCATAAAACTCCTAGAGGAAAATATACGCAGTACACTCTGACATTGGTCTCCGAAGGATCTTTTCAAATACCATGTCTGCTCAGACAAGGGAAACAAAAGAAAAGTAACCAAGTGAGACTAAATCAAACTAAAGAGCGTGTGCAAGGCAAAGGAAACCAGGAACAAAATGAAAAGACAACAAAAGACAAGATGGGATAAAATATTTGCAAATCATATATTGGGCAAGGGGTTAATTTCCAAAACATATAAGGAAACTCATACAACTCAACAACAAAAACAAACAGCCTGGTCAAAAAATGGGCACAGGATATGAACAGACATTTCTCCAAAGAAGATATACAGATGGCCAAGAAGCTATGAAAAGATGTTCAACATCACTAAGCATTAGGGAAATACAAATCAAACTACAATGAGATATCACCTTACTTCTGTTAGAATGGCTATAATTACCAAGACAAAAAACAACAAATGTTGGAGAGGATGTGGAGAAAAGGGAGCCCTCATATACTGCTAGTGAGAATGCAAACTGGTGCAGCCACTATGGAAAAGAGTATAGAGATTTCTCAAACAATTAAAAGTAGAAATACAATATGACCCAGCTATCCCGCTACTGGGTATTTATCCAAAGAACTTGAAATCAACAATTCAAAGAGACTTATGCACCCCTATGTTCATTGCAGTGTTATTCCTTATAGCCAAGACGTGGAAGCAACACAAATGTGCATCAACTGATAAATGGATAAAGATGTGGTATATGTATATATACAATGGAATACTACTCAGAGATAAAAAAAAGACAAAATCGTCCCATTTGCAACAACATGGATGGACCTTGAGGGTATTATGTTAAGCAAAATAAGCCAGAGAAAGACAAGCACCATATGATTTCACTGACGTGGAATATAAGCAAACACATGGACAAAGAGAACAGATTAGTGGTTACCAGAGGCGAAAGGGGTTGGGGCTGGGCATAAAGGGTAAATGGGCACATATACATGGTGACTGACAAATAATAATGTACAACTGAAATTTCACAATGTTATAAACCATTATGACCTCAATAAAATAAAAAGGTAATGCATATTCACAAAAGTGGGTTTAACTCCAGGAATATAAGGCTTAATTTACCACTTTAACAATTTAAAGGAGGAAAATCATATGGCTATCTCCATAAATGCAGAAAATCCATTTGATAAAACATCATTTATTTATGATAAAACTCTTAGAAAACTAGGAATAGGACTTAGTCAATTTCAAAAAGGGTTTACATATATATATAAAGTAAAACATCAAATTTTATTCATGAAACAATGAAAGCTTACTCTAGACATCAGGAAATGGCAAGGATAGGCACAATAACTATCTGTATTCAGTAGTGTGCTGGATATCCTAGGCAAAGCAGAAAGGTAGAAAGAAAAGAAATCTACCTGAAAAGGAAGAAACAGAACATCCATTGTTTTGCAGATGATATAACTGTCCACATAAAAAACACAAAGTAATCTATGGATTAATTATTAGAATTAATTTCAAAAACTTAGCAAAGTTCCTAGATACCTCAATATTTAATACATTGCATTTCTATAAACCATCAACAAGTGGTTCAAAAATGAAATTTTTAACAGATAATATTCATAACAGCACCAAAAATATTAAGTACCTAGGATAAATAGAAGAATAGAGTTATAAGATCTTGAAGATAAATTTATAAAATTTTTTAAAGACATTTAAAAAAACAACTATTGGAGAGATTCCATGTTCACTGAAGAAAGACAATATTTCAAAGATGCCGTTTCTCTCAAATTGCTCTATAGGTTTAATGAAATTTCAAGAAATATCCCAGGGTATTTTTTTGTTGAATTTGAACAAACTAATCCTAAAATTTAAGTGGACGAGCAAAGGTCAGTAATAACCAAGCCACTCTTAAAGAAGGTGAATAAAGTGGAGCAACTTGACCTACCAGTTATAAAATTTATTTATAAAGTTATAGTATTTAAAATGGTGTGGTATTTGCACAGTTACAGGCAAAAAGATTAGTTGGCAGAACTTAGAGTCCAAATGTGGATATTTGATGCTTGACTGAGATCATCAAATCTTGCAAATGAGCAAGGAAATACTGGCCTTGCCATAAGTGGTGCTGGGACAATTGGATAACCATAGGAAGGTGGATGAAATTACACACCCTACTTAACACCATATGCATAAAAAAGATGGATTACAGACCTAATAGAAAAAGAATGCAATCAAACTTTTAGAAGACAATATTGGATAATATCTTTACAGCATTATGACGGGAAAAGAAGTTTTAAAACAGAGTAGAATAAAAAATAATGAGCCAATTACATTCAAGTTTAGAACTCTTGTTCATCAAAAGACACAGTTAAGGGACTAGCCCAGTGGCACAGTGGTTAAGTGCACATGTTCTGCTTTGGCAGCCCAGAGTTCACCGGTTCGGCCCCCGGGTGCAGTCCTACTCACTGCTTGTCAAACCATGCTGTGGCAGGTGTCCCACATATAAAGTAGAGGAAGATGGGCATGGATGTTAGCTCAGGGCCAGTCTTCCTCAGAAAAAAACAGGAGGATTGGTGGCAGATGTTAGCTCAGGGCTAATCTTCCTTAAAAAAAAAAAAAAAAGACAGTTAAGATAGTGAAAAGACAAGCCACAAACTGGGAGAAGATAACTGCAACACGTGTAACCAACAAAGATTAGTCCAAAATGTATAAAGAATTCCTGTGATTCAATAAGAAAAATACAAATGCTCCAAAAGAAAGATGGTTAACAGAAGTAACTAGAAATTTCACCAATGACAGTGTCATTTCACTTACAGATGTTTTTAATTTTATTGAAGCTCAATTTATCTATTTTGTTGTTGTTGTTGCTTGTGATTTTGGTGTCGTATCTAAGACAACACTGCTGAATCCAAGGTCATGTAGATTTACTCCTATCTTCTAAGATTTTATTATTTTAGCTCTTACATTTAGGTCTTTGATCCATTTTGAGTTTGTTTATTTATATAATGTGAGGTATCAAGCAGTCTTTTGCATGTGACTATCCAGTTGTCCCAGCACCATTTGTTGAACAGGCTGTTCTTTCCCAATTGGACTGGTTTTGGCATCTTTGCAGGAAATCAGTTAACCATAAATGTGAGGGTTTATTTCGGGACTCTCAATTCTATTCCATTGGTCTTTATGTTCATCCTTATGTCAGCACCACATTGTGTTGATCACTGTTGCTTGTAGCGAGTTTTGAAACTGGGAAGTGAGTTCTCCAACTTTGTTCTTTTTCAAGATTGTTTTAGCTATTCTGGGTCCCCTGAGTTTCCATGTGAATTTTAGAATCATCTTGTCAATTTCTACAAAGAAGTCATTTTTTATTCTGATAGTAATTGCATTAAATCTGTGGATCAATTTGGAGATTATTGCCAACTGAACAATATTAAGTTCCCTGATTCATGAACTTGAGTTGTCTTTCTATTTATCTAAACCTTTAATTTCTTTCAACAAAGGTTTGTAGTTTTTGGAAAATGTTTTTCACTTCTTTTGTTAAATTCATTCCTACGTATTTTATTTTTTAATTCTATTGTAAATGGAACTGTTTTGTTATTCTCATTTTCAGATTGTTTATTGCAATTGTATAGAAGTACAATTGATTTTTGTATATTGATCTTGTGTTCCACAACCTTGCTGAATTCATATATCAGGTCTAAGTTTTTTAGTGGATTCCTTAGGACTTTCTTACAATTTCTTGTCATCTGCAAATAGAGGTGGCTTTACTTCTTTTCCAATCTTCCTGACTAGAACCTCCAGTGTGATGTTGAATGAAAGTGGCAAGAGTAGGTGTCCTTACCTTGTTCCTGATCATACAGGGAAAGCATCTAGTGCTTCACCATTAAATATGCCATTCACTGTGGGTTTTTTATAAATGTGCTTTATGAAGTTAAGAAAATCCCCTTCTATACCAAGCGTGTTAGGGTATTTTATCATAAAACCTTGTTAGATTTTGCCAAATGTTTTTTCTGTGTTTATTGAAATGATCATTTTTTTTAACTTTCTTCTATTCATATGGTATATTAGATTGATTAATTTTTATATCTTGAACCAATTTTGTATTCCTGGGATAAATCCCACTTGGTCATGGTTTCTAATCCTTTTTATATGATCCTGGATTCAACTTTTTGGTATTTTATTGAAGAGAATTTTTTCTCGATATTCATAAGGGATATTGGCAACTATATTACATTTCTATACATGATAACCATATATAGAGAGACATACAATTTCATATATAAAAATATATAATTATATGTAAAATATATATTTAATACTTATAGTAATTATTATATAAAAATATACATAATATTTAAAAGCAATTCTGTATATTATATATATATTTAAAAGAAGAAAAGAACACATTTAATATTTTGTGGTATTTTCTTTGAATTTCCCATTGAGAGTTCAGAAAAATATCCAGACAAATTTCCTTTCAGATTATTATGGTTTATTTCCACCACAAACTCTGATCCCCAGAATTGATTTTGGTGTTTGGTCAGAAGTAATGAAACTTCTTTTCAAATTGTTAAGCAATTATCCCAGATAATTCATTGAATAATTCTTGCCTTCCGCACTTTCATCATATAATAAAGTATTACAAGTAAAAAAAGTCTGTTTCTCTACCATATTGTTTGTGGTAGACATCTAACGTTCTCTTCCTTATTTCCTTTAAGGAACCGTTCCTTCACTTTCTACCAAGTTCTTGTGTAGCTGTCAAACATTTTACCACCACCATTACCAGCTGTAGAGATGGACACATTACAATCACCAATTATAGTACTTCAATCTCTTGAATCAAAGATTGAGTAAAGCCTTTCAGAGCAATAACTGAGAGAAGTTGAAAGTCCAAAAAGTAAGCTTGTAATTTACAGTGAGTTTTCTTCTGGAAACATTGGCAATTAAAGAAGTGAATCCTAGAGTCTGATCAGTACTTTTAATAGCCTCATGGAGCTACAATGATAAAAGTTGGAGTCCAAGAACTGCAAGGATCTGCAAGGGAGGAGTAGCCATGGTAAACAACTCTTTATTTGTGAGTTGGAATCTCAAATGGCTGAACCCTGGGAAAACTAGTGAATAGGAAATAGATCAGTCCTTACAAGGACTAGGTTTCGTGTCATCTCAGTCTCTACAATTTGATTAAGTTTGCTCAGGATTGCTAGTGTCCCAGAGTTTGGCAGAAGTAAAATAAAATCACTATGCAGTATGATAATATTATCATAGGCATCAAACTGTTTCTATGAGCATTTTCAAGTACAATGTCTAACACACAATAGAAAAATAACCAGGTACCCAAGGAGATATGACAGCATAATTGAGAACCAGCAGAAACAATAGACAACAGAAACAGGCCCTCAGAGCCCATTAGAGTTATCAGAAATAGACTTTAAAATAAATATGTTTATCACGTTCAAGAAAGTAAAAGATGGGCCAGCTCCATGGCCGAGTGGTTAAGTTTGCGTGCTCCGCTGCGGCGGTCCAGGGTTTGAATCCTGGGCGCAGACATGGCACCGCTCATCAGGCCACGTTGAGGCGGCCTCCCACATCCCACAACTGGAAGGACCTGCAACTAAGATATACAACTGTGTACGGGGGGTTTGGGGAGATAAAGCAGAAAAAAAAAAAAAAAGAAAGAAAGATTGGCAACAGTTGTTAGCCCAGGTGCCAATCTTTAAAAAAAAGAAAGAAAGTAAAAGATAAGATTGAAAGCTTTTGGAGATAGAGAACACAAAAGATTTGAAAATGACATCAAATAGAATCCTAGAAATGAAAAATGGACAGCTGGAATTAAAACTCAGATTAGATACATTAGAACAAAAGAAGCTATTGAAAATGAAGCACAAAAAATCAAAAGGATGGAAATTATAGGTGAAAGAGTAACAGTCACAGAGGTTCAAATGTGAAAAAAAAAATAGATATAGTTGAATTCCAGAAGAAGAGGAGAGAGACTAAGAAGAGACACATCTGAAGAGATAACAGCTGAGAATTGTCCAAAAACTGATAGAAGATAAGTTAAAAATTCAAGAATCCCTACAAACTCTAAATAGGATAAACCAAAAGAAATCCACACTTAGGTCTATCACAGAAAAATTAATGAAAAGGGAAAGATAAAGAGAAAAAAATTAAAAATCAGCCAAGCATGTGGAGAAACCAGCCAGAAGAAAACAGATTGCTTCCAAAGGAATAATAATAAGAATAAGAGACAACAGCTAACTTCTCAACAAAAACAACGGAAGCCGGAAGACAGTGGTATGATAACTTCAAAGCACTGAAAGAGAAAAACAACCAAACTAGAAATTCATACACAGTGAAAGTATTCTTCAATAATGAAGGGGAAATAAAGACATTTTTAGACAAACAAAAACTGAGAGAATTAGTCCCATGCACATCTACACTAAAGGGAATATTATAGGTTATTCTTTAGGTAGAAAAAAAATGATTCCAATTAGAGATGTAGATAGGAGTGAAAGCATTGAGATTTAAACACTTGGGTAAATCTAAATGAGGGTTTACTGCATAAACAGTAATAATAACTTTTGGTCTTTAAAATATGGAGAAAAATACACAACAATAGTATATTAGGAGAGATAAAATATTGTTAGAGTATTCTAAGATTCTAGTATTTTCTGAAAAGAGGGTAAAACTACTAATACATATCAGATTTTGATAAATCATAAATGTTGTAATAATTATAGTAACCACTAAAAGTCTAATAAAACAATAAATAATTTCCCATATAATCATGGGCCAAGGATAGGGAGATAGAGTTCATACAATAATTGGAAATTTGACCAAGCAAGAGAAATTTTAATGAAATATCTACTTCAGAAGACATAGCCCCATTTTAGGTAATCAAAATTTGAATAACTGGCACTTATTTAGGATTCTATCTTTCATTTATGGCTATTTTACCTTTTCGCTATAATTTCTAAGAAGCAAATTGTTTCCCAAAGGATTTGTTTAAAATGTTAAGTTTCATGCATTTTACTCTTAACCAAAAATAAAATCGAATTAAATATGTGCAAAATAACTGAATGTCAAGTAACCAGTTATACAGCCAGCTCATTTACACTGAATTAGTAATTTGCTTAAACAGTCTGCAATTTATGTTAATCAAGGAAAGATTATCTTAAGTTATACATTTACATAATGACATAAATGTCTCATTCTCTTCTCTGTAAATATTATTATTATCTTAAGTTTCAGTTCTTTTCCACTATTAGCCTCTTAGAGTAATTTCATATAAGTTTGTCATTTTCAGTATACTTTTTCTGGCACTATAATTGGGAGAATATTCAACTTAAAAGTTAAATAAATATTAAAAACATACAAGATTCTCTTGGCTTCAACAAGCTGTGTAATTCTCTGCATAAAATGATATGACAACCACTATGATATATTTATTTTTTAAACATGAATAGGCTCTTGTGATTTATTAAACTTTTATATCTTTTTAATGTAATTATACATTGATGAAATTTTTAAAATAAAAATCTTAATAGCAAAAAATTCATGAAATATGTCATATTCTTTTTTTCCTATATTGAAGAGGTTAAACAGTAGCTTGGTTGTATGCATTTGTTCTGAATCTCTGTCTAGCCAATTAATTTTATATGCATAGTTTATAGCCCCCATCACTGGTCATGATGATCTGGGAGAAAGGGGACATTTTATTGGTTGTCTACATTTCCTACATTCATTAAATAATTGTCAACTCTCTGAAATAAGTAAAGACCTAAATTTCAGTTCCATCTTGGCCACTGACTTGCTCTGCCAACTGGATTTACTTCTCTAGGCTTTTCAGTTTTCCTCGTAGTAACCTGTCCTTGTCTATAATGTGTATTAGAGTAATTTGACCTCTTGGTAGAAAAGAGTTTCTGCAAATCCAAAGTATTTTTATTATCCTTTATTGGAATGATCATATCTAAAGTTTTTGGCTGAAAAAAACCCAAGTGTTTCCCTGAGCATATTAAGGGCTCACCAAAAAATTTAGGCTAAATGCAACATGTGTGCAGAAGCCAGCAGCCTCTCTGAGTAGAGTGAGACTGTGGTGTTTGCAATCTTATTGCCCATAGTTTACTGACCTGAGTGCATATCAGAGGCTGCTTTTCCAGTATTCCCCACTAACACTTGTTTCTGCTGTCATGGCATCTTTCCACCCAACATCTTGTTGTTTACTGTGAGTCAGAAAAGCATCTGCAATAGAGAACTCAGCTTATCCCACTAGAGACTTCAGGCCTAGCTGAAGTACCAAGGAAATTCTGGAAGGAGCAAGGTCTAGACGTGAGTAGCTGCTAGCAGACATCAATGTGGGTGTTCTGTTTGTTATGCCCAAAGACTTACGTGACTGCTACCCAAGGAATGAAGGGATCTGGCTCTGTCTAACAGCTGAGTTTGCAGAAATAGGAGGCAAACTAAATGTTAAAAATAGATCAATTCAAATAATACCACTAAATTAGGAATATGTAAATCACTAAAATGTGAGTTTTACAGTCACTGTCAAAAGAATCTTTAATAGGGGCTGGCCCCGTGGCCGAGTGGTTAAGTTCGCGCGCTCCGCTGCAGGCGGCCCAGTGTTTCGTTAGTTCGAACCCTGGGCGCGGACATGGCACTGCTCATCAGACCACGCTGAGGTAGCGTCCCACATGCCACAACTAGAAGAACCCACAACGAAGAATACACAACTATGTACCGGGGGGCTTTGGGGAGAAAAAGGAAAAAATAAAATCTTTAAAAAAAAAAAAAAAGAATCTTTAATAGTAAAAACTGAATTTTTCTCAGTAAAAAAGAGAGGATGTTGGAGGGTCAGACCAGTATAGAAAGTCACAGAAACAAGTGGAAATGATACAAATAAAGAAAAAAGCCAACGCAGGTATTAGGCCAAGGAAAAGGTCAGATGTGTGCCCCATGATTGTATGTACCATGAAAAAAAGTCCTCAACCTGGGACTTTAACTTTGATTTTGATGTTTAAGTTTAGAAAATGCCAGGATAAGAAATACTGTGTGTAGAATTAAGGATCAGGCCTGGAAAAGTATTCTAATAATGAGAATAGAGAGGCAAGGAGGGCTTGGGGAAATAGAAAACAGAATCAATTGGCATTATATAAAAAGAGAAATAAAGATATCAAAAGAGAAAGGAATGAAGGACAGAAGAGAGCATTAAACATACATAAGTATACTGACAAGAAATGTACATTCCTCTTAGTGATTTTGCAGTGTTGTTGCTGCTATGGTTTACAAGATGCCCTGAACAAGGATCAAATCGTAGAATTTCACCTTCTACAATGTCTGTTTACGGAAGACGGAGTTTGCTAAGTAAGCACGCAGGGTCGGCTTGAAGCGTCCTAACAAAGATATCATGATTCCTCAAAGTTAGAGTCCTCGCAAGATGAAGCTACAGCCGGGAGACACTTCTGTCTGAGAGAAACAAAGATGTTGGCTCCCCTGCTGGGATTACTCTCCTAATTATCAGACAACCATTGTTTCTTTCCACTCCTGGGCATCAAATAGGCTGACCCCCTCAACTTCAAATAACCTCCCACCAGTACTGAGAGCCTTCTCTGGCTCTTGCTCGCCTCATCTAAAACCAAAGGCATTGGCTGTGAGCCAGTTCTTAGTATTACAGTCCTTGGCACATTTCCGTCAGCGCTGAACTTTAAGATACACACACATGCACACACAAACGCACACAGCTTAACACAGACAATTTAAAGCTTGGTTCACATTTTACTTTAGCATTAATAAAAAAGAAATATTCTAGTATTCCTTTTAATGATAACTTCAATCTCTTGCCACTACACTCTTAGAAGAAAAGCCTCCTTATGATAGATTTTTAAAAATGGAAATTCTAAAGTAGTATCTTTAAGGATAAGGAATCAAAAAAGAACTCACCTTCAAGCAAATTGCGTTATTACAAAATACAGGAGTATAACTACAACTGTTAGCCAAACTTCCTCCAAAATAGACATTTATCCTACAGTTTTGTCAAATTTCAAATAATTTTAATAAATTTATATGAGGTGTACATGTAGTTATTTTTCTTGGGTTTAAATGGGACCTACGTCCATTTTTTTCCTGAAAGAAAATTAACCCCCTTTACAAAGAGAAGTTACAATTCTAGATCTCTGCCTCCTGGGAATACAATTGCATCTGCCATTGGGATATTTGCATTTTATACTTTTGATAATTTATTTACCACCCACTTTGTTTTTCCTCCTCTTAGTACAGCTGTGTTCTCTCCACACCCAAACATGGCCTGAGTCCTGATCTGCAAGAATAAACTAACTTCATTACAGCCCTTGTCTGGCCAACTCTTTCTTTCTCCAACAGACCCCACCCTTCTCTGGGCTCTTGGGTCATGCCTGAAGCAGGGGAAGAGAGCTGGAAATCTGGAGCCTCGTATTCTAATCTACTAAAGAAACTAACTGGCTGTGTTGTCTAATTAAGGCCTGTCACATCTGTAGGTTAGGCTGTCACCTAACATTTCTTCCCCTCCTAAGTTCTATGATTTTAATACTACTTTCTGGTTCCACGGTTTCTAGAAGTGGGGAAAAATCTAAAAATCTGAAAGATGTCTTTCTGAAAAGAGACCATGTAGTGAGAGAACTCTTATTATTCATCCATTGTTCAACAAATGTTTATGCAACAACTACTATCGTCCAGGCAATATGCTGACCAGGCATTGAGTGTTGATTAATTACACTTACATTTGTTCACTCTCAAACTGTTCTTATTGAGGTGAAATTCACATAACATAAAATTAATCATTTTAACGTGAACAATTTAGTACATTTAGCATACTCACATAGTTGTGCAACCACTACCCCTATCTTAGTTCCAAAACATTTTCACTAGTCCAGAAGGAAACCTCATACCTGCTAAGTCATCAGTCCCCATTGTCCCCTCTCTCTACCCCTGTTAACCACTGCTCTGCTTTCTGTGTCCATGTATTTACCTATTCTGGATATTTCATATAAATGGAATCGTGCAACATGTGACCTTTTTTGTCTCACTTCTTTCACATAGAATAATGATTTTGAAGTTTATCCTCATTGGAGCATGTATCAGTATTTCATTCCTTTTTCTAACTGAATAATATTCCATCATGTGTGTCTACCGCATTTTGTTCATCCATTCAGCTATTAATGGACATGTGGCTGTTTCTACGTTTTGGCTCTTGTGAATAGTGCTGTTATGCGTGTATATCAAACAGCTTTTAAAAGCTAGTCCAATATGGCTCAAATATACAGTTTATGACCAGGACTTTCATAAATACTTTTGGAAGTAGTTAACTGTCTTCCTGGGCTGGATTCCTTCAAAGCCACTATATTGTCATCTAATCTCTGACTTCTCTCATTTATTTCTTCCTGGTTTTACTACTCAATAAACTGAAAAACTATAAAGAGTATCTCCTAATCCTTGCTCTGTCCCTATAAATGTATAAATATAAAACTGGGATCCAACAAATGTCTTAATAATCAATGCCACCTACAGTCATATAAACAAGGAGCCATTAACATTGAGAAAAGACTATGGTTTACAAAATGTTTCCAACTGATCAATTACTTGGTGGGAAGGGGAGGAGGATGAAAGTGCCAGGCTATTGCTATTCAGATCATTAGGGCAGCTAAGATGTATATGTTTTTCTGTCTTAAATTACAACTTGGGGGAACCATTTCTTTTCTTTGCTATATAATAATTTAATAAGAACTGGGTTCTTCTATATTTGTTTTGTTGTCAAGAGGCCAAATTGCAAAATTACTCGAACTGATGGTATAATTTTTAGATACAATTTAATAAATCCTTCATGCCAACTCCTGGTCCTCAATATCCAAGACATCTGTGGTTTTCCTCAAGTTTCTCTGCTCAGCAGTCCTTGATGATTTGTGTACTGTTTTCTTTCTTAGATTCACTGGCTCAATGTAAATTTGTAAGAACTACAGTGGTTGGAAAAAAATAGTCCTCACATTAACACAGACACATTCAGTGCTCTCTTTCTTATACTCTTCATCAACTTAAAGATTTGGGCTTTATATGGTTCACCAGTTTAGAATTATTTATTTTTAATTTCTCATCATAAGCTGGCTGGGGCTTAAAAATAACATAAAAAAGTTTGTGGGGCCAACCCCACGGGCTAATGGTGAAGTTCCACGTGCTCTGCTTCAGTAGCCTGGGTTCGGTTCCCAGGCACAGAGCTACACCACTCATCGGCAGCCATGCTGTGGAAGCATCCCACATACAAAATAGAGGAAGATTGGCAATAGATGTTAGCTCAGGGTGAATCTCCCTCAGCAAAAAAAGAAATTTGCAAACTGGCAAAAATATATTGCCTTTGTGAGTCACTAAAATCTTCATTATTTCTAGTGTGGTATATTCATTGCTCTAGCCAGTGTTAATTCTTTCAGTCCAATAATAAATGTATGCTCTCTTTATATACACAAAGTGCTATAGCTGCCATTCATCCACTCAGTTGGGGAAAAAACAGTCAAATTAGTTCTTTGAATTGAGTTCCACTAAGCCTTTAGATCAGAGAAAGAGAAATTGAATGATCATCTAGATATTAAATGGACTCCAACTGTGGTAGCAACTAAGTTGACGGCAAATTCTTGGCATACAGCTTTATGTGATATTCGTGCTCATGAGAAGCCATGCATTAAACGTAATTTTTTAATGTTGAATCACCTTAAATACATTAGGGGGCTCTCAGTCATTGAAGAAATATCCTGACATCTCTTATAAAGCAAAGAATCATTGAGAAAAGTAAATAATTTCTTAATTATTGATCTATTTTTTTTAAAGATTGGCACCTGAGCTAACAACTGTTGCCAATCTTCTTCCTTTTTTTTAATTCTTCTCCCCAAAGGCCCCCTAGTACCTAGTTGTAGATTCTAGTTGTGAGTGCCACTGGTTGTGCTATGTGGGACGCCGCCGGAGCATGGCCTGATGAGCAGTGCCATGTCTGCGCCCAGGATCCGAACCCACGAAACCCTGAGCCACCAAAGCAGAGTGTGCGAACTTAACCACTCAGCCATGGGGCCGGCCCCATTGATCTATTTTTTAACTTAGACTTTCACATTAGGTTTGTTTTGAAAGCAAGGTGAAAATATCTTAATAAAACTTCCCACGTACATAGTTCTTTACTTTCCAAACATTTTCTCACCTGTTATTTTACTCACACAGTTGCATGTATAATAACTGTTATCTACACACATAACTTAGATTTCTTAAGGCCTTGTTGCTCCAAGTGTGAGAACCAGCAGCATCATCAAATGAGTTTGTTAGAAATGCAGAATAACAGGCCCCACCCTAGACCTACTGAATTGGAACCTGCATGAAGAAATATTGAGTAGGGCTGGCCCCGTGGCTCAGTGGTTAAGTTCACCCGCTCCACTTCGGCGGCTGGGGTTTCACCTGTTTGGATCCCAGGTGCAGACATGGCGCCACTCATCAAGCCATGCTGAGGTGGCATCCCACATAGCACAACCAGAAGGACCTAAACCAGAATATACAACTACGTACTGGGAGGCTTTGGGGAGAAGAAGAAGAAGAAGAAAAAAGGTTGGCAACAGATGTTAGCTCAGGTACCAATCTTAAAAAAAGAAAGAAAGAAAGAAAGAAAAGAAAGAAATATTGAGTGGTTTGCCCTGGATTTCTTTTTTTTTTTCCTTTGTTTGAGGAAGATTGGCCCTGAGCCAACGTTTGTGCCCATCTTCCTCTATTTTATATGTGGGACGCCTGCCATAGCTTGGCTTGATAAGCAGTGAGTAGGTCCACACCCAGGATCCGGACCGGCGAACCCTAGGCTGCTGAAGAGGAACATGTGAACTTAACCACTGCACCACCAGGCTGGCCCTGCTCTGGATTTCTCAACAGTAAATCTGTGCCTAGAACTTAGATATTCTACTGATCTGCAGCTCAGAAGTCTGTCATCTGCCACTCTGAATTATAATAAACAAGTAACATGTGTGAGAGAATGCCCTTCCAGAAAGAATCAATCTGGCATTTCTAGTGTCCATAATATACGTTGTCAATTACATCAAACAATAAAACACGTAGGATCCAGGAAACCAGGCCTGGCCGCCGACAGAGAGATCTGATGGGTCTTTGGAGGACCATCTGTTTTCTTTGTCAGATTTTCAGCAGCAATTTTATTAGCACTGAGGATGATAGAACTAACTTTGCTTTCTTTAACATACAAAGAAATGTAACAGGAATTAAACATTAAATCAGAAGTTTAAAAAGGAATAAAATGCACACTAAGTTCACCAAGCAGCTGTCAGCATACACAACATACTAGCATTTTCCATGGACAGGTTAATGGTTTTTACAAAGATAATGCTTTCTTTCCTTAGTTTCTCATTGCCATAAGTAAAATATTAATGAGACCCACCTTTCTGAAGAAAAATCATCTTCCCCTCTGGCTTACTGCTTTTATGATAAGATATTATCTCAAGAAAGTTCCTTTTAAAATGCAAATATGAAAGAGTAGGGGTATATTAATATGATAATAAATGATAATTGGGTTTGCTGGGGTTTGTTTACCTGATTGGTATAGAACAGGGCCCTTTAGAAACAATTCCCAATTCCAGGGGTTTGTAAATGTCCATCAGGTGGTAGTGGAAGGAGGCGTGCAGAGGGGAAAGGGGAAAGGTCGGGGGCACACCTGGGGAAAGTAGTAAACAAGAAAGACGTTAAAACTCTATAATGCTTTACACTTGTGGGGTGTTTTCCCTTGTTTCTTATGGCAATGAGATCTCTGGATTCCTAATAAAGATTGGAGAGAGCAAAAGAGTCAAGAAAAGTCTCTAGAGGGCAGATGCTTGAGCCTAGCCAAGGGAGAGGCTCTGCAAACTTGGAGGCACCTTTCCTTGGGATTCTGTCCAGTGAAGCTCTTTGGGATGACTGCCTGGCTTGCAAGTAATCAGGAGCGTGTTTGCGTTCCCAGAGGAAAGCACCGTCCCTGAGCTACAGTCCTGTGAGACTTCGATCATCCTGCTCAAGCTGACTCTCTCTTAATTGACTTAGGACAGTGACATTCCCTAAGAGAATATCTGCTTTGTTTTTTTCAAAAAAAGAGGAATGACTATTTTAAAGTCCTTTTAGTCCTCTTTTGCTGTTTCCTGCTGGTTTACCCTAGAGAAGAAATTCCTGAGAAAAAGGAATTTTAAATACTGAAATGGGTTATAAGGGAGGTTGTGAAATCATCATAACTGAGATATTTAAAAATAAAATACCAGCTAAGGCCTTTGGGATGTTTAGATTGACACTGCCTAGAGGTAGGACGATGGACCAAAAGTTTTTTTAGTACTTTAGCTCAGCAACTTCCAGACATGTGCAATGCTTATGTTCTTATATTTAAAATTAGACTTCATTCAGCGTTAAGTTCCTAAAAATTTCAGAATTTCACAATAGTGTATGTTTGAGACTTTGTGCTTGAAATAGTAGTTTGGCTTGCAAGAGCTACAGTGTAAGGGCACCTAACAAAATAATTATATTCATATTCAAGATGATTCTTAGGTGTTACATGTTATCAGAAATCAATATTTGCTTTTGTGTTTTTTTAAAGTCCATTGCTATTTGTGTGTACTTCTATGATACTTCATACATTATGATTATAAATTATATTTATATCCAAAGTATAAACGTTGTATGATAAAGAAGGATGGAATCTTAGTGAATTATACAGAAATGATAAAAAAAATTTTTATCTTCCCTGCGCTTAAAGTCCTTTCTTGCTTCCTGTTTGTTTCAGATTGTAGATGTTTTAATTTAACTATGGAGAGTGACTCAAATTAATAAGTTACTCTTAAATTACAAAGTATGCAAATATAGCAGACTTTGATAAGGCTGTTTTATACATTTATAAACTTGATCCATTTATAACGCTAAATGCAACTTATTATGAAAACTTTTAAAAATATCTTTAAAATGCCTTTCCAGCATTTTAAGAGCATTCTGTAATTCATTCATCCAGATTTTTTAATTATGTTAATTAAAACAGTAAACAATAATATACTAATATTGACATTCTTTTTATTAAAATTAAACTTCAGGTGCTTAAATGTTAAAAGAAACTTCTTAAAATATCTTATATATCACATCTGCTTAAATTTTATAACTTGTATTTGATAGCATTTGGAAAAGGGTACAAATTTTAGTGACTAAAAATATTAAAATGGATGAGATGACTCCATTTTTACATGAATAAGTAACTATTGAGAATTCTGTTTCGGAACATTGTATAAACTAATCAATTTATAGTTCCATATACAACTATGTGTGTGTATATATATATATACATATATATAAAGATACATATATATCAAGATTTTTTATAAATAGTCTCAGTTTGCATATGTTACTTGCATACTGCAGTCCCCAACAGGAAAGAATGAACACTATTTTCATATATATCCAGTGTAAGTAGATGTATAATGTACATTTGTATGTGTATCCATCCCTGCAAAACACACAGATATACACACACCATATATATTCCAAAGAAAAGCAAAATTAATAAGTGCATGAACCCAAAACTACTCTTCATCATTGCTTGCTTTAAAATATAATCTATTCGTTGATTTTTAAAATAAACCAAATAAAAATGTTTAATCCAGGGGCTGGCCCCGTGGCCGAGTGGTTAAGTTTGCGCGCTCCGCTGCAGGCGGGCCAGTGTTTCGTTGGTTCGAATCCTGGGAGCGGACATGGCGCTGCTCATCAAACGACGCTGAGGCAGCGTCCCACATGCCACAGCTAGAAGGACCAACAACGAAGAATATGCAACTATGTACTGGGGGGCTTTGGGGAGAAAAAAATAAAATAAAATCTTTAAAAAAAAATGTTTAATCCAAGTAAGTGCTTACTGAGCATAGATCTCTGATAAGTCTGTATAAAATATGAGAGTCCAAATTAGGTAAAGAAGTATTTATTAAGGAAAACTACCACTTTGGGTATGTCAAGCATTTGACTTAAAATAATAAAATAATTGTTTTGTACCTCAAAAGAGGTTCCAGTTAGTGGATGTGCCAAATGAAATTTCTTGGCCAGTTGTGACAGTACCCATTTGCCTGACATGCTTCTGGAAGCAGTTATTTTATAGATTCAGGTTTTATATTGGGTTAGGATTTTATATGATATCTTTTTACATCATAAAGTGGAAGAGAGGTTTGGCATATCACCTTTCTTTTTTTTAATTTGAAATACACAAAAAGTTAAAGTATCGGTAAGTCCATCATTTGTTTCACCCCATTCCTATCCTCCTGCTCCCACCATTTTCCAGCATTCTCAAGAAGAGCCCACTGTTGACAATCTGGCGCCTCAAATTCTTCTTAATTTTCCCCTTTTTTCCAGCTATATCAATCTATCTACACGTTTTACAAAAATGGACCAGGCTAGCCATACTGATTTGTAATGTGGTTTTTCCCTTATTTGTTTATCTAGATGTCTTTCCATATCATCACACATAGATTTCTTCATTTTCAATGGTTGCACTGCATTCCATTGTATGGGTGCATCATAATCCATGGAGGTATTCCCCATTCACATTTAAATTGTTTTCAGGTGGATATTCTTCATTTATGCTACTAAAAATTCTATTTCAGAGAACATCGTGCAGCTTGATGTGCTTGTGTAGCATTTATGTAAGAATGATCTCTCCGTAGACCAGTTCTTGCTAATGTCACCATAACCAGCATGATGTTAGAGAAAATGGGACATTTCTTTTCCTTAGCACATTCTTGACCATTCTCTCTGTTCCTTGGAAGGCTCTCTGCTTGTCCTCCTACCGCTTTGGCTGCTGCTTCTCAGTCTACTTCCCTACCACCTCTTCCTCAACGCAGCCTCCTCAAGCTCAGTCTAGGCACTCTTCTCTCTACATGTTAATTCTGTCTCTAAGCAACCTCATCAATGACCAAGGTTTTAATTACCATGTGTACAGGAATGGCACCTATATTTATATCTTCACCCTAGACCTCTCTGGCTTGCAGAACCATGTAGATTGCAACACACGTTACTTTTTGGATTACTTTTCTTAAAAATTGAGGTTGTGATCGTTTACAACCTTGTGAAATTTCAGTTGTATATTATTATTTGTCAGTCATGTTATAGGTGCACCACTTCACCCTTTGTGCCTACTCCCTACTCCTCTTTCCCCTGGTAACCACTAATCTGTTCTCCTTGTCCACGTGTTTATCTTCCACATGTGAGTGGAGTCAGAGTTTGTCTTTATCTGGCTTATTTAGCTTTTGATAATACCCTCAAAGTCCAACTTTTTGTATTGCTTTTGATTTATTTCTCTATCCTATATCCCTCTTCATGACCCTAGACCCATAAATCCTGCTGCCACAAACTCATTTTATCTAAAACCAAACTCATAATTCCATAAAACATAGTCCTCCCGAATATTTTCTATTTTAGTGAATGGTACTGCCATTCAAATAGTTGCATATTAGAAATAACTACCTTTATACAATTCATCACCAAGCATGGTTTTACTTCCTAAATATTTCTTCAATCAGTCCACTTCTCCCTACCTTGACTGCTATCCACCTAATTCATGCTACTGCCATCTCTCATCATTGTAATATCTTCCTAACTGAGTCCTGCCGCCTATTCTTGCCCTATTCTAATCAAGTTTCCGTCTATAGTCAAGTTGACCTCCGTCTTCACTTTCTGCCTTTCAGCCACACCGGCTTTCTTTCAGGTTCTCAATGTTCTCTCATGCTCCCTCCATCCGCAGAACATCTGTATTTGTTTATTTTGAGACTCTGGGGTTATATCAGTGAAAAGACAGGCAAGGTTTCTCTCTAGAGGAGTAGAGTGGAAGAAGTCACATAAAAAGCAAACACAAAAATAAACACAACAAATATCAGATAGTAATAATTGTTAATAGCTGTGCTGAGAATAAATTGAAGTTGCTATAGGAGAGAATGACGTACTGGCTCCTCCTTACTGAGTGGGCAGGGAAGTCTTCCCTGAAGAGGCCTCTCCTGGACCTAAGATTTGAATGAAAAGGTAGCCAGCCATGCAGAGGTCATGGGGAAGAGCATTCCAGGCAAAGGGAACAGAGAATGCAAAGACCCTAACGTGGGAATGAGCTTAGCTTGTTGGACCAGGACAGGAGAGGTGGATGTGGTGAAAAATGAACAGATTGGGGAAATGCTTGTACATGCTGTTCTCTGCGTCTAGAATATTTCCTCTCTTTTTGACCCATTAACTCCTTCTCTCCCCTCTTTTACCCAGTGTACTGCTATTCATTCTTTGACCTCACTTCTTCGGGGAGGTCTTTCCTGACCCTGCAGATGTGATCAGGTCTCCACATGTATGTGCATCCTGCACCTTTCCTTCATAACATACATCACAGTTGTAGTTTAGTAAGATTAATCTCCTTGGTGATTTGATTAATTTGTCTGTCTCCTTCACGATGACTCGCTCCATGAGGGTCAGAATCTGTCTGTTTTGCTCAATGTGGTTTTCCTGGTTCCTAACAGAGATGAGGCACTCAATAAATATTTGTTAAAGTGAGATTGTTGGGTCAAAAGTGTGCACCTTTTAAGTTTCAATAGAAACTGTCAAATTAATTTCCCTAAAATGCATACTGCTTTCCATTTCCATTAATTATACATGAAAGCATTCATTTTCCCTCATCCTCATCAGTCCTGCATGTTGGCATTCTGCTTTATTTCACCACTCTACCTAGTAAATGGCCATTTGATTTTTTTCTTCTTGAGCACCTACATTTGAGACAAATCCAGTTATGGTAAGCTTAGATCCATATTGGAACTTTTAGGCCTAACTTAATTGGGGGGAGGTGCCTTCCCATCTAACTCTTCAGTTTGTATGTGAGACACTTGTATCTCACACTCCACGTTGGATATTTCTGTGCTTACATATGCTGTTTTGGCGATTGTACTCTACACAGCCAGGAGAGATTGGGCACCAGAGAAAGACAGGTGGAGTCTGAGCCTCCAAATGTGATGTGGAGATAACAAATTAAGGGGAGAATCAGAGAAAGGGATGAGACAGAGTTAGAACAGAGCAGAGTCTTGTAAGAAGACTAGAGACAAGGTAGGATCGGATGGTGTATACGATCTTGGGCAAAGTGCACCTAAGGTCTTGATGGGACCTTAAGAACTTGGTAGAGCCACTATTTCTTCAGTGGCCAGGTGAGCTCAAGCAAAGATGTAAAATGAAATTAGGAAGAGAAGACAGATTTGTTGGATAGTAAAACAACAGGGACTAAATCCGAAAAGGCTTGGATGGAAAGGCTTGGGCAAATATATCTAAAACCAAGGACCACTAAGATCTTATCCATTTGGACAAAGTTGGACCTAGCTATTTGTAAATGCACCCTATAGACCCTCACTTTTGTAGTAAGGTGGTTTTGTCTTCTAAGAAGGGCCCTGGGAGACACTGAGGGAAGGGCTTAGCACACTAGCCCATCAATACAAGGCCTTGGGTTCATGGGTGATGACAGCAAGAAGTGCCAGCAAAAGTAGTTTCATTTCTTGGGACTTGGGCATAAGGCACATATGATCACGGTTGTCCACTTATGGCAATAAGGACTAGTGAGCAGAGATCCAAGATTCTGGACAAGGAACCCCTGGGTGCAACAGTAGTCACTAAGTCTCCAGAGCCCTAACCTAATAATGGCCTTAATATTAAGTGCCATCAGATTGGGCACAAGGGAAGGAGTGAGGTCAGGGTATTTGAATTAGACAAAGGACTGAGACAAGGCTGAAAGAAATTGTGGTCCAAGCTACGGAAAGCTGGGGGAAGAAGGCAGAGGCAAACGAGGTGGAATCTAATAGTGGCAAAGCCCAGTGATTCATTATGGGCTGCCTATTGAGCCTAAATTACTTAGATGTTTTGTATCACCTACAACTTCACTATGTACCATAGCAATTTTACAATGAATTTCTGCAGGTTTTTGGATTTAATAGTTTCCTGTGCTGACAGATGTGTGGGAAGAAATGATTTCTTTAAGAACATTAGGTTCTAGAATACTGAAATGGGGTAAATGTGATGGAGCACTGAGGGCGATTAAGTTTGTTTAGTCCACTCATCTCCCCTTTATCTGGGAAGGATTTCACCGTAGATTTTCTAGTGCATTGTCCAGGCTTGTTCCCAATGCTTCATTTGATATGGATTTTTTTTCTTAACAGAACATACCTCGCTATTAAATAATTCACACTACTAGGAATCAGATAGGCTCCCTACATTTTCCCATTCATGTCAATTACTTGTAATTCATGGTAGTAAATAATTCCTCTTCCAGTATGGCACTTTGAAATAAGCACCATTGTGTTTTCACAAAGCTCTGTAAGATTCTCTGTTGTGTTCTAGTCCAATATTTTACCTACAAGAGCTCCTGGTTCCGATGATCACAACCAGTTTGAGTCAGCACAATGTACTTGAGTGCTCACTGTCTGTTCCACCCAGATGAATGTTTGTAAATACAGCACCTTTAGAATAGAATAAAAAGCCCTTTGAATATATTTGGAATTTTTGGTGTTGTAAATGAGGAGAAGAATCTGTATTTCACATTTTTATATATGCTCAGAAATGAGATTGTTCTAGTGATTTTTGACCCTTTAAAAAAATGCTAGCAGTAGTACAGCAACAATAACAAGAACAACAAATGTTAACAGTAATAGATTACTAATGGCTTCACTGTCCTGCTTCTGTTCATGAAGACAAATATCATCTTCCTATCCTATCTTGTATTCAAATGGAGCCAGTGTAATTTTCAGGGTACTTTGGTAGCAACCAGAATATTTTACATATAATAGCTTACTTTTTTCTTTCTTTCTTTTTTTGTGCTGAGGAATATTTGCCACAAGCTAACATCCATGCCAATCTTCCTCTATTTTGTGCCTGGGTTGCTGCCACAGCATGGCCACTGATGAGTGGTGTAGGTCTGCATCCAGGAACTGAACCCAGGACGCCTGAAGAACTTAACCACTAGGCCATGGGGTCGGCCCCTATAATAACTAATTTTTAAAGAGGGAATTAAAAGAAAATGTCTTCCTATTCTTCCTAGAAAAAAAAGCAGATCTCTAAAAATGATAACTCATTGTCAAGACACAAAAGCAGGCCGATTGCTGAATAAAAACTTGCTGCTCATAGGCAATTTCATTGGAAATCCTTGAATTGGCACTACCTGCTGTGAATGTGTCCAGATGGACAAAATGCAGGGCAAATCCTTGAATCACAGGTGGTAATGAGATGCTGATTCTGCACGGGAGATTGTGGGTGGGCACCCACCTGCCCCAGCAGGTAGGCTCTCTAAGTGAACCTGGCAGGCCATAGAACCATTGCCGTCCATGTGTGGGTGGTGATGGATGAGGCCGAGTTAGGGGAGTCTTGGGTACAGAACAAGGCAGCTGAGTGTATGGGCATTCCCTTCGGTGATCTGAGATAATGTTTCTCAAGGTGTGATCTGAGGACCGTCTGCATTGGGATCATCTGGGTGTCTGTCAAAACTGCTTAGTGGGTCCCACTCCTGGTTTATTCAATCAATCTTTAGAAGTACAGTTCAGGAGTCTGCATTTTTTCACATGATACACTTTAAGCTCTCTGGATGATCTTTCTGAGTGCTAAATTTAAGAACCATTGATTCAATATTAGTGGGATGATGCTTAAGACATGCTAACACATTGCTTTATGGAATTTAACGATAGAACAAAGGCCTGTTTGTCCACTGGCACAGCTACATTCTGGCAATAACTGGATGGCTAACCACACAGCTTTCTCTGACCCGTGGTGGTCTTTCCCAGTGAATTCCCTCAATATTTACATATGTACAATGCAACTTATGGCAACCATATGATTGGGATTTTCCAAGACAGTCCAATTTCACATTATTATATTCTTTTCAGTGAAGTAGCCTATCTAAATCAATTAATCTTTTGTGATTCTGCAGCAGAAAAATTTTTTGATATTAAATCATGTATTTGAAAAAAATCTCATTTACCTCTACCCTTTCCGAATCATTCAAGCAGCACCAAGAACACTCTACATGTGATACCGACCCTGATATCAGTTTCCCCACGTTAAACCCAGCATATATGGGGTTAAAACCAAAACACTCATTCCCTGCTTACTCTCTGGCTTTCTGGCTCCAGAATCCACTATCCTCCATGGAGACAGACACCGTCAAGGACAAGCACCTGGATTATTTCCTCCCTGCAAAGAGATACGGGCTGGTGGGAAAGCTGCTGACCAGCAAGGTCACAGGCTTCCTCCTCTCTGCAGGTGTCTCAAGGCCAAAGACAGGCTGGGGGGAAAGCTCCAACCAGCAAGGCCATATGCTCCCCCTCCCCTACCTAAAACCCCAAATAAAAACCCTTCCTTTTAGCTTTTCAGAGAGTTTGGGATTTCAGCGTTAGCTGCCCTCTCTCCTTGCTCAGCGCTGTGCAAAAATAAAATTCCTACTTTCTTCCACCACACCCGGTGTCAGAGATTGGCTTGCTGTGCAACGGGTGAGCAAACTCACTTCAGGTTCGGTAACATATGTGCTTTCCTCCAGATTGAGTGACACAGACAGAGAGTAATTAGTGAAATTCCTGGCCTTAAACTTTTAAGAAGACTTTAGAAATACATCACAGAGGCAACAGTCTGAAAGCCAAAGCACTTTTGAGTTGCATGAAACAGAGTCAGAGAAAAAGAAATGTTGTTTTTGTGGATTGTTTATAATTCTAAAAATTCGATTTGAAGATCAAGAGCCAAATTTGAGAGAAAGAATAGCCTACAGGAAAAACCAGGGTGGTGAAGAAGTCACCACAATGGTAAGAATAATCTCTTCACGAATAGAACAGGAAGGACACTTTTTTCCTGCTAGTGGTGGGAAAGAAGCTGAGTGAATATGACTAAGATTTGCCACAGATTGTCTTTGAAGAAGGGCCTGAGGTCCCGCGCCAAGTTCTGAAGCGTGGAGTGGGGGTGGTTGGCTGAAAGAGAGAAACTCCAAATAATTTGGGCAACAGTTGAAGCTTGGAGCAGAAGGAGCATTATATGGCTTCCAGGGATATAGCCTGGGGGTTTGCAAACCTCACAGCAAAGTCCTCTGTGCCACATGAATGACAAACTAACTATCTAAGTGGACGATCCTGAGGGTAACCAGCTGATTTAGAGAGCTTCAGTGTTGGGTGGACGATGCAGAGTGACCTTGCTGGATCCAGAAGCTGAGAGAAAGGGGTCACTAGAACCCTTCAGCCACTGAGGCAAGGAGCAGACAAGTGAAATGAACAACTCAAGGGAGGCCCACAAAGACAAGCTCATCCCTGTCCCCGTGCCAGGATGTTACACATGTGATACGTAGCTTGAGGTTTTAGGTCACCCTCGAGGAGATGGCAATGGAATGGAAGAATCTCAAGTTTGCCTGAATGTTTTCAGACAAAAAACACCAAGTTTTAAACTGGAAGTCATTGTGTCCTGTGGTCATTGAAACATCAAATTCAACACACCTTTGTGAGACTTTATGTGAACAAATTCATAAATCAATAAAAAAAATTCTTTGTTCAACCACATGTTCTGATTTGTGGCCTAGAAAATAAGGTCATCATATTTATACCAGGCTATTCTGCCTTATATTTTATTAGAATTGTTCTCCAGATATTCTAGGATATGTAACTTTCAGCTCTCCAACCAGTTTAACAGCAACATTTCCTCTCTTCTCTCTTTTATACCGTCTACATCTCTGGACATACAGAAGGTAGGGAATGAATGAATGAATGAATGGTGTACTCAAATATATATGGAGCCCCAATTCTAATAAATTAGTTGCTGAGGAATCATACTAATGAATAAAACAAGAAGAAAAATATAGTTGGGATTTTTCTTCCATAAAAATTTAGGTGGACCTTAACTTGTGTATTTGTACAATGAATAGGACACCTGAACAAAAATAAATCTTGTTAAAATAGCTATCTGTTAGAAGGGTTACTTGTCTCTTTTTTCCTACTCTGGGCACCAGAATCTTGATAATGATAGTCCGCTAAGGACTACAAATCTACATCTTGATCTAGAGGGTTCTTTACATTGGGAATAAAAGGACTAGGATTAGTAGAGAATAGTTGAACATCCACCAGGGGAAAGAAAAGTATATACATTTTGCCGTAGAATGTATTTTCCTTTTTTTTGTTATTGTTCATATCAATTGTCATTTTGTTTCTGTAGCTTAGGAAGCAGAGACTGCTGTCTGATTACCAAATTTCCTGGGCTTTTAGCTAGACTACTAACTCCATTGCAGTTAGTTTGGCCATGTGTCTAATTTCCAGTCAATGGAATGTGTTTGGAAGTGATGTATGTCCTTCTAAGCCTGGTTCCCAGCAGCCTCCCATAGGTAATAATATTCTATGATCTTTCTCTGTCTGGTTCAATCTAAGTGACTATGGTGCCCTGGGGAGTCATATGTTGAAGACGGCAAAATGACAAAGTGGAACAAGCCTGGGTCCCTGAATCACCACTTGAAGAAGAGTCACCCACTGACAAGAAGTACCCACTTTAGACACTGACAGAGGAAGAAATAAACTGTCACTTTAAATCACTGAACTTTCAGGGATTTCTTATTTCACTAGCATTAACTATTATACTTATAACTTTACACAATAGTCTACAAATATTATACAGTGAGGCTGTGATGTAAACTTCCAGTTTTTCCCTCAATAAGAAATTGGTGAAAACCTTTAATCAGATGAATAGGCTCTCATGTTATTCAAGCAAAAATATGCAAGACAACTCAAATCATTAGGGTGTAATACAATTGCTACCTTATATTAAGGATCTATTATGTTCTAGTCATGGTACTAAGCATTTCACATTTATCATCACACTTAGTACTAATTTATGGTTCTTCAGTTATGTACTAAGATTACCAATATAAACTCAGGGAGGTTAAGTTACTAGACCAAGATCACACCACTGCTAAGTAGGGGTAACAAGATTCAAACCCAGATCTGTGATTCGGAACCTTCAGCTCTTGAACTCAATGGCATGCCCTGTATCTTTCTTTTGCTTACTCTTTATTCCTGTGGGGTCTATGCCTTCCTACTTTTTATAGGGTTTTTTTTTCATTTCCATTTGCAATTGTACCAAATTCATTTCCTGTATTGGATTTAAGCATTTCTACTTCTTTAAAAAAAGCTTCAAACTCTCAAAGATTCTGCAAATTCCTTCCACAAGTCACATACTTTCCTAGGAATTACTCTATTTGCCGGTCAATAATGAGGGCCCTTTGTTTTCTGACCAACAGATGGGAAGGGTGGTGTTTAGGTTTGTTTGTTTGTTTTTGCTTCTTTTGGAACAGCAACTTCATGATGGGAATTCAAACTGAAAGTGGATCCCCCCATTGGGTAAAACATAGATGCCATTTTATTGCAATTCCATCTGGAATCTTCCTTGGTTGTAACAGCTCAGGGATTTTACTGTAAACAACTTCATTCCCCATGTTGTGAAGTTTGTTCCAATTATCTGCTACTGTAGATGACTACCTAAACAATCAATAATTTTTAAAGCAACTTATTCTTATCTCTCCTAATTCTGTGGGTTTGCTGGACTCAGCTGGGTCATTCTAATTTGGGGTCTCTCATGCAGTTGAATTTATATGTCAGCTGGGGCTGGAGTCATCTGAGGTGTCAATGGATGTCCAGGAGAGTTTTTTGCTCATATATAGTGCCTGGGCTTAGATGACTTGAATAGCTAGGGGCTACCTGGGCAAATCAATCCACATGGCCCTTCCATGTGACCAGCTTGGCTTCATTACACAAGAAAGTCTCAGGGAAGCTGGAGTTCTTATACGGTAGCTGTCTCTCCCTAGAGTGAACATTCCAAGAGATCAGGATGGAAGCTGCAAGGCTTCTTCTGTCCTAGCCTTGGAAGCCATGCAGCATCACTTTCACTGCATCCTATTGATTCTGTGAGAACCAACAAAAATCAAGAGGAAGGAGTACACCAGGGCATGAGTACCGGGAGGCATGATTCACTGGGAGACCATCTTTGGAGAATAGCTACTACACAGGCTAGACCTGTAGCTGTTTTCCCCAGCAGAAGGAAGAAGACAAACAAGGATATGACTAAGCCTTCTAATGCTGACAGAAGTTAGCCTTCCAAGTTCTCTCCTGTCCTTTGGCTGGTTCCCAGAAGATATTTAAGTTTTCCTGCTTTGACTATTAATGCTGCTTTCTGCCATCTGGTAACCTTAATTAGCAACTGCTTCTGCTGCCCCTATCTCAGAATATGACCTTGTCATTATTGCTGAGGTTTGACCTTGCTATTGCCATGACGTGAGCCTTACTGCTTCTCCTTAAGATGTGATAGACCTCTGATTTACTTGGGAGAGTCTTTCCATTGGCATCACTATTACAGATTTTTTTATCAGGCTCCCCACAGGGTAGTTGAGCTCCCTCAAAATCTTATGGATCATTCTATCACTGTGTTTTGGTCAAGTTCCTCCAGGTCAAAGAGAATTTAAGTGGCATCACTCAGAGACACACCCCAAATTCTCTCTCTACTCTCCATGATGAATCAGTGGTCTTTTGTTTCTAAGGATTCCTCTCTTGGTCCTATATTCCCCTCTCGGCTTAAGCCAAGAGCCCTTTGATCAGAGGTGCTATGTGACAGAATTATTGGAGGGCGAAGGAGGCAGCAAATGTGCAACTTTCATGATCCTAACTCATCATTCTGCAATGTTGAGCATTTTATGGGTCCAAACTAAGATTGCTGAGTTCAAACTATGTAAGAATGAAGGCACAGAGATAAACAGATGAAGATTAAAATATCAGCTTTATTACTAAGTGTCAACTTTATTACTGATCTCCAGCTCTCGCTTTAGATCTGTGGCCAAAGAGATTGCTAACAATCCCATCCCCCACCTTCCCCAGAGGTTAAACCTTCCCTTGCAGAAACCTGCCTGCTAAGGTTATCATACCATGGAGAACAAACCACAATATGAGAGTCACATGGCCAGTCTGGCTCCTCAAGAAATCCCAGAAGGAGTAAGCCCAGGCCAGCCAACATGTCCTTCAAAACTTGCCAATCAGACAAGTCGTTTCTCTCATGGGGTAGAGAAACAGAGGAAGTGGGGAAGGCTGAAAGTTTTCCTCTTCTACTCATCTCTCCATGGGAAATGTGAGAAGAGGGGAATATGTGTTTTTCCTTACTGAATACTAGGACATCCCCACCCCCACCCCCCAGGGATGTTGGGGAGGAAGCGCAGAGCGCTCTGAAACTTCCAACATTCATGCCTCTCATTGCAAGAAGGGCTATTGACCTGCAGTGGCATGCCAGAATTCCTGAATTAGACATATCTATAAGTACGCCCACCCACCTCTGTACCTTCTTTATGCTGTTTCAAAAGTACCATTGTAATTACCAAACAAAACCACATCTACGTAAATGAGGTAGGAAGATAAGGGCAAATACAACTTGGAATTTAGGCTTACGATCCAGAGCCTGATTATACTCTTCAACTATGACCTAGTAATTCCACAATTTTTTCTGTGATGTTTCATTTAAAGGACTATTTGTCATTGTACAGGACAAACAAAGCAGGAGTAAGTACCATATGTTTTACATGTAGATACATAAATATGTGTGTGTAAATTGCCTATTCGTGGTAGAATACACATATGTAAATGTGATGTCCATGACTTCCTAACATAAATATTTAATTGGTTTCTGTTATAAGCTTTGAAACTGGAGGTTTGGACCCCTGTGTGTTGCCATTGAGTTACCTCTCATGTAATTTGTGCATTAAATATGTATGTGAGCTTCTTTATGGCTCTATAATTGTCCCATCTGCATAATATATGTGCTGAAGAGACAAAAGCTTATTTTCTTTTTGAATTAAAATTTCAAAAATACTAATCCATCTTTAGAAGCAAAAACACTGATCAAAGGACGCAATCATACTCATTAATACCAGGTGATGAACAGCTTGTTGTAATGACGGTGAGCAATAATTTCCCGTAGGCATGGGAACTATGCAATGGGCTTTACAAGTCACAGCTCCACCAGGCACTGTCTGACAAGCAGCACGACCCTACCCTGGGTCTCCAGTAGTTACCCAACATCCCAGGAATGTTGTGCAAATTAGTCTCTAAGAAATATTTTTTTAAGATCATGCGGGTAGATAAGTAGCAAAACAGGTCTTTACCATCCTATTGCATTTTATTTTATTTTTTATTTAGTTATTTAGTTTTGCTGAGGACGTTTCACCCTGAGCTAACATCTGTCACCAAACTTCCTCTTTTTGCTTGAGGAAGATTTGCCCTTAGCTAACATCTGTTGCCAATCTTCCTCTATTTTGTACATGAGCCCCCACCTCAGCATGGCCACTGACGAGTAGTGTAGGTCCACATCCAGGAGGCAAACCCAGGCCACCAAAACAGAGCTTGCCATACTTAACCACTAGGCCACCAGGGCCAGCCCATTTCATGTTTAATAAATACTTACATAGTGCATATCAGGTATAGTTCTAGGTCCTTGACACACATTAGCTTATCTAGTCTTTGTAGCAAAACTGCAAGTGAGAGACTTCTATTAGCCCTGTTTTAGTGGGAGAAAACTGAGGCATAGACAAGTTAAGTAGGTTGCCTGAGGTTAGCCAGCTGACAGTTGGACCCAGGCAAGACTGGTGCTAAAGCGCACGCACTTAATCATTCCACCTTGCTCTCTCCAGCCTGAGCATGTGGTGCCCGAAAGCATTCTAGGCCTAGCCATCCTACTGCTCACCTAACCTAGCACAAATTACTTCATCTCGCTGGGCCTTCAAGTCACCTCCTTTAAAAGATGATTCATTTTTAGCTATTCTTTACTAAATACATCCTAGTGGTAGGGTGAGAAACGGACTATGAACGTCCCAAAGTTCTTACCCTGATTCAATACAGAATTTTAAATGTCTGTGAGTATTTTAAGGTACATTTATCAATTGTTGAACATTCATAAACAAATGTCTGGCTTTGTTATGCCATTGCAATTGTAGCAAATAAGATTTGAGGCAAATGGAATTAGTTGATCCATGTAACACAAAAAGACTTTGATAGAGAAAGTTTCCCAACTTGAAGCTCTAACTCCCCCTGGCTATTATTTAACCTTGTGAATTGCATCCTCCGCGTTCTATCAGATGCCTTCTTAGTAGTCTAGCTCCTGAAATGAATCCATCCACTCAGTTGTGTTCCCGTGTCCAGACCTTAAAGTCTGGCCACTATTATTAACACTACTTGGTAGGCTCAGCAGAGAGGCTGAGGGCTGAATGAGCACCAGGAACAAAAGAAGGTTCTCTCCTTAGAACTGTGTGAATGAAAAGGGTGGGAAAGGTCAGCTTGCTGTTGCCTGCGCTTAATCCACTGTGGAAAAAAAGATGAGTCTGGCGTGCCTCCCAGCAAACACAATTTACAAGAAATCCCACTAGGCAAAATTTTCTCTCTGGGTTTTATCAGATTATATAGATCCTACTTACAGAGAAACACACACAAAAATCTACCCCATACCGTCTGGGCCAAAATGAGATTGTTTAGACAATGACTTTACATGCTACAAACTTTGCCTGAGGAGTCCTGGCCCTGTGACTTTGCTCTGCTTGAAGCTTCCATTACTGCTCACCCAGTGAGTCACTCCAGAATCCTAGGGAGGCCTGGCGGTCATGGTTCTAGGGCGTTCTGTACCTATAGTGCCAAAGAAACAAAGACAGAAAGGGCCGGAGCAGGACTTTCCAGATTTAAGTAGAGGAGAGGTTCTTGACCACTTAAGTGGGGAAAACATCACACATAACTTTCCTTTTGTAGGGGCAGTAAAATTATGAGATGGAGAGGTTTTCATTGGAGCACAAAGGTGGGAGAAATTTCTCTCGGGAATTTCTGCTCAGTTTTTCGGCCAACAGGAATGCAGTGTGGATTTAGGTGGAAGTAGAAAAGTAAATACCTAATGGATTCCAAGACTATGACTTTAGCTGGTCATCATTAGCTTCAAAATCTGGATAATTTGATTTCTGAAAATTTCTGAATGAAAACCATGAATGGTTTTTCCCTTTGTCCAGAAGAGATCTAGGTGTAAGAAGGTGGATAATATACAGCCCATTGCACAATACTTTAATACAGTCCAAAGCCTTTCATCAAATGACCTGATCAGATGATCAAATTGGGTATGGTCATTCAACTCAGTCATAATGTTCAGGTACACGGATAACACTTTCAAGATACACTTCATATCAATGATCAGAAACTCTCCAGTTTGTCATTGATTGTCCTGTTTTTGTTTTAATCAAGCTCATCAATCACTTGCAGCAGACAAACATGATTCGGAAGCCCACGAGGTATTGAAGTAAACCTGAATAGGACCATAAACTCAATGAACATTCATGAATGCTTTTTCATAATGAAAATAGAATTCTCAAGGGGTAATGATATATAGTAGTCCCCCCTTATCCGAGGGAATACATTCCAAGACCCCCAGTGGATGCCTGAAACCACAGATAGTACTGAACCCTATATATGCTATGTTTTTTCCTATACATGTATACATATGATAAAGTTTAATTTATAAATTAGACAAGTAAGATATTAAAAGCAATAACTAATAATAAAATAGAACAATTATAACAATACACTGTAATAAAAGTTATGTGAATGCGTCTCTCTCAAAATATCTTATTGTGTTGTCCTCGCCCTTCTTGTCATGATGCGAGATAATACAATGCCTACGTGATGAGATGAAGTGGAGTGAATGACATAGGCATTGTGACAGTGTTAGGCTACTATTGACCTTCTGATGATAAGTCAGAAGGAGGATCATTGGGCCACGATGGTATCGATGATTGTGGATCCACAAAGGGATGATTCACGTCCCAGGGACAGAGCAGGACAGAATGAAATTTCATCACGCTGTTCAGAATGGCATGCAATTTAAAATTTATGAATTGCTTATTTCTGGAGTTTTCCGTTTAATATTTTTGGACACAATTGACGTAGAGTCAGTGCAACTGTGGAAAGTGAAACCACTGATGAGGTAGGACTACCATAAACACCAACAGAATTGCCGGATCTTTACTAAACCTAGACTCCCATTTTCTAACCCTAGACTCCCCTTTTCATTTGTACTTTATTTGGCCATAATTTACTTCCTTTGTAATTTACTACTTTAGCGGGTTTATCAGCTCCTTCCCCATGCAGATTCTCTTCTCCCTACAACAATTGAGAAACTCAAGAAAGAGCTGTATCTTGGTTTATAACTCCTATTGCCCTGGAATGTTTCTTCACTGCTGCTACTGAAGATAGACTCAGGCAAACTAAGATCTGTGATGAATGTTACATTCTTGGGATTCTTCTAAAATTGGTTTTACTCTTTTTTCTTTTTTCTTTTTGCTGAGGAAGATTTGCCCTGAGCTAACCTCCATTGCCAGTCTTCTTTTTTTACTTAAGGAAGATTAGCCCTGAGCTAACATGTGTGCCAATCCTCCTCTACTTTCTTTTATATGTGGGACACCTCCACAGCACGGCTGACGAGTGGAGTAGGTCTGCACCCAAGATCTGAACCCGCAAACCCATGCCACCAAAGCAGAGCATGTGGAACTTGAACCACTCGGCCACAGAGCCAGACCCAAAAATATGTTTCTTTGAATCATGTTGTACAGAAATCACTATAGTGGATATCTTTTAATTGATCTGTATGAATGTATGTAAAGTGGGACACAATTAGCAATACAAAGAACATACTTCTTTACTTCAGTGGCTCCTTCAGTTCCTGGATACAAAGGTTACATAAATATAGCATAAAGGGATTTTCTGGAAGTGTTGGCAGCTAAGCAGCTAGACCAGTGTTTTTTGCCTCCAAAACTACCTCTTATGTGACATAAGAATTTAATAGCATAACATAGACGTTACCATAATCTTTGTTCAGCAGACTGACATTAGAATCCTAATAAATTAATTTAAAGAAAAGGGAGATGGGCTTCTAAAGCTCTGTGGTGAGAGTAACGTCCCAAAAAGTTGTTGACTGTAACAGATGTGCTTCACATGTCAAAATGATAAAATCTAGAAAGCTTTTACTTCTCCTGAAGCTCACAACAATTCAGTTTTCAGACATATCATGGACAGCGTATTCACCAAAGGCACAAGAATGAAAGTTAACGTAGTGAGTGCGGGCGTATTTTTTGAGGTATACCAGCAGTGCTCTCCTTTTCTGTGAGAAACAGCCTGAACCACCTCCTTGCTCTCACCACCTTGGTGGAACTCACGCTCGCAAGGCTCTGCTATGACTATTAAGAGCACCTCTTAATAGTCACCCAAGACTCCTCACTCCACTATGGTAGTACTGGCTGGGACAAACAGATCAGACAAATGAGCAAGAGTTCTGGTCACCAGACTTCAGTTGTGGGGTGGCAAGTCCTGCTGATACTTCATCCTCCTCCTAGATGAATGCAACAAGAATAACCACAACAAAGAAGATAGATGACGCCAAGGGCCACTAGGCAAGATCCTTCCTGGGAGACATTCTACCCTGCTGACCTTGCTGACCTGCTGACCTCGCTGACCACTTCGTGGTTAGGCCCTGTGAGTGTGTTCACAAGTGCTAACTCCAGGTCATTGCTGTCAGGAGGTTAACTAGGAGGCTGTTCAGACGAAGTGATCCAGAGTACCCAGAGGACATTAAAGGTCTAGATCAGTGCTGTCAACAGAAATACAATGTGAGCCATATATGTAATTTAAAATCTTCTAGTAATTACCTTAGAAAAGTCAAAAGAAACAGGTAGAATTAATTTTAATAATAATTTCACTTAATATAGCCAAGATAATCTAGAGATCTTATCCAAATTTTATCAATTGTCCCACTAATAAACCTTTTCTGGTCCAAGATCCAGGCCAGTCTCCTTGAATCTGGAAGAGCTCCCTGGTGTTTGACTTTCGTGACCTTGACATTTCTGAGGAGTCCTGCCCAATTATTTTGCAGGTATCCCATAACTTGGGTTTGTGTGATATTTTCTGATGATTAGATTTAGATTATGCATTTCGGGCTGAAGTATTTCAGAAATGATCTGGTGTCCTTCTTGGTGCATCATATCAGAGGCACACGAGGCCAATTTGCCCCATTACTGGTGATTTTAACTTTAATTACTTGAATCAGGTGGTGTCTGCCGGGCTTCTCCACTGTAACATTACTGATTAACTAAGGTATGGGGAGATACTTTGAGACCATGTAGGCAAATGGTTTATTATAGTTTTGTCCTCTAATTTTAGCATCCATTGGTGATTCTTGCCCAAAAAATTATTACTGCAGTGTTTGCCAAATGGTAACTTTCTATTCTCACCATTCCTTTCACATTTGTTACTTGGCACTCTACCGTACTAGAGAACTTTCTGTTCTTCTTCATTTATTTACTTACATTAGTATTCACTTGAATTCTTATTTTATTCAATGGGCTATCATTCATTGCTAAGATTATTTATTTTGTTGCTCAAATTCTCCCTGATTGGCTGTTTGGAACCCCTTAATGTTGGTTCCTGTGTCCCTTCATAATGCTCTCATCCTCTTTTGAGCACTTTCTTTCTTTTTGGCACTACGAAATACCCCAGGCTCATCTTGTACTTTCCTTGCCCAGACCAGAAATCAGCCATTGATAAGGAACTTTGTTTCCTTTTAGTGGAAAAGGATATTTAGAAGCCAACATCTGAGCATCAGGTTTGTTCTTTGCCGTGAGTTATTCTCATTCCCAGGCCATCTCTATGAACAGAGCTCAGTAATGTGTGTGTGTGTGTGCAAACCTGCATATTTACACCTATATTTATTTCTGTATATATCTATATAAGTTGAAAACCACGAATTCACAACAATACCACCAATTCTAATCCAACATCGTAGGGTTCACTAGTTTTCTCCTTTTCCATATCTATAACTCCCTTCTCTAACAGTGAGAAAACTGGCTCCAATTATTTGTAATATATTACTTCTTTCATCAACTCTCCTGTATGTAACCCATCTCCCGTAAGCCAACACCACTGCTTTCCTTGCATGGAAGATCACCTCACTCCACTTGGGCTGTCATGCTGTCAGTGTTGTTCCGTGAACAAGATTCCTTCCTCAACCTGCTTAGACTCTGACACTTTGTGCCTGGCCACCCCTGCCTCCTGCCTCTTACCCCTTACCTGAAGCCCACAGTCACATTTACTGTTTAGTAAATATCTAAACATAATCAGGGTTCAGTTAGCAGGGAAGAAGAGGAAAGTGGATTTTGAACAGACAGCCAACACTGCTTGCTACAGTAGCCATTGCCATTTTGCTATTAGTAACCCAATTTTCCTTAGAGAAACCATGCATCTTCTCAAACCATCCTTGTGATTTGAGTGGGTATGGACCCACCCTTGGCTCCAGTGAGAGCAGGTTAACCATGTTGCAAGCCTTTGACCGCTGTGGTTGGTTCAAGGAAGGGCACATGACCTAAGCCAATGAGAGCCTTGCCTGAAATTGCTGAAAGGATTATATGAAAATAGAATCTCTCTCTACTGGTGTCACCAAGCCTGGGGCTGCTGACAGTCATCTTGCCACCACATCTGAAAACGAAGCCAACATAAAGGAAAGCAGATCTATGACGTGGAAAAACAGAAAGACTTCTTACATCATTAAGCATCTTGATCCAGCTATGCCTGAAGTTAGAATACTCCTAGGCTTATCAGTTACATGAGCCAATAAATTCTCCTTTTTGCTTAAGCCAATTTGAGATGGGTTTCTGTAACTTGCAACTAAAAGAGATCTAACTGATACAGCTGGACCTTAGATGGCTTTTATATTCTCCCAACAGCTGGGGAAGGCTTGAGTTCCATAATTCTTAGCCTAATATAGTGGGATGAAGCAAAGACAATAACATTACACTTTAAGTGAAAACTCTGTGGAAGAATCAAAGGGTCAATAATGATTTTTTAAAAGATCTCTGTGGAGGCTGGCCCAGTGGCAGTGGTTAAGTTCACGTACTCTGCTTCACGTGGCAGCCCAGGGTTTGTGGGTTTGGATCCCGGGAGCAGACTTACACACAGCTCATCGGGTCATGCTGTGGCACTCTCCCACATGCAAAATGGAGGAAGATTGCCACAGACATTAGCTCACTGACAATGCTATGGCGCCCTTCCTCAGGCAAAAAGAGAAAGATTGGCAACAGATGTTAGCTCAGGGCCAATTTTCCTCACCAAAAAAAAAAAAAAAAAAAACACCTCTGTGGACTCTAAGATATTTTTAAATTTTGTGCTACTCTTGCTTAACCAGTCTATTTCCTTTCCACATGTGAACTGGTGACAACAATACTAAAACTTTCAAATCACTCCGCCCAAAGATCAGGCAAGGAATTATGAGCACACAGTTTAAAACAGCTTCAATTCCTCAAGAGATTCAGCTAAGTGTGTCCTTTATCTTCTTTTCCTGTACTGTGCTTCTATTCATCCTGTAGCCGCAGCCAATAACAAGTACTGTTATTAGACTCTCAAACATACGACATATATCACTTTCTAAAAAACAAACTCACAAGAAAGAGACTCTGAAAGCCACATCTGGGCATCTCAAGAAAGTGATTCCAAAAGGAAGTCAGAAGCCTCGAGTGAACAAAATGGGTGTTTCAGTCCAAAGACAATGATTTGGTTTTCTATGTTTATTTTAGTCATCGTTTGGCATTGAGACAGAGGCCATTCTCTCAGTCACGCACTGCAAAATCTCGCCTGGGGTTAGCAAAGAAAAGCGAGACAAAGAGAAGCTGAGTCGGCAGGACGCAACCGGCAACTGTGACAAGAGAAGTGTGACATGAAGCAGCTTTTGTCACAGCTGTACATCTCATTGTTTCTTGAAACCTTAAAGTTGGGATTTTAGGAGTTTTCTTTCTTTTTTTCTTTAAGACGAGAGGTTTCTCTTTTCCTTTGTGTCTCATGATTTCTGGTCCTCCGTCTGGGTCAGCTCCGCCCTTGGTCTGAGGCTTCGGTGGTGTGGCCCAGCTGCGTGGTGGAACCACACAGTCACTACTAAACTGCCACTCAGTTCCCAGTGGAAAGGACTTAACAGCCATAATCCCATAATCTTTTCTTCAAATAATGACTCCATTTCACTTGAAGGAGTGGAAATGAATGGCTTTCACCGTTTGAAATCTGGGCACATATGGATGAATTTTTAGTTAAAAAAAAGACCAAGCCATAAAAATGGCAACAATATTCCCAATTTAGAGGACAAATGTGACTTCATCATATCAAACATGTGTTGTAAAGCTCTGTTTGTTCTGAGTTCCTCATCCGGCTGAAGCTGACAAAGCTGTCTGAGCTACTTCTCTGCCTCACGCTCATCAGATAAGGAAGCTATCAGGAACCCAGATACGGGTGGCATTTTAAAGATCTGACAGACAGAAAGCAAATAAAGCTTCAGTGTAAATTTAGACTTTTTTAAAAGACAGTCTGTCCAAACTTTTCTTGCGGAGACTACAAACCCGAAGCCCAGACCCAGGGAAACTCACCCTCCCCTGGATAAAAGAGAAGCTTCATGACTCAAATTTCACTTGAATTTCACACTTGTAGAGTAATCTGTCTAAGGAATAAATTAACTTCGTACCCCAGCAAGATTTTTGGAAAATGGAAAACCTTGCTTGGTTCCTTTTCCCCATTAGTTTTTATATGATCAGTTGTCAGACCTAACAGACTCTACTTCCTAAACGATTGTGGTATTGGTTTGTTCCTCTGCTTCCCTGTTTGTTCAAGGCCCCGTCATTTCTCACCTGAACAGCTGCAAAAGCCTCTTACCTAATTTCCTTGTCCCAATCTGCCACCCTGGCACAAGAACATTCTTTTTAATGTATATGCTACAATACCCCACCTTTGCTGAAATTTTATCAGTGGGCCTAGTTGCCTCTGTTTCAGAACAGTCTTTATATCGGGCCCTGTTAATCTCTCCTGCCTCGACTCTCTCACTATCCCCTACTTGGTGTTCCAAGATACTCACTCACTTGGGAGCTCCCTCCATCTCCCACTTGAGCCTTTCTCTCATTTGAACCTTTGCGTTTGCAGTTTCCTCTGCCAGAAACCCACTCCGCCTCTTTGTAGCTGGTCAAATAGGTGCGGCTGGAATTTCAAAACTTAGCTCAGATGCCAACGCCTCACAGACATCTTTCTGGCTTCTCATCTGCTTCCAGGTAAGGAACCTTTCCTATGTGCCCCTGAGTTTACCTCCATCACAGCACTTATCTTACTGGTAGTATTTTTTACTTGCCTGTCTCGCTCACTAGCCTGGGACGGGCTGTTTCACTCATTTCCCCATGACCTACCAGGGTTTTTGGCTTAGAGTTGGGGCTCAAATGTTCAATGAATGAATGATGTGGAGCATGGAGAATTGGTTTTGGTTATATAAAGTTTAATCATTTGTGTTTGGTTGCTTTTAATCGGCAATGGTAATTACCGTCTCCAGGTTACTGTGTAAATCTCATCAGTTGGACGTTTTGGGTTAAGTTTTTCGAAGCTTTGAAATGTATGTTGAATCTCTGCTTCAGTCAACTGTAGCTGCACTAAATTATTCAACACAGAACACTGTAAGGCAAACATATAAATTCACCATATGGAGCTAATAAAAGGTGTTAAAAACAGGGGGGAAAGTTACTGATAAAATGTGACAAGGTTTTCAAACAGGGGAAGTATTGTCAATTTAAATTACAGACACCTTATTCACACTCACTGGCAAACAAAGGAATAAAGTATACAGATTTGTTTTGGAATATTTGGGAGATGGAAATAGTCCACGTCCTTCCTGTACCTAAGTCATCATCTAGTAATACTCATCGTTCAAAATTTATGCCCTACCACTCCCCAACCTGAACTTTATATCCTAGTAAAGCTGGTTTCCTTAGTATTTCCTAAAGCCATTATCTTTAGTGCAGGCTTCATGCCCTTGCTCATATATGCCCCAGTTTGGAATCTTCTATCTTCTATGCTTTGTCTCATTACCTTGAATTATTCTCTATCCTTTATTCTCAGATTAAACCCCACCACGTTCAAAGAAAGTTTCCCCTAACTGTTCTGGCCCACATGAATTGTACCTTTTCTGATTTTTTCCACAGCATTCACGTTGCCCCTCTCATGCTCTGCCTCCAACAATCCTCAACGCACTGGGATCAACAGTTCGCTGACATCTTTTCACTGTCCCCATATCCCTCATGTCTTCCCTCTAAACCTGGTGCAAGTGACCTCCACGGTCAATCATTGTAATCACTCCCTTGAATATATTTCAGCTCTTACTTATGATACTTTCTTAGCAAAGCCCCAATCCAGATATAGTTCTAACTCTCTGCCTATGGTGCAACTGCACTCACATAGCTGAGCATGACTAGAAAAATGTCACCATGCCAACTGGGCTCATTTTGAATACATGAACACTAACCTTGAGTGGGTTCTTAATGCTGCCTGGCAATCTTTTTATATTTCTCTATTCCATTCACTCTCACATTCTCCTAAACAACTATATCATGTTGTCACGTGATTATGTACTGGCTTGTCCTCCAGTTACTTGAGGAACCTTGTGTTTGCAAGGTTGTATACAACTTGAAAGCAGGAGCCCATTGTCAGAGGCCTTTTTATAGCCTTAATAATACTAAGCACATGAGTGGTGCCCTGTAAATGGGGCAAGGTCATTGAATGGTTCCCCATCCCACTCTCAGGATATGGCAGGGAATTCTGGGAGGCTAGGAAGTTCAGCTGAGTGTAGAAGGCCCAAAGCCATTTGAAATTTCCCCTCACAGAGAATATTGACAGTGAGGGTTACGGAAGGGAGAGAAGTGAGAGTTCTTTATATTCCCTGGAGGTAGCCAATCAAGGAGGCAGAAAAAAAAGCTAATTGTCATAAGGACTGGCCATAGAGTCAGACTGCCTGGGTTTGAATCCCAGCTCCATTACTAACCAGCAAGGTGACCTGGGAATGTTGCTAATTGATCTTTGCATCTATTTCATCTTTGGCAAGTGAGATTAAAAATAGTACCTAACACATAAAGTTTAGAAAGTTTCAATGAAGGGTCCGGCCCGGTGGCGCAGCGGTTAAGTTCGCATGTTCTGCTTCTCGGCGGCCCGGGGTTCGCTGGTTCGGATCCCGGGTGCGGACATGGCACTGCTTGGCAGCCATGCTGTGGTAGGCGTCCCATGTATAAACTAGAGGAAGATGGGCACGGATGTTAGCTCAGAGCCAGGCTTCCTCAGCACAAAGAGGAGGACTGGCAGTAGTTAGCTGAGGGCTAGTCTTCCTCAAAAAAAAAAAAAAACAAAAAAAAAAAAAAAGAAAGTTTCAATGAGATATGCACATCAAACACTAGCACACACTGCTAAATGTCAATAAACATTAGTTGTTATTTTCACGAATCAGGGTGAGGCTGAACAAGTTTACTTGAGCTTCTTCAGTTTAAAAGGCTACATCAATCTTCTAATTCTTGTTACAAGTTTTAGAATATTATGTGGAATTAAGTTTGGGATCCTGAGGCCCTGGGTGCTTTGTTAAGCTCTCCAATGGCAGCTTTCTCACCCTGTTCATAGACCTTTCAGTTAAAGAGGACTGCTGGGCCATGTCTGAGCTGACTCCACTCCTCATGGTTAGACCTGGGTCTGTTAGTTGGCATCACTGGCAGCTGGCCCAGGTGGTAGTAAAATTTGTTGAATGAATTGGATTCTGAAAAAGAATATAGGCAGTTGGCCCTACTCTGGCAGTGGTGGAAATTTACAGAATTACCTTCACTTTACATTATGATAATCTGCATTACAAACAACTGCTGGGGAGCAGAGACACTTCTGCAGTGGGCCAGTCAAAACCGTGAGAAAGGGACTGGCCCCGTGCCCAAGTGGTTAAGTTTGCATGCTGTGCTTTGGGCGGCCCAGGGTTTTGCCAATTTGGATCCTCGGTGTGGACCTAGCACTACTCATCAGGCCATGCTGAGGTGGCGTCCCACATAGCACAAGCAGAGGGACCTACAACTAGAATATACAACTGTGTACTGGGGGGCTTTGGGGAGAAGAAGAAGAAAAAAGAAAAAAGAAGACTGGCAACAGATGTTAGCTCAGGTGCCAATCTTTAAAAAAAAAGAAAGAAAGAAAACCCTAAGAAGGTGACGTAGCTGGTAACCTGAGCCAAGAAGGGCTTTGGTGTTGTCTGGATTCAGCATAAGACAATCATCTCCGTCCTTATATGGCCTCCTCTTAGCGCGTATCAATCTCTTGTTGAGTTTTGTGCTAGGCACAAAGGAGGATATAAGCCAAATGTAAGACATTGTCCTGCCTTCAAAAAGCTTACAGTCTGGCTGCATAAGAGACACTCAAACACATGCACTCAAAATCCAGGACATGGGGCACAGTCAGGTGTTAGATTGTGAGCTAGTAAGTGCTCCAAGAAGAAAGCAATCAGAAGAGTCAGGAGCCCAGGAAGCTGGCCTACTTAGTTGATGGGTTCATTCCCTTCTCTGTGTTCTCTGAGTACTGCCAAAGAGCCAGTGAGTCAACATATGTGTGTGCCTAAGTGAGGCAGGGAGGATTATGGGTAAGACCTTGTCCAAGATATTGCTGTTTATCTGTTTTGAAGTTTGTGTGTGAATGTCTTCAGAGTTTAACCAGAGTGTTTGGTCTAGGGATCTAATCTTCTGCTAAGCACTTGCTAGGGTAGCTTTCTGCTTCAAAAAGTGACACAGGATCTCAAAGGTCCATCAGTTTCACACATATACAAAGTTCTTACCACTTTCCTCAACGCCAGACACACACACAAATGCCCCGGAGAAAGCATACATTGACAACGTTGTCATGTCTTTAAGGATAAACTCTAGCTCTGACCCTGTAAGAAAATATACAGAGAACAACTGAGTAAGATGAGGGACAGAAAGGAGCTGGGACTGATGACCAAGGACACACCCACCAAAACACACGTTTCCTTTTGCCGCTCTTCTCTGCTGTGGCTCTCCGAGCTGGCTTCAATGGGGGTGAACAGTGTCCTGATGTGACAAAGCCTCCGTAATCCCTGCCCACGAGGAAGTGAGGGAAGACATTGCAGTTCAAGGGGTAACCACGTTTAACAATCTATTTCTTTAAATCATTCATTCTTTCTTCTGTTCAGTCACTGACTCTCTAGCCTTTTTAATGTTTCAATATTATATTTGTTTGGGCAGAGAGGGAAGGAAAGAGTGACATCAATAATTAAAAATGAACTGTAGGGAGAGGCAGTAATGAGACACATTGTCCTTATAACAGCATTCTTACAAAAACAGGCTCAGGTTGCAGCTTCTGACTGAACTTACTTATTTCAGGAGGCTTTTTCCCTCCCTATTAACTCTGCCAGGATCTGATGTAAACCAGTCCACAGTAAATTTTATGAGATTTCTTAAAAAAAAAAAAAAAAAAAAAAAAAGACAACCTTCATCTCTTCAATAAAAACTTTCCTAGACTTTCATACTGGATGAGGGAAAAACCAATGATCCAATTAGCGTCATCATATTTTGGCAAGAATCTGAGATTTGCATCCGGTTTGAATTAATCTGGGGTGGTTAATAATTGTCATTTGACATTTACTTGTCAAAGTCGAGTCCCAGCAGTCACTAGTCCTAGTTTATATCAAATGCAGATGATGATAATATTAGCTAATGTTCTAAGCTGTTACTATGTGCCGGTCACTCGCTGAGCAGGGACCTCTCATTTGCATTGCTGTTGATGTAAGTGAATGACAGCTTCCAGCTACAGTTGAGTTGAGACTGACTGTGAATCAGCTAATCAAAGAGAGTCTATTAAAGTGGAAGAAGCCAGACACAAAAGAATGCAAACTATATGATTCTATTATGTAAAATATAGAAGCAGATAAAATTAATCCATGGTGATAGAAGTCAGGATGATGGTTACCTTTGGAAGTAATGATGAAGAGGGGAATTAAAAGAAGCCTCTGGGTTACTGTGATGTTGATTTGCATGGTTGTAATATAGGTGTGTTTAATTTGTAAAAGAATCATCAAACTATTTATATGATCTGTGCACTTTTCTATACATATGTTATATATCAATAACACTCTTTACTTAAAAAGAAAAAAATGAGGCTGGCTCAGTGGCACAGCAGTTAAGTTCCCATGTTCTGCTTCAGCAGCCTGGGGTTCACCAGTTCGGGTCCCCAGCATGGTCCTAAGGAATGCTTATTGAGCCATGCTGTGGCAGGTGTCCCACATATAAAGTAGAGGAAGATGGGCATAGATGTTAGCTCAGGGCCAGTCTTCCTCAGCAAAAAAGAGGAAGATTGGCAGCAGATGTTAACTCAGGGCTAATCTTCCTCAAAAAACAAAAAAGAAAAAGAGTTAGCTCTTCAGGGGATAAAAAATGAGCACAAGGCAAAATGTGAGAAGTGCCATAAAAAGATTATAGGTGAAATGCTGTAGAGTTAGAGAGAATAAGCAGGATGGAAGAAATTATGAAAGGTAGAATTTTTCAGTTTGCTTGGGAAGGACAAAGGTGAAGGAGGAGAGGGCAAGAGAAGAGCATTTCTGTGGGGAGGGAATAGCAAGCACAAAGGTACAGTACATGCTCAAGGAACAGCAAATATTCCACATTGGTTGGAGTATCAGGCATAAGAAGGTCAACAATGAGAAAAAAGCCTGGAAAAATAGGCTATAATTCCGTTGTGTAAGGTCTTGACAATCAGGCTGAGGAATATGCACTCTATTCACTAGGAAACAGGAACCATTGAAGATCTTTGAGCAAGTTACACCTTTGCAAGATCAATCAAATGGCAGTGGAAGAAAAATGTAGGAACAGAGGGACTAGAAGCCAGGCAATCAGTTAGGAGTCTGTCTCAAATGGACTTGAATCTAAGGACTTGAACTAAGTTGGAGCATTAAGCATGGAAAAGAGAGGTTGAGTGCAGATGTCAATATAGAAAGAGACTTGAAAACCAACTGGACATGAGAGCAAGGGAGTCAGAACAGCCGAAGGCAGAGCTGAGACAGGTTGTCCAGAAGGATAAGGGTGCATTTACTGTGAGAAAATCTGGTTTGCCCGTGTCCTGTCTCAATCACAAATTTCATATTTTCTGAGCACAGGGTGTATGTCGTAATTTCTTATATTCCCACTTGTTAACCTGATGCCTTGAATATAAAGGTATTCATAAAGATATTTGTTTTTTATTGTTATCATGCCAGCGACAGCATGTGACCAGGACTTCCCCTTCCTGCTTCCAGGTAGACCAGGAATTCGACTCTGCTCTCAGTTTTAGCGTTGCCAAATTCAACAGTACTCTGGCCTCACAAAGCTAGTTGAGCAGGAAAGAATTTCCAAAGACAATCCAAGAGTCATTATATGTCAAACATCCTTGTGTTTAATTCCGAGGGAGATTGTACATCTGGATGTACAAGTCAGGATTGTTCCCCAAAAAAGTTCTTCCATCAACCAACATGTATTTAAGCATGTTCTACATGTCAGGCACCTTAAGGAACCTATAAGATTTGTAAAATGCTTTTTAAGTGAATTTATGGGGTTTCAAATTATAGAAACAAAGATGTGGATGGGTATCATTAAGGACACTTGGTTGGCAGAGTATGCTTAAGCAATCAAATCCCCAGGCCCCAGGAACAATTTAAATTTATCCCACAGTCGTCTTGGCTTAATGTTTCATAAACATAATCCGTAGGCTTTTCATTATTTTCTAAAACTAGCTTCAGCACCTGGGCTGTTCATGAAGCCAGAAACTGACTTTCTAAAATACCCTCTGAAAAGCAGTGTTGGGTATTAGGTCTACAAAACAACCTTGAATTGTTTTCTAAACAAATACTGGAAGAGCGTGGTTTTTATTTTCCTTGGATGTTATGGGCTAGACCAGTGCTGCCCCAAAACAATGCGCACTGAAGGAAATATTTATTCTGATAGTCTATACGACAGCCACTACTGAGCACTTGAAATGTCGCTAGGGTCATTAAAGAAGCAAATTTTAATTTTTACTTAAATTTAATTATTTTTGGTTTAAATTTTAAATAGCCACATGTGACTAGTGGCTACCAAATTGGACAGCACAGGCCAGGGTGTTAGTAATTACCTCTCTCAAGAATGCCCAACCCTCCTACCAACAACATGGCTTAATGCTGAGTAAATATTTTGTGCAGAAAATGCTGAACTTTGGTGTTGCGTATTCTGATGAAGTTTCTCGGGAACTTGGTGAGGGTAATAAGAACTTCTGTGTAGTTAATTCAATTGGACTCCACAAGCATTTATTGGCCACTTCCTAAGTACCAAACTCTGTGCTAGTGCGGGAGATACATTCATCAAAATGGTCTTTGTTTAGGGGAAGCCCACAGACTAGCTGGAGAGAAACAAATAAGCAGGTAATGTAAGTTCAATGTGGAGAAGTGGTAGAGGGATCATAGGGGAAGAGCACTTCACCAAGGGCTTCTTGGTCAATCCTGCACCGAGTCTTGAAGGCTCGGTATGAGCAAGCCAGGCAAAGGAGTAAGGGGTGAAGGTGGAAGGAGGATATTTAAGGCAAAGGTTGCAGCATGAGCAAAGCCAATGGACTGAGAACTACACATTTTGTTGCTGCAAGGAAAAGCACAAGGCAAAGAATGGCAGGAGATGAGGCTGGAAAGGTAGATGGGGGCCCAGATCAAAGGGGCTGATTCATTCAACAAATATTCATTGAGGACCCGCCATGTATCAGACTCTATTTGAAGTAAGTTCTGGGAACATAGAAATGAACGTTTGACTTGTCCTCATAGAACTCAATATCCATTGAGGAATACAGGAACATAAACAGGCAATTCTACGAAATTGTGACAGATATGATGATAGAGTAAGAACAAGTTGTTTTGGGGACATATAAGAGGAGTACATAGCCAATGTTGGTGTCGGAAAAACCTTCCTCAAATATTCCCAACAGTTAACAAAGGGTCAAAATCAAAGGCAGAGGTTGTAACTCCCACTTGAAAGAGAGTTGAAGAGCTGTTCTCCGTGGCAAGATTGTCCAGTACAGAACAGACAGGTACACCCCAAATAGCACTTCACAAACTTTTCACTCAGATGGATAAGTGATGTACTAAATTGCATTGCCCAACAGTTCTTCTGGGAGTTTGGATATTTCAATAGCTCTGCAATAGACCACGGAAGGAGAATGGGATCTGACAACTCATAGACAATTGGGACTCTTGAGATGAGGTTCCTTTTAGGAATTGTCTGTTTATTTTCCCCAAAAAGTGCTCTATGACTTACGACTATGTTTGAAAACTAAACCACTAGGTGCTCTTTCATTTGCACGTTGCTTTAACTAACATTCATCAAGGGCTCTTTTTGATTTTGAGCTCCTTGAAGGCAGAAATCGTATCTTTCATCTCTTTCTCCCCAGGCATGGAATCCAGCATACAAAAGGGTTCAAATAATATTTGTTGAAAAAATGAATGAATAAGTGAAAGAATGCCAGGAAGGTGCTAGATGTTACAAATATGAGTTCAATATGATGGCTTCCATTGGCAGGCTCATGGTCTAACCAAGGAATCAGACACATACTGTCCACTTAATATAAAGTTGCATTTCCCAGAGCGTGCTCTGTGGAACTCTGGTCTTGAGAGATAATCTAAGGAAATATAAGTCCATAGTCAAATAAATGTATGGAAAGTCTTATGTAACATATCCCTTCTTTTATAAATTTATAATTCACTACAGGATATTAAAGCCCCTGAGATGTCCTGTGGTAAAGAAACCTATTTAGCCTACCATTTGCCAAACTAATTTGACCTGGTCTTCTTGTATAATAGCTATTAACATGCTACAGAGCTAATGTTCTGAAGAGCACACTTTGGTCATTTCTGATAGAATTGATAAACACTTTTCTACCAAAGAGATATTATAAATACATTGTTTGATGTATGTGTTATTATGATTTATGTGTTATTATGAATGCACATATATTTAACATTCAAAATGCAATAAATGTTATTCTCCACAGTAACAGACTAACAAGATAAACCAGGGGCCAGTCAGGTGGCGTAGTGGTTAAGTTCACACACTCCACTTTGGTGGCCTGGGATTCACATGTTCGGATCCCTGGCGTGGACCTAGCACCACTCATCAAGCCATGCTGTGGCAGCATCCTACATAAAATAGAGGAAGATCGGCACAGATGTTAGCTCAGGGCCAATCTTCCTCAGAAAATAAAAAGATAAACCATATGATGATCTCAATATATACAGAATAAGCATTTGACAAAATCCAAAATATTTTTATGATAAAAATCTCTCAGCAAACAAAAAGAAAAGAACTTCTTCAACCTGATAAAGGGCATCTGTGGAAAACCTACAGTTAACATCATACATAATGATGAAAGACTAAGTGCTGATCTTGGTAATCATTCCACAAAATATATGCATATCAAATCATCACATTGTACACTTTAAATATATACAATTATATTTGTCAGTTATTCCTCAATAGAGTTGGGGAAACAAAAGAAAGACTAAGTGCTTTCCCACTAAGATCAGGAACAAGGCAAAGATGTCTAATCTCATCACTCCTATTCACCATTGTACTGGAGGTTCCAGCTAGTGCAATGGAAAAGTAAAAGAAATAAAAGGCATCCAACTTGAAAAGGAAGAAGGAAAATTCTTTATTCATAGATGCCATGATCATCTATGTAGAAAATCTGTTGGAATCTAAAAATAACTATTAGAACTAATAAATGACTTTAGCAAGATTGCAGGATGTGAGATCAATATACAAAAATTAATTATATTTTTTATTTACCAGCAATGAAAAATCAGGAATTGAAATAAAAAGCAGTATCACTTACAATAGCATTAAAATATAAAATACAGAAGGATAAATCTGACAAAGATGTGCAAATTACAAAACATTGCTAAGAGAAATTAAAGAAGACATAAATAAGTGGAGGAATATACTATGCTCATGGATCACAGAGTCAAGATTGTAAAGATGTCAGTTCTTCCCAATTTGATCTATAGATTCAAGGCAATCATAAGCAAAATACCAGCAGGATTTTTTTTGTAGTAGTTGACAAGTCAATTCTAAAATTCAAAAGGAAATGCAAAAGACCAAGAATAACCTCCTTCAAAAACAAAAACAAAAACTCTGGAAAAGAGGAACAAACTTGGAGGTTTTACAATACCTGATTGCAAGAGTTCTCATAAAGCTACAGTAATCAAGACAATGTGGTATTGACATAAAGACATTTGAATAGATCAATGGAACAGAGTATAGAGTATTCAACTAGACCAACATATATGGTCAATTGACTTTTAACAAAGATGCAAAGGCAATTCAAAGGAAAAACAAGTCTATTCAATAAATTGTGCTGTGACAACTGGATATCCACATGCAAAACAATGAATTTTAGTCCATACTTCATACTATATACAAAAATTAACTCAAAATGAGTCATAGGCTTGAGTGCAAACCTAAAACTGCAAAATTTCTAGACAAATACATAGAAGAAAAGCTTTGTAATTTTGAGTTAGGCAAAGATTTTCTAGATACTACACCAAAAGTACCGTCCGTAAAGGAAAAAATAATTCAAGATTTTATCAGAATTAAGAATTTCTGCTCTTTAAAAGACACTATTGAGAGAATGAAAATACAAGCCATAGGCTGTTAGAAAATATGCACAAATCACAAATCTGATAAAAGATGTAAATCTATAACATAAAAAAATCTCAAAACTCAGTAAGAAAAGAACACAATTTTTTAAATGGCTAAAAGATTTGAATAGACACTTCACCAGAGGAAATATATGGATTAAAAAATATTCCCAAAATAATTTTCACTAGAGTAATTGTACATTAAAACCACAGTGAGACACTACTACATACCTTGTAGAATGACAATAAGTAAAAAGCTGATCATACCAAGTGTTGTGGAGTTTTAAAGCAGCTGGAACTCTCATACACTGCTGATAGGAATTCTCATCCACCACTTCAGAAAGCAGTTTGGCAGTTTCTTAAAAAGCCCATTTGGTCCAGAGAGATGGAGTTAATATCCTTTTCCCTATTCCTTCCACTAAGTACAGCTATAACCCTTGGAAATTACATGTAAAACAAACATAGAAGACTCTGAAAGGTAAAATGAAGACAGACCAGTTAGGGATCTTGGATCCAATGTGGCAGCGAATTCCCCGGGTTTTGTTTTGTTTTGCTTCATATACCCCAGATTGAGTGCTGGAGAAGCTTGCAACCCAGAAATGCCAATAGGTGCAGACAAAAACAACAAACAGAAAACTCAAGAAAAACCTGTTCTCTCTAGCCAAAGAACTAGGAAAAGGGCATCCTGGCAAGGCAGAAAATTTTTAGATAACAACAGCTCTATTGTAGCCAAACACCATAGAAAAAACTACGACCCTATCCACATCCATACCAAGCAAAGGCTGTGTGGGAAATCTAGACTTGTTCCCTTGCCAGGCTGTAGTGAGGTACCCAATGCCCTTGCTGGGGTGGCATCAGAAGACCAAACATAGAACTGGGATTTTCTTCTCTTCTAGGTGATAACAAGGTCCTTCTTCCCCTGCAACATCCATGGAGACCACTTGTGGAGCCTTGACTTACACCTCCACACAGTAGTGACAAGATATCCCTCTCCTTCTCCACTAGGATGATATCAGAGGAAGTCCAGGGGAAAGTTAGGACTTTCACCATAGCCCAGTGCTAATGGGATACTATCTGTGGTGTCAGTAGGGGCCACAGTGGTGAGCTGGAACCACCCCCACCCAGCAGTAAGGAAGCTGAGTAGGGAACCTGAGCTTCTACCTCCATCTGCCAGTAATGATGCAATACCCTCTCCTCTTCACCTGCTGGGTTAGTATCAAAGGAAGTCAGCTAAAACAGAATATTTGAATAAGATCCAGCGTCTCATAAGATAAGACCCAAAATATCCATATTTCAACTGAAAATCACTTGTCATACTAAGAACCAGGAAGATCTCAAACTGAATGAAAAAAAATCAATAGTTACCAACATTGAAATGACAGAGATGTTAGTATTATCTGACAAATATTTTTAAATAGCCATCATAAAAATGCTTCAACAAGCAATTTTAAACAAGCAATTGTTTCATTGAAACAAATGAAAATGTAGCATCTCAGCAAAAATTAGAAATAGAAGAAATAAACTACTTGAAAAGTTTAGAACTAAAAAATACAATAAACAAAATTAAAAACTCAATGGATGAGCTCAGAAGCAAAATAGAGGGAACAGAGGAGAGAATCAATAAGCTTGAATACAGGACAATAGAAGTCACCTGAACTGAACAACAGAGAGAAAAGAGACTGGGGGAAAAAATGAGCTTCGGGGAGCTGTGGGACTATAACAAAAGATCTACCACTCATGTCATTGGTGCCTCAGAAAGAGAAGAGGAAGAGGACACGCTGAAAAAGTACTCAAAGAAATAATGAGTGAAAACTTCCCCAATTTAGCAAAAGACATAAACCCATAGATTCAAGAAACTTAGTGAGTACCAAATAGGATAAATCTAAAAGCATCCACATCAAGACACAACACAGTCAAACTTCTGAAAACTAAAGAGAAAGCAAAACCTTGTGTATATCTGGTCAGGTACAAGACTATAAGAGAATTTTGATATTCTTCTAACCCAGATGGAAAACTATAAAAGCATAGTGCTTTGGGAGCCTTTACGTAAATCTCCACATTCTCTTTCCAAACTTCTGCTGTGGTTTCCAGACATACAATAGACATTGAAGCAGTGTTAATTATGACAAGTAGAACTGTTGATCATAGGTGAGCACTTGTTTAGAAGCAGAGGTCTGTCTAAATGGAGAAATCCTCAAGATCTCTTTTAATAATCTGTGCTTACTATGGAAGGGCTCAAAGACTATGAAATAGAACCAAACCCACTGCATTACACAACCCAGTGCATGTGAAATATCTTCTGAAACAGACCTTCTTCGTTTTAATACTGATTGGCATCACATTTCAGGCCACGTGAATTTTTACTACTCAAATATGAGCCAGAAAAGCAGGCTTTTAAAACTGAAGTGATATCACCATGGTATATGTCCTAGAAGCAATAATTACCTTTTTCTTAACACTTATTGTATAGGTAGGAACTGTTTTAAAGAGAGCATTAGAAATGTGAATTGTTTTTCTAAAATCTCCCTTCTAGTATAATTAACAACAGGAAGATAATTTAATTTCCTGAGGGGAAATTCTTGTTCTCTTACGTGTTCTGGCTTTATCAACATGAAGAAGCCAAAGGCTTTCCCACCCTGTGGCTTTGAGCTGGGACCCCTTCAGCTCTGAGAAGATGCTTAATCATGAGTGATTGTGTCCAAATCCCGTTATTCATTCTGTGATTCTGCTGTGAGTAAAAGTGGGGCTTCATAGAATGTCTTGGGTTTTTTTTCTTTCTTTCTTTCTTTTTTGGCCGTTTACAATGCTTCCAGGTTTGACTTCATTTATCTGTAAAACATGGACTATGTCCGTGACCTCCCGTGCTTCATAGTTTCTGATGATAACAGTAATATCATAAATTTTACATAGAGCATTTATGCATATGATATTTGTCTTCATACCCTTGAAAGTAGAGATTTTGTAATTTGTCCAAAGTAATACATTGGCAACGGCAGAGCCAAAATATGAGCTAGGATTTCTTCAGTTTCACTGTTTTGCTTTCATCACAACCCTAATTTGAAGATATTGCAAATAGGAATAAGGGAGAATAAATAAGGTAGTTTAGTAAACTGAGGCAAGAATGTTTTTCTAGAGACAAAGAAACTTCTAGTGAGAAGGAAATACAAGTTCCTGCCCACTGTCCAGCTTAATCTCATGCATCCTCCTCAGCTGCTTTCTCTACTCTAGCCTCACTGGTCTTCTTTCCATGCCTGGAATAGACCAAGCTTTTTCACACTTCAGAACTTTCACACAAACTATTCCCTTAATTTGGACTCTTTTATTCTCTCAGCCTCCCTCACCTGAACTTTCAGGTTTTTGTTTATGTGTCTCTAGTTCCCAACCTAAATAAGACCTATGTCTTGTTTAGCTCAAGTTTCCCTCAAAGCAGAGCCTGTGACAAAGGCTTTTGTGTGAATGTACAGCAGGAGTGAGAACAGGAGAGTGAAAGAGGGAAGAAGTATGAGCCAACACAAGGATACATTATTGAGTTGACCACTGCTATGGGCAACTAGTTGCTTGATCACACAGGACCTTCTGGGAATCTTATGAAATGCATCTCAGAACCTTTTGGCCATTTATCCATTGGCTCCTATAGGACATTTGGTTGAAAGAGGTTTGCCTGTCAGCTAAAGCTATATGAGGTTTAAAGGTCTCTAAACAATGTCTATTTTTAATATAGAACAACCTTGAAAACAGATGACGCCACTGACCACTGGGATCTCCTACACTTTTGGACCCCTGAGCCATAACTAAAGCTCTAGCAAATGGGTAGAACCAAGATCTTCAAGTTCCACCATCCTTATAATTACCATAGCCCCATTCTGCTTAAATGTTACACCTACCACAGAACCCAACGCTTCATCTTCCTTCTGCATTTATCCCAATCACCACAAGTAATAATCTTAGTAATTGTGATGCTACTGCATGCCAAAGCTTATCAACACCCCCCCAGCAAAAGGGTGCTTATTGCCATCTCATTGGTGAGTGATCAGCTCCAAATTCCCATTCTGAGGGTCGGCTCTCTAGAGCCACACTTGATTACAATGGTCTTATTCTTGGTTCCTCCCAAAGCAGAGTCTGAAATAAAGACTTTTATATGAATAAGGAGCAATGGGGTGCTGATGAACGTTTAACAATCAATTCTCCGGGAAAAATGTATATATATACAAAAGTTTATTACAAATTTTTACTGACATAAATTACGTATGGCATACAAATTTCAAATTATAATAAAATATACAATGCTCACTCTAGTAAATTCTATATAGCTGACTAATTTTCCAAGAATGCTTTCATTGATTTTTGCTGAAATCTTATATCCATAGCCAACCTATGTTTGTCATTGACGAAAGAGTACAGCTCAATATAAATGTTGATTCATTTACACTAATGAGTAAGATGAAAGTGAAACTAAGACCTATGTCAACTTCATTCATTCATCAATGTCCTGAGTGACTTTTTTGCTGAATTGAATAGTAGTCTAGAACACAATTTTTTGTGTCATTCACAATGCAACTGTTAGAGACATGACTGACTTCTAAGTTTAATCTACATTATTTTTTCTCCCTTATTTTCTTAAGTATAAATAAGCAACAAAACAATCAAATCCTTTTGTAGTATTTGCCTATTTCTGTGATGTAATACTTCCACCATGGCTGATATCAAGATGCCAATGTCGCTGAACGGAAACTTGGGAAGAGATGTAACATAGCACACCATTATACAGTATTTCCACCAAACAGATACAATAGATATGAATAACTCAAGAGTACTGATGATAATAAGATGCATTAAAATAATTAGAAAATGATAAATCCTGAATACGTATCTTTTTTTTTTTTTTGAGGAAGATTAGCCCTGAGCTAACATCTGCCACCAATCCTCCTCTTTTTGCTGAGCAAGACTGGCCCCGAGCTAACATCTGTGCCCATCTTCCTCTACTTTATATGTGAGACACCTGCCACAGCATGGCTTGACAGGCAGTGTGAAGGACCACACTCGGGATCCGATCCGGCAAACCCCGGGCTGCCAAAATGGAATGCGTGAACTTAACTGCTGTGCCACTGGGCTGGCCCCAATACTTGCTTTTAATGTAACTTAATTTTAAGCTTATATAATTTAATTTAAAATGGTGTTTGTGTTTACTCACCAAATTGCAAAATTCCTGAAATTTAACAATTGGCTCTTGCCAATCCATATGAGCAGTTTAGCACACTGCTGGGGGAAAATGAATCATAGAATGAAGGAGAGACAATATAAGGATGCGTTACTGAGTTGACCACTGCTATGAATGACTGGGTGCTCAATCTCACAGGACCTTCTGAGAAGCCTTATGAAATGTGTCTCAAACTATCCTGACAGCACACTTCAGAAAGATGGAAGTATTTATGCGGTGGCTCCCCACATGGCATTAATTCTCCCACATTTTGGGTCGCACATGTGTGAGTGTTGAGTGGATTCCCAAAGTCATTCCATACTATGAAGTCAGAGCTCTGGGGCAGCAGCCTGGACACCAGCAACATGGGCTTGGCAGAGGTGCAGTCAGATGGCACTTGCGTGAAATTGGTCAAAGCCTGCTCTGGAACTGGTTACCACAGCAGTCACTGGAATAGAAAGTGAGGCCAGATGGATTTGAAGTGGCAGGCAGACAGTACCTGATAAAACCCTCTTACACTGTCTCACCGCTAATGATTCTTTATTATTTTTTTCATAATATTCATTTATATCAGTATTTTTTTTTTTTGATGACCATTCCTCTACTTGGTTTCAAGTTTTGCGATGTCAGGACAGTGTCTCTTTGCCGCCTACTGGGCCCAGTGCCTGGCATTTACACTTTGCACATAATAGGTTATCAATATATTTGTTGACTGAATAAATACATAAATACAAGATGATAGATATTCTTCATCACTCTCAAACCTCCCCTTTCTACCACAACTACGCTCCACCCCGTTAAACAGCAAAAAAAAAAAAAAAAAAAGAATGAAAAAGTGTGTGTATAAACATTACTGAAATTAGGAGAAATGGAAAGATGCAGCCACATCTTTATTCTGTTCTCTGTCCATTTTCTGGGACTCCTACCTTCAGACTCCTGTTAATTGGAAAGGAATTAATCTTTCTTCCCCTGCTTGGCTCCTTCTCCACTGTTCCCTATCCAGAGCCACTAATGTGCTCTGTCCAACAATGGTTGATTTGCTTCCTGTCCCTCTCTCTAGGAGCACAGAGATGTTGCCAGGGGATTGAAATTCCTCTCTTTTCCTTTTCTTCTCTCTCTCACCAGTCGCTGCTTGTGGAAACGAGCAACATTAGAAATTTATTTCCCCATTAACGTGAATTATGATACCTCCCCCAGTGAAAATTTTCCAGAAGGAAAAAAAGTATCTATGGTTAGTTTGGGTTTTAATGGTCAAACCCTCCCATCTTCACTGCAAATGCCTTATGCTTGGGAGAGTACTCAAGGGAGAAACCAATATCAATTCGTTTCCTCTTGCCAGTGTTTCTCAAACTTCAGCCACTCCCATGCTATTTACACATTTTTGACATACATCGCTTCACTTTTTTATTTAAATAAGTTTATCTAAACAGTAATTTGTATACACCTATTGCAAATAGAGGTTTTTGAGTCACCTGCTATAAATTGAAAGTACCCATAAACAATGTTATGGACTGAATTTTTGTGTCCCCCCCAAATTCATATATTGAAGCCCTACCCCCAAACATGATGATATTTGGAGGGGCCTTTGGGAGATAATTAGGGTAGATGAAGTCATGAAGGTGGAGCCCTCATGATGGGATCAGTGCCCTTATAAGGGGAGGAAGAGACCAGAGCTCACCCTCTGCCAGGTGAGGATACCACTAGATGGCTGCCTTTGCAAGTCAGGAAGCAGGCCGCGCCCGAGAACTGAATCTGGCGGCACCTTGATGTTGGACTTCCAGCCTCCAGAACTGCGAGAAATAAACGCCTGTTGTTTAAGCCACCCAGTCTATGGTATTTCGTTATAGTAGCCTGATCACTCTAAAACGCACATATAGATATGTTTTAGTTATATATAGATATAACTCAAAATAATTAATGAATTAAATACTAGCTTGAAATGCTGTGAGTGTGGTGCCTCTTCTCTCTTTGTTAAAAAAAGTCGATTAGCAAGTGTTAGAAAGATTTTTTAAAATATTGGGTTTTTTTCCCTGACACAATCAGAGAGACTAAAATAGAATGTAAAGGGAGTGACTTCCTCACTGTGGCTGTCTATGCTTCTTAAAGTCGTATTTCAGTACTCCCCCAAATTGTCTTGGGTATATGCCCTCGACTTTGGGAAACACTGGCCTGCATTCCTGCTGTGCACTGGGTAGACATTTGAGAAGGCACGGCTCTGTTTTTGTAGGTTGGTGTTCATTTGCAGGAGAACATTCCAACTTTACATTTAATCTTCTGCTGCCTTTAATATCCTTGAACCTATTCTTTGATGATCTCAGTTTCAGGATGGGAAAGATTTTGTGGAAAACCACAAAGAGTACTGGGATAGAAGTGGGGGAGTCCTGGCTTTCCTTCAGGCTACATGATTTAGGCAGATCCCCAATTTCCCGAGCTTCAGAGGTTTTGAATATAAATGAGGTTGTATGATCCGTGGGAGAAAATGAGCAAAATGACAGGGAGTGGTTGTAGAGATTGGGCCTAACCCATGTTCTGCCTGATCTATGTCAAAGCCTTTAAAACAACACGTACAACCATGGGAAAGTGCCATGCGGCGAACACCATCTATCAGTAATACTGTAGCAGAGAAACTGCTGGGAATGCTGAACCCAGTCATTCTTCCCAAACGGTGACAGGCATACTTCTGCAGATTGATTTCCAGTGTAGGCAGGTACAGTCTTATTCTTAAATGTAATAGTTCTGCACCGACTTTCACAATTGCCTTTCTAATTTTGGAATAGACAAAGTTTCCTTTTAAGATGAAAGCATTCAAGTAAAAAAGGTGAATAGGTTTAAGGAAAAACATTACACTGACAAAGTAGGCACGACCTGTGATGTCACTGAATCCGTGAGGTGGAACTCTAGTGGCTGAATCTTAGGAAACACCAACTCGACCTTTAAGAGATCTTCGGTCTAAAGTAGTAAAATTCTATGCCATGGTTTCTCCAAAAGTATTATAGCGATTAAGAGGCTCATCTATTTTCTTAGGATGCTATGAAAATAATTAATAAACAAAGAATAGCCTGGGCAGGGGGTATACGAGAACTCTTTCTACTTTCCACTCAATTTTGCTGTGAACCTAAAACTGCTCTGAAAAATAAAGTCTGTTTAAAAACAAACCAAAAAATGAACAGCAAATCACTTCATGTTACAGGCACAGAAAACTTACCAACAACACTCTCATACAGCAAAGTTATAGGAACAACCCTTCGTTATGTAAACAAGCTATGTGCTTTCACCTCTAAATCTGCAATCTTAATGACTCGCTTTTTACCCTACAATTGAAAAACTTATCCTTCTGAGGTCACATAAGGTGAGTGACTTATTGATGAGGGACTTTCTTCAGTATTAAACTGTTTGGTACACTTTATACATCTATTCCTGTCATTGTGGCGTACATTAGATTGTGAACCTTAGAAGAAGATGAAGCTGATTAAGTTGACCTTTTCGGTTCACAACAAAATGTTCTGAGATAAATGATGGTTGTAATAACATTGTAGTATTTCTGAGAAATGATTGTGAACCAAGATTATGAATATGTCAAAGTGGTTGAATACAGGAAGTTTTTCTAGAAGCTACAATGGTGGCAAATCATAAAATCACGAAACGTAATAATTCAACATACGTTTTTTGAGCCTTAATATAGGTTTAGCCTTTTTTTGTATGCAGAGCTGGCTTTATGGGCCCTGCACTTGGTTTAATATTATGCTGGTATCATCAAAGTCTTAATGATTTTGTCTTTGAACTTGTATTTTGTAAGTGAAGTCCGACGGGACAATGGAGGATGCACATGAGCAGAAGAGACGTGCACAACACACTTGTCCTCTGCTCCTTCACTCCGCTCGCATATGATGTCCCAATGCCCCAGGGGAATTCTAGAGAACCCACAGCGAGACTCAAAGCAAGCAGAAGGTAAGTGTTACATCCACAACTAAGTGGAAGTACTGACAGCCCTGAGAGGCCACACTTTCCATTCAAAACAGTATTTATTTTAAATGCACAAAGAAAGTGATGGCATTTTAAGAAACATGAAAACCAAAGAGCCTTATCATATCTTTTCTCACTCATATAACTTCCCTGTATTACGAGCCACTTACACTGAAAATGACGACATAGAGGGAAAGGGAAAGACGGAGCAACCCACGCATCCTTCTCCTTTCAGCTCTTCCTTACTCACCAGTAAGCCAAAGAGTGTTGGTAGAATGTGCCCATATCAAGAAGTGAAGTAAAAACAGTTGAGTTAGTTTTATGCAGCTTTTCTGCTGTTCTGGTAAGAATGAAACGCACATGCGTGCGCAAACTATGAAATAAGAATTGTGCAATTTCAGTGATTCCATATATGCTCTTATGTTTAAAACTTGCATTGAAAAATATAAAGATGAATAGCAAAATTCATGCCAATAATTTCTTTGAAAACTTTTTTTACTTAGAACATTAAATAACAAAAAAATCACATGTCAAAGGAGAGACCACAGAAGAAAGGAAAAACTTTTATATTTTGGTACCTTTAACATCACTTTTTTTGTTGTTTTTGCTTTTCGAACAAGGGGTTCTACAAATTATGCAGCCTGCCCTGTTTGCAGAGAGTGGCTTATAAATGCAGTCTTTGCTAAATGTAGAAAGATAGACCAGTGTGGTTTCTAAAGATACCTTTCAGCCCAATATTCTCCAGTTTCATGTACCTTAGATAAATCTCATGGATTCTGGAAAGATCCAGGCCTATACCACTGAATGAGACATTAGAGGGCTTCCTTGAGCATCTCTGCCCCCAGAGAAAGTTGATCACTACCCCTCTGTGCTGTTACTGTACCTCCACTCAATATCACTGTTGTACTTAGCACAACATGTTATAATTAATCTGTTTACAGATATGTCTCCCCTTTTAGGCTGTGGGCTTCTTGAGGAAGAGACTTAATTTCCTTATCTCTATAACCCCGGAAACCTAGCTCAGGATAGATACTCACAAAATGTTAATAAATCATTCACGTTATTTTTTAATTACTAATGTGTTAATAGACTCAGGGATATCCCTAAAGTAGATTATTTCCCCTCTGAATTAGCTGTCCCTTAGCTTTAGAAGAGCTCTGGAGGGGCACAGTACCAAAGGAGGCATTGGAGTTGGGATTTGAGATCTGGTGTCTCAAGAATCTGTGCTCTTCTCTCTGTGTGGCACTACTTGCAATCAGAGGAGAGCTAAAGAGAAAAGCAGGAGCTTATAAATTGTGGTTCTACTCATTTGCTAGAGCTTTGGTTATGGCTCAGGGGCCCAAAGGTGAAGGAGATCCTAGTGACCAGCAGCCTTATGTGTTTTCAAAGTTTTACTACATAAAAAACAGAGGGTCCTTTAGAGACCTTTAAACCCCATGCAATATGAGTTGAGAGCCAAACTTACTTCAACTAAATGGTTTATGCTTGGAATAGATGCTCATTTATCAAAGATTTGTTAGCTACCAGAAACTCCAGTGAATTGTGCACATAGTGTGACCCGCCTGGGAAAATGCAAATGGCAATGGAGACAAAGCCAACTCAGAGCAATCCAGAGGTTGCAGAGAGCAGTCAGGTGGCCTTACATTTTAGGGAGATTTCAGGGCTTTTGGACTTATAGTTAGCAAGTGTCAAGAAGATACTTCTTGAATGTCTTGTCACCATATAGATGATATGCTTTCCTGTTTGCCTAACCCCACGATGGTCGGAATAAGAGCTGCACGAGCTCTCAGTGAGAATATGAAGGAAGGCTTGAGATTAGGAAGGCCATCAAGTCCATGTCTAAGAAAATATAGATGAAATGAAGAGATCACATTATTATCCAAGTCAGTCAGTTAGAAAAACCAAATTGTTAAGCCTAAATCATTTTTGGCTCAACACAGAGAAACAATTAACTCATTCATCCATCTATATGTGGTAGAAATGGGTAAGTTTTAACATTTTGCAGAAAGCTCTGTCTGATTCCTGTGTGTACCTGTTTTCATGAGGCACAAATCATAACACCTTCTTGGAATCCTCTAACCCCTGGTCCATATGAACAATGGCTCTTCCATCTCTCCCTCTTTTTCTTGTTCCCTTCTATCTCATTGTTGCATTTACATCCTTAGCCTAAATATATTTAGATAGATGCTACAACCCAGCTTCATTTTTGTGAAGTAGTTGTATATATTCCTTTAGTGACAAAATATCTGATTCTGACCATCATAAAAAGGAACATCATTGGACTTGATAAATAAGAAAACATCCATTGCACCAACAACTTTTATTCTCAGTGCTTCTTTCAAGGTAACAGCCGTGGGTATACTAATAGGCTGAAGTCAAGCAATGCCAAGAAAGTTTCATTGATGTTTCAGATAATTATCCCCCTGGCAAAATCCCAGGCCTGAGACCTGTGTTGACTTGGCAAGTCAGCCTACACTTTTCAAGCGCTCATTAACTGTAAATCTTTAAAAAATTGCTTGCTTAGTGTATTTTAGTTTATAATCTCCAGGTATAGGCTTAAGGGCACAGCAAGAGAAATGCTGGCCATTATTAACGGTAACACTCGGATCATCTTAACGCCCAAGGTCTTTGTGTGTATGTGAGTGTGAGAGAGAGACAGAAGAGAGATAGAGGGAGGGAAGGAAAGAGGGAGGGAGGAGGAGAGAGAGAGGCAGTTAATATTCCATTATTCATGCACGGACCAGCTGCCTTCACAGCAGCAGTGCAGCAAGGAGAAAGCAGCAGACGCTCTCAGGAAACGTGGGCTCTAGTTCTCCCTCTGCCATGAGATGTCAGTGACTCTGTCAAGTCCTGTCACTTCTCTGGGACTCTGATGTAATGAAGAGTTTGAATAAAATGATGTTTGAGTTCCTACCAGCACATAATACTCTAGTATCTGATTCCAGGATTATCAAAGAGACTTAGAATTTTGTTCTATCTTTCCTTAGTTCACCCCACTCCAATAGGAGGTTCAGAATTGCACAGAGGGGCTCCCTTCATCGTTATTCCTCCTGCCTCTGCTTGCTTCTCCACCCCAAACTGGATCTTCTAATTTCCTTTTTAAAGGAAGATTAGCCCTGAGCTAACATCTGCCACCAATCCTCCTCTTGTTGCTGAGGAAGACTGGCCCTGAGCTAACATCTGTGCCCATCTTCCTCTATTTTATATGTGGGACGCCTGCCACAGCATGGCTTGACAAGCGGTGCATAGATCCGCACCTGGGATCCAAACAGGCGAACCCCGGGCCACTGAAGCAGAAAGTGTGAACTTAACTGCTGTGCCACCGAGCCGGCCCCTCTAATTTCTTATATGTACAGACTGTATCATAATCTAGTTTATTTCTGAGCCAAGGAGCTAACTGCTAAAGCCTCCCCTCCTCAGTTCAGCCAGGCTTGGTGTAGCATGATATACTTTACCAGGATGTGGCGCCCAGTGCCAACCACTGGGTGCTTCCACTGTGCTCCAAGTTACCAGGCCCCAACATTCTCACGTTCTGATTACAGGCCTCTGAGTTCCTTCTCCTGACTTCCTACTCTCTACCCTGGGCCATACCACTGGGTTTCAGGCCTCTCCCTTTTTATTCTTCCAATTTCTTATTTAAAAGGTTTTACATGATTACCAAAGGAAATGTGAAACATCAAAGGAGAAATAGAGAAGAAACCATAAACCATAATCCCACTACCCAGGCAACCACCCTCAATGTTTTGGTTTACAGTTGTAGTAAATCGTTACAGCAAGGACCCCACATTTGTTCATACCTTCCTACAGCCACAGCCTTGGGTACTGCTCCCTCATCACTGTCTCTGGGCTCAGCCAATGGGAAAATAGCAAATGTATCACAAGCAGAGACTTGGAAAATGATGATGATTGTGCCCGCCCTCTCTTGCAGCTTTTGGAACGTACTGGCACCCTGTAAACAAGCCTATGCTAGCTTTCTGAATGACAAGAGATGTGTGCCCAGTTGCCCCCGTCACATCAGCCAACACTCAGCAAGTGCCCAGAACAGAGCTGCCCAGCTGAGTGGCAGCTGAACACAGACATGTTAGTGAACCCCATCGAGACCAGCAGAAGAACCACCAGCTAAGCCCAGCCCAGAGGGCAAAGCCGTTGAACCCCAAGCTAAGTAAGTGGTTGCTGTTTAAACCACTAAGTTTTGTAGTCTGTTCTGCAGCAAAAGCAGCTGACAAAAATAATCCCTCAGTCATTTTATATATAACAAAATTGAGATTATGCTGTATATTCTATAGCCAGCTTTTTTCACAACATTTTCCCATCTTTAATATTATTTCCCTCCACCAGGGTGAGGATTTAGATCTGTTTTGTTTAATAACATAGAACACTGCTGCAAACATAGTTGGAATTCAATAAACATTTGTTAAATGAGTGATTAGAGGGGATTTTTTTTTGATGGTTGAGTAGTGTTATTTCACATGGGGTTACCACCTTTGCCCCATTCTGTGTTCTTGTTGCTCCTACAGGTTCAACATCTCAGCTCCCCACTAGAACTGGAGTTCAGGTGAGCTCTTCCTGCTCCCTGGGAACTGGATCTCTGGCCCCACATCTCAGTCAGGAAGAGGGCTTTGCTAAGCAGCCTTCAAAATTCAGTTCACATAGCATGTCCTGTGGGGTCATCCTTGTCCCTCACTAGGGTTTGCACACTGTGTTATACAGAGCTCTGTCATGGCAAGTACATCACGTCACAGTATCTAATTTACTAGTCTATTTCTTCTACTGCTTGTGAACTTCTGAGGATAAGGGTGCAGTTCCCAGAGAGCCTGGGACATAAAAAAGCGCTCAATCAATGCCTGTGGGATAAATGAACAAATTAACTCATGTGCTGCAAAGGACTCCTCTGACAGCAGTACACATATAATCTTTCTCTTTTTTTTTAAAAGAAATGTACTTTTATTATAAACAATAAATACGTTAAGGATTACAATAACATTGTGAGAAAGCATATTTAAATTTTTTAAAGTCTTAATTAGGAAATACCACCAAGGAGAACATTTTTAAATGGCTTTAATTCCATTTAGATCTTTTTAGAGGCATGAGGAAAAGAAGAAACTAGGAAAATGGGAAGCAGAAGTGGGACAGAGAGAGCATAATACAGTTTACAATGACCTGCCGTGGATGGGGGATGATGTCAGTTTACATATTGGTTTAAACATAATTAAAACTTAGAGGTTAAAGCCTGAACTTGGGCTAATGTCAAATAAAGAAGGGATATCATTGGTCTGCCATTGATTAGAGTTCTGTTTGGGATTCTTTGTTGAAGAGAAAACACTGTGCTTTTGTGAAAACTGCCATTCTGTAAAAGTACCACCTGCGAAAAAGACTCTGCTCAGGAATGTTGAGACTTACATTATTCACGCACACATACACACATGAAATTCCAGCACATTACTCTGATCGCTGTAATAAACCTAACAGACTCTGGTTTAGACAAGCAGCCATGCTTTGTTATATTAAGGGTGTAAACATAAACTCTGATTAATTAGTGTATTGCAGTTCTTTCCTTTTAAAGGATACTGGTTTAAATTCTGACTTCAGCTGAATGTAATCCACACAAGGAACATTTTCATATAATCACCATGTAGAAGTCTATTCCAACAATATTGCTGGTTATTAAGTACCAGAGGGCAGAGACAGCCTCCTTTTCAACTTTCTCAGGCCATGGGAGCATCGTTTACTAAAAGTCAGGTCTGGTAGGCTTTTGGTTCCAGCCAGAGGTTTCAACTGTTCTAGAAGAGTTTAAGGGAGCTGCTCTACCCCTCATCCTAGATTCAGGAAGGCAGCTCTGATAGTATCTGATTCATTTGTTTACATTTCTTTATATGGTTTCATTCAAACAAAGATAAAAATAGGTTTTTATGCCCCAGTGCCATTAGGGACAAAGCTTTTCGATTGAATCTTCAATCTGCAACTCTGGCGTGTGACTGCAGTCCCACAACCACAGGCTGCACCTGGAACTCTGGCTGTTCACTTTGCAAACAAGAACCCCTGACTCACAAGAGAACGAAGCAGAGAGACGGGCTGGGTCAGAGCAGGTGGAGGGAGGCCTGACTGTTCGCTCAGTACCAAGAATTGGAAATCACCTGTATGGTAGATGCTGTTAGTTACACAACATAAACCCAGTAATTACAACAGGGATTAGAATAACATTGTAAGGAAGCATATTCATATCCAGAAAAAAAAACCTTATTCAGGAAATAGCTTCAAGGAGGAAATTTCTCCTCGTTGTCCTTGCTAACAAATTCTCAATTTAGTTCAGGGCATCAAGTATTCTCAGTCCCCAGTAAAATAATAACGATTGGTCTAAGTCAACCACGACAATCTGTTTCCGCCTTTTCTGCCTTTTAAAAAAAATTAGACTTTATTTTTTTAATTTTTTTTGAGGAAGATTAGCCCTGAGCTAACATCTGCTGCCAATCTTCCTCTTTTTGCTGAGGAAGACTGGCCCTGAGCCAACATCCATGCCCATCTTCCTCTACTTTATATGTGGGACACCTACCACAGCATGGATTGCCAAGCAGTGCCATGTCCACACCCGGGATCCGAACCGACGAAACGCAGGCCACCAAAGCGGAACGTGCACACTTAACTGCTGTGCCACTAGCCCGGCCCGTAGACTTTGTTTTTTAAAGCAGTTTTAGGTTCACAGAAAAATTGAGCAGAGGGTTCAGAGATTTGCCATATACCTGCTATGGTACATTTGTTACAATCGATGAACCTACACTGATACATCATTATCACCCAACGTCTATAGTTTACTTTAGGGTTTATGCTTGTGTAGTACATTCTATGGGTTTTGACAAATGTACAATGACATGTATCCACCATTGTAGCATCACACAGAGTAGCTTTACTGCCCTAAAAATCTTCTGTGTTCTGCCTATTCATCTTTTTGTCCTGCCTACTCCTTTTTACTGTCTCCTAGTTTTGCCTTTTCCAGAATTTCACATAGTAAGGATCACACAGTGTGTAGCCTTTTCAGATTGGCTTATTTCAGTTAGTAATATGCATTTAAGTTCCCTCCATGTTATTTAATGGCTTGATAGCTCATTTTTTTAATGCTGAATAATATTCTGTTGCTTCAATGTACAAGTTTATCTGTTCACCTACTAAAGGATATCTTGATTGCTTCCAGGTTTTGGCAATTATGAATAAAGCTGCTATAAACATCTGTGAGAAGATTTTTATGCGGCTATAACTTCTCAGTTCATTTGGGTAAATACAAAGGAGCTCATGTGGATTGTACAGTAAGAGTATGTGTAGTTTGGCAAGAAACTGCCAAAGTTTCTTTCATTGCAAAGTGGCTATACCATTTTGCATTCCCACCTGCAATGAATGAGAGTTCCTATTGCTCCACATCCTTGTCAGCATTTGATGTTTTCGGTGTTTAGGGTTTTGGCCAAACGATAGGTGTGTAGTAATATCTTGCTGTTGTTTTAATTTGTAATTTCCTAGTGACATACGGTGTTGAACATCTTTTCATATGCTTACTTGCCATCTCTGTATCTTCTTTGGTGAGGTGTCTGTTAAGAGTCTTTTGCTCATTTTTTAGTCAGGTAGTTTGTTTTCTTATTGCTGATTTTTAAGAGTTCTTTGTATATTTTGGTTAACTGTCTTTTACCCGATTTGTCTTTTGCAAATATTTTCTCCCAATCTGTGGCTTGATCTCTCGTTCTCTTGACAGTGTCAAAGTTTGTAACTTTAATGAAATCTAATTTATCAATTATTTCTGTGATGAATCATGCCTTTGGGGTTGTATCTAAAAAGTCATCACCATACTCAAGTTCATCTAGATTTTCTCTTATGTTATCTTCTAAGAGTTTTACAGTTTCACATTTCACATTTAAGTCTATAAGCCATTTTGAGTTAATTTTTGAGAAGGGTGTAAAGTCCATGTCCAGATTCATTTTTTCGCATGTAGACGCCCAGTTGTTCCAACACCATTTTTAAAAAAGACTTTGCTCCATTGTATTGCCTTTGCTCTTTTGTCAAAGATCAGTTGACTATATTTATGTGGATCTATTTCTGGACTCTCTATTCTGTTCCATTGATGTATTTATCTATTCTTTCACCAAGAGCACACTGTCTTTATCATTGTAGCTTTATAGTAAATCTTGAAGTCAAATAATGTCATTTCTCCAACTTTGTCCTTATCCTTCATTATTGTGTTGGCTATTCTGGTTCTTTTGCCTCTCCACATAAACTTTAGAGTCAGTTTGTCAATATCCACAAAATAACTTGCTGGGATTTTGATTGCAATTGCATTGAATCTATAGATCAAGTTGGGAAGAACTGACATTATTTGACACTATTGAGTCTTCCTATCCATGAACACAGACTCTCTCTCCATTCATTTAGTTCTTTGATTTTGTTCATCAGACTTTGATGAACTTTATACCTAAATATTTGTTAGATTTATACTAAATATTTCACTTTGGGGGTGCTAATGTAAATGATACTTGTTTTTAACTTCAAATTCCACCTGTTCATTGCCGGTATATGAGAAAGCAATTAATTTACATGTTTACCTAGTATCCTGAAACCTTACTATAATCCCTTACTAGTTCCAGGGGTTTTTTTTTTGTCAGTTCTTTCAGATTTTCTACATAGACAATCATGTCATCTGCAAATCATGACAATTTTGTTTCTTCCTTCTCGATCTGTGCACCTTTTCTTTTCTTGTCTTATTGTGTTAGCTAGGACTTTGGCATAACGTTGAAAAGGAGTGGTGAGAGGGGACATCCTTGCCTTGTTCCTAGTCTTAGCAAGAAAGCTTCTAGTTTCTCACCATTAAGTAGGATGCTAGCTGTAGGCTTTTTGGTAAATGATGGTCTTTACCCAAGTGAAGAAGTTTCCCTCTATTCCTAGTTTGTTGAGGGTTTTTGTCATGAGTGAGTGTTGGATTTTGTCAAATGCCTTTTCTGCACCTATGATATGATCGTGTGATTTTTTCCTCTGTAGTCTGTTGATGTGTTGAACTACATTAATTGATTTTTAAGTGCTATCTCTGTCTTTTTAATAGCTGGAGGTGGGCCTTTTGACCCATTCTGTTCAACATGGCCTTAGGCAAAGTCTGCTGGGTATGTATAGGGGTGTTCTAGGAAAGATTTCAATTTCTTGGTAAACAACGAGGAATACAACTGACACCACCCCTACCTCTTTCATTTGCTTTTGAATGTGGATGTGATAGCTGGAGATACAGAAGCCAGCTTGCCATCAGGAGGGAGGGAAAGGCCAACAGAATTGGAGAGACATTAGCTGTGAAATCATTACAGTATCTTGTACTAATATCTGCCTCTAGACTTCTTGTTATATGAGAAAAAAAACCCCTGTTTTTATCTAGCCACTGTAGTTGGGCTTGATGTTATATGAGGCCAAATCTGCTTTCAACTGATACTCACGTCATATCTATAATGAGATACATGGAAGTCATCAAAGAGACTACATTATTGCTTTGGTTCTGCAAGTAGTGCTCTGGTGCCTACACTTGGGCAAGAGTGGCCATGAAGAGGAAACTGGAAGAGATTGGAAAGGAGGGTGACTGAGTGACAGGGAATCAACAGAACATCTGATTGCTAGGGATGACCAGTTCCGAGCAGGGAGACTAACACATGGCCAAGGGCAAAACCCATGTACCAGGGGGAGGGCAGAAAGGTGTTCAACAAGTGGCAAAATAAAGTGAGGAAGCAACATGGTGTAGTAGAAAGTAAATGATCCTAGGGACCAAAGAAATGGCAAATTGAGTCCTGGCTCTGCCACCTAGCTATATGACTTGGTCCAATTATTCAACCACTATTAGCCTCAACTATCTCTTCTATAATATAGGAAGAAAATTGTCTGCCTCACAAAGTCACTGTAAAGATGAAAAGCAATAGCATATTTAGAATTCATAGTTAAATCAACTATACTCCACTTCCCTTTTCACATGTTCAAAGTCAAAGTAAGGATAGCAAAGAGATCAAGGCAACCTCAGTTAGAAAGACATAAACTGGAGGGAGGGTTAGGCATTAATGAGTTATGCTGATAGAATCTCTGTAAACTAGTGGTCTCCTAAAGTCAACAATCCAGGGGCCTGCCCAGTGGCCCAGTGGTTTAAGTGTGCAGGTTCCGCTTCTCAGTGGCCTGGGGTTCGCCGGTTCGGATCCCGGCTGTGGACATGGCACCGCAAGGCAAGCCATGCTGTGACAGGTGTTCCACGTATAAAGGAGAGGAAGACGGGCATGAATGTTAGCTCAGGGCCAGTCTTCCTCAGCAGAAAGAGGAGGATTGGCAGTAGTTAGCTCAGGGCTAACCTTCCTCAAAAAAAAAAAAAAAAAAAAAGTCAGCAATCCAGAATACCTCCTTGGAGTCACCCAGCCTTCAATGGGCCACAGCTAGGGAGTAAAAAGAGCTTCCAAACTTAATTGAATAAAGAAGTCAAAATATTAATATTCCCAGGAAGCAATTGGCTTCCTTCTATGTACTGCTTGTGATTACAATCGAAATGTTTAAGTACAGTAAATATTTGTTTAATTAACGATATGTTAGAAAGTTAGAACCTTTTTAGTAGTCCCTATAACAATATTCACTTGGCTTATAAAATCATTTTGGTATTTTCTTCCAGTTATAATTGGAGGAAAATTTTCCAGCTTCTATCCAGGAGGAGGCCTAAACTGAATTAAAGAATACCTTGAGAGTTTTGAAACAATTTGATATGATATTTCATCACAACCAAAGTAAATTAAAATTATATTATTTTAGGAAGAAGCAAAATCTAAAGGAGACTTAAGCCGTTTAACTCATAAGGGAGTGAGGATTATACTAACTGAAGTTGGCATTATAGGCATGTTTAGTGAAAATTGCAACTATTTATTTCCTTAGAGTAGAGAAGATTTCCCAGGACAGGATTTCCCCCTAAAGTTACACTTATTCATTCCTTAATCCAACCAGCAATTAGCGAGAATCTTCCAGGTGCCAAGCACAGAACTGGAAGTACCTGGAGTATTAAAAAAAAAAAAAGGCTACGATTCTAGTGTCTGTTCTTCCAGTACAAGGGGTTCCAAGCTCTGTATGCATAAGAATTGCCTGAATAGCTTGTTAAATATACATACTTCTTGAGCTTACCGTGGAAATTCTCATTCATGGGGATGGGGCTAAAAATCTTCGTTTTCATAAAGCACTCCAGATGATTCAAGTGCAGATAAACCGAGAATCACACTGTGAAGCACATTATTCTACAGCTAGAACCCATAAGCTGGTTGGAAAGATTATATATATTATAGGTCAAGGATGCAGGATGACAGATCAGGATGAAGGATGCCAAGGCAGAGGCAGGAAAGCAGAATACGCTGGTTCAAGGAGCAGATGGACCTGGCGTTTCCTGGGAAGCTGTGATCATGGGTAACTAGAACTAGATAAATAAACAGTCCCAATTTGAACATACAATAATTCCACAAGTCAGGGCAAAGCAATGACTGAGACTAAGCAGGCCACAGGAACCAAGGGCAGTCGAGAATTACAGATTGGGGGAAAAAAAAAAAAGACTAGAAATAAAGAGCCCCTGATTCTGGTGGTAATTCAGTCTTATCCAAAAGTTCCTGACTGCTTCCCATTGGGAAAGAAAGCAGTTTCAAAGCATAGCTTCCAAGCACAAGCGGGAAAGTGGTGCAGAGAAGAAAGTGAAAAATTTAAATGGGACCATGGAGCATGCCCACATTTGGAGAGCAAGAAGGAAAGCAACCTGGGAAAGTGAAATATGCTTCTTCGGCCTGAGTTTCAACTCCTTTTGTGTGGTAATGGCCATTTCACTGACTTAGCAACTGACATAACCAAGGCCAGCTGATGGACAGGGGTGACAGTCAAAGTGAGAAATAGCTACTGCTTTTAAACACACTGTCCATCCTCCTGGAGCCACTGGCAACACTGGGCTGTCTGTGAATAGCCTTCTTGAAAGTAGGTTTCAACATTATGCATTAGTTTCCTCATCAGCAAAATAGGAATAAGAACAATGCCTAATTTATATAGTGGTAATAAGTATTAAGGATATTGGATATTAACCACTTAGCTTCCTGCCTGGCTCACAGTTAGCACTCTGGGTAAATTATTTATTATTATTACCATCATTATTAGTCCTGGTCTGGGATTTTTAGTACCTGAGCAATCATAGGCCACTATCTGCCACGCTTGGGGTTTGTCTGATACTTCTGTTAAAACGTTAGTCAGCTGTCAATGTAATTTTGACATATTTTTCTAATAACCAGTGCCAGAAATCTTGTCATATCATGTCCTTTGAATGTGGGTCCCACTGTTGCAGCTTACCATTTCTTAGTCCCACGCCTAGGGGTGCTCAATGGCTGATCTTAATCTGTCTTTTTTCATGTGTTGAGTCCAGTATTCAGTGATTTACAGGAATTATCTCAATTACTCCTCACAAAACCCACTTGAAGTAAATACTACTATTGCCCTTAGTTTACATACAAGAAAACTGAGAGTTTTAAAAACTGTATCCAACTTACCAACTTCCTTGTTCTTGCATAAATAGGATTTCCAGGGAGATCTTTCTCTAACACCCATCTTTGCACCTCATTTTACCTCTGCTTTTCTCTCCGCTTATCAGTCACCATTGTCATCAACCGCATTTAAATTTTATAGCACACAGCTTCAGCCACCTGAGAAAATGTAACCTGATACTTTAAGTCCAAAGTCCAAAAATCAGAGGAAGGGAGGAAAGGATCATTGCCAAGCCTGAGTTAGAATCCCACCCTCCAACAGGTCAACTGTGGCCGAGAGAGCTGAGGAAAGATGGCAGCTCCTTTGTTAACAAGCGGGTGGAATAAATGGAAGAGCAGTGCCTAGAAGGAAAGGGGTGCTCTTCCAAGAAGAGGTGTTGGATAGACAAAAAGTAGGTGTCCGCTGCATCTGTCCGAGCTATGCATTCCTCACAACCTCATTGCACTTTTAATAGTTTGAACTCCCGTTTTTAATCATTGTCAGTAGAATAGAGATTTCAGGGAAAAAAAATATCTATTTTGTTTTGAGGGCTCTCTTCTTTCTCAGATTTCAATTCAATATTTTGAACTGTTTCCTTAAGAACTTTAACAAACACCTCCCACTGCCTAAAATTGACAAAACAAAGCAACCGGACGACGACGAGAATTGGACCTGAGTCAGGCCGCCTGGCCCCTGTGGTAAGCGCTCTTCTGGAAGAGTTGGATAAGGTTAGCAGAGTTCAGTTCTCTCTCTTGAGAGTGAGCTCTGCAGGTGTTTGCAACAGTCCTTACAGAGCAGCAAGGGGCTTGGTCCTTTGAGGGAGATCTTCAGTTCTCCCGGTTAGCTGCCCACCCACCTCCCGCTTCCTTCCACCAGTGAACTTTTCTTTGATCTTAATTGTGGATGGAAAATAATTGCAACTAGTATGATATAATACAATAAACATTTGTTAGTAAAATTAATTTGATAAAATCAAAACAGTCTCAGTAGCATTCAGTAGCTCTGGACAGCTCAATTTCTTCCACGCGTAAGGCAATGTTCGGCATCTATTCGGTCTATTTTTGGATACAAACGGGAGTTTGGAGGCAAGAAGAAACCTGCATAACCAAAATTCCACCTTAAAATCTGGATGTCTGACAAATCTGCCCCTAAATCAGTCCTGGACAACTCATGCAATGGAACCACGGATGCTTTGTTCTCTAAAACCTAAAAGGCATAACAAAAGCAAATAGGAAAACTGGTGACATTTCTTAAAACTTAAAAAATTTGTACAAATGTATTTTAAAAGGAACAATCTCTCTGACTGAAATAATAGCTAATTCAATTTCTAAAGCAGTGTATATGTTATAGTCATTCAATGGCTTTAAAATAACTTGGCATTGTTCCTTAAGTAGAGGCATTATTGCTTAATTGTAGATGAGTCATTTCCCCAGTCCGAAGCAATTAATTAGTGTTTCCTAAACTTGCCTAAAATAGGAACCACACGGGGCTTTGGTTAAATATATAGATTCTGGGGCCACCCCAGCCCTATTGAATTAGAATTTCTAGGAAGGCCAACGGGAATCTGTACGTTCAATAAGCACCCCAGGTGGATCTTATCATCAGACAGTTTTGTGAAATACTGTTTGGATTCCTTTGACAGTGGCGTTAACTTTTTGAATTACTATTATATTAAGTGACCAGAATGGAGCTTTATCATCAGAAGACTGGGACATTAGGAAGCACTCAGGGACTACAACCAAGTATCTATTAATCTTTTATGTAGCTATATCTAGTTATCTGAAGCAAGTGCCACGTATTTACATATTTTCCCTTATTCAGTTACTGCATAAATTTTTATTCCTTCAATAATAAGTCCAAGATTAAATTCATTACCACCTTGAAAAAAGAACATAAGGGGGAAAATATCTCTTATTGAACATCTCACCATACATGGATACGATGCTGATGGTTGGTTTACATAAGTTATTTTCCTTAATCTAAACAATTCACTGGCGGTGTAAGTATTTATTTCCATTTTATAGATGCAGAAACTGAAGCTTGAAGAGGCTAGTGAATTTTCCCGGGGTCACTCAGTAAGCAAGCGAGACAGAGGTAAAATCCACCAAGCACATGTTCTCAGCATGATACCAGTCTTTGGAGTTTAAATTACAAAGGAAGGAATTCAAATTCAGTAGAATAATCGTGGGTTTGTGAAAATTTCTTCTGTGAAGGCCAAAAAAGGGGCAATTTTCATATACTTGGGCTGAGCCAAAAAGGGAGAAAAAGACTGATTTCAGAAAGTCTGATTCCCTCTTACGGGATGATAAGCCTCTTCTTGTGATCAGAAAGAAATCTAGGTTCCTCCCCTAAAAATAAAGTCTCTCATAGAACAAATGAGAAAAGTAAATAAAATTGTAAACCTAGATATGTAATATGTGTTATATATATATGGAACTGCATTTTACTCCAACTCATTCTCTTTCTTATTCCCCCCATGCTGTTCATTCTGGTTGAAGTGGTTGCAGCCAGAAACAAAAAATTCCCCCCTTGGGCTTTCTTGTTTTAAAAACCCTTTTTTCAAAGGGTCTGTTTTCTCAGACTTGGAGGCTGTTGAAAGGTGCCCGATGGATAGCCTTGGAGACCGTGAGTTCTGTTTATCTGCAGAGGAGTGCAGGTGGGGATGGGGCATCCTCATCTTCCCACACAACCCAGCTTAGGAACTCCCGCTCTCCTGCACGACAGTTAATATGAAGTTGGGCAGTTAAGAGGATTCCCTGAAATAAAAGCAGACGCTACAAGTCAGCAGCCCATTCCTTCGTTGTTGCCGTTGTTGTTGATATCACAGGCTAAGGCCCTCCCCATTCAATCATTTTTTAAGGTAGGCTGTTGAGGAGGATTTTGGAGGAGGCGGCACAGGACAGGAATGCGGGACGAAGGGAGAGAGGAGGTGACAGAGGGGGAGGATGGTGAAAAATAGTCTGAACTTGACTTTTCATATAATGTTATCTGCATTTTGTGATACGTCTTTTTTTTTTTCTTTCTTCCTCCCTCCCTCCCTCCCCCCTCCCTCTTTCTTTCTTTCTTTCTTCCTTCCTCCCTCCCTCCCCCCTCCCTCTTTCTTTTTTCTTTCTTCCTCCCTCCCTCCCTCCCTTCCTTCCTTTCTTCCTTTCCTTTCTTTCTTTCCCTCTTTCCTCCCTCCCTCCCTTTCTTTCTTTCTCTCTCCCTCTCCCTCTCTCTCTCTCCCTCCCTCCGGCTCTCTCTCTCTCTCACTCTCTCCCTCTCTCTGTCTCTCTCCCTCTCTCTCTCTCTTTTAATTCCTACAATGACATACCTGTTTAGCATATCAGCTCATTTGAAAGAAATTTCAGTATGTTCTTATATATGTATTTACAAATGTGTATTAAACTTACATAAATGAAATTGAGTTTCTGTGTTATTATTTCCATATCATTCAAAAATTACCCAGATGGATTTTTTGCCAAATTTGAAGGTATGTTTATGTGACATGGTATGCACTGTGGGGCCTAAAGAGGGGAAGTGGTATCTTAGAGATATAGGCAAGATAAGAACTGGGATTTGAAACTTACAAGGAGTTAATAATTCTCTGGAACGGTATTGGAGAAAATAGAATCTACCAAAAAATTTTAAATTATAAAGGTGGCATTATTTAGTTAAGATATAGTTAAAGTAGAATTCCTAATGTCTGTTAAAACAAACAAAAAGAAGCAGGTAATAAGTTTCTATCAAGGTGGTGAACAGAATACATGTCTATCTTTTCTCTCTCCCCCAAATCTCATGAAGCAATGGACTAGAGCAGTACTGAAAGGGAAGAGCAGATTTGACAAAGAACTGGAACTTCTGCTGCAAGTTCTTCAACTGGACCCTCTACCGAAATATCATCAATGAAATTTAAATCTCAATGAATAAGGAAAACAATAGATTAGACAAGGCTAAAGAATTTCTGTACTGGAAGGTCTAAGGAAATCAACTAGAATGCAGCAAAAAGATAAAGATATGCAAAATATGAAAGAATAGGTAAGAGACTATAGATAGACCAATATATATATGTTTCAGGAGGAGAAAAAAGAATCAGGGAGAGACAATATTCTATTTATTTATTGTTTATTTCCAATTATTTTTACTGCGGTCATAATGGTTTATAACATTGTGTAATTTCAGGTGTACATTATTATTTATCAGTTTCTGTATATACTGCATCGTGCTCACCACCAATAGTCAAATTTTTACCTGTCACCACATATGTGTACCTCTTTACACCTTTTGCCCACCCCCAACCCCCTTCCCCTCCGGTAATCACAAATCTGTTCTCTTTATCCATGTGTTTGCTTATCTTCCACATATGAGCGAAATCATGTGGTGTTTCTCTTTCTCTGTCTGACTTATTTCATTTAACATAATACCCTAAAGGTCCATCCATGTTGTTGCAAATGGGATGATTTTGTCTTTTTTATGGCTGAGCAGTATTCCATTGTGTATATAAACCACATCTTTATCCAGTTATCAGTTGTGGGCACTTGTGTTGCTTCCATGTCTTGGCTATCATGAATAACGCTGCAATGAACATATGGGTGCATAAATCTCTTTGAATTGCCGACTTCAAGTTCTTTGGATAAATACCCAGTAGTGGGATAGCTGGATCATATGGTATTTCTATTTTTAATTTTTTGAGAAATCTCCATACTGTTTTCCACAGTGGCTGCACCGGTCTGCATTCCCACCAGCAGTGTATGAGGGTTCCCTTTTCTCCACATCCTCTCCAAAATTTCTTATTTTCTGTCTTGTTAATTACAGCCATTCTGACAGGTGTAAGGTGATATCTCATTGTCGTTTTTAGTTGCATTTCCCTAATAATTAGTGATGTTGAACATCTTTCCATGTGCCTGTTGGCCATCTGTATATCTTCTTTGGAAAAACATCTGTTCAGAGCCTCTGCCCATTTTTTGATGGGGCTGTTTTTTTGTTGAGCTGTATGAGTTCTTATGTATTTTGGAAATTAACTCCTTGTCGGATATATATTTGCAAATATTTTCTCCCACTTGGTAGGTTGTCTTTTTGTTTCGCTCATGGTTTCCTTTGCCTTGCAGAAGCTCTTTAGTCTGATGCGGTCCCATTTGTTCATGTTTACTTTTGCTTCCCTTGCCTGAGTAGAGATGGTATTCAAAAAGATGCTGCTAAGATTGATGTCCACAGGTGTACTGCCTATATTTTCTTCTAAGAGTTTTATAGTTTCAGGTCTTACCTTCAAGTCTTTAATCCATTTCCGGTTCATTTTTGAGTATGGTGTAAGATAATGGTCCCCTTTAATTCTTCTGCATGTGGTTGTCCAATTTGCCCAACAATTTACTGAAGAGACTTTCCTTTCTCTATTGTATGTTCTTGGCTCCTTTGTCAAAGATGAACTGTCTATAGACATGCAGTTTTATTTATGGGCTTTCAATTCTGTTCTGTTGATCTGTGTGTCTGTTTTTGTGCTAGTACCATGCTGACTTGATCATTACAGCTTTGTAGTGTATTTTGAAGTCAGGGATTGTGATGCCTCCAGCTTTGTTCTTTTTTCTCAGGATTGCTTTCGCTGTTTGGGGTCTTTTTTTGTTCCACATAAATTTCAGGATTCTTTGTTCTATTTCTATGAAGAAGGTCACTGGATTCTGATTAGGATTTCACTGAATCTGTAGATTGCTTTAGGTAATATGGATATTTTAACTATGTTTATTCTTCCAATCTATGTGCATGGAATATCTTTCCATTTCTTTACGTCATCAACAATTTCTTTCAATGTCTTATAGTTTTCACTGTATAGGTCTTTCACTTCCTTGTTTAAATTTATTCCTAGGTATTTTATTCTTTTTTTTTTCTTTTTTTTTTTTTAAAGATTTTATTTTTCCTTTTTCTCCCCAAAGTCCCCCGGTACATAGTTGTATGTTCTTTGTTGTGGGTCCTTCTAGTTGTGGCATGTGGGATGCTGCCTCAGCGTGGTCTGATGAGCAGTGCCATGTCCGCGCCCAGGATTCGAACCAACAAAACACTGGGTCGCCTGCAGCGGAGCGCATGAACTTAACCACTCGGCCACAGGGCCAGCCCCCCTAGGTATTTTATTCTTTTTGTTGCAATTTTAAATGGGATTGTATTCTTGAGTTTTCTTTCTGCTAGCTCATTATTAGTGTATAGAAATGCAACTGATTTTTGTATGTTCATTTTTTACCCTGAAACTTTGCTGTAGTTGTTGATTATTTCTAATAGTTTTCTGGTGGATTCTTTAGGATTTTCTATATATAGGATCATGTTGTCCGCAAACAGCAAGAGTTTCACTTCTTCCTTTCCGATTTGGATACCTTTTAATCTCTTTTTCCTGCCTAATTGCTCTGGCCAAAACCTCCAATACTATGTTGAATAGGAGTGGTGAGAGTGGGCACCCTTGTCTTGTTCCTGTTCTCAGAGGGATGGCTTTCAGTTTTTCACTGTTGAGTATGATGTTGGCTGTAGGTTTTTCATATGTGGCCTTTATTATGTTGAGGCACTTTCCTTCTATACCCATTTTATTGAGTGTTTTTTATCATAAATAGATGTTGGATCTTGTCAGATGCTTTCTCTGTGTCTATCGCAATGATCATGTGATTTTTATTCCTCATTTTGTTAACATGGTGTATCACATTGATTGATTTGTGGATGTTGAGCCATCCCTGTGTCCCTGGTGCAAATCCCACTTTCATGGTGTATGATCCTTTTAATGTATTGCTGTATTCGGTTTGCCACTATTTTGTTGAGGATTTTTGCATCCATGTTCATCAGCGACATTGGCCTGTAATTTTCCTTCTTTGTGTTGTCCTTGTCTGGTTTTAGTATGAGGGTAGTGTTGGCCTCATAGAATGAGTTAAGAAGTGTTCAGTCTTCTCGTGGAAGCAACCTAAGTGCCCATCAACAGACGAATGGATAAAGAAGATGTGGTACGTATATACAATGGAATACTACTCAGCTGCAAAACAGAACAAAATCATTCCATTTGCAATAACATGGATGGACCTTGAGAGAATTATGTTAAGTGAAATAAGCCAGCAAGAGAAAGATAATCTGTGTATGACTCCACTCATATGAGGAATTTAAAACTATGGACCAAGAACAGTTTAGTGGATACCAGGGGAAAGGTGGGGTGGGGGGTGGGCACAAAGGGTGAAGTGGTGCACCTACAACATGACTGACAAACATTAATGTACAACTGAAATTTCACAAGATTGTAACCTATCAATAACTCAATAAAAAAAAAACTGAAAAAAAAAAAAGAAGTGTTCAGTCTTCTTCGATTTTTTGGAATAGTTTGAGAAGGATGGGTATAAAATCTTCTTTGAATGTTTGGTAGAATTCTCTAGAGAAGCCGTCTGATCCTGGACTTTTAATTTTGGGGAGGTTTTTGATTACCGTTTCAATCTCTTTACTTGTGATTGGCCTATTTAGAGTCTCTATTTCTTTCTGATTCAGTTTTGGGTGGTTATATGAGTCTAAGAATTTATCCATTTCTTCTAGTTTATCCAATTTCTTGGCATATAGTTTTTCATAGTATTCTCTTATAATCCTTTGTAGTTCTGTGGTATCTGTTGTAATTTCTCCTCTTTCATTTCTAATTTTATTTATTTGAGGCTTCTCTCTTCTTTTTCTTAGTGAGTCTGGCTAAGGGTTTATCAATTTTGTTTATCTTCTCAAAGAATCAGCTCTTAGTTTCATTGATTCTTTCTACCGTTTTTTTGGTCTCTATTTCATTCATTTCTGCTCTAATTTTTATTATTTCCCTCCTTTTGCTGACCTTGGAATTTGTTTGTTCTACTTTTTCTAGTTCCATTAGTTGGAGTTTAAGATTGCTTATTTGAGATTTTTCCTGTTTTTTGATGTGGGCCGCTATTGCCATGAATTTCCCTCTTAGAACCACTTTTGCTGCATCCCATAAGAGTTGGTATGGTGTATTTTCATTTTCATTTGTCTCCAGGTATTTTTTTTGTTTCTCTTTTGATTCCTTCATTGATCCAATGGTTGTTCAGTAGCATGTTGTTTAGTCTCCACGTATTTGTGACTATCCAAGCTTTTCTCTTGCAGTTGATTTCCAGTTTCATAGCATTATAGTTGGAAAAGTTGTTTGATATGCTTTCAATCCTCTTAAATTTATTGAGGCTTGCTTTATTTCCCAACATATGGTCTATCTTTGAGAACGTTCCATGTACGCTTGAGAAGAATGTGTATTCTGCTGTTTTTGGGTGGAATGAGATATATATATACATATACACACACATATATATATGAGATATGTGATATGAGATATATATCTATCTGAGATAGATATCTATCTGAGATATATATCTGAGATATATATATATATATCTCAGATGTATATATATATATAATATATATATTGTCTGTCTGGTGTAGTTTTCACTTAAGTCCACTATTTCCTCGTTGACTTTCTGTCTGGATGATCTATCCATTGATGTAAGTGGGGTGTTGAGGTCCCCTACTATTATTGTGTTTATTATTGTGTTGCTGTTAATTTCCCCCTTTAGGTATGTTAATAGCAGCTTTATATACTTTGGTGCTCCTTTGTTAGGTGCATATATAGTCATAAGTGTCATGTCCTCCTGGTTGTGTGTCCCTTTTATCATTATATACTGCCCCTCTTTGTCTCTCATTGTCTTTTTTTATGTTGAAGTCTGCTTTGTCTGATATGAGATGGCTACCTATGCTTTCTTTTGCTTGCCATTTGCTTGGAGTATCATTTTCCATCCCTTCACTCGGATCCTGTGTTTGTCTTTAGAGCTGAGATGTTTTTCCTGGAGGCAGGATATTGTTGGGTCTTGTTTAAACCATCTATCCACTCTGTGTCTTTTGATTGGAGAATTCAATCTATTTATATTTAGAGTGATTATTGGTATATGAGGGCTTAATACTGCCATTTTATCTCTTATTTTCCTGTTGTTCTATATTTTCCTTGTTTCTCTTCCCTTCTATTTCTGACTGCCATTTCAGTTTCATGGTTTTCTGTGATGGTTTTCTCAGTTTTCTCTTTATTCATGATTTGTGTCTCTGCTCTGATTTTTTGTTTAGTGCTTACCATAAAGTTTGTATTAAAGATCTCATAGATGAGATAATCCATTTTCCAATTGCCTCTTATCTCCATTAGCCTAACCACGTTCCATCCCTTTCCTCTTCCTCACCTAAGTTGTTATTGTCACAAATTATTCTGTTTTGTGTTGTAAGTGTGTGACTAAGTTGAAGTGTTTATAGTTATTTTTGATGCTTTCCTTCCCTTTATCGTTTATGTTATAATTAAGTGCTTGCTAACCTGTTCTGATAGAGAGCTGCACTTTTCTGATTTTGTCTATTTATCTCCTTGCTCAAGGCTTTGAAAACCTTGCCTTTTTGTTTCAGGTATGAGTGCATCCTTGATCATTTTTCGTAGGGGAGGTCTAGAGACAGTGAACTCCCTCAGCTTTTGTTTATCTGGGAAAGCTTTTATTCTCCATCATATCTGAAAAACAGTTTCAATGGATAGAGTATTCTTGGCTGAAAATTTTTGTCTTTCAGTATTTTGAATATATCATTCCAATCTCTCCTAGCCTGTAAGGTTTTTGCTGAGATATCTGCTGAAAGACTGATAGGGATACCTTTGTAGATTATTCTCTTCTGCCTTGTTCCCCTTAATATTTTTTCTTTGTCATTGACTTTTGCCAGTTTTACTATCATATGCCTTGGAGAAGGTCTTTTTGCATTGATATAATTAGGAGTTCTGTTGACTTCATATACTTGTAAGTCCAGTTCCTTTCCCAGTTTTGGGAAGTTATCCGCTATTATTTCTTTGCACAAGGTCTCTGCTCCTGTCTCCCCCTGTTCTCCCTCTGGAATACCTACAATCCTTATGTTGCATTTCCTAATTGAGTTGGATATTTCTCAAGGAAGATCTTCATTTTTTTTAAGTCTTAGTTCTCTCTCCTCCTCCACCTGAAACATGTGTATATTTCCTCTAAAGTACTAACTGTCCTCTAAAGTACTAATTCTGTCATCCATAACATCAGTTCTGTTTTTAAAGGTTTCTAGATAGTTTTTTTTTTATCTCATTCATTGTGTTCTTAATCTCCAAAATTTCTGCTTTTTTTTTTTTTTAGAGTTTCAATTTCTTTTGTGAAGTATTCCTTCTGCTCAGTAATTTTATTCCTGAGTTCATTGAACTGTCTCCCTGCGTTTTCTTGTAACTTACTGAGTTTCTTTATGACAACTCTTTTGAACTCTCTGTTATTTAGACTGTAAGTTTCTGTTACTTCAGGATTGGTTCCTGGAGACTTGTCATTTTCCTTCTACTCTGAAGTGTTAATATAGTTCTTCATGGTGTTTGATGGAGTGACCCTTTGCTGGAGCTTAGTGGTAGTATCGGGTTGCAGATTCCACTGGCCAGCACTGGTGTTTAAATACTTAAGTCCTAACACTATCATTTGTTGTGTAAACTAGAAAAAAATCACTTTGGTGAGCCTTAAATTCCTCATTTTTGTATTGACAGGATAAAATAAGATAGGGTAAGTAAAATATTTTGTAAAATATGAAATCAAATGCAAATGCAAAGTATTATTCAAAGATGTGCAATATGTGGGGTGCAAGTTAAAAGATCTTGTTGTCTACCCATTGTTTAACCACATCTATTCCCTTTCCCTTCTTGCTATCAGAATCTTGATTCTATCTAGGTGAAGAAATGTATCCAGCCCTAGGTTTTATCTCACTCCCCCAGTAGCTGTAGCTGGAGATGGCTATGCCATTCAGCTCTGGAAAATGAGGAATAACAGGCAGCCTGCTAGTGGTACTTCTGGGCAAAGTTTTGATTTCCTCATAAAAGAAAGAGACTTAACTGACACTACCTCTTCCACTCTACTTTTTACCCTCAATACAGACTTGATTCATGGCACTCGGGCACCTATTTTGTAAATATGAGGGAAAGACAAACTCACTGCACAGATACTGACCCTTCCTTGCCGAGTTGCTGAACCAACACCAGCATCCATCTTTCTCCAGATTTCTTGTTTTATGGGAAAAATATTTTATTTAAGCCATTATTACTTGGGTTCTCTTTTATTTGGTGGCAAAAACATTCATTCCTAACTGATTCAGGATGATAAGGGGAACTCAAAAGTTGAGGTATATCTTTGTATGTTAACTATTTGAAAAAGTTTGTATAAAGCAGAAATTGAATAAACCATGTTTAAACTTTGTTTAAAATCAACAGCAGTGTCTGGCATATAATAAGTGCTCAACAAATATTTTGAAAATAAATGCAGATGGAAAATTGAGTCTTGCAGTACATTTGTGGATGTAAATTGACATGAAGCCATCCCTCTAAAATCTCAGCTACTTCACAGTTTTGATTCAGGGCTATCAATGGTTGTGTTCATCACAAAATGCTTATCTCTTTTCTATCTAATTATACACACAAAGAGAATCTTCTTAGGCTTACACTAGTGCCTTTTCAAGGAGCAAAGTGAACTTAGCTACAGAGCATTTCTTTACATTGAAAACCTGAGGAGATACCAATGAAACTCTGCTGATCTTGCAGGAGTATTTGTTATGAATGATTGAAAATCTTCTTTGAAAGCAATTACACTGTTATTGAGGAATCCCTGATCAAGCCATTGCTGACATAGCTTGCAAACACCTGGCACATGGAAGATAAAGTTCTAAAATTTCAGCTTCCATGGAAGATGAGTGGATAGTTTTAAATTTTTATTTATTTGTATATTTACTTATGTATTTACTTATTTATTTTACTTTTTGGTGAGGAAGATTATCCTTGAGCTAACATCTGTGCCAATCTTCCTCTATTTTTTGTATGTGGGATGCTGCCACAGCATGGCTTCATGAGCAGTGTGTAGGTCCACAGTGGGGATCTGAACCTGCAAACCCCGGGCCCCCGAAGCAGAGCACGTGAACTTAACCACCATGACATTGGGCTAGCCCCTGATGAGTGGATAGTTTTAACAGATGATTCATTTTTTTGCCAATATTTTGTGACCTCAACTATAATAAACTCATACATATTAGTGATCAGGAAATGAAATACATACTTAAAAATGATCACCTGATTCTAATTTTGTGGGAAGGGAGGAAGAGTGCTACAATTAAAGAGAAATGTCTTCTCCTTCCTCCCTCTCCACACCCTCCCCAAAACAAAAACTTTCCTGAGATTTTGATAGAAATTCCTACAGAAATTGTGTAATATAATGGAGTGTTTTGTTTATTTTTTCACTTAATAGTCACAAATAATAACCAAAGATTAGAGATTGCAAACCCTTAAATGGCAGGAAAGTTCTTTTGGTTCATGGATTAGCACACTTTGTCCTTGGCTCCTCTGAAAGTGCAAGATTATGAGAGAGACTAGATGTGATAAGACTTAAGGGGAGAAAAAGGTCCTGGTCACTGGCAGAAATATGGCCAGAGGGAGCCATATATGGAATAAAAAAGGATTTCTTGACTCCAGAGAAGAATTCTAGCTTCTCTACTCAGATAGGTAATCCCCTGGGTGGGCTGATTTTATGAGTCAATCAGACCCAAAGCACATGTCTAGAGATTACAAAGAAAATAAACACATTTGTGAGTCAGCAGTGTCTCTCCTTGTCTGAACTAACTGCTTTTCTTTCTCACTCATTTTCCCTAGTTGGTGTGAGTGTGTGTTACCTATATCCCTGTTTTTCTTTCTTTGATAAGTAACACTCTTACCATTAACTTTGATACAGTGTAATTTTAGAAATACAGATTGCATTTATTCAGACTTTCAAGTGGAATTTATTTATTCTCTCTCCCTTCTTCAAAAAGACTAGAGGTGGTTTATTTAATAGACCATACACACAAGTGTGTATTTGCTCCATAGGCTTTTGGTAAAAGTCACTTGTCAATTCAACAAATAATCATTGAACATCTACTATGCCCAAGGCATCTTGGGGTTTACAAAGCTGAATGAAATGTGGTCCTTGATGCTTGAGTCTTGGTGCATTACCTCATCTAGAAGCGGTTGCTTTTTAACAAGAGGGTAACAACCCTGGTGCATATCAAAATCACCTGGGGAGCTTGTTAAAAATACACCTGCCCAGGCTCCAGCTCTCAGCTTAGGGAAATTCTGATAAGAGGCAGGGCCCAAGGTGTGTGCAGTTTTAACAACAAGCTCCCCAAATGATTCTGATACACAAACCAAGGTTAAGAAACACTGTTAAGCTAAGAAAAGACTAATGGCGGGAATTCAGTAGCAAGTCAACCAGGTAGGCACCCTTGAAATCTACAACATGAGCAGCTGGCTAAAGTCATTTGTAAGGCTGTTTCTATTTCCACTGCTTCAAAGCTAGTTATAGTCTGAAAAGCACCCCAGAGGACAGGGTTGGTCCCAATCTTCTCTGTAAAATACCTGGAACAAGTCTGTTAGGAATAAGATAGCTACAGCCAACGATCATCTCCAGCCTCCCCCAACACTCTGTCCTTAGATCCATCTTACACGAAATATGACTATTCATGTACATTTTCTCCTTCACTAGATTGTGAAGTATTCCAGAGCAGGAGCAATCCTCTTTCTTTCTCCCACGAAGGGACACTAACCCATGCATAATAGCTATTTGACAGTTTGTTTTGCACTGAATTGAATCCTTCTCATCCAACTTCTGGGGTCTAACTATACATGCATTTATCCATAGTGAATATTTATAAACATCTAGAAAAGTATATACTTGCTTATAAAACACTTCAATCACATAAAAGACTATGTAATACACATAAGGAAGAAGGAACAAAAAAACAAGCACGTAGAGACCCAAACCCCAGTTTATGAAACAGGACGTTGCCCATACCTTTGAGGTCCCTTGTTGATCTAGTTACTTTTGAACAGTAACAATCTTCTGAAATTTAAATCAGCATGCGTGCATTCACTCATTGATTGACTGGATCATTCATTCATTTGCCAAACGTGGCAAGTGTCAGAATCCATGTAAGACCAGGTAGTTTAGTTCTACTGTTGGAGTGAGTGGGGCTCGAAAGTGACATAAACTATCTCCAGAGGCGTACACATTGCCTTTGCTGCAAGCGGTCCCAACCGGGCCTGGCCCTACAGAGCGAGCGTGGTTTCTCCGCGTGGACACTTTGGGCAGAAACTACGCGTCCCGGCAGTCTGCGGGGCGAGTGGGCGGAGCCGGGCCGGGGGCGGGGGCCGGGCGAGAGGGGGCATTGTGTCGGGAGCGCGGACCTGCATTTGTCTGCTGGAGGTGCTCGCCGAGAGAGCGTTCTTTTGGCCGGCCGTGGGCTGGAAGTGTCAGCGGCGGCCGCGGCCCCGGCGGGAGACCGAGTTGCAGGAACCACGCGCCCACTGGCCGCGATTGCTGGCAGGGGGCGGCGTGCCAGCGGAGCAACATGCAGATAGGCGCCCGGCGCCCTGACGACCCCTCCCGAGGAAAAGAGGCCGGGGCGGCGCTGGGGCGGCGGGGAGCATGAGGGAGGCCGGGGGGCGGCTCGACTCGAAGCGCTGCTAGGGAGCGGCGCGCGCTGCACACTCGCCGGGGCGCAGCGGAGGGCGGGGAGCCGGGCAGGTCGCGCCAGCCAGCGGGAGCCGGCCACCGGGAGCTCTTCTGATTGCCGACGCGGACGCTAGGGGCCCGGAGCAGCCCCCGGCCCCGGCGTGCAGCCAAAATGGGCAACGCGGGCAGCATGGATTCGCAGCAGACCGATTTCAGGGGGCACAGCGTGCCTTTGAAGCTGCCGATGCCCGAGCCAGGTGAACTGGAGGAGCGATTTGCTATCGTGCTGGTGAGTGCGCGGCGGCGGCCGGACGCGGGGCCCTGGAGCCCCGGGCCGGGCGGCGCAGCTGAACCCCCGCCCCCTCCCCTTTTCCTCGCGCCGGGAGCGAGCCTCCTATCCCGAGGGGGAGGCGCCCACCTTCCCCATTGTGGCCTCTCTCTCCTCGCTTCTGTCCGTCCCCCTTCGAGCCCGCCGCGCCCAGCCCTCTCGGGGTCCCGGGATGGGGCCAGGCCGGCTGCCTGGCCAGCTCCGAACCCATTGTCTGGCGGGAGAGGCACCTCGCAGCGCGTGTGCCTGGGAGGTGCGGCGTGGGCGTGAAGGGAAGGTGGCGCGGGCCCGGGAGGAGCGGGCGGCGAGCCGCTAAGGCTTTTTGTTTGGAAAAAAATCTCTGCAAACCCCGAGTCCCTGTGGACCATCCTGCGGGTGCCCGTCCCGGGCTTGGGGGTCCCGCACAGATGGGCGCATGTGGCTGGCCGCGGGCGCCACGCCGGGCGGTGAGCGAAGGGGAACTTGGAGGCAGACCTCGCGGCTCGGCGGAGGGGACCTTCCCCGAAAGGGAAAGAGGAGGAAACCCGTGGCAGTGCGGCGCCCCCGACCCTAAGCAAGGAGGGGCCATCTGAAACCCAGGCGAGAGAGAAGCTTCGCCTCCGCGCGTTCCTTTTGGTCTTAATCTTAAACCACAAAAATGTGTAGTTTTGCGGGGACGTGTTGTGAGCTGTCCTGACTGCAGGAACGACCCCTCCCCTCCCCCAGCACACCTAACCAAGTCTTTGGCTCCCTCTCGAAATTCGCTTCTCTTAGCTTTCCAGCTTCTCAAATCTATGACACTGAAGACTCCCTTCTTCCTCCCTTTCCTTCTGGGAGTAAGTTTCTGGGCCCCTCCCAGCCACAGCCTGTCAGTACTGTGAGCTCAAGAGGGTGTGGCGGCCTCCCCTTCGTCCCAGCCGGAGTCTGTCCTACACTTGGTCCCCAGACTTCGATTTTTAGTGTCTGAGTCTCTTTTAAGGGATGTTAGGAGGGAAGCGGGCAAGATCGGACGCATTTCTGTTCCTTACACTTGTACATTTCCCTTTTCCTACCTAGTTACCTTTGAACTCTTCAAGGCTAGGCAGCAAGAGAAACTTGTGCTCAAGGCAGACAAATTTTGCGTCTGCCTGCAGGTTTTTGGCATATAACCTCACAACTTTGGGGAAAGACCCCATTCTGGACGCTGACTGAAACGTGTAAATTGCCTGTCTTCAGGCCTTTAAGAGGGGCTGGTTTGGTACTGGGAATATTGTTCTGGCAGGTTAGCTTTGTGCTCTTTGGGAGAACAGAGGCCACAAGCTTTTTGCTGCCACTCGGAAACTCTGGTGTGGCAGTCGGGAGATAGATGAGGCTGCCTGTCTTGCTTTGTATTTTCTGTGATCTCCTACAGCTGCTCCCTCTGTTGTGCAAGATGGGACACTCTGAAATGAAACAGCATTGGCTTAATTACTTCTCAAGGCAGCCTAGGTGCATACTTGACCTGTCTTTCCAGAGACAAACGTTTTTATTAAAAATCCTCTTCCTACCAGACACATGGTTCTTAATCTCCCAGCTCTGGGTTTTCTGTCTTTCCATCCATGCTCTGGTGGTGTGTGTGTGCACTTGAACTGCAAGGACCGGTGACACAGGAAAACCAGATAATAACAGTAATGCAATTAAGCTCTGCTCAACTGGGATAGCATGATTTGCATGAGCTTTCAGTTAGCCTGCTGATTAGTAACACATGGTATGAATTAATCTTTAGAAAAATAATATCCCGTCATTAATGTGGTGGGTTTGTGTTACTATTAAGTCTAGTCACCGATTTAGTATGTAGACATTTATGATTCTACATCACAAGCTCCTTGGGGCAGTAGTTGGTTGTTGTGGTTACTTTTACTCTGTGTGTTGTACACAGTTACAAGATGTGGTTCCTTTCTTAATTGTTTACAGTATTCTAAGCGTCTTAAAACAAACAAAAAACAAAAAAATACTAGGCTAACCTTTTTCGGATTGAGACAAAGCTTTTGGGAAAGTCTCAGCGTGGGGCCCCTCTTGTTAGAGATGCACTTGGACCCTTGATGTGTTTACTGTAACTCTCCCTAGTCAGCTCCAGCTGCTCTTCGAAAACCTGCGAGGAGTTAAAAGGAATCATCTTTATGGGCTGATAGAAGTGCCGAGTTATGGTGATTTCCCTTGTGGTCAGTTTTTTTTGAAGTTGTACATGCGATGCTCTCAGCTGTGCTTTTCTTCATGAATCACTTAAGAAATCAGCACAAACCATTTTATTCTGGAGATCAAGCTTGAAGGGCGAATTATAGGTGGCAACTTTTTAAGTATACGTTTGGAGGAATTCTCTATCCTGAGACCATGGGAGTCATATTGGCATTATTGATACTAATTTTATTTTCCTATATGGTGAAGATCATATATGAGTTTTGGGAGGAAAACCAGGTAGTAATTCTGTACAAAGTCTACAAGCACCTCATCGTAAGTATGGCTTATGTCCGTAATCAATGAGCCATTTGAGGCATAGAAAACAATTCCTCCCACTCCCCAAGCTCTAGAATACTTAAAGCATTTGGGAAGAGTAAATAAAAATTAAAATGACAGAACTCCATCTATTTCTGGAAAATCTTAGGAGAGAACCAACCTATTCAATGACTGTTCCCCCTTCATCAGTCTGTATGAGTTAAATTGTATAAATCTGAAAAATTAGTGGGAATGAACAGAAAGATGAGACAGTAAAAGACTGCTGAATTAGGATGAGTGGAGGGGTAAACTAAAAAATAATAGTTTCTTATAGGAAAAATAGATTTGAGTTACTGAACTTCCCATAATTGATGACTAGTAAAAATTAGATCAAAACTTAGGAGCTTAATCCTCCTAGGGAGAGTCTTCCCCCCTCCCTGAACATGTCTTCAGCATTGTTATAATAATAGTTATAAAACTTATATTTAACGGAAAAGATTACTGACTCCTTGTATACATGTAACTATTTGTATCCTTGTACCTGCCTTCCACATGGAGTTACAGGTGATAGGCCTTTCTGTGTGTGTGTACAGGTGTGCGATGTTTCTGTAATACTCTTCGATGGACGTGTTTCTTAAATTATAAAATCAATCGTCTACTTCAGTTTTTGTTCCTGTAGGGTGTATGTATTTTATATATTTTACAGGTAACATTGGACTGTATTTTTTGGGTCCCATGCTATAATTAAATATCCATGGGGCTCTCCATTAAACATTGTTTAATTGTTGGGAATACACACGTAAATACTCTTCATGTTCTTTATTTTCAAAGATCACGCTCTGAGGTGATTTTTGGGTGTGGTGAGCAATTGATGGTCTTTGTCCAAGAGTACCTCTTTCTATGTGAGACACTCCACCATATTGTTCACTGAATTTTGGCTTGCAGTCACGGTTTTCACAACTTAAAAATCTAGGTCCCCTAAGGCCTTTGTCAAGGAGCTTTCCTAAGGATTCTTGCTTTGCGTTTTTGAGAAAAGGATAATTTTAAGCCTTCTGTCCTAGCTGCTGTCTCTCTGTGTGATATCGGATCTCAGATTGCTCTGCAGACAGATTCAAAAAGACACATAGAAAGTGATGGTTTAGGGCAGTATTATCTTATGTTGATACTGGGAACTACCCTGGTGTGTGATTAATTTGAGTTAGTTCCCTTTTCAGTTTTTTCCTTGCCCTGAAGTTGAATGTAGTCATTCTGCTTTAGAAAGAAGTCGGAACGTTTACTGAGTACCTACCATGAGTGTGCCCTATGCTTTATGTGTTCTCATTTACGCCTCACAGTAACTCCAGGTATCAGCAACATTATAGATGAGGAAAGAAAGATTACCGAAACTGCCTGAAGTCATAGTTATTGAGTAACCAATCTAGGATTTTAACCCAGATTTGAATCTCTACCCCTCCAATACCCTCCATTACTTCCTTAGTCCTAGAACTGGGAAGGGGGAAAAAAGTGCCTAGAACTAGCAGTAAAGCTGTGAAACAAGTACCTAAGTCTGGTGAATGCAAGTTCAAACCGTGTAAAATTGGCAGAAATTTTTTAGAAGCGACTGAAGTGAGGTGCGCTTGATGTTTCTCTTTAGATGGCAAACATTTTGGCATCTTCACTGATCTGTTCTATTTTTCAGGCGTGGAGTTAAATATTGATTTGGTCCGAAAGCGTGCTCTTCAGTTTTTCCGGTCAAGGCAGACTTGAACTACCTTGGTTGGGAAGTTTCGATTTTCCAAATCAGAGGGAAGAGATAGTCTGTCAGTGAATGCGTATGCTCCGAATGTAATTACTTGTGGAAGGGACAAGGAAGGTCAAGTTTTAACATTTAAGTTTATTGCCCTCTGCAAGGTGGTGTCCCCTCTCATCTACTTCCAGGGAGAGCTCTTGCCATGGAGTCTGCTGAGCAGATGGATGGGTAGGAGTATAGCTAGGCCATCATCGGATGCCTGCTCATGTATTTTCTCACATCCTTTCTCCTGTTGTGAGGGAAGGAGGTGGAGAAGGGGGATGGAGTGTTGTCACTTTGAGCCATTACAATCTCATCCTTGGCAGTAACCCCTTGAACTGTTTTATTCTCCAAAGTATGTTTATCATTTTCAGGGTGCATTGTTTTCCGTTAATAATACCAATATATTTGAGTATCTGGGGTAGAAGTTGATCAAAGGCTATTCTCTGAATGCAAATGTTTGGCTCCAGTGAGAGACTGGCAGCAGTGTAAACTGATGAAATTTGGGGGAGAAAAGGTATGTGTGCCCCTAAATCCTTAAGTGGTAAGAATTGCTTTCACTTGAGCCTTTCATTTAGCAAACAGCATTGGCCTGGGAGGCAGGAGACCTGGTTTCTAGAATCATGTCTGCTGCATCAGCTTGGGCAAGTTAAACTCTTTCCTCTGGTCCTTTGATTTTCCTTCTCTGCAACAGGAATAAAATCTGACACAACTGTGAGCATAGCCCTGAGATTTTTGAAATCATAGCACTTGGAAGTATAAGATTTCTAGAATGTGATATATTGTGATCCATTAGCTGATTCTTTGTTTTGAAGAGCTTTTGTGTAGAAAAGTGTGTAGCAGTATTCTGTGTGGTCTGGAGAGTAGAATTTCCAGGGTCAATGGCTGAAAGTCATGTAAGCATGAGGAAAAGTATTCTAACATTTAGGGTTGTCAAAAAATGGAGAGTGAGCTCTCCATTAGAATTGCTTGGACAGAAGCTGTATGAAAAATGCTGACAATTGGAGGGTCTTTCCAAACCCAACATATGCTTAGGGTATTATTGGCTTGAACGGTGCCCTCTTGAGGTAAATCTGCCACGTGTAGGTTCTAGATAGAATTATAGCACCTGAGAGTGGAGAAGGAGCTGCTTGTAGGTTCCTCCAGGGCTCAAAGGGGAAAACAAGTAAGTATAGGCTCATGCTTGTTCTAGAAATTCATTTGACTTTACAAAAACTGTTGCCTGAAGGGCTTGGTCTAAACGAATGGCTCTTTTCCTACTTTGGGCTTGGGGAATTGGGACAATGTGAAGTGGGCTCCTGGGTCCTCATGTTTAAGCAAGTAATAGATGTCATAAAGGTGGCTAATACCAGAAGACTGATTCCGGATGATTTCTCTCCTTTGCAAGAGGGTGCTGGTACCTGGAATCCTCTAGAAACAAAGCAGCGAATCCTTATAAAAGAACAGACTGGAATTACTTAGGAGGGACGGTGAGTTACAGCGGTGTAGCTGCTTGGCAAAGGCCCTCTTGTAGAGTGGCGCTCCACTTTACATTGGTGGACATTTCTGTCCTTCCCCCATCACAGGAAGTATGTCCCCACCCAGCCTTTGGGGTCATGGTTTCTGTAGAGAGCTTCATGCACCTTCTTAGCTCTCAGCTACTTGAACGTTGGGGCACAGGTCACTCATCTCTTGTCTTCCCTTTAAGATGGTATTTGTTCATACACCAGTGATCTCCCTCTCCCCTCCCCAGTCATCTCATCCTTTTCTCCAGAACCTTCTCTTTCAACATAACACCAAAGACTATGCAGTTTTCAATGGGTATGCTGTGATTTGGAAATGGTTTTTAGGGAAGATCTGGTAGGCTGGAGAGCTGCCTCACGGACTGTGTAATTCAACTGAGGCCCACAGATGTGGATCAGGATGGCTGAGTCTCCCTAAATTGGGAAATACCAATTCTCTACTTAAAGGTATAATGGTATTTGATGTAGACAGAAGTCTACTTTATTTTCACACTCTTAAGAAATACAATGACAAAAAAAAAATGACCAGTGGCATCAGAGCTCATGGGTGGGCACCTTATCATGAACTTACAGTTTCTAAGACATACCGAAAGTGTTCCCTTATCGTATCTTCAGCATTCTTGTGCAGCCTGTAACTGATTTTAGTGACTCTTATTTCAAATGTAACCTTCGTCTGTGTTCTTCTTTGCTAAAGAAGGTTTGTTGCACATGTAAGCTGCTGTATCATTGCCACAGAAGCTGAGAGCTTTGAGGTGTTTAGACCCTGTTATTTCCAGAGGTGATCTCACTTGGTTGACTTCTGTGTAGTAGAAGGTACTTATGGCCTGGTTTATCCTAAAAACTTGTTAGCTGTGGGAAAGGTGTCAAATAGTTCACATTTTTGGCCCTGTGACTGGTACCTGAAAGTAATAGATCTCACCTATCTCAAGTTCTGTCTTGAACTCAGGAACCTGACTTCTTTTCTTTCTCCTTTTTCCGTGAAAGTTTGGCTAAATACTTTATTTAAGGTAGGATAATGAGGGGATTGACAGGCTAAAGCAGTGGGTCCAAAACTTGGTTGTATCTCAGCATCACCTGGGAACCTCAGAAAATACACCTGGGGTCCAGCCCAGTGGCACAGTGGTTAAGTGTGGACGTTCTGCTTTGGCAGCCCAGGGTTCACTGGTTCGGATCCTGGGTGTGGACCTATGCACCGCTTGTCAAGCCATGCTGTGGCGGGCATCCCACATGTAAAGTAGAGGAAGATGGGCACAGATGTTATCTCAGGGCCAGTCTTCCTCAGCAAAAAGAGGAGGATTGGCAGCAGATGTTAGCTCAGGGCTAGTCTTCCTCAAAAAATAAGAAAATTAAAAAAAAATAAATTAAAAAAAGAGGGAAAATACACCTGGGTCCTATTCCAAGGATTCTGATAAATTTGGAGGGTGAGCTGAGCATCAGGATTTTTAAAAGCTTTTTAGGAAATTTCAATGTGCAACTTTCACTGAGTTCCACTGTGCTAGAGGAGTGTTTCTTCCCCTTTTCCTGCCTGCTCCAGAGACCTAGCATGAGTTAAAACCACAGTGAAAAAACCAGTTGAGTGTAGTAGGAAAGGAATTATTTAGGAGATGGCAGAAAATTTGGAGAAATTGGGTAAAGTTGAGAAGGGTTAGAAAGAAAAGCTCCCGAAGATATTTGATTCAACCAAAAGCACAAAGATGAGAAATGTAGAAGAAATGGATCAAAGCCTGTTGAGTGTTAGACTTACTCAACTATTTAAGAAATGATCATCAAATAATCATAACGAAAATTTTCAGAGAAAGTTCTGTATATTATAGCTAAAGCGTGAACAGAGGTGTACTTCTGGAGTAGAACCATCCATAAAGCAGTTGTGTTTTTGCCTAGGCCTCTGCTCTCCAGCCTGATTGTTTGTTGGTTCAATGCAAGCCTTTTGCTTTGATCTCTGGTTTTACCATTTATAAAGACTTGATGAGCGTGGCTTCCTGGAGTGAAATTCAAATACACTTGTGAAATGTAAACAACATTCATTTATTAAGAATCCTATAATCAAGGCAAATTGGCATGCTTATATAAGCAATTAGCTTTGAGAATAGAAAGATAAATAGGATGCTAGGTCAAGAATGAACCGATTGTTCTCAGTGCAAGACGCTAGTTATTCCTTTAATAGTTATAAGCAAATAGACGTTCCTCGTATTCATAATCTTTAGCAGTGTTGGTTTGGGGTTTGAGGACAGCTTATGTGGTTTTCTGAACTGAGAAGATAGAAGCAATTATTGTCTCATTTTCATCTAGAAATACGAATCTTTTGAGGAGAAATGTCGGTAGTTTATGACTAGATAAAACTTTCTGGTAATTGGGAAGGTATGGATTTAAATGATCAATATTAAAGAATAATGGAGTTTTATTTTGGTGAGGAAGGTAAAGAAGATAACTGTTTTATAAGAGCAGGATGAAAATAATCGCATCTGCCTTTAATGAATAATGGTATTCTTTTTTTTGTATAGAAGGAAGCATTAGGATAAATAATAGCAGGAGAAGTTGGACAGAACATGATTAGATTTGCACCATGGCAACATTGCCCAATGAGTTCAACACCACAGTATGTCTTATTTGTGAAAGCTGCGGAACCTAAATGCAGGGCGATGAATCAGGTGAATAGCTTTATGTTTAGGTTCAGTTCTGGCACTTTCAGTCCCCGGTATGGTCAGCCTTGTGTTTCTTCCAAGGAAATTTTGCCTTTTTAGTGATGACGGAGTATCTTGACTAATGGGGATTCTTTTTTTTTTTTTGAGGAAGATTAGCCCTGAGCTAACTACTGCCAATCCTCCTCTTTTTGCTGAGGAAGCCTGGCCCTGAGCTAACATCCATGCCCATTGTCCTCTATACATGGGACGCCTACCACAGCATGGCTTTTTGCCAAGTGGTGCCATATCCGCACCCAGGATCTGAACCAGCGAACCCCCTGCTGCCGAGAAGCAGAATGTGTAGACTTAACCGCTGCGCCACCGGGCCGGCCCCAATTGGGATTCTTTATCCCCGAGCACTTCTGCCCGGTGAACCTAGGAAGCCAATTCAGTCCAAGTACCTTGGGACCAGTATGCTTTAAACTTGGAATTGGTGACTCCCCAGGCCTTATCACAAAATCATTTTATTGCCAGCTAATCAGGCCGTGTGGATGCAAACCTGGAGAGACCATTTAGGACTGTGAGGCCTCCTAGGTTTGTGGAACCGTTCTGCTTGCCAGTGTTCAGCCTCTCCAATGTGCTTTCACAGTAAACATTTTGAGTCTTAGGGTTGGCTTTTTGGAAAGCATTTGTTTAGGTTAGAAATGTCCAGATCATCTGTGAATTTACCTGTCCCAATCCTCATTTAATGGAGTAATTCTTAACATCAGACATATATTTTTTTTAATTCACCAATAATTATCAGAAATCCCAAGTTTGGTTTCCTCTCAATTTTCTTTTGATAATGGAGAAATTTAAAAATTCTTTGCTCTTCTTTGGAATGATATCTCCTAATCATCCTTTGAAAAAATCTTTTTATGGAAGAATGATATACATACAGAAGTGGGCCCGTATCATTAAGTGTACAGTCTGATGGACTTTCACGAACTGCATACACTGCTTGAACCAGCCCTTAGAAATCAGCATCTGTTTCCCTCTTTTTCTATAAACATTGTTGGACTTGGCTCCTTGCTTCCCCAGCCACGGTGGCTCACCTGAAGTTACTTTCCAAATGGCCAGACGTGCGTGGAAGAAAGCAGACCACAGGATTGTGCCTTGTGGTCTGATTCTAAATGACTCTAATCATGAGGTTTCCACCACTTCCTTTGAGAGATTTCCTCAGTCCAAGTCGTCCTGGCCATTAGGAAATATTGACACTGCAGCATCTTCCTGTTGCTTTTAGTTAGCCTATCATTGATAACCCTAATGGTATTTCTTTTGTATGTGTACTGTGTCTCTGTTTTTCGTAATACTGAGAAGAGGACGTTTTGATTTGTGCTCCTGCAGTAAGGAATGAATGGGGAGGGATTTCCATGGTGAAAATGAGCATTTGGAGTTTCGGCTTCAGTACTTAGAATTACGTACTTGCAGATGCAAGTTTTGTTTATTCACTCTCAAGCCTAAGTTCTGACCTTTAGCTTTTGTCATCTTTCTTGATGATTCTTTTGAAATATTAAAAGGTATAAGATTGTGAATTGCAACTTCGGGTTCACTTTTCCCATCAAAGCCCTGTTATGTTATTCCAGACATTGATCCAATTTGAGAGGCTCTTTGGCCATATTTGTTGTTAATGATTCACCTCCTATACTCTCATCTGTAACTTCTCTGTCCCCTCCCGGCCTTCCCATTGGAGCCATCCACAGTCTGGCCAGACCCATCCCCTCTCCTGTTTCCATACGCGCCCCTGACTCCGAGTTTGCTTTAACCCTGTCCACAGAACAGGCCTGCACCTTCCCCCCATTATGTCTTTTCTCACACTGGTTCTCCTGCATGTTATATGCTCCCTTTGCTTCTCTGCTTATTGAAATTCTATCCAGCCTTCAAGGCTCTTCCGAAATCCCCCCTCTTCCCGGTGTCTCTGCAGGCCCCCATCAGCTTGGGGGAGGCGGGAAAAACAACTCTTTCTTTGATCTCTTTATAGCATGAATAGTATGAATTATTTCCCTTACTCATGAGGCCCTTGATTAAACATCACCTTGTGTGAAGTGTGACTAAAATAAGGGGATGCTTTTATGTGTAGCTTTGTAGTCACTCATTCCACTCTTAGCCATCCGTTTATGCCCCTGTTTTATTTGCCAGTTCACATCGTGGGCTCCTGGAAGGCAACGATTGCATCTTACAGGTCCTGGCACTTTTCCTCATCCAGCACAGAGCTTGGCCCAGGGAAGGTCTGAGCAGATAATTAGTGATGTTATTTGAGAACTGTGCCCGCTGAAACAGGCCTGGGAATTGAATAGCTGATCCGGGAACCCATTTAACTGATCACACTGGGCTGACTGTTAATTGCACATAACTTGCCTTTGTGTTGAAGTGACACTTTGTCACAGATTCTTATTCATCTTGGTATTCCCCTTATCACTTGACTGTAGTAGCTGCCCGAGAATACTAAGCATTCAGAGATAATAAGTTGGCATCATCCTTCACCTGACTTCTTATGGAAAGCTGGTGGATTCGGAGAAAAGGAGGGCAGTTGAAATGGCCAAAGAAAATCAGTGAGTTTTCACTGTCACTAAGCCAGATTGGCATGTCGTGCTGTACTGTCATCAAGTGAGTAGTAGCACAGTAGGATAGGACTTTCTTAAAGTAAAATGTCCTTCATGAGATTTTCTTTTTTATTTGGAGTGAGGCAAGTTTAAGTGGGCAACATTCCTTGTTTGGCATTTTAGTGCTTTGCTGTTTGCAAAGTGCTTTCAGATGATCTTTTGTGATTCTAAGCGTTCTTGATAAACGAGGCAAACAGGGCATGAGGGTATGTGGCTTGAAGTTATATAAGAAGATGGTGAAGTTTCTGATCCAATCCTAGGTCTTTTGCACTAAAACTCCAGGGGGCGTTCCACTGTAAAATAAGGTGATGTTTATGTGCTCGCTCCTGCTCTGTGCTTTATAAGCATTCTCTCTGATGCTCTTGGCAGCCCTTGGAGGGAGGTATTATCTTCCTTTTGTTAAGGAGACAGTGGGGCTCAGAGTGATAAAGTGGCCACTAGCAAATGGTGGAGGCAGGATTTGAATCCAGGCCTGTCTGGTGAGAGAAGCTGCTTCCGTCTCCTGTACCACAACATGTATATTTTTCTGAGTTAGCTGTAAGATGTCATTAAATGTCTGCTTCTTGTTCTTTGTTCTTCATATACCCTCCTGACTAAATTCATTAATTCACACAATGGCTATATGTTGTCAATATGAGTCCAGCATCAGTATAGTTGTAGGAATACCGAACTTTAAAGTTTCAGAGGGAAAGTGCCATTTCTATATTTTGAGTGTTCAGACAAAGTTTCCTTGCAATAGGAAGTAGAGAGATGCCAGCGTGGTCTCAACCACTGCTAGACTACACTTTTTAGTCTACATTGTGTGATTTTGCTCATTTGCCACTGCTTAAGAAGGGCTTATTCTTTAATCAGACAGCTCAAAAATATTTATTGGGCACTTACTATGTCCCAGGCAATGTTGTAGGTGCTGGAGGATGCAGTGCTACACAAGGCCGGCCAATTGTCTGCCCTCAAGGAGTTTGCAGTCTAGTGAGAGAAGGCAGTGTGGGGAGCCAGATGTGAAAAGAGTACACAGATATATAAATGGAACTGTTCTGATGATGCACAATGCTATGAGGAGAATAAAATGGGATAATGCCAGATGGTGCCCTCTCCGTTAAGATCTGAGTGATGGGGAGCAGGCAGCCAGTGTGTGAAAATCAAGTAAGAGCCCTCTAGCCAAAGGAGTAGCCAGGGCTCTATTTGTTTCTTCCCTTTCTGGCTTCGGGTGGGGTTCCACCTACCCTGGAGCAAACGAGGGGAACAGCATGTGGGATGTAGTGAGCCCAGCCGGCTTTAGACCTTACCCATGGGGAAGCCTCAAGGTAGAGGTGCAGGAGTCTGTTTCCTTTGACTCTCATAACAGAGCTGTTTCTTCTAAGTGGCTTTGTGCAGTCACAGTTCTGCCACTTGTCAAATTCAGGTGATTTCTAACAAACGATCGTTGTAGTCTTGTCACTGCTCCAGACCCGTGGGACATACAGTTTGAGAATGGAGTATTTGATTAGTGAGAACAGTGCACTCGTAAGTAAAGGCACTCTGAGGGCCTTACGGTCCTTCTCATGGCCCGTTTTATCTGCTCCAGCTGTGGGTTGACCTGGGTCAGGCAAGGTAGAAAGAAATTTCTTTTTTGCTGTAACTTGCTACTAGCTTGTTGCTCAGAATTTTTCCTTTTCTTTAAAAATTTTATTTTAAGGGCGTACAAGATGTTTGATTTGAAGTTAAAAATAAAATTTGGGGCTGGCCGGTGGTGTAGTAGTTGGGTTCGTGTGCTCTGCTTCAGTGGTCTGGGGTTCGTGGGTTCAGATACCGGGCATGGACCTGGCAACGCTCGTCAGGCAATGCTGTGGTGGCATCCCACATAAGATACGGGAGGATTGCCACAGATGTTAGCTCGGCAGTAGTCTTCCTCAAGCAAAATCAGGGCCAGTCTTACACACACACACACACACACACACACACACACACACACAGTTATGTATTGTTAAAACACACACACACACAGTTATGTATCGTTAAAACACACACACACACACAGTTATGTATCTTTAAAATTATCCCTGAAATCCCTTAAGTTTCCCATACAGGTACAAGGTACAGTACTTCTGCGTGTTCAAGTTTGAGAAACTCTGAGCTTGGCTGAAGGAGAACCCACAAGAGAAAGGTGTAGATGCAGATGTCCAGGCATTCAGGCCATTCTACCCTTCGCTCTCTAACCTGGTGGGGACTGGAGAAAGGGGAGAGAATTCTCACAGCTTGCTCGCCTATAGATTGACTCCATTTAAATACCTTTAAGTACATATTAGTGTATGTTCGTACATACCTTTACATACCTATAATACATTAAAGGTTACAAATACCTCTGAGTACATATTGGTGGCTTTGTTTTCCTGCGAGGATTTTAAGGCAGCCTGCAAGTTAAGTGTGGGTTTGATGCGTGTACAGCAGTAGTAACAACAGGGTCACTTTGCATTTCTTTCCTCACTTCAGAAACAGGAAAGCTGGCTCGGGACCCCTGACAGGTAGGCATCAGCCCTGTTTTATGTAGGAAACTCAGGGCTGGAGAAGTGAGGGAACTTGCCTGAGGACACACATTTCTAGTCGGCACTGGAGGTTAAAATCAACTTTGTCGACTCTAACGCTGTGCTCCTGACAAACTGTTTTGACTCCCACTTACAAAAATCTAATTTCAACATGATAAGTATAAATGTAATCAGAATAAACGGAAAATCTTATGAGGCTAAGTTCAGTAACTTTTCAGGCTGTATTAATTTTGTCGGTATATACCCAGAACCAACAGTAACTGTGTATCCATCAAAAAAAATTAAAGATAAATAAGATACTGGATGAATAAGCCACTGTCCCCTGTTGAAATAGTAAAGACCAAATAAGCTTGTGATCAAATTGGCGTTTTTCTAGTAACAGTTGTCCTCTGAAGGCCTTCTTAAGGCTTTCTTTCAGACAACTGCCTCTGAACCTTTGTTTTTTTAAATGTCTCTGGTAAAATGACTGTGTTGTTACAGCTTGAAGGCTGTGTGGTAAGCCTTTTGATCAGCCCTCAGTGATAACCCACAGACTTGGACTTCCTTGTGAGGGGAACAACTGTTATTATCTTGTATTAGTAGGCTTTCTGTTTGGGGGTTGCTTGTTTTTAATAAACAAATCCCATGTAACCCCATTCATTTGTTCAACAAGTGTTTTGTTTGGGTGTTTCCTCCAAGCCAGGCTCTAAGATGCTGGGACACAAAGCTGAATAAAACATCATCTCTACCTTTGAGGCGTTGACTGCCTAGTGGAAGAGATAGGAGTGGAGATGGAGATAGTAGGATTTTTAAAGGCATTTATGGTAAACCTGTGTGCTGTGACTATAATGGGCTATAGGAGGGCATATTAAGGTTAAAGTCTTGTAACATCTTAGGTAAGCTAATAAATCTAGACAAGTTAGTTAATTTGGCTGGAAGTCGTAATCCATAAAGTGCAGACAAAGTAAATTCTGTTCTGTGTCAGAATGCTTCCAGATTCAGGTGTGTGTGTAAGTGTGGCTATGTGAACCACTTGGAAGAATCTGGTAAAAAAATTCCCAGGGATAGCCTTTCAGGTGGTGGAGGATTCTATTCCAGGAGTATAGACTGTGAGCCTTACCCCTCTAGGTTGCGTGCATCATGCGTAAATGTTTCCTACGCTCACTTTGCTAGAAAGCGTGCAGTCTTCTTTACAAGGCTTATTGTAGGAAGTGATAGCATTGGGTCATTGGGACCTAGAATGACCATTTCACCGAACTATTGAAAAAGGCTTCGTTTTACATGATGCTTGTTTATGAACATAGTCTTTGGAATTAGATCTGAGTTTGAATCAGGATTTTGCTGCTCACTGGTTGTGTGATCTTTCTAAGCACAGGTAGCCCTGCCTGTTATATGAGCTCAGGGGTTGTTGTAAATATTAAGTGATATTACTTAGTACAGTCAAGTTGTGGCACTCAGGTAAGCACTTCACAAAAAAATGGTGGTTCTGATGATTTTGCACCCTTTTTATTTGACTTTGTTAAAGCACTGACTTTAGGGGCCAGGCTGTGGTCTCTAGCAGGGCTTTAGTGAGATCGTTATCAACCTCACGTGAAGAGCACCCAGGATTGAACCTCTGGTGGCTTGTGCTGGCTACTCTCACCTTAAAATTGTACTTACTGACCTTCTGTCATATATGAGTGTTTCCAAAGGTCTGGTCCATGGTGTGCAGCCTTTACTTGGATATTGTATCCTGATCCCTGTATATTTTGTGCTGTCTAGAAAAAAGAGCCTGGTGTTTCGGGGCATTGGACTCTTCCTTTCCAGAGTCTAATAGAACTGTTAGCATTTTCATAATTGCAGCAGACGACCACCGTGCAGTGTCCAACAGTGTGATCCCTAAGCAGCTAGTTCACATGAGAAAATACAGTCAAGTTCATGACCATCTAGGCCTTGAAACTGCTGTTGAAGTTTTGTTTGGCTCCAGCTCCTTTACTGGGGTGGATGGAGTCATTTGGACTTTATTCTGAATTCCAATAGTGGCAAAAAAAAAAAGAATTCGTATAATTTGTGTGTAGATGACCTTCTGTTTGATTTGATTGAGATAAGAGCATTGTTTAGGAAAAGCTTCATCCTTGTTCAGATCAAGAATACAGTGGCATCTGACCTGATCTAGAAAACAAAGTCATTGCAGGTTGCATTCCCTCAGTAACCCCTTGCTGTATTTTTTTTCCCCAAAAGGTTCCTTATGAATCTATTTGGGTTACATCCTACATGGTCAATCTTGCTGTCTCAGCCAGAACTGAGCTTATGAAACAGGCCAGTCCCAAATCAGATTAATATACTCCCATCATCTAGAATTATCTGAAGATGCTTTTACACACTCTTCTTTCTTCCTCGCTTTCCAGGGAAGAAAATTGCTCTTTTTCTCTCAGCTGATAAATGTCACTTTTGCCCTAAATTTTATAGTGGCATTTTACTTTTAAAGTTACTGAGATAAAAGAATATTAGATAGGACTGTCAGATAAGTATGAAATAAAATTCTCTGTGTTCTCAGACCCTTGAGGGTCCTTAAATCTCGAGGGCTGAAGCTGTGTGCATGTTTTTCTTGGGGCCCCATTTCCATATCAAATAGCCTTAATTTTTGGATTTTAGTAATGAAGGTGTGAACCCAATCTGTCAGGCTTCTTGTGCCATTTATTGTAGCCATTCGTTAGCTTAGAATTGCACGAAAGGAAGTAAAAAGCCAACTCTAAGAAGGTCCAGATGAAAAGGATTATAACATGGTGCAAAAATATTAGCATGCCCGCCCCAGCTGTGTGACTCACTCCTTTTGGAGTATCCATTTTGGCAGCTTTCTTGAATCACACATCAGTCTCTATGTTGGTATTTTTGGCAAGGTGCTAGACTTTACCCTAATGCTTACAGTAGTAACTGCCAAAAATGAACAAAGAGGAGAATTACAAATGAAACATAACAGCATCACAAACATTTAGTTTTTTCTTGAGCAGAAACAAAATTGGGAGTTACAGATTGCCCCAAGAAAACCACTGCTTCATCCCAGTGAAAATAAAGATCCTGATGGGTCATCCTCCAGTCCTTGGCTATAGGAACTATTCTTATGTATGTTAATTTCCATTCAGGAGTTTTCCTTCCCCAGCCCTCTCCTCCTAGGAATAATTCTTTCAGGGCTTAAGGTTTTTCTCATGATGTCCAGATGACTAAGCTTGATTTGGGATTGTTCCACCCTGTATTGCATGTAGTCCTTCTGGGAACAAACTCCCATGCACTTCAAAGGAGCAGCAGATACACAGGGTGTATCTCAAAATAAAAATTTGACCCTTTGTCTCTCTTCTTTTCATCTCTCTCTCTTACAGGCATCCTTTCCTTCTCTGCAAACAGAGCGTTGTAATAGTTGTAGTCTACCATGCTGTTAAATGTTTTCCATCACTGCTCCAAATACGTGCTATGATTTCGTGCAGACGTCTCCTTTCGTCCAATTTAATGCTGTAAAGTACATGTGTACTTTGCAGAATGTGTACTTCAGTAGTGAGAAATAGTTCTAATGGACGTGTTCTTAATGAAATAGTCCCAACATTACAGAATAGTCAGATCAAATACCCACAGACCTGAAGAAAGAAGATGTTCCAGATACAGCTTAAGCTTCTCTGTCCTCATTTCCTTCCTTCCCTCTTCAGAGGAAAACTACTCAGAATTGGCCTGTGTCATTCCCGTGCACGTTTGGCAGAAATAATTTACAGTCGTTTCTGAGTTTGTAGAAATGGTATCATAATCCACGTGTACTTTTGAATCTTTGCGCATTTGCTTTAAGAAGTATTCATGTTCATGTGTGTAGCTTTAGGTCATTTAACTTTTGAATCGTATTCATTGTATGAATGTATCATAAATTACTTAACTGTTGGTCCTCATTATTTGTGGATTCTGGATTTGAAAATTTGCCTATTCAATAAAATTTATTTGTAACTCCAAAATCAATCTCCCTGGTGCTTTTGTGGTTATTTATGGATCACAATGGTGAAAAAATTTGAGTTGCTTGATGCCCAATTTCCTAGCTGAGGTGGAACAAGGTGACTCTGCCTTCTTGGTTCAGCTCTCACTGTCCACACGAGTCCTTTTCGTGTTCTCCTCCGTGCCATGTTTTTTGCATTTTTCTTGATTTTATTAAATGGCCTCCAAGCGTAGTGCTGAAGTGCTGTCAGGTGTTGCTAAGCACGGGAAGACTGATGTGCCTTATGGAGAAAATACGTGTGTTAGATGAGCTTGGTTCAGGCATGTGTTAGAGAGCTGTTGGTTGCGAGTTCAGTGTTAATGAATGAACAATACATATTCAGTAAGATATCTTTAAACAGAAACACGTATAACACAGCTTTATGTATTGATGTGACCAGAGGCTTGCTGATACCCTGTATTTCTCCTAGGAGTGATGGTTCAGTATTTGCTAATTTAGTGTTTGTTGTGACGTTATAGAACATGGCCGCTGTAAATAATGAGAATTAGCTATCTCCTACCCTATTGATGGACATTTAAGGTTGTTTACAGTTTCTTATTACAAGTAATGTTACAGTCATAGTCCTTGTCTATGTCACCTGATGCACAGGTCTGAGTTTCTTAAGGTTATATACTTAGAAATACAATGGCTAGGTCCCAGCTACGCCCATCTTCAACTTGAGCGATCATCGTTGAAATGCTCTCTAAAGTGGTGATTTTGCTCTGATGTAGTTGATTTTACCAGGATTCGTCCCCCTAGTCTACTCAAATTGGGCCTACATATCAGTGAATTAACAGGTTTTCTTTTTAGCACTTACCTGGTGCTGGAGATTAAGAGAGAAAGGAGTGAACTGTCATCCAGGAATTTACAATATATTTCTGGTGATAAGATTTAGAAACATAAAACAAATTTAAAACTAGTTGCCATCCATTTTAACTTTATCTTTGAGTGAGGTGAGTATAGATTGAGATTGTTTGGAGAATATTTAGCGTAATAACAGCAGCTGATATTTATTGTCTTTGTGCTGGCCTGGACATCTTTTAATGCATTTAGTCTTAGTGACAAGCCAAGGGGGTAGATACTTTTATTAATTCACTTTTACTGAAGAGAAAACTGAGGTGCAAAGAGATTGAGCAACTTGTCCAAAGTCACACAATTATAAGTGACACAGTCAGGATTTGAACTGATGCTCCTTGGCATCTTAACCATTGTGCTGTATGTACCTCAGTCCACCATTTAATTTCGTACGTGTAGCCTTGGCTTAAGAGGTAGTCTGTCTGTCTTTACATAACATAAAAACAATTCAGGGGAGTTGAATCATGTAGCAGGGACTAAGTGTGGAGGCGTTTTCTTTTCTTTAACCCAGGGACAGCGGTGAGGTAAGACCTATGGGGACCATCTTGGCTGCAGTACTGACTATCCAATCCATCTTTGATTTTGCTGAGAAGAATTCTTAAGATCCGTCTGTTTTCATCACCATTTTAAAGCCATCAAGCAGGTTTGGAAGAAGGGGAAAATTTGTGTATTCTGTCTGTCCTTGTTTATTTGCTCAAATGAAGATTTCACTACTTCTCCAAGAGTTGCATTAATAATTTACTTTTTGAGGGCTTTTGTGGCCAAGCACTGTGTGAGTGCTCTGTGTGTGTTTCTCAGAACAGTCCTGTGGTATTTGACTTACTGCTTTGTACGTGGTGGAGCAGGATTTGAACTAGGGACTCTGACTTCATAGCGCACATTCACCTACTCTGCTCTGCACTCTCTTGGTGAAGATGTGGGGTGGGGTGGGGGGGAGGGTGGAGGGGCCTGGGGTAGATAACCCTGAGGAAGGTGACATCCCTCAGTAACAAGCTGCAGGCCATAACCCCAAAGGACTGCTTATTGAAATGGAATGCCATATTTCTGTTCATTTCTCATCAGAGAGGAGAAACTGCAGCTAAAGCGTAATAATAAAGGGGGTTCTGTAGGCCACCAATAGCACCATCGTTCTTCAGAGAGATCTTCCTTGGTCCTAGGAAGGTGAAGGAAATGTAGGAGGTGTTCAGGGTGAGGTGAATTTGAACAGTTACCACCTCATTTCTTAGAATCAGTGACTTTTTTCTTATTAACAAATGATCTGTATCTTATCTTCTCGAAGTAAATATCCCTGGCTTACTCTAAAAGAATTAAGATTATTCTTAATCTTAGTGTCTTTCAAATTCTTGACTGCAGCCTATGCTGAAATACATTTTATGTTCACGGTCCAATATATACAGGTTCTAGAAGTCCAAATAAAAAGCAGAAGTTTTTCTGGGGCTGGCCCCGTAGCCGAGTGGTTAAGTTCATGCGCTCTGCTGTGGCGGCCCAGGGTTTCGCCAGTACAGATCCTGGGCACGGACGTGGCACCACTCATCAGGCCATGCTGAAGTGGTGTCCCACGTACCACAACTAGAAGGACCCACAACTAAAAATACACAACTATGTACCAGGGGGCTTTGGGGAGAAAAAGAAAAAATAAAAATATCTTTACAAAAAAAAAAAACCAAAAGTTTTCATAAAACAGTACTTATCTTGACTAAGTGAATTGTGCTCCATTTTCTATACCATTCTATTCTTTTAAAATACAGTCATTTTATTTTAGAGGAAAAGATGCACTATATGATAATTAAATTCCAGAAATTGTAATAAAGTATCAAAGCAACCTGGTCAGATAGCATTTAAACTCCTTAGCTCATGAAGCCCACACTGAAGAAATTGTTTACTCTTTAGATTTGACCGTGAGACTATTGCTTGGGTCTTTGATGCATTGCCTATGTCTGTTCCTTGTGGTAATGCTAAAATTGGAAACATTTACTGTATAAAATTTTTGACTGCATGAAACAATGGAGAAGAATTAAGGCTCAAGAGGATACTGAGAAGCAGGCTTAAATGTAGCAGATATGTTAATATAGTTGGATCTAGAGCCTCATTTTTTTTTCTAGAAAAACATTTATCTGGGAAACACGGCACTTACAAAGTAAACATTTTCTATCCTTTGATAGCTTCTGATGTCTGTCTCCTGAGTTTTACATACGTGGTGGGAATGTGGATGATGCTAATAACACAGTTTTGCAAGTTTCCTTTGAAATTTAGCTTGATATTGTCAACTTAGTTTTTGCTCATTGAAATACTTCCCCTAAAATAAAATCACAGGGCAGCTTTTTGGGGTGTTCTAAATTTTTTGTGGGTGATTGCTGGGGCTATCTTTTTGCTTTGTTTCAAGTATAGCTTTTTTTAGCTTTCTAATAACTTGATTGATAATTGTCCTCTTTTGTCATGTCTGTTTCTCTCCACATCTGCTCCTCTTGACTCGGTAGTGAAATATTAGCACTTGGGAAGGTGGTTTGATATCTGTTTCTGTGTGTCTAAATTTTACGTCTCTAGACCTCACAAGGTAGCACCATTCTCAAAAAAATCATTCGTTTTCTTGGGTTTATGTTTCTCATTTACAGTTTGATGGTGAGGGCTGGAATGACTCAGACCCAGGGGCATTAATCCCAACGGTGCCAGCCCCATCCTCAGATCTTCTATATTTCAACTTCACCATCTGCAAATGGGGATAAATACTGCTCTTACCATCTCAGAGCCTTGATGTGGGATAAATCCTGCAAAGAGCTTTGGTGGAGGGAAAATCTTTTATACGTAATAATGTGGAAAGAGGGATTACACTCAGTTTCAAAGTCTTGTTACTGTAATGTTACTGCATAGAATAACAGCTTAGACTCAAGGTGAATGCTAAACATATTTAAAAATAATTTTTTCTACTATTGCAAATAATGTATTCTTATTTTGGAAGATTAGAAAATTTAGAGACAAAATATAAACATTTCTAATTCCACTGCCCAGAGATAAGCACTGTTAACTATTTTGGTATATATTCTGGTGTGGTTTTGTTTTCTTGTGTGCATCCATGTCATGAACATCTTTTCTTATCTTTAGTTAGAACTTGTGAGTTCTTGCAAACTGTTACATTGATAGGCATTCCACAGTTTCTTTAACTAGTTCCTTATTTGAGTCTCAGGAAGGTCTATCTCTTTCTCTGTGTCTCTCTTGAGTTTCACCTAGATGGATATCCATGTAGCTGAGTCTTGGCACACATCCTAAATCATTTCTGTAGGATGATGTCGAGTACAGTTTAAAGAGGCACTTCTGAGTGGTGAAAATAAAATGGGCATTAGGAGAATTCGATTTGACTTTTAACCTGCCATTAATTGTTGCTGTAAGCTTTATATCACATTCTTTCCTGGGCTTCATGTTCCTTCTTGATAAGAGGTAAAATGAGCTAACTCCTGAAGGGGATTTAATTCTGCCTGCAATCATTTGGGATATTTTACAGAAAAGGAAACTAGGACTGGAAGGGACTCTAGTGTCTCTTCTTCTCCTGAATCCTGTGTTTGGAGGTTTACTCTTTGGTGACGTAAAAGGTCCCGAGTGCCTTGTGGTTCTTTAGAGTCATAGTTATAATCATTGATACTCACTGATTATGATTAATGGTGTCTGAAGCTGAGCCTACTCAGACTTCAGGAAACCCTTTTATTGACAAAAATCCCACTTAGTAAGTTACTGATTTTTAACATTGTTTCCTTTAACAGTCAGTCTCACCAGCTGATGAACGGATAAACAAAATGTGGTATATCCATTCCATGGAATACTATCTGACCATAAAAAGCAGTGAAGTACTGATACATGCTACAACATGGATGAAGCTGGAAAACAGTTGCTAAGTCCAAGAGCCAGTCACAAAAGACCACATAGTATTTGATTCCATTTATATGAAATGCCCATAACAGGCAGATCTACAAAGACCCAAAATAGAGTAGTGACTGCTTAGGGCCTGGGAAGGGGACAGCCCTAGAGAGGATTGGGGTGGGTGTTAGCTAAAGGGTACAGGGTTTCTTGTTAAGGTGATAAAAAATGTTCTAAAATTGTGCTGATGGTTGCACAACCTTTGAATTTACTAAAATCTGTTGAATTCTATAATTTAAATGGGTGAATTGTATGATATGTGAATTATATCTCAATAAAGCTGTTACCACAAGTCAGATTCTAAAAACCTTTTGTTTCAGGTTTCTAGATGTTTGATTTATAGCTAAAGGGAAATTGATTGTATTAAACTCCCTATGTGTTGTTACTTCCTTTCTGGAGCATCTCAGTTTGAATCTCAATGTGGGAGGATGCCTGAATTATAAAGTTCTTCTATTCCCATTTGGCATTTCTTTTGAGGGCTTTTACTAAGACGCTTGCTTAGCTCGACACTTAATGATCTGTCTCCCTTGTTTCTCAGGGTTTCTGCAGTGCTTTGTAAGATACTTACTTTGGATGCTTCTGAAAAGGCAATATTTTGATAGCCTCAGTGGTGGGCTGAGTTTTATATTTGGTATCTGAAAGACAATACTGTACATTAATTAATTTACTTTGCTATAACAGACCCCAGATAGCTTGGAATTAATATTGATCTTTGTTGTTCTTGATGTTGTTTACATTGGAATTCATAGCATTGAGTTTTCTTGGTTATTTGCTTGAGTGTGTTAATGAGTCGCTCATGAGGTAGTGTTTGAGGAGCCTCAGAGACTACTCCTTTATTGAGGCACTTCTTCCCCTTTGATGTATTAATTATGGAAAAGCAAATTCAGCCAGGGAAAGCAGAAGTAGGGTAAGAATTGGGTCCCTTGGAAATTCAGACCATGTTTGGTCATTTTCAGTGAAATTTTCACATTCTTTACGAATTTCCACCAGATCCATAAACATTAAGGTTAAAATTCAGTCAACAAATTTGGTTTTCCCTTACAAAGGCCTACAGGATATTCATGGGGTTATTAAACAGTAGATTACCTAAGGGGTGTATGACAGAAAATGTTGACAGTTTTGTCGTAAGCCTCTCTTGTTCTGCCTTTGCATGTTGTCATGATATCACCCAGAGGGCCAAGCTTTTATTTTTTTTAAAGATTGGCGCTTGAGCTAACAACTGTTGTCAATCTTCTTTTTTTTAAAATTCTTCCCAAACCCCCCCAGTACATAGTTGTATATTTTAGTTGTGAGTGCCTCTGGTTGTGCTATGTGGGACGCCACCTCAGCATGGCCTGATGAGTGGTGCCATGTCTGTTCCCAGGATCCGAACTGCGAAACCCTGGGCCGCAGAGCACGTGAACTTAACCATTTGGCCACGGGGCTGGCCCCGGCCAAGCTTTTAAACCAAACATTAGTAAACCGTAAAGCGTATGTCGAGACAATCTAATGCAGCAAGAGCAAATTTGGCAGAATTTCTGAAGCAATTCCATGACTAGTATTTCCAATAAATTAATCTATTTAGATATGTTTTGGGTACTTTTCCTGGCAAAATGGTAAATTGTGCAACTGGAGGAGACTAACTCAGATCTTGGAATTAGCCTGTGACTTTGATCTTACATAAATGAGGTTTTTCAGTGTTCTGTTTAGTATCTGAAATAAACCCAGCTTTGTTCAAGAAAATTTTTAGCTAGACTGTTTTCTGTTTTGTTACTGAGTGTTCAGAATTGTCTCTCATGAATGAAATTTGTTAATAATAGATTCTTGAGAGATTGAGAGGTCTTTTCCTCCCACCTAGAATATCTCTCCTGCACACCCTAAATAATACCTTAATTAAAGCTGTGAGGATTCAGGGAATTGAGATAGAAAATGAAGTACAAGTATTTTAGAAGACTTTCAATCCACATATGGTATTGCACACCTACTGTGTGCCCAGCACATGCATATGATTTATTTATTCATTCAGTGAGGATTTATTGGGTGACGATGGTATGCTGGGTACTACGTTGGAGTATACAGAGATGAAAAGACAGTGTACTTATATGTAGTAAATGCTGCACTAGGAATATGTATTGAATGGCAATCCGGGGTGGTGTATATTGTTTGGAGGCAGAGATTGACAAAGAATTAGAAAAGAAACTGAAGAAGAGTCGACTCATACATTGGAGAGTGGAATATGAATGGGGTGGTTTGGGGTTGGGGAGCCGTTTTGGGGGAAGGCATTCTAGGGAAAGGAATGGAGGAATATGGCGTGTTTTGAGGGACTGCATGTAGTTGATATAGCTAGAACATAGAGTGCATGTAGAAATGGTAAGGGGAGTTGTGATGAAAGTTATGTTTCAGGAATGTTATCAGGGAACAATGTGAGGTGACTTGGAGTGGACAAAGTCAGAGTTAGAAGGCCCAGTCAAAAGTCTGCTGCCATAATCAGGCAGTGAATGACTGTGCAAATAGCCAAGATAGGTGTCTGTAAGAATGAAGAAGGGGAAACCCAAGAGTTCCTGCGTAGGAGGAAGGGGCAGGACTTGGATTCAGATTGGTTCTTATTTGGATCAGGGACTTCTTTGAGATTCTTAGGAAAGCTGCAGATCCTTATCCCAGGAAAAGTCCATGGATGATCTACACATAAACGTTAACATGCAGTTCCCAGAAACCCATTCATAGACTATCAGAGGTCCATGGATCCTGGGTTCAGAACCCTTGATCAGTAGAATGTTGGTGAGAAAAGAATCCATAACTCCATGTATACTGGAGCCTGGGAATTAAGAAGATTATTGATGCAGCCAACAGACTGAGCCAATTGGGTAGAGTTTCTTATAGAGGGCAGAGGATGCGTTGAAATTTTTGGATATATTAAGATTTCCTCATAAGAATAAGAACAGTGCGTTTGCCTCTGTTAAAAGTACTTATTGTGCACCTACTCTGTGCTAGAGACTGCCTGATACTGGATAAAGCATAATAACATATACTTGACTAGGTGCAAGGTCTACATAGATGAAGTCAGATATTAATCCTGGTAGAGCTGCAGTTTCAAATGTAGTGCGCCCTGCTTTAAAACGCTCTGAGCAATCATTTTATTTTGTTTATTTAGTGTAGGAGGCTATACTCTTATTTTGTATTGTCAGTCTTGATTGTAGGCAATTATGTTCTTAATCTTTGATGAAAATGTGACTCATTGCTGGAGACTACTCAGAATGAGGCTGAAAAAAACATAGATTATCACGTCCAAGCAGGTCCTATTTCTCTACATTTTCTGCCTTTACACTCAAATGTTCCATATTTTAGTTGACAGGGTTCTTCAGCAGTAATTTTTGCATCTGAGGAGTCACTTGGGGAATTTCTTGGATCCCCAGAAAGCACTGATCATTTGTAATACACGTTGGAAGGGGATTGTGAAATCAGAGTCTGTCTTCCAGGTGTGTGAGGTCATCTGGTCTTACTTCCTCCCTACCAGGTTAAAACCACACCCCAAGGGCTCCAGGAAGCTGACTACACACCTGGTTCGAGGAGATTTGTATTCTGGTATTTAACACTTACTTTTCAGTGTTCTTTGTGGTTTCCGTCTGAAAGCTCATTGATGAGGAAGGTTTTTAGGATCTGCTCCTTTTGGGCTAGCTTCCTGATCAGGACCAATGGCTGTAGCTAAAGCAGTCCTGTGGGGAGCCTGTTCAACTGACTTGACAGTGGAAATGAACTGTCATACCACTCCGTGGTCTGGCTCCTTGCTGCTCAAAGTGTGGTGCCAGGGTTACGAAACACCGGCATCACCTGGGAGCTTACTAGAACTACACAATGTCAGTTCCTGCTCCTAATTAGTGAATCAATCTGCATTTTAACAAGATCCCACAGCTGATTCATATGCCTGTTAAAGTTTGAGACTTACTGGTCTAGGTCACCTACTCCTCTGGAATCTGGGCTCTTAGAGCCCTTTTGCTGAAGTTCAAGGCTTTTCCCATTTGTTTTATACTCAAAGGTGAGGGGCAACATCTGGTCACCATCTTCCATTATATAAACTTTTTTGGAATTAAAGATGATGATTTAGGTGCTTCTTAGCCTTCTCTTTTTAAGCTTCATAACTAAAGTTTGTATAATCTCTCTCCTCATAGAGAAGATTATTGTTTAGACTTTTATCCTATAATGCTTCTGGTCTCTGTTTCCTAGATGATTAAAAAAAATATTTCTGAAGTGGGCAAAATACGCTTATCAGGGTCTGGTTGCTGCTAAGTAAGCAAAGGAACTCCTGATCTGTGTATTTTATGTTCTTACTATTAAGATCTAGGGGCATTTGGCCATATTTTTGGTTTCATTTTGAAAGGTTGTGTTTTAAGCAGTAAAAATAGCAACTAATTCTTCCTGGAGGGAACTTCATACCCCCAAATTCCCAGCCTCTCCTCTGGTTTCTGATGGATGGGATGAGTTGACCAGGGGTCCTTGGAGTCTCTGGGTTGGTACTTCAGGCTTATTTTATATGAAAGAGAGAAAGAAAGGAAAGGAGGAATTAACAAAATTAATAAAGGCAAGAAGGGAGGGAAGGGAGCTAGATTAATAATCCAAAGCAGAACTATTGAGAGTAAGTTAGATGGGAAATGAGAAATTTGCTCTTGGTGGTTGTTTATAAATCTTTTGGTTTTGGGATCCAAAGGAGAATTCCTTGAAGAATTAACATTTTTCTCCTGATTTTTGAATATCAGAGATTTATCCACGTCTTGTTTATATAAAAAGTTCAATTTTGGTGTAGAAAAAAAGACATAAAATTATGTCTGTGGTCTTTTTTTTTTTTTGGCACTAGGGACATATCTAAGTCTTTTTGTTTTGCATGTTTTTAGCCTGAGCATCTTCAAATTTAATTGTAGCTCCAAATGAGATACTCCTTAGTTTTCTGAAATGAAGTATCCAGTTGAGAAAGGGACAGTACTCTAGGCAAGTATTTTTTAAAGTGATTCTTTAAATCATGCCTCTTTTTCTTTTTTTTAAAGGATTTTATTTGTGTAGTTTCAAAACATTACAAGACTTGGAGAAAGGTGGCATATTCAGGATTTGCTTTACCATCTTATAGTTTTTTTTTTTAGGGTATGCTATTTTTTGGTGAGGAAGATTGGCCCTGAGCTAACATTGGTTGCCAATCTTCCTCTTTTTCTTTTCTCCCCAAACCTCCAGCACGTAGTTGTATATCTTAGTTGTAAGTACTTCTAGTTCTTCTATGTGGGATGCCACCACAGCATGGCTTGATGAGCGGTGTGTAGGTCTGTGCCAGGATCCAAACCGGCAAACCCCAGGCTGCTGAAGCAAAGCGTGCAGACTTAACCACGGTGCCATTAGGCCGGCCCCTACTTTACCATCTTGTCACAAAGGGAGGAGACAATAGTGGTTAATTCATTAATTATTTCCTATTACATTTCCATAAGATGGTAGGTTCAGCATTACCGTGCTGGGTTGCAGTTTAATGAAGCTGAAAGGTTCCCCTATCTTCCTGAAGTCCACATTAGTACCTATCAAAGCTGTGTGGCTGATTGGCAAATAAGACAGGAACAAGTGCTTGTTCTATAGTTAAGTTACAATCTGCTCACCTTAAGTGTGGCTTTCATTGTACAGTAATGTCTGTTTGCTTATGTGCTGCTTTTGATATTTCATTTTATTGACTTTGTTTGCCTCCCTGTTAGTCCTCAAAAAGTGTAGGTCTGGTAAGGCTGATGGTGAAGGAGGTAGAGATTGTTTGTGCTAACACTGCCTGCTGATTTTCTGTGCCACTAAGACATGCAATTTAGTCTTCCATGACTGGACATGTACGTAGTTAACATGAAAGCATTTCTCTCTTTCCCCAGGCAGGCACATGGCGTCAGAGTTGGTGTGAAAGAATGCAAGGATGTGGAACCCCAGGATTGTTCTTACTGCTTCTTTGTTCCTTTGAGAACAGCCATTGCCTGGGCTGATTTTCTAGGGATACTAGAAAAATCAGTCATAAATCCTTCCTGATGATAAGGCATTTAACTATAGGCTGTTGTTGGGTTATGTATATGTATCTTCTTCGGTCTTGTTGAGTTTCTAGTTTTTTTGGTTTCTTCTTTGCTCTATAGAATGAGTGGGGAGTAGAGGAGGAAGCCTGAGGGGAAGAAGGGTGGATGGAGAGGCATCAGAAGTGGAGGGATTTGACTTGGTTTAACAAGGAAAAGTTCAGGTGACTAAAGATTATTTGTGAACACACAGTTACATCCCTTGTGAACACTCATATCCTTCAAATAATATGAGCTTTTATTAGCATTAGGATCAGCTATATTGATTGAGTTGATGGAAGTGGATTTTCAGAAATAACTTCCAGCGTCTACTGATACTGGAAAGAGGATGGCTGGTAAATGACAGGCCCTGCATTGTTCGCTTATGAGTGATGTGTTCTTTGCAGACGAGAGTTGATCAAGAAGTGATACAGGTCACTTAAAGTTTTGGAAAGGACAACATTAAAAATCATGCAAAAACAGAAGATGCTGCACTTTCATTTCCTGAGGGTTGAGTTAATCAGGAAAAGTATATTAGTAATCTATTGCTGTGTGACAAGTTACTTCAAAACCTAGAGGCTTGAAACAATAGTAAACGTTTATCTCACAGTTTCTGTGGGTCAGGAATCGGTGGTTCTGCCCCAGGGCCTCTCGTGAAGTTGCCGTCCTGTGAAGGGGCTGTCATGATAGGAAGGCTTGACTGGGCCTGGGGGATTCACTTCAAGGGTATCTCATGGACGTGGTTGGTAAGTTGCTGCTGGCTGTTGCCACAAGGCCTCAATGCCTCTCGGGGAGGGCATTTCTGTAGACTGCGTGCATGCCCCTGCACCAGGGCAGCTGGATTTCCCCAGAGCTAGCAAGTGATCTGAGAGGCAATAAGATGGAAACTGCAATATATTTTATTCCCTAGCCCTGGAAGTCCTACACCATCACTTTGGTGACTTCCTGTTGATAACACAAGTCGGCTGTATTAATTGGGTGGTAACTATACAAGAGCGTGAATACTGAGAGGCTAGGATCATTGCGGGCACTCTTGGGGGCTGGCTGCCACAGAAGGACATTTGATTTTTTTTTTTAATCTTAGGCGCTCTTGTCCTCTAATGGTAAGTCAGATGGCGCTAACAGCTTCCTTAAGCTCACAGATGGAGTGGAGTTTATGGGAGACGAGTTCTTGGTTCAGCGGGGAGAAATCATATACCTCAGGGTAAGAATTTTCCTGTGGCTAGTGAAAGTATTTTAATTAATACAAATGCATGTACTAATTGGCATGTATTACTGGCCTGTTAAATTTTTGAGCCCTAAGGTTACTCTGTAGGGAGACAGACTATAGATAGAGGTCCACCAACAGAGAGTCTAACAATATTTGAGGCAGATTTATGGTTCATAACGTGTTCATCATATGAAAGATTCCTTTGGAAGTTTGGTCACTTGCCTTCCCTCGGATGGCTTAAGTAAACTCTGCACAGCATCTGCTGTGAATTGATAGTTATTCTCTTTATAGTTAGTTGAAACTTTTGGTTTGTATCTAGATTTCTAGTTTAGCATATGGTCCTATGGGAGAAAGTTCCTTGTACATCTGACAATAGGCCTGTGTTGGTGACAAGTTTGTTTTGGGGAAGCCTTCTCTATGTTAGTTTTCATTGAACCGTGTCACTTGCCTTGATAAAGACCTTGAACTTTCCCATTATGCTTTAACCTTGGCAAGGTCTTTATGGCTGACCTTGCACTTTTGAGATCTTCTTTGGAGTTTCCTCTGGGCAGCCTCAACACTGACCCTTTAATACAAAGTGTAAGGCAAGAGCAGTTCCTCTCAATGGATTGTGATTGATTACAGCCCGTATTCCAGTCATCTGAGATGGAGCTGCTCTCTCTAGTTTCACTGAAGACTATTTAGCTCATTTGTTGTTGGTTGATAAAATCCGAGAATGAGACAAATGCTCATTTGAAGATAAGAAGAGTATTCTGACCTCATGGAGAGGTATCTGGGAATCAGAAGACATGAGTTCTGTTCTTAACTTATTGTGAGTGTCTTTGGGCTAGGTGGGGCATATAAGGGAACATGGCAAAGTCAGACAGCCCTGGACCTGAGTCAGGGACCAGGGTTCTTCTACCAGCCTTAACACTAGCTGGTTGTGTGATTCAGAACCAATCATTTCTTCACGAGTTTTCTGATCCATAAAATCATTTAAACTAAGTTATCTTTTTTCTTTTCCTTTTTTGCTGAGGAAGATTGGCCCTGAGTTAACATCTGTTGCCAATCTTCCTCTATTTTGTATGTGAGCTGCCATAGCAGCATGGCTACTTACAGACAAGTGGTGTAGGTTTGCTCCTGGGAAATGAACCCGGACCGCTGAAGTGGAGCATGCCAAACTTAACCACTAGGCCACTGGGGCTGGCCCTAAACTAAGTTATCTTTATTGCCCTTCTACCTCGAAAATTCTGTTAGAAAATTGGCTATTCTTCTTATAGGTGATATGCAATATTATGAGACTAATCAAGTTTAATTCTTCAACTTGAGGTTTTGAGAATCAGTCTTTCTAAGGAAGTTCTTTGGGCATTTAGTGGTGATGGGAGAAGTCTGGTCCCTCATGACATTGGAAGATTTTCTCCATGAGCAGTTTGGGAGAATTTGACTTTGTGCCAGAATGTAGATAGAAGAGTAGAATTGAGTTTGGTGTTTCTGAAGCATTTTAGTTCAGTGGGATTTTAAAGGAAATCCCTAGATGGAGGAGATTATTTTTAACTCTTAGAAATCTGGGATATGGGAGTCCAACCTAATTTATAAAACATGATTTATCTGTACATTATAGTATTTTTTGCACTAAAAATCAAGGCACATGATTGGATGAAGGTTTTCTGGGTTTGAGAAGTAGGTTAGGAGATGTTCTTTGCATACAAAATAATAGAATTTCCTAGATGTTGTGATTGGTTATGTGGACAGTGGGAAAGAATATTTGAAACTGTGGTTGATCTGTATGATTCTGGGCAGATAGAGACTTGGCTTCGAGGTACCTTTTCCCTTTGGAGTGATGTTCAGAGTAGAAAACATCTTGGTTATCTATGTCATAGTTATTAAATTAATAGTTCTTGAATGAATGAAGAGACGTAGTAACAGGTTTAGCACTAAAAGAGGCTGCAAAGGGAAATCCTTCACCCTAAATTCTGAAGAGTGGAGTGGGGGACTAAGCACTGTGAGGCTGGACTAACCACTTGGTTTTTTCCAAGTGCTATAAGGGAGATTAACTATCCTGCACGGCCTATGAGTAAGGGTCTTGGTCTTTAGGGCCAGGTAATATTTTTGGTACAAATGTGTGGATGAATATCATTTGTTGTGGTCCTTAGCACTTAGACTTTCTTGATCAGATAATACCTTGACAATTGGAGAAAACTCAGTGCTGATCTTGTGTCAGTTGTAAATATGTGGATTTAGAAGACATTGTGCTAGTGGGTTATTTTAGTCAAGGTGTTGAAAAAGAGGCAGGTAACTGAAATGAACATGAAGTAGATAACTGGAAAGTCTTAATTTTAATAGCTTTACGTTTATTAAATATCCCAAATTAAACCTGAGTAACTAGAGACATAGACCAGAGGGAGGGACTGTGAGAATGTGCTTTACGATTGACTTTCTGTGGGAACCCCATCACCCCCATTTGAAAAACACTTTCCTTGTGTTTGAGTATGGATTTAATAAGGCTAGTTGACCGTGACAGCAATAGGCCTGTGATCCCATGTGCTTATTGTTTTTCTTTTATCCCCAGATCCATCCTCCACTCTTCTCTGTACATCCCCAGTTCACCTTTATGGACTGTGTCAGAGGCGCCCTAGCTCTCATGTCCAGTTGGGTTTAGCCATTGGAAATCAGAGGGCAGGAGAGAGTTGACAGCATTTACTCTGTCCCTGCTCCCTGCTGGGCTGTTCTGCCTTTAGATCTTGAGGTGATCACCACTTTTCACCCTTGCTGTTGAACTAGAACTATAGTTTTTCATTGGTAGATATGAGATATTGTTATTACAGTTTTATATATATATAAATATATGTAAATATGTAAACATATGTCAATGTTTTTTATGTTTGTTGTTCTCCAATGTGTTAAGTCCTTGGAGGGCTGAGTTTTATTACTTTCTAGTGCCCAAGAATAGTGCCACCTATTCTTGTTATAGAACCTTTTTGTGGAGGAAGAGCTTTGAGATAGCCATTAAGGGAGAAGCAGTCATCTTTGGAGGGCTGACCAGCTGTCGGAGCCAGACAGTCTGAGTCCTGTCCACCATTCACTGCTCACCAGCTTCTCTGCCAGCACTAGCTCTTCAGACTCTGAAGGAATGGGCAGAGGCACTGGAGCAGGACCCCACATCACCCTAAATGTCTATGCGTGAATATAGGGGGGTATGAGGACTAAGTTATATAAGATAGTTAGTGTGCTTAGAACAGGACTTGGCACGTGGCAAGTACTCAGTGTCTGTTTGGTTATGATTTAGTCTAATCCATTCGTATTTAGGGCAAAAAAATAATAGTTGGGAATGTCAAGTTTAATTCAGAGAAGAAGACTTATTAGAAGGCCTTTCTCATACTTTTTGTATTGCACTCCATACAGGTCATCTAAAGTCCTATGTATACCTGGGACTTGGTTTCCTTACTCTTCGTTGGAGATGATCTTAGCTTTTCTTTCACTCCTGTGTTTTTAAGGTTTCAATGAAAGACAGTTGGTGAAGTCATAGACCAAATTTAAGGAAGTCTTCTTTAAAATATAACCGTTTGGCTTTCTCATTTTAATTAACAGTTTAACTACAACTGGGCTGGGTTTATCCCTTCTGGGTGCCTGCCATTGCTTTGTTAGGATTATTCTAGGGGCTCGTTTTTTAAAAAATAACTTTATTGAGATATATTCCCCCTACTATAAAATTTACCCTTTTAAAATCTACAACTCAGTGGTTTTTAGTATATTCAGACTTGTGCAACCATCACCAGTATTTAATTTTAGAGTGTTTTTATTACTCCCTTAAGAAACCCCTTACCTGTTAGCAGTCACTCCCTAATTCCCCTTCCTCCCAGCTCTTAGCAACCACTCTTCTACTTTCTGTCTTTATAGATTTACTTATTTTGGATATTTCATATAAATGGAATTGAATAATATGTAGCGTTTTATGTCTTCTTCCACTTAGCGTGACGTTTTCAAGCTTCCTCCATAAAGTACCATATATCAATAGTTTATCACTTTTTGTTGGCTGAATAATGTTCCATGGTATAGATATACCTCATGTTCTTTCTCCATTCATCAGTTGATAGGCATTTGAGTTGCTTCGACCTTGCAACTATTGTGAATAATGCTGCTGTGAACATTCATGCACAAGTTTTGTGTGGATGTATGTTTTTTGGGGAGCTGTTCCTGCTTTGTTTCTAGTTGAGGCTTCCAGGGTGGGATCCTTTGAACTCTGCATGTATCTCTTACTGTCAAGGGAGAGGAGGGTTCCTCTGAAGTCAGAAAAATCTGCCCTGGGGAATCCTGCAAGGGGTCAGATGGACTTGCAGGAGCTGAGGAAGCAGCTTTGAGCCAGGGATGTCTGAGGAATGGAGCGTTCAGGCACAGGGTGCAGTGTGGCCTTGGGCGATCAACCTCCCAGCTGCCTTCTCTGTAGGGGAAGAGTGATGTTACTATTGAAAGCGGGGACCTCCTCCAAACACTCATGAGGACTAATGAGTACATGATGGCTGTGCTAAGCTCTTCCTTTGACTGCTCTCCATCTCAGAGGCAGCCCTGCCATAGGGCTGAAAGTAGTAGGATCTGTAAGAAAGCTGGAGAAATGCAACTTGCTTTCTTGGGAATGAGGGGTTATCTCATGCTTGGTTAGCATACTAGTTAATTTCCAGCACTCTTCATGGAGAATACTAGATGTTGAAAACTTTGGGGTATGTGATCAACCACTTCACTGAAAGTCTAATGATCAGGCTGATAGAGACCTTGCGGAGGAAGCCGTATGGTGATATGGAAATAACCTGCTCTCTGAAGTTACGCAGATCCTGAGTTGGAATCCTGCTTTTGCCATCTCTCTAGAGTTACTTCATAGGAATAGTGACGCCTACTTGTCAGAATTGTGATGAGGATGAAATAAGACCACAGTTTTGCAAAAAACCTGTCACAGTGGCTGACACATAATAGATTATTTGTAAATATTAATTTCCTTTTTCATCCAGTTCATTGCTGAGCTTCTCAGCAAACTATAATCTTGATGAGAGATTGGGCTGGAGGGCCAGCCTAGCTCGTAACTGTTAGTGTTTATTTGACCTTGGACAAGACTTCACTTCCTGTTGCTAGATCTTGAAGGTTTGTTAGTATTAAAATTCTTAGATAGGCATCTGGTCTTATTTTTAGACTCGTAGGAGTGAATCTGTCCTCTTTTAAAGAGTTCTTGTTAAAATTTAATGCATTTCCTTTTCATCTTAAGCTGTTTTGTCCAATATGGTAGCCACCAACACCACATGTGGCTATTTAAATGTAAGCTAATTAAACATATATAAAACTAAAAATTCAGTTTCTCAACCACACTAGCCACATTTCAAGTACACAAGAGCTGCATGTGTCTAGTAGCTACTGTATTGGGCCATGCAGAAATACAACACTTCCATCACGGGAAATCCTGTTGCCCAGTAGTACTCTTCTTATTTTATAGAATAAGAAGTGGGAACTTCAGTAGAAGCTCGTTCTTGCATTTGTTTGTGTGAATCTGTGGCTGGAACTCTCTCAGCCCCTCACTTTGGGTTGCCAAAAAACGATTGATAGCTGCGGTAATGACCTGCAGTGGAATCTTTGTTCAGACATTTGCTTAAGTCTCCCTAAAAGTTTCAAACTTAAAGATACAAGACCCATTTAACCCTATTTACCCTGTAAACAATGTCACCAGCTCTCCATACCTCCACAGGTCATAGAGAGTGTTTTACTTTTGGCTGAAAGTTTATATGCAAGCATCTTTTCAAGTAGGATCACTTAAAGATGAATATGTGCAAATTGAGTTTCCCCTGAGTCGTATTTAGCACTTTAGTATCCTTTTCCATTTATGGAAACATCTAAGCTAACAGGATTTATACATCATTTTCAGAATTCTAGTGTTTTTTCTGGTCCTAGAATGACTATATATCTATATCCTACTGTGGCCTTATAAATGTGTCATGCTGGTTACATTTGAATGTAACTAACTGAATATTCATAATATGTATTTGATTTCTTGTTTAACCTGCTCTTCTGTTTTTCTTTTTCTTTTCTTTTTCCCATTGGGTCAGCAATTAGAAGACCTAATGTTTATTCTATTTCACTAGCCCAAATCTCTTTCCTGCTTTCTTATTTATTAAGCATTATTTGTGTGAGTTGCTGAGGATGCAGAAATGATCACAATGTGGTTTCTGTTCTGGAGGGACTCCCAGTTCCCTCATGTGTGAAGCGGGATAGTAATGCATGGCCTGTGTCTGCCTTGCTGCTTTGTTAGTGGATTTACTGAAAGCTTAAATGTGACACGCTGTGTAGACTGCTCATTGTTAGACAAACGTCATGTATTAGCATCCTTTTTAATGGGATAGGTGGAAGTGTGGGCTATTTAATGAGATTCTTCATGGAATGAGTTTTCTGGAGAGATTTTCAGGAGTGAGAAGATGTGTGCCTCGGAGCAGGTGAGATAGGAGGACCTGTTCCAGGTGTTGAGACAGGTGACTAGGGAAGGACTGAAGGGAACAGCTATGAAACAAGCCTGAGCAGAGGAAGGGAGGTGAAACGCAGCTGTCTTTCTCTCTGCTGTCTGTTTGTGTGTGTTTTCTTATGCTCTCGTGTAGGAGAAATGGAACCCTTGAGATCAGTAGAGTAATGTTGAGTCCTGCTGATGAGGAAGGGAGATGTCTTTAGAGACTATAATGATATTATTACCCAACCAGGTCCTTTTGCCTGTCACATGAAAAGCCAGTCACCGAGATGACGAGTTTGCAGCAGAGAAAGGATCTATTCACAAGGCAGCTAAGCGAGGAGATGGGAGGACAAATCTCAAATCTGCCTCCTTGAAAATGGAGTTCAGGGATATTTAGGGGATAAGGGGCAGTGTAGTCTGAAGTGTGGGAATAGGTGATTGGAGGAAAGGAGAAGTGAGGCAATTGATGCTCTACACAAGTGTAGTCAAGTTTCGTGGCTTTTCATAGGACCATGTTCACAAAGTGGTGGCGCTCGCCTGATCTGAGTGTGGAGATTTCAGCTCCTTGATATCAGGAGGTCGCCTGTCAGACACCTGTACAGGCCCAGTTGGTGGACTGGTGGTCTCCACCAGCCTGAATTGGACAGAGGTCAACTCTTAGTTCCTGAAAAACAACTCAAGCATCCTTTACCATGGTGACCCAAGCATGGGGAGATGTTATCTGTAGGGTAGCTTTTGGTAATGCATCATCTAACTACTTTTGCAGACAGACAACTCACTGAGTATAGGTAAAGCAAGCTGGTCCCTTTTTCAGTATTTTAAAAGTGTATGCAGTGTGTTCACATACTAGGTACGAGCCATTTAAAAACCACTCTTCTGTTAGGACAGATGCTGGGATGTGGACACTGTTGATTTATTGGACAACCCATTATGATGCTTCCACGTTGTCAGTGAACTCTGCTAGGACTGTCAGATTGTCTGTTTGGAGGAACTTCATTTAAAACTATGATGGCTCATGGTGAGGCAAATATATTTCCAAATTGTATTATTTCACTTTACTGGTCTCAGAGTTAGACATCAGGTGGGCTATCCTGATACATCAGTGCTTGACTAAGTGAAGTGTCATATTGCAGTATGGTTAATATTCCATTTGTTTGTTTAGCTCCTCATCCTTTAATTTTGCTTTTAAACTTGTATCTAGTATTTTTAAGGGTGTTAGCATCATTTTTACTTAGTTTTCCTTTTAAAATGCAGATATTTTAACAATCTGCTAAAAATGCAGCAGTGCTAGAAGGAAATGCTTTGCATCAAGGTTAAGAAACAATACTCTGTTCCCAAGGCCAGGGGGGTGCCATATCCCTAGCTTTACTGTGGTAGATGGAAGGCTAGAAAACTTACTGGAAAGAGAAGTCTCAAGTATTTGGGAGATTTTTGAGTTGACTCTCTGAAATAGATAATAGGACACATGAATATGGGGAGTGATAGAGAACTGATATAAAGGGATTTTTGGAAGGAGTGTCCCTTACCTAGTCTAGTTGATTATTTCTCTTGGATGTTGTAGTCATGGAAAAATGTAATGAAGTCTGTAAAAATGGAGAGGTGGGTGAGAATTCACTAGCTTTATGAGAATATCTACAAATACATAAACTAGAAATAGATGCATCCATATCAAAGATAGCCCTCGATGTGGGCAAAAAGGTGAATTAAAAAAATGTTTCTACTGCTCCCGTTTGAACACGGACCTAGTTAATTGACACTAATCACTGCCTGTTTGCTATTTTTATAGCACTCATTGCCTTTTAATTCTTGTGTCCATCTCCCCCTGGGCTTTGACCAGCCAAGAATAAGGTCAGTTCATCTTTGTATCCCTATCATCTAGCACGGTGCCTGGCACCCAGAAGGCATTCAGTAACTATGGGTTGAATGAATGAACCATTTGTACGTGCAAAATCGGGTCCTGTGTTTGAGCCAAAGGAGCCTATTGTCAACCTTGGCGAGCACACTGCTGGGAAAGCTTTTTGCTTGTGTGGCAATCTAGCAGCTGAAGTCTATTGTAAAAAGTGAAAACACCTTCAAATGACTTATCTCTTCTTGATCTTTATTAAGATAGCAATATTGTGTCCACACTTTCTTCATTGTATGTAGTAACTTCTCACAAGTTTATGAGGTACTTGTAACCTTAAAGTGTTTCACCATGCTGGCCTGGGGAAGTCAGGGTGAAGTTGAAGGCACTGTTCATTCTCCTTTCCAGGCCCTGGGCTCTCCCACCTCTGCACCTTTCTTCAATTTCCCTTCCCCAGGAACACCCGTCCTCTTCCACCTTCCCTTTGGCTCTCCCTCATGGATTACTCTCAAGGTTATAGTCATCCTGCGAGGCTGGGATCAGATCTAACTTGTATAGAAAGACTGTCTTTTGAGTCTGAGGGAAAAACCTTTTTCCTGCCCCACACCCCCACTGTAGTTGGTTTGCAGATGAATGTGTAGTTTGTTTCACACGGTGTCTATTGTACTCTGACGACTTCACAGTGTCGGGAAACCATGCCAGCGTGAGAGCGTGAAGGGCAGCAACAATGAGATAATATTGGCTTTTTCAGTTACCAACTGGGCAGTTATGGCAGATACTTAAACTGAGCCCAGTTTTCTCATGAGCAAAACAGGAACTTGGCATGACTAAATGGAAGAAGGTGGATGACGCTGAGGAATGGCTCTTAGTAGGTGCCTAGTAAGTAAAAGTGCCTTCCCTTCTCTTTGTTTCAAATGGTGTACCAGGAGCTTTGTTTCAAAACCAAGAGTTGTAATCTCACCAAGTCTCTTCAAAGGATATTGATTGCTCCATATTTGTTGTCACAGTTTGGTAACGCCTGACGTGTTTTCTGCATTGCTGTGGGGTTTGTTTAAGCACGTAGGATTGATATTGTCTGAGATTGTAGTTCATGGAAGACTAGTAGCCTGAGAAGCAGAAATGATCATGAGAGTGAGAGACTTTGAAAATCTCTTCCATGGCATATTTCATAAATCTCAGATGGTGTCCAGGCTTCCTGGAGAAGGGGAGTTTCATGATATACGAGCTCACACGTATCCTCTGCCTTGTGCCCTCTTCCAGAAGGGGTAGTCAGATCCCCAGGGAAGCTCACTGCTGGGGAAACAACCAGAGGAGCCTCTTGTTTGAATATCTTTGTTCACAGCAGAGATCTTATTTGAAGTTCTTCTCTTTAGCAAAAAAGAGCAGAATGGAAAATGGTTTCACATTTCTGTCCTTGGGGTTCCCACTCTGCATGGGGTCATGAGAGTCACAGCCCTTATTCTGGATTCTGAAATGACAGTTGTTTTATTTTTAAAAATGCCTCTCACAGCTTTGGGAGAGTGAGAATTGTTTCTGTGAACTTCCTGAGGGCTGTACTCAACACACTTGCTGTGGCATTTTTAAAAAAGAGATTAAAATGCAGTAATATTTTAAATAGACCGCTTCGAGAAACCATGTAACTCCTCATTGATTAGCATAACAGTAGCAAACTAGATCTTTACCTACTAGTGTTAACTATTTTGTTCTACTTTTTGTAGCACTTAATAGAAGGTAAAGGTACCTGTGGAAATGACATACTCAGTGGAAACACATACACATCAGTGGTTCCCAAAGGATTGACTCACCCTTAAGATTGTGCTCCATTTTTGTATGCAGGTTTTTGTGCTGGTCAATTGGATTTGCTTCTCCAGTGGACTTGTCCCAGTCGGGATGTGGGGAGAGGTTGCCATTAAGGAAAGCGTGTGGGCCTTTGCCTTCTCTTCCCCTGGATGTCCTGAATTAGCCTGGATTCTCCAGTAGGAGATTCCGGGAGGCATCTGTTAATATAGTGTGGGAGGTCTTTTCTGACCCTTGTCAGTGCTTTCAGGATCTTACTGTGAAAAGCAGAACCTAATAGAGGCTAGAAGGGAGTCCACCCCCATCCACAGAGAGCCTGATGCCAACAGAGGCTGGCTAAAGAATCACTTCAGGGTTCAATTTTGACTGTGTTATTAAGGCTCTTAAAAATAGGAGTGTGGTGGGGGCTGGCCCCGTGGCCGAGTGGTTAAGTTCGCGCGCTCCGCTGCAGGCGGCCCAGTGTTTCGTTAGTTCGAATCCTGGACGCGGACATGGCACTGCTCATCAGACCACGCTGAGGCAGCGTCCCACATGCCACAACTAGAAGAACCCACAACGAAGAATACACAACTATGTACCGGGGGGCTTTGGGGAGAAAAAGGAAAAAATAAAATCTTTAAAAAAAAAAAAAAATAGGAGTGTGGTGAGGGAGGAGCGAGAGGGCAGAGAGAGGTAATCATCTTAATTTCTAGAAGGAGAGGTGCTGATGTTAAATTGGCTTCCCTTAGGAACTCTGGAAAGAAATAAAGCAAGTGGGCTCTGGAGTCTAGAGGAAACTTCTTAGGTGTAAATGTTGAGTGGTAATCGTTTTTTGTTTAGTTTGGGAGGCCAGTATTGTGTTAGGCCCTAAATTTGGGTTTTGTAACTTCCTTTTATGAAATAAATTTTATTTTCCCTTTTGGAATTTGTTTCTTGCAGTGATAATCATTTGCTCCTCATGCAGAATGTCATGCATGTACCTGTATAAGACTCTGAATGTGATAAATACTCCATAAGAAATAGCTACTATTAATAATGGTATAATTATAATAATAATGTATTTCCAGAATGGTTAAAGCAGATTTGGTATTCTTTTCCTTCTGAAAATTACCTTGAAAGCCCAGAAGGTCATTGAAGAATTCCTAGCCATCCCAAACGTAGAGGAAGTAAAGTAGGACATTTGCTTCATCTTTGAGGGTTTTGTTTATTTATGGTGAAGAAATGAGCAGAAGTCATCATGCGGTTTGATCATTAGCATCTGTTTAGTTCAGAGAATTTTGACGTCGTAAACTAGGAATTTGTAAAACTGCTGTTTGTGTGTGTGTTTCTTCATGAGGGTAGCAGCCGTATGTTACACAGATCTCATCCTTTACATTTCCAGGGCACTATTGTCAGAATTGTGTCTAGTGAAATAACACTCTTGGTTGGCATGCATTGGGAGTTGCCCCTTGATATAATAAAGAAATAGGAATATTAATTATCACTTTCTGAATGCCTACTTTGTGTGTACTTAATTTTCATAGCAGCTCTGCGAAGTAGGCATTTTATCTCTTTTACAGGTGAGGAAACTGAGATTCTGAGGAGTGGAATAATTTGCTCAAAATCCTGTGACAGATTAATAAGTAAGAGCACCTACATTGGAACCAAGGATTCCAAAGCCTGTTTTCTCTCTTTACCACTTAAGTCATTGAAGTGACACATTTTCCCGTATTTCTTTTTATAGTGCCTTGTCCTCGCTCTACAGTCTGGGTTACCAGTCTCTGTGGAGTCCAGTAGATGTTGGGGATGTAGAGGTGGGCTTGGGCCAGGCTAGAGGCCAGGCCATGGAATGATTCTGGTAGAAGTCAGCTGATGGGAGGTGTGCTCTAATATAGGTGGCTGACATTAACAAGAGGGCAACAGAGTTCTCTTGACCAATGACTGTCCCCCAGGACAGAAGCAGAGCTTTCCCTCAGGTTCAATGAGTGGTAGAGCATCCTTCAAGCATCACGTTGAAAGATGGACTCTTCTCTCCTTGGCTTAGTGAAGGCAACCTTACTGGGTTCCTCAAGTTCTCTTTCAACCTGGGGCATCTCAGTTCTTAGGAAGCTTGTGTATGGATTTTGGAAAGCAAGAACTTCTGATGCAGGGACCATCACACTTTCAGCTAAAATTGGCCTTCTCTGGTTCAGAACCTACACACTCCTAAAATCATTCTTTTTTTTTTTTTTGATGAGGAAAATTTGCCCTGAGCTAACATCCATTCCCAGTCCTCCTCTTTTTTTTCTTGAGGAAGGTTAGCCCTGAGCTAACGTCTGTGCCAGTCTTCCTCTATTTTGTATGTGGGATGCTGCCACAGCATGGCTGATGAGTGTAGCAGGTCCACACCCAGGATCCGAAGCCATGAGCCTGGGCTGCCAAAGCAGGGTGCGCGGAATTTTAACGACTTGACTATGGGGCCAGCCTCCCTAAAATCTTCTTTTAAACTCTCTGCTGCGTCCTCCAAAGAAAGAAGAGAATAGCTACACCCTACATTTATTTTCTTGTTCCTTCAGTGACATTCCTTTATCTCCTAGTCCTAAAATAGTAATCGGCTAACCTAATAAACATCTTAATTTGGCAAATAAGAATGTGTTAGAGGAAGAATTCTTTTTTAGCAGAAAACTCTAAAGGCTGTGCTCTAACTCCCTGGTGACCTTAGCAATGAGACTTTTAATGCAGAGGCTCCGGGGAGACACCTCTCCCCGCAGAAGGTGGCGTTGCTCCTGTATTCTGCTAGTGTATACTTGCTGAAAGAGTTAACAGTGACCCTTGAACAATGGCGCATCTGTTTTTGGTGCTAAAAGCACGCAAGTGCACAATGAACAGCATCTCAATTGACAAAGAAGTGATTTGCTCTTGACATTGGTTGGCAGGTACATTCTCCTCCAGAGACTAAAGATGAAATAGAATCCCATCCATCGAAGGCAGAAGGGAGGGAGGGAGGCTGGAGGTGGGAAAATGAGCTTGGTGGGTTTGCGAAGTGCTTGTGGCTTTGAAGCTCAGGCTGAGGCCTTTTACTTCTTAGTGTTCTCACAAGTATGCTTCCAATAAAAACAATTTGAAAGGCAAAATATAAAATTCTTCCATTTAGGAGCACCTTGCTGAGATCTCGGGTGGTTGTTTAAACTGTGCTGTGATTAGAACCATACTCTGTGAATGTGTAATATGTTGTCACACCAGATGGTCATATGATGTTCACTGACCTGGTGAGTTTAAATTAAGAAGGATCCCCCACAAATGGGGGAGAACCTTGGCTGGGAAAAGGGTAGGGTAAGGCAAAACATAGCTTTGTTTGAGGGCAAAGTTGCATTCAGCTGGTGTGACCTCTGCAGAAGTTTACCATAGCAGTCTGTCAGTATTTATTGCTTTTTACTATTAATTGGAGTTTTAGTCATGTGCTTTGTGGTTTGTTCCTGAAGTTTGTATTTAAATGACTTAGGAGGACTATCAGATTGGGGTTGCTCTGAAGGCCTAAATTACGTTCTTAGGCTGTGGATTTTCTTCACACAGACCAACTTGACTGTGAAAATGCTTCAGCAGGTTGGCTGCCACGTTATAACGAAAGGCTGTCAGTCGCGTTGATTGATCTTTCTTTACTCCACCTGGATATGCTTTGTTCTCACTAAGTCTAAGTGGCACACACTCAGTGCTGCAGGCAGCAAGCTGTGCTTCAGCATCTCATGGGTAGAAGTCATAAGGTCCCCTACTTCTCTTGGGAGGGAAGGTGATCACTTGTTAATAGATCAGAGAAGAAATTAGAAATAAGAGTATCAGGAAAGATTCCGTAGTCGGTGACGATAGAAGGCAGGACAATTTTAGGGAATCGAGGAAATGAGATGAACTTGTCTTTGTACTATCATACCTTGCTGAGATTTATTGCTAGCTCCATCTTGAGTGATTATCGTGGACTTGGTTCACCAGTGGTCTCAATGAAAGGGAAGAAGTATCATATGGAGTTCTACCCCTGCACTTGATCCTGGGTGCATGCTTTCATTCTTGATCCATAAATGGGAGAATGGTATGGACTTGATTCAATGTAAAGCTCTTCTGACGACCCTGAATGTGGTCTGCTTAGAACCTACCTAAGCTGACTTATGTGATGCTTCCTTACTCAAAGATCTCTGCTGTTGCTACTCCTGTCTTCATCTTCTCCCTGAGAATGTTAAACTTTAATAACTGCTAAGCTATGTGATTTTCAAATATCTTTTAACTTGGTAGGGTCAGCACATGTGGTAAGTGTTTTGGCCATTCGTTCGTTAACTCATTCAACAAACCTTAGGCTTCAATTTATCAGTTTTTTATTATCAAGCTTCTTTACTAATTATCTTACTTTGGTTTTCATGCTATTGACCTTAAATATGCTTATCCTTCTTCTCTACAGGACTTGTATACATTAGGTAGTAATAGAGAATGAAGTGGATTCTGATTCCAAGGTGTATTTAATTCCTCTCAGCTGTGGGTAGAGACAATTTTGCTTTAGGAGGCTAGAGGACTCTCCTAGGCCAAGTTTGCTGTTCTTTCTTCCTGAATCTTCCTCCCTCTTCACGATTTGTCCAAGAAACTTGAGGGATGATGGGTTAAAAGAAGAAGATCATGAGGGAGGACTAGTTCTCACACATTTGATGAAAGCGTGTTCCTTGTCTCGAGGTTAAGCCTTTTCTGGGAAATAGGAATGAGCTCTTCATTGCTTTGTAGGTGACCACACTATAATGCCTTGCAAGGTCTGGGTTACATACTGGAGCCGAAGCCGGTATCTGTAAAGTCTGTGCTGTTGCCAAACTCCCATAAAGTCTTAGTCGAACAGACCACGCCGTGGTTGAAAATGATGATGTTGTGTTATCTCTATTGGATGACTGGCTAGCCTAAGTTTCTACCCTAGACAGTTACTTTTCTTAATGACAGGTGTCAGCTCAGCCTTGCTTTGTAGTAGGCCTTTGATAAATGTTTGTTAAATTTAATTGTGTGCAGACTTGTTGAGTACTGAGGTGTGATTAGTTTAAGCCTACTATAACTAAGAACTGTTAATCAGTTACAATTCTTTTATTTATTCAAAAAATATGACATATAAAACAAAGTTATAAAATAAGCCTGATGGAGGAAGATTGTGACTTATCAGGGGAAACCTGGGTGTCCTGTTTATACTGCATTCAGTAGCTGAGGTTCAGGTCATTTTAATGTTTGAGTTTGAAGTCCATGCATAGTTGTTTTCATTGAAGCTGTCAAGTGGAGGTCTGATGAACAGGACAGAAGGCACCGTGTTAACATGGTACAGAGAATATAATGTTGGGGAATGCATTGGAAGACTTGTTGCTGGCCATTCCACTTTCCCATGGAATGAGTAGGTACAGTCATCTGGAAGCAGTGTGGCTTCGTGCTCCACAGGGTTGCCCTTCACAAGCTGACCTCTTGGGTTGGGCCTGTTGAAAACCCAGCTGCTCTTCTGATGGCCGTTTTCCCCTGGGCTCTCCTGTTCTTCTATGTGTGGAAGGTGCTGTCTGCTAGGAAATTTGAATCATGTTCTAGGTGGGCCATGGACTGATTCCAACAGTTGCTCAGTGCACTTCAAACATTTACTCCTGGGGCTCGGCCTTGTGGCATAGCAGTTAAGTTCATGTGCTCCACTTCGGTGGTCTGGAGTTTGCAGGTTCAGATCCCGGGAGTGGACCTAGTGTGGTGGCAACCCATATTAAATAGAGGAAAATGGGCACGGATGTTAGCTCAGCGACAATCTTCCTCACAAAAAACAAACCCCAAAATTTACTGCTAAACAAATATTGTTGTAATTAAGAGATTACTTAATCTTTAAGTAATCTTAAAAGAAGTGCTTTCAGTTATGTTGTTTGTTCCTCACATCTGCCTTTTGAGCTAGGAACTGTTACTACCATCCTGGTAAACCTAGACATCTGTGATTTCCATGAGAAGCTTTGTCAATATCGCTGTCTATAGATCCAAGAGCTATTTTAAGATTCTAGAACCTCCACCATTGCACCTTATTGAAGACACTCAAGATAATGATCTCTGTGTTTTTAAACTCAGACAGACATTCTCCACCATCCCTTCAAAGTCATTTCTGATGTTTACCATCAGAGAGTCCTTTCTCATATCTGTCTTGAATGCCTGTGACTTGGCACATTTTCTTAAAAAATTTTTTTTTTGTTCTTCTTTATTGAAAAGCTTCATTGTCCTGCTGATAATTAGGCTAATATTTTAAGGATTAGGAAGCTTCTGCTTCGTCATCTTTTCTTAGATGACAAAGATTCATAAAGATTCCAGTGGCATTTGTTTTGCACTTCCTGGTAACGTTGTTTAGAGCTGCAAAGCTGTAATTGAGGTTAGCTGTCACAGAGGAGGGAAGTGCTGGTGTACTGGGATCAGCTTCAATGACTCCAGATAAGTGATCAAAGAGGTGCTATCTTCATCTCATTCTGTGGGAATTGGAAGGCTATCTGTAATAGCAGCTGAATGATTCAAGTGCCTGATGTCACCACAGCCACTTTTTTCTAATTGCTGATTTTCTGATGCCACTGAAGGACCTTCTCATTGATAGTTTGTGCACAAGTCCTTAAAACAAAGGAAGTTAGTGTCACTTTTTAAGAGAAATTAATAAACTAAAGTGCCATTAGAACCAGTGAACCAGAGGTTGAAAATTACTGAGGTAGTCACATTTATGGATGTCTGGGACTGTCTACTTTTCATTTACAGAGCTCACGTGTATTTTTTAAATAAAATAATCACTTCAGTCTTCACTAAAAGCAGTCATGGTTAAAAATATAAAGTTAAGATGGCCAGCAGTATGAAGCAATAAATACCAAAGAAACTGAGTCACGAGTAAAGTAAAAGTATTAATGTTCACGGTCTAATGCTAGAGTCTAAGTGCTGTTGCCCAATTCAGACTGAACTGGGAGGTGGGCCGAACGAAGGGAGCAGTTTTTTTTTTTCCCCCAAAAGGCTCACAGGGTGTGAGGGAGACCTTAAGACACTTAGGTCTTTAATTCTGAATTCTTACGTACCTCTTGGAAATTAGGACTGGTTTGTTTCCTCATTTGTGATGCCAAATTATAATGATTAAGGAAGTGAATTGTTCAGCTAAGGTATGAAAATACTGACTTGTAGGAGACAAAGGCGGATAGGATGTTGGCAACTTTGACACTCTGGTTTGAAAGGGTTATTATGGTCCTTTCTTGGCTAAGCTGAGGCATGAATAAATACTGGAGCAATGGGAACCACACCCTGTTGTATTTTATTTCATCAGTTACCATCTGTTCTTGCAGCTTTTGCTCAAGTAGATTCCCAAACTTCCAACCTAAATTACAGCCCTATATCTTGGTGAATTGTTTCTGGAGGTGGAAATCGGTGTCTAAATTTGATTTTTTGCCCTTTTGGGCAACTTCACTTTGAAACGCTCAAGGTATGGCTTAGAGAATTCCAAATAAATACTCTCGAAACTGGTAATGACCTTCTGGGAGATTCTGATTGATGGAGGGTTCACAGCAAACACAGGTAAAAGAGCCTTAATTTTTCAGAAAACAATTAACTATGGAACCAAGTAAATACAATATACCTGCGAGGGCAGTGGAGGCAGTTGAAAGGCAATGCTTGAGGGGAGAGCTGGAAGGCATGGAGTTGCCCTGGATGCTCCTCGTGGGTCAGGTTGGGAAGTGCGATTAGGATGGAGAAAGGAAAAGAAAGGGGAGGACGTAGGAAGGCATGGTAGTGGGAGTGAAGCTGAGTGCGAGGGATGGTAAGTTGACTCTCTTGGTTGGCAGCATGAATTTCTTTTAGATTAGCTAGAAATAAAGCTATTTTCATTCTGGGGCCAGCCCCATGGCGCAGCGGTTAAGTGCGCACGTTCCACTTCGGCGACCTGGGGTTTGCCAGTTCAGATCCCGGGTGCGGACATGGCACCGCTCACCAAGCCATGTTCAGGTGGTGTCCCACATGCCACAACTAGAAGAACCCACAACTAAAACGTGCAACTAGGTGCTGGGGGGATTTAGGGAGAAAAAGCAGGAAAAAAAATTAAAAAAAAAGTAAATACTTTAGGTTTTGTGGGCCATGCAGTTTCTGTCCCAACTTCTCAGCCATGCTGTTGGAGGGTGAAAGCAGCCCCAGACAATAGGCAAATGAGTGTGTGTCGCTGGGCTCCAATATGGACACTGAAATGTGAATTTCATATAGTTTTTACGTGTCCTGAAATAATCTTCCTCTTGATTTTTTTCAACCATTTGAAAATGTAAAAACCGTTCTTAGCTCATGGGCTGTGCAAATACAGGCAGTGGGCTGGATTGAGCCTGTGGGCAATAGTTTGCTGACCCCTGTAATAGATGATAACATTTAATTTTCGACTGTTTTCCCCACTTCCCGTTTTAGATTAGCAGTTTAGACTTACAGAAGTTTAACATTTCTACATAATCAAAAAATTTAGACATGTGATCATTTTTGTCAACATTTTGAAAGTTAGAATGCCCTGCTAAAGATCAAATCCAAAAATACACTTCTTTTAGCTTTAGAAACTTATTTTTTAAAGAATTAACTTTTACTCATCTGGAATGTATTTTGGTGTGTAGTGGGATTTGAAAGTCTAAATTTATTTAATTTTTTCCAAGTAGCAAACCAATCGTGGATTGTTTTTGAGTACTCACAGTTAGTATTGGGTTCCCCAGCTATGCTGAGGGTGCTTTTGATCTCAGCCTTGTACCGTGGCATGTCCCTTCTTTCATTTATGTGCAAGAAGTATGGCACCAACTTGTGACATAAGTTCCCCGTAGTTCCTCTTGGCTTGTCTGTTTCCATTTGAGCTGGCATTTGGAGGATAGTCAGTTGGAACCCCCTGTAGGCACAGTAGATACATGTGGAAGTAGTTATTCTTTAAAAAAGTTTGTTTTATATAGATAGATATTTTTAGTGAAGAATGACAACCCGATCTCCCACACTAAGAAAAGTGCAGTTAGTTTATATTACAAAACATCATCTGTTGGTTTTGTGCCTTTGGAAAATATTGTACTTAAATTTGTAAGTAAAATAACTTATTTTTTTTTTTTTAAATCACAGCTTACCTTGTAAGGTTTGGCAAGAATTATCTTTTATTTAGTCATTATAGGTGTGCTGAAGTGACTCAAAATATAATTTGAGGATAAGCAAAACCTCTTACTGAAAATCACAAAACTAAATTTGCAGGAATGGCTTTCTTATTCTTGAGACTTAAAAACTTGTCTGTTCCCAATTCAGGTGACTATGAAGAATAGATTTTTCTTTTATTTTCTGATAGTACCAAAAGTTATTCCTGCTGAACTGAAATGTTGTTAGTGTGCCAGTGATGGATTTGCTTAATTTATTTTCCCACAAAACTGTAATTTTTACAAAATCTGTTAAGATTCTCTTCTAACTCTTTGGTTTGGGGAAGAAAGACCCTGCTGCAGAAGCCCTGTATTTGCAGCTAGATTGTTCTTTCAGACTCAGGAATGTCTGTATGTTCAAGCTGGGTTGCCATGGTGCTGTGTGACAGGAGGTGGCAAACCCCACACAAGAGTTAAAGAGATGAGCAGTGCTTGGGATACAGATTACGGACAGTACAAGTTGCCAACAATTTCTAGGCGAGAGGTTGAACGAAACGTCTTAATCCAAAGAGGAAGAACTCCATTCCAAGGTGGCTTGGGTTTAAATGAGACCCGTTGCCTCATTATGCCCCAGATGGGCTGTTAGCTTCGCTCAGGAAGCTAGTTCCAATTTTGTGTCTCCACAATGGTCCTCAGCTACCATCTGGACTAATCACTTAAAATTAAAAGTTAAATTGGGAGGCCTCTTTTGATTTGAAATTTGAAACCTGTGTTTGTGTTTAGCTAGAGGACAGTGATATACTTAGAATTTTTGTTCAACATCCCCTACCCTGTATGAATTGGGAGAGAAGTAGGCATGAGTGAAAAATCAACAGACTCACATGAAATGAGAGGGCAGTGTGGAAAACTCCTTGCATTCCTGTTTGTAAGCCAAATTTATTTTTATAAGCGTTTAACGGCAGACAGCTTGTTCTTCTTTGGATAATTGGCCCAGACTTTGTCCTCCTCTTTCAAATATGCTTCAACCAAAGACCCAACTGTGAGATGAATAGGAAAAATGAATTTGGGAAGTAAAAGAGAAAAGTTTTTTTTTCCCCTTAATGTGAAAGCAAAACAGTCATGTGGAATCTTCTGTTTTGTTTTTTTAATAATTCTTAGGAGCCGCTGTCTTTCAACAGAGTCAGAAAGTCGTTGCTTAAGTCTCTTTGTCACCCCAGAGAGTAAATGGGGTTCTCAGGTCTTTAATGTGGTTCTGTAAATGCAAGCCTTGTTTCTGCAAAAATGAACTCCTGGGCCAGCATCTCTCCCCCTCGCTCTCATTTCTTTTAGTGTCTTAGATCTAGACTAAGCATTTGAACAGCCATCGCTAAGTATTTCCACATTGGAAAACTAGGAGAACTTGGCTGGATACAGTTCTTATTTTCATGGGAGGGAATTATTTTTCCCTTTTCTGCTTTAGGAGTCACATACTATATACTTGCTATTTGGGCTGAACGGGCTTGAAAAGTCTAAGAGGAATGAGCCTAACTACTAAATTTAGACAACTGATTCATAATTTCTCAATCTTACACAGTGGGCAGTATTGTCATTGACCATTTCATTGTTTCAGGACTTGCCAGATCTAGAATGAAATCCAGAGCTGCTGCTCAACCCTCTGTGGCTCTGGTAATTCATTTCTACTTATCCCACTCATTTCTGAAGATAGCATGTAATAAAGTGTCCATAGGTTCTGGCATAGATAGATGCTGCTGTGGGCTAATTTCCATGCCTCTGCAGGTATTTCAGAATTCAGACATTGTCTTATTTCTTTTTTCCCTCCAATTAACAAGTATGTTTTTATTTAAGTCAAGCTTTAACTCTCCTGTCTCATCGACATTTTCAAAGCCCCTTTTCAAGTATAGTTAAAGTGAGATTTAAAACAACTGGGAAATTGCTTTTCCTGTAGATGGTCATTTGTCTTAAATTCATCCTCATGTGACATTTCCAGTTGCCAATTGGAATAACCAGTTATTCAAAGAGCATTACCTAAATTGCATCATTTTTAAAAACTCGTGGCCCCCTCTGCATTCCACCCCCATTATTATTTCTGAAGCTCTCTAAATGCCTGTCTCATTTGATGAATCATAAGACCATGGAGGTGAAATGCACTTGGCATGTTGTTCAGTATTCCATGAATTTGTAGACTAAATATATTATTCTTTCTGTGGCTCATCCAGAAGACGTCGTCATCTTTTAAAATTGCAATTAGCACTGTTGTAAAATTGGCCGATGGGAGATGATATGTCAAGGTTGTGTATGTTTTGGATTTAATGTTTCTTTACTTAAGGATGTTGGAGTTGACCTAATCCTGCTTCACCTGGGATATGCAGGAAGGAAAATTGAGAATATGTTTTTTAAAATCAATAAATTACAAAAGGAAGAACTTGGTAACTGGTTTGAAGAATTTTTTAAAAATCGCAAGAACAGATGGTTCACCTGGATAATTTGCAAGAAAACCAGATGGGCAGAATGTAGGGGGAGATTTAGGGAACTGATCTGGATACTTCAGCTTCTTTTTCTTTAACTATCTGAGCCATTTAGAATAAATTAGGTTTTTGGATGCCAGAATCACCTGCTGGAACTGTACATGGACTTTCCAGAATAAATATCAAAAGGGAGAAGTTTAATTTTCCAGTAGAAGAAAATAAATAAACTGAGAGGTGCTGGGGAGAGTCCTAGAGCGCTTCCAGACTCTGAACCTCAGGTAATTTCATGGCCGAGACAGGCAGCTTATAGTTTCCCCTCTCCTTCCTCCCTTCCTCCCTTCCCCTTTTCTCCCTTTCTTCCTTCTGTCAGTCCTTCCATCCATCAGAGTCAGGTCTTTAGAGAAAAGTGGCCACAAGCTTCTGATTTCCTTGTTGCTCTTCCCTGAGAACTGGCATTGGTAAAAGCCTCAGCCTATTTGTCCTCTGGCCTGTGATCTTGCCAGCGAGGAGCCTGGTGTTTACTCACTGTTGTGTCCCCGGGCTACATTAGTGTCTGGCCTGTGAATAGGGGAAACTCCACATTAAAAAGGCAGTGGGTTGAGTGGAAAGAACATGGCATTTGTAGTCAGACTAGTTAAATGACTTTAGGCAAAATACTTAATTTTTCTGATCCTTCTGATTCCGTAAAAGAAGAATAATAGTTCACAGAGATGTGAGAACTGCAAGTTACATAGAAGGTAAAGCACGTTATACATTGAGTGGTACCCATGGTAGGTCCTCATGAAATGCTGGTTTCTTTCCTGCTAGGCCTTAATAATTGTAATTTCGGAGGACTAAATGAACATGCATGTGATTCAGTATGCTCACTTTTTTGAGCATATTAAAAAGTAAGACTTTTCTAAGCCCCGTGAAGGATAAAACATGAATGATGGTAACGTTTGTGTGCACAGGCACTGTTTTAAGCCACATGCAGATTTTATCAAGTTTTGTCTTCTGTACATGACTGTGAGATATTCATCATTATTGTCCCCACTTTCTAGATGAAGAAAGAGTATAGAGAATTAATTTACCTGAAATTGCAGCTAGTAAGTGGTGGAGTTGGCTGAGGCAAAAAGAGAAACTGATGAATATAATACAAGGCACAATATAGTACTTATTCTAAAAAAGAGTGAACCATCAACAATATGAGAGGCAGCCTACCAAATGGGAGAAAATATTTGCAAATCATATATCTGACAAGGGCTTAATATCCAAAATATATAAAGGACTCATGCAACTCAATAGCAAAACAGTCCAATTAAAAAGTGGGCAGAAGATCTAAATAGATATTTTTCCAAAGAAGACATACAGATAGCCAACTGGTACATGAAAAGATGCTCAACATCACTAATCAAAAAGGAAATGCAAATCAAAATCACAGTGAGATATCACCTCACACCTTTTACAAGGGCGATTATTAAAAAGACAAGAAATAACAAGTGTTGGCAAGGATGTGGAGAAAAGGAAGCCCTTGTGCACTGTTGGTAGGAATGTAAATTGCTGCAGCCAGTATGGAAAACACTATGGAGGTTCCTCAAAAAATTAAAAATAAAACTACGTTATGATCTAGCAATTCCACTTCTGGGTATTTATCCGAAGAAAATGAAAACGCTAACTCAAAAAGATGTCTGCTCCCCCATGTTCACTGAAGCATTATTCACAGTGGCCAATATATAGAAGCAACCTAAGAGTCCATCAGTGGATGAATGGATAAAGAAAATGTGGTATATATCTACAATGGAATATTATTCAGCCAAAAAAGACAATCTTGCCACTTGCAACAACATGGATGGAACTTGAGGGCATTATGCTAAGTAAAATGAGTCAGAGAAAGACAAATACCATATGATCTCACATGGAGGTGGAATTAAAAAAACAGAACAACAAAACAAATTAGAACTCATAGATACAGAGAACAGATTGGTGGTTGCCAGAGGTCAGGGTGGGAGGAGGGCGAAAAGGGTGAAGATGGTCAAAGGTACAAGCTTCCACTTAGAAAATAAATAAGTCGTGAGGATGTAATGTACAGCATGGTGACTATAGTTAATACTGTATTGTATATTTGAAAGTTGCTAAAGAGTAGATCTTTAAAGTTGCTAAAGAGTAGTTGTCATCATAAGAAAATTTTGTAACCATGTGTGATGGTTGTTAACTTGACTTTTTGTGGTGATCATTTTGCAATAGAGACAAATATCGAATCATTATGTTGTACACCTGAAACTAATATAATATGTCAGTTCTATCTCAATTGAAAAAAGAGAGAAAGTGAAAAGGTGATTTAGAAGAGAAGGCAAGTCTGGTTTGGGTGGAAAAATTAGGAAAGACTTCAGGGAGAAGGTGTCATTTAAGCTGGGTGTAGAAGGCATGGCTGTGCTGTGGAGAGACACAGATGAAGCCAGAGAGAGAAGAAAGTGATGGTCATAGAGGTAGGAAAGCTTGGGCAGTGCCCAGAAGCAGACAGCTTAGCTGACTTTATGAAGAATACTGAGTGTGTGACAGCCAACCCCAGAAGCAGCCCCCAGGCACTGCTGGTGGGATCTCAGACCTGGGTGGGGTTTGGGGGCAAGGCTTCTCCTGCCTAAGGCTGCAGTGTGGCAGAATATTGACAGAGCCAGGTGACTGTGCCAAAGAAAAGTTGTGGATCCAAAGGGTAGAAGAGTGGAAAGTGGCAAAACAAGACATGAATGAAAATATTTGAAATGGTGGTTGTAAGGGAAGCCTAGAGAATTCTCTGAACCAAGGATAGTATCTGTTGTGTCTTTTTTAGGGGGGTGGTGAGGAAGATTGACGCTGACCTAACATTGGTGCTAGTCTTCCTCTATTTTGTATGTGGGATACCACTGCAGTATGGCTTGATGAGCAGTGCATAGGTCTGTGCCTGCGATCCAAACCTGTGAAGTGCAGGTTGCTGAAGCGGAGCATGCAAACTTAACCACTATGCCACCGGGCCAGTCTGTCTACCATGTCTTTTTAATAGATGCTGGTGGGAGCAACTTATTGAATGTTTTCTTCGTAATATTGACAACCATAAGAGACAAAGGCTGGACAGGTAACGTGAGGTGGTAGTATTGGAAACATGGAGTCCTAAATGCCCATGTCCACTTTAGGCTGGGTGAATCAGATAGGCTGTTGAAAGTTTTTTGGGGGTGTAGGGAGGGGAAAGTAGTGACAAAATGGGGATTATGCATGAGAAAGATGGATCTGGCATTTGTGTGGGGACGGATGAGATTTTTTTAACTTTTTAGGCAGGACATTTGAGTTGGTGTCTTTACATTTGGGGGTGGAATTCATAAGCCTTTGCAATTGATTTGATTTGGAGGGTGGGAGATGAGCAAACAGTGAAAAAAAAATGACCTTCATGTTTTTAATAATGTGTTTATTCATAGACATTTGTATGAGTTCTATGTGGCCAGCACGGTGCTGTTACTGGATATGCAATGCTGAGCAAAACTGTGTGTGTGTGTGTGTGGGGGGGGCACTAGATGGGGAGGAATAGAGTGAAAAGTGACTCTGATCTTGGGGATCAACCTTGGTCTTGGGCAAGGTGGTCTGACATTTACTGAAACAAGGCAGGCAGTGAGGAGTTGGCTCCGAGGTTCTGTTTTGATGAGTTGAGTTTGAGGTCAATCATGGCAAGTAATCAATTATAAAATTAGATATCTTGGACAGAGTTGGAGATGGCAGTAGATGGAAAGTGGATCAGAAAACAAAGAATGCTCATGTAGAGATTGAAGGGAAGAGGACAGAAGACAGGACCTTGTGAGCAAAGCCTAAATTTTGGGAGACAGAAGGAAGATGCTGCAGAGGATTGAAGAGGAATGAGTTTAACGCATTTTTCCACATAGATGTTTTCTTAGGGAGTTTTTAAGTTTCTTTTAAGGCTTTAGAACAAAGTGTCAACCTCAGCACTAGTTTGGCATTTTGGGCTAGGTAACTGCCTTGTTGTCGGGGGCTGTCCTGTATTGTAGGATGTTTCACAGCCTCCCTGGCCCCTTACCCACTAGATGCCACTGGGTAGCAGGGGGTAGCACTCCCTCCTCCCTGTTATGTCAATCAAAAATCTCTACAGACATTGCCAAACGTGCCCTGAGGGGCAGAATCCCCAGTAGTTGAGAACTACTGCTTTAGAGGTTATGATTTTGTCATTTTCTTTTCTCTTTTTCATGTATATCCCTCCCAAAGCATGACCAGGAAGGAATTATGGGGCAGACAATGCCAACAAAAGGCTTCAACCTTCATTTGGCTGCAAGCCTTTTGTGACTCAGTTCCCAATAAAGTTACAGAGAGGAAAATATTAGAAATGATGCTGTGAAGTGGTTTCCTGTATGAGAGGAGGAGGCGTGGACTTGCAAGGCTACTTCATTTCAGCTCTCCACGGGCCTGGGCCTGTGCTCTGACTGCCCTGATGGACCTCCACGTGGGACCGAGTAGGGGAACGTTAGCTCTGGAAGTTTGGGGGAATTTATCAGTTTCAAAAAGAGTATGATTTTACAGAAGTCCCTGTGTAGATCTTCAGTGGTTTTAGGAAAAGTCATCTTTTAAATGTCATGTCAAGAAAATAGATATATATCCTAATAAAGTTGCCTAAAAGTTCATGTTGAGCACCTCCCTCCACCAAATGAATTGATAGGAGAGGTGCACGTGGTTCCGTGGTTTCTCTTGACCTAGCACACTATCTTTTCACGGAGTAGATGAGTATTTGAGTTGAATTGAAATCCTGGCCATCCTTTATGCTTGAGGAGTTCCCTTTTGATCTTGGAAGAGGAAGGAGGAGAAGTTCTGGGAGGCAAAAAGTGTTCGCTTAAATCTGTGCAAGATATCAAAGACCAAGTTCGTGACAAGGTCAGGAGTGTCCCCCTTTTCATTTGAAACCTTTATTTTTCAGGTTGGCCATGGATTTGGGTGTGTTTGTTATCAACAGAGGGGAAGATGCTGATTCAGGTGGGGCTTTCCTGTCCCTCTCTGGGGGCTCTCGAGGGGCTCCCCTCTTGCTTTTGAAGTGCAGGTTGATTTCTGGCAGGTGCTTGGTGAAGAAGTGCTTACTGTGATCAGTTTAGCCCACTAAGCTATTCATAGGGCTTGGGAAATTGTCAGAAAAGAGAAGCACACAGGAAAAAGAGAACCATTTCTAAGTAGTTTCAGTTGTTGTGTTTAATCCTTTAAAAGCCCACAAGTGTTAAAGTTGTTCTCATTTATAAATAGCGGTGAAACAAAAGCAAAGAGATGTGAACGGGTGTGCTCTTAGTCAGAGGGCAGCGTGGAGGTGGGCTTACACAGACAGAGCAGAATCTGAATTCCAAGGGGGTTTTTGGGGAGCAGGCTCTGTCGATCCTGTCTGTCTTTGAAAAGAGCAGGGAGTACCTATTACATATCTGGCCACTGAATAAAGTCTGGACTACCCTCTGAGTGTGGTCCATGTCTTAACAGAAGCAAATTTAGACCACTACGGAGTTCTACCTTTAAGACCTTGGGGGATGTTTACCAGTCCTCACTTAGGTGGTGAGGGGTAGGAAGGGTTGAACATAGGCAGTGAATTGGCAGATTCATCCATCTGTTCTCCCTGGCACACCGTCTCTCATTCCCTCTGCTTTAACTTTTTTTTTTTTTTGAAATAAGCTTACTGTACGACAGTTCTAGATTTATAGACAAATTGAGAAGATAGTACAGAGTTCCCATATATCCTGGACCCAGTTTCCCCTATTATTAACATCTTAGTACAGTACATTTGTCACAATTAATGAACCAGTGTTGATACATGATTATTAACTGAAGTTCATACTTGATTCCTTAGTTTTTACCTCATGTCCTTTTTCTGTTCCTGGATCCCATCCAGGATGCCACCTTACGTTTAGTTGTTGTACCTCCTTAAGGCTCTTTTGATTTGTGACAGTTTCTCAGACTTTCCTTGGCTTTGATGACAGTTTTGAGAAGTACTGGTCACGTATTTTGTAGAATGCCCCTCAGCTGGGATTTGTTTGATGTTTTTCTCTGATGATTAGACTTGGGTTATAGATTTTGGGGAGGAAGACCCACAGAGGTGAAGTGCCATTTTCATCACATCATGTCAAAGTTCACATGACTTCTCACTGTTGGTGTTGACTTGGATCACTTGGCTAAGGCAGTGTCTGCAAGGTTTCTCCGCTGTAAACTATAACACACACAAACACACACACACACACACACACACACACACACACACACACGGCGCGCGCGCACACGCGTGCCTCCTGCTATCCCCTTTTGCATACTGCACTCTTTGGAAGGAAGTCCCTATCCACAACTCACCCCTAAGGAGTGGGGAGTTAGGCCCCACTGCCCTGAGAGTTGAGAATCTATATAAATTACCTGGAATTCTTCTGCACGGGAGATGTGCCTTTTCTCTCTCATTTATTTATTCATTCAGTAATTTATTTATATCAGTATGGACTCATGAATATTTGTTTTATTCCTTGGATTATAATCCTACACTACTTAATTTATTTAGTTGTGCAGATTGTTCCAGCTTTAGCCATTGGGAGCTCTTCAGTTGGCTCCTGTGTCCCTTTCACATACCTTCATCATTGTTTTGTTTGTTTTTTGGAAGCTCTTCCTTACTTTTTGGTACCGCAGGTTCCTCTTTGACTTTTCATGTCCTTTTGTAATGCTTCCTGCCCAGTGTGGAGTCATGGCAGATCACATGCTTCATGGCCTGGAAGCTGGGCTTTTGGTCTCAGCTCAGCCGACCAATGTTTCTAAAATAAATATACCACAAGTCTCTAGCTAACAGAGTTTAAAAAATCAAGTAGATGTAAAAGAGCTTTCCACATATTAATTATCAGTCTCTGCCCATATTTTGACGTTGAAGCGCATTTTCAGGTTTCCATCTCTGAGCCTTCCCATGGCTCCAGTACGTGTTTATTGAATGAACCAGTGTTCGTTCAACGAATGCAGCTCCTACCCTGCATTTCATCAGTTGTTTGACCCATTTAATGTATATCAATTGACAAGCTTTTCCTTTCCTGCAGAAACATTTTGTTTTTTGAGTTATCTTATATCTCCTCACCACACATAGAATAGCTTTGGCTCACAGGTACTTACATCTGCTAACTAAGAAGCAAATAATGGAGAAAGTGAACATTAAATTGCATTTAAATAGAAAAGACAATGAAGAAATATACATATGCTTTGGGGATCGTGTCATTTCCTCTTTCCTCCTAATACCTCAACCCTAAAATGATCTCTGTTACTTGTCATCAAGTGCTTTTGTCATTAGATTGCCAATGATGGATGAATTAGTGAATGCATATTGGGAGCGACATAGAATTCTAATTTAGGTACGGGATTCAGGAGAATTCTCTTTTGGGTAATTCATCTGTAAGTTCTCCTAGACTCTTAAGTTGAAAGGTGCTAGTGGCATTAAACACGGCAAAGGCGGAATGGGAGCCTTATTTACGTTGTTAAATCCAGTGGGGAGTTACGGTGCAGTCAGCCACTGTCCTGAAGGAGGTGAAGGAATAGATATATATTTACTTATAAAAATACAGAAAGATAAATACATATTTTATACACACATTAAAAATATTTTTTTTGAGACGTGCAGGATGAAGTGGTCAAATGTGACATTTTCTAACATATGTTCCAAAATAACCTCAGATGGAGAACATTCCATGGTGTCGTTTCTCTAGAATTGAGTTTTGGTTGACAAGATGAGCAGGGCCCTCTGCATGACAGGCCCAGAGCGCTGAGTACTGAGGCTGTTGCTCATCTTCTTCCTCCTCCATTTCTTAAACCTGTCAGGGGTTCTTACTGGTCTTGGTTCATTGCTGCCTCTGAAGAGGATGCTTGGGAAAGGGCACGTTTGTATTCAGACATGCCGGGGAGAAGGGATGGGTGCTTGGGCACAGATGTTGAGGAGTAAATTGGTGGTGGTCTTGCTAGTGTTGGGAAACTGCCTTGTCCACAGCATCAAATTGCTTGTATGGACTCTAGAAATAAGTTCTTTCACTCCTTTTGTCAAAACGAGGCTGGGCATTATTATTAAATAGAAGGCTGGATTAGGAAGGGCTTGGGAAGCAAATATCCTTCTGACATTCAAAGCATCTCCCTTTCTGGTTTTTTCTGGAGCAGGTTTTTCTTCTGTCCTCTCTAGGAAGCTGATCTGGTTCCTGTCCTCTCACTGACCAGTACCTAGCATGTCAACAGAATGACTCATGTTCCCAACATCCTGTCCTTGTTCTGGAGAAAGGGAACTGTTTGCTTTTGGAAAACACACAGCTTACCTCTGTGGAAAAACCCCAAAACAAGCATTGCTTTGACACACAATTTTCCTTAAATGATGTCTTGGGATTTATTTTTCTTGTGACTTTTTTTTTAAATGATAGTGTTGGGTTTTCCTTTGTCTACTATGTGTGGCAGGTGATTGAGAATTTGAGAGCTTTAGATGAGGGAAGGACTTTGGAGACCATCTGGTCCAACTCCTTTTTACGGTTCTAGAAACAAAGGCCCAGTTGAATTAAAGTGATTTGAGATTTGAAAACTGGTCAGTGATAATCAGGACTAAGTAGTACCTGAGTCTCCTGATTCTGTGGCCTTGAGTTTGTGGTTTGTAGTGGTACTTTGAATATTTCATTTGGCTGCCTAATTAATTAGTTCTGTGTATGTGTAATGATATGATATCAGTGGATGGTTAAGACTACATATAACATAGTAAAATCTTTAAGAATACATGACATCAGGGCCAGCCCTGTGGCACAGCGGTTAGGTGCGCACATTCCACTTCGGTGGCCTGGGGTTCACTGGTTTGGATCCAGGGTGCAGACATGGCACTGCTTGACAAGCCATGCTGTGGTAGGCATCCCACACATAAAGTAGAGGAAGATGGACATGGATGGTAGCTCAGGGCCAGACTTTCCCTCAGCAAAAAGAGGAGGATTGGTTGCAGATGTTAGCTCAGGGCTAATCTTCGTCAAAAAAAAAAAAAAAAGAATACATGACATCATACATTAAGTTGTTACTCAGAAGCTAAGGGAATGTAGAGGAGTAAGAATTGTCCTGAGAATCAGGACATTCTGTCACATTTTAGTCTCAAGACAGATTTCAGGCAAGTCTTATCTCAGGATTTTACTTAGAAGAGGGCTGGATTAGACTATTTCTTTTGTTGTTTCAAGCCCTGAAATTTTATGATTCCATATTTGAGTGTATGCTATACATCTTTCCCACAATGATACAGAACATCTGCCATGTGGGTAAATCCTTATCCTTTAACTCCAGTATCATGGAACACGGGTTTCTTGTTGTTCACATGAGTGCTTTTCTTGTCAAAGAGGGGAGTTACCTCAAAGTTATCCATTGTGTTGGGTAGCATTGTGAGTGAGGAGAGAGACCTGATAAGCTTGCTGCTGGGCAAATCCTGGACCTCTGTTAGGTTACTGTTAGAGCAGGGAACAATAGGAAGAGGAAGAAAGTGATTAGTGTGTGGCAGTTATGGACCCGTCGTTCTGTTTCCCCTGTCAGGTGTCTTACGTGCTGTGGTTGAAGATATTTGGCAAGTTGCATAAAGATAGTAGTCTCAATTCCTTCCACAGCCCACACTTTCTCCTTTTAGATTCTGACTTTCATGATGGTAGTATAATTTTTGTCTGAATGGTGCTAGAGATTGAATCACTGCTTTTGTTGTTCTTACCTCCATTTTACAGATGAGAAATTTGAGTCTGAGAGAACTAAGTAATTTGTCCCAAATCATATAACTGGCATAGGTGGGATCTCAAACTCAGGTCTTTCCGACTTCAGAGTTCACGCTTTTAACCATATTACCTTCCTGGTGCCGCATACTGCCCCATTTTAAGTATGAGGTGTTTCATTTATTTTCTGTTCTTACTGGTTAGAAGTTCATAATTTTCTTTTTTCATGTTACTCCAGTGCCTGGCATAGGACCATAAGAGAAACATTTTTATTAATGATTTAAAAGTAGTGAATGTGATGAACTGAAAGGAAAAGAAAAGGCAGAGGCTTCTGAGTCACTTGGACTAGTTACACTGGCTCTGACACTGTAACCTTGAGCAAAAAAGATTAATTTCTCTAAGCATCAGTTTCTGTACCTGAGAAAGTAGGGAAACTGTTATTTGCTGCACTGGGCTGTTGTGACTTTGGAAATAGAGTCCATTAAACTCGTTGCATAGTGCTTAGCACATAACAGGTAATTAATGAGTGGTGGCCATTAGACTTAGGCTATGATGATGGTAAATGAATGAAAACCTAAAATGTTTCCTTCACTTTCTCTTTTTCCTCCCCTCAAGGACAGAGCATGTCATTTCCCCTAAATGCCTACTACCCTCAGGGAGTTCTCAGTAATAGGGTGAACATATCATCCGGGGCATAGAGGGTTTAATGTTATCAGATACTATTTCTTTCGATGCCCCTTTTCCTTTCTGTTCCAGTCATTCAGAAAAACTCCTGTAGCCCAAGGCCCTGTGGAGTGTTAGCTACAGCTTCGCATGCTGACTCCTGGCAGGGCCTCTCTTCAGGGAGTAGGATGGAGCTTGCATGCTAATCAGTCTCTTTTCTTCTAGCCTTCCTTCCCCTCTCAGTTCCCTGGAAGAGTCCCCAAAGCTTTTCTTCTGCTGAGTTGTGGCCCAGTAGCCAGATAGCGGCCTGGGCATTAAATGGAGAGGAACCTGTGTTTCTTCCTTTGTTTTTCAGCATTTTGGCATTTGAATTTTTATCTGCCACTTTGAGTCCGTTGGCTCCTGCTGCCGCTGTCACCAACCATCTCTTCCGTCTGTTCATAAGCCACTAAGAGTACACTTCTCGTGGATTGGCTTAGCCTCGTTTGTCAGTTTAATTTATCTTGGAAACAAACGTCTTTACCTTTCCTTTCCTTCAGCTCCTTGGGAGAAATGGATTTTCAAGGTAGATAAAATTTATGACAGTGCTGAGTAGTAAAATGACAATCACTGGTGCAATACCCGGCACATGATAGGTACTGAGTAGAGGAAAGAAACTGTAGGTCACTGCAGTCCCTGGAGCTCTGCCAGCATATTCACTACTTGGGGGACTCAGGGATCTGTTTATAAAGGATGAGAGTTAGCTTCAGTAATTTGGGTTGGAAAATCAGTCTTCTGTCTCTCTGAGTGAGGCGTGAGGATGGGGGGGTGGCCGGGACCAGGGGACGGAGAGTTTCTCTGGGTAAGTGGGTTAGTGTAGCTCCCAACTCAGAAGAAGGTACATACTTGAAAGTTACTTAACAAAGAGCCTTGGATTAGCTTCTGCTTGTAGAATAATTGAAAGATAGGGAATAGTTGTGGTAGGTTATACTACCCTACCGCTTAGGTCTTTTTAGTCTTCAAAGAACTTTTTTTTTTTTAACACTTTAACTGGTGAGTCTACCTTGCATTCTTCATTAATGTTCTCTTCTGTGCTTTGTTGTATTATGTTTCTTAGGATAAGTGAATAAGTTTTGCCAGTTGGTTTATGAAACATTTATGAATTTAAAGTCTCTGGGGAGTGAGAATTGAAATGATGGTATCTGGAGCTTCACGTTTGCTGGTAAGCTGCTGGCCTAGCATTCTTTTCCTGTTTGTTTTTCCCCAGCTATAGACTCTATCAATCAGAAATCAAATGAAATTTCAGGAATTGTGTGTGAGTTTTGTATCTTTTTTTCCTTGAAGTGGTTAGCTCTGACTCCAGACCTGGGTGCAATGCTCACTGTGCGTTGATTTCCGTAGTTAATCCTTAGTAGATGCTTAAAAAAATGGGAAGTCCACCAGTTGAGAGAAGAAGGGTTTGCAGTTGGTTTCATAAAGTTGTTCTGTCTTAAAAGTCGTAAGCATGTCAAGAAGCTTTGATGGAACACCGGGAGGTGCGTCCTGTCCTCTTGCATCCTGTCTTCATTTATGTAACAATGTGCTCCAAGGAAATCAAAATATGATTATTACAAATGCTTAGCTGTTTTCTGCCCAAATCCAACTGCCATATGCAAGGCTTAAAAAATTCACTCTCTGTGGTGGATTAGGAAAATGGCAGCTGGCAAAACCAACTTTAGTATAAGGGTGATATCATACCACGTATTTATTAATTCTTTATAGATTTTTGAGTGAGGAGGTAGAGAAAGGAAGTAAAATCATGGCTCCTGCCCTGGACTCAACCATGGTCTGAGAGCATTTTTTTAGAAGCTTAAAAAAGAGGTGAAGAGCAAGGAGTAAGTTTTCCTGACTATGAGGAGTTAAGGAAAGGAGTGTGATGGAGTCATGGGAAAGGCAATTGGTGGAGGTAGAGGGCTTTACAGTCTGTGTGTAAGCTTCCTTTTTGATGTGGGATGTGATTGAGAATGTTAAATGAAGTTCTCATCAACAAGGCTGCTAACAGCGACTCTAGTTGCTGGAGGACATGGTGGTGTAGTCCAGTAAAGCAGTGATCAAGATCCAGTTTATGATGCTGCTGCTGCTGATATTGATGCTTTATTGAGGACTTAGTACATGCCAAGCACCTTACATCGTTTCCCCCATTTAATCATCACAATGACGATTTTCAGATGGTAGCTTAGAACAGTATATAATTTGCCCAGGATTATTCACCTAGGGGTGGAGCTGGGATTTGAAACCGTGATGCAATACCGCACCCCTTCGCTGAAGGCAGGGTTATTAAAATAAAGAAGAATTGAACCAGAGAAATATCTCAAAGACGGAAGCCACAATGCTTAGTAACAGAATAGATATGTAAACTTGAGGCAAAATGCAAAAGGAAAAAAAATGATTTTAAAATTACAGTTCTAGAGAAAAAGCAAGATAATAGTGCTAGTGATGGGGGTAGGAAGAACAAACAATCAGACTCTGTCTTAGTCATGTTTATGGACTCCTCTTCCTAGAAAACAGTCAATAGTCTTTTCTTAGTGTTAATTTCATCTTTCTGCCTTCAGAAAACAGCTGTCACTCCCAAGTGCGAACATGTAACACAGGTTATGAGCATAGTACTTTTGTGCCAAATTCCTGTCATGCAGGGGAGTTGATTCTAGCAGTAGACCAATACCCCTTCCCAATGGAGCCAAATTCACACATCACACCCCCACATTGTCCTTTAATTTAGCTAAAGAGATGATTGGCATCTCTTTGCCTCAGTACAGTGATGGTCGGTGATTGACAAGACCCTTGTTGGGAAGGACTACATTTATTCTGACTTTCTCCAGACCAGCCCTTTAGAACCATGAGGAGAGTCAGCTCTTGGTCAGAGTTCACACTGAGTGGACATAGCATTCTGAAAGTGATTGTGCTAAGGCCCCAGGATTCTCAGACCTGAGCAAGCAACGTGTAACTGATCCGATTTCTTGCTGACTCAGGGAGAATGCTACCTAAATCTTGAGTTTGATATTGTGACTTCAGTAGTGGATCTGTCAAGGGGCCCAAGCCTGGTTGATCACCATCCTTCCCCTGGTGTCTGTCCATGCATGGCTTTTTGGATTCACTGTAAAAAAGAAATGTTTTTATTCCCTTCAAGCTTCTTATTTTGTTGTTTGTCTGGGTGAAAAAGTGAATCTTTCTCAGTGAAGAATTTACTTGCTTAAAATAAGTCTCCTTAGGAGAGAATATTAATTTGAGCAGTGTGGTCTTATGGGTAGCTGGCCAGGTGCCTGGAGGTGTGGTTGTGGCCTTTGCCCAGAATTATTTCCTCCACCTGCTTGCTACAAAATCACCGAACATACTGGTAGGTGTTAATTACATTTAATTAAAGAAGAGCAGGCCACCTGTCCCCAGGTGGTCTCTGGATTACTTAGAGCAACACTCTCTTTAAAGCAAATATTTTCCTTTTCCTCCCTCCTCACCCCCAGCAAATCTTTCCTGTTAGGAAAAACATATGAAGCCATTGGTTCGTTAGCAGTTCCTTTCCTAAGGGGTAGTTAGCCAAATACGCTGTCCAGAGAGAATTAGATATAACTGGTAAGTTTTTCATAAGAGTTGAGGAAAGAGAGAAATTCTGGGAAGGGAAGGTGAAATTATGCTCCCTAATAAAAGGTGGAACAGATATTGGGCATAATGGGTTGCGTATTTCAGTGTGTGTGTGTGTGTGTCAGTGGAGTGGTGAGTATTTCACATACCATCAGTGGGAAGAAGATTATTAGAAGAGTAGTAGATATTTGCTCAAGACAAGAAATAGACCACTTCCCTCAGGAATCTGCCCATAGCCCACCTTTGCTCTTGTTATGCATTCATTTCCTTGAGAGTATTCTTCTGGAGAGAGAAAGAATTTATGAAGTCATTCCTGAAATTCACTCCCTCCCTCATCCATAAAGAGGCCCTCTTTATAGTTAACTTACTTTGGGCTAAGTAGAGGGCCAGCCTGCTATTTTTCTCTTTTACCATCAGTAGGATTATAGCTTAGCTCGTGTATTTGATCATTTGTTCACTCTACCAACTGGGGCCTCGATTTTTCACTGTCTCCAGCTCTGCCTCCATTTCACTCACACTAAATCTCAGCAAATTCCGAGCACTGTGAACAGTGTGTTTTACTCGAATGACTCCTCTGTGACTCCTGGGGTGCTGAGCATGCGGTGGTACCCTTTTATTTGATGTCATAAGATAACCTTTGTACCCTTTGGACCTTGAGCTTTCAATTCAACTTGTAGCTAATTCCCCGATGAACATTTGATGTGAGCAGGGGTGTGTGTTATCCCTGGCGTGTAGCTTTTGTGGTCAGGGGTGGTGACCCCATTATAGTGGCCCCACAGCTGAGATCCTAAAAGCATCCCAAGTGTCATTTGGAAGTCAAATGCTGGGTCACATAGTCTTTTTTGGGGAGGTTAAAATCCTCTTCCCTAAAATTTTGTACCCCGTGATTCTTCATCAGCTTGAGTGCTGTCAGCTTGCATTTCCTTTACTGTGTTGCTGCTCCTTCAATTCTTTCTTCTTTGTTTAACCTGTATAAATGAGACTGGTTCTTCCTCTGTTGTATTGTCTTTGAGCTCATGGCAGGTGGCATTTGGAGCCCTGTGAAGGCTGTCCTTGTGTATTGTTTTCATAAGCTAAACAAGGCACAGAAAGGATAGCAAAAGAGACACTTTCTCCCTGGGGTAGAAAGGAGAGGGAGGAGGGACAATTTGCAGTTTACATATGAATCTTGTTTGAGTGCCCTTCAGAAGACGTTTTCTAATTCGGTCTTTTCTTCTCTTCATTCTTATATTTCTTCTTTTCTTGCTTTCCTCTATACATGTTATGTGTATATTAGGTTTTTTAAACAAATTTTCAACCCAGTGAACCAGATGAGGAAATGGAGACCAGGCAGGAATCAGCTACTGACCCCCCTCCCCCACCCCAATTCCTGTCCTTGAACCCAGTAGGCAGAAAACTGAGACAAAGTTACTTTGACTTTCTTGCCATTCTCTTTCTCTCTTTCTCTTTTCTCTTTCTCTCTCTCCCCCTCCCCCTCTCTTTCATCTTGAAGAGTTAACAGATTGAAAGGAATAAAGGATGTCTTTGTAGGAGAGGCTGTCAGGAAGTCAAGGTGACTGATATTTGGGGGGAGTGGGGGTGAGGAGGCAGCAACAGAAACACTACCTCTTAACACTAGGGCACTAATTACACTTAGCTTTTAGGACAAGGATACATAGAGCTAGCCTCTATCAAAATGAGTGTATTTATTCACTGATCATTTTGTTTGATTGTCTGAGCTACATCGTGTTGTCCTTGAGGAGCACGGATTGTGCTATTTTTCATTGCATTCCTGACATGCTTAAAAAAAGGCTGCTACAATCTACTGTAGTTGATTGATGCAGGGAAAGTTTGCTGCACCTAACAATAGCGCTTCTCCATGAAACACTCCATTGATACTTTTAGAACTCATTACTGCTAACCAAACAGTAGTGGTTTTATTACTGTACTAATGGAGCCTGGTACTTAGAGGCTGGGACTTGGGGGAGGGGGAGAGGGTGGGGCAAGGAATGTGGGCAGGGAAAAAGGATCCCTTTCCATGATTAGTGGTGTCCTCCAGAAAAGTTGTCAGGCAGTTTCCAATAAAACAATGTGATAATCTAGATACAATGCAGGGCTTAATATGCATATGCAAGGATGCACTAAATGAATTATTTCTAGCAGGGAGGAACAAGGGCTTTCTCAATAAAGAATCAGCAAGACAGCAGAGTTTTCTATGGCCTTTTCCAATAAAGTGATTTGCTTTCCTAACAGTGCATGCAGGCGGACAAATGAGTTGTGAAAGATAGGGATGCTGATGCACGCAGGACGATGCTGGACTTGGCAGGCTCCTCACTGTGGGCAACAGGACAGACCCAAGTGACAGCTTCTACCCTCTTTGCTGCTTTTTTTGGAATGTACTTGGGTCCTTCCTTTCTTCTCCCTCTCCGTCCTTCTCTCTCTCTGTTTTTATCTATTATTTTAATTAGAGTAGTTTGTCCATTTACCTGTCATGTGACTATTGATGTATTTGAATTTTTATCTACCATCTTACAGTTTGTTTTCTATTTGACCTATTTTATGTTCTTTATCTTCTTTTGAGTTAAGCAAAAACTTATTATTCCAGTTTTCCTGTTTATTGACTTGTTGATTGCTTTGCTCTTCTTTTAGTGGTTATCCTAGAGATTGCAGGGTGCACCCTTGACTTATCACGGTCTAACACAGACTCTTCCTTTCACCTCTTTGTTTTGTACACTGCTTTCATTTGGAAAAGTTCACAACTCTGAATGAACTCCATTGGCAGATTTTGTCCATATTTCCTGCTTGAGTCCCTCCCACGGAAGCTCTTATTTACTGAAATTGCTTAAAACTTATCAAAGCTCTTGCCCAGTGTCACCTGCTCTTGGAGATGCTCCAGTCAGAAGCGGACGTCCACTGCAGAGTTTTTGGCTCTCTAGACTAAGTCTGGAAGCTGGAAGCTTTCCAGTATCCCCATGAGGCTGTCAGCTCTTCCATAGCAAGGATTTTCCTATGCCTTGTGCCACAATATCTAGCAGCCTGTTGTTGGGAGAGTTGAATGACTAGCCTCATCTAAACCAGAAGCCAGGGCTCACCTCACAGTCCGGATGCAAGCGGGAGGGTGTTAGCACATTTTAGGTAAGCTCTCATCTTTAGAACTCTGCAGCGTCTACGGGTCCCTTCTAGCAATTTCAGTTGAATCAAGGTTATTCTTTACTTCTTATCTCGGAGGTCACTTTCAGCCATACTCACTGGTTGCTACTTGTAATGCTGTTACAAAAAATTTAATAAAATGATAGAGCCTCCTGAATATCTAGTAACTGCCCTTGTTTTTCAGGGGGAGGTGAGGAACATGCATGGAAGTAATGTGTAGGAAGATCCTTGAGTTTCTCTTGGACTTGTTGAGCTTGGTGTGCCTGAAGCACATAAAATCTGATAAAATCCCAGCACAGAATATCTCACCATAGAGTCAGCTATGCTGCAGGCCACTAATATTTAGGTCATTTTAAGCGGTGCTGAGGAAAGCCTACATTGGAGGTGTGAGCCTTGTCTGCTGGTGGCAGCTTTATGTCAGTTGTCTTATGTCACTGTATTTTTAGTAACCCCCAGAGATTGATCATGTTAATGTGAACACCCAATTCTCAGTGGTGGAGGAGTTCTTTGGATCATGCAGGTTCTTTGCTTGGAGATAACACAGTCGGTGCAAAAGCAGTTTGGGTTTGTCAAGCTCGAAGTTCACTCTCCAGCCCTCCCAGTTTTTGAGCTACGTCACCTCTTCCGGTCTTACCTGTGCAGTACGGATAACAACACCCAGCTTACTTCACAGGCTTGTGGTAGGGATAAAGTTATCTGTTGGTTCCTAAAAGTGTTTTTTGAAAAGTGTGCGTCATTTACAAATGCGGTCTGTGCCTTCTGGTTTTCTCCCACCAGCTGTTTTTCATTTGGGCAACTTCGCATACAGGCACACTTTGGGTAGAGCTTGCTAACATTTATGTATGTGTTTATTAGGTTTGTTCCAAATGAGCCAGTTTTGGGCTCGTGAGATAGTGCTGCCTTAAAGCATTGTACATTTTTGGAGAAGAGTTTTCTCAAGATAAATTAGCAAGAAGTTGTTTCCTTAAACAAAGGCACCTGGTTGATGTGAATTGACTCTCTAGAGAAATATTTACCACAGCTGCTTCTGCCAAAGTAAATATGGTCCCCAGGGGCAACAGTGGCAGCAGTCTTTATCTGGCCAAGTGCGAGACCTGAATTCAGATGCCCTTTTCCTTGGGCTGTCAGCTAGGCTGAAGTTTAGAGAGCAGGAAATGGATGCTCAGTGTTAGCTTCCCTGAGTATTGGAAAAACCATATTCATGGGAGCATTTGCCAAGCATGGATGGAGGAAAGGTTTTCAGGATTACCAAACTACTTTTTGAGAGACTAGTAAGTGAAGCCTAGATGCATTATTGAAACTGTCTTAGATAATCATAAAAAAAAAGAAGCAGAGCTGTTCTCTTAATCAGGGTACCTATGAGAGCTGGAGGAGGGTGGTGGAGGATAGAAGGAACACCTCCTGGGGTGGAGCAGAGGGTTTGGTGTACTTACCACATTTCTGGAATTGACTTTGAGGAATGATGTTCACTTCTTTTTTCAAAGCAAGATTAGTAGATAGTGACAGTAACTATTGACTGGTATTTTGTCTTCAGCTTTCATGAAGAGAGAGTCCATTTTCTAATTTCTATGAGAAACTGCACGAGTGTTTAGCCCTCGCTGTAGAGGGCTGGCTAGATGTTGGGCAAAGCTTTCGTGAAATCTCACAGATTTTCAAACAGTTGAAGTGAAAGACCAAAGCTAGAATATGTTGAGTGTAAACTTCTTCCCCTCGCTCAGCTGCCACCTTTACAAATGCATCGCGGTTGGAAGTGCCTGAATCCAGAGTCGTCCATGCTGACTTCTGGCCAAACCAACGCAGTGACACTTCTATGATTTGGAGGAGACTTTCAATGAGGTTAGATTTTAGTTGCTATATTTAACTTTTAATTATATCCTATTGGGATGTTTTAATTTCCCAAGTGTTATAGCCAAGGCATGAAAATGTGGGTCAAGTAAGCTAATAAAATTTTTAAAAAAACAGCGTAACAAACTCTAACGTCTACCAGTTGTGTCTCAGGTAATTAATTAGAGCAGTCTGTAGTTACTAACAGGTGTGAATGTTTCACAGCTCTAGAAAAGTAGCCCCAGTGTCTCCAAGATTGACAGTCTGCTTTCAAGACGACTTGAAATAAATAATGGGATTTGGCTTGGATCTGTAGATCTGGGTAGTCAAGCCTTTAAGATTTAAGTTTGGGTTGTCCTCTGTGGGTATCTGCAGTGAATTCCAATTCTGTATTGACTTCCACATTGCCATTCATCATCCCAGTCTCATTAGGGAGCGCAAAGCTCCCTGAACGAATAAGGTAGCATAGACAAATCTGACATTTGTGAGGTTCCCTAAGTTAAACACAAAATACATGAGTTTGTGAATCTGGATGATTCATGCTCCTCTTCTGCTCTTCGGAGGCCAGTGATTGAAAGGTGACTCGTTGAGGTTTGTGTTAAACTTGTACTTGAAGTCTCCAGATACAAAACTTCAAGGTTCTGGCTTAACCAGAAGAGTTTGAGAGTTCTTTGGATGACATTGACACACACAGAAAATTCCTTGGCTTTCTCTCAGCGGAATCTGCTGACTGGTTGGACTGTTGGGGCAGGGGAACCACCTTACTGTTGGTCAGTGTGGTGTGCTGACGGTGGGCCGAGAGGGTGTTAGGCAGTAGTCTCGGGCATTGGAGCTGTTGGATGTGCAGACACAGAGGTGTTCCTGTGATTTGTGCACATAACATTCAAGATAATCAGGGTCTTGAGGCTTAGGACTGAGGCTGGCTTTCAAGGCAAAAGATTAGAAGGGAGAAAACATGCCAGCCCATGATGTATCTCCTCCTTTGCTCTGCTCCTGTCTGTGGTTGCTGCTTTGACATAACAGCCTTACCTTCCACATGCCTCACTGAGTTAGTGCTAAAATCTCACTGGGCCTGAACTGTTATTTTGACCTGTCCCCTCTGTTTCTTTGCACACCAGTGAGTGTGTGAGTAAATACACTGATTTTTTTAAGTTATAGCAGCTCTTGGAACAGTTGGAACCTAGAAAAGTCACCTGTTACTCGGTTGCCTTTCACGCAGTAATCTCCTTTTCCTCTTCATTTATGTACATAGAAATTTTTTTGCCGCATTTTTTTTTTATTGTAGTAAGATACTTGTAAGATAAAATTTGCCGTTTTAACCATTGTTAGGTGTCCAATTTAGTGGCGTATAGCATAGTCACGTTGTTGTGCGGTCATCACCACTATCCATCTCCAGAACTTTCTCATCTTCTCAAACTGAAACTCTCTTCCCATTAAGCAATAACTCTCTCTTCCCTCCTCCTTCCAGCCCCTTCCAGCCTCCATTCTACTTCTCAGTCTCTATGAACTTGCCTGTTCTAGGCACCTTATGTAAGTGGAATCGTTCAATATTTCTCCTTTTGTGTCTGACTTATTTCACTTAGCATACTGTCTTCAGGGTTCATCCATGTTGTAGCATGTGTCAGAATTTTATTTCTTTTTAAGGCTAAGTGATATTCCATTGTATGTGTATACCACGTTTTGTTTATCCATTTATCTGTTGAGAGACATTTGGCTTGGTTCTACCTTTTAGCTGTTGTGGGTAATGCTGCTGTAAACGTTGGTGTACAAGTGTCTGGCGTTCCTGCTTTCAGTTCTTTTGGGTATATACCCAGAAGTGAAATTGCTGAATCCACATGGTAATTCTGTGTTTAACACTTTCAGCTAATTCTGTTTAATTTTCCACAGCAGCTGCACCATTTTGTATTCCTACCAGCAATGCATGAGGGTTCCAATTTCTCCACATCTTTGCCAACACTTTTTATTTTCCATTTTTGATAATAGCCCTCCTAATGGGTATGGGGTGGTATCTCACTGTGACTTTGATTTGCATGTGTGCATAGAGTTTTTTAAAAATATGTTTAAACAGAGCGTACATGTCATTTTGCATCCTCACTCAGTTAATATTTTATCATGTTCTATTTTGCCTTTAAAACAACTATTTTGAATTGCATCTTTCTGGGATCCATGTTGAAGTTACCAGTTCTTTGAAGAATTAGAATTTGAACCAAGAACACAAACGTGGCCTCCACTACAGAAAGGAAAAGGACAGAGTCCAACAGTGTGTAGATGCCCCTGGGAGCATCCCAGGAGGAAACTGTAGGGCTTCCTATGCCTGTTTTGGCCTCTGAGGAACTTTACCAGTGAATACACATGCTGGATGCTGCAGATCGTGGGAGGGAGTCTGGTAAGAGGCGAGTTCCTGGTGAGACAAAAATGGATTAGACCAAGGCAATGCCAAGCAATAGAAACAGAGCAAAATCATCCAATTTATCATCCTTCCCCCAAGGCTGAGAGGCTTTTAAGTAGTTTGGGAAAACTTTGAAGGGGTAGGGAGAGCTGGAGAATAATTTAAAAACTTGTCCCCTGCAGGCCGGTTTGTTAAAAGCTCTGTTTTACCAAAAGGCTAAGGCAGTGATTAAGCAAGACCTTTGAAAAAGGATCTTAAAATACTCCATTAGGGGAGATGACAGGGTATGGTTACTAAACACCGGAGTATTTCAAAGAGAATAGGGAAGCAAAAATGAGTGCTTTGTGCAAAGATTAATTTGGTCACCAAAAATTATAGAAACTTTCAGCAGATACAGAGAATGCTTGTAAGAAAAGGGAACTCTTTGTAGAACTGAGTTAAAAAATGTTTTCTGGGGCCGGCCCTGTGGCCTAGTGGTTAAGTTCACGCGTTCCGCTTTGGCAGCCCAGGTTCGGATCCTGAGCATAGACATGGTTTGTCAGGCCGTGTTGAGGCAGCATCTCACATGCCACAACTAGAGGGACCCAAAACTAAAATATACAACTATGTACTAGGGGGATTTGGGGAGGGGAAAAAAAAAAGTTTTCTTTGGAGCTTCATTTGTAAACATAATTTCTTTAAGCTTAAAGCCTAAATAGTGCTTAAAATCCCGGTAGGAAAACACTCATACCCCTTTCCTACTGACTACTTTTTAACCTGGAGGTTTGGGAAAGAAGCATCTATTTCTGAGTATTACCTGAAAGAACAGGTCTTAATCAGGTCCCTTCAAGAGACTGGATACTTGTCCTACAAGGCAGAGGTGACTAGGACCACACTTGACACTGGGCCATTGGGCATCAATGGCAAGTTCATCTGTGTTTCAGGAAGGAGCTGACCAACCACTTCTGAGTCCAAAACTTGCCAGACAGACACAGTCAGTACTGAGCTGCAGAGTCTTTCCAGTTGCTTCTGTGGAGATTTGCAGACTAGGGCACAGAGAAGAGTGAATTGAATGGACCCGAGGGACTCATTTATCCGTGTCTGTGGGATTCAGCTCCACAGTAGGGTTGCAGGGGGTGACTTCCATGATGACAGTGCCTCTTTAAAGATACTTAGAAACCCGCTGGTGGAAAGAACCTAACCGAGTTCTGCTCTGCATTTCACTTTGTAGAGGCAACATGAGATTGAGCACAAGACTAGGAATATGGGACCTGGGTTCCAGACTCAGATTGCCTGTTCTTAGCCTGAGACATCTGGGGTTGATTGCTTAATCTTTCTGCAAGGTTTGCTGGCAACTGTCAGATGCATCATGGAGGCAGGAACACTTTGGAATTATAGAATACTGTAAGCATTGTTATTAGTAGGTCAAACGGTAAAACTGAAATGAAAGAATAACTCCCCTGCTCCACCCTGCCCCCATCAACTCATTTCCTCTTTTGGCATTACTAATGGTGCTCTTGTCAGCAGGTGCAAAGCGCCCATTAAAGTCTTTGGCTCTGAAGACGTCAGAGTTGAATGAATGACTTCAGAATTTGAAAAATAAATTATTGGCTTATTATGGGACCGTATGGTGGTTTGCTTAATCCCAAAGTCAATAATGTGAGGTACTTGAACCAACCATGAGTTAATTTTCATCCTTCTTGTCTGACAGCCTTAAGGTTGTAGGTGCAACATGAGCACCACTGTTTTGTGATGCTATTTCTGGACGGTTGATGTGCAGCCACATTGGGACAACAAATCAGTGCTGATGTGTCTGGGGAAACTCAGGTGCTATTCTGACATGTGCATGTCCACCCACAGGCCCTGCAAGGGGAGGATGTAGGACTAGCTGCTTACTTGGTGAAATCTACAAACATGGCCAAGAGTAGAGAGTTGGTACATCAGACTCCCTGAACTCTTCCCCGTAGGGTTTCCGCCAAATGCTTGCCAAAGGACCCTGAATTCACCTGGAAACTTCTAGAAATGTAAGAAGACCCAATTCTCTTGTGAGCATGCCTTCCCATTACTGAACCTCAACTACTGTAGAGCTCATTTCTTCTTGTACTGAGTAAAGTGGAGTACAGAGAGAGATTACCAGGGATTGATGTTATAGGAATAGTGTAAGTGTAGATAAATGAAAGGTTTAGTTGCCTTGTTATTTTGCACGATGATATCTTTGTGTCCATTTTATGATGTTAATAAAATGTCCTTGCTATTACTGAGCTACTGTGTTTGAGTGCCTACCTTGTGCCAAACACTAGGTGTTTGACATCTGTTGTCTTCAACCTTAGTAACACCTGCAAGACAGGTGAGAATAAATTGTTGGAGGCCATGCAGGCTGGGTTTGAAATCATCCTTGCAGATCTCACGAGGCCTGAGCATTAGGTCATACCGTGCTGCCTCCCTGGGGTAGGGGAATAGGCTTCAGAAATTCAGGGAAAGTATCTTCCTGTTGAGGCACGTTTTTTAAGTCACAAAATGCTTAAATTGTTCCGTGCTTGTGTGAAACATTCCTCCCAGAAGCTGAGAGCTTCCTAGGGATTCTCTTGTTCTCACGTTTTGCCTGTTTTTTAAGTCATGGATACCCAGTGTGAGGCGATCACATGTGGTCAAGATGCCCTGTGAAGAGGCCCCAGGAATAGTGATTTCTGTCCTGGATTCTGACCCCAAGGGAGTTTAGAATTTTGATTTCCATTAGTATAACTAAATAGTTGATTTTGTTAGGTTGATATGTGGTTGTCTCAATTCTTGTTTTTTTTTCTAAACTGCTTTATTGAGGTATAATTTATATGCCATAAAATTCACTCGTTTTAAAGTGTAGATGTGCCTGATTTTTAGTGGATTTACCGAATTGTGCTACCATCACCACAATCAAATTTTAGAACATTTCTGTTGCCCTAAAAAGAAACTCTGTTCCAGGTGTCTCAACTTTTAACTTCTCTTTTATAGTACCCTCCTCTGACTTGTGTGGGGACCTGAAATTGGCCGCCCCAAGATATGTCTCTTTGGCATCAGGATGATTTGAGGCTCATTGCTTTTGATAAACTGGGACAGGCAAGGAGGCTCTGAGGAATGGAACTTGCCCTTTGTTAGGACACGTTTACATTTGTAAGGTAAATCTCTATCTGTAAAAGGTGCCTCCCTCTCTGTACCAGGAAGAAGAAAGGAGATGACCTTCTCTCCAAAAACTCTTAATCAATGCCAAAGGCAAGGACTTAAATCTGCATTTTATTGTGCTAGTCTGGTAACCTCCTGTAACTGACTTCCCTCCCCCTCCCAACTTTGGCATTTCTTTAAGGATTAAGCATCTTTCTTGAGGCTAGGAACTGATTGCTGCGCTCACCTGTGACCGCCCAGCTCCAGACAATCGACTTGCCTCCGGCTACGCCCTCTGAGACAGCAGACCACTACCTGCTGTGTCCATCAAGCACTGTGCCGACAGGGCAATCTTGTGACTATTGTGGGAGGGACATTTCAATCACATGTGAAACACCCTGTTTGGGGGTATATAACCACTATGTGCACCCCACTTCTTCGGTGCCCTTTCTTCCTTCGGGAAGAAAGGCCCCGGGCCATGGTTCCTCATAAAGCTTTGTTTAATTTTCTCTTGCTGTTCTGTCTCATGTGAATTTAATTCATTCTCCGGCCAGACGAACCCCCATTTGGGGAGAGGAAATGTCTTCCTCCCCTACACTTGCTATCAGGCTTTCTAGCTGGCTGCGAAGAGGAAGAAACAGTTTTTAAAAACTTTCTTTTAATTTTATCAAACACTTAATGTAGAGTATAGCATTCACCATGTGTCAGGCTTTGTGAAGACTGAGTCATTTAATTTACTGATTCCTTGTAACACCCTTTGAAAGAGGCACTCTCATTGTCGGTAATTTACAGACGAGGAAATAGAAATACAGGAAAGTTAAATACCTTGACCAGTGTCCTAGCGCTAGTAATGGTGGAGTCAGTAATCAACACGTTATTCTAATTATTCTAAAGCACCCAATGAGACCAGAAAAAGTAGGGGAAGCAGTAGTTAGCCAGGTGGCTGGAAGGCATCAGAAAGAGTCAGCTGGTACCCTTCAGGAATGAGTCAAGGCCTTCAGTCAGAGCCTACTCTTAGATACCTTAGTAAGGTATTAAATGAGGTCTGATAAATCCATCCTGGTGGTCTGCAGAGCACTTACCTGTCTTCTAGGATTTATCCCCCTGTTCGCTCTCCCTTTTGCCTTGGTGTCCTAGGGAGCAAAACATGTTTTCATGGATTTACTTTGGTTTTTATACTGGACCCCAAAGAGCTAAAGTGTTGTGCTAGAGGTTCCTTACCTGAGAGGGGTATATGGGGGTGGAGTCGGGGGTGGAGCTGTGTTCTGGTCAAAAGCTCCTTTGTGAGGGTCCAGGAAGCCTGGTAGGAATGGTCTGTGGGAGGAACGGGGCCCAGTCCATTGCCCTGTGTCCTGACCTTATCCCAGACACACTCCCCCTCTTTTACAAATGGTTCTGTATGGCTCTTGGGGTCTGCCCGTTAACCTTACTTACTTTGAAGCCTGGAACCTCTTCTTTGTATAGGGAGATGGGCTCTTGATCTCTCAGAGTACTAGAATTCTTGGTAGGCAAGCCCATAAGGATGGTACAGTGATTGAGTTCAGCTGCCCACCAAAAATAGACTCTTTGGAAATGGGGAATCTGTAAAATGCCAACCCTGATAGTAATTCCATCTTGGCCTCAAAGGGAATATTGCCACTCTATAGTTGCTTAGCATTCCTCTCTGTCCTTAGGGCGCAGAAAAGTTGTGGAGGTATTGTTGGGTAGTACAGATGAGGAGACTCTCATGCTGGAGTGCATTCACATTTATATTTAGTAAATATTAATTGATTAAGTGCATTCTGGTGGGAGGGAAATTTGGCTTTTCATACCTAATCTTTAATGTCCTTGGGATTCAATAATTGATTTATTTGCTCATTTCAAATATATTGCCTTCTTGTTTTTTGGGGGGGGGGGGCTATCTTTTTATTCTGCCAGGTTATGGTCCTCATATTGCTTCTGGCAGATTTTCATCCAGTTGAAGGCCTCTTAACTTAATGATCACAAGAAGATGCCCAAGAGGGATTTAGAGAGTATGTACAATGCAGGGTGATTTGTCAGAACTGTTCGATTGTGTTAAACATTGGAAAATTGCTAAACTTTTAAAACTCCACTGCGTTTCCCCCCTTTTTTACACCAGTTTATGTGGGTTTATTTTGGGCTACAGACTTTAAAAGCAAGATTTGGACATAAGAGTCTGTATTGACTGATACTCAAATGAGAAAGTGTGTCTTAATTTATATCCACTAGTTTTACAAATTCAACAACAGCAACAGCCTTTGGGCACCTCTGTTGGGTACCAGATGCTGAGAACCCCTGAAATGTGGTACAGTCTTTTCTCCTGATCTCATGAGTTCATAGTCTAGTTTCTCTGTCTTGTCTTAATAACCTTCTTTCTGTCGAACTCCCAATTAGACATCAAGCTTAGCTGCATTTTACTTGTAGAGCTTGAGGAGCATTGATGATGATGTGATGAGGTGGAGAGGCATTTCTCTTGTTTATGCAGCCTCTGTGCTCTGAGAGCGTAGGACTCCACGATATTGGCTCCAGTGGAGTGCAGCTTTGGAGTCAGGATTGTCAACCTCTCTGGGCCTTCCTTATCTAAAAAAATGGGAATGATTGGCCCTGTGCTTACCTTGCAGTTCTTAGTGGGTTTTTCTTTCTGTTAGAACAACATTTTGGTCCAGTGTTTGCTAGAATCTTTGAGTCCTAGGTGTTAAGTCTCGGTCTGACCCATGGAGCAGCATAGCTGAGCTTTGGGAACCAGAATCGGAACCAGAGGAGCGTGAGAGATGCCTCTTTTCATGGGATGATGTGGATCCGGCAATGGGAAGCTATGGGGAGACTCAGGGCTGAGGCTCCAGGCTTTGATCTTTTGAATTTGCACGTGAATGAAATAGTTCTTGCAATTGATGTGCCTCATATATTTAGGGACATTCTTTGGCAAAAAGAATGGGTCAGGTGCCCAATTTAAGAGACTTCATTTGCATTTGCCCCTACGCATATGCAGTTTCCAGTAGTGCGAAAGGCTGGTATGGAGGATTAAGGTCAACTCCCACTTGCTTTGGGTAGCTCTCCTTATCAGCTCTGTGAGCCACCTTGGTCACGCTGTTTAATGTGAGGAGCTGTAATGTTCTTACTTGTGCAGCAACATTGGACACCTCACACATTGCTGTGTGGTTTAAATTAGATGGAACTAAAGCGCTGCTTATTGTTTCTACTTCCTCCTGCCACTTGCCCACCCCAGACTCGTCACTGCCCTTTCTATTTCTTGATTCTCACTGACCTTTCTGTCTTTGCAACTCATTCCGTCACGTAGTCTCACACTGCCTTGCTCCATGACTGAACTGCTTCATATATGTGTGTGTAAATATTTACGTTTATAAAATATCTTCCCAGGTTTGTAGAGGTCAGGAATCCAGTCATTCCTTTCTGTCTCCCATAGTGTCTGGTATAACACACATACCGTTAGACACCCACGGAAACATTGATCAGAGACAGCATTGGGGAGAGTGCTGGGTCTGTAATGTTTATTCGCTTTTGACCTTTTAGGTGTCTTTTTTTTTTTTTTTTGTAGTTGTAAATTAGAAGAGATTTTTGAAGCTGAAAGGAACTTTAGCAAACCTTTGTGCACAACTGCTCCTTTTACATATGTAGGCATTGAAGCCTAGAGTGGTTGAGTCCATTTTCCAGAGTCCTGTAAAGAGATGAAATAAGCAGTTCGATTTTCTGGCTTAATTTTCTGGTCCTTCTTCATCCTGCAAATCCAATATAGAACCATATTATAATGCTAAGGACACAGCCCTGTGAGATCTCACTTTCTAGGTAACAATGCCATGGGACTACTTCAATAATGGGATTGAGTGTACATGCTCCACTTTGGCGGCCCCGGGTTCGCTGGTTTGGATCCTGGGAGCAGACATGGCACCCCTTAGCAAGCTATGCTGTGGTTAAGTGTCTCACATATAAAGTAGAGGAAGATGGGCATGGACGTGAGCTCAGGGCCAGTCTTCCTCAGCAAAAAGAGGAGGATTGGCAGCGGATGTTAGCTCAGGGCTAATCTTCCTCAAAAAAATAAAAATAAATAAGATAATGGGATTGGAGACAGAGCCACTTGAAATCAACTGCAAATAGTCTTATGGTTTCCCTCCATTCTGTGCTGTGATTAATGCAATATCAGACTTCAGGATTCCCAGTGCATGTGTCAGAAATGTTGGTAAAATCTCTGTAAATGACAGGGAAATTTTTTATTTATTACATAGTATTTTCCTGACAATTCTTCTTAAAATTCCTGGCTTAATTTCCGAACAGAAACTGAAAACGAAAATGAACGATCAGGAGTCGTCCTTATATTTGTACTAATTATACTCCTTTTCTTCTTTTTTTGTGAGGAAGATTGGCCCTGAGCTAACATTTGTGCCAGTCCTCCTCTATTTTATGTGGGATGCCACCACAGCATGGCTTGACAAGTGGTGCTAAGTCCTTGCCCAGGATCTGAACCTGCAAACACCAGGCTGCTGAAGCAGAGTGCACAAACTTAACCACTACACCACTGGGCTGGCCCCACTATACTCCTTTTTTATAATTGAGATAAAATAACAAAACTGCTATATCATAATATGACAGAACCAGTTAGAGTTTAACAGTCACATTTATATCAGGTATTTTATTGTGAAACATGCCCCCGAGTCACATCTTGAATAGAGTTCCAGTTAAGTCGTGTCTGCAACATTGGGAAGAGATATGAACCCTGCCTTAGGCTAAAGTAAGTGAAGGTAATGCCTTTTGTGGTTTTCCATATGTTTCCAATGAATATTTCTTGGCAGTTTCCAAATGACTCCCTCCACTCCCATCTCTCTGGAATGAGCATTCCAAGAAACAAACTCTGTGATCTTTGACTAGAATCCTCAGAGAAGGTTGCAAGGCTTTTTAGCAGTGTTTTGTTGGAGGATTCTCTGACTTCACAGGTTGAACAATGTCCTTCATTAGCATTTGGTTATACATTGCGGGAGATTTATGGTAGGAGCCTATCATTTCCAGGGCGATGAAGGTGTTTTTTCATCTACCTCATTGCCATTATGTAAAACTATGTAAGAATGATGGCATCTGAGTAAATGGAGATGGGAGATGGGGAGGAAAGGAGCGAGGAAGAAAAGTTTAGGGTCTTTTAGGCTGCACTGGACCTTTGGCTGTGAGTCACAGGTTATTCGTTTTTGTAGTTGTCTGTGACTGAAATGCCCACCAGAACAGCTATAGGTATTGAGAATCGCAGTACTTGTGTATTTAGAAGAGCTTTGTAAGCACAGGTAGCATCAAAGAAATGCAGCCAGTAGAAAGAGACGTAAGACAGCAGCCCCCTCAGTATCTTGAATCACTTGTTTTGTTCCTTCCTCGATTAGCATTTAGCTCCAAAGGCAAAGGCCATGTTACTGTACACACTAAGTGCCCAAGAATTGTTTGTGTGTATAATTCTTGAAAACTCATCCCTCCCATCATCAAGTAACAGGCTGAATACGTACTCAGCTTTGATGCGAAACGTGTTCTTTGAGCATCAGTGAAGACACAGTACTTCAGATTTCATTGGTCTGAGGTATGGACTTGGGTACGGAGATTTTTTAAAAGTTCCTCAGATGATCCTGATGGGCACCTGAGGATGAGATGTATCTTTCTCAGAAACTACAAAGAGTCCTATAAAGCAGCAACATAGTTTACATTTGCTTGTTACTTGATAGTTTTAGAAAAGCTATTTATAGTCTGTTCCTATTAATTTGAACTACCTTAAGGAGTTAGGCTTAAAGGTCAAGTTCATCACCTGTTTGCATTTAGATAACTCTGAGAAACATAGAAGGTATGTGTAAGAAATGTAAATTTTTAAGCACAAATGCTCCATTGAAGAAACAGAAAATCAAGCACTTGGTGCACACAAGGCGTGCTCTTCCTGCCTGGCCTCCTGTCTCCCCTCTCTGGGTCAGGTGGCCTGTGTAGTAGCAAGCCTGGTGTTTTGCATTACAAAATCCCTCCGTGGACCTTTTCTTACTCCTGATAGGGGAGGGGTATGTCAACCTTGTTTGTTTCTCCTGCTCTGATGTTGGAATGATGGGGAACAGGAAATGATTCTGATTGGGTCCCAAACAGGCGTAAACTGAAAACCAATGTTCTAACCCCTGATTGCCAAAATCTATTATGTGGAAGAGGGGGAAAAAGCAGGGAAAAGTTATGGTTTAAAATTATTTGTTGTTGTTTTACTTGCCTTTTTTTTTTTTTTTTTTAAAGCAATGTCTCTCTCTTAAAGAGGAGATTAGAACTTTCAAAGTAGTATGTGAAGGGAAAACACTTTAAAAGAGTAGAAGATGAAAAATAAGACTTCTTCCACCCTTTGGAGCTGTTTTCAAAATGCCAGTTCCATTCCCCATATTGCCATTCTAGGAACCTCTGACTTCTTTTTGCAAATCCTTCCAGAATTGGGTGTGTGTTCCAGCAGGGCCCCTGGGATTGGATATGTGGATTATCGTTAGGTTACACTATGAATGCCTCCCCCTGGAGTTGTGTGGCGTACACCCTCCAGCCATGTGTCACCTGTGTGCAGGGTAAGTATATGCTACCTTTAAAACAAACAAAATAGGATTATACTCAATGTATTTTGCTGTCCCTTGTTTTTGTCACTTAACTTTGGCTGCATGGAAACTTTGCCATTGTTTTTAAAGGGTACTGTGGTACTGGCGTATTGCCGAATTACCATTTAAAAGGTAGTCCTGGTTTTTGTTATTAATGGTGTATGAGAGTGCCTGTGTGCCCCTGTTCTTCCCAACTTTGCAGTCTATCAAATTTGAAAAACGTTTGCCTGTTGTTTAGTAAAATATTCATTCCAAAAATGTCTTAAGTGACTCCTTTGCGCTAGGCTCTGTGCTCTGTGCTGGAAGACGACAGCAAATCAGAGGCATGTGCCTTCTCTTCACAGAAGTTTATGGTTTAGTGTGTGCGAGGGGTAGACAAGTAAGCAAATCACAATTCACAGTTACTTTATGTGTAAATTTATCCTGGAAACTAAGGGGCAACTGTAGTAATTTGTTATGGTTTAATTTAAAGGCTAACATGCTGCCGAAATATGCCTCCTTGCTTCTTATGTTGCTGCCGTGTTTCTTCTCATTTGTAAGATATTTTCCATTTGACTTCTTCTTGTGTCTTCTAAGCAATCCCGTCTCCATCACTCGGGAGTCTTTCCTTTCATGCCGGATGCGTTGAGTATGTGGTAGATACCAACTCTTTAGAGACTCTCTTTAAAACTGTCCTGAAATGATACCGTTTTTATTCTTTTTTTAGGGGGCTGCTATTCAACGAGTTGGGATGGTGAGAAATTTCGAGTAATTTGAAACAAGAGTTTATAGAAAACCCTGTGTTTGAACTAAATTGTGTTTTGTAATTCTGTAATGTGACTGTTGGTCTTAAATCGTTAGTGACTTTGGACGGAAATAGTTCAAGTTGTGGGGTAGAAAATGTTCCTAGTTATTACAATATGTCACATGCATCTTAGTCTAATGTCTGATTTTGTTTTTTCTGGTCTGCCTAGAGATTTCCCTAACACTGTTGCATGAAAATGGCTAAGCCTAAGGGAGCATGCAGTATCATCCAAATGTGCCTGTGCAGAGTTGTCCCCTCCTGGGCCAGTGCCCCCTGCCTTACATTGCCTTTTAAACTCCAGCTCCCTTACTAGAGTCTGGTTAAGGGACTCCGTGAGAACTGGAGCATGAATTGGTAATAACATCCTGCCTCTAGCAATTCATTTTTCTTTTTTACACCCTTTCAGAGATAGAGGCTTTATTGAAATTTAAAGGGAGAAAAGGCTAAAAGCCTGGTATTTCAATTTCCCAGCTATTGCTGACTTGCAGTAAAGGACTGGTGCCAAATTAGTATGGTTGGTCTTCATTGACAGATCTTTTAGATGACCTACTTCTCATTTCTTTTTCTTCCAAGGCTTTTTGTGGTACCTGTCTTCAACACGTCTTCAATTTTGGTGGAATTCTCTTTCATTTTTAATTTCTAAGTTTTTAGAAATTGATCCTCTCAGATTTGTGTCTGAATTGACACAGTATGATAAGAATCCAAGACCTGGTTTTGCTCCCAAGGGCCATGAATATTACATCAAGCAGATTGAAATTTCGATGCCGCAGTTTTCTTCTCTGTAAAATGAAGTTGTTCGACTAAATGATCTCCATCTTTTTTGTTTAACTGAACAATTTCAGGCATATATTGCACCTATGTATCTGTCTTGAATCTTTCAAAAAAAAAAAAAATGTGGCGGCAGATATGTGCTCTGAGCAGTTGGTTATTTGGGGATTTTTATACTACTAGTTTTATCACACTATGACTAATTATCCTCTCACTCCCAAAGTAAAGTGGTGTTTGTTTTCTGTGTGGAGGTCAAGAGATTGTATTCTGCCTGAGTCTAGGAGATGTGTTCTCACGTTAGTCCGCTTTAGAATCTGGGACCATGCGATTCTTTGTCTATTCCTTAGCGAACAGTACCCCTTCGCCAATCAGCACTCCTGTGTGCACCTCCCCCTTTACAGCTCTTTGTTAATGTTCTGTTATGAGCCAAATGAACATTTTGCCGAGTATATTTTACTCAAGTCATTTCGTTGGGATGAAGGTGATATACTTCCTAATGGCCTTCTGGGTAGCTGAGAGTCCAGGTCTGTGGGGTGGGTTGAAGACACGAACAGTGTATGGCAAGTTAATGTTTATATACCTACTTCCACCTCCATAATCCCTTACCTTTCTTTAAAGGTTTGTTTCAGGATTTGTTTCAGCAAATCCTGGAGTTATAAAACCCCAACTTGTTGTTGTTGTTGTTCGTTGATGGTTAAAAGTGGACTCTAAAAATGCATTTCCAAAACTGGACAGCCACATGCAAAACAGTGAAAGCAGACCATTATCTTACACCATACACAAAAATTAACTCAAAATGGATTAAAGACTTGAATGTAAGACCTGGAACCATTAAACTTCTAGAAGAAAACATAGGCAGTACGCTCTTCGACATCAGTCTTAGCAGCATATTTTCAAGTACCATGTCTGACCTGGCAAGGGAAACAATAGAAAAAATAAACAAATAGGACTACATCAAACTAAAAAGCTTCTGCACAGCAATGGAAACCATGAACAAAATGAAAAGACAACGTAACAATTGAGAGAAGATATTTGCAAACCATATATCTGATAAGGGGTTAATATCCAAGTTATACAAAGAACTCATACATCGCAACAGCAAAAAAACCAACAATCCGATTATAAAATGGGCAAAAGATCTGAACAGACATTTCTCCAAAGAAGATACACAGATGGCCAACAGGCACATGAAGAGATGTTCGACATTCAAAACTACAGTGGGATATCACCTCACTCCTGTCAGAATGGCTATAATTAAGACAGGAAACAATAAGTGTTTGAGAGGATATGAAGATAAGAGAACCCTCATATACTGCTGGTGGGAGTGCAAACTGGTGAGGCCACTATGGAAAACAGGATAGGGATTCCTCACAAGATTAAGAATAGATCTACCATATGATCCAGCTATTCCACTGCTGGGTATTTATCCAAAGAACTTGAAAACACAAATGCATAAATATACATGCACCCCTTTGTTCGTCGCAGCTTTATTCACAATAGCCAAGACTTGGAAGCGACCTAGGTGCCCATGAAGGAACAAATGGATAAAGAAGATGTGGGCTATGTATACACAATGGAATACTACTTAGCCATAAGAAATGATGAAATCCGGCCATTTGTGACAACATGGATGGACCTTGAGGGTATTATGCTAAGTGAAATAAGTGAGAGGGAGAAAGTCAAATACCATATAATCTCACTCATAAGTGGAAGATAAAAACAGCAACAAACAAACACGTAGAAACAGAGATTGTATTGGTCCTTACCAGAGAGGAAGCGGGGAGGGAGGAGAGTGAAAGGGGTGATTAGGCATGTGTGTGTGGTGATAGATTGTAATTGGGCTTTGGGTGGTGAACGTGATGTAATCTACACGGAAATCAAAATATAACGATGTACACTTGAAATTTATATAATGTTATAAACCAGTGTTACTGCAAAAAAAAAAAAAAGCGTTTCCCAGATTGCCTTGCATCTGTTTTGAATGATTGTGTTTTGCTTCACTCGGGGCAAAGTGACTTTTGGGACTGAATCCTCAGCTGATTTTTTTTTCCCTGCTTTCTACAGGGATCTTGAAATTAATGGTCCTTTTTTAGGTCACTTATTTTCTTTGTCACATGAAGAAAAAGAGATCACCTTTAGGAACCATTGCTTTAAATCATCCTTGAATATTAGTTCTCCGCTGCTTCATCCAAAAATGGGGAAATTAATCCCCACCCTCAAAGGCTCGTTATAAGGTTTAATTGAGATAGTGCTGTAAAAACTTTGAAAATTAGACTTAAGAGAAATGGAATTATGGGTCTTCATCAAACTAAAGAGCTGGAAGGCAAAGGAAACCAAGATCAAAATGAAAAAACAACTCACCAACTGGGAGAAGATATTTGCGAATCGTATATCCAATAAGGGGTTAATCTCCATAATATATAAAGAACTCACACAAATGAACTACAAAAAAAAACCCAATCAAAAAGTGGGCAGAAGATATGAACAGACATTTTTCCAGAGAAGATATACAAATGGCCAACAGGCACATGAAAAGATATTCAACATCACTAATCATCAGGGAAATGCCAATCAAAACTACACTTAGATATCATCTTAGACCTGTTAGAATGGCTATAATCACCAAGACAAAAAACAACAAATGTTGGAGGGGTTGTGGAGAAAAGGGAACCCTTGTCCACTCTTGGTGGAAATGAAAACTGGTACAGCCACTGTACAAAACAGTATGGAGATTTCTCAAAAAATTAAAAATGGAAATACCATATGACCCAGCTATCTCACTACTGGGTATTTACCCAAAGAACTTGAAATCAACAATTCAAAGAGACTTATGCACCCATATGTTCACTGCAGCATTATTCACAATAGCCAAGACGTGGAAGCCACCCAAGTGCCCACTGACTAACGATTAGGTGAAGAAGATGTGAGGTGTATATATATACATATATATATGATGGAATACTACTCAGCTATAAAAAAAGATGAAATCGTCACGTTTGCAACCACGTAGATGAACCTTGAGGACGTCATGTTAAGTGAAATAAGCCAGACAGAGAAAGACAAACACCATATGATTTCACTCATATGTGGAATATAAACAAACTTACGGACAAAGAGAACAAAATCGTGGTTACTGGGGGAACACGGGTGAAGGGTTGGCACAAGGAGTGAAGGGGCATACTTATATGGTGTGTAACAAATAATAATGTACAACTGAAATCTCACTATGTTATAAGCTATTATGACCACAATTAAAAAAAAGAAAGAAATGGAATTAGTCTAGGATTACTTATCAATGTCTTAGTAACCAAAGTTTAAAACATGTTTTGTCTACCAACTTGTTGCATATGCACCGTTAATCCAAGAGGCTCTGCTTTTCAGCAAATGGAGAGAGATTAATTTCCTTTTGGATCATGTTATGAGATGAAACATATTCCATTCCAGTTGCTGCAGTTGTTTTTGAAACCAATGTAATTTTGAATTAGTCATTTAAACATTAAATATATTGTTTTTAGGTTCAAATACCATAATTTGTGTTATCATTGTGTAAAACTTGGAGTACTTTGGCAAAATAGGAGAAATTAATGTGCCATGTGCCTGTTTTAAAGATTAAATCTGAAATTTTTAAATCTGAGAAGTGTTCTGAGTATTTTTGAGAAAAGATTTTCTCTTGTGTATGAAATTTTATGAAATACGGTTTATGCTCTTGTTTGTTGTCAATATTTGGTTAATGTCTGTTTAAAAGGAAAATGGAGTCCTCATGTGCTGAATATGTGTTTCATTTCCACCAAGAGTGGACAAGGGTTCCCTTTTCTCCACAACCCCTCCAATGGGGACCAGTGGTTGCATTTTTTTTTCTTTTAAAGAGTCTCAGATGATTCAGTCTTCATCTCCACTTTACTTTCATTTTGCTGTTGCCTGTGTTGATTGAACATGTTAAAGCTTGACGTCACGGTTCAATCATTCTCTGATCTTGCAATAATTCAAAGTGGAGCAGAAGCATTGTGAGAAAATCATGCCAGCTTTCCTTAAGGTTCGACACACCCGTCTTAATTGATAATATTGTTCTAAAGATGCACCAGGAAATAGGCACACACAGCCCACTGAGACATTTGAAGGGGCTTGGCTGCCTCCTGTCCTTTTCCTGTCTCCTTCCTTTGTTTTCCAGATGCATCAGCAGATGGCTTTCCAAAACTCTTAATTTGTTCCTTGCGTGACCTTTAGCCTGGAGAAAGGCAAATCTCTTCTGAGGATAGAATTCCAGGCCATTACAAGTAGATCTTTTGTCACTTGTCATAAATAAATTCAAGTCTTTGGATATGCCTTCTGAGGTTTAAATAGGTAACCTTTCATGGGACTATAGCAAATTTAAAGATGAGTGAGACAAAACTGGAGAACGCTCCTTGACAGTTCCTGAGTCCTGCGGTGTGAGAGAACACAAGAGAAGCTACAGTACACTTCTGCTGAGGGCTGGCTTTGAAAGAAGTTTTCAGGCTGCATGGCAGATAAGGCGTTGTCTTTGGAGTCATGCAGACCTTGGTTTGAGTTCTGCCTCTGCTGGATGCTAGTAGAGCTTACCTCATAGAGCTGTTAGCATTTAGTGAGGCCCTATATATGGGCAACCGAGAACTGATCTTGGACCTAACAGGGCCTCAGTAAATGGTAGATCACTTAATTTCCTGTCACAGGAACTCATTCTTAAAACTCTGTATTCAAGGACAGGAGGCTCTGGAACTAATGAAGGAAAAGGAGGTTGTGTGCTGTCAAGTAGAGAATCAGAAAAATAATCATGTGAGTAATTTTATTAGGTCCTTTATCATCTGTTGTATAATTCACTGCCTTAGTCACTTTTCAACTATCGTAACATAACAGAATGCAGGCTGTTGTGAAGAAGTGGCGTGCCCTTGTTTGTGACAACTCATCTTATAGGAGAAGTCATACAGTTTACTCTGTGTCCACAGATTGAAAGACCTAGAAGTGGATAAAGGAAATTGATGCAATCATTCTGGAGGAGAGAGAATACAGATATGCATCGCTTATTGACAGGGAATAAATTCCAAGAAATGTGTTGTTAGGCGTTTTGTTGTGTGAAGACCATAGAGTGCACTCACACAACCTGAATGGTATGGCCTCCTACACACCTAGGCTATATAGTATTAATCGTAAGGGACGTATATGTGTTCGTATATGTGGTCCAGTCCATTATTGACCAAAACATCGTTATGTGGCGCATGACTTTAAACCCAGCCTCTTTTCTTCTCACTCCCGGGCTGCCGGGGTTAGCTTGCGAATGGGAAGCCTTGTCTTGTGGAAGGAGTCCACTCTTGATGTAGTGTAATAGGGATATCAAGGTGGGTCTGACCATAAAGTTGAATGCTCCTGGCTGTGATGTTTGGTTGACCGATGACAGGAAAAGTTGGAAAAAGTAAATGGTTTTGTTGAGGAAAATAATGGCCTGGGAGTCCTTAAGGAAAACGTCACTGCATTAGGTCAACCCTATTTACTTGACTGAGCCAATGATCACAGGGTGATGGATAAGCAGGGTCAGCATTTGCCTTCTTCTCATTACTGTATTTCTTCTGGTCCTTCTCCACTATTGGCCCCACCCTTCTAAAGAGAAAGCTCTGTAGACAGCAGTGGGAGAAAATTAGTCTGATGTAGTCTGGAGAAAATTTGTGTCCCGCCCTACTTTCCCCTAGCTTTGAAAATCTCAAATGCAAGGCCAAACAATGAATTATTACTAACATGATAGAGGAAACTGGTACTATTAATGTCATGTAAGGAGAAAGCCCATTTTGAGTAGAAACAGAAGGACGTTTATGAGGGAAAAGCTGGCTGGCTATGGCAAAACTCAGTAGTAGGAAATTTAACTGTAATTATTCCACTGAAATTTTTAGAAGCACTCTTCAAACTGTTGGAGGTTGGCTAGTCATTAGCATAGTAGCTGTTAACAAAAGTACACTCTGACCCAGGCCAACAGGGAAGGGAAGGAGTCAGATATGTAAATTTTGTGCAGACTGTTGTAGAGCAGGAAAGCATGCCCAGTGAATTTCCACATTAGATCAGCCCATTTAAAATTTACAAATGCCAGGGGGTGTGGGTGGATGAAGGCATTAGGATTGTATGTGATCTGGTGGCTCTTTGAAAACTGCATGTTTGGGGTTCATGTTTCTAGTTGCAGCTAAATCTGAATTTGAGATTTTAATCCCTTGGAATCAAACTAGATATGAGAATTAGACATTTGATCTCATGCATCTTATCCAGCACACAGGAGCTCTGGGGCTGCCTCAGCTTCCACGTAATCTGGATCCCGGCTGGCCTTTGATTTTCGTTTGTGTGTGGTGATTAGGTGGCACCTTGGCGACGGCGGGATCTTCCCACAAAACTGAAGGGCCCCTGCAGAGCACAGCAGTGGGTTTATTAACCAGCTCAACTCCTGCTTGCCCCAGTGGGTGGCAGGTTGGCTTTAGGTGGCCGATTGGTTTGTTATTGCCGGTAATTAGGCAGGTAGGCTGAGCTCCTTTAATTATTCAAGCCACTTTGGGAAAGCATAAGCTGCCTTTTCAGAGTTCTGGGACCTGGACTTGAGTGGGAATTCTTTGGCCTGGCCGGCTGAAGGATTAGCGTTAATTTGATCCTAATCCCTGGGACAGTCCCTCAGAGCAGTGCCCCCGCATGTTTGTTTTTCACTCCAGAGTCCACAAGCACGTGCTCAGTAATGCTGAACAGGCTCCAGCACTAGATTGCGTGGTTCATGGCCAAGGAGGTTTGGAACATTTGTCAGAGTCTCCAGTAGAGAGAAGATCAGAGATGGTGTCTAGAAGGTGCTCTTACATTTACGTCCCTCTGGAGGCACTGGAATCATATAGCCTAGATTTCTTTACTCAGACACCTGCACATCCACACCCTTTGCTGTACTCTCCTCACACAGTTGTTTAAGGGTAAATGGGATGGGTCATCTAAAAACCTTTTGAGATTTAGTATAAGTTCTGTGTGCATCTAAGGTAATTAATATTTAGATTAATTAATATTTAGATCCCATATTGGTTACACCTTGGCATCTTTTTCTGTTCCATCATTTGTGCTTAGGATTTGTTGTTACATGTGGTAAATACCTGAGTCCTATTAGTGAAGAGATACTTTTCTATATTAGTTAGTGGGATGTAAACTGCTATTAGGTAGAACCTCAGAGAGACCAAATGTGAATAGTTTAAAAAAAAAACTGTAAGAAGTGATGGTGCATTATGTATCTATGGAGGTGGTGAAGACAGGTGGAGGGGGGGTTGTTTCTGGACTATCCTCTTGAGTGTAGATTTACCAGCATTTTTATTTGTTCATGGTGGGACTGAGAGAGACAGCTGGTTGAATCATCAGAGAGTGAGAGAAAGGAAAAAGAATTTAACAAGCTAAATTGGTAATTATGTCCTCATCGAGTTGCTGTGATATTCTAGCATTTTATTGTGTGATATTTTATTGGAGTTAGGGGGAGCCTGACTCTTCACTTTCTAGAAATAAGCCAAGGTGCAGAGACTTGAGGGGCCGCCACCACCACGTGCTTCCTTGGCCCAGCCTGAGCTGCTCTTCAGAGCCCCAAGACTGTTCCTCCACCTTCTCTTCCCTCCAGCCTTCCGCACAGCATGAAGGACTATAGGATGTGTATGAAACACGTCGTCCTTACCACCAAGAGACCAGTTTTTTCCTCAACACTCGAATAGAAACACCGTGCAATATTGCAGTTCCATGCTTGGTAAACTCAGACCTTTTCCCACTTCCTCACCCAATTACAAATCTAATGTGAAAGTGAGGAACTAAATGCTATTTGCTATAACACCTCTCAGAATTTCACGGGCCTATTGTCAGTCTCAGTCGCCTCGCGGCTCAGTGTAGATGTTCTTGGTAGGTGGGTAGCTTGCCAGATTTTTTCTTTTTGTGTCTTACTCTCTCAGAGGACTTTGGAGTCCTCTGAATCTAGCTAGCAGATGGGAAAGAGAGTGGAGTGAAGACAACCCACTTCTTTGCCACTTTTGGAATTGATGTACCTCACTTCCCCCTGGTGTTTCGGGTAGTGAGAAATAGTCCCAATATCCCACCTACATGCAAGTGGCCTGGGAAATAGAGTCCTGCATGGAAAGCTACTTCCCAGTGATGAGTTGACACTATGAAGGGGAAGTAGGAATTTTGGTGGACAGTCCCCTCTGCCTAACATTTGTATATTACAAGAGTCTAGATTAGACGATTTTTGGTCTATTGTGGGGATAGGCATTAAATTTGTCACTATGTATCTGACAGGAAGCCAGTTTATAACCTTTTTGGGATATATATTACTACCTGCCATGCTTATTTGCATAGGTTGTTGTAAAGACCAAATGGAAGAGAATGAGAGTATGTTGACGAGAAACTTAACTCTAGCTTCAAAATAGTAGAATAATGATAATGAGCCCTCTTTGCAGTGAAAAAGATGCTCTAGCCCAGCAAAAATGATATTAACTTCATGAAACCATTCCTGACTTGCAGCAGCTTGCTGGATTGATTTAATGTTGCCTTTTTGAAAACAAATAAACCTTGATGTTGCCTTTTTATAGTCTAGCATGTTGTCTGAAACTGACTATATTTGTAACCCCAGTGACAGTGAGAACAGCTAGGATACCATAGTCCCTTAGTAAAAATCCCAAATACAAACAACAGAAACAAAAGGGACATAGCACTTCCTTCTTGGCCATTCTCTGTCACATCTACAAGAATTATGTAGTTGCTCCTTGAATATCATTGCCTTTTGGCTGTTTCTTGGGTTTATCTACGAAAAGAGGCCAAGTTGAGGCCATTTACTCAGTTCTGTATCGCTCACGTCTTTTGTAAAAGACATTAGAATGTGTGGGGGAGGAAGGAAAACAGAGCCTTTATGAAATGTATACTTGAAACAAGAGAGATATTTACCTTAAATTTGGCCATGACAAATAAGAGACTTACATGGAAACTTTGGAAGCTGTTTTTGGTGAAATTTGCCCTTAAAGCCTTTCTTCTCTCTTAATGCCAAAATGAGAAGGCAGAGTGCCCACATGCCAGCATTTGACACGTTATAAAAGGGAAAATCTGGATAGAAAGTGGGAAGTGTGTTCAAGTAGGATCAGCACAGACATTAGGGAACATAGAAGGCCTGTTCCACATTGGGTTAAAGTAGTAAATAGGAATTGGTGTCATGCATTGTTGACTCATCCTTCTGGGACAGTCGTTCAGAAATCAGAAGCAACGGGCCAACTTCCCCTTGTATCTAGATGTAGAAGGACCACAAACTCAGATGTGCCCGAGGGCCATGCAGTTAACCCAAGAGAGTGATGCAGATTTGAGTTAGACTGGCAAATGGAGAGATGAAGTCTCTGGAGGAAGGGAGAGAAAGTAGACACAGAAGTGGAGGACCGTGTTTTCAGATCTTCAGATTTTTTAGAGAGAAAGTGGAAGAGTGTGTGTGTGTGTATGTGTGTGTGTATTGAGACGTGTACTGTGTAGGTTAGTGACAAATGATCTGCTTGTCTTATTTGTCCTGAGAGCTACTTGTCTGTGGCTCCTATTTTACCGTCAAGGGAAACCATGTTTGCTTCAGGGCGTGGGGCGGACTAGGAGGGCTCTCGGGTTTAGCCACGTGTTCTCTGAGTAAACCATCAGGCTGGGATGTGGCAGTCATAGCCTCAGGAGGCTAATGCCATTTTGAATCTACAAGGTTACAGTGGCTATATGGAGAACGTGCTGTTATTTGATACTCTTTCATAAACTGAAATTTTATTTACTTTATAGAAATGCCATAATCATCAGTTGCCCACACTTATGTTGCTAGAATTTGAGATTAGGAAATCAACAAAGATGGTTTATTTGGGATTGAAAGCATAACTAGTTTATAGTCTCCTCAGTTACTGAAAACAAAGTAAAAGAAAAGCCTTCAAATTCCTGGCTGGCCTATAAAACGGATGGAATTCAGTTTAATTTTTTTGGTGTGAGTTGCTGTAGCAAATTTAAGTGTTCTAGGTTTAATATCCTTATCTTTTTATAGGGAAAGAAGTTTCTTGGTGAAGAAAAGAAGAAATTATCATGTAATATGGAAATTGACAAAGATGAAATATAATCAGAGAAACTATGTTGAGTGTTTTCTATTTAAAAACTGCTAGTTTGATGATTGAAAATCTCACAGACTACTCTATAAAAAATAAATCCTGAAAATAAGTCAGGAGCTGAATGCTACATTGGTTCAAGATTTGTTTTTCCTCAGAGAAGACAAATCTTGGGGGGGGGGGTGTTGCTTTTTAGTCAAGCCAAGCTTCATTTTATTTTACATAGTAGGTGTAGTAATTAAATAAGAAAACGGCTTTTAAAAAAGCATTTTTACTTTAGAGGATGTCTTTTTGAATGCAAGTCATTGTCTCTCTCTGACCCCTCATCTGTAGGTTGGAATGTTTTCCCTATCTTGCAGTTTGTTCTATAGCATTAAAGAGTATCTGTATAATGTGCCTGACACATAATAGGGACTCCTTCCTTTCTTTGATGTCTTTGGGGTTAAAGATATCAAGGTATTGACTCCTAAGGAGGTTACCGTACTGATCCTAGCTGGGGAAAGAATACAGCGTGGACCATTTTTCTTTGGTGTCCTGTTTGACTTAGTTTGCTCTAATGTGCCATGACTGTAATTCTCATACAGCATTTACCTTTTTTCCTAAACTTCCTGGAAGTTATAGGTATATAACAGGTGCTTAGAATGGTTTTACCATCAATAAATTTTTATGACACCCTTTGTAGAATTGGACAGAATAGTCAGCATCTTAACCATTAGTAGAAAGCAGATAGTGAGCTTGCAATACTGCCAAGTGGACCTCTCTACTGGGAAGCTCTAAGGAAGAGCTACAAAATGAGAAGTGGGCTTGAAACCCCCTTGGATCAGCCTGCCTTCCCAGATGGAAGAGTTGGGGCTTTATTGCATGTTGATTTTGCATTTAAGCACATAACTCAGCGGTGAAGTTGCTTGCTTATTAGAAGACATGGAAAAGAGAAAAGCTTGATAAGTGTATGTGTTGTGACTTTATATTTGCAAAAAACCATAATCTTATGATTGTTAGTGTGGCTGTAAATATTAACATGTCCTCCTGCTTCTTGACAAACACATTGCTGATAAGGACAAAGGAAACAGCATTATTGACTGTGTTTGGGGTCAGGAATCCTTCCTTTTGCCTTAGAATAATAACAGTGTTTCCTTGGAACATGAAATTGAAACTATCTTCACAGGATTCAATTCCTGTGACATCAGTTTCAGAGGCCCTCCTTGATGTGTATCTGTAGATCACAATCGTGACTGACTTTGTTGTTAAAAAACAAAGAAAAAAGAATAAGTTATTACAGATAGAGTCCTGTGAAGAACACGTTTTTGTTCAAGCTGTAAGTCCTTATGGGAGAGTCTGCATACAGACACAGGCAACCATTGGTTCTTTTCCATTGGAGCTTTTTCTCTAGACTTTCCCCACCAAAAATGGGAGACTTATTTTTATAGGAATGATAAGAACACTGTTATGGAAAGCTTAGTAAATTCTTGTTTACTTATATCTGAAAAATAGCTGAATCTTACTAGCCTGCAGGATATGGTTGAAATGTAAACCTCCACAAAATTGTGGGAATCAAAGAAAAACTACCCTTACTTTGCCTTTTTCAAAGAGGGGGATAGAGGGAAGGCAAGATCCTCTTTATGACTTTTTGGAAGTGTGTTTTCTGAAGTCTTAACGACATTTATGGACTATGATATTTGCAGAGCACTGAATGTGATCGTAGGTAATGCAATTTTAGATTTGGAATTACCCTTAGTTGTTATTCAGCCTACTTGCTTTGGAAATGAGGCAGTTGAGAAGAGAAACAGTTTTGCCCTTGAGGAAGTTGGACGATTGAACAGATACATGTGTCTTTGTAAGCATTCTTGAGTTTTATGATGCAGCAAATGATCGATACTTACACAAGCACCTACACATAACACATGTAAATTCTGAGGATATATAGAGGGAGGGGTTTGCCTGATTGTAGTGATATATTTTCTAGGAGAAGGTGTGGTTTGAACCAATTTTAGTAAAAGATGATTAAAGCAGGTGTTGAACTGTGATGGGAAATGAGTAATTGGTGAAAACATTAAAGGCCGATTTGAAGTGTGTGTATAATTTGTAGGATCAGATATTGAGAGTGTAAGTTCTTACCACTTTAGGGTTTTTTTTTTTTTAATTTAGGTCATATTGGCTTATAACTAACAGGAAATAGTGGCTAGGGAATTGTGTATGTTTAATCTGTGTTGTGGCAGATTTCTTTGGTTGGTGAAGGGGGACAGGATGACTGGTTGAGGAACAGATACAATTTTGATACCTGAGAAAGGAAGGCAAGAAAGTATCATTTGCCACCATGTTTTTAGATAGCTTACTTTCTCCGCATCATCTCTTCATCATTCTGAAATGCTATCACTTTTCTCAGTGGGCGTATTTCTCTCTTTAGTCCTTTTCATATGGTACTCCTTTTGCCAATAACAACTTTTCCATACTCCCACCCATAGGTTGACCCATTATCTATTCATTTGTTTGTTTAATCCCTATTCATCCCTCAGTTCTCACTTTAGGGTAGTTGTTTCTACACTAAACACATGATATTGAAGAATTTGATCTTTATTTTAGGAACAGTGTCAAGCCACTGAAGGCTTACAATCAGGGGAGTGGATGTCAGCAGATTTATATTTTAAAGCACTAGTTCTCAATATCGTGCATCACAATTACCTGGAGGGGTTAATAAACCAAATTGCTGGGCCGCACCCCCTGAGTTTCTGATTAAGTAGGTCTAGGGTGGAGCCTGATAATTTGCATTTCTAACAAGTTCTCAGGTACTGCTGGTCCCAGGACCACACTTTAAGAATCGCTTTTAGAGAAATCACTCAGACTGTAGTGGGAATGAATGGGGATGGGTGGATGGTTGGGCAAGACAGGAGGCAGGGAAAACATGTGGAAGTTGTATCACTATTTCAGGTGAGAAATAATATGGGGATGAAGAGAAGTAGGTCTGTCTAGAGGTACTTAAGAGATAGTGATCGGATAGGTAAGAAAATGAGTAAGGAGAAGATAGCCTGGGAAAGAACCCTGGGGTAAGATAAGCTAGAGGAAGAAGAGAAGGAGCAGCTGGAGAGTGAAGAAATGCCAGGAGTGTGCACTGCTTCTACCACGGCAGCCAAGACGAGCATGTGATTGAGGAGGGAGGGGAGTAGAAACAGTGTCAAATACAGCTGGGAATGCAAGGAGACTAAGCGCTGAGGAGGGTACATTTGATTTAACAACATGGAAGTCCACCATGCATTCATTCAGTGTTGACTGAGCCTGTTTTGGGCCAGGCTCTGTGCTAGACACGGAGGCTTTAACCGTGACCTGGAGTTTTCAATGGCTTGGAAGACGCAGCAGCCAGACAGCAGTGGGTTTAGGAGAAGCAGGACAGAGACAGACTGTTTAAACAGTATGTTCTCGGAGATTGGCTGGTTATGAAAGAGAGGGCGGTCTGTAGAGCAGAGAGGAGTGGGGTGGCGTGAGGTTTGGGAGAAAATTTTTTTTCTTACTATGATGGAAGAGACTTGAACATGTTTACATATACTAGGAAGACTCAAAGAAGGAAAGAGGTTGAAGGTTAGAAAGGAGGGAAGATTTTGATAGGGGAATGTCCATGGGAATATGGGATGGAAGGAGACCGCAGCACAGATGCTGCATGAGTAGTCTGCCTGCCTAGCCCACAGTAGCCAGCTTTATATTTACGGAAAGTGGATGCTGTGATTTGAGGGAGCCCTCATCTAGGTTTTCTTCACTTAAGTGCCACACCGCCTGAATTTCCAGCGTTGAAGATTTATTTCTTTGGACTGTGTTCCTTAAGAACTATCAAAGATATTCCTGGGAGGGATAACATACTTCTGGAATAGACTCTATTGAGCTAGTGAGTTTTTGACTCCCCATTCAGCCTGTTGGGAGGTGGTGAGCTTGGGATGCTGAGAGGGAGAGATGGAATCTTGAAGATCCTTTCTTGGCCTGCCTAGTTTGACTTCAGGTTCAGTGCAGATAAATGGCCCTGTATAATATTAGCACGGTTTTTACAGTCATCTCCTTGAGGTCAATTCAGAGACAGTATTAAATATGACAGAGTCTGTTGAATGTTCAGCAAGCATATGGGTAACCCATTGTCCTCTGCTCCACTGCCCTGTGGGAAGATACACATCAGGTCATATTAGCGTTCTGTTGAAATGTTGCTGACTCCTTGCGCCCTCCCAGGTGGTAGGTAGGATCGCAGTCCTCTTCTTGACTTCTCTTGCTTATCTCTGAGAGCATCACAGATAGTTCACAGACAGTCCTGTCATGTTCTCCTACTCTGGCAAACCCACCGGAGGGAGCTATCTCACCCCGGCTGCCGCTGGATCTTCTCTGAGGAGAACATCCACTCCGGAGTCTCATGGAATCCCAGCTTGCAAAATCTCCAAGACCCAATTTATATTGAATTGATACCTTTAGTCCTGACTGCATTAGTCTCATCTCTTTAAAGAAATGAGGGACTTTACTTACTCCAGTCTGTGTTTCACAAAATCCCTGGTAAAAACAGTAGCTTCTCCAGCTGCCGGTAGCCCTGTCTGTTTTCCATGGTCCCACCTGGCCTGTGTGGCCAAGTTGGGCAACAGTCACTGTAGTTTCCTCTTTACCCTTTTCCCCAATTCTCTGATGCTTCCCACTATGGAATCTGTCATACAGTTGACACCTGGAGGCTACATGCTCTTGAGGTCTAGCCAGAGTCAGAATCCCACTTTTGGGCCCCCCAGAATTAGAGAAGCCTTGTTTTCTGTGGATTGTTAAGTTAAAGTTTGGTTTAAATGCTCTAGACCATTGCTGCCCAATGGAGCTTTGTGCAATGGTGGAAATGTTCTGTAATCTATGCTGACTAATATGGTAGCCGCTAGGTAACTGAATTTTAAATTTAATTTTAATTGCTTTAAAGTTAAATAGTCACATGTGGTAGCAGCTACCATGTTAGACCAGTGCTTCTGAAATTTTGGTGTGCAGCAGAATCACCTGGAGGGCTTGTTGAAGCATAGATGCTGGGCTCCACCCCTAGTGTTTCTGATTCAGTAGGTCTGGGTTAGGGCTTGAAGGTTTGCATTTGTAACAAGTTCCCAGGCGATGCTGCTGGTCTGGAGAAGACCACACTTTGAGAACCACCACTCTAGACCTATCTCTAGTATTTAGTTTTCACGCCAATTAGCATAGGTAGAAGTGCCATCAGCCCATCTTCAGGGGCCCCGGGCAGCTAGTTGACAAGCAGCCTCGTACCCCACCCCCAAAACTTACACTAGATCCTTTTTCTAAATCATCACAGCTCATCTTTAAAGCCGACTCATGATGCTTTCTGAGCAGCCAGAGTAGCTGAAACAATGGCCTTCTGGGGAAATTCCAGCCTTGAACAGACTTTGGTTCTCACTCCAGCTTTATTAATTCATTCTCTAACCTTATAAGAAATTAGACCATGTGTGTGGTGTATGTAGAATGTGAGTAATTTTGGGCTGGCCCCGTGGCCGAGTGGTTAAGTTCGCGCGCTCCGCTGCAGGTGGCCCAGTGTTTCGTTAGTTCGAATCCTGGGCGCGGACATGGCACTGCTCGTCAGACCACGCTGAGGCAGCGTCCCACATGCCACAACTAGAAGAACCCACAACGAAGAATACACAACTATGTACCGGGGGGCTTTGGGGAGAAAAAGGAAAAAAAATAAAATCTTTAAAAAAAAAAAAAAAAAAAAAAGAATGTGAGTAATTTTATCTTTGCCAAGTTCATACTTGGCATTATAGTGAATGATTTCTGCATCTATTCTGGTTGGACTGGGCCCAGATGGACTGTCTCTAAAATCCTGTTTTAACCAGTAGCCCTTTATTTTTAAGCAAATGATAAAGTCATTTTTTAATACTCAGAAATGCCATCTAATAAAAAAATGGTTTCTGTAATAGTAAAGCATTCTCTTGTGGGTGATTGCTTATGAAAAGGTCCTTCTCGGAATGACTGTTGAAGTATTTACAGGTGAAATGACGTGCTGTCTGAAATTCTTTCAAGTACTGGGTTGGGGAGAATAAATGAAACAAGAATGCAAAATGTTAATGATTGTCGAAGGTACATGGAGGTGTTGTATACTATTCACTCTACTTTTGTGATCTTTGGAATTTTACATAATTTTTTAAAAAGATGCTTTTAGCAAAACTAAATATAGCATCTTCGTGAAGTACTAGGTGACTAGTTGAATTTGAAAATGAAAAGTAACTTGTTGGTTTTGGTCTAAGGGATTCAACTGGGCTAAAATTTTGCTTTAAAGGATGATCTAAAGTAAATGGAAGAGAATAGCAGTTGTTAAAATGTAATGGATTTCAGACCATTATTAAGTGAGAATTTGCACAAGGCGGAGGCCGGGAAATATACCATTGCTAATTTTTCTGCCTAGTCTTATAGTTATCTCTTCTTACAAACATACATTCCCAACACAGCTGGTGCTCACTTTGATGTGTCAAAGTTTTCCTTGATTTGGACAAAGGCAAAGTTTTAAAAAGCCAGCCCTGGTGGGCCAGTGTGGTTGAGATTCCTTGCTCTCAGTCCTGCAGCCTGGGTTTGTTTCTGCTCTGGGACCATACCACCTGTCTATCGGTTGTCATGCTGTGGTAGCTGTGTATTGCTGTGATGCTGAAAGCTGTTCCACTGGTATTTCAGATACTAGTAGAGTCACTCATGGTGGACAGGTTTCAGTGGAGCTTCCAGACTAAGACAGAACAGGAAAAAGGACCCTGGCTACCCACTGCTGGATGAATTGGCAATGAAAACCCTATGAATAGCAGTGGATCATTGTCAGGTATAGCACCGGAAGGTGAGAGGATGGAGCAAAAAGACTGAGCAGCGTTCTGCTCTGCTGTACACAGGGTGGCTAGGGGTCAGAATCAACTTGATGGCACTAACCAAAAAAAATTCTTAAAAGTTTAAAGTGGGGGGGATGTGGTGTCAAGTTATATCACAGGAGTTCATAGGTAGCTAAGCCCTTGTGGACGAGTTTAGATTCTTTACAGTACAGTGATGATACTTACCCTGAAGAGGAAAGCAACAAAAGGACCTCGATCTACTTATGTTACTATGTTTTCTTGATCTTCTAAAGGCTGTATGAATAAATTCAACTTATTTTTGATTTAGGAAACAGTCTCAAATTTTCTTTAGCTGGGTGATAGTAGGAGTTGAGTATTTTAAATTTCCTTGATAACTACAAGAAGTAAAAAGGTTTTATTAAATAGCAGTGAGTTTCATGCCAATTTACTGTGTATAACTTAGGCCCACTCTTTTCTTTTGATATATCCAAGTTGTCACTCATCTTTTCTTACTTGAAATGTCCCTTTAATGCATTTTCATCCCATTTCTATCCTCCTCACCATCACCTCCTAGTTCAAGTTGCATCACCCCCTGTCTGTGTTACTACCATGGATTCACTCACTGGATGGTCTCCCCTGAAGTAGTGCCCTCCCCACTGCCTCCCCACCAGTGATGTCGCTTTTCTTTGTCTTCCGTACTTGCACCACGTGATTTAGCATTCATTTGTTCTTTGGCGCAAGTGTATTGCTTTTGTTTGCCAATTACATGGGAAGTGTGTCTGTGTATAGCCATGGGATATTTCTTAATATCCTAAATATTTAGATATTTCTAAATACCCAACCCTGCTGGTATTCAGTTGAAAATATTTGTGAAATGTAACAAGGCCTTCAGTCTCTGTTTAGTTTTATTACTTATCTGTAATTCAATAGAGAATAAATTTAAAAAGATGGCATCTTGATCAGGATAAGACATTGCGCCCAAGCCCGCAGGTTGTACTAATGGTTGTAGATGTGTGTCCAGCCTTTTTTTTCTTACAGCCACTGAATTCATTGGAACAGACCAGGCAGCATCTATAAGGGAGTTGCTTAAAAAAGATATTTTGGCAGAAGAGATCTTTGCACCTAGCATGTGGGGCTTGAAAAAAACCCGCAGTAACACAAAGGCTCTTCCATACTTGATTGTTTCAGCGGTCCTTGGTGTTTAAGTGTTCATTGCTTGATGTCAAATTTTTGGATAATAGGATTGGTTTATATTCGCCTTTTGTGGAGTTTCTTCTAAGGGTGCGTGCAAAGCATTAGTCAAGCAAGTGTTTATGCCTGCTTGGGCCTGACGTGTGTGTGTGTTTTAATGGATATGGTACCCTTGACTCTTGCATGGAGTTTTAGTAATGCTCACACGGAGTAACATCAAAGAATTCTCCAGAGACATGCAATGTTAATTGTCAGGACAAGCCTAGACTGCCCCTCGGTCAGACCGACAAGACTGAGGAACTTGCTCATAAAACTCTCCTGTGACTGATCTTGGAAGGACAGGCTACACATGGAGTACCGTTCTTGGAGATTTTCTCTTTTTTGGATGTTTGGTATGGTATAAGAGGAAACCTGTTATGACTTGAGACCGCTGTCTGAACCTGGATGCATTCTTCAAAGCTTGTGTCGAACACCTCTGCTTGAGGCTCTGTCCTTCTCTTGGAAGCCTTACACCTTTTTCAGTAATGAATGTAAAAGTAGGTCAGTGACTACTTGGAGGTAAGACAGAAATTTTGTAAAAAAGAAAATCCTTGGGGAGGGCTGCTTTGAAAAGACCTATAAGATTGCCCCCAGAAAGCGGATTAAATTTGTGTCTGCATTTCCTACCGCTCTCACGCTCTTCTCCCTTAAAGAGTCTTAGAAACAGAGAATGGGGGGTTTAGTGCTTTTAAGCCTTTCACTTCAGCTTTGTGAAGAAAGAACCAAAAACCTGTGCCTGACAAAGGCGTGTTGAAGCTTCCGGTGTTGTTGGGTGAGATGGCGCTCAGTCGTCAGATCAACATTGAACTTAACTGGGCACAGGCACCTGAGGGGGTCTGTCAGATGTCTCTCTTTTTGTGGATGCCTTTGTAGCTCTTACTTACAAGAAAGGACTAGATGATGTCCTTTTTATAGACATACTTCTTCCTTCCCTTTGTCTTTCCTTTTATGTTTCCCATTCTCTGGTTTCTCTCTTCCCACGGATAGGTTGTTTATTGCATGAGATTCCGTAGATGTGTGACCTTCGAGCCTAATCCATGGTTATATGCAGGGAGCAGACTCTGCCTGGGACGACTTTCTGCCTTTTTTTGATCCCACTCGTAGGCTTTGGGATATAAGATCCTTTTTCAGGATTTCCCTACCACCTGATGGATTTCTGCAAAATTAATTAACAGTGTAAGATTTCTCAATTTTTTTTTATCACTCTCCCCAAAATAATCTGTCATTTTATGGCAGGACGGTGGGGCTCCCACCCCTGCAGGGAAGGACCAATCAAGTTTTTTACGGTAAATACCTCTTTCAGACATTTAAAGTTACCTGCTGTTAGCTTCTAGACAGGAGGGAGAGCCTTCCATTTAAGTTCATACGGTTGCACAGACTAAAAGTTCTATTTAGGTCTTGTTTTTATTGCCTGGTCACCTAGTGCAAACAGATTTGTGTTAGAGTTGTGGCTTTTTAGAATAAAGGCAGTCATTAAAAAATTCAAAGGCTTTAAAAAGGAAATTTGCTTATAGAAGAAGCTTCTCTGATATGGTGTCAAATCTCTTTGCTAAAGCATTAATGTGGTCACGTGTTGGACAGGCCACATAAAATTCCTACATTTTCCTACAGTGGTCTCAGGAGGTGTCACCACCTTTATAGATTCCACCCCAGATGTAACCTTGACCTCGTTCAAAAAGGTTTCAAGGACGAGTCCCATCATTTTCCAAATCTACCCATTGCCACTTCTGTACTTTCCTCTACATTCAGGGCCTCTGTAGTTACAGCTGTTTCTCAGTTATCCACGTAGAAGTAATCTAATTCTTGAAAAATGCCCAACGAGTAGTTTCAATCACTGAGTGCTCAAGGAATAAAAACTAATTTTTAAATTTGCATTTGTAAAACAATTAGACAAATATACTGTGGCAAATGATATACGTTTCAAAAGCAAATATGTAAAACTGATATTAATCAGTACTTGAAGTTGTCATATGTTTTTCTTTGTTTTATGTTAATAAGAAACAGACACGACACAGGATAAGCTGAAAGAAAGGATTTAGTAAAACACAAGCTTACTTTTGAGTAATATAATGAGGTGAGGACACAACCAGCTTAAATTTTCGCTTCTGTAGTATTCTGCAGTGAGAATTGATGTAACAGCAGCTTAAGGTACTACAAGCTTTTCATATATTGTAAGTACAACAGCGAGAAACTTTAGTGATACGTTTTGTTGTAATGTAAGGATGAAAACAAAAATCTTTTCTGCTTGTAATTAGATTGATTATTCAGAAAACCATTACCCTGGGCCAGCACTGGTGGCCTAATGGTTCAGTTCAGTGTGCTCCTCTTCTGTGGCCCCGGTTCAGTTCCTGGATGCTCCACTGCTTTGTCAGTGGCCATGCTGTGCTGGCGGCCCACATACTAAAAATAGAGGAAGATTGGCACGGATGTTAGCTCAGGGTGAATCTTCTTCAGCAAAAAAAAAAAAAAAACAAAAAAAAACCGAAAAGAAAGAAAACCATTACCCTGAAATTTTCGTCTTACAAAGTGATTGGTTAGTTTTCATTATCCATAAACCCCATTCCACACACATACGAGAATTAGAGGCCACAAAGCAGAGTCATATTCAGCTCTTCTTCCTCCTTCTCTTCCCTCCCCCTTACTCCCCTTTTGCATAAGTTAGCCCCCATCTCCTCTGCCTAACTTCCCATCTCATTCCCATTTGCCTAACTTCACTGTTTCCCGTGCAAGTTCTCAGAAAATCTCCTAACTAGCCTTTTACCTCCCCACTCCATCCTTCAAAATCACTGACTACTGTCATCTCAAAAAAACAGGACAAGATCACCAGATGAGTCCCTGCTCTGTGTGTTCATTGTCTGCGGTGACCTTTTTTCAAAGGTGTTTCTCAGACGTGGCTGGTCACTGGGTCTCCAGGTTGTCGTCTCCACCCTCTACCTCCTCCCTCCCCCCCGCCCCCAACAGTTTCAGTTGGAGCAGCTCCACTTTTGTTCTGCCTTTTGAACTTGAAGTAAGATTTTGTTGAACAAAATGTTCCAGGACTTAAGAAACAGTTTGAAAACCATAGGATCGGATAACTATTAAAATGCTACGTCTCACCCCATATTCTGTTGGAGGTGCTTTGGTTGTTCTGATTTCTTTAAAAGAAGTTTTATATTGCTCCAAAATATATTGGATGCGTGTTTATGTTCAAATCTCTCAGAGTTCTCCAGTTCATGGGCCCGTGTTTATTGAATGCTTAGTGTGACTAGCATTTTTATGCACATTAATTTATTCAGTCTGCACCTGATTGATGTAGATGCTATTATTTAGCACCATTTCATGGATGAGAGACTTAGGCACAGAGGTTAACCATCTTGCCCAAGGTTATATAGTTAGTAAGTGGCAGAGCCAGGATTCTGACCTCAGCTGACTTGCTCCAGAGTCCACGCTCTCAAACGCTAGGCTTTCAGAACAGACTCAATGTATTGACATAATTAGGTGGCTTTTAAAGCCTTAACTGGAAGAAGCACAGCCATGAGACACTTCTGTCCACAGGCTGAACTTTCAATTTGGGGCTGAATGTGCCCTCACATTATTGTTAAGCCCAGGCCTGCATGGGGCAAGTCAGGAGTGGGTAGAGGCAGAGGAATGGCAGCAGGAGCGAGTGGACCACAAAGTTGAGAAAAGAGAGGCATCGGGTTGTCTTCCCCCAAATCCAAAAGGGTCTGGCCATAGGGCTCCCTCGCCTTGATCTGAAGACTCTGGAGCCATTATTTGTGTGCCTGTTTAGTTTTTGATGTCAGGACAATGCCTGCACTCACTGTGACCCAGTGTATGGTCCCTCTGTCTGCTTCACTCTGTTCACCCCGAAGTGAGTACTTTTGTTGCTTTGGTCACTCGAGGTCTTAGAATCGCCTTTCCTCTCCCCATCCTGAAAGACAGTTGGGGGCCTTGTTGGGGCCACTCTGAAGAAAAATCTCTGAGTCATTGAAATCAGATTTCCAGGAGTGTGGCTCATTTAACTATCAGAAGCAACACAAGAAATGCTGGACAGAAGGCAGCCTGCCTGCCTGACGCCCCCGCCTCCTGCCTGTGGTAGCATTTCAGAGCACAAAAGCTCGCCTGTGTCTTTTCTCACACACAAGCTTCGCCATTGGAGGGCTAGTCAGGGCTGCCACCTTATTTTTGTGGGCAGAAACCACTACGCAGTGGGTTGATGGGGCAAAAACTTCTTTACAAAGACAAATAAATGTGGGTTGGTAGGAATTTGTGCAAAAAAAAGAAGATCTCTTTAAAAACACTTTTGTAATGGGACAAATGTGACTGCTCAGATCGTTCCCACATGGGCCCTTCAGAATCTGTTTTCTCTCTCTCTCTTGTCTGAAGGTGAGGGGGCAGTGGAAATATGTGGGGCAAGTATCTGAGCAACTCCTTGAAGTTGAGAGGAGACTCTGCCCTGGGCCCAGGCTTCCTCTGCATGCTTTAGTCCTGGGCCAGATGGGAGGGGTGTGGGGCCAGGTGAGATCCAATTAGTGGTTAGTTAATCTCGAGAGCCTGGAAGCAGCAGGGTTTGGTTCTCAGATTCTTAGTCCAAGTGTAAACTAGAGTTTAGGGCTCAGTGTGGTGCGGGATTAGAAAGAAAATGCAGTGGAATGAAAGGTCGGGAGTGGATTCTAAAGCCTGGCTGACCCCGTGTGATTATGAGCAGACCCCTTAATTAGGAGCAGTCTGCTAAAAAATACTCTGTTCTATGTATATTTAAAGGGAACTTTCTGTATCGAGCTTGCAATGTGAATTTTTGGATGTTATTAACACTTGGTGGGGAGAGGAAGGCGTCCAGCACCGTCAGCCCTTGTTCTTAGAGATGGGGATGATCCAGTTTGTGGATTGCCAGGAGGCTTGTTTTTGTTCTTTCCCTCCCCTGCTGCCCAGCCTTCTGGCTGTTTTACTGCTTATTAGCCTCTTTGTTAGAGGAAGAAACAAACAAAAGGAGTTAAAATTCAACTTCTGGTTTTTGCTTCTGGTTTAGCAGCTTTCATTGAAGGTTAGCTGGGTGGGTTAGCAGTGTGCAAGGTAAAGAGCTGAGATTTCTGTTTGGGTGATTGACTAGTTTCAACTGCCTGCCCTCTGTCTCTTGTATGCTGTCTCTTTGGGGGGAGAGCCATGATGAGCAGAAAGTGCAAAGGGAGATTCTTTATAACAGAAAGACCAGGCATTAGAACCTAACTGGAAAATATGCATGCCCAAAATGTGGTCTGATGTAGCCAAGAACATGGTTTCAAAAACATGAGAAAGGAAGATAATGCAATGAAAAATACTGTAGAAAGCTTAAATAGCTCAGATACTGCGTGGCAGGAAATGAACAAGTTAATATTAGAGTTGGGCTTTTTCTTTGCAGTTGGGAAAAGGATATGCAATAAACTGATAAAGACAGCTAGTTTTCATTTGCTTCATCTTTTTTTGCCTTGTATTAAATTAAGGATCTAGGCTTATCACTAGTTCTTGGAGACACCTAGGTGAAAATCCTCACACGTAAGGTTGAAAATCTCTCTCTTTGGGTGGGTGTAATGTTTCACTTGAAAAGGAACTGTGAAAATCCTGCGGGATCACAGGTAACAGAGTGCAAAAGGCACAGAAAAAGCTCGTCCTTGATTTTAGATGTTTTTTGAGCCTATGTCAGGTTACAAACTTTGTCTTATTCCTGCCGCCATCCGTCCGTATCTGCTCATTGCTGGCTTGCTGTGAAAGAATGTGGGCATTAGGGGATCCCAGGAGCTCTTCATTAAGCTCAGGCTCCAAGTCTTCAAGGGCCACTGAGTGATTGGAACTTTAATCAACATGCATGAAGAAGGGGCCCAGGGTGGCTGTTAATGCCATTGAATTAATCAGAGAAAGGACTAAAGAAGGGGCCATGACCCCTGAGGAAAGCACTCACCACCTGTAACTGTTTCTTCTCTGGTGTAAACGGCAGTGTCCTGGGAGGAGCTCCACATCCTGAGGAGGAGCTCCCATCAGATGCTGCCTCGAGGCGGGAGAACCCTACCCAGATGCCTTCCTTTGAGTAGAGATACGATTGAGAGGGTCCCCAGGCTTTTGTGGGGAGTCTCTGAGCGAGGAAGAAACTGTTGCACATGGAAGGCCTGGTAATAGTCAAAGCCCACCTCAAAGGTTTTCTCTTCAATCCAGGATCCTGGAGCTGGGGTGGCAACCCTCCTTCTATATAGATGGCCAGGAGGGAGGTCAGAGAGGGAGGGCGGTCAGAGAGGGAGGGCGAGGGGAGACCCAGCACCAGAAGGCAGACAGAAAAGAAGAAAATGAAGCAGCTGGGAAAGTGCACTTAAAAGGGATGGGAGTGGGGGCTGGCTGCTTAAAAGGAGGAGGAGCAAGGCCTCAGGGAGAGAAAGCAAATAAATAGGGAAATGGAATCAAATCAGATGAAGTCCTTTTAAGGAAAAGATGGTGTTAATAAGACAAATAAATCAATAGAGAATGAAGGAAAGCACTCTGGTGAAACTGCCAGAGGAAAGTTCCAGCAAGTGTATAGGAGAGAGGGAAGCTCATGTATGAAAACAAGGCTAATGCTTCAAAGAGGTTACTTGGAGAGTGGGGACGTCTTGGAGAGTGGGGACGTCTTTGAGATGGGGGCCACTGAAGCTTATATTTCATGTCATATTTTTCTTCATTGGATGATGCCCAGAACATTCTTTGTATTCTAGTGCAACACATATATTGATTAATGCTATTGAATGTAAAGGCAGAACATTAAATAAATGTAAGAACGGAAGGTTTTGAGTTGAGGGGCATTTTAGAGCCAGAAATTTTGTCTGCCTTTATCAAAGCTCCCTGTAGATGTGTGTTTCTTTGACAAACTCTTATTTTAATCAAATTTTCTTTCCCATTGTCCTGTGGGTAGGAAGAGGAAGGCTTTGTTAACTTCATTTTCTAGAATCGTAGATTTGGTAAATGAGGTTTGAAAACGTAGATGAGTGCCTCAACCCTTCACTTACGTCTTCAGTGAGTCAGAAGCAAGAAGAATACCAGTATGTTGCATTTAATACATGTGCCTGTAAATGATTCTGGAGAATTTTTTGTGCTGATCCGAGTCAAGACCCATTTATAGTATGCCCTTCAGTTTACTCTTGTTACAGAGAATTTAGAGAGAAGCGGTGTCATTTTGAAAGCATTTGCTAGGAAGGAATACTACTTGAGGTAGTTTCATTATTAAAATATTTTTGAGTGACACTGTGTACTTGCTACCATATTCGGTTATTATAATAGGTAGCTTTTTTTTTTTTTTTAAGATTTTATTTTTTCCTTTTTATCCCCAAAGCCCCCTGTACATAGTTGTATATTCTTCGTTGTGGGTCCTTCTAGTTGTGGCATGTGGGATGCTGCCTCAGCGTGGTTTGATGAGCAGTGCCATGTCCGCACCCAGGATTCGAACCAACGAAGCACTGGGCCGCCTACAGCGGAGCGCGCGAACTTAACCACTCGGCCACGGGGCCAGCCCCTATAATAGGTAGCTTTTAGTGCTGAAAGAATGGAACTGGCTATTAATTGGAGTCTGGTAAATATCTGAAGTAAATTTCCTAGTGGAGTTGTGGGCAAGAGTTGGATCAGAGTTGGCTAAGAGTAAGGGGGGAGACTTTGAGAAATTGACTTGTTTGTTCATTTGTTTATTGAGCGTCTGCTATAGCTTAGGCACTGTGCTAGGGTCTAGCAAAATAAAGGTGAATACAGCACAGTTCTTCATGGAGCTCATTATAGAATGGGATGACAAACATAAACAGATGCTTTTAAACGTTATCATAAGTGTAGTGATAGGGATCTACTCCAAGACTTCCCACTGATTTTGGAGATAAGTGATGCTGGGGGAGACATCTGTAAAGCTGATGTAGCTGAGGGTACGCTAACTAGACTGGTTGCCTAACTGCCCCTTCTGCATACCTGTCACTTTAAATCTCTAATAGAGCAAGTGACGCTTACAGAGTTGGGAATCTGTACTCAACTCGAGAGATCTCTATAAATCTGTGGTGTGTGGATGTGGGTCTGACAGGATGGTATATAGTGGAGAAGGCTTTGGTCAGATAAGAGGATCAAAGGATGTCTTAGTCTTCTATTGCTGCTGTAACAAATTGCCACAAACTTAGGGCTTAAAACAACATGAATTTATTATCTTCCAGTTCTGTAGGTCAGAAGTGCAACATGAGTCTCACAGGGCTGCGTTCCTTCTGGAGGCTCTGTGGGAGAACTTGTTTCTTGCCTCTTTGGGTTGCCCACTTTTCTTGGCTCATGGCCCTTTTCCTCCATTTTCAAAGCAAATAATGTCAGGCCAAGTCTTTCTCATGCTGCCATCTCTCTGGTTTTTTGGTCACGGTCTTGGAAGATTCTCTACCTGGGAGGACTCATATGATCAGATTGGACCCACCCAGATAAGTCAGGATAATTTCCCCATCTCAGTGTTCTTCTCTTTAATCATATGTGCGAAGTCCCTTTTGCCATGTAAGGTGACACGCTCACAGGTTTTGGAAATTATCATGTGGACATCTTTATCTACTGGAAAGGAAGGCTCGGTTCTTTCTGTTCTGCTGTGTGTGGTTCTCTAACCCAGATAAATGGGCCTCCAGATTAATTTTCTTTTAGACTTTTACACCATTGCCATAATAGCTAGACAGCTCTCTTTGATATGTCATTCCATGACTCACAAAGACTCCTTGGCCAGACACTCAGGTCATTCCCCAGGAGGATCTGTAGTCACCTCTTATCCTGGTCTTGAATAAGAACTCTTTGTTCTGGTTGGATGTGTTTACTTGCCATTCCCCTCTGTCCCCTGTTCTGTTCTGCACATTCCTGACTCCAGGCCTTTGCCTGAGTTGTCCTTGCCACACCAAAACACTCTCTTCCCTTATCTCTGCCCATCTTTCCTATGAAATCCTGTGACGTTGACCATCTAGACTCCACATTTGGAGTTTATCGTTATTATTTAAGTACTGTTGTTTAACTTTTATGTAAATGCATTTGATCTTCCCAGCTAGACTGGTTGTCCTAAGGTGCATGTTAAGGCAGAGTCCTGGGATTCACCCTCAGAGAAGTTGATTGAATGGTCTGGGATGTCCAGCCCAGAAGTTTGGCTTTATAACAGACTCTGGGTGATGCTGATATAGGCGGTCCACATGCAACGTGTGCTGGGAATTCCTTGAGAAGGGTGATGAATGATCTATCCTCTCATAGTGATAGACATCAGGCTGTCCTTGTAGGTGGAGATTATGTTTTTGAGAAATGAATACCAGTTTTCTGCAGGTGAGTTTTAATCTAGAGAGAGAGTGTCTTTTGGGAAGCATGTAATAAGGTTAAAGGCACCAAACTGTGCACCATCTTTTTGGAGCCAACTGATGAGTTGTAGAAGTTGACAGATGGGCAAAGAGCTGGTCTGTGCACCTGCTGGAAGTGGGTAAACAAATAGTCTAGTTGAGATTTGGAAATAACCTGTTAGGATGGCAAAATTGCCATGTCTCTAGATGGACTTTTTTATATGTGAAGTATCAAAGGCAGAAATTCTATCACGGAAAAGATTTGAAAAAGGGAAGATGGCTAATTCTTGGGAACACGTGGAGGAAACTCTATGCTTTCAGTGCTCATTCTGATAACTAGTTCTTGATGATTGGAATGCAAAGAATACCCAAAAATCTGAATTCCCACTGAACCATGCATTTTTGGAATGAAGGCTTTCATGAATATGCCATGATTTTGATTTCTGTTTTTGTTAAGATTGGAATGAAGTCTTTGTTATTTTACATTATTTCATAGACCCCCTGGAGAGGTTAAGTCCAAATGATTGGATTTATTTTGCGAAATTGATTTTTGCCTTTCCCTATTTTCCTGGATCTTATAGCATAAAATGAAACTGTTAATAGGCTAATTAAGCAAAATATTTTTTGTTCAATTTTCTACTTTTCATTAATTTTTCTATCAACTTTATGGCAGAAAGGGAAGACATCAGTTTTTATTGAGAGAAGAGCTTTACCTAGCTATTTCAGAGTTCCCATTATAATAGGGTTCTACCTTTTGTACATAATTCGAGGACTTGAACCTGAGCTAGAAGAGGAGATATTAAAAATAATAGATGTTTCTGTGAGCTGGAGGCTGTCACAGTGGTGATACACTTGAATTGGAAATCACCAAAATTTCCTTCTGACTCCCTAGTCACCAAACAAAACATAGGCATATTTTTTTATATTACTGTCTTTTGTGGAAAGGAACAGAGCTATTATAAGATGAATTGTGTTAGGCACTTTAATAACAATCTTTGATTCAATTTAAGCCAGTTCTCTCTGTGCCTGTTAAGTAAAAATATATCATAAATTAAGTTGTGAAAATTCACATTTTTTTCCCAGTGGGCTCATTTGCATACCTGGTGGTCATGTTATCTTCAGTTGGTGATAAGCTTCTATGATGCTGTCTGACTGATTAAATTAACCCGGTGGGACCAGTAGGGACAGGAATAGCATGTTCTGTGCATGCAGAGCTAAATTAAAATATCGATAATTAGTGTAATTATTTGGTTTCAAATGGTTGATTTTGTTTTTTTTTTTAAGCAGCCATTGTGTGTACAGTGTCCTACCAGATAAAATAAAAAGAAAGGCTGAAAGAAGTTACTACTTCACTTCTTCTTGCATACATTGTTTCTTCTGGATGGAACTCTGCAGTTTGTCACAAGGCTCACAGTTAAAATTCACTCCAGTATCGCCACACTTAGGAGTGATCAAGGTATTTTGGTCTAGAATTGAATTAAATTGAGTCTCTATTTGTTTAATATCTTTCCTGCTCATAACAGCAGTCTCTGTAGAGGATAAGAGAAGTGTAATCTAATCCTTGCCTTCAAAGAATTGATAATTTAGAACAGAGCTGTCTAATAGGAATATTATGTCCTAACTTTAAATTTCCCAGTAGCCACATTAAAAGATAAAAACGGTGGGCGAAATTATTTTTAATATATCTTATTTAACGCAAGATAAAAATATTATCATTTCGGGGCTGGCCTGGTGGTGCAGCAGTTAAGTGCGCACGTTCTGATTCAGCAGCCTGAGGTTTGCCGGTTTGGATCCTGGGTGTGGACATGGCACTGCTTGGCACGCCATGCTGTGGTAGGCACCCCGCATATAAAGTAGAGGAAGATGGGCACGGATGTTAGCTCAGGGCCAGCCTTCCTCAGCAAAAAGAGGAGGATTGGCAGCAGTTAGCTCAGGGCTAATCTTCCTCAAGAAAAAAATTAGCATTTCAACATGTAATCACTGTAAAAATCACTAATGAGATATTTTACATTCTTTTAAAAGTACTAAGTCTTCAAAATCTGATATGTGATTTACTCTTAAAGCACATCTCAATATGGGTGCTAAATTCTCATTGTAAATACTTGATCTTTATTTGGATTATAAAATGTGAAGTTGAAAAAGCAGATTCACCTCCTGACTTTGTCCTAAACATACTTAAAAGTTGTCTGATAACTGAAGCGGACGTTTGTTTAAAATTTGGATTAAAAATTAGTAATGTTAAAAATTCAGTTCAGTCATTCTAACCACATTTCCAGCGCCAGTAGCCCATGTGGCAATGGCTACCTGACAGCACAGGTGTAGATACTGAGACAAGACTTTCTGGACCTTCAATACTTAAATAATTCAAGATGGTGTGTAATTACAAAGTGACTTCCTATGTATTTGTATAGGATAATTAAGAGAAGTATGGAGTAGCAGTGCTGTCCAGTAGAACTTTCTGTGATGAAAATGTTCTGTGTTGGCACAGACCAGTGAGGTAGCCACTAGCTCCATGTGGCTTTTGAACACTTGAAGTGTGGCAAGTAAAACTAGAACGTGCATTTTAGTTTTGTTTAGTTAATTCGTATTTAAATAACCACATGGAGCTAGTGGCTACCATATTGGTTAGCCCTGAGCTAGTCTCATGAAGGAGCCACAACATGAATTGAAGGAGCCACAACATGAATTAGTATAGGCAGTGAGAAAAGGATAAGACATTACTGAGTGGGGAATAGCATAGACTAGTGGCTCCCAAACATTACTGCACATTGGAATTATAGGGGGATCTTTAAAAAAGTCCTATCCTCAGCTGCTACTCCCAGATGTGCTGATTTAATTGGTGTGTGGAACCTAGTCATTAGGGGTTTCCAGAGCTCCCCAGGTGATTCTGATGTACAGCAAATTTAGGAACAGATCTGTGCTGTATTCTAAATTCTCCACAAATCTATTTCCTTGCTATTCATATCCTACCTAAGTTTGTTGGGAATAAGCACAAAGAAGGAGCTAAATCAGTACCTGGTATTTTCTAGGTTCCTATGACTATTGCGTATATACTCTTATTTGATCATTACAAAGCCCTGTGCATTAGATGGAGCAGAAATGACTCCCCTTTGGCTAAGAAAAAAAGAGACTCAAAGGTTAGTTGACTTGCTGAAGGTCACATAGCTGGGGGGTGATGAGTCGTGACTTGAACCCTGATCTCGTGTTTCTGCCACCACATAAGCAGAGCAATATAGAGTGTCCAGCCTCCTCTAATTCATGGCTTGTTTTCTCTCTCTTCATAATAGAGCCCTTGTGCTTAGATTTATAAAGAATGTTTCTTTTGATATTTAGGGAAAAAAATCTCATTAACAATTGGATGTTTGTAGTCCAACGATTCAGGATCCTCTAAAGAGCACTGTGCTGGGTGTTGGGAGATCTCTGCTCTTTTCCTGGTACAACGTATGAGCTTGATGACCTTGAGCCAGCCGGGGAGCCAGTTGGTGCATCAGATTGCCACTTCTTAGAACGGGAGTTATCAAACCTGCCTGTGCGATAAATTAAAGGATTGCTGTGAAGAAAAATCACTGCCCTGGATGAACGACTATTTATACTTCTGCACATTGTACTTGAAATACTTATGGGAGTAAAATATTTTTTTCTTTGACTCTTTAAATAAGAAAATAAAGAGCATTTTTCACATGCCAGACGTGAATTAATTCAACCTTCCCAACAGCCTTGAGAGATGGGGCTTATTACCCTGTCTTACTGATGAAGAAGTTCGGGTTCAGTGACTTGCCCAAGGCCACACATCTTCTGAGAGGCAGAGCTGAGATTAGACCCATGGTAGGTTTTGCTCCAAAGCCCATGGGAATATCTGTTGTGGAGAACTCAGTCATACCCTTATGGCCTGAGTCACTTTGCCTTCAATAGGGTGTTTGCTGTGTTCTGTATTAGTGGTACCAAGCAGTGGCAAGATTCATTAGGGACTTGGAAGTTCCCCTACTTAGACTGAAAATAGATGGTGGATGTTTCCTCAGTCTCAGGTAAAATGTGAATAAAATCATCTTTAGAAAATATTTCTATTCATATGGCTCAAACTTGAAGAGCACTGAGCTGGCTGTGCAAAGGCAGCTTTCACACTGTCCATTCCCCACTCCAGCTTTTTCTAACAGGGATCCTGGAGGTACCAGTACTTTTCAGCCAAAATTTAGTTAATTAGTTAATAACTAAGTGAATGTTGTTTCTGTTCTCCCTGCCTCCTCTCCCTGGAGAAAAGTATTTTAAACCTAGAATTGATATTTGTCTTATTTGATGAGTAATGTTCAAACATGTATTTTTTCCCTCTCTTTTGCTTTTCTGTGTTGAGTGGCGACGAAGAGAATGGTGGGTCCTTTTGTTATCGTTATCTCTTCTTTTAGCTGTATCATTTTTCTGAAAGCCCCATGCAGACGTTTCTTGTTTGGCTCATGTTGGCGGGTGTGATAATTCTCAAGGTTTCTGTAGCTCCTTGGGAATGCATCTTTATGAACTGAACTTTGTCCACTCCAGTGAAATTGTTTAGGGGAAAAGGGAGCAGAATACACTTTCTAGAAGGTTTCTCCTGGCATTGGTCTGTTGATGAGCTTTTATAATTTCCATTTCACTGTCCCGGCCCCTGGAGGAAAACCTTGGATCTTAGTGTAGACTTGATTGAGTGTAAAATGAGTTAGCACAAGTGAAGTGGAAACAGATCAGTCCGTGAGGAGGAGCTTCAGACCTAAATCCTCTTGTTCAGTGAGGTTGGAAGCATTTCCCTCAGAACCTCTCTGGGAACGTCTGTCTTCTTTCTTGGAGAAATAAATAAGCTACTGTGCGCATGCGGTTGCTGTTTATGCCTTTGACGTTTGTGCTCGGTTCTGTGGGGATTACAGAATTGCTCTTATCTTTGGCCTCAGGAAACTTACAAAACTGGGGGGATGACCTTATTTGTTAGACGTTCATCTGGCTCCTCTCTGCAAGGCACAGGATGTACAAAGATTAAATATGAGCCACAAGCGCTACCCTCTTTTGGTTTTCCAGCTTAGCGGAGGACTCATCCATGGCTTGTAATGCAGTGTTATCAGTACTACCATGGAGGCTTGAACAAGAAACAGGGAGGGCTTGTGGCTGAGCGAGTGATAAACTCTGCCGAGGAAGTTGGGGAGACTTCACAGAGAGGTGGAGTGGGGCAGAGTTTTGAAAAGGTTTCCCTTCAGACTAGCGGCATCTTTGGAGGCAACACCATGTGCAAAGGCACTGAGGTGTGAAACAGCCTGGTGTGTTGGAGAATGCACCGCCAGAGTAGGGGAGGACCTTACATACTATTTTGTGTGTGGTAGGCAGCAGGTTCAAAGGAGCCTGAGAGCAGGAAGGCTGAATTAGCCAAATTTGCAAATACTCTGCTGGGATGTTCCAGATCAGCAGGCTACATGGACACAGTGTTTAAAGTGGGGTAAAGCCATAGAATGGGAAGGAATCCATGGAGGTCAGGGGAGACATGCCCCCATCATTATTCTGAAAGAGGCTTTTGGATATGAGTCCAAGTACAGTGCTATATTTTGATTGTTTTTGCTCCTCTTTCTTTAAGGACATATTTCACTTAAAGCCCCGTAATATTCCTGATTGGGGCAATGACTCGATCCTACCCTGCCCAAACTAAGCAGTCTGGATGAGTAGGGAACAGAAAGCTCAGCATTGTCAACTGGAAGTACTTGCTTTTCTTTAGAGAGGTCAAGTGCCTTCTATGGGAGAGTGATGTCAACACACTCAGCTTAGTTCCCTGGCCCCAGGACACCCGTGGCCTTGCACCTGGAGGAGAGGAAGGAGTTCTCTAGAATTTCCTTTCTGCATTGGCAACATGTATGATAATGAGAATACCCTTCATTAAGCCATCAGTTTATGGTGGAGATGAGAGTTTGTGACAGGGACCAGAATGATTGCTAGAAAGGTTGCTAAATAGAGAAGTATGGTTTGTTATTGTCAAGAAGCAACTTGATGTTGTGGAAAAAAGCATTGGACAAGGATTTGGGAAACTTGGGGTCTAATCTAGGTTCTACCCTAACTAGTCCTATGACGTTGGTCTTTCTGAGCCTTGGTTTCCTATAGGCAAATATGGAAAATAGTGTTGGGAGACTCAACAGAGCCATACGTGAGCCTGGTAAACCATACAGCACATTACAGTTTACAAGCTCTGTCTGAATCCCGTTATTTGGCACCTCCGTCTGGCCGCCGTGTGTGTCCTCCTGTCTGCCATGAGGGAGGAGGCCCTCCTGATGGGCCTGGCTGGACCAGCCTCTAGGTGACTCACTGTCGTTCGGCAAACCGCTTTATCTTTGAAGAAAACATTTTCACTACGAGTAAAACTTCATTTCTTTAGTTTATTTTCTCTTTAAGGTTTTCTTAAACTGAGATGATTTCAAAGAAGTATCTAGAATTCTCTTCTTTCTCTCTTAACCCTTTGTAGCCTACTTATCCTCAGTGACCACTTCAGTATCTATAGTTAATGGGAGATATAATCTGGGCTACTTTGGATGTGAGTAATCCAAATGAGAGTCTGACGAGCAACTGGGTTTGAAGAAGTGTTGAGCGGAGGTCACCTCCTGAAGCGGAAATGGCATAAGGCCACTCTGTTAACACTAGGCCCATCCTTGCCTTGGCCCTCATAATGTGATCGGGTTTTCCTTACTATTGAGGGGCAGGGGAAGGGAAGGTGGTGGTGTAGACAGCCCTCTAACTGAGGTATTCCTGAACTCATCACCTCTAAAGCATTATAAATTCTTACAGATTTCCTCCTTTGTGCCTTATAGAGCAAGCCTGTGTTTCTCAACTCAATCCAAAGAAGCATAGCAACGTCTGCAGTTCTGCCTAAACGCTGAAAGCGGGAGGCCAGCAATCATATTCACATTTTTCTGTGGAGTTACTGGGGTACCGTTGAGCCTGTCGCTTCTCTTCCTGAGTATCAGGCTGCACGGATTGTGTCCCTGAGGTTTGCCGTGGAGGATTATTCCCTCTTCCTGCCTCCTCCAGCTTGGGAAGCCTCACTTACAGCCAGAGGGGCCGAGTCAGGCAGGGCTGCTCCTACAAAGAGGGGAAGCAGAGTGTTCTTGGCCTTGCCCCTGGGTTTGTTTCTTCCCTGGGCTGACACAGCTTACCTTAACCCTTGAGTGAGCCTCCTCTTCCTGGCTTTTTTTCCCCCACCAAAAAGAGGTGGAATCATGGACCTTGCTTGTTCTCCAGCCACCCCTCCACTCCACTCCTTTTTCCTGAGAGTGCCAACATATTTGTCTATGTGCTGAACCTGTTCATCTGTAATTCTTGATGGATTGTCATTCCTTTTGGCAAACTGAAATAAAACACAGAAATCTCAAAATAGATGTAACCAGACTCCTCACACTTAATAAAGACCATATGTGCTTACACTTGGAATTTCGTTTGTCCTGTTTGGTAAGTGGTACTTCTCCTACCCTCTGCCTCTTCCCTCCTCCCTGTTTTCTGCAGATGGAAGGTTGATAGAGCTTTTCCAGCAGCTCATGCCTGTGTAGTTATGCTGCATCTTTTTTGATCCCGTGGACCCTGTTTTGATAGTATACACTGTTTAAAGAACTGTCTGTACATATATTATTTTGTTTGTGGAGGATGTTTATAGCACAAGGTTCGTTCTGCTTGGCATCTTTGTAGTGAGTAGCTGTGGTCTTTTTCCAGTGTGGGCATGGCATGTGCACACAATGGGTTTTTGCCATGCAGCACTGTACTTCTGAAAGCAGGCCTGGTGAACAGCTGTGCAAGCCAGTAGCTTTCTTTTATTGAGCTCTTAATGTGTGCCAGGCACTGTGCTCAGCTGTCCATGTTTTACATCATTTACTCCTCAAAATGACCTTTATAGGTAGGTACTATCATTATCATCCCTCCATTTTCCCAATGAGGAACCCAAGGTACAGAGAGGTTAAGCTACTTGCTCAAGATCCCATGGCTCATGGTCTGGATTTTCCACCCAGGCAGTGGTACTCCAGCGCCCATGGTCTCATTTGGATCTATACTGCTGCTCCTAAATTGGTAAACCAAGTCAGCATCCAAAGAAATGATTTAGCCCCTGAATAAGACAGCATAGAATAGTAATGGCTTCAATTTAACAGTGATATTTTTATTTGAGGGATTCTGAAGAATTCTGACTTCATTACATCCCTTAAGCCCTTTCATTAAGAAACAGCTTTCCCTGATGCATAATAAGATTCCTGCTTGGTTTCCTCAAGAGTGAGCTTTTAGGATCTAGTACTGTGTTGTCCAGTACAGGAACTACCAGCCTCGTGTGGCTGTGGAGCATTGAAACGTGGCTGGCATAACTGAGGAATGAACGTTTTCATTTTATTTCATTTTAATTAATTTAAATTTAAAAATAGTTCAGTTATTGGAAAACTTCTGTATGGTTGGAACAACTTGGATGTGTGAGTCGCCTTTTCAAGTGGATATTTTATGAAATCTAAACATAAATCAGGTACATCTGATGAAAAGTTAGCATCGGAATTGGAATGTGTTAAAAGTGTAAAATACACTCGGGATTTTGACAACTAATGTTGCATTTTTTTGGGTATTACCTCATTGATAACTCTTGTGCTGGTTACATGTTGAAATGATATACCTTACTGAAACCAACATATCTAAAATCAATTTCATTTCTCTTTACTGTTTAATGAGGCTACTAGAAAATTTAATGCCGTATGTGGCTCTCATAGTAATTCTATTTGACGCTGCTCTTCTGGAGCATAGATGCGAACGCTCCCCTATAGAATAATACTTTTCTGAAGCAAGTGCTCAAAAGATAATTACCGAATGGGTGATTTGTTAGTGGGAGCTGCCTAGGAGAACTGATTCAGGAGGGAGAGCTTAATGGAACCTGATTACTTTTGTTGAAATTGGTATCTTATTTTAGGATATAAATGAAGTAATCGTGATGCATAATTAATGCTAGCCATAACATACACACTGCTTTCTAGCCTTTCAAATAAATTACCACTTTTGAAGATCATGTGGTAAAATGAAGGTGGAGAAAATTAACGTGAGTCAATTACTCTCTTGGTCAAGAGGAGTTTCCTGTTTCTGTTGTGAGCTGGATTAGACTGTAGCATTTGATTTGATTTTCCTTCCCTTTGGTGAGGTTTGGCAATTAAGTGTATGAAGCCCTCCTGACCAGCCTCCTGCCAGCCTTTTCTGCCTCCTCCCCCACCCCCCAGGGCTTGCCGGTTGTCCCGTGATCTGGGAATCCCTACACATATATGCTGTTTCTGGTCTCCTGGTATCATTTGTGACACCTAAGAGGGAGTCAGTGTCTCTTGTATCAGAATTAAGTGTCTCTGTTGCCTTGGGAAGCCTGACTAGGGACACACAGCTGTTGTCCCCACCCCTCCTCATTATCCATCTACCTCTGACTTCTCTAGCCTCCTTGGTTAGTGTTTCTTTTTCCAGGTGCCCTCTAAATGTTTGTAGGCCTCGAGGAGACCCTTTTCCTCATTTCACTTTTTCTTTTCTTCTTTTTTTTTTTGAGGAAGATTAGCCCTGAGCTAACATCTGCTGCCAATCCTCCTCTTTTTGCTGAGGAAGACTGGCCCTGAGCTAACATCTGTGCCCATCTTCTTCCACTTTATATGTGGGACGCCTGCCACAACATGGCTTGACAAGCAGTGCCTTGTCCGAGCCAGGGATCCAAACCAGCGAACCCCGGGCCATCGAAGCGGAATGTGCACACTTAACCGCTGTGCCACTGGGCCCGCCCTCGTTTCTTTTTCATTCTGCATTCTTCTGAGCTTTCCCATGTACTCTCATGACTTCAGCTCCCTCTTGCCTGGGTTCCTAGTGGTGACGGAAGTGCCGAACCTCCTGTGTCACATGTCCTGTTGGAGGGGCTGACAGTTTAAAATTCTGTGCTTAATTGCTCATGCAGTGAAGAGTTACAAAATACATTTCTAATTTTTTCTGCTACTTTTTAAATTTTAGACATAATCTTCTTTTTTTATTGTCTCGGTCCTTTAGTTTTCCCCCTTGCAAAATGGGAGCAGTATTTGCATCCAAAGGAAAGCCTCAAGAAGCGTTACACCATCATAGAGAAATAAGACAAATCTATGACGCTCTGCATTTGGCTTTGTGCTGGGTTTCAGATTAGTTGTCTGCCGTTGCATTTGAAATAGTACGTTAAACTGAGAAACTGGATTTACTAATGAGGGGCATTTATTCCTGTTAAAGCTTTTTGCAAATGAATGTCTTGTTTGTCTATTTCTTTCCTCTTTCCTACCTTCATCCCCTGGTTTGTGTCTGCTTTACTGTTTTAAAAGTTTCAAACAGATTTGAGTAACTCTTAGCTTTAAAGTTAGCCTTTCCCCCTCCATCTTGTAGAGGGTGCAGGGGGCTGTTTTAGAGGTAGGTGATATTTGAGGAAGAAGAATGCAATATTGGGGGCATATGCTTAGAAAGTGGAGAGACCTGGGTTCTGGTTCCAGTTGTGCCTATTCAATCATGGTATGAATTGAGCATGTTCCTTATTCTCAGATGATATATGTTATCTCCCTTAGAGAAGGGCCTGTTAGGTAGGAATTATCAATAAATATTAGCCGTTATTATTGGCTTTTTTCTTAGAATATCACTTGAAGATTTAGTAAAGGTATGGAAAGGTTGCTGTCTATGATTTGTCAACCACTGTTGGCAACTGAGACATTGTTCTGTGAAAGAAGAAAATATGATATATAAAAGAGTGAAAATTTCTTTCTTCTAGATTAGAAACTGACTGTAGATAATATACTCTATAAGAAAAATATGCCTAATCAACCTGTTTTCCCCTTATGGCCATAATTAGTACATAGTCCTGCCAGTAAAGGTTGATAATATAGTCTTCTCACAGTGCCAGTTCTCGATTCCATTTGCAGATGTAATTCCAGATTGTATGCAAGATTTGAATTGTATTATGGAATCAAAGTGATTGTAATAGTCACACACAGTTCCAGGAAGGAGTGAATCATGTGTTCTGGTTATTACATGAATGGGAGACCCAGAGCTCAGTTAGCTGATTTAACATCTAGTCAGAGAAACTGGCACTAAGGGAGTAAACACAATTCTCATTTGAAAGTGCGAGCAGAGCAGGAACTTCAGAGCTGTATGCTCTTTTAATGAAGGTTGTTAATGGAGTTGTTTTTGAAAAATGAAGGATTGGCTTCCTACTAACAATTAGCTGGCCTTGCTCTTGATTCCTCACGATAGGACCAAACCCTGTCCTGTGCAAGTGTTAGAGAATGTTTGGCTTCACATAAGAGATCTCCCTTTCATGTCTGAAGAGGCAAGGAATGTAATTTTCAGTTGCTTGGAAGATTTAATTTTCAAAGCTGTGCCGTTAAGAAAAAAAGAGCCGAAAAGTCCTGCAGGCTGTCATTTTCTTAGTTTTATCTGAGCTGGCCTTGCGTTTTTGCCCTTTGTTCCGTTTGAACGGCTGAGGGATATTAGTTTAACTCCCTTGGCAATTTGGGACCACGTTTTGTCTGTTGGAAAATACAGTTACAAATCACGTTTTTTACAAAACAAAGTGAGGCTGCGGAGTCTCTCATTTTGATCCTCTGAGGAGTGAGAGGCTGTTTACATTGAGCAAGTGAGATATATTTATTCTTCTTGACAAAGCCAAATTATTTACCAGAAAGCTCTTTAGTTTCCTGTACCTAGCACTTGACGGCAGGGTGCCTTAAAAAAGCAGGGAACCAAAAATAAGCAAAAGAATGAGCCCTCAGTGCAGCCCACGTGGGGGTGGGGGGTAGGGGGTCGGCGCCCGGGTAGGGTTCTGGAGCCACCCCGCTTCAGGGCTGGAGCCAACATTTGTTTCCTTGTGGTTGGATTTAGAAACTTTTAACCCTGCCTTCTTGCACTCGCTGAAATTTATAAATAGGAACCTTTTCTTATGCTGGGTCCCTCGGAGGCCTGCTGTTAGTTTGGGGTTCTGAAGGATGATGGAATTTTGGAAACAGTGCTCTTTGTCTGCAGCGTTGCCAGAACCTTTGAGACCGGGAGCCCACCTTGGCCTGTTTTAACCCAGTGGTTCTCAAACCTTGCTGCATAATAGAAGTGCTCTGGGGAGCTTTTGAAAATTCCGAATACCAGGCTGTACCCTGTCCTGAGCCTGTCCTGACTGAAGCAGTCTCAAGAGTGTGGGCCCCAGGTGTCAGGCTTTCTTAAAGCCCCCGGGGGAATTCCAGAGCACAGCCAACTGAGAAGAGGTGATCAGATCTGCTCTAATCTAAAGATTGGATTGTGCACTACCCACCAGAAGAAAAGAGTCAAATGCAAAGTGATGGTCTAATGGGGGCGCTCTTAGATGTTGGGGTCAGGCAGAGTGATTTCATTGCTCTGATTCATCTAGCCTTTCTCTATTACAGTAGCTGAGGCTTTATGAACCCAGCGTTTCATAATCTTCCTTTATTAAAATAGAAACCTCTCAAGGGGGTCCTGAAGTGTCTTCAGGTACCTTGAGGTGTGGTAACTTCTGCTAACTGGTAATAAAAGATCAGCAGGTTCTAGGTGTCCACTTAGTGTTGGTGGAACCGCTTTGGTCACCTGTTTCTCAATTTGTGTTTTTTGTGAAGGTCCGTAACCCTGTATTTGTATTTCTGATTAAAAAGCTTCAAAAAAGAATTTTTCTTTTAAAATAACTCATTGGCTTGGCAGAGCCTGGCCACACACGAGCTCACCCGGCTGCCAGGCTGACCTCGGCTAAAGGGAAGCTCCTAACAGCCTTGATTTGTCCCGCTGAGGGCGAACAGGTATGTTTTGCTACAGAAGTTCTGCTGTTTTGGCTGTGGGATGCTGCCCCAGACACCTGTGAGTGTTACAGAGGACCTGGCACTGCGTCAGTTACCTTCCTAAAATCCAGAAGAATGGTGAATTCTCAACTATGTCTGGCTCCAAGCGATTCAGATAAGGGATTGTGTGTCTGTGTTGTGTTGTCATTAACCAGTTCTAGAGTCTCCTTTGCAATCACACAGTGTGCCTGTGCATTCCGGTTCTGCTACTGATTAGCTGTGTAACTTTGGGGAGGTTACTTGACCTTTCTGAGCCTCAGTTCCCTATCTGTAAAGTGGCACAAATGATGGCATCTCCTTTGAGGGCTATTGTGAAGATTAAGAGGAATAACGTATAGAGGATGTTTTAAAAATAGAGGTTTAAGGAAGCTGCAAATACCACAAGTTCTCCTTTGGGAAGTATAATGGCACATGGCAAAGCTTCAAATATAGGTTCCTTCTCAGTGGGGGTCCACTGTGTACTAGAGTGATACACCGTGAAGTGTTTTTTTCAAGCTGTAGGTTAAGATTGGGTCTTGGAATCTCTGTAGTAGGTTGTAATCTTGTGACCATTTGATATGGAAAAGAAATATAGTAACGGAATAAAAAGGATTTGTGCCTTACATAAAGTAAAGATGATTTTTGTGTGTCAATTGTTTTTTTATACCTGTTCACTTGTCTATGTGTATTCTGAGTCAGGATCCTTGCCTTGTGGGGGTCGCAAACAGGTAGGGGATTGAGTCCCCAAACTGTTGTTGCGGTCTGCTTATTGTTAATGTACTGAGATGGTCTCATACACATATCCTACTCACATCGTCATTCAGAGAATTGAGAAAATCATGGGGGTGATGTGAGTCAAAGTTCCTTTTGCTTATAATATGCAAAAAATCAAGACTAAAGCTTGCCTTGTTTTCCGCGGTTGCTTTGGTTCTTCATTTTACGTGGCATCTGCAGACCCAGTGTGGAAAGGTCTCCATAGAAAATATTGACAGTACTCTTCTGTTAGGAAACTCCTAGTGTAAGAAAGGCACATACTGAATTTCTTAGACCATTAAATATTTATGTGTGTTATCACATTTGGGATTTTCTGTCCTTAGGGCATTTGTTTAATCCTAGGATAAATTTACTTAAAACCAAACCAAGGAACTGTCTTTGCTCCTATCCCACCCATCTTGCTTTCCCAACAAGAGTGTTATCCAGTGATCTTGTCCCTGGACCACTCCATCAGGAAAGGTCCTTAGCTCTCTGATTCACGATATATTTTTTTAAAGATTGGCACCTGAGCTAACAACTGTAGCCAATCTTCTTTTTTTTCTTCTTTTCCCCAAAGCCCCCCAGTAGATAGTTGTCTCTCCTAGTTGTGAGTGCCTCTGGTTGTGGCATGTGGGACGCTGCCTCAGCATGGCTTGATGAGTGGTGCCATTTCCGTGCCCAGGATCCGAACTGGCGAAACCCTGGGCCGCTAATTGTAACGCATTTTAATTAAATGGAAGGTGAGCTTAGGTAACTTGGTGTAATTAAGATGCGGTCAGCACTTATTTCATACACCTGTTTAGATCTTTCTTGACAATGATGAATGACTGTTAGTTGGGTTTAAATGGACCTAGGGAGCCATTGAGCTTTTACTTAACAGTTGTTTTTATTTTTACTTTTTGAGGAAGATTAGCCCTGAGCTAACATCTGCTGCCAACCCTCCTCTTTTTGCTGAGGAAGACTGGCCCTGAGCTAACATCCATGCCCATCTTCCTCTATTTTATACGTGGGACGCCTGCCACAGCATGGCTTGATAAGCAGTGTGTAGGTCCATGCCTAGGATCTGAACCAGTGAACCTTGGGCACTGAAGCCGAACATGTGAACTTAACTGCTACGCCACTGGCCGGCCCCACTTAAGAGTTCTTGGTCTTATGGCTGGGAAGCAGAGGAAAACAGTCATATAGGCATTTGAAGGGGTGTCATTGTTATCTGAGTTATGTCACTAAGTTGATTGTAGGGATTTTTGTCTTTTTACAGGCTGTGTAACATGGTGGAATGAAAACTTGGTGCTTCACCCCTACGGCTTACTCTCTTATTCTCAGTGACTATGGGCGAGTCATTTAATCTTTTGAAACGTGTTTGCTTATCTGTAAAATGAGGAAACCTGCACGTATCCAACTCACCTTGAATAATTATGCGATAATGAGTGACGTGTGAAATCATTTTTGTAGACTGGTAACTGCTGTTCAGATGTAAAATGCATAGTGATAGAATACTGGAAAATTTTTGAGATAGGATCTGTATCTGATTCATCTTCCTACCCATAAAATACAGTTAACATAAGCCTTGTAGCAGTTGAGTAAATTCTGGGATGTTTGCCTCTGAATGACTCTGAAAGCTATTAGTTTTGTTTCTCTCTTTGATTTTTAGATGTGAATATTGAGATGATGAGGCTAGATGTTCAGCCTCTTAGACTGAGATCTTGACACAGAAAATGGGACTCAATCTTAGATTTAGCACCTTGGGTGATTGCACATTTCTAGTAAGGCCCACTATCCCTTGAGTAGAGCGCCTAGGGCCAGGTAGGCCCTTGATGTACTCTGCCTACTCCTCTTTTATAAACACAGTGACAATTCATTTTGAAATTTCTGCCTTGAATGGTATCCTAAGGAGCATGTGGATGATGTCAACAATGTAGCCTCCTTTCAGAGTCTTTGGTGGCAGCTGGTTGAAATGCCCCAAGCTTGTACCATACTAGGAATGGCTGTACTTAAAGGACCTGCTGTATTTACTATTTGGTGATATGCTTTTATTAGCCATTTGTTTGTTTTCTATTTATTGTCCTGTAGAGGGAAAAAAAGTGTTACCAACATTTTGTACATTAGAGATGGAGTTTGACTTGCACAGGGTCATACAGTTACTGAGTAGCAGACTCTACAGGAACTCTCCACTGCAGGCTGGACGCCCTGTATAAAGTTATTGCTTGAAATGTTTGTGGAGTTTTAAAAAAATAATAATTCTGTTGACCATGCAGTCCTTACCTCTAAGAAACAGTAGCTCATGGGAAGAGTTCTAGGCTGAGAGGTGAGTCCATTGTTGGACTAACTTGGGGGCAGAATTTCCTATCTGGGCAGTTAGACTGGCCATTTGTATAACATCCTGTTTACCTTTTTAATCTGCAAAATAGGATTATAAACACTGATTAGTTCCAAAAGCATGAAAATGCCCCTAGTTAGAAACAAAAAGTATGGGAATGCTTAACTTTCCTAAAAAGGTGTGGCGAGTAGCTTGATCCCTCCCTATTTCGAAAGCTTATCATAATGATCTAGCACAATCAAGAAACCACTTAGTGTCCTCAGTTAACAGGAATTATAGTTCATTAATCCATGGCAGATACTGGCTCCTTAAATCCACAAAAGCTTATTCGAGAAGAGCCTACTCATTAGTCTTCTCTTGTGGACCTAAAATTTTAGTAAATTCTGGGAACGGGTGGGAGAAAAAGGGATACCCATATGACTGGGAAAGTCTCTTAACTTCTTGGGTCCTGAGTTTCTTCATCTATAAAATGAGGGAGTTAGGATTAGATGACCTTTGAAAAATATTCCAGAACAAAACCAACCCATGGTGTCCAGGTTCTGGTGCTTGCTACCCACCCCATCCTGAACTTGTTTTTTTCATTCTTTGATTCATTTCAGTTTTGCTTGCAGTAGATCATAGATTATCATGACAAATTGGGGTCTCAGGAAAAGCAGTCAACGAGACTGAAGGCTTGAGCAGATTGTTCAAGAGTTATTGTTTAGGTTTTTGGTCTATTTGGAGCCTCTCTAGTCCTGGCCAATCCAAATAGGTGAGGTTCTTACATAATTTTACAGTGACAAGTTGAAAAAAAAAAAGGCAGAGGGAAGCAGAAGATGGACGTTGAGTATAGGTTGGACAATAACAATATAAAAATGGCTTGGATTCTTTATAATTATGGTTTGACGTAGTTCCGGTAAAGTTGTCTTGGGTTAAATGAAGTGATGCATAGTGTATATATACACACAAACTATATACATGTAAACATAGCAGGTTCTAAATTTAATGCCCCAGTGTTGTTTCATACCACATGTGATTTTTGTCGAGTCAGCACAGTCTGCTAAACCAAGCCTCAGGAGACTTGAGCCCTTGCATAAACTGATCTAAACACTATTGATAATGCACAATTGGTGGTTAAAAAAAATTTAAAATAGCAGAACCCTTGTTTCCAAAATTAAAACTTAAGAACCACACTATATAAAACAGTTAAGAGCAAAACAGTTCTATTTTCCTGGGCTCCTTTGGGGCCTTCAGGGGACCTTGGGGACTTAAGTTACATTGTCTGAAAACTTCTGATTGAAAATCTCTCAGTTATCATTATAAGGAGGAAACATATAACAAATATCAAAATTACAAAACAGCTTTGAAGAATTATGGTGGTGAATTGCTTTTGTTTTTAGTATGGCAGGAACTAGTTCTCTACATTGAAAATCATCTGTGTTTAACGTTGAGTGATTTAAACAAATACCCATTATTTAATGGATGTCATGATGCAGCATGAGAACTGAATTTTAGGGGTTTACTGCCTTATGTTTACTGAAAAAGGTATCAAAGACAAAGATGAATTTTAGTAAGAAGTTTATATGGACCAAGTTAAGTAGAAAGATTAAAATTTGTGGTCTGGTCAATTTCAAAGCAATATATTAAATAAAACTGTATAAGCCTGAATATTAGGCAACTTCCGAATAAGGCAATATCCTCTTTTCTCAAGAAGAATTTCCAAACAGAAGTTTTGACTATATAAACTTTTTGAAATATAGATAAAATAATGGAAAGTATATTAATATTTATTTACACACAAAATATTATATAAAGCACATTCATTTAGAAAATCTGCATTTTCCACTATGTTTTCAGGAATCAGTTTTATTTAAACTCTTTACTTGTGGTTCAGCATTAACTTCTTCATCGCTGGAACCTTTTTTTAGTTCCTCCTATGGTTCCAGAGCATATCATCTTCATTTCCACCTAACTTTTTAAAATATGATACTTTCAGAGTCTGTATGATGTTGCAATTTTGCATTAACCTTCCAACTTCAATACTTTTAAAATTGAAATTACCTTTATGGTGTCAAAAAATAATTATTTGGAAAGAAAAAAAGTACATTGGCTTTTTGTTGTTTAATAACTGGCAGATTAACGGATCATGGGTGTTGTAGATTAGATTATTGTTTTCATGTCTTAATTCCCTCCTCTGCCATGTGACTTATATTGCGTGAGAGTATATTTCCTGCTCCACTGATGTTGGGTTTGGCCTATAACCTGTTTGGCCAATGGAATATAAATGAATGAGATGCAAGCAGATGCCTTAAATATGATTGAACTGTTGTGCTCTGGTGATTGTCATGAGAAAAATATGCCACAGCTAGCTGCTGCCTGTTCAGCCTGGATCCCACAATGAGTCAGGCGGTGTAGCTGACCAGATCCTTACTCTGAGTGGATAGATAGGCTCAAATCTTTAGGATGCATCGGACTACAACCACCTCTTAGCCTAGCAGATCTCATTTGACTACTATAACTCACAAATCGAATAATGTTCTTATTATTTTTCTTTTGTCTGAATTAGCAGAACCAGAAGTTGCACCCAAGATAGTTTACTTAGATAATTTCTATATCAGAAATATCTTTGGGGATGCTGGCCATCTACCAAGGGCTCAATGGTCTATGCAGGAAGCTAGGATTCTTGACAGTAGGCATTTTCAAGAATACACCATATGCCAAAACCAGATGTATGCAGTAAAAATAATATTGCCAGACTTGAGTGCACTGTTCGTTTCTCCAGTGAGACCTCCAAAGGGCCTGTGAATAGAAGCTTGGTGTTTTCCTCTTGGATGACTCATTTTTGAGTATAGTAGGAAGAAAATTTTGGCCTTTGGGTAAGGCACAGTTCCAAAGTCTCTCTATACACATTCGTTGAATTTTGTAAAATACGTGCACGTATACATGTGAACACCTCCCATGTTTGTCTGGAGGTTTTGAGCGTAAATATGTGTGTGTGCCTACTTGGTCTGCCTCTGTGTGTGTGCTTAAATAAATTTATTGCATGTACTCTTATTGCTCTTGAAAGAAAAGTAAACACTACGTGTACAAAAAAGTTCAGGCTTATACACTTAAAAATTTCTTCTTAGCAGAGGAGTTTGAGATGGAATAAAATCTCTAATTGTATCTGCATTTATCTACTGCTTACCCAGTTTACTCAAGAGATTTAGATCCCAAGTAGATAATTTAATTGAAAATGGCCAATTGGTGCTGTCTTCCTGAAATACATTTAATTGGCCAAATTTGAACTCCCTCCCTTTCATAGTCATCCGTTTCCTTTCAGATGAGTAACTTGATCCTGCCTCTGACTGATGGAGCACTTTCGGCAACCAAAAAGCAAGACTTTGGCTTTTTAAATACTTCTCTACCCTAGTTTCACACGAGTCTAATGTGGGGAGCTTTAAACAATAGTGATGTCCAGGTTCCTCCTTCAGGGATTCTGGTTAATTGGTCTAGAGCAGAGCCCAGGTGCTGGTATTTTTTTTTAAAGCTTCCCCAGTGACTCTAAATGATAGTCAGAGTTGACACCCATCGATGTAAATACAGCCTTCCTGCAAACTGTATTATGTAAACTCAGAGTTTACATTAGAAATCTGTTTTACATGTAGGATTGTCCAGTTAGATCATCTCCACTGTTCAAATCAAGCTGATAATGTCAGATCTTCCAGGAAATCAGCAAGATGTGAATTTTCAGCCTACCGCTTTTAGATTGATGGAGGAAAATTAGTTTCATCAGTAAAGCCTTAATGCTAGACTGGGGATCGCTGCCTTCCTTTATGACTCCATTCAGCCATTTGGGTAATTCGCGGAGTTGCCTCTTAAATCACACCGCCTCAGTCAACTTTATAGAGACTCACTTCAGTTGGGGTGAACTTTCCTTCACGGTGGAGAGGAGCCCAGTGGATTTGCTCAGGTGACCTTGGTTACGCTGAGCACAGTAGAGCCTTGTTAAGGACCCAGGAGGCAGCATCTTACCTTTCTCTGCCAGATGCCTATGTAAATAGTCAATGACAGGTTGCTATAAAAGTTTCAAATACAAAGCCTTAGCATGTGTGCTTTTTTTTTTTTTTAAATACTTGAGTCCACAGAACTGGAACTGTGTATTTTCTTCTACCATATAAATCTTTTTTAGACAAGGATAGGATTTTCTTTCTCCCCCAGTTACTAAATATTTATCTTGGGGATATAACCTAACTGCATATACACATATTTCTTTCTGTTCATATTTGAAGCAGTGTATTAGTTCCACAAGTCAGCAGGACTGTACTACACTAATTAGTGATAATGTGATGTGTTGAGTCTGTCTGATTCATTCTTGCCCTTCTCTGAGGACCCTCACAGCCTGTGGGGAAGTTGATGATCATTTTCTGGAGACTGGCTTTGATGGGTTTTGAGTATAAGGCTCTGTGATTAAGAGTATAGATTCTAGACTTAGACTTTTTGGATTTGAATTCTGGCTTTTCCACTTAATAGCTGAGTGAGGTTTTTTTTTTTTTAATTTGTCTAAACCATATTTTATTCACCTACAGAATGAGCATAATCATTGTTACCTAACTCATAGTGATGAAATGAGATGCTTCCAGCCTTTAAAACAGTTGTTTGCATTCTGTAAATGTTGGCTGCTGCTGCTGCTGCCCACCACTGTTATTACTAGTGTAACTAGTACTGCTTGTCCTGGGACTGTCCCCAGTTAGTACTCTTAGACGGTAGTATAAAATATCAGGTAAACTGAGGTTATTGGTGAATTATTAAGAAAAAGAATCACTGTCTTTCCCTAGGCTTTCATGTATGTGTTCTCTCGTGTAGTCTTCTATTTCATGAGTCAGAGGCTTATCTCTCTCGGGTTACAGGCTCACTGAGGGCAGGAGTCTTTTATTCCACGTTAAAAAAAAAAAAATCCCATCTCTCCACTGCAGAGAATGCAGAATTTTTGTGTATCAGCTGTATTGAATATATGAGGCTGTTAACATGAATCTTATGGTAGAGTCCTATAGTCATAGGAATTCCATAAAGATTGGACAGGGTTTCTTTATGATACATTGACTTAAAAAAATGCCTAGAGACATCTTGGAGTGGCTGAAAACTGGAAGCTTAATTCTCCAAGTTCATGTCTGTGTTGCTGTAGTCTCTGACTGGAAAGTCATCGTTGCCTTTATCCAGAGGAATGTGCTGAAACAGTAGTAGGTGTTGGTTAAAATTAGAATCAACTATTTCCATAACCAGAACTCCAGACATGTTAAAAAAAATAAACAAAAGTGACTGAGCTCTACTAGTTTTTGCTTGGGGGTTCAAGAGGTTTAAATCCAGTTCAGCTAAATACGATTGGAGTCTGTCCCTGAACTTGCACATGACATGCATGGCAGACTTCCTAAACTTAGTGATGGAAGCTCAGAGCTCTTCCATGGCACTTAAAAATTGTCATCAGGAGCTGAACAGCAAACACCATGACTTTCCTCTCATGTTGTCTCTGTCGTGCCCTCCCTCCCTGAGGCTGAGCCCCAGGGAAGCAGTCAACACTGCCGTGGCTTGCATTTAATAGTGTGTCCACGCTCTCCAGCTCTCCTTTACTGGAAGAGAGCTTGCCAAGGCCTCAGGACTGTAACTGTGCACATGTGTTTCTAGACTACTATAGGAATTGTTCATCTCTTGAAGCTATTTATTTGTAGCTAATAGCTAGCATTTGATGTCTCTTGAGAAATGCATACACAGCCCCAGTTTCCATGGAGGGGGGAAGGAAAACTGTCCAAGATCCAGGTTCCTGTTTTTGTGTAAGGAAGATGCAGTTTGCATGAGCAAGACTTGTAAGATGTATTTGTACAGGGTGCAGGCATTAGTCACTGGTGCTTAGTGTAACTGCGGAGATGGGGCCAGATAACGTATCCTCTAGACTGGTCAGTTGTATTGAATCAAACTATTGCCAGAAGCTCCTGAGTAAGCAATTTTTAATGGCACTGGCTCCGATCACTTCGCATGTGGTTTATTTTGGCCTTTTTCACCCTCACATGCTGAATTATAACAGTGCCACTGGTGTGCAGTTTCAGACTTTCTCAGTTTTTCCGTCAGAAACCTAACATTTACAAAACGACTTTAAATATTTGCTTCAGTCCAAGGTCTTGGCACCCAGCACCTTTTTTCTTGCTTACATAATTTTGAAAGTCCGTGTAGCCATTTTCTCAATGAACACGTGTAATTAAGAAGAGAGGGAGAGATCAATGGCTTTAGGATTCAGGCTGCAAGCAGTGATGCAGAAGAGATTTGCTTTACTGAAGGAGAACAGGATGTGTTTGGGGAATCGGAGTCTCTGGTGCGTTCATGCTTGGTGTCTTGAAACATAGCTGGATATGGTAGTGTCTTGGGGTTCTCATAGTAGCTCCTGAATATGAGATGTGGTCATTTTCAAGACTGCTTACCAGTGGTAGAAGAGTATGTGGTATTTGATGTTTATTTATTATTATTAATTTTTTGGTCAGGAAGATTGGGCCTGAGCTATCATCTGTTGCCAATCTTCCTCTTTTTGCTTGAGGAAGATTGCTGCTGAGCTAACATCTGTGCCAGTCTTCCTTTATTTTATGTGCGATGCCCCCACAGCCTTGCTTGACAAGTGATGATAGTTCTGTACCCGGGATCCAAACCTGTGAACCCTGGGCTGCTAAAGCAGAATGCACGAACCTAACCACTATGCCACCGGGCTGGCCCCGTTATTTTTAAGTAAACTTATTCTTGAATTTACAATACTCTGATATGGGCAGTTTCCAACTTAAAAATGATTGTACATGTATTTTTAAAACTTAACTGATGGTTGTTTGAAAACGGAAAATATTTCCTCCGTACAAATAATGTTATAAATTAAAAAAACCAAGCATATTTAATATAAAGGCACTCCGGGAAGGGGGAATCCAGTGACTCTCTTTTGAATAAGGATATTGTTAAGGGGCGCCATTTTGCCTGGTAATTGAAGCAGAAGAGAGACTACCTCCCCTCCCACCGTACAGGGAAAGAAGAGTTTGAGAAGAAGCTTAGTGAATTCACTGCCAAAGGAAAACTTTAAAAGTATGTATTTATTTGTTTGTTATGCTACACCCCAGGCTGTGCAGGGACATGGGAGAAGCCTGCAGTTTTTGAAAAAGAGTATTTTAGAGATAGGATTTTATTGTACAATTGGCAAACTCCTCACCTTTGGGAATAATTGCTCAATTTCATGGAAAAGGCCAAACATGGATGCCTTGAGGTCTAAGATAAATAGATAGCAATGGAGTGTGCTGGTCCCCATGGTTACCAGGAGCCCAGCCTGAGTGGATTGCTATCCTGAGTGTGCCTGTGTCAGGATCTGCCTGTGTCACCTTTCAGCTGTTTAGTATTTGCTCTCCTTCTTGAATCAGCAAAAGAAATCACTGTAAGATTAATTTGCAGGATGTTCCCCTGCTGTACTGGGTTTGTGTATGTCACAAGACTCAAGCTTCCTGCCACCGTCTGTTAAAGGAGAACTTCTTATGTCTGAACAATATTCCATTCTTTTGGGAGCTCTTTACATAGCTGGGGCTGGTTAAGAGAGAAATGGGGACTGGGCTGTCAGCATTTTAACTCAGAAATAAACTTTGGGGCTTGTTATGAACTGACCTGTACAAGAAAACCTCAATTAACCAGCATTACTTGGAGAAAGGGCAGTTTCTGGTTAATTGAATTTTCTTTTGAATTGAAGGTTAAAAATTTTACCTTTTCTCAATCATTATTATTAACTTTCTTTCTTTGGCTTTTGCAATTCAGATGTCAGGATTTTGAAAGTAGGTTGGACTTTGAGTTAGTCTGTAATTGTACTTTGGAACATCCTTATTCGTTATGAATCTTGTCATTCAGGTTTACTTTCTACAGGGGTTTACGAGGCTCCGGGCATGGCCACGGAGTTCTGTAAGTTTGTTTTTTTGGAGAATTAAGTCCCTTTTTATGTTATTTTGTTTTCTTGCATCTTAGATTCAGAATGAAAAAGCAGTCTCACCATGCTCAGCATCAGTAGGCCTGGTTATATAATCCTGTTCTTTGAGGGTTTACAGATATTCTGGCAGAATATAATAACAGAAATGAGTCATTAGTAAACTGCTTAAGATACTGATTTTTCTTCCATGTGAGTTAAAGTCAAGTTGTAGTTACTTGAATTGGCTGTTGAGTTGGCTGTTCTGCATAATCCAGACAATAAGTGCATCTGGCAGATAGGTATCGAGCGCCTGCTCCACTCTCTTGGTGTACCGTGCTAGGCAGTTTTCTTGTCAGTAATGATGTCACAGCATAAATCTACCAACCTCTGATAACCTTTGCATAAACCTTATTTTCTAAGAGCAAGAGAAAAACTTGTCCCTGAGGGACTTTGTGGTCATTAGCAGTTCTGATTTCCTTGTCTGAAATTAGTGGTTGAAATATTGTTAAGCTTTCCAGCACTTTTTTTTTTGCACTCAGTACATAAAAATCAAGAAATTTAATTGCAAAAGTTAAAATCTTGTCATGTTTATTAATCATAAATTATAGATATTTAAGAACACCGAAATTTTTCCTGAACATAGGTAGGGAATTTTTATTTATTTATTTATTTAAAGATTTTATTTTTCCTTTTTCTCCCAAAGCCCCTCGGTACATGGTTGTGTACTTTTAGTTGTGGGTCCCTCTATTTGTGGCATGTGATGCCGCCTCAGCATGGCTTGTTGAGTGGTGCCATGTCTGCGCCCAGGATTCAAACCGATGAAACCCTGGGCCGCCGAAGCAGAGCTTGTGAACTTAACCACTCGGCCACGGGGCAGCCCCAGCAGACTTTTTCTTTTTGAGGAAGATTAGCCCCGAGCTAACATCTGTTGCCAATCCTCCTCTTTTTGCTGAGGAAGACTGGCCCTGAGCTAACATCCGTGCCCATCTTCCTCTACTTCATATGTGGGACACCTACCACAGCATGGCTTTTGCCAAGCAGTGCCATGTCTGCACCTGGTATTCGAACTGGCGAGCCCAAGGCCGCCAAAGCGGAACATGTGAACTTAACTGCTGCGCCACCTGGCCAGCCCCTAGGTAGGGAATTTAAATGAAAGGATTACTTCACTTTCATCGAAGATCTAATACTGATTTTCAAATATGTCATTGAGTTTAGTGTCTCCAAGTAAAGACAGAGTTTGCATCATCATCTATTAATGATAACGGTATTTTGAAGTAGCTAAGAATAATAGTTTGTATTTCAGATTTTGACTTAAATAAAAATGGAACTTATTTCTAAAGTTTTCTCTCCTTAGTTCTTGATCTAGCCATACTATGACTATCAAAAGGCAATCTTTAAAACATACCTGCAAAAAACCTGAAGAAAATGTGGCAAAGGTTAGGATTTGACAAGAGATGGGTCTGGGTTTATGGGGAATGCATTATATATATGTATTTATGTGTGATTGAAATATAATGAAAACACTTTCAGATGAATTTTCTTTTTAGAAATTTATTTTCTATGTATCTGTGTTTCATTTTAGTACTGTGAAATGAATGGACTCTATCCTGGGTCTTTTTGGGGTTTGTGATGTATAGATGATAAAGTGAATTTCACACTTTTGAAATGAAGCAATCTACCTCTATCAAGTTTTTATGAAGAGTTTGCCTATGGGTGATAGTAGCAAGTGTCATCTTATTATTTGACAGTTGAGGGCAAGAGAGAAGTCAGGCCATTGGTGGAACCCTTAGAATTGGTAAGCCAGCAAATAAGCTTTTTAGCTGCTTAATCCTAGTTGTTTTATTGGTATTGAAGGCTAGGTCACACCAGCAAAACTCGCTCAATCCAAAGTGGTATTTTTCCAAGATATAGACTGGTCATACAAGAAAAGTGAAGATAACAATCAAAGAATGTACTTATTTTATATCTACTTGGGATCTAGAGTGCATAATATGTGTGTGTGTGTATATATATATGTACTTATGTGTGACTAAATATAATGAAAACACTTTTAGATGAATGTATACACACTCCCCCCCCACATATATACACACACACATATACCCATAATGTATACACATGCGTACATATACACATACATGCAGGTATATTTTTCATCACAGTACTTCCTTGTAATTTATGTAATTTGTCTCTAGAACTAGTAACCTACACAGATTGACCTGAAACAATCTGCCAGATCCTAGCGCATGGTTTTGATGTCAGTTGGGGAATGAGATGGAGTGTGGATACTGTGGCACTATGTATAGGGCAGAGGAATTTACAATGCAAATACTTATGTGGGTTTCTCTCTCTTCCTTCCCATTGAAATGATGGGAAAGGAATAAATCCATAGGAAAGAGGAAAAGAATCCTTAGAGGGCAGGAAATACTGAGGAATTTCTGGAAAATAGAAGGCAGCTAGAGTCAGAGGAACACTCTTGTGATATTCCTTCCCCTAAAGACAAGAAGATGAAAACATTGGCGAAGTGGGAAGCAACTTCTGGGTGGAACCCCAAACAGTGTCTGAGTTCAGAGTCCACTGAACAGGGAGTAGGAACGGTCATGCATTGGGATGGAGAATGTAAAGGATGCCTGTGGAATGGCAGCATCTGGTGGGCACACTTCCCCCACCCCCACACCCCATCCCCCCAGTATAAGAGTTGTTGGCTGATACTTGCTCACAGGCTAAAGCATGAGAGGAGCTCTCTAACCAAAGGAGCTTTTGGAGGCGGGAGGAATAGCAGGGAAGAATTGAAGTTAAAGGAAAGCAAGACAACAGCAAAATAATTCCTGGCTGTGAAAACAGATAGAAAGGGAAAGGCAGCACCCCAAAAGGGAAGGAAATATGATACCCTAAAAAGGAAGGAAAGCCTTCCTTGTGTGTCCTCATCATGCCTTCTAAATGCCATTTTAGAAGAGTCTGCTTTTCGGCTCTTCCCCTTGTGGGGAGGAGCTAGAGGTGAGAATTGCCTTATACTACAGTGGAGGAAACCTTCACCTCTGCCTGTACCAATAGGGATGTGATGTTTGAGGACAATGAATAGCGTGAACAAAGGATTAAGATGAACAGCACAGCTCACCCCAGAGCAAACAGCCTAGCTGCGAATCCTCTGTGCTTGCTATGTAGAGAATATAATGCCCGTAAGGGCAGAGCAGAGGGCTTGGAGAACAATGTGTCCTACACTGTTAACATTCTTACTTACCCCTCTACATTGATGCTATTTTATTGATTATAGTTAACATTTTAGACTTTAACGAGTTTTTAAACACATGGCTTACACCTTGAGCTTAGGAGATGGTGTCGTGAAGACAACCAGCCAAAAATTCATTGCCAGAAAAGTTTGCATGGTTGATAGTTTTAATAAAAAAAATTGTCAAAATATACTAAGTTTTAGTCATATTAACTGAACTGAAAGTGTTGCCATTAGGGGATATAAAAAACATTACTTGTATTTTAGTGGTAAACCATGAAGAATAGTTGGGTTTTTAATTAGCATTGTGTGGGTACTTATGAATTAGCAAAGAGAATGTGTGCCCAACCCTTTCAGTTCTCCCTAATTTAGAAAAACAGATGCTAGATCTCTAGTTTTGCTTGTTACTGGGGGAGATTTAAAGATTGCACTAAAAATGTCTTAAAGTGTTCATTTTGCCATGGCAGAGGTGATGAGGAAACTTGCAAAAAAGGGAAGAGGAGAGGCATGGGTGCTGTGGAAGTAAACCTGAGGCCTCCGTGAGCAATGAGATTAAGACGAGGGGTGAGATGAGGGAGAGGTTAGGGATTGAGAGGATAAAGGAAAATAAAATGCAGGTATATTGTATTTCGTTCATTTTTTCTTTGAAAACCAGAAACTTATATACCATGCTCGGGCAGACTCTGAGGATTTGAGGTTGCTGCCACAGTTTATGATGTACCCGAATATAAACTTTCCTGGAAGTCTTTGGCCTCTGAGCTGACTTGTCTGCTGTGTGTGAGCCAAGAATGTAACATCTCTGTTACATGCACAGGCTACAGATGCTTCTCTTCAGCTTTTGTGGTTCCAAATGTGTGTGTGTGTGTGTGTGTGTGTGTGTGTGTCTGATAAACTTAAAAAACCTGTGCTTCCATGCCATGGCAATGAGCCACAGCCTAAACTTGAGAATCACATTCGGCCTTGCCATACACACTGGATAAAACTATATTTTCATAACTGTAGTTTATGGAGGTGAAAATGAATAACCAAAGGGAAAATCATCAGGCTCCAGGCAAGTTGTTTATGGACCAGTGTGTGAACAGAACATCTGATTAAAAAAAAAAATTACAGCTGGGTGGGGATGGAGAGGCAAATGTGTTATGTAGCTGGCCAAGTAATATCTGGCTCTGTCAAAAAGTGGAAAAAAGTGATCTTAAATGTGTTACATTATTTTTATTCCTTCCATCTTGCTTGCCATTTGTCTCAAATAATGCTGCTGATTCTTGAGCCCGCTGTGTTAACTCAGTTGTGCTGTTTGTGGGGGTGCCCAGGGAGGTCTGGGGATAATGGTGCTTGCCTCCTGCTCACTCTTGCTGTTGCTGTTTGCAAATGACTGGTACAGTGAATGTCTTCTCGTCTGCTCCCCACTCCCAGCCCCTATTGTTACATGAAAAAAGCCAGTAAAAATGAACATCTGGCAAAGGGACCATCCTGGTTTAAGGAGGAAGTTCCCTGGATTTATGATCTCCCTTTTCTGCTCAAGTATAAACTGCAGACTAGCTGAGGAAGAGAACTTGCTGCACAGTCATTCAGGGGTCAGGGGGCCGGAGTAGGGTGGGGCGAGTTGGGGCACTGGAGTTGCTGCCTGGGCCGGAAAAACATTTTCTATCAGCTGAGTGGCTGCTGGCCCGCCAGGATGCTGTTGTTTTTATCTGGATTCAGTTGTGCGAAAGGACAGTGGGTGTGAATTGTTGGTTGGAAGCTCATGGTCTCTTGATCACTAACCAGAGTTAAGCTAAATTGGCCATAAGGAAATTCAGTCTCTTAAATCCCACATGCTAGCCCCCAAAATTTTGCCTTATTTACCCCCTTTCCTTGAGGTTACTTTTAACATCGTGGGATTTCTTTTTCTGTTGTTGTTGTTGTTGTTTTTGGTGAGGAAGATTTGCCCTGAGCTAACATAAGTTGCCAATCTTCCTCTTTTTTTTCCTTGAGGAAGATTAGCCCTGAGCTAACATCTGTGCCAGTCTTCCTCTATTTTGTATGTGGGATGCCTCCACAGCATGGCTGATGAATGGAGTAAGCCTGTGCCCAGGATCTGAATCTGTAAACCCAGGCCACCAAAGCCTAGTGTGTGGAAGTTTAACCACTTGGCCATGGGGCCGGCTCCAGTGGGATGTATTTTAATTTATCTTCATGGTGACTGTTAAAGATTATTTTAGAAATGAACTCTGTCATACAACAGAACGATACTGATCCAAAGTATATGTTTGTACTTAATCACTTATATGCTATGAAAAGCAATAAATTGGTTTTTTAAGAAAATTGCTGACATGGAACGGAAACTTAACATTTTGTTTCTGTTGAAGGGGTTTTGTGGATCACCAAAGTTTGGTAAATTCTGGTTTAGATGTGGTCCTGTGTATTAAACTCGTTGTTGCATAATGACATCTCTTCATTCTGTCCCTCAGAACATTTTCCTTGCTTTACGTAATTTCTTGTTAGAGTAATCTCTACCTCCAAAAGCAACTGGGATAGATTAAATAAAAGCTCACGATCTGCCTATATAAACAAGAACTTCATTTCAGGGAAGATTTTTGTAAGATCACTTTCTAAAATAGCGTAGTATCAGAAATATTTCAGTAATGCTTTTTTTTTTTTTTTTTAGCAAGGAAATTAGTTCAATATTTTTGGCTTTCTCATCTCAGTACTCAATAATAGATATGCTGTTGTCATTACAGTTTTGACTTTTATCAGTTGGAGAATGAGTTTAGTTTAAGTGCTTTGAAATTACTAATTTTTTCTTCCATTTTTATCTAATGCTTTATAAGTGGGATACTTAAGTGCAGTGTGGAATCAGGAAAATCCTCTTTTCCTTTCATCGTTTTCCATATTTGTGTTGAATTATTTAGGTTTGATTTAGACAAGAAACTAGTATTTTAAAAGATCTGACGTCTAAGCGTTTTCTTTTTTTGGTTAATCATCCCTTGTTCCTTCTGACACTAAATTTTTCTCGCAGATCAGGTATTGTTGCTTTATTGAAATTTGTTTTAACCAAGCTTTTAACCAACCACGTGTAACTAACCATGGGTTACTGATAAAAAGGAACTAGCTGATATGTTAGTAATTATTCTGTTTGTTTTCTTCCAGATCACTTTGTTGTGCAAGATTATTTCATTGCCTCTCTAATAGTTTTTATGAAAACAGAGTCAACAAGAAGTGTGCACCTACCACTGCCCAATATGATACCAGCCATAATTGTGGGTAGAAATTGTAGATGTCTATTTCCTAGCTTTAAAGAATGTGTAGTCTAGTTGGATCAACAAGAGGTACATTGTGAAGCAATTGATGATTGGAAGTGGCATTGTATGAATAAGTTCTAGATGGCGTGGGGCAGCTTGGGAGAGCCATAGGGATGGAAGGAAGCAAGAGATGATTGTGCAATTATGCAAAATGTTGAGGAGGAGGAACTTGAGTTGAGAGTTCAAACTTTTCTCACCAAATTTATCCTCATTTTATATTCGGCATTTGATAGGCTTCCAATTTAATATCTTTTTTCTCTTTACAAAATGCATCAGAATTCTGAAAATGGTCTTTTTAAAGAAAAGATATCAGAGTCAGCTTTCCTAATGTTCTAGAAGAATGTGGTACTGTGGAAAGAAACTAAGGTGCTGATAAAATGAATGGTCTCAGTCACTTTTAATTTGGGCTTGTAGGGTAGCCAGCATTTAGGATCTTGTAGTTTTTCTTAGAAAAAGTCCTTTCAGATATTAACCAACCATTTGGCTTACATATGTCATTTGCTTGGTGAGTACACAGGCTTGGTTAAAAACAAAAGGAAATACACACAGTTGATTTATAAGGAACGAAAGCCAGCAGCATTTCCTGGTGGATCCTTTTACCCATCCACCCCAGGAATGTATGTAGCCCTGGGTAGGTCAGACTGAGGCCTCTGGAAAGCGGAATGATAAACAAGGGTCAGCCAAGTGTGAGGCAGAAGGAAGGGGGCCATCTTCAGGCAGCTGTGAGCTTTTCCTTTTGCAGGGCGAGTGTTTTGTTGCAACAAACTTATAAAAGGCCTTTGACCTCTGTGTTATTGTACTTTCTATTTACCCTCAGGATCTGACCCAAAATAACAAGTATCTTTTTAGTAACTAAGGACAAAGCTGTCAAAAAGCAATTAAATTCGGAAGGAGCCTGATTGTAAAACAAGGATTGTAAACTGCGCAAATGGAGATGGGAGTGAAATTTATAGGAAGACTACCGCCATGACAATAATGCTGCAATGTGGCACAGCTGACTTCTAATTGTATTTTTCCTGTTTCAGTAGTGTTTAACTTTGGCTTAAGAAACATGTTACTAAGTAAAAATTTCTCAAATTGCTACTAATGTCTCTCCTTTCAGAGACAGCCGATATTCATTTGATCTGAGAATTGCCATTTCGGGTTAATTAACACTTACTTGAAAGATTTTAACGTCACTATAGCAAAGCAGTTTTCCCAAACAATTGCATGATGATTTCAGCTTGCTCTTTAAATTTGCTTCAAAATGAAAAGTTTTCTGTAGTGGCCCTTTCCCATGTCCCTTGGCTATTGTCAAAGTAATCCTGAGATTATCAGCCTGTTTGAAGAGTGACCTTGTATGCTTTGGGAATGTTGTCTCTGAAAGCACGTGATAGGATGGTGCAGATTTTATTCATTTGACAAATACTCATTTTCCACCTGTTACGTTGTAGATAGTGTGTATGTGGAAGGCAAGTGGAGTCCACATGGAAGCACATGGAACCATGAACGCAGTCGGAACAAAGGAGTCACCCTTCAAAGTCAGCTCAGTTTAATTAACAGAAGGAAAGTTTGCTCTTGGTAATACATAGACCACCTGGAAATTTTGCATTGGAACACCCTGTTTGGCTCTGCTGCCTGCTCACTGCTTCTATTCCATACTTTACAAAGCCTGTACTTTACAAAGTAAAGGGGAGTTTAGAGTTCTTTTAAGAAAAACTTTTATTAAAAACAACGCTGAGAGACAGGAGAAGAGTCATTCAGGGTTAAAGAATCCTTTGAGTTCCACTCTTATTTCAGGTAATTCCTTTGATGTAATAGGCACATATTGTTTGTAAGTTTATCGTGTTCCTATTCTGTGTAGATCACCTTACCAGACATGGGGACTATAAAGATAGATAAGATGTTCATGCCCTAAATGCCTCCAAGTTGAGGTGGCGGGACACATGTATGCATGTGCATACCCATGTGCATACACACACATACCTACAGGCAGCATATACTAAATGCCAGTTGACTGGAATGCCTTGTTTAGTGTTTTTTCTTTTTTTTTTTTTGCTGAGGAGGATTTGCCTTGAGCTAACATCCATGTCAGTTTTCCTCATTTTTTAGTATGTGGGCTGCCAGCACACTGTGGCCACTAACAGAGTGGTGTAGATCTGTGCCCGGGAACCGAACCCGGGCTGCAGAAGTGGATTGTGCTGACCTTAACCACTAGGCAACCGGGCCTGGCCTTGTTTAGTGTTTTAAATTAGAAATTGATGCAGATAGCTGTTCCAAAGCTGTGTTACTTTTGCTCATTAATTTTAGCATCTTCTGCCTGGAACAGTTATTGCTATGGTGCTTGCCAAATAGCGACTTTTCTGTTTCCATCATCCCTCCTTCATGTGTTAGTTGGAATTCTACTGTAAGGAGGAACTGTTCCTTCTCCTCTTGTTATTTATTCCATTATTTATATCAGTATGGACTTGTGGATGTTTATTCTATGAGATATAACCTACTATCATTATTTTTTGTGTTTCTCAAATTGTTCCAGATATGGCTACTGGGAGCCCCTTAAGTTTGGCTCTGTGTTCTTTTGACATGTTCTCATCATTTAGGGGGAGCAGTTTCTTACTTTTTGACACCATAAGATGTTCCGGGCTCCCCTTGAATTTTTCCTGCTCTAGCCCTGGCACCAGCCATTTCTCCAGGAAGCTCCAGTTCCTTTTATTGGAGAAAGGTATATAGAAACCAAAATCTGCGTGCTTGGTGTGCTCGTTGCTACTGAGACATTACTTCTAGCCCTTCTCAGCAGTCAGAGCTAGGGAAAAAAAAAAAAATGTATATATATGTATGAACACACATGCACATCTATATCTGTATATTATAAATCACAGGGTTCATTCTAGCTTCCCCCTTATTTGTGACTGCTTTCTCTGAAGATGGGAAACCTGGCTCATTAGCCACAATATATTTGCTTATTTGTACAAACCTAAACTACACATAAAGTAGTTTCAGAATGATAACATATATCTCTGTGAGATACAAATTTCCTGACTAGAATACAATAGTTATGTACACTGTTAAAATGTATAGTCAAAAGTTATTCAGGTTAGTTCTTTTCTTCTCCACTTTGGTGGGCTTTTGTTATTCATTTGTAATACAGTCAAGTTCACTTATTACTGACGTTTCATTTTGATTCCTGCCACATCCTGGTTGATTTTAATTATTTATTTTTAGGCTATGTGAAATATTGCCATAGTTCTCAAAGTTCTAATGATAAGAAAAGTGTATTCAGAAGGTATCATTTCCACCTCATCCGTTCTACCTCTTTCTCGTTCCCCTACTGTTTTCACCCCCTTCCCACCTTCTCTCTGTAGCTAAGTAATCCCATTACTTCTTGGTTTGTCCTTCCTGTCTATATTTTTTGCACAAATTGGTAGACACATAGGTATTTTCTTCTCTCTTCCTTTCTTATATGGAAGGTGGTATATTAATTTTCTATTGCTGCAAAAAAATTACCACAAACTTAGCGGCTTGAAGCACCAAAATTTTATTATCCACAGTTTCCATGGGTCAGGGGGTTGGCGTGGTTTAGCTGGGCCCTCTGCTCAGGGTCTCACGAGGCTGAAATCAGGATGTTGGCCAGGGCTGCGATCTCATCTGAGGCTTTGGGTCTTCCAAGCTCACTGGCAACTAGCAGAATTCAGTTCCTTGCAGTTATAGGACTGAAGCCCTCGTCTCCTAGAAGCTGCCCACCATTCCCCACCACATGGCCCTCTCAACGACGTGCAGTTTGTCTCTTTTGAAGAGCAATACGAGAGTGTCTCTGCAGTGTTGGATTTTCCTGATGTTTTTTCTTTCACTCTAGACTCTCTTTAAAGGGCTTACTTGATTAGATCAGATCAACCCAGGATAATCTCCCTTCACGTTTGCCACTAATGTAACCTAATCATGGGAGTGATTTCTATCACATTTGTGAATCTGGCTCACACTCAGAGGAGGAGATTGTATAGACATGTGCACCAGCGAGCAGGAATCTTGGGGGCTGTCTTAGAATTCTGCTTTACCGGGTGGCATATCTTAGGTCTTCTTTTGCACTTTACACATTATAATATTATGAAAAAAGAATTGTTATATTTGGTATCTTTCTTTATGAGATATATAGACTTGGTTCTTTAATTTATTAAAAAAATTGGTTTTTGGTAGTTAGGAAGGTTTGAATTTCTGTTCTGGTGGTTACCTTTGTATCTTATCTTTTTAAACAGTGACCTCAGTCACTGGTGTCTTACTTCACCTTATATTATCTGGTTTATCAGTTTTTAATGATATTCTTTATCTCTTACATATTTCCTGTACAACAATCAATGAGTTTAATTTTCCTCTTTCCTCATTCACTCTTCCTTTTTCCATTTTTTTTGTTGTATTATTTCTGTGTTGTCACACATATAACACTATTACATTAGTCTTCCAAATCTGCATTTCATTCTTTGTCTTTAAATTTTGCCGCTGGCATGGTTTTTGTGTGACTTATTTTTTTCTTCTTATTGTTCTGCATAATTTTTGGAAAATATATTACTGTTCTTAAAGCAGGAGTGTCTTTCCTCTTTTTCTTTAAAATCTTGACAATGCAGATATTTGGAGATCATCAAAGAAAATAAAATGGAAGGCAAACAGGTGAATTTACCTGAATATTCAAAGATCTTACCACTTATGTGCATTGTTGAAAACATGGCCAATTGTGCCTACTTCAGAAAGAGAAGGAATGGGTCCTTATCCAATTTAGTGAAGGAATTTGGCGTCTTTGTAAACATCAAGGGCCTGTATGATGAATGTATGGCTTTTTGTAAGGCAATAAGAATGAAGGAAACGGGACCCTCGGTTATTTATAACCTGAGCAGCATAGGAAGAACCAGTGGCATCCTTTGAAATAGAAAAACTGAGTTAATACACAGCTTTTCTTCTCTGGGAGCTTGGTGAGCCATGTTTCCCATTAAGCCTGATTGGGGGGTGAAGTTTGCCCATTGCAAAAGTCTTAGTGATGAGGATCCAGATCCTAGAGGATCAGCATTCAGGATGTCCAAGCTCATTGGAATTCACAGCTAAAAAGCTGTTGAAGCTCCAGAACAATGAAATGAACAGATGAACGGTGAGAATTTGCGTTGACGTGATTCTCCTAGCGATGGTCAGGAGTCCTGTGATGACTGCTCTGCAGCCTGGCCTCCCTCTCTCGGCAGCCGTTTGACTTACTGTTTTGGAGGACAGCTAAGTGTAGGGTTGTTGATTCCTGAGGTCTCGGGCTTTATAAAACACAGCTCTAGAACTTTTCATAACCATGACTTAGTTAATAACCAAAGTCACCTAGAATCTAAATCTAAGAAATCACTCGAATGGAGAGAAATGAGAAAGTACCTAATTTGTGGAAGAATTTCTGACTTTGTTATAGGTCACCCAGGGCCTGGTACAGGGCTTTTTAGGCTGTGTGTCTTTTTAAACCTGAAAGGGTTCCAATTTATATGAGGAAGCTTGAGTGTGAATATGCTTCTACCGGCAGATGGCTTGGTCATCAGCCTTCCAGGCTTGTGACTCTAACGAGATTCTCTTCTGTGGCACGAGCCTAGAATATGTGTCATCCACAAAAACACATCCGTCACTGCATAGATTAGCTAGCGGGATATTGAGTTATAAATTCTTACTTTTGTTATTTTGGTAACCTGGTGCTTTTGGTTCTCCTAATAGTAGTTTCTGGAGAATTAAGTTGTACTGTGTTGCTCAAAACCCAACTCTGGATTCACTAAGGATTCATCTGAGTTTCATTCTCCTTTTTTCCCTCCAGCCTGGAGGAAGTCTGTCTGCTTTCTCTTTTGCACAGTCGGGAGGGAGAACATTGACCTCTGAAGCAATGTTGAGTTTACTTTATTGGAGCTCACCCGATGTTAATAAAAGCAGAACAGTGAATCAGACAGTGCTGACTTCAGAGCAGGACGACTTGGGTGGGGGAATCTCTGAAGATAACATGTTGTTATAGGAAACACCCAAAGGAGAATTGATAAACCGCGATAAGGATCGTTGGATATTTCTGGCCCACCAAGAGAGCAGAGTGAGAAGGAAATTGTCCTCTCAGATAAACTTAGATTAAGAAATCAGTCTGATTCTCGTTCCACAACATGACTTTTAAAAAAGAAAAACAAGACTGGCCCCAGGCAAAATTGATTGGAGAGTAAATTTATTGTTCTTTCTGTTCCCTTCCTCCTCTGCTTAGGTTCCCAGCACCTGGTTAGTTAAACCCTCCCAATTACCCCCTCAAAACCTCTCCTCAGAAACCGCCTGAGATGTGTTCTGCTGAGTAATCAACAGCTGCTAACTGTGTCAATTAGATCCCCTACCGTCTGCTGTCCCCCAGGACCCTAACAGTGCCTTAAAACGGGGGTCAAAACTGAGATGTCAGCAGGGGTGAATTAGGTACCTTAAATTAGTAAAACTCCCTGGATGTAAGATAGAAGGGAGTGGTGGGGCCTTGGCAATCCAGAGAGTAGTGCCCTCCAGATTTTTATGAGAAGGTGGAAATTTGGGTTCTTCTATGAGATCTTCCACATCTCATAACATTTCACGGTTTTAAGTTTCATGGGCAATGAAAACAACTCCTGAGGCCCTTGGTGGCCCTGCAGTCAAACTGTGTAGGTCAGTAGTTCCTGAATAGAAGTCTGTGATGTAATATGCTTTCTTAAAGCTAACTTTATTTAATTTAGGGATTATTTTTTTATTCTGAGATTTTCGTCCTTACTATATTGTTGATGTAAGAATGTAATTACTTTTATGGAATGACTTAGCTGGAGGATGGGGGGGGGGGGTGCGGGTAGCTTTTACCTACCATTTGGTGAAGCTTAAAGGATGACCTTCCCAAAAGGTAGCTCAGAAAATTTATCTCTGACTTTTCTAAAAGACATATCTTATACCTTAAATTATGAGCTGATATCGAGCGCTCCAGATGGGTTGATGGAAGTGGTAACCGAGGCTCCGTTCATTTTAAGAAATTACCTTGAACAAGCAGCCAGTACAGAGGCTCTGAACCAGCCAGCTCTCTCTGGTGCCTGAGAAGTGAAATGCCGCAGGCTGTGGAGGGTTCTGAGTGAGAGGGTTTTAGGACTATTTACATAGAAAGGAGCAAAGAGCCTGATTGTGTTCTTGGCTTTAACAAGTTGGATATTCTGTTTCACTCCATATAAATTTGTCTAGCTTTTTTCTTTTTTTTTGAGAAATTAATTGCCAAGGCTTCCTCATCTAGAGGGAAGATTACTGTGTGGGTCTTGTGAATGTGCACACTGTACTGTTTCTCTAATGGAATCCTGGGCACCCTATGATTTAGATATTGGCAGCAAGGTATGGTGTACACTTTGAATGTGATCCAAATGTTCTAGTCCATTTAAATTTCATAAGTTATAATTTCCTGCAAGAGAAACTGGTGACTGACTATATGGAACAAGTATGGAAAGGAGCGTATGGTAATGGTTTTCACTCTTGGGCCCCACCATTTATAAATAAGCCTGAGTAATTCTAAAATCAGCAAAGGCAAGAAAACTTTACATGCCTTAACATTTTACCCCTTTGTTCTTCGTGCTGGGCAATGAGGTACATTTTTCTTGTGGGGATGGATATTTGGGTTATTTCTCAGGTTTGGCGGAAGGTGATAGTAGTGAGAATTTTGTTTGAAGTACAGGTATATCTGATTCTCTCCCTACTCAAATATGGGCTGGATTGTTTTATCCTTGGAGCACCCACCTGAACACAACTCTGTTGGAAACCTTACAGCTACTATGTATTGAATCATTTTTGATATGCTACACACTGAGCTTTGCGATGCATGGACTATAACATTTATTTTCACGATGGCCCTATGGGTAGAGAATACAGAAAGAGATGGTCTCCAAAGATAGGAAGACATACTTCCTTTATTTTACTGTGAGGAGAGTGGAGGAGGTGGGGGCAGATGTAAGGTTTGTAAGTTCCGTAGCAGGAAGTGGAGAGAGTCTTTAAGAAAGACTGCTTAGAAATCTTCCCTGTCTGTCTCCCCCATAGCTATTTCTCATTGTATGGTTTTGTTTTTTTTTTAAAGTACACATTTGTGCTCAAAATTGTGAGAAGTGAGTACATGGGCTATTTACTGGATGTAAGCCTCTCTTTTATGCAGTGAGGCACGTTTTTATTGGTAGATCTCAAACATGAAGATTCCCCCAGAGCCTTGTAAGAGAAGTGGATTCCTGGGCTCGGATCCCAGAGTTCCTGAGGCAGGACCACTGGGGCTGGGCCTAGGAATGTGCATATCTGCATATTCTTCTTCTGATGACCTTCGGAAACGCTGCTGTCACTCACCTTCCTCTTAGGCCTTAAGTATAGGAAGTACTGAAGTGTAGGAAAAGGCGAGGGTGAAACGTGAATTAATCTTGTCTTGAAATAAGCTCACATTTGAAGCACAGTTCTTCAGAAATTGAGTAAGGGTATGGCATGATATTTCCCTCTATTTAGCTGAAATTATTATTATTATATTTTGAGGAAGATTAGCCCGGAGCTCACATCTGCCGCCAATCCTCCTCTTTTTGCTGAGGAAGATTGGCCCTGAGCTAACATCTGTGCCCATCTTCCTCTACTTTATATGTGGGATGCCTGCCACAGCATGGCTTGATATAAGCGGTACATAGGTCCGCTCCCAGGATCTGAACTGGCAAACCCCGGGCTGCCGAAGTGGAGCGCACGAACTTAACCTCTGTGCCACCAGGCTGGCCCCAGCTGAAGTTATTTGTATTATTTCTGTCCTGGATGTTACGGAAAATCAGTCATGAGTATGTTTAGCTGTTAGGAGTCTGTATTTCACTAAGTCAGAAGATCTTAGTTTATTTCCCCCCTAATGGGTGAGAGGTTTTGTGAGAGGAAAAAAAAAAGTCTTTGCATCTTTCATTTTTAGTTAACAGGAAATAGTGTGAGAACTATCCAGTCAATGAGCTTCTTGGGAAGAAAATATAGTGTTGGTAGATAAGCAATGTTTATTTTTTATTTTTTGTATGAAAAAAGCAATTAGAATTTGCTTCAGGGCAGTTGGAGAGTTGCAAGAAAAAAATTGGTAGAATTAGTGAAAAGATCCAATTGTAGCTGTTTTAAAATGAAATATGAAAAACCTTTGAACGAATGAGAATTTAGAATTCATGAATTGCCTTTCCTATGGTATTTCCTTCCTTTCAGTAAAGCCAAGTTATTCCTTGGCTTGTTATTACGAATGATTAACAGCTTATTAGAACATGCATACATGTGCCATGTGCCAATGTGCAGAGCCTGACTAACCTCTCAGTAGCTCTGGCTGCTCTTAGTGCTGATTCACTGTCTACCCCTGGTGACTTCAGAGTCACAGGACTGAAGGATTAGAAGGAGGATATTAGAGGTCATCTGGTTCCAGCCTGGTCTTTGAGTGTCTGCTATTGAGGTTTTTTAAAACTGAAATCCAGTTTTATAATTTTCATTCTTGCTTAGCTCCAAAGAGACATTCATATCTTAGTTTCTTCAGCCCTTTAATTTAGGGCAGCCATGTAATTAATCATCCAAATTGGAGTACTTCTGAGAGTGAAAGGAGGCCCCGTTAATAATTATGCCAGGACAACAGGCATTCAGAATAATACTCTGTCATAAAACCAAGTTCTCTCAAATGGTTTTGCAACATGGTGTTTAGCCTGAAAGATTTCTTTAGAAATTACATGTAAAAAAATTTGTCTAGACTGAAGTTTATTTGCCAAGGTGATTAGGGTCTTGCATATTATGGGACGCTTTGTTTACACAGAACCTCAAGGGAAATCTTTTTTTTAATGATAACATTTCATTTATCTAGTTGAAAAATATGTGTATTTATTTTTCTCAGGTTAGCCTTATCCAACTCTTTTAATAATGACTTATGTATGGCTTAAGATGAAAGGTTAATGTTCTTTATAGAGGTCCTTTTATTCCAGAAAGCAGTAACATCCGGTGTGATAGCGAGAGGGAGATGAGTATAATCTAGAGCAGAGGTTCCCACACTTTCTCAGTTCACAGCATCCTTAGTGTCTTAGGAATTTTACGTGGTGCCCCCAGGCCAAAAGGAACACCTAACTGCTCTATTTGGCCAAAAGGAACACCTAACTGCTCTATTTATTAAGTATCTATGTCCTAATAGCTTCGTGGCTGTTTGGAAAAAATAGTACACTGTAAATTGAAAGAAAAAAATACTTTCATTGCGGTTTTTTTTTAAATCACAATTACATATAAATATTTGTGTACCTGTTGGGTTCTGCACAACTTCCAAACCTTGAAATTCAGATTGAGTGCTACCAGCCTTATTTCCTGTTTGATTTTTATTTTCTTCCATTCCTTGCTTTTTATCACAGCGGGCACTAAAAAATCAACCTTGCAAAGGTAAGCCATCATGGAAAGGAATGTAGTGGGATTTAATGTAAAAACTGTCAACTACTTCAGGGGAGTAGTTAGTATGGTGAAAGTAGGTTTTGAGTTCCATTTCTTCCTTCAGAAATTTAAAATAATTCTGCGATTTTTCTGTGAGTTCCCTATAGTGTGTTGGGATACCTTTGCACCCAGTTTGGGAACCACAGGTCTAGCCATTTCTCTTAAGTTCGTCATTTGGACTATTAGCTAAACATGCTTCTATCTTTCAGCCCTCCCCTGTCTTGAATTTGGTTGCACTGGATTCTGGTACTCAATAGCTAAAGTTTATTGAACGCTTATTATGTCAGGCACTGAGCTCAGTGCAGCACTTTACTTGTGTTCACTCATTTAATTTTTAATTTTCATAGTGACTGTACTGCATAAAGCCTCTTCTTCTTCTTCTTTTTTTTTTTTAAAGATTTTATTTTTCCTTTTTCTCCCAAAGCCTCCCCCCGGTACATAGTTGTGTATTTTTAGTTGTGGGTCCCTCTAGTTGTGGCATGTGGGATGCCACCTCAGCATGGCCTGGCCTGATGAACAGTGCCATGTCTGTGCCCAGGATTCGAACTGGTGAAACCCCGGGCTGCCGAAGCAGAGCCCGTGAACTTAACCACTCAGCCACGGGGCCAACCTGCTAAAGCCTTTTCTATCAAGGTCCTCTGGAAAAATCTGCCTGGAGTAGATAGCATCCTCATTTTACAGGCAGGGAAACTTAAGTTAAAAAAGTTAAGTAGTGACTTACTAGTGAACATCCAGCAAGTAGTTTCACTTCTAGGATATGGACTCAAGTTTGTCTTCCTTTTTTTAATTTTTATTTTATTTCTTTAAAGATAGGCACCTGAGCTAACAACTGTTGCCAATCTTTTTTTTTTTCCTGCTTTTTCTCCTCAAATCACCATAGTACATAGTTGTATATTTTTAGTTGTGGGTCCTTCTAGTTGTGGCATGTGGGATGCAGCCTCAGTATGGCTTGATGAGTGGTGCCATGTCGGTGCCCAGGATCCGAACCAGCGAAACTCTGGGCCGCCGAAGCAGAGCGAGCAAACTTAACCACTCGGTCACGGCCCCTGTCTTCCTTTTTTTAAAAAAAAATTCCGAAGACCAGAATCTTTGTCCCCAGCCACAGTGTCTTCTGTAGACACCACACTGCTGCCTGTGTGTCTCCCGCCGTGAGAGGTACAAATGTTTCATGGTGGCCCTAGCAGGGAGGTTCTTTTGTCCTCATTTTCAGATGGAGATGCTGAGACTCAGAAATCTAGTTACTTGCCCAAATGAACTGCTAATCACTGGAATTTGAACCTAGGCCTCAGTGATTCCAACCACAAAGCTTATCTTTGTAATTTATAGAGATGACTAGAAGACATCATAAAATCCTGGAGTTCTTTCAGAGTCATTAGCAAAAGATGAAGTTATGATAATATGGCTTTTGTGTTAATATATTTTGGTAAATCCTGTTCATTTGAAAATCATGGTATGTGTGGCATGTGTGGTACCTCTCTATTAAACACTGCCTCCATTGCCCAACCCTGTGGAATAACAGAGAATATATTGTGCTTATCCTTTATAAATATATGTATAGAGGAGGGAAAGGGAGAATGAATGGACCTATTTGTCAGTGGGCCAGCTGACCAGGATGGAACCCCACAGCAGCACTAAGGCCGTAGACCCCAAGATAGGAAAGTGTGTGGGGGACCATATTTCAGGATCAGGTTTTAGAGATTGATTTAGGAAGTAGAGTAAGTACTAGATAGTTTTTAAATTACACATTGGAAGTTCTCTTGACCCTATCACTTCTCCTTAAAGCTTAGTATCCAGCAACAGTTCATTTACACTTGGAGTTGAATTTCTCCCTGGAAGAAGACAGATCCAAATCAGAGGCACACGTCTAGCAGGCAAACTCTTTGGGTGGAGGTTACTGGATAAATTGTATTGCATTATCCCTGGGGTCCTGAGGACTTGAATCTCAGTTTTAATTTGCAGTCGAATAAATAGGTTCATATGAGTTGGATCTGCTTTATCTCTTGAGTGGGGAGAGTAGAGTTGTTATAGAATGTAAGAATGCAAAGATTAAATGGTCACTGTAGTATTTTGGCATTTTCCCAAATACTTATAGCTCTCTTGGAGAAGCATAACACTGCTTTGTAGGAAACACAAAAGTGTTTACATCCAGAACATGTTGAGTGGGTGTACTGAGTTCAGCAGCCAGGGTCACGTCCCCCAGGCCTACTGTTGTGGTTTACCCAGCCGAGAAGCACAGGGAATCAATAGTCAGATCCTTCCGGGCCCCCCTCCTTTTTCATCTTGCTCTTGCTTGTGTGCTTTCTTGTTTCTTTTTCTAGCACACAGCAGAGTCTAGCACTTAAAATTGAGCAGTGCACACCCTGGGGCCTGCTTCCCAGAAATTCGTTGTCTGTAAGTGTAAGTGTTTGCTTTCTCTGGAAAGGGTTTTGTTCTTGTTGCTTTGCTTTGTGCATACAGTACAAATGTGGCCATTCCTCCTCATTTTACACTCAGACCAGATCATACGCTGGGGAAGTACTTTATGCGTACAACACATTTAATGTGAGAATATAAAACCAGGGATAATTCAAATCACATGGATTTTATTCCACGTGAACCTTAATACTCTCCTAGATAGAAACAACAAAGATTGAAAACCTACACCCTAAACCAGAGATACCTCTTATCAAGATATCTAAGGGTTCATGTTTGTAATATATGATTTAGTTCAGCTATTTAATAAATAATCTGTTGTTAATGTCATAATTGTTTTGCACTTCATGTATAAAGTCTAAATTACAGGGTACCATCGTCAGAAGGTTTTGATTTTGCTGGTACTGTGGGAGTTTTACTTAACTCTTGAATGTTTATTAGACATATGTTATGTGTCTGTACATGTTCTGAGTACTGTGAAGATATCAAAGTATGCCAGAGAACTTTCCCTCTCATTGGAGAGAAAGCCTACACACGTGGAATGGTAGAACAAGATAGATGATCATGGTTGGTCCCCAAGACAAGTACTACTGGGAATAATACGTAGAAAAGGCAATTCCAAGCATGGTATGTGGAAGACCCAGGACCGAGGTGGAGGTGTAGATTTTGGTGGAGAAGGATGGAATGGAGACTGTAGAAGGGGCAGATCAGGTGCAAGCTGGAGGATTCTAGGAGAAGGTACATTCTGGACCTTTAAATAAATTTATTTTTTTCAGTATTTGTATACTATTTTATATGCAAATACATAATGGTTAGATTTGATGCTTCTCTTGTGACCCTAGTCATTTATTTCTTTAAAAGAAGATAAAAGATCTTGGGCAGGGGATGTCTTTAGTTTATCAAAATACAGCTGTGTGGCTGAGCAGAATTCAGCACACAAGTATTATGCACCACCGGGTGTCAGGCACTTGGCTGAGGCTATAAGGAGGACTTCCTCCAGGGACCTGCGACTGTGAGGACAGAAAGATACATCATAAAAATAGAACGTGACCCGTGGTCCCTTCCTAAAGATTTTGAAGTTGTTGAATCATTTGTTCTCAATGTCAGTCATTTTGGAAATTCTTTAGTGTTTATGACTTCTTAAGGAGTTAAGTGCTTTAAAAAAATCATATATAAAAGTGTTCCCTTACACATCATGTGTGAACTAACTTGTTGATGGTTGGTATTAATACCACAAAAATACCAGCAGCATTAAAGTAGTGCTTTGTTTTTTTTACTTTAAAATCAGAAAGATATTTTAATAATAAATAGGGCATTCAAACAATAATGCAAAACAATAAAGGGTATTTTTTGCACACATATTATTTTCATTACTTATAGTTCTTTAAATTGGTTATCTAGGTTTTATGTTCTCTTTTTCAATAAGTATTTTTTTATTTTTTTACAGCTGAGGAAGATTTGCCCTGAGCTCACATCTGTGCCAGTCTTCCTCTCTTTTTTAAATGCGGGCTGCCAGCACAGCTTGCCTGCTAACGGAGTGGCATAGGTCCCGGAACCAAACCCGGGCCACCAAAGTGGAGCATGCTGAACTTAAGCACTAGGCCATCAGGGCTGGCCCCTCGATTAGTTTTTCAATAGGTTTTTTGAGTTAACTGATACATAGTTAACTGTACTTAGAGTAGTGCTTTTTAATACCAGAATGTTTTACATGTAGATAAAAAAAAAAATTGACCTGATGGTCTTTTCCACAGGTTTGAGGCGTAAAGGCCAAAAAGCTAAGTAGCAGACTAATGGGGGAGAAAATGAAGAGCAGAACAGAGACGACTTGTCACAAATCAGAAGGCCTACCATGTCAGACTCCCCATGTTCCTACCTCTCTTGGCTGGGCTTGTCTGAGAGGCTCGGGGTCTCTTGAAACCGAGTCCACCAACACTGATAAACGTGTGTTGCAGTGAAACCCAAGTTGTGTTAGTATTATTCTGTTTGTGTGGCTAGTATAGAATTTTATTTCATAACATGTCTTCTTCATCAGCTGGTAGTTTTACTTTTAGATTTTTCGGTGATTTAATCGTAGAACGTTATCTGCTCCCCAAGGTTTTCCATTTTCTATTGTAATTAAATTAGGTATTGGCTTTTATTGGTTTTAATTCACAGCACATAAAATGGGAACCATATCTCTGATCACTGGCGGTGAGAAGTGGATTGAAAATGAAAATTTTGGAGTTTGGTGTTGTAGAAAGAGAGAAACCATGCATTCGGGGAGCCAAAATATTGTCAGCCAGAGTATTAGTTTCCTATTGCTTCTGCAACAAATGACTGTGAACTTAGTGGCTCAAAGCAACTCAATTTAGTTATCTTACAGATTTGTAGGTTAGAAGTCTGATAAGGTCTTACTGGGTAAAATTTGAGCCCTTCAGCTGGGCTCCATTTTTAGAAACTCTAGAAGAGAATGCTTTTTTTTTTTTTTTTGCCTTTCTCAGCTTGTAGAGGCTGCTTGTACTCCTTGGCTTGTGGTCCCTTTCTTCCATCTTCCAAGCCAGCATTGGTTGGTGAAGTCCTTCTCACGTTGTATCATTCTGACTTCTTCCTTCTGACTCTCTTTTTCCACATTTTTTTAAATTATTTTTTTATTGTAGTAAAATATCCATAGTATGAAGTTTATCATTTTAACCATTTTTCAGTGTACAATTCAGTGATCTTAAGTAAATTCATGATGTCACGCAACCATTACCACTATCGATTTTCAAAATTCTTCATCACTCCAAACAGAAGTTCTGCGCCCAATAAACAGTAATCCCCATTCCATACTACCCCAGCTACTGGTAACCTCTAAACTGTTTTTCATCTCTGTTATTTTCCCTATTCTAGCATTTCGTATGAGTGGAATCATACAATATTTGACCTTTTGTGTCTGGCTTCATTTACTTAACCATATTCTCAAGGTTCATTCAGGTTGTAGTATGTTTCAGAACTTTATTCCTTTTTTTACGACTGAGTAATATTCCATTGTGTGTATATACTACATTTTGTTTATCCATTCACATGTTGGTAGACGCTTGGGTTGTTTCCACCTTTTGGCTATTATGAATGATGCTGCTATAAATATTGGTGTACAGGTATCTGTGTGAATCTGTTTTTGATTCTTTTGGATATATACCTAGGAGTGGAATTGTGGGGTCAGCTATTAATTCTATGTTTAACTTTTTTGAAGAACCACCACACTGTTTTCCACAGTGGCTGTGCCATTTTATATTCCCAACAGCCGTGTATGAAGGTTCCAATTTCCCTACATCCTCACCAACACATGTTTTCCATTTTTTCAAATTATCTTCCCCTTTTAAGGACCTTTGTGATTGCATTTGTCGCACCCCGGTAGTCTAGGATCATCTCGCAATCTCAGGTTCTTAATCACATCCTAATATGTATGGAAACATATTCCCAGGTTCCTGGAATTAGGATGAGGACATCATTGGGGGCCATTATTCTGCCTGTGACAGCAAGTCTGCCTTTGAGGTTGCAGCTATTTACAAATGAGGAGCTGTAGATTTGACCCTGTAATTTTTGGTCAAAGTTGTGGCAGAAATTTTCGTTTTTAAATCAGAAGCAAAATCATTGCCCTGTTGTCTCAGAACATGTGATGCTAGTTGAGCATAAACTTGAACTGTTTCCCCCCTTTGGTGATCCTTATCGTGAGATTGAAGAGTGTGAGGCGTTGAGTTGGGCTAAGCATGAATATGCAACCCAGGTTCAGTTCCTTTCCAGAGTAACTGCTGTGAGAGGGAGGAGGGAGACTCACAATGATCCTAGTGAAGGGAAGAGGGAGACTCACAATGATCCTAGTGAAGGGAGGAGGGAGACTCACAATGATCCTAGTGAAGGGAGGAGGGAGACTCACAATGATCCTAGTGAAGGGAGGAGGGAGACTCACAATGATCCTAGTGAAGGGAGGAGGGAGACTCACAATGATCCTAGTGAAGGGAGGAGGGAGACTCACAATCATCCTAGTGAAGGGAGGAGGGAGACTCACAATGACGCTAATGATCTAAGAGGGGAAACGAAGAAGTGCTGCTGGGAAGGAGTTGAGGGAGAACGAGGCCAGGGTTTCGGGGGAAATGGGGAAGGGTGAAAAATAAACTTGTTTCAGATTGGCAGGTGATAGAGATCACATTCTTATGGCTTGATTGTTGTGGAATCTGGCTATATAATATTTTATAAAATTAGTTGGAGTTTGGTATCTCCAATTCTCAAAATGTTTTTACTCTAAAGACTCTTGTGTCATAGAAAGTTGACGTTTATCAGTAGACTAAGAACCCTTTCTCTTGAGTTTTGGACTCCTTTTGGTCCGTACCAGCAAGCTAGCACTTGAATACATCAGCCCTTACATTGTCAAATGGTGGCCCGTGAAGCAGTTTTCTGGCAGCTTCCGTGTGGCCTCTTGTGTAACTGCCCCATCACAGTCCACAGATCTATGCAGGAAGGCATAGCTCTTGACATAGTAGTTGGTAAAGAATTGTTAGAATTCCAGAACGTGTCAAGGAATCAAGCGACAGACCTCTAATGACAATCGGATATGAAGTTTGAAAGAAATTTAATGAATGTTTCTGCCCATTATGCCCTTTGTGTTCGGATATGATGAGAATCAGTATTTCAGAAGTTAGCTTGATGGCCAGAGGAGGGATGTGTGGTTTTGGCATCTACTGGGTGTTAAATCACTTAAGCTAGTGATATGGGGAGTAGTAGGAAGATGGACTGTGGGGAAACTTGTCAGAGACTGCTGTAGCTATGCCCTTCTCTTCTGTCGATAAGATGGCCTTCCCACCCAGCTTCACCCATATTGATGATAATCTGGCCTTGCAATTAAATGCAAATAATATAAGCATATATATATATATATATATGTATATAAAAATCAATACTTGTTCATTCCCATTTGCAAAAGATAGCAAAAGTGTGACTAATTTAAAACAGTAGATAATTTACATGAGACTTTGGAAAAGTTTTTCATTTGTTTAGTTTATGATTCGTGGTAAAAACAAATGTATAACTTCCTAGAGGTTCATAATGTCACAAATAAAATGAATTATTCTATGGATGCAAAGCCCCAAATCAAGGGGGAATGATGGAGACAATGGCAAGTGCTGGTACTTATTATTGTGGTCTGAGAAAACTTGTATAGTCAGGAAATGATGGAAGCTTACTAAAGTAGGAGAAGAGCATACTACTAATTCACGTATTCTTTAATGATAATAAAAGTAACGATTTCTAACATGTATTGAGCACTTACTGTGTGCAGGACTTTGCTAACTACTTTACATGTATTATTTGATTTTCTCAATTACACGTGTATGTGTGTTCATTCATACACGTGTGTGTGCGACACATGTGAGTGGGCTTTCTTTCAGGATAAGGGAAAAAGAGTAGTAGACGTGTTGGCCTAGGCTCTTTGTTGTCACTGGTAATAACCGGTTATATGAATATGGACGTTGCCTTCAGAGTTTTGAGTCTGTTTAGTCACCTATAAAAGACAGAATAGGACTAAAATATTATGTTTCTTTTCCAGCTCTGTACTTTTTGACTATAAAAAAGTTATGGAAGAGTCATTTGTATTTAGTTCAATCCCTAAAGAAAGCTTTCCAAGAAAACAGGCTGTAACTAAAATTATGAATGGGAGCTTAGAGATATGTCTCATTCTCACAGGTTCCCAGAAAGGACAACTTTCAAGTCAGATTGTATTTAGAAGATGTAACTCAATTAGAGAGCAGGCTGATTTCTCCTGTTATGGGCTTCACTGGCTACAATAAATGATATTAATACCCTTAATGATTAAATAAAAATAACAGTGACAATGAAAGATGACTGATGATTCGCTTTGGGGAACTGTTTGGCTGGCTGCCTGAGTCCTGTGCCAGGAAAGAAGCTGAATATATTTTAGCATCATCCTCGAGGCTAGGAGGATAAAATTTAGGATTTCAGGTAGTTGCCTGGAACAAGAATATAGGTCATGGAAGGAAATGGCTTTGAGGTTAGTTGAACAGAGGGGTGGGTTGTGTGTTGAATTTGCAGCCATCTTCCTGCTGCCCTTAGATATTGCAATTTTAAAGTGAACTCAGGAGAATTGGTACATTATTCAGCATCGAGTGACACAACCTGATGTCCTAATAATGGTATAATAAAAATTAACAATGTGGGAAGAATTACCTTGTGTGATTTGAGGATCCTGAAGGCTTGCTTTTCCTAGACATTTTGTTGGCTGATGACTTCCCACTGCGTGTCGAGTAAGTTTGAAATTCTATGGTCTGGTGTCCAGGGCCCTGGCTTTCTAACTTGGTCTCACACGACCCACTCTTTACCTTCTGGTTTATTCTGTGGAGCTCACGGTCCTCTGCCTCCTGTTATATTTATACCGCTGTTCACACTTTTCCTTCACCTGAAATAAGGAGAATAATAAGCTCTAACGTATTGAGTGATTTCTGTGTACTTTGTGCTAACTGCATGCATTATCCAATTTAATTTTTCTCAAACTCTCTAAGGCAGGTAGTGTCATTGTTACCATCATCATCCATCTCATCACCATCACCTCTATCATCTCCGTTTTGCAAGTGAGAAAACTGAGATTTAGTTTAAATAATTTACCCAAGATTACCCTATTAATGAGTGGTAGAGTTAGGATTGCAGCCCAGGTGGCCTGTCTCTAGAGACCAAATATTAAAAACCATATTGTGCCATTAAATACCCTTCTTTACTGCCCCCTCCACACATCCAAGCCCAGTCCATAGCATTTCCTGCTTTCCATAATGAAAAATAATGACTTCTTCTCTGAGGTTCGATTAGGTTACTTGACAGTTCTGTTTTGTATTAGTATACTTATCTTCTCTCCTCTGCTGCTTGGAAGCCTGGGTTTACCTGATACTTGTGTCTCCACTTTCTTTTGTTTTTTATTAGGATTTATAAAGTGTTTGCTGAGTTGGCAGATTACCTGGCTATCTGTAGATTTGACCCAGGAACTTTTTTTGGGGGTTCTAGTTTATATTTTAAAGATATTGAGGACTTCTGTTAAAATGCTAGTATTTTGTCTGGAAGTATTAATAGCTTAAATAATATTAGGTATTTTAACCTTGCATGCTAATGACTGTGTCTCTGGTTTTTCAAGTAGAGTTGTTGGATCACTTCTTTCTATCAGGTCATATTTTATAAACAGTATAGCCTAAGCGTCATGGAAAGAAGGTGATCATACAGCATGGAAAATTACTGACCCTCCCTCTTCTTTAGTTTCCTTCTCTGTTAAATGGAGACGGTAATCCCTGCTTGTCAGGATTATAAAGCAGATTAAATTGGATAATTCATGCAAAAAGCTGAAGTGCCAGAGATAATGGTACATCTTGTTATTTTTGACCCTTACCTTTGAATCTGACCTTCAATTTTGAATTACTAGCTTTTTCAATTGTGCACTATTTGTTCATTTTAATTTGCGTTTTGATTCAAGTTGTGTGGGTCCAAGATCACCAATAATAAGTGGTAGAGTCAGGGTTGCAATCCAGCTAGTTCAACTCGAGAGCCCAACTGGGAAACCCCAGCCCCATACCGCCTCGTGAAATCCCAGGCCGTACTGAGCTGCCCACGTGCCCGGTTGCAATCCATCACATTTCCGTGCTTTTTTGTAGCAAAAAGTAATGGTTCTGGGGAGGGGAAGAAGGTGGAGTTCTTGCTTGGGTATAGAGTTTCAGTTTCACAAGATGAAGGAGTTCTAGAGATCTGTTTACACAACACTGTGAATATAGTTAACACTGTTGACCTGTACACTTAAACATGGTTTAAAGGGCAAATGTTATATTATGTGTGTTTTACCACAAATTAAGCAAAAAGAAATGGCTCCTTCTTTTGAGTTCCTGTAAACTGTTTGTACCTTTATCATTGAAGAACTCTAAAAGATTGTCTATTATTTCTCTTGCGACATGCTTTTCCCTGCTTCCATAAGCAACACTGCTCGTAAAGTCCATGTCCTTTCTTCTGTCTATGTAGGTGCTTATGTAATAGTTGAGTTTCTCTTGTTGAATCTGGTGACTTAATACTTGAAAGTTTTAATTTAGAGATTATGAGAACAAAGGTATATTATATAAGGTGTAATTGATATGGTTCACTTTCACTACTGTGTTTGTGTATCACTGTGGGTTTCTCAACATGAGCCTTGAGGATATCAGGGAAAAAGAAGAATAACTGGCAAGTTTTCATTGCTTCTGTGAATCCGGGATGAGAGCTGGTATCAGAAAACTGTATTCCTAGGACATTATTTGATTCTGAATGATTTGGGTACCTTCATTCTACTTTGTGTTATATAAGATAATCTATAACTTCAGATGTATAGACTATCGTAGACTCTTTTTAACCATAATTAATTTCTCCATGAAGTACCCAGAAACTTGAGTATTCTATTGTTATCTACCTCCTATTTTCAAAAGATTCTGAGATGGAAAGCACATGCAAAAACAATGTAAAATAGTAGAGTTAAGAATATAGACCATAAATGTAACTACACCTGGGGTAGATTAATTGTTATAGTTGACACTGATTTGAATTTACTGGCAATGAAAACAAAGCAAAATAAAGTTCAGATTTCATGATTTATTATATTTGGCAGAAGAATGCCTAAAACATCATTTTTCTTTTCACAGAAATGTTGCTAGAATAGAACTTGAAGATTTTTTTCCCTCATGAATTCCTGTTTGCAAGATAATTACTAATGAGTAATAGATATTATCATTGATGGAGGTTTTGTAATAAACAGAGATGCTCTTTGGGTATAGACTTTGTTAATAGCTGAAGCATAAATGCTAAATCAGTGAAGATATTCTCAGACTGAACAGTATGACTGAGTTAGTTTGCTTTTCATTTAGTCAACAGCCTGCTTAGTGCCTACTGTTTGCCACATACTGTGCCAGACATTGGGAATTAACAAAAAAAATTGTCCTTGAAGTACTTAGTCCAGTGGGGAATTAGGTAGGCAACCAGATTATTAGAATATAGTGTGCAAGTTGCTATAATGGAGACACGTATCCAGTACCATTGGAGCCCAGTGAAAAGGGTATGTCTTCCTGGAGTAGTTGGGAGAAGGTTCTAATGATAAATGATGTTTGAACTGATTCTTGAAAGTTTGCCATGGGCCAGCCCTGGTGACCTAGTGGTTAAGTTCAGCACCCTCCACTTTGGCAGTCCAGGTTTGGTTCCCCAGGTGTGGGAACCCATGTCAGTGGCCATGTTGTGGCGGTGACTTCCATACAAAAAGAGGGAGATTGGCAGCAGATGTTAGCTCAGGGGGAATCTTCCTCAGCAAAAAAAAAAAAAAAAGTTTGTCAAGTTGAAAGGAAGGAAGGGGACATTCCTTACAGAAAGAATGCCCTCAGGTCGTGTAATTTATTTTAGCTAGGAATTCGTACAATCTAGAAATAATTAACATCCGCTAAACTTTTCAACTCAAATGTCATATGTCTTCAATGGACTTTTGGCATGTACTTGCGTGCAACGACTTCATGATTAAATTCTCTCCTGTGCCTACAGTGTGAATATTCTGGCATGTAGTCAAAGGCCAGTAAATACTGGATGGATCAATGGATGAAAGGAAGGAATTTGTAATCCATATTACAAAGTATGGATGAGGCAGAGTTGTCACTGTATTAGGAAAACTTGGAGGTTGATTTACATTTTCAGCCAAATAAAGGAACAGTCCTTTATTTATAGAGGCAGCAAGGGGACCTAGAGATAGAGCCAGTGTTTTCCTCAGAAAATAGTTTGGACTCTCATGAATTACCTGCACAAACATTTAACTTGGACTCCAGAGTCCTGCCCTAAACAGCACAAAAGGAATGAGTTCATGCTAAAAATGTTTAAGGGCAGTTATTACCAGCTAATCACAACATCCCTAAACTTTAGCCAGGCCTCTGTGGAGTGTCTGATTTTAAATAGAGCTGCTTCCTCATGATCCCTGTAGAATTATTAAGCTGTGCAATATATGCCTGAGTAGCTCAGAGGCTTGTCCCGTGGAAGGGGTTATTTTAGATGCTTGGTGAATGATTACCACGTGCAGCTTCAGTTTTGATGTATTGATGTTGAATGACTTTTCCTGACAATAACTAGTCATCAGGCTCAAGAAGACTTCTTAAGACTCTTTTTGTTCAGGAAAATGCAGACCTTTCTTCTAACCTCCAGAATCGTGTCTCTCTCTGCCTGCTTGACTATTCTCTTGGATGTCTCATAGGTATCTCAGACCTAAACAGGGCCATTTAGAAATCTTGTTGTTCACCACCTCCTCCAGATCTGCACCGCCTTTTGCAAAGTGCCCTTCTCATTAAATGGATCACCATTCACCTAGTGACTCAAGATTGAAGCAAAGTATTTAATTCTTGACATCCTCCCTCAGCCCTTAAGTCTAATCCATTTCACTTAATATTTCTGACGTCTATCCACCTTTCTTCATTTGATGTGCCATCAGCCTTGTCCGAGCCACCATCATTCATTTGAACTACTGCCCTGGGCTTCTGACCAGCCTCCCTGCTTCTACTTCGGCTCTTTCTCATCGGTTCTCCTCATAACACCTGCAGTAATCTTTGTAAAACATAACTTGATTATGTCATCTCATGCTTACAAGCCACCAATGGCTTCCCACTGCACTTTAGATAAAATAAAAAGTATTTACTCTAGCCTACGTGACTGGGCATGATATAGCCCTGCCTCACCTCTCCAACTTTATCAGTCTGTCATTCCCTCTCTTTTACTTTTTCTCCAGCTGTGCTGACTGTCTTGCAGCTTTTTGATGTGCCAAGCTGTTTTCTGCCTTAGCATCTTTCCCCTGTTCCCTCTGCCTGGAATACTGTCATCCACTCTTTACCTGGCTCACTCATTTTCAGGACTCATCTTAATGGTTGCTTTTTCCTAAGAGGTCTTTCTAGACCATCCAATTTAAAGTTGCCCTCTGATAATCTCTATCAAGACTTAGAATTTTAGAAAATTAGTTTGTTTCATCTGCGTCTGCCCCACCGTAATACGATTGTCCACGGGATCACATCTCTTTGGCTCCTCACTGTGCCGTGGTGCACAGTGCTTGTACAAGCGTGGTGCTTCATAAACATTTGTTGAACGAAAGACTGCTTCGTTAAAACAAAAACTGATCTAGAAAGGAGCATCTTGGCTTTCTCTTTGCAGTGGGAGCAGGGCTTGCATCTAATTCCTGTGGCACTGTTTGCAAACTGCTTCCATGTGAGCGTCTAGTAGAGTACTAATGGAAAGTCAGTTATCTGCCATTTTGCCTTGCTGCCAGGAAAAAAAAAAAAAACTCTGTGGCATTTTCAGGGTTTGTCCTTGGGAGGCTAACAGACTAAGTTTAGGTCCTGTTTTTGCTCCTATAAAACTGTCCAACCTTGAGCGAGTTAACCGAGTTCTCCTAGGTCTTTTTCCCTATATGTAAAATGGGGAAAGTTGCATCTGTCCTATTGGCTTGTTACGAAGATTACATGAGATTATGTATTCAAAGTGCCTCATACTAGTGGCATCTTGTAGGAGTTCGGGTGTCCCTTTTCTTATCCTCTCTATATCACAAGAAATTAATAAAGACAGAGAAAAACTCATTTAACTTACCTTGTCATCTTATGGTTCTCATTTAATGCATAATCATACCCAGGGGCGCTAACATGAGGGTCAAAATCAGTGTAAGAGGAAACAGTCCATCTCTAGGGAACAGATAAGTGATGATGGGCTGGTTATTTAATGGTCAATAACATGGGCTCCCTCAGAAAGATATATATGTAATTCTCCTTTGCCATATCCCAGAGTGGTTGTTTAACCTTGTAAAGTTGTGATAACAAATAAATACTAGATATTTTCCATTCTAGTTCAGATAGGCCATAGGAAAATAGTTTTCCTATTTTAGATATTTCTGTGGGGAAGCCTTGGCAGTACCATTGAAAACTCTGAAGTCCAAAACTCTTCTAATTATGTTGTCAGCTTTGGGGGATAATTAAAAAATTTAAAATTCTGAAGACAGGTTGTTGGATTGAAATGGGTTAGATTAAAATTGTAAGTGGTATATATCTACCACCTACTTAGGCATACCAGTCTGGATGCTCAATTGAGTTTAAGGGAAAATGCTTGAGTTATGTCTGTCAAAATCATCAAAAGTTAATTCTCTGACATTAAGTCAGAATAACTCACCCACCCTTGCCTCTATTAGTTTTATTTCACTGGATGTCATGAGACAGTAACTGTGGCAACGGGAGTTGATTCTCTATAAGTCAAGTCATCTGGAGAGCTAGGGGCTTGAGCATTAAAAGTTCAAGACCTTTGCATTTTCCTGCTCGAATATTGACCCAGGCAAGGAGCTGTGTTGTTTATTTTAGGATAGGTATGATTTACAGTGTTGCCACAAGGGGATGGACAGGACAGTTACTAGATGGAAGACATTTATTGACTACTTAATATAATTGTTTAGAGCATGGGGACTTCAGGGAGGCCAAGGGAACAGATAGGAATTCCTTCTGGGGCTCTCACACTCTGCCATGTTCTGTGGCCAAAGATCTCACCTCATACCCAAGCTGAGTATGTTGAAAATGTATATGATTGATTATTTGGGGCGTTAGCCTAATAACATTTGAACATACCTGGGAAAAGCCGTGGCCAGCACTGCAGAAGATGTGTGTATTGACAGAGGTAGGTTTATATGAGCACTGATGTCTAGAAATCTCTTTTAGCTTATGGTCAGCTTCTCACTGCAAACCCAACTTCATAAACCTATAGAGCTAAACTGAGACTTGTGGCCGCTCATGTTAGCATATATCTTGAAGGAGTGCTGTCATCTCAGAGAGGGACAATAAACATTTGCACTGTTTTCAGTGTTTTTAGAAAAATTTTTGTTCTTTTACTCTTAGTTGTCTATCAGAGTGAGTAAAAGTTGATGATGTCTATCAACGGTCTGGTCGTTGGGTTTTCTTTTGGTGTTTTCTGTTCTGTGTCTGGTGGGGCTGCAGTGCTCTAAAAAGAAATTGGGGCGATGCTTTTTAAGCAACTTCTTTTGACCTTTTGTTGAGTAGAATGGGAGCCCGCCATTAAATGAAGAAATAATGCATTACCTCTGCCAAAATGCAAGCCTGCAGTTCAGAGCAGGCCACCTCAATGCCCCAATGTAGGACTTTAGTTTCTCTCCCCCATTAAACCAATTTGATGTTTAAATGACTTTTGTAGGGTGTTTCAGTTTAATCAGATGCTGAAAATTGGAAACAAGTCATAAGAGAACCACAGTAGTATTCTTTGGTCTGCTTATGAGTTGGCGATAGCAGCCTGTTGTGGAATGTGACATCTCTCTTCCCTTTTTTTTTTTCCACAGAATGCTATGAACCTACCCCCTGACAAAGCCAGGTTACTGCGGCAGTATGACAACGAGAAAAAGTGGGAGCTGATTTGTGATCAGGTAAGAAACAGTGATGCTTTCATCAGGAAATACTGTAAGAAGAGAACCGGGTGTCCTCCCTTAAATATATTAGACTCTTTCTAAGTGACACATGGATTTCCGTTTTGTATTTTTTTCCTCCCCAAAGCCCCAGTGCATGGTTGTATGTCCTAGTTGTAAGTTCTTCTAGTTCTTCTATGTGAGCCACCACCACTGCATGGCAACTGACAGACGGGTGGTGTGGTTCTGTGCCTGGGAAGCGAACCTGGGCTGCCAAAGCAGTGGGAACGCCGAAGTTGAACCGCTAGACCATCAGGGCTGGCTTGTCTCTTTGCCTTTCTGTTTCTTATGAGCAAAAGAAAAGTTAGAAAATGACATCTTTTATTCTTGAATTATTTTAATTCTCTCCTTTATTTTCAAATATTTGGTAGTTAGATTTTCTGTGCAGTCTGTTCAAGTGGGCAAACCAAATTCAGATGATCTGGTTTTCTGTTTACCCTACGTAGCAGTTTATTCTAGTTTAGTTGGCTTTCCTATGTGTGTATATTGATGTATATTCATGCAAGAAGGTGAATTGTTTCTATAGAAACCTTGCTTGGGCGGATGAAACATTATTTCATATTTTAGCAGTTCTCCAGTTGTTTCATTTTATTGTTAACTCATTATAACAAATTCATGCTCTTCAGAGGGTTATAAAATAAAAAGTGAAATTCTCAGTACCCTCCAAATTCTGTATCTTAAAGATCCACTGGTAAGACTTTGAAGTATCTCCTTCCAGTTTTTTAAAAAATGTTTTTCTTTAAAAAACAAAAAAGATATGAATGCACACATTCTTGACTGCATCCATTCACTGGTGTATATGTCTCTGCCTCATTCTTTTCAATGATACGTAGTATTCCGTTGTAATTGGTAGTTTTTTTTTTGCATTTCCTTCCAGGTCGAGGTACGGGCTATAGTTGTTTTAAACCTTACAAAGGTCATAAAGTTGAGAGTGGGCTCCGTGTATTAGCTCTTTTATTTTGTGCCATGAGCTTCAGGGTAGTTGTGTCCCTCCCACCCCTGCCACCCTGAAAACTTCTGAGAAGTGTGCTAATTCCTCCTGGCACAGCTCGCTTGGTCTCTACTGTGGGGACAAAATGTGTCAGGGGAGGAGAGGGGTTTTCTGTTCCCCGTAGGTAAAGGGTCCGTGTTCCCTAAGAAATAGACGCCTGTGGTTCACATGGAGCTTCTGAAGTGCTCATTGTGTGTTGTTTTACCTTAGCCCCTAAACTGAAACAGTAATGAACTGGGGGTAAAATCACCCTCTCTTTTCGATGCTGTGTTTGAGCACCAAGAGTAGATAGAAACTGAGGAAGCTTACTGCTTATGTGACCACGATGCAAAAGAATAAAATTTTGCTGACATTTATAATCCCCTTCCTTGAGAGAGATTTTCATGAGTATTATCTAAACCTCTTACTGCAAGGAACAGTGATTTCATGATCCCATTGAACAAAGATAATAGGGGTAATTAATGTAAAGGAAAGGTAATCACACAAGTGAGGGAGGTCCAAGGTGGGTGGAAAATTCTACAGATGCCAGATAGGATGGCGCAGAGAGCACAGGCAGAGGGAGCCTGCCTCGGTGGCCCTTGGTTAGCACCGTGAGCAAGGGCTCAACTTCCTTCCTTCCTCAGACTTGAGGGATTCACTGGCAGCTCAATCTGTCCTACTCCTTTCTGGCTTTATTGAATTATTTATTTTTGCATCTCCAACATGCCAGAAGGGGAAGACTGCTAATGATGGAAGATTTCTAAGAGCTGTTCTCTTCTCTCAGACTGAAAGTAGCTTCATAGGGTTGATGGTGGGGCTTAGGGGATCTTGAGGCCGGGGCGGGGGCGGGGTGGGGGAGGGCAATTGGTTATGTAATTATGTGTCTGATTTTCACATCGTCAAAGTTCAGGTGGTTACTGCCCTTAAATGTTAATACGCCGGGACATGGAGAATTGAGCCACTTCCTCTGTTCCTCTCTAGCAGTCACTTCAATATGTGCTGAAAGCTCCAAACTAGAGTGACTTCCATCAGTTCTGAGGGGTCATGGGGGATTTGTTAATAATAGTGAAATGATAATAGTAACTATTATTGTTGCCAGTGGCTAGCATTTAGTAAGCAGAATCTTTTTCTTTGAGGAAGATTAGCCCTGAGCTAACATCTGCTGCCAATCCTCCTCCTTTTGCTAAGGAAGGCTGGCCCTGAGCTAATATCCATCCTTATCTTCCTCTGCTTTATATGTGGGATGCCTGCTACAGCAGGCTTAATGAGCAGTGCATAGGTCTGCACCCAGGATCCGAACCCGTGAACCCCAGGCTGCAGGAGCGGAACGTGCGAACTTAACCGCTGCGCCACCTGCACAGCCCCTAGATTGTCTTGATAAGAGCTTTGTGTTTAATCTTCAAAGCAGTCATGCTTATTAGTATCTACATTTGACATTTAGGGAGAACGGAGACTTAGAGATTAAGTCATGCTCAGGGTCACACAGCTGTTTGGTGGTAAAGTGGCATAGGTGGTCTGATTCTGGAAGATACGCATGTTCTGGGGTCTGTACTCGCTACTACTGCTCTCTAACCACTATGCTCGACTCCTTTCCTCACAAAGTGCTCAAGTGGGTGAATGATATACTAAAAAGAAAAAATACGGGTTGTCTCAGTGTCTCAGTCTTGCATTCTGGTGTTCTTTCCTGAGAGGGAGAGAAAGCCAGGGAGCCGCAGCACAGCTCTGAGCCTCGCCTACCCATGTCCCCACTGTGGTGAACGATTGTTTGTGGTTAGATGTTAGTCATTGTGAGAATTGTGGCCAGCAGAAAACTAGACTTTTTGTCACATATGGGTAACCCAATAGTGTGTCTCACACGTGAATATTATTTCTCTAATGTGTGTTTGTGAAGGAAAAGATAAAAACCATGAGCCTAAAGCATCCATAATGTACTGTTCTTATTACAAATTTAATTTATTGGTGTTTATTGAGTGAATGTTAATCTTATTTGTTATCTACATGGACCATGTCATATGTATATACATATGTATTTGGTACCTAACCTATATCTGTCTATGATATCTCACCTGATGGACATTCAAAATATGTTTGCTTTTATGATTCCATTTATATGAAATGTCCGGAATAGAAAAATCCACAGAGACAGAAAGTAGATTAATGCTTGCCAGAGACTGGGAACAAGAATGGGGAGTGACTGCGAGTGGGTGCAGGTTTCTTTTTAGTGTGACAAAAATTACACCAAATTACATAGTGGTGGTAGTTGCATAGCTTTGTGACCATATTAAAATTGTACACTTTAAAAGTGTGAATTTTGTGATATTTGTTATGTCTCAATGAACAAGACATTTGCTTCTACAGCAATCAGAGATAGGAAAAGAAGAGAACCTCAGAGAAATGACTAAATGTTTCTGTGGATCTTCTTTGGATCCTAATCCAAACAACCTAACTATCAAAAGACTTTTGGAGAAAATTGGGGATATTCGATTAGTCACTCCAAAGAAATTATTAGATGATTCCAAGAAATTATTGTTGACTTTGTTGGGTTTGGTTTTGGCACTGTGATTATAGAAGAATCTGTCCTTATTTTTTAAGAAATATACACTGATATAGGAGTGAAATGATATGACTGGAGTTTACTGTAAAATACTTCAACAAAAGAAAAAAGGGATAGATAAAGAAAATGTGGAGAAATCTTGATAACTGCTGAATCTTCGTAGTGGGTTATGTTGGGAATCTATTGTAGTATACTCTCAACTTTTGTGTATGTTGGAAAATTTATAATATACAATTTAAAAATAAATATATGTGCCGCTTAATGATCTTCATTTTTTCCTCATTGGTAAAAATGTAGTTGAAACTAACATTCTTAAACTATTTTGAAGATGGAAGGCAATATGTGCAGAGGATGTAGAATAACATCTGACATATGGTAGGTACTTTGTAAATGGGGCGGCTGCTACTGCTACTGCTGAGGGGCCCAGATATTAAATATTCGTACCGTTATTGTTTTTTATTGTCAACTTGTCTTCAAAAGATTCAAGGGCGATTTATTGTTTTGAATCTGTCATATGTTACCCAAACATACTTTATGGTTTAGATGCATGTTGTGTGATGCTGTCAGGAAAAGCCACAGCTATAGATTTTCAGTCCAAGAAAACATCAAGGCAAACCTCTTGTCTTATTTGTGAAGTCTTCAAACAGTGACTGTGGTGTGTTGTCCTTGATATCTGACACACAAGACACTCCCTGGACCCTGATGCTTTGTGCACAATGTATTGAATACAAATATTACTTTTATTTCTTTTTAAGCAAATACTGCACATACATTATTACCTATTTAAGATACATGTTATAGGCAATGTGCGCAAAATGAAACAGGATATTACAGCAATTTAATTCCAAGAGGAAGTATGTGATCAAGAGTGTTGGAGGACTTATGGAGAAACTGTTTCAGACTTCAGTTCCATGAAGAATTATCATGTGGACACTTTGAATCATGGAACTGGTCATGTTTCTCATTTTTTTCCTTGGCTGCTGGAAGACTCAGAGCCAAATTTGTGGTCTTCCCTTACCAAGGATACAGTATCTTAGTGGCATGTGTTTTGTTTACCGGCCACATCCACGGCTTCCTCTAATTTTTCCTGCCCACATTTTCCCTCCACACTGATTTCCTCACTTAAAAAAAACCTTGTATGAAGTTGTAAACTTTCTTAAGTCATCTTCTTGAAATGATGAAACATAAAATAATACATCAGGATTACTGTGAACAAAGATTATCCTTGTACTGATAATGAAACTTAAATTTTCCATATGCTGTGGGCATTGTGCAAATCAGTGCATCAAATCTCTTTTTCTCCAAAGAATCTATTACGGAGGGTCAAAATAAAATGCTTTGTCATGATTCAGCTTGGGAAAGTGAGTTGAGTTGAATATAATTCATCGAGTTTTTCATACTTTACTGTGGTTGCGTTAGTCTTTTTGTTTTGTAAATAGTATTTAGATATGTCTCCCCCACCGAGAGTGAGTTACTTAAGGGCACAGGCCATGTGTCATCTGTTTGTGTACCTCCGACATTTTGCTTAGTGCCTGAAACATGATAGGTGCTTATTCAAAGTGTGTTGAATGAAGGAAAGAATAATTAAACGATATACTTGTGGAGACAGTGGAGAAGGAAGAGAAGGGAGAAGGTAGGTGGAGGAAGGAGCCTGGAAGTAGAGGTTTGCTGTTTCTTAATCTTTCTCACCTTCCTCTACCTGTTGGTGTAATTTGTTTGTGATAAGTGAAGCTATTCTTCACTGCTCAATTCTGGTAACTCCTTTAATAACAGTAGGGTGCCTGATGTGGAGGAGTCTCTATGGGCATTTCTGCAATGAAACTCTGTCTCCACCTACCTATAGCCAACTGAAAATCAAGTTCTTTGGCTAATTCTAGGAGCAAAATAAAAATCTGTAAGAGACTAAATCCCAAAGAGCTTTCTAGAATAACAGCCTTCTGGCAATGTGCCTTAGTCCTGTCCTAGATTTTTGCATAAATATATAGATGACCTGAGCTTCTAGTGGGTCTCAAAAGTTAAAGTAACATGTGAGAATTGTCTCACTCTGGTCTGAAAGGGGCTATAGAAGCCAAAGAAAGAGAGGCTGCCCTGTTGGATCTTGGGTGGTGCAGGGTGCATCCTAGAGAACTTACTTCTGTGCTGTAGTAAGTGGGCAGAGTTCCCATGAGGACATTAATTGGAGGACACTGGAGACACCGAGGCAAGTTTTATGAAAGCATGAGATGACAGTGTGAGACTAACAAGCTGGACATATTAAGTTGCTTTGACAACAGCAGATGAAAACCCACAAGCTGCATAGCTTGCTCCCTAAACACAGACCCTCTGCTACATGGTTTGGCTTTGAGGTCTTGGCTGTTTCCTCCAAGTTTGGGTAAAGGCTGTGTTTAGGGAGCTTTAGAGATCCTAAATGAACTTAAGACTTTTAGATCATTATATCTGGAAGTGTCCTTAGAGACCGTTTATTTCAAGCCACTCTTTAAGTTAACACATGGTTGTCAAAAAAAAAAAAATCAAATGTATTGGAACATAAGAAGTAAAGTGAAGTCCTTTTACCTTTCCTGCCTGTTTATGAGTCCCCTTAATTTATTGATGATAAAACTGAGGTTCAAGAGAATGGACGATGAGGCCGGTGCCAAGGTCACCCCAGCTAGTTAGTGAGACAAGACACCCATTTCCAAACTCCAGTCATGAGCCTTTTCAGTTATTTTCTGTTACACTAGGCACCTGGAAATGATCGACTGAAACAAAAATTGCAGTTGATAAGGGGCTATCACCAAGACTTCATCCTATGGCTTCTCAGATGATTTTGGTGGTGGGGGTGGCTTGGTTCGTAACTGTGCCTCTGCTTAATGATCAAGTGGAAGTGATTGGTTAAAAATTCAGGACATTTTGGATGACTAATGCTTGTGGGTGTAGGTTCCATGAGTGTATGAGCCAGTCCCGAAATGTTAGTGCTGCCACACCTGGGCTGGGTTAGAAAGCTTCCCTGGGGCTTTGCCCTTGCTGATGGTGAGATTTGTTGTATTTTGGGGTGATTGGCATGGCTCAACCTTGCCCCCTAATGGCTGGCTGCTGTTTTGCTTGTAGCCTTAGTGAGAGATGGGGTCTCCCCCTTCCTCCACTTGTATGGAGTGATGTGGGAGGAGGAGATTAAAGACAACAACAAAAAGGGTGAGTGAAGAAGTGGCAGGAAATCATACCCACTTAGACTCAGCTTCCTGTGTTAAGCACTTCAGGGAGATCAGATTTCGGCCCTCAAGGCTTGGCACACGTCCTGATCAAGAAAGGGGAGGGCCCCTGCTGCCACCCAGCCAGAGCTGAGTCAGGCCAGTGGCACTAAGATACTCTGTTATACCCCATTACACTAGATACTCCTTTACAGTGAGAGTTGTTACTCTCGTCTTTTTCAACACAACTGACCCATACCATTTGAATGTATTTAATCATTAAGAATATGGTTATTTTTGGGACTGGCCTGGTGGCGTAGTGGTTAAGTTCATGTGCTCAGCCTCTGTGGCCCAGGGTTTGTGGGTTCAGATCCTGTGTTGAGGACCTACACACTGCTCATCAAGGCATGCCTTGGTGGCATCTTGCAAAAAAAATAGAGGAAGATTGGCACAGATGTTTGTTCAGGGAGGATCTTCCTCAAGCAAAAAGAGAATTGGCAACAGATGTTAACTCAGGGCCAATCTTCCTTACACACACACAAATAGAATATGGTTATTTTTTAAACCCTTCACTTACATTTCTTTCAAAAAACCAGAAAATTATTTATTGGGTAACTTGTATCAATAGTTAAGCCAGTTTATCATTGGAATCAAATTTCCTAAAAAGAGCTCTTAGATCTGTGATTTTTTTTTTTAAATATTTGTGTTTTTGTGAGCCAGTTAGCATTCTTTTCTGTCAGGTAAGCAAATATTACAGATGATGATAAATTATTTCCTGGGGATCATCAGATTCTGGGTAATGAGAGCTTCTCCTTGGAGCACCAGGGGCAATAAATGAGTAGGGACATGGGGGCAGGTTGTTGCCTGCTGGAGTGTTGGTGGCTGTCACGTTAGTCATTTGAGTGAGTGTATGAATCGCATAGATGGGGGGGAAGACGTTGAAGGAAAAGATAGTGATGCAGCAATGGCCTTTGCCTTGCTCTGTGCCTGCTCCCCTTGCTCCCAGACTCCAGTTTCATCTGCCTTCAGTCTGTATCCCCCAGTTCCAGACTTTGATTCCACATTTAGCCGCACTCTCTTCATTCTGGCTTTACCGGCTGTTGGGTTAGCAGACAACCATCTCCTTTTCTCCCTCCCCGTTATTCAGTCCTCTGGCTGGCTGATATTTTTACTATATTTAATATTGTTTGATGTTAAATTGTTTGAATTTTTACTCGAGTTCCATAGTTCTGTGGTATGTTGAAATGCTATTTTTAAATCATTGCTAGGTTTTTGCAATCTGTTTAATTTTTTTAAAATTCTGTCTTTCAAACTCTTGGTGTTTTTCTTTTATCATTTTCATACTTGGTCTTCCCCCTCTTTGTAATCCTTCCTTTGGCTGTGCATTAGGTATTTTGTTTTCTGGTTTATTTATTTATTTAAATTCAGCATATTATAACAGTGAGCACTTTCTCTTGTATCCAAATCTAAAGTTATCATAATTAAAATGAATAATTCTTTATTATCACCTATTGCCCAGTTCATATTTCTCAATTTTTCGTAATGTTCTTTCCACCTGGTTTGTTCACACAAGAATCTCCTCCAGCATTAGTCACATATTGTGTCTGGCTGTTACATTCTTTAAGTCTCTTTGAATCTGGAACAGATTTTCATTCATGATGCTCATATAGTGAAAAGACCAGGCAAGCCATTTTGTAGAAAGTTTTGTTTTCTACATATGCTTGATTATTTCCTAGAAGTGTCTAAGCTCCTGAATTTCCTGTTAACTAGAAGTTAGATGTAAAGACATGATAGATTGATACTGATCGTCTTTGTCTGGAATGTATAGGAGACAATGTCTGATGTCTCACCACCAGATAATATTGGTCAAGGAGTCAGGTGACAGCCTGATCCCTCCGTTGTATAATTGTGTTTTTCCCCTGGTGGGGACTCTGTGGAGTGTTACTTTGGCATCATATATACATCCAGTTACCTACTAGCTTTGTACCTAGTGAGTTTAAAACCAATTAATAATCTTCTGCTGAATCAGTTTCATTAGGAGTTGCAAAAGGATGATTTTATAATTTTATTTCCCTTCTACATTAATCCAGCAACTAGAGCTTTCAACAGGGTCTTGGTTTACCCTGGAATATAAGTATTCCTGTAATTCTTTCTCTCAGGTGCCAGTTTTCAAAGTAAGGATTTGGTTTAATAGATACCTCAAAAGGTGACAAATGAGTTTTCCCTGGTTTCCTCTTGTGAGTATGAGTGTCATAGTGAACACATGGTTTTCATAGTATGTTTCAATCAGTAGGATATATATATAGTTTTAAGGCTCACATAGTTGATGCTCTGATGTGTGGGAATTCCTCCGTGCTGGCTCCTGTGTCATTTTGACATGACTCTGTTAATTCTGGAGAGCTTGTTTTATGGTGGAAAAGCCACCTCTTTGGCTTAACCTGTACTTTACTTGAATAAGACATTTCTCCAAGGAGCCCTGTTCTTTTTAGTGGTGGATGGTATTAGAGATGAGAATGTGAACGCTGGAGGTTGTCACAGCTGCTGGGTGAATTTGCTTCTCAGTTTAATTGTCTAGACCTTGAAAATATATGTCTAAAAGTTGTGAGTTGATGTTGATATTTCCAAATTAATTTTTAATATTAATTCACTTAATTTCTTTGATTTTATAATTATCATTTTTCACTGAAATATGATTCCTAACATAACTGCAATTGTCTTTTCCTATAATATAAAAAATTTCAAAATAACACCACCAATATCATTACTAACTAAAAACATTACTAACTAAAATTACTGAATGAAGATAAATATTTTTTGTAGTTGTGTGTCCCCAAAATGCATCCTGTTAAAGATATGCTGAGTCCTGTGGTCTGAGGTCACTTAAATAGACACCGTCTGTGTTTTAACTTCCAGGGTAAGTTAGAGTAACCATAGGACAACAAGTAGATGCTGGGTTAGTTTCCTAGGGTTGTCGTAACAAGTTACCACAAACTTGGTGGCTTGAAACAACACAAAGTATTTTGTCACAGTTCTGGAGGCCAGAAGTCTGGAGTCAAGGTGTTGGCTGGGCTGTGTTCCCTGCAAAGGCTCTAGGGGAGAGTCCTGCCTTGCCTCTTTCCAGCTTCCCGTGGCTCTGTGCATTCCTTGGCTTGTGGCAGCCTAACTCCAGTCTCTGCCTCCAGAAGTATTCACATGGCCTTTCCCTCTTCTCTCTGTGTCTATTTCTTTTCCTCTGTTCTTGTTTTTTTTTTTTTTTTTTGAGGAAGATTAGCCCTGAGCTAACTGCTGCCAGTCCTCCTCTTTTTGCTGAGGAAGTCTGGCCCTGAGCTAACATCCTTGCCCATGTTCCTCTACTTTATGTGTAGGGCTCCTACCACAGCATGGCTTGCCAAGAGGTGCCATGTCTGCACCTGGGATCAGAACTGGTGAACCCCAGGCTGCTGAAGCAGAACGTGCACTTAACCACTGCGCCACCAGGCTGGCCCGTCTTCTGTCCTTCTTATAAGGACACTTATTTTTGGATTTAGAGCCTACCGGGATCATCCAGGATGATCTCATCTCAAGATCCTGAACTTAGATCTGCAAAGACCTTTTTTCCAAATATGGTCACATTCACTGGTTAGAGTTAGAACATGGACTTATCTTTTTGGGGCCAACATTCAACCCACTACAGAGGCCAAGATAAATAATGATTTACATAATGAGCTTGTCATTCACATGACAATCCAAGTTGGTATTGTTGCTCATCAAGGGTTAAATTCTACTGAATGAACCAGGCACCCAGGTAAGGCTCTTTTCAACAGAGAGCTTCAGCTTTACCCCAGGGGTTGTCTCCAAGCAAAGGAAGACAGAACCCCTAGGTGCATACCTCGGGAGTTTTCTGGGCCAGGCCTGGAAGTGGTGTATATCACCGGCAGTCTTACTCCGCTGGCTAGACCTGCAACGGAGGATGAGCCGTATAGACCAGCTGCACACCCAGGAAAGAGAGGAAAGCGTTTCCTAAACAGCTAGTCTCTACCATGATTACCACTTTTGATAGTCTGATAGTTTCATTTGTTTTAGGTTTTAGTCAATATTAAAACTTGCTTTTATTTACGTATTCATAAACTTATTCATTGAATAAGCGTTTAGTTGTACAGCTGAGGGAAGCAGAGAGAAGTGAGAGGTTATGGATCTGAGTTTTCCCAAAACAGATACCTCATGTAATACTTTGAGTCAGCAAGAGACTCTGAATGGCTGGTAGTACCAATGTGTTTGTTCTGAGTTCCAGCAGCATGCCAGGCGTGAATTGGCGATGGGATGTGCATTTTTGCCAAACTTAAAAAGAGAAAAAATGTCTCTGGGTTGTCTTCTGCTTGAGATTTTAAAGGGACTGTCTTCCTTTTCTTGAAGTCTCCGAACCTGAGAGCAGGGTATTGAGTTAGTGGGTGTTAAAAGAAGACAGTTTCTTTCCAGTTTCCTTCCTGAAAGTGAAGTTTCCTTTCCGTTAAGACTCATTCCAGGTGTCTGATTCGAAAACGCTGGAGAAGCAATCAGAGGAGCAGGTGCCAGCTCTCTTTATGTGGAGATTTCTAGCATTTACTATCTGTGGAGTCGTGGAAGATTGAGTCTGAACGTAGAAGGGAGTTTATATCGTTCTTCTTCCAGAGATTGCCTTTATCATACAGTTTTTATGGTGAGGAGAAAAGATACTGGCCTATTCCACAGGGATTGAGAGGTGAGGGCAGAAAAAAGGGAGAAGGTAAGCTAAAGAAGTGGGGAATTATTCCTTTTTATTATTATTTATTTATTTACTTTTAAAGATTTTTTAAAATTTTTTCCTTTTTCTCCCCAAAGCCCCCCGGTACACAGTTGCACATTTTTAGTTGTGGGTCCTTCTAGTTGTGGCATGCAGAACGCCGCCTCAGCATGGCCTGATGAGCAGTGCTGTGTCCACGCCCAGGATCCGAACTGGCGAAACCCTGGGCTGCCAAAGTGGAGTGTGCGAACCCAACCACTCGGTCACAGGGCCGGCCCCGTTCTTTTTATTATTTTTAATTTTTGGTAAGAAACATTCACCCTGAGCTAATATCTGTTGCCAATCTTCCTCTTTTTGCTTGAGGAAGATTCGCCCTGAGCTAACATCTGTGCCAGTCTCCCTTTATTTTGTATGTGGGTCACCACCACAGCATGGCTGCTGACAAGGTGTAGGTCCGTGGCCAGGAACTGAACCCTGGCCACCGAAGTGGAGCACACCAAACTCAACCACCAGGTCACGGGGCCAGCCTCAGAACTTTTCCTTTTTAAACTAATCCTTTTGGGTAGCTTGACATAAACACTCTGTCAGAAGTGCTATTTGGCATCAACAGCCAGAGGAAGAAGCCCAGGGCTCAGTCTGATTTGAAGCTTTTAGGTTAGCTTTTGCCAAAATGACCATCACGTTGCCTGCCTTCCTTCCTGATAATGAATGCAAATGAAACCGTAGATTTCTTCTGCCGTCCTCACCCTCTCGTACAGCAACTTAATTGCCTGAGCTGGCTTAGATGTAAACTTTATTGTTTGAGCATCTTTTATAAACTTGAGAAGGCTGTTACAGGAAGGGAAGAATCATAGAGCCAGTTTCATGTGCATATGGGCTAGACTGAGGACCTTTGACTTTATCTTTTAGAAAATAAGTGATTTTTTTAAGGTGTGTTATCAAAGAATTTCTACTAAGTAATACAAATACTACTTTACGTTGTTTTAACATTTGGACATTTAACTCAACCTTTGCCCCAGAAGGCTGTTTTTTTTGTTTAACTTCATGAAAAAGAGAAGTCAAATGGCCTTCTGGAAGTTAGCCAGCAAGTGAGTGAGCTGATACTAAAAAATTCCGAATATTTTTATGTTAAAAAGTACATAATGGTTTGGAAAAGTTTTTTTAAAAAGTTGCCAGTGGATTGATGTGGATCATCGTGTGATCCTGGTTTTTTCCATCATTCCATTCATCGATGACTTCAGCAATTTATTGAGCACACACTGTGAAGAGTGATGTGTTAAATGTGATGACCGTAGTGTTTTAAAAAAACGTAATGCTGAATCTTTCAAAAGAAGAGGTTGAAAAAAATAAGACAATTTTAAAAGTAAATTCTGGAAAGGAACTCTCAGCCCACATAATCTTTCCTATTTATCTGTAACATTTACTGTAGATCTTGGTGAACTTTCAAGTAAAGTGTTTTAAAAGAAGTTATTAAGTCATTCAGGAAATTAAGGTCTGTCTCCCTCCTGTAGTAGTGAAATAGCATTTTGGTGATTTCGCTTAAATAGCAGAAATATGAGGTGAATTGATTTTGATTTCTAATTATACTAGAGATGTTGGGGGTTCAGGGAGACTGCAAGAGAATGAACTAGAAATTTGGTTTGGGTTTTGTGAGAAATAGACAGCTGTATGTAGGGGCAAAGACTGTGTGTATTCTCCATCAACATGGTGGATTCTAGCTGTGGTCGAGACCAAGGCTTGCAGTACCATCCTCAGGTACTAGAAATACCGTCATTAAGCAGATGTTTGTTCCCCGTAAAGCCATTGCTAGTTGTCTTCATGAGAACTTTGACACAACCACTCTGCTCTTGATATATGTGCTCGTATTTTCAGATATAACTTCCCAAGTCCATCTAAAACCCTATAAAATGAACACTCATGATAGATTGGGTATTGTGCTTACACATATCTGTCACAGCCAGTAGATGTCCTTAGCAATGGCCAATTTGGAAGAAAGCTGCTTCCATCTCCTGCTCAGCTCATCCTCGTCAGGTATTGTCTGAGAGCTTGATTATATGACTGATTTTGACCATGTGGATTACAGATTGAAACTATTGTTGGCTTAATCTTGTGATCTGAAGATGAAAAGAACTACATGAGGCTGATTAGAAGGGGTATGTGTGTGTTTATTATGTTAGATTTGAAATTGTGATGAAAGATCTAAGGAGAAACCATGACGTTTCCAGCTGGAGCTTGGGCTTAAGATTTAGGTTTTCAGGTTGTTAGCACACGTTGCTTTTGTTTTTTATGTTTTAGAAAGTGAATATTTATACATTTATGATACTGGGATATATGTTGGGCGGGATGAGGTAGGGAGGATTGGATTAAGATGGTGGATTAAGCAAATCTTATGAAACGACCCTGAAGTTATAGTAGTGGTTTGAAGTATGGAGGTACACTTAGACCTTGATGAAAGACTGACACAATTCCCAGAATTTTTAATTCTTTAAATAAAGAATGATTTAAATGAATGATTTATGATGTAAATGTTTTGGAAATTGTAAAGGTAAGAGGTTTACAGGACCCCCGTGGAGTGCTTTATTTCTTGCATAAGTATTAACTGACAAAATTGACTGTTTGGCTTGTGGATTTCTTTTCAATTAGGCAGTGAAACCAAAAGAAGATCAAGAAAACTTTTTAAAAAGAGAGCTGTGTTGGAGCTGGCCCTGTGGCGCAGTGGTTAAGTTCTTGCGCTCTCCTTCCGCCACCCAGGGTTTGCTGGTTATGACCTGGGGTGCGGACCAACGCACCGCTTATCAAGCCATGCTGTGGCAGGCGTACCACATATAAAATAGAGGAAGATGGGCACAGATGTTAGCTCAGGACCAATCTTCCTCAGCAAAAAAGAGGAGGATTGGTGGGGGATGTTAGTTCAGGGCTAAAGTTCCTCAAAAAAAAAAAAAGCTGTGTTCAGTAACAAAGTAAATAAGTAAAATGGATCTAAAGAAATTACTTTAAGATACTGTTTTTAATCATCTTTACTGCGGTATAATTTATGTATAATAAAGTTCACCACTTTTGTTTTCCAAAGTGGCCGGACCATTTTGTGTTCCCACCAGCAATGTAATAGAGACCCATTTGCTCCAGATTTTCACCAACCCTTGTGTCTGGGTCAGTCTTTTTAATTCTAGCCATTTTTATGGACATATAGTTGTATCTCACTGTGGTTTTAATTTGCGTTTCCTTAATGATGTTGAGCATCTTTTTATATGCTTGTTTGCCATTTGTGTGTTTTCTTTGTTGAAGGATCTGTTCAAATCTTTTGCCTATTTAAAAACAGGCGGTGGTTTGTCTTAAAATTGAACTACAGAAGTTTTTAAAAAGTATATTCTGGCTACAAGTCTTTATCAGACATATATTTTGCAAATACTTTCTCCTAAGTCTTGCCTTTTCATGTTCGTAACAGTGTCTTTGAAAGAACACGTTTTTTGGATAAAGTTGAATTCGGTTTATCTTTTATTTTGTAAGTGCTCCGTGTGTATTTGGTCTCCGTGCATATTTGGTCTAAGAAATCTTTGCCAAACCTCAGATCACAAAAATTATCACTTGTGTTTTCTTCTAGAAATTTTATAGTTTTGTTTTTTCTGTTTAGGTCTATGATGTATTTTGAGTTAATTTTGGTACATGGAATGAGGTAAGGATGGAGAATCACTGTTTCTGTTCCCATATGTGTATATCCAACTGACTCGGTATCCTTTGTTGAATAGACTATTGTATTTTTATGAACTAACTTGGTATCTTTGAAAAACCAGTTGGCCATATATGTGTGGGCCTATTTTTGTACTCTATTCTGTTCCACTGATCTCTATTTCTATCCTCATGTCAGTACAGCGCTGTTTTGATTGCTGTCTTCAAATCAAGTAGTATGAATTTTCTAACTTTGTTCTTTTGCCAGATTATTTTGGCTATTCTAATTCCTTTGCATTTTTATATAAATTTTAGAATCAGCTTGCCAATTTCTAAGAAAACGCCTCCAGGATCTTGATTGAGGTTGCATTGACTCTGTAGATCAATTTCAGAAGAACTGACATCTTAACAATATTAACTCTACTGAACTATGAACATAGCATCTCTATTTATTTAGGTCTTTAATATCTCATAGGAATGTTTTGAAGTTTTCAGTGTACAGATCTTGCACATAGCTTGTTAAATTTATCCCTAAGTATCTCATGATTTTTAGTGCTATTTAAGTGATGCATTTTTAAAATGAAAGTTCCCAATGGTTCATTCCTAGAGAAATACTGTTTTTGAGCGACCTCCCACCACCTCACTGATCCCTTGAAGAGAAAGGTAGTTCATGGTGTCTATATTGTTGCATTTATCAAATCCACATTCTGCATTTGAACACTACCTATAATGGCTTCTGTACTGTAAACAGCAGCCATGGGTAAATGTTGAAGTTTAGTATTCTGAGCTTGGTTCTTATGTTTAAGTGTATGCCTAAAGTAAATGAAAGCAAATGCTAAGGGCATGATTAAGATCTGATAACTTTCCCTCCTATTTTCAATCCTTATTGTCTGTTCGTAAGGATGTTCTTGTTGCATGTGTCAGAGACTTGTTGACTGTAGTGGAAGGCAGCTTCCTTCTCCACCTCTTCCCATGCTGTCTGCTGTGAAGGTTCACTGACTAAAGTATGCCCTTCACAAATGTTACATTTCATTCAGTTCAGCGAGCATCTAGTGAAATTCTGAGAGTTGTACCTGAAGTTTCAGATAATCCAGTTAGTATAACTATAGTCAGGAAAGCAATCCTTAAAATAAGAGCTTGCCATTCTTTAAAATTCTTGAGTGGTTGGAAAATATTAGTGCTCTTATGTAAATCGTGAACTATCTAATGGTTTCTACAAGAAATCTAAGGCTTATTCTCTCTGTCTCTCTTTTTTTTTTTTAAAATGCCTTGATCAGGATCAGAACTCTTACTTTTCTTTTCCTCCTCCATGTTTTATTTGTATAATACATGATTAGCTCAGGAGACTTTTAAATATCTTCAGTACGTTATTCTTGTTTGGAAATCATCCTACGTAAGTGTTCTGGAGTGTGTAGTAAATGGAGACAAGGAGTTTCATATTCCCATTCTTCAGATGGTGAAACAATGAGGTGTGTTTATGCCTCTTGCATTTTTATAGGAAGAGTATTCCTCAGGGATTTTACAAAGTTTTCATGAAAGCATGGACTGCAACTATAGTTTTATAATGTAAGTCTTTGTCTTTAAACATAAATGAAAATATTCCCAAGTCTCTGCTTACCAAGCACATTCTCTTTGTAGAGTGAATAAAGAGAGGGATTCAGGTATCCAAACTAGGAAGTACAATCTAAAGCAGTGATTAATAAGCTTTAGTGTACGGAAGACCTACTTGGAGAATTTAAGAAAATGCAGATTCTTGGGCCAGTCCCGGTGGCCCAGTGCTTAAGTTCGGCATGCTCTGCTTTGGTGGCCTTGGTTTGGTTCCCAGGCATGGACCTACACCACTTGTCTGTTAGTAGCCCTGCTGTGGTGGCTGCTCACATACAAAAAGAGGATGATTGGCAGCAGATGTTAGTTCAGGGTGAGTCTTCCTCAGTACGCACGTGCACACACACACGTGCAGATTCTTGAGTATTTGGTGAGTTGGGTCAGGAGAATTTTTGCAATTTAACAAGCATCCTCAATAGCTTTAAATGTAGGTCTTTGGTTATATATGTATATATATATATTTTAAGAAACACTGATCTAAAAGAAGAGAAAGATTTGGCTTCTTTGAGGAGAGAATGAAGGATTTGAAGATAATCTCAAAAGTTTTCCAGTCTAAATCCAACCTTCCATCACTCTATTCAGTTCTTAGATCTTCTGTCGCAACTGTACTGAACATTGCTATGTGTCAAGCACAGTTGTGGTTCAATCTTTGCTTAGGACATGAGATAATAAACTTTATTAGTATGACTGCCTTCCTTACAAGTTCAACAAATTTAATTAAAACACTTTGTAAATTGGGAAAAATGATGAACTGTGGATAGGATTAAAGAAGTCCAATTAATATTGCATATTAGAGAATGAATTATAGGGTGTTTTGATTAGGAAAGACTTATTGAACTAGGAGAAATTTTTGCTAGCCTAAATAAAGGAAATCATTTGGAAAAGTCTCATCAAAAGTTATTTTCAGTCTGAGAGCTGTAATGGAACACTTGGAAAGTTGTCCTCTCTTCTTGGACATGGAAAATGATTTCATATTCAGAGCTGAAGAATGCTTCAAGGCTCTCCAAGAAACTATGGCTGTGGAATGAATCTGACATGCTGATTTTTCAAGTCTAGTCTAGTGCAGAAATGGCCAACTTTTAAAGTTTGGAATGGAGAAAGGAGAATTGTACAGTCTTAACTGTGTATTCTTCTGTTTAAAGCTCCTTGTTGACTCTCTGTTGTCTGTCCTGTATGCATTAGCCTGTTATTTGATTTGCCATCTGCCATTGTCCATTCCACCTTAGCATTTAGATCCTTTGTACCTTGACCTTTCCTAAACTGTATTATTGGAACCCAGCTAAACCCCTTGAAGTTACTAGCATGTGCCTTGTGCTTCTCTACCTTTGTTCCATGTTACTCCATCTGGAAAACTCCTCTGTCTCCTGCCTTTCACACCATCCCAGGATATGTATATGCTGCCTGTCATTCAAAACTCAATTCAAAAGCCACTTTCTCCAGGAAAGTTCCTTTGAGCATCTCAGTTGGAAAGAGATTTTACCTTTCTTTGAACTTCCAGAGGATCACGTATGGCTCTTATCATGTTCTACTTTGTATTACAGTGATGTCTGTTGTATCTCAGAGATGAGATTTAATGCTTTGGAATTGAATTTGTTTCATTTTGTGCTTTTTACACAGTGTCTTGCATAATATGTTCTGGATGAATAAAAGAATAAAATGACCAAAACAATTATTATTTCTTAATTTTTAAAAAACAATTTTAAATTTTTTATTCTTCTCTCCAAAGCCCCCTAGTACATAGTTGTATATTCTAGTTGTAGGTCCTTCTGGTTGTGCTGTGTGGGACGCTGTCTCAGCATGGCCTGGTGAGGGGTGCCATGTCTGCGCCGAGGATCTGAACCGATGAAACCCCAGGCCACCAAAGCAGAGTGCGTGAACTTAACCACTCAGTCATGGGGCTGACCCTCAACAATTATTATTTCTTTTCCCTTGGTATTTTTCATGTTAGTGCCTAGAAACAGGAGAACTAAATGTGATAGCAAAGTTTAAGATGTTCAGAGGCAGAGCCTTACTTAACAAAATGGTTTTTATCCAATAATAACCAGAGAGACCCTTGTAAATAGTAGTACACTTGGCACTAGCTGTCTCTGCTGGTTGTTAGATAAAATTTAGAATCCCATCTGAACTTGCTTTCTTGGCCATCTATTATAGTAAATAGATAGAGTCTTAATACTTTTTCCTCATTTTCTCTAAATTGTTCTCTTCTTTTATACGTATGCTTTCTGTAGGTCAGACAGTCTGGCAACCTCTCTGAAGTTTAGGAATTTGCTTTTTTCTTTTCTAGGGGACCCTGGAATATGCATTCCCTTGGGGACTTTGGTACTCTCAATTCCTTGGGGAAATCTAGGTCTGTTTGTGTAAATATTTTTCTACCTGTGAGAGCTGAGATGTTATGGCCTACCTTAGTCCCTCCTGTTTAGGAACCCTGATTCTGGTCTTGATACCCTCCAACCCCGCACACATGCACTATTCTTGACCTCTGCTATACTGTATAAATAATTTCTGTCTATATACAATATTAATGCAATATTTTATCTCTATCTTTTCTTCTCCCTATCTACTCATGTCAGCATTATCCATTATAGAGGGTAATGAAGACATAGATTATTCCTGTCAGCATAGCTCTGAAGAGTGTTTAGCACCAAGCTAAGTCCTACAAATTAGTACTCACTAAAGGCACTGATGCTGGTTGTAATTCTGGCTCATTTAGAGACAACAGTTTGCTTACTCAGCCTTGGGAAGGGAAGCCCAACTACTTGCAGCTTCTGGGAAGAAAAATCATTCAAGTCTAGTGAGCTTATGTGCACAAGAGCAAAGCCCTTTGAATTTTCACTATCTAAAGTGAGTTATTACAGGAGCAGAATAATAATACATTGATAATGGCATAATGATGGTGACATTTAGTTCATCCGTAAGGGTGTTTAAGCAGCTCATGTAGCTCTGCTAATACACGACTGAAATAGAGCCAGTGACCCTCTGACCATCCCAAACAGCGAGAAAAACTCAACAGTAAGTGTGTCCCCCACGAGCCAGCCGTTTCCCAGAGACTTCCTTTATTTTCAGATGTCTCATTGTAATTTGTTTCCTTAAACCTCAGAATATTAAGGTGGAAGATAAACTTGAGTGAAATTCTGTTTGATTTTGGAGCCGCTTATCCAAATAGAATTTGTGGAGCGGAAATGCTTATAACATGCTTGCTGTAAGTCCAGCTAACACCAAATTAACCTCAATTAAGTAATTTCTCATGTAATTATACACATGGATAGAGAGGATGCAAAGGTTTAGAAATGTTTTGCTAGATGAATGGAGTGTCTCATTCCAAACCTTTATGCAGAAAGGCTATCGATGACAAACTTTGTTAGATTTAGGTGGAGAAAGGGGGCATGGAGGGAGAGAGGCCCCAAAGAAGCAGCTCAGCTGATTAGAACCTAAAGCTGTGTGTCCGTGTGTAATAGAAAAGGCCATGTTGTAACAGAGCTAATGAGTTCTGTTCGTTGTGACTTAGCCAATTAACACAGTACATGTCTGTTGCAGCCCCTTCATTCAGTTCCTTTAAGAGTGGCCTGGTTTTCCAATTTGGGTTGCAGTAGACTTGAATCTTAGTCATTAAAGGGAGTCCAATACGTGCTTGGTCTTTTCCTTACCTGCAGGGCAGGCCTGTGTGTAGGCAGCCCAACCTTCCTGGTGGCCAGTGTGGGGAGGGGAGGCTAGGGTAAGCCTTAATGGATTGAGTTAAAGAGAAATGTATAAAATTATGAAAGGCACTAACTAGACAGTTTCAGACATGAGAGATACAATTCAGGCTTATCAGCAATGTCCTTTAGCTATGACCTTAGTTTGGCTGACTCATATCTAGCACAGAACCCACTGGATGTATGCCCTGTACAGTGTTTACAGTCTCTTTGTGGACTTTTAAACTTGAAAAACTTACCCTTAATTTATGAGAGAAGTGACTTGTATATCACGTTTAAAAGAAGTTTAATTATTTGAACATTATTAAGGACTAACTGTGTGCCAAGTATTCTGCATACTAGACTCAAAGAAGAGTAAAACATGTTTCTACCCTTTTAAAAACTTTTATTCTATCAAAAGCAAGAGGAACACACTTATTATGGTGTAATGAAAAGAACAAGGATCAGAGAGTCAGAAAACGTGAGTTTGAATCCTTCATCTGGTGTGTGTGTGTGTGTGTGTGTGTGTGATTTAAGGCAAGTCATTTAATCTCTGAGCCTGACTTCCACCACCTGTAAAATGGAGTTAATTCCTACTTGCCAGGTACAGAAGACTTGGGAGTTAAGAGGTCTAAAGAATATGGTAAACAGTAAAGTGTTATTAAAAGATAAGTTAATAATCTTTGAGAAACAAAAACTGCTACCGCAGCTGACGAGGTAATTGTGTTCCTGGGTGTGCATAAATGAAGTTGCTTTTAGCAGTGAGGAGAAATTTCTGATCATTACCAGAGAAATTGAATTCCTAACACTCTAATTTATTAAAGTAAAACATTTGCGGATGACACAGAAGCTACTGAAGATTGTGAGGTTGGTGTTCCTCCTGTTTCCTTCCACACTCCTGATGCAGCTTGTCAGCCTAGTATCCTGAATGTTTGGCAATGGTTTTGAACTTTTTTCTTTGAATGCTTATAGGGGATGATGTAAAACCCCAGAGCAATTGTTACTTCCCATCCAGAAACATTGCATGAAGAAAGTTTGATCACACAAAGAGATCAACGGCAGAAGGTCAGGGTGGTGGTGATACTGTATAATTAGCCATTTTGAAGGAAATTTGTATTTTAAAAGCTTTTTCAAATGACTTATCAATTCATATTGACAAGTCACCATGATTAAAGAATATTGTTTGTCCCTGAGAATAATATTTCTATATAATGTAACTCAAGTCGAGGACTTAATTAGGCTGCCCATGTCAGTGATGTTGAGCAAGCAGATAAGTGTTATTAGAAATAGCATGTGGGATATGAAGCAGAGCTGGAAGTCAGGAAGGTGGAAAACTGCCAGCTCAGGCATTTTTGGGTTTCAGTGCAAAATCTAAAATTCTAATATTTAGAGAAAAAATTTATTAATTTGAATAGATATGGTGCCAGTAGTCCCTCCAGAGTCCTTCAGAATAAACGTGATTTGGCCAAGTGCTGACATTCTCCAGTGGATTCCCCCGAAGTGTTTCTCTTGTCCAAATGGCCATATTGAAGACAGACAGCAAGAAAAGATTTGGTGAGCCAGATGCTGGATTTGTAACTCTAGCAGTAGCTCCTTTTGAGATGAGACAGACACCCCCAAGTTTCAGGAAAATGATTGAGGCTTTGCATTCTTCCTCCAAACAGTTTTATTTGAATTCCTGGATGTAGGCTGAGTTTTCTGAGAAGTAGCTATGATATAGACCTACTGTGTTTTAAAACATCAGGGTTCTTCATTTTCTGTTTCTTAGAAATTCATTAATCAGTTACACAAGTGAGAAATGTACATAAAACACAATAGCAAATGCTACTAAGCGCATTTGAAAAAGTATGAGTATATTAATTTAGACCTTGTCCATAATTTCAGGGGAATAATTACAAGGAAATATTTACAGGACCAGTAAATGTGTATATCTGAGAAAGCCCCTCTGGGTCACCACAGTCTTAAGTAGGAAATGGAGACAGCTGCACTTATTGACTGTCAAAATTAGGATTCACTGATTGAGTGAATGCCCATATGTTACATGTGCTACTCAACCAGATCTTGTTATTTTAAAAGAATAAATATGGCTCTTCTGGTGTGAAGACAATTGCCTAAAAGTCTCTCAACGACAGTCCAATGAGTCAAATTTTAGCTCCTCAAGCAAATTCTACACTAGCTAGAGTTAAACTTCTTGAGTTTCATGTGTTAGGGACTTCATATTTAGAGGTAGATGGTGTTTCCTGTAGCAGAAGGGAGCACAGTTTGAGTTGTCACTGGTTATAGGATTTTAAAAAATTTGGATAATTGGATTGTATTATTAAAAAGCATAAGTGTTATTTATGTTGTAATATATCTCTGGCATCAGCTGTTCTCATACGTAAGGTTGGAAATAATAACTGGTTTCTAGATAGCTTATCTCAGTCATTTTTTGAAGCTTTTTGTGATTATTTTAGCCGTCAGCTGGGCTACTGCTAAAACCCCCGTGGCAGTTGGATCCTGTCTGATCCCTTAGTGAAGTGACGGTGATTAAAAAAAAAAGGACTTTATACGTAGACACCATGATGGCACTAGAGATATTGAGTCCTTGTGAATCGTTATTTAGAAATTGCTCTCAGGATAGAAAATTTGGAGTAATAATTAGAAACAATATGTTGATCTTTTTTTGTTAACAGCTTTGTTGAGATATTGTTTATATACTATAAAATTCACCTTGATCACTTTTAAATAAAGGGAAAATATTGATACGTGTCTCACTACAAGCCACTTCCCTCTATTTTAAAGCTTTAAACAATAATAAAATATCTATTTTTACTAGTAAGATCTTTAACATTTCTAAATCTGTGAGATCACACACATGCGTATGTACACATACAAATACACACACACTCACTCCAGTCTGTTAGCAGTAGACTCATTACTCATTTTTGAAATAAATTAGCTTTATCCATTTTGAGTCATTTTTTTGGTATTTTCAAAGATAAAATAAATGTTCAAAAGAAAAAGATTTGCCAACATTGAAGATATCCAAAAGAATATGCCATAGATTGAAGATCTGATGAAAGAGGGGCTGAATACAGGTTGGGCAGAGCATTATTCCTAGTGGGAGCTGCAGAGCCCTCCAGAGGAAGCAGTATAGACTCTAGAATACGGCAGATGTGGGTTTGAATCCATTTGTACCACTGACTGGCTGTGTCATCTTAGGGAAGTACTGAATTTCTCTGAGCTGCAGTTTCCTCCTGTTCAAGGGGTGGATAATAACATCTACTATAAAGATTCAAAACCATTAGTACATAATGATTATCTGCAGGGCCTCATTTGTACTGTGGATGCGACAGCCTTGGATCAGCAGTGTTAGTCTGCTTGAGTATGGCTGACTGGTATGCCTTTGTAGCTTTCAAGTTTTTTACTTTACTTTTGTGCTTCCCGCAGGAACGATTCCAGGTGAAGAATCCTCCCCATACATATATTCAAAAGCTCAAAGGCTATCTGGATCCAGCTGTTACGAGGAAGGTAAGATGGATTTGTTTCCACTCTTTGTTGTTGCTTCCTCCTTAGCCAGCAGAATCCTCCTGCATTAGAGAAGACCTTCCTTCCTCTGCATTATAGCCTCTGCCAGAGCCTCCAGAAAAACAACCTTGGGAGTCGGACAACGTGAAAAGACAAAGAAAAGAGCCATCCTTCCTGCGTGAGGATGTGTTTAAAAGTATTTTCCTACGATGGGAGTCATGTACCTCTGATGGTTGTTGAGTCACTGCCATTTCCAATTACACAGGGCGGTGAGTCCAGTCCAGAGGTGTTCAGGCCCCTAGAAAAGCAGGCCTAGCAAAGGGAATACTTGTCTTTCATGCCTTGGTGCATTTCCAGAGACCTTGAAAAATCACTGGGGCTTTGTCATCCCAGCTGTGCACTCACATCCTGTGTTGATGCTTTTAGCAGCTTCCCCGGCCCCAACCCTGCCCCTGGCCCCAAGAAGGTAAGAAGAGAATAGCTGATTCCATTCTCAACTGACTCTCTCCTTTTACAAACAAGCCTTGCTTTGTGCAGCCACACAATTGGTTTAAACTGATGCCTTGTGGTAAACCATGTAGCCTGGCACAGCCCTGCAGGCCTGGACCAGTCCTGGGATGTCTCAGGGAGGAGCTGTCCTTGCTCGAGATGGGTAAAGAGGCTCTTCACCAGATAACACTTGTTTTTCGGTTGACCTTCCACAACTCCTGCTTTCAAGGCTGCAGCAGAAATATCTCTGTTGTTTCAGCATGTGACTGATGAGAGAAGAAAGGCACACTTTTTCTAGTTAGCTATTGTTTCCAGAGCTCTTGGCTCCTGTATTTTTTTTGGTCTGCTTTTCCTTCATCTTCTTCTTCCACTCTAAACATCCCTTCCCCCTCAAAAAAAGATCAGGCAAAGGAGAACAGCTATTAGTTCCTTTTGGAAGTTTCCTGGCCCTTTGTCCTATGGTTAATGTGCAGACAAGCAGAAATAAAATCTACAAGTGATGATGAAAGGGGACTGTAGACCTTTGCTGTCGGCGAGACACTCTGTCTGACTTGAATGTGACACAGCCTTGTCTTGTAAGAATGTACCTGTCAAAGTATCATAATATTCCTGTCCTCACAAATCTGGCACACGTTTCTTTTTTTAAAAGAGCATCTGTCAGGCCTCCTAAATGAGACAGCTGCTTAATTCTTGTTAGTTTGTTTCTTTCTGGTATCCTTCCCCAAGGATATAGCAGCCTTTGATTTTATCAGATTAGAGAGGGTTAAATGAAGGCACACCCATACGCACAAATAAAACTCAGGAAAAAAACAGGTTGGTTTTCTGGACTTTTTTTTTTTTTAATTAATTTATTTCCTTTGGGAACCTTCTATTATTCAAGGAAGCATTTAAGAGGCGATATCTATGTAATACTCATGATTCACTTTTTTTTTTTCCTTTTTTCTCCCCAAAGCCCCCTGGTACATAGTTATATATTCTTAGTTGTGGGTCCTTCCAATTGTGGCATGTGGGACGCCGCCTCAGCGTAGCTTGATGAGTAACACCATGTCCACGCCCAGGATTCGAACCGACGAAACACTGGGCCGCCTGCAGTGGAGCGCCCGAACTTAATCACTTGGCCACAGGGCCGGCCCCTCTGGACTATTTCCTTGCACAGGGCAGCAAGGTTCTATTTTAGGAACATTTTCAGAAGCCCCCAAGCTTGTAAACCTTCAGACGAGATGGCTCAGAATCCAGCATTAGGCACACTTGTCGTGAACAGAGTGCGGCAGAAATGCCGGTGTTTGTACATCAGACAGAGAGCTCCCCTCACATGGAGTACGTTCCCTCCCTGAACAATTCTCTCAGCATTTGTCAAATTCTCAAAGGAGAAAATATGTAAACTCCTAGAGAGACCTTCTTAGACTCCATCCAGCCCTAAGCCCCCTAAGGAGAAAGGTTCTTAGAGGGAGAGGTGGATTTCTCCTGGCATGGACCCAGTTCTCCTTTGGAACAGTTGTTCCTGGGCTGAGGCAAAGAATGTAAAACCAAAAAACAACAGATAAGCTGCTCAGAAAGTGTTTTGCTCCCTTGCAAATCACTTAATAAAAGAGGCCCAAGACAAGGGATGTCTGTCTGGGCTGACCTTCATTCCTGCAATCTCTGCCCCAGACTGTGTGTATTCACCTGAATGATCTTTTTGATCTGTACCTCATCTTTCAAGATCAATCATTCAGCTCAGAAAAAAAATAAAATGCGTGTTGGATGAACCACTCCTGCTTTAGTAAGATTTCTGTCAGGAGCTGGCAGGAGGAAATGGTCTGTTCCCCTCAACGTAATTGTCATGTTTAAAGCCTGGAAAAAAGGAGATTTTGCTTGGAATAAGACATCGCTTGCAGTTAAAATGAGTTTAAGATTCTCAGCCGTACCATGGTGGGGGAGAAAGAAAAGATTTCAAGTCAGGGCTTTCAATTTCCGCCAGACAGTCTAGGCTGAGCAGTCTTCCCTTAACTGCAGCTGGAGTCCTCCAATACTTCGTTCATTAATCTTTTGTTCACACTGAATAGAAGATACTTAATTTGCTGTCTTCTAAAAAAAAAAAATTCTTAAGCATATTCTATTTGGAAAATGAAACCCTGTAGGGCAGAGAAGGAAGAGCCTAAATTAGATATCTCTGTGATCAGAACTCTCCAAACCAGCCTCACTGAATACCAGACGGCTCTCAGTCTGTGCTTTGTGGGGATGTGCTCATGTCTGGCATGGAAAAAGGCTACAGACCTTGAAGAAGGGAGTCTGGTCCTCTGCAGGCGCTGCAGTTGTGGAACAAAACCTATTGTCTCGGTCTCCAGGGCTCAGCGGTCTCCATGGGCTCGTCCCTGAGCCTGCCTTGTAGGGAGAGGGCCAGGAGGATGGTGGAGACTGCAAATGGTTGGAACCTGGCTCTTTTTTTTTTTTGCTGGTGCCCACAGGCACGTGGTTTCTCTTTGAAGTGTTGTAAAGCATCCTGGATACATTGTAGAAGTGTGAAGTGTTAGCACTCATTGTTTATGTGTTAGAGAAGTGGGTGCCAGGGCCTCTCAGAGTCCAGAGTCCAGCTGGAAACTGGACAGTTCCCAAGAGAGTATAATTCAAGAGCGAAGTCAGTTTAGCTTTACCTCAGTTATCGTGCAGTTGCCAAAGTGTACTGCCTGCCATAGTAAATGCCCAAGAAACGTTAACTGCTGTTGTTGTCATTCCTGTTCTATCGGAGTGGTTTGATTGAGTTATTTTGTTTTGATGTGTGCCTCTTAGTCCTTCAGCAGATCCTCTTTTATACTTGGTTACGTCCTCGCTGCTATGCTGGGTGCCCTTGTGGCTGATGATGTATGTAGTACATGACCTTGCCCTGAGGAAGCATAAGGCAGAATTGGGGGACCAGCAAAGGCCACAGGGAACCAGCCAGAACTGTGCATAATGCATAGCTCAGAATGCTGAGTTGTTTTCTAAAGGCCACATGTGCAGAGAGAGACTCTGACATGGGAATCGTCCCTCCGGAGCAGCCAGCACACCTGGAAATGGTTTCCTCAGCCGTGTGGCCGTAGACCTTACCTCATTAGCAGTCCCCATTGCTGGAAAGCTCTCTAAGAAGCATTGGGCTTGGATGTCCCTCCAAACTATAGATGACTCTGCCATTTCTTAGGCTTTTCTTGACAAAGAAAGGAGTTGCTCTCTCTTTTTTTTTTTTTTATTGCATCAGGGATGCTTTTCTTTCGTAGATCCCACTGTACTTGGATTCTGAAAACCTGAGAAGGTCTTTGGGGTGCTTTAGGGATGGCAGTCGGGGGAAACTGTGAGACTTCTTTGCTTCCTTGGGGCCCTGGGGAGAAGCAGTTGGGGGAGAAGCAGAGGGCATTCAGAAGAGAAGAAGAGGGTGACAGGAGCCGCCCATGCTGGGCAGGGCACCAGGTCCCACCTGGGCATGGTGTGGCTCTTCCCACCCCAATTCCTAGAATCCTCCTTGCTGGCCTTCCTCCTTTCCTTCCTGTCCTTGGACGCCTTTGTCTTTGGAGCTGGATGACTGTTTCCACTGGAGTTGTGGCTGCAGAGGAGCGTCCCTGATATCCTCAGCCAGAATTTGCAAAGGCTTTTCCTGAAGATGATGTAACGTGAAGGTGGTTTGCGTCTGTAGCACAAAGAGCAAAGAACTCTTGTTAGAAGGCATTGCATTTCAAGTGTCTTTCCAGAGTGGCCTAAGATTTTAGTTACTGTAAATAAATGTTCCTGGAGGAAATCGTGTTCCAAAGAACTGATGTACAGCGCAACCCGATGATAGCTTGGAGATTATTTAGAGTCCAGAGGATAGAGAGATCAATACGTTTACTATCAGAGGAGGATACATTGAAGACAGACAGACCTGAGTGGAGTTCTGGAAGGATAGGTGGGATTTTGATAAGTAAGGAAATGAGGAAAGACATTCTGAAAGTAGGAGGGAGGTGCTCCAGAGGAGGGACCTTCCAGGTGGGGGCTCATGGGCAGAGGGAACTCGGAATGTTTATTTCTGAAAACGGTTAGGTCATGCAGAAAAGAATTTATGTAGCAAGCCCGAGACTGCTACCTTGGAAAGACCTGTTTGCAAGGTTGGCTATTGGTTGGCAACTGGGAAGTTGGATTTTGGGAGAGTTCTCATCATTCCCTGATCAGAATGACTCACTGTGCCTAACCTGGTTATGCCAGTCATGTGGTTTATGCTGAATGCCTTCTGGGAGTTTTCCTTCTGGGAGTCTGGACTTTTGGTATGTGCTAGGCAGAGAGTGCCTAAGTGAGCAGCCCCCAAGGAAAACCCGGGGTACTGAGTCTCTAGCGAGCTTCATTTCATGAATATTGTCGTTTGTGACTCTGCTGGAAGAAGACTCTTGCAAGCTTGTATCTGGTTTCCTCTGGGCTTCCCCTCGTGGGTTTTTCCCCTTTGCTGATTGCGCCTTGTATCTTTTTGCTGTAATAAATTCTAGCTGTGAGGGCGACTGTCTGCTGAGTCCTGTGAGTCCCAGCAAATCATTGAAACTGGCGTGGTCGTAGGGACCCCAACACATAGTCCATTGGTGAAGATTGTTGTAGGGCAGAGAAAAAATAATCTGCTTACTCAAAGACACTTGGTACATGAAATAAGAAATTTTTCCCAGTCGTTTTTGCGTAAGCTGACTTTCATGATGAGAAAAATGTGCATGCTTTGCAAAAGGAAATGCGAGAGAAGCCCACTTTAGAAGCAGAGATATTTTCGTATTGTGTTAAACTTATAATAAGTAAGCTGCAGTTATAGCAGTTGCTGAAATATGTTTTGTGAGCATATGTGTTCTTTAATTATAGAAATTCAGACGGCGTGTTCAAGAATCCACACAAGTGCTAAGAGAACTGGAAATTTCTTTAAGAACCAACCATATTGGGTAAGTGTGCCCATTTAACATTTTAGCTCTAAGGCTTTTGGACCCTTTACAGAGTGACCGAATCATATGCAAAGAGTTAAGTTTCCTGATTGTTCATTGTAAGTTAAGAGCCTGAGCTTTACATGGTGGGGCCTTTATTAGTCCTCCAATTGCTCACGCTCCAAGAATCAGTAGATACTGGGCAGATAGCTCTGATCGGAGAGATGTATAACAATTCTCAAATTCTTGGCTTGGATACAGTGATAAGTGCTTCATCTCTGGTGTGCGTAATAGTTCCCAGGCAAGTTAGGAACTCCCAACAAGCAGATGTAGACTGAGATCCTGGAAGATCTCTAGGCCTTCGCTGTGCTTCTCTGAGCTGATTAGTAGAAGCTATTTCATTATCCTTTCCTCACTGCGCTGGTGTTCCTGGCCAGAAGGAAACAGAAGGTGGAGTGATGTCACCTGACCCACTTCATGGCACTGTAGATACTTTGTTCTGAGTCTCTTCTTTCTGCATCCTCAAATTAAAGCACCATGAAGGTAAATCCACCCTGGAAAATAAAGTTTGGGGAATTTAGAATGCTAAGCATTTCTAAGAGTTTTTCATGGAACAAGATTGTTGCTTTGCTGCAAACAAGTACAACTTTATTACATTCTCCCTTACTCCTGGGATGGTGTAATTGGACGGCACCTTAAAATGGGGTCGTTTATCTCTGAGACAGAATGATATCAGGCACCCTGTTATGTAGCCTTAGGTCTACCTAAAGTACCTGTTTAACATCAGGCAACTTATTTAACCCCTCTGGGTTTTGATTCTTTGAGTTTTACAATGAGAAGACTGTAGACTTCAGATCTTTCAGAATTTTCCCCTGTGATACTCTTTGCAGGTCTGTTGGAAATGAAATTTTACATGTATATTACGTTATAGTTTTACAGAGTATCCTGTAAAATCAGTATATTACATAAATAACAGTGTACTTCTACTTCAGACTATGTTTGGTGTAAACCATTCAAATGGATAATTTCCACAGTTATTTAAGAATAATCTTTTTTAAAATTGCAGAAATGCAAGGTTAATTTATAGATGATGGGATTTGGGTGAGAATGTTTATTTCCTAAAGGATAACTTTACACATTTGTCACCTTGAGAATGAAATTTTCAGAAAATGAGCTGATTCTAACCTAAAGTTGATAACCCTTTGTCCCAGAAAATAGGCTATAGAACAATGGATCAAAGACTCATGATTTTAGAACTGGAAGAGAAATTAAGGATTGCCTAGTCCCTCATTTTACAGATTAAAAGAATTATGGACCAGAAAAAGTGAGTGACTCCCACAAAGTCTACAGCTGTAGATCGAAGTACTTTGGTTCAAAATGTTACATTCTTTTTCTTATATAGCTTAATCTGGCAGCTCTTTCTCTGAAAGGAAATAAGATAATCAGGGCTCTGGGATCAAAGCAATGAGGCTTATCTGTTGGGGGTGAAAGTGGTGGTGATTTAATATAGTTGGGCATCCAAGCTTAGGAAATTCAAATACTTTCCAATATTTGTGGATCAGAAACTAGATTCCATTTGGTAAGGTCCAACCCTATGTTGTTGGCACTTCTTCTTGACTGAAAATGGTGGAATGAGCTGCAGCCAGGATTTCTACAAATTGTCGAAAAGCATTTCTTGAAGCATTGCTGAAATAATGTGAAATTGACCATCAAATACCAAAGCAAGACGATCATGTCCAATACAAAGTATGCTGAATAGAAGAATCCTGGTTGGGTTGATGCCAGTGCAAATCTGCAAGCAATTGGAGTGGTTTATTGTTTAGGATGCTATAGGCATGTTGAAAGATTCTTACATTTCTTTCATCTTTACCAGCTGAAGTTTTCCCTTGCCTATCACTATGTGAGACACTCTAAAAGCTTTGTCTTTAGCAGCAGAAAAATTCATGGAGGTGCATTGTCTGGTTGTATGCAAACGATTATGAGAATAATCTTACAGGGAATGAAACCACATACCAGGATTTTGACCTTTCTTGCCTGTCTTGAAAACCTAAGCCTGAGCTAGACTCTTTATTATGGAAACTAACTGGCTTGACCTCACTTATTTGGAAATTTTCTGAAGAGTTACTCAATAATGTGAAAACAATTAATTACTACAGTGAGGAATTCTTGGAATGCAAGGTGTTAGATATGGGATCCATAGGTTTTATTATACTCTTTGAGGCACAATAATAGAAAGGTAATTGGGTGCCCATTTGCCTTATGGAAAGAAAGATTTTCGTTCAGATTTTTGCCACGCCCTCTTATTAGTTATTTGACCTTAGTTAGTTACATAAGCGCTCTGCACTTACCATGTGAGCTAAGTTAACTTCTCATCTATCAAATGAGGATAATAATACCCTGTAGGAATGTTGTAAGAATTAAATGAGATAACTTATAAAAGACCTAACGTAGGGTTTAATACATAGTAATGACTCGATATGTGATAGCTGTTGTTTGTTGTTATGCTTGTTGAAAATAATATTATATCTAATAATAATTCAGCAACATTATGTAATATATCCCTAAGGAATTCCATACAGAGAATGTTATCTTTTATGTCTAAAATGACCCTGACACCTAAGAGATTGTGATTCCCAGAAATCAAAAGGAAGAATTACATTTAAAATCTACTCGTCCTCAAAAAATTATTCTTGACACATGCTTGCATTTCAAGGTTAAGATCTGGGGCTTTGCTGAGATAACATTCCAGGCTACAGCTTTGTCAATCAAAGGGTTTGTTCTGAGTTTTGATATAAGCCTGAAACTCTATAAATGCAGTAATCTTCTGAGAAAGAAAATTAATTTTCTTTGAGCCAAATTGAAATGAGAATTGGACTAGAAATAATCTCATTCACTTACTCTTAGGAACTATAATAATACAGAAGAATTGGATTATGACTTATCCAAGCCCTTGAAATGACTTGAAATACCCTTGAAAGGAGCCAAGTATTGTTAGAACGCATTGGCCGGGCAGCATGAGTAGGCAGATGTCATGATGTTTTGGATGTCAGGGTGATAAAATTCAAGTGGCGGTGATGGTGGTGAGCTGGATAGATTTATGGGCTTTATTCCATGGAACTGAGTTGTAGGCTATCTCTTCTTGGAGGTAATTTATTTTAGTAAAACTCCCTATGATGATAGAAGATTACTTTTTATCCTGAGTGCAAGGTCATAGAGATTCTGAAAGACGCTCATTTCACTTTATCTCATTGTGGGGGTAGAGACAAGGGATGTGAGGTTGCGGGAAGAATATACAAGTTGGCAGGGAGAAGAGTAGGTTTCTAGAAAGGGGAAGGAACTGAGGAGTTGCTTAGTGACATCGTTCCTCCTGGACTGCCTGGCTTCTTTCTGCAGTAGTGCTGGTTGGGCCAGGCCAAAAGAGGAAAGAGAGAATAACCAAGGCTGGTGTTAAGAGGTATACAACATGTATGGTATGCATGTGCATCAAGCTACCCTATGGTTAATTCAATCTTAGATGGTGCTTTTAGGAAATTCTCAAGATCCTAATCATTTTGTCATTTATTAAGCACCATCTTAGCCGTGTTAAATGTGTTTACTTCATACAAGATCTTTTTATTACCACCCTTTACCTCTGAACCTCTGGTTTACAGATGAGGAAACTGAGAGTCAGCTATTAAGTATCTTCCTCAAGCCCATACAGCTCAAATTACTGAGATTCAAACTTAGATATGTCCAAATCTAAAGCCTGTTATAAAACCAGCAGTTCTCAAATTTGGTGTTTTTTTTTTTTTTTGAGGAAGATTAGCCCTGAGCTAACATCTGCTGCCGATCCTCCTCTTTTTGCTGAGGAAGACTGGCCCTGAGCTAACATCCATGCCCATCTTCCCCTACTTTATATGTGGGATGCCTACCACAGCATGGCTTGTCAAGCGGCGAACTGAACCGCGAACCCCAGGCCACTGAAGTGGAATGTGCAAACTTAACCACTGTGCCACCAGGCCAGCCCCTCAAATTTTTTTATTTTACGACTCCTTTATTCTCTTATTTTGAACCCCCATAAGCATTTATTTATGTGGGTTTTATCTATTAATGTTGACTATACTGGAAATTTAAACTGACGAATTTTAAATATGCTTATTTAATAAGATTTAATGTTTAATAAATGTAAATATGTAAATACAGAATAACATATAGCACAAATAACACTTTTCATAAAAAATAACTTTCCTAAAGTCAAGAAAAATTAGTGACAAATGTGGCGTTGGTTTACATGTTCACGAATCTCTTTAATGTCTTGTTCCTGAAAGGCAGCTGAATTCTCATTTCTTTGTCTGCATTCAGTCAGTTGTCATATGCTGTTTTGGTTGACGTATATGAAGAAAACTTGGCCTTACACTGATACGCACTTGGCAAAAGGAGTATTTTAAATAACTTTTGCAGATAATCGTGGATATTCTTCTTTGATACTACACCAAGGTTCAAGAAAATGTAATTTCTTAAAGTTAGTTGGGAAGCGGAATCTGAAACCATATCAATGAGCTTTTGTGCTCTGTTATACTAAAATCTCTTGTGCTGTCTTACACTTTGAATGGATCCTTTTACCCGTGTGTAATTTTGTAACATCGTGAATTGATCGTTTGGAAAATACTGTTTCCCTCAGTTATTCTGATCTTTCAAGCATCGACACATTTTATTCTACCGTATAAAAACATTCACATTTGTTAATAATCACCAGGCTCATCAGAATATACTTTAAGTATTGGGAAGCTGTCAAGCTCATGGTGGTGAATTCATGTGTTCCAAAATTAAGGTTTTTTTGTTTGAAAGCTCAAATTTTATCACTGACAACAAATACTGTCAGTCGTTTTCCTCAAAACAACAGGCTGACTTCATTCGCTTTTGAGAAAATATCTGCTAAATGCCCAAGACGGAATAACCACAGTTTGTCAGTCATTTTACATTCTATGTAAAAAAAAGTGTCTAGTTGAGTTTGCAACTCAAACAGCTGCACAAGTGCTTCTCCTCCAGGCAACCGTGGCACCTAGGTGTGCAGCAGAAGTGCTTGTGGAGGGCGTGCCATTTTGTCACACACAAAATTAGAGGTATACTCAAGGAGCAAGCTTTAATAAAATCAGTAATTTTTATTGTTTCACTAAGGGCGGTTTTAAGGGAAGCTGACTTTTTTTTTTTTTTTTTTTTTTACCTCCCGAGTGAGTGGCGTGAAGAATACAGTAAATAGGTGTATTCTTGAGTGGCGGCAGTTTTTTCCGGATTTCTTTTTTATGTCAGTGCAAGTGTCAGCACAGTAACAAAAGCAACTACTGTCTTAATATTTTTATGAAAATAGTTTTAACGTCAGAAACCCCTGAAAGGGTCTCAGGGACCCCTGGTGGTGTGTGGGCTACATTCTGAGAACCAATTTGTGACACTGTCTCCTGGGAGAGATTTGGTGGCCAGTGGTGAATCTGGGTGATGCTTACGTTTTTTCTCTTCTTATGATTTTTAGCAACTGCACTTCCATCGTATGTCTGTAGCAACTCGCTAAAGGAGACTGGCAGAGGGAATTCACCATTTGACCCTTTATTTTGTGTATCTTGGATCTGCTGTGTTTGACTTTAGAAATTTAAAGCCAGAAATGTCCCTTGAGTCATTTTCTAGATGAGAACAATGAGGTTCTAAGATCTGGGGGCAGGGAGAAAACAACAGCAACTCTGAAACAAAGCTGTGACCTGTCTACAAGAAAACAGTAACTGTTGACATCTGCAGTGAGATCCGTTCTTTGAATAAGATATTTTCCAGAGCTATTTTTCATTATCACTGTCTCTTCCAGCTCCTAAGCAGCTGATTTGAAATTTGCCTAAATTCAAATTTCAACGTATGGTAATTACATTGAATCCGTGAGGGTCTCAGTAAGTGATGCATGCTGTCAGAGGCAGAAATAATTCTACTTTTCAAAACCTATAATCACCCAATTTGAAACTGTTTGCATATTGGCAATATATAAAAAAGTGCGCGTAGCATGCACAGAGGTGAAAATGGAAATTTACTGTGGGAACACTAAATTTATGATATGTCATTGCATGATCATATACATAAATCTGCACAATGGGGCATTCATATTTTTTTATGCCTTTAGATTCAAGATACTGCTTTGAAAGTTGTCTTTTTTTCATCTTTCCCTGTTTTCTTTTCCTGTTCGTTCATTTCCACAGAAGTTCCCTCTCACTTCTGTTCCCTCCCATACAAAATATCCCAAGGGGGGAAAGGACAGGGATGAGAGGACAGGAGAAAGCGTGAAGCCTGTTTTTTTCTTATAATCCATAGCCTTTTTGCTGAGATGACTTTACTAACCTGATATCATTTGACAAAGGGGGTAAGGTAGTCAACCATGATGGATTTATGTCTTATTCTTTCCTGAGTCACCTAAGGATCTGGGCCAGATCAAAGACCCAGGGAGGATCTTGTAGCTTAGAAAAGAGGTTAACTGCATGAAATTAAACCTCTCAGAGGCAGGACATTTTATGCTCTAGCCCACTTGTTAGGAACTGAGCAGCTGGTTCCTGCCTTTGACTTTGAAAATTGTCTTTTAAGGCACTTTCGCTCCAAGTCAGCAAGTGAGGGCAGAGGCATTAAGGGTGTTGAATTAAAGTAAGAGCAGCCAATTCATGGCCTTTGTCCTTGTATCACAATCTATACATTTTTGCCTTTTGAGTTGAGAATTGTAGCTCTGGCTGTGCTTGGCAATTTCCTACCATTTCTTCCTTCTTTCCTCTTTATTTTTTCATTTTCTTATCAGTGAGTTACTTGCCTCCTATCCAGTGTGTGGCTCAACTCTGTCAGGTGCTGGTGGTTGAGACAATGACAAGTCCTCAGGGTGACCTGGACCATCTCTGCTTTTTAGAGGCAGTGTGTGGAAAATCAGCCAGAAGGAGCTACAGTGGCTGTTTTTCCTCAGTTCCTAAATTAGAGTGTTCTTATGGGCCACTGAGATAGAATATTTGAAACTGAGGCTGCCCTGAAAAATCTGGGCCCTGTGGTGACATTGCATATTAAAGAGACCCCCGATGCCCAGCTCTGGGGATTCCTGCTGCTCACCCACCACCAAGGGCCAGATTGAATCGTGCAGCAGAGCCCCGAGGCCAGGCCAATGCAAAGGCCCTCAGAGAGGCCAAGGGGCTTCAATTTTTTTTTTTTTTCTCTTCTCATTAAACTTTGTTTTAATGGGTCTCAAAATTCTGTGACAGATTTTTGGTCAAGTTGTTTCCATTAAAAAGTACTGATTTTAAAAACTAATAACTTAAAACTGCCACACAAAAAACCAAATGGTCCACAAAACATTCTCCTTTCCTTCTGAAGGTTTTACGATGCATTGTTATCATTAACCAGTCTTTTACTATTAAACTTAAATGGCCAATTGAGACAAACAGTTCTGAGACCGTTCCACCACTGATTAAGACTGGGGTGGCAGGTATTGGGGATACTATTCATTTAGCCTTCTGAGCCTTCTGGGCAGACTTGGTGACCTTGCCAGCTCCAGCTGCTTTCTTGTCCACTGCTTTGATGACACCCACAGCAACCATCTGTCTCATGTCACGAACAGCAAAACGGCCCAGAGGAGGATAGTCAGAAAAGCTCTCAACACACATGGGCTTGCCAGGAACCATATCAACGATGGCAGCATCACCAGATTTCAAGAATTTGGGGCCATCTTCCAGCTTCTTTCCAGAACGACGATCAATCTTCTCCTTCAGCTCAGCAAACTTGCAAGCAATGTGAGCTGTGTGACAATCCAGCACAGGTGCATACCCAGCACTGATTTGGCCTGGATGGTTCAGGATAATCACCTGAGCTGTGAAGCCAGCTGCTTCCATTGGTGGATCATTTTTGCTGTCACCAGCCACATTGCCACGGCGAACATCTTTGACGGACACGTTCTTGACGTTGAAGCCCACGTTGTCCCCAGGAAGAGCTTTGCTCAAAGCTTCATGATGCATTTCAACAGACTTTACTTCAGTTGTACCATTGACTGGAGCAAAGGTGACCACCATGCCAGGTTTCAAAACACCAGTCTCCACTGGGCCCACAGGGACAGTACCGATACCATCAATTTTGTAGACGTCCTGGAGGGGCAGACGCAAGGGCTTATCAGTTGGACGAGTTGGTGGCAGGATGCAATCCAGAGCTTCAAGCAGCGTAGTTCCACTGGCATTGCCATCTTTACGGGTGACTTTCCATCCCTTGAACCAAGGCATATTAGCACTTGGCTCCAGCATGTTGTCACCATTCCAACCAGAAATTGGCACAAATGCAACTGTGTCTGGGTTGTAGCCAATTTTCTTAATGTAGGTGCTGACTTCCTTAACGATTTCCTCATATCTCTTCTGGCTGTAGGGTGGCTCAGTGGAATCCATTTTGTTAACACCAACAATTAGTTGTTTCACACCCAGTGTGTAAGCCAGAAGGGCATGCTCACGGGTCTGCCCATTCTTGGAGATACCTGCTTCAAATTCACCAACACCAGCAGCGACAATCAGGACAGCACAGTCAGCCTGAGACGTGCCTGTAATCATGTTTTTGATGAAGTCTCTCTGTCCGGGGGCATCAATGATGGTCACATAATACTTGCTGGTCTCGAATTTCCACAGGGAGATATCAATGGTGATACAACGCTCACGTTCAGCTTTCAGTTTATCCAAGACCCAGGCGTACTTGAAGGAGCCCTTTCCCATCTCAGCAGCCTCCTTCTCGAATTTCTCAATGGTTCTTTTGTCGATCCCACCGCACTTGTAGATCAGGTGGCCAGTCGTGGTGGACTTGCCCGAATCGACGTGTCCAATGACGACAATGTTGATATGAGTCTTTTCCTTCCCCATTTTGGCTTAGATTTTGCGGTGGTTTTCACGACACCTGTGTTCTGGCGGCAAACCCGTTGCGAAAAAGCAAGGGGCTTCAATTTTAAGAGCAGCTGGTCGTCTGATTTTCATAGTGAGTTCTAGCCTCTCTTTAGTCTCCTACCAGTTAAAAAAGGAAAAAAAAAATTTCTTTCACTATTTCTAAGCTTCCAGTTACCAGCACTTAAAAATGTCCACTGTCTCCTGAGACCTAGCCACATAGGGAGTAATTAAAATAAATCAAATGAAAATAAGTATCTAGAAGCAGATGCCATGAGATTGTGTATGTGGTGGTTTTGAAATGAAACTTCAGTCTTGACCAGTAGCCAGCCGTGTTAGTTCTGCTTAGCTCTCATAACAAAGCCACTTTGTGAGGCCTAACGGGTAGTATTTTCTTTGCCAATGTTGCCACCCTAGGTCTCTTTTAGATGAAATGTTACATGCTTCCATGTGTCTGTGTTAAGTGTTTATGTTTGTGATAGCCTGCCTGAGGCCTATGGGGGAAATACAAGGCAAGCTGCCTACTTTTCCTACCTTGCTGCCTCCTGGAACTACCTGCAGACCTGAGTTTATATCCTAGCGATTACGAAGAAAGAATGAGCTTGAGGATAAAACAGAAAACAAAGGAGAAACTCTCAAAAACAATTAAAAAACAGTCATCCTGATATTTTTCAGATTTTTTCCCTCTTTTAAGATGAAGACCTCATGGGGGCTGTGCATCCTTAAGGACAGACACAGGACTGATTGTTCCACTGTTGTTCTTATAGCTCTCAAAAGTGGCTTCCACAGTAGTTCTCATGTCCATAGCTAGTGGACCTCGTTGGCTTGGTGTTCATGGAAGAAGGCAACCATTTTGGAATGCATTTGGCAGATGGATCTCAAAATAGACTACCGTGATAGTAGCAGACCTTTTTACTTATTATTTGTTGGAGTTTCAAACCTAGTGAAGGCTTAATCAGGTGTCACACATTCTTTGAAAATGAGTGCCCTGGAGGAAATCTGTAATGTGGGGTAATAGGTGTTTATGCTCAGTACCTGAAGGTTCTGTTGGATTACTCTTCTTCATCACTAGGAGTTATTATGAAGGGCAAATAAAAATGTGAAAAAATTCTCAGTGAACTGCATTCAGACCCACCGTTCAAATGTAAGATGGTATTATTTTTAAATGAATTTCAAAAAATATGATATTTGTTACATCTTGGCTTTGATGATGACAGGCAGTGCCTGCAACTTTTTAAAAGGTTTTTAACATTCATGGAAAAAATTGAGCAAATCATTATGCCTATTGAGTTTCCAGAAGCCTGTAAACACGGGTCTCTCATTGGCTAGTTTAGTGTTTCCTGCAGCTTAGTGTGCCAAGAAGGAGCCGAACGTGGATTTGGAATCATGCCTGGATTTCAGTGGTGATGTTGTCATGTCCCCAGCCTGCCTCGTTCCTTGTGCAGCCTTGGCTCTTTTAACAAGTGGGCTGTGTATCAATTGTGGTGGAAAAAGTACATTTAGCAAGTTCCTTTTTTAGAAGGTTTCATATAGATTCTCTGAAGTCTCCTAAGTAGTAAAACGCAAGGAAGGCACACGTGTACCTTTTGTCCCTTATTCTTGGGCGTTGAAATGTTGTCGTTTTCTCAGTTGCCGTATCACTTCATGTGATAGCGTCTAGGCCTCATTCCGTATTTCCCTTCAGGCAGTGAATGTTGCTGGTAGAAAAACGAAAGTTTTCCCTGTGTCCCTTCATGGCACAGCATGTGATGAACCTCTTCAATATTTTTTTATTTTTCAACAGATGGGTCAGAGAGTTTCTGAATGAAGAAAACAAAGGTCTTGATGTTCTAGTGGAATATCTGTCGTTTGCTCAGTATGCAGTCACGTAAGTAAAACTCGGCTTGTTTGCTTTTGAATTTTATGTGGTCACAGAAGATGCAACTTGTGGTAAAATTATACACTGCACTGAGGGAAGAAACGCTGAAGCAGATGTGGTAAGGTTCAAGGAGGTTTGTTTTTATTTGAGTAACTAAAAGCCAATCACATAATTGGTATTAGAAATGCTTTGAAGGCAGAAATGAAACAGGGGAGTAAAAATCACCCTTAGAAGAGTCCTTATTTTAAAAAGAAGTACTTTCTTTAGTGCTCAAGTTACATATATCCATATGGTAGAATAATCTAGCAGTTATTGAGGGATGTATATGATGTGTTGTTGAGTGAAGAAAGCAAGATACAGAAAATGGCTTCCTTTTTATTTTAAAAAATTATATATATATATATATATATATTTGTATGTGCTAGTAAATACAGAGGAAATGATTGTGGAAATTGATACCAGGCATAGTGGGACTGGAGGGTGGGGCAAACGGGGGCCTTTCCCTTTTTATTTTGTATGTACTTCTATTATTTTGATTCCCCTTTTGTAAGATGAATGGGGAAAAACCAGGACAGAGCAGGAAAAAGATCAACTTATTTAACCTTGTTTTTGTTAATTCATAAAATTTCCCATTTGCGAGGCTCCTAGAAAGATTTACAACAGGAATGAAAAGCATACATTTGAATGAGACATTCTCTTCACATTTCCTCTTTAATCAAAAAATATTTCACTATCCACAGATATACTCTCACACACACAGATTGAGGAAATAATATTGTATTTTTAATTTTACTGGAAGACATTTCGGCCCAGGTGGTGTTTTTTTCCCCTCAACTCTTTTTTTTAAAAGCAATAATTTGTTTTTTTTATATTGCCTCACTCCAAAACAGTCTTAAGACCCAACCAGATGTTATCTCATAATCCTCATCGCTTCCTTGAGAATGTGTGAGGAGAAAGCTATAATTATTTCTGCCTTGTAGATGCAGAAACTCAAGTATTAACTGAAACTGGCTTGATGGGTTTCAGTTTTGATAACTCTTGTATATCATATGGAATAGAATGAGAAAAACCAACAGACAAGTTCTTATCTTCCTGAGAAATTATCGTGTGAACTATAATCCTGGTTTTTATAGCATACTCTTCCAAAGGTGGTTTCTTATCTATCTCCATTACGTCAAAAACTGCTAATCTCTCTCACACTTCATATTATATGACAAAACAGAATAATGTTACTCTCCTGATGCTTTTAAAATCTGGAGGAATATTTATGAAATTAAGGAAGGGCTAAGTAACTTCAGAAATAAAGGAAATGAATGGCATGCTATGTATTATATAACTCTTTACCCTTTTTTACCATTTATCCTAACCCTTTACCTGCATCGCAGGGCTTGAGAACTAGCTTTCCCAAATGTACCCTCACATAAGACCTACAGGAAAAAGTGGCTATTATAAGGGAATTCGTCAAGTCTATGGTGTAAGATCAAACCCAACAAAAGAACAGAACTCAGTGCTTTATTTCCTAATTTTCTCCTTTTTATTTTTGGCATTCGCTTTACATTCTTTGTTTATTAGTTTTGGTTTTGTTTTGTTTTAATTCGATGAAAATTATATATAAATACATAATTTATGTTCTTTCTTGAAACTAATGGGCTGAAAAATTTCTTAGTATTCCTTGGCGTGTGACAATTCCTGGCCTGTGTAATGTGAAACCACAGGTTCATGCTCCATCCCTTGTAAGGGGCTTTCACTAAGGAGTTCCCTTTTTCTGCCGTGTGAGACTAGGGGACGAGAGGAGAGGAACATAAGAGTGCTGAATAGCTGGACGATTTGAGGGCTGCAGACTGACTTGGTGCACGTGGTCCTGACATGAGTGATCTCGGGATGCCCCCTTGGCTTACCTTCTCAGACATCAGTTGTAGGCTTCTATTTTTAGTACTTAAGGATCTATTTGATTACTCAGTTCTACCTCTTTTCTGCTCAGCACTGCTTCCTGCATCCTGAGGTATGACCCATAAATTGTCAGCCCCACTCCATGACTTTATACCTGGATCAGTCTCTGCCACCTGGATTAGTATCTACGAGGTGGAGAGCATCACCTAGTTTACAGATGACTGTTCTAACCAAATATTTTATTTTGGCGATCATCCTTTTATGAAAAGTCACACTTGTTATTTCCAATATGTATTGTTGCTGTTTCTTCTGTGATGGCCTCCGAAATCTTCCAGATGATATCAGTTAGAGCTGCCTACTGTTTATTCTCTGTCCGATCAGGTGTTGCTCGGTGGAACTATGGGTAGAAACAATTGATAAAATATTTTTTTGAGAAAGCAGAGCTACTGTCTTTGGGAGGGGAAAAAGTGTCTAGAACACAAAGGCCTGTCTGTTTAAAAACTTTGATCCTAAAATTATACAAGAATGAGCAACTTGCCATTTATTCTAACATGGTTAACATGAGTAATAACCTCAAAAAATGTCAGAGAAACAACAGTCCTACTTTAAAGAGCACCACATAGGGAAGAGATTCCAAAATCAAAGCAAATCCATAACTTTGCGAGTAATGTATCACATATGGTTGGAAAAGTACACTTGCCAACACGCTAGGAGAAAATGCTCAGTGAAAATTGATGGGTAGGAATAAATTAGTATAAGCCTAACATATTGACTTGTTAAAGCAAAATGAAGACAGCTGTAAGATCTTTTTTTCCCCTTCCATCATAGCAATGTTAGCAATTGGTAAGTTAGCAAGCCTTACAGTAAAATACAAATAATACATCATGATTTAGTTTTTGCTGTTACTCAACTATTCTTTTGCCTGGCCCAGTAATTCTCATTCTGTGTTTTCAAAGCTAACACTGGGTCTGTGGAAATTCTTTTGTGTTTCCTTTTTAGTTTTCTTTGTTTGCAAAGACTACCCGTATTAAGGTGCAGAGGTATAATAGGAAGGAGCAGGTTATGCACATCCATGTATTTGTGTGAATGTGAATTTTTAAGTCTTCAGTGGCGTTTCTCTTTTGTTTTAGTTTTGACTTTGAGAGTGTGGAAAGCACTGTGGAGAGCTCGGTGGACAAATCTAAGCCCTGGAGTAGGTCCATTGAGGACCTGCACAGAGGGAGCAACCTGCCCTCCCCCGTGGGCAACAGTGTATCCCGCTCGGGAAGACATTCTGCACTGCGGTGAGTTCCTTTGATAAGGAGGGAGCAAAGTTGGTAGGATACATGGGACAACAGGGTCTCTCGCTTCTGTTGATGACCCTGGGCCCTGTATTGCTGGATCTTGCCACCCAGCACTTGCATTTCCAGTGATTCCAAGTGAAAGGGTCATCACTCGGGCAATACTCTATAGCTTTTATTAACTTTCGGGAACACCACACCTTCGTTCATCAGAGAAAGAGAAAATTCTGCTGCCAAATGATACAAAAGAGTAGTCCCCATAGGCAGATAAGTTTCTGAAACCAGGGAGATGCTGGCATCGTGATTTAGGCTCTGTTTCCTGGGTAGAGGCAGCACGTTGAGGTGTGAGCATCTCAAGAACTCCTTGTTGCTTTTCAGACCTTGCTCCTCCCCTCCCTCCCTCCAGCGATAGTGTGCTGTGGGATATGTTCTTAGTCTCAGGCGTGGGATGCTAGAGTGATCATTGTTATTAATGAGATGCCTTTAATCAGTGTTTCTTTGGTTAGATGTGCTCAATTGCCAACCTTCTATTTCCTTCTAAGGATTCTTTCTCTAGACTTTCCTGGCTGAAATACCACCATGCGAAGGGAGGATGGGTGCTAACCACCTGTACCACTAATGGGTATAATATCACTGAGACTGTACATTTACTCATGCCTGCAATCATTCATGCACTGTAAAATATTTTTGAGTTTCTATAATTTTTCAGGTACTCTACTTAGAATTAATATACATGGGAGGGTAAATCAAAACTCCTGTCTCTCAAGGTAGAGGGATCGTCTCCAGCAAATTCATGAAGGTTTCTATGTTCCAGGAGCTTAATAAAAATTTACTAATAAGCCCCTCATTCTCAAATGTTGCTCATTCTTTGTAGCTTGAAAAATTTCTCTGACTTATTTGGGGCTTGATTTGTCAAGTGGACGTTTTTCCTGTCAGTATTTACAATCACCATCGGCATTGAGTCATTGTAGTAGAATCCATGTGACAGGTTGTAGTCAGTGAATGTGTGGCTTTCAGACCTTTCATATTTATTTGATGGCTTTTAGTTACCTCTTGTCCCTTTGGCACGGGTTTTGGTCATGGAAAGTTAAAGTCTCTCTAATGAAGTTCAGTTCTGCTGAAGAATTCGATGTTTGAATGTGATGGTTCCAATCAACTATTCAGATTTCCCTTGTTTGGAAATGCCGGCAATATTAGTGGGTTTAGAATGATTCAATAATGATGACGAGCAGTGTTTCAGTTCATCTCATGGTATTTCCAATAGGCCAAGGTCTATATAATCTGCTAGTCTGCATCAGCTTTACATGTGGACAGGAAACTATGTGGGCTGATTTGGAAGTTGAAGAAAGGCCACTGTGCCTGAAGAGTTCCCTAATCTCCTTGGTACTCATGGAAATTCTTACCATTAGTATAACTATAATTATATGTAAGGGATTTAATTGACAAAGTTCATTTTAATTTGCTTTGCCATCATTTCATACCTGGAAAGGATCATATTGGCCAGCTACCACCTTAACAAGGATTCATTTTTCTGATTAATAGTTAATTATGCCTATTTTTGAATTATTGAACACTGTTCTTTAGGAGCACATTGTTTCTGATTAGAGTGGAAGAGTTTGGAAAATATGGGAAACATCCTGGGTCCAAGGAGAGTTGTAATCCTGGACCCTGGAAGGCATGGTACGGGGACGTCAATGTCCAGCCTGATTTGCTTCACCACTGGCTCAAGGTAGATCCTGCCAGAATTCATTTTAGATTGGAAAAGTAGATGAAAAGTATAGAGATAGATAGGATGGAAATACTATTCTGAGGAACTCAAGACCATATGACATTTCTGGTTGGCAAGCGTGCTTGAAGATGACCAACTAAGAAACCAACATCACGTTCTTCTATTTTGTGTTTGAACAGTTTCAAGCTCAGGAATGGAACATTTGAGTTTCCTTTGACTCTCCCTCATGGGTTCTAGTAACTCAAGAAAATCAATATGGCAGTAACTTTCATGCTGCTTGTTGACCTGAATCTTAAGTTTTTGTTTTTGTTTTTAAACAATGTATATCAATAATATTCCAGCCTTTGTGGTTCATGGATTTGTGCCTGGATTCTTATTCTGTATTTGGTCATTTGATAGCATCTGTGACTTATAAAAAGAGCAGTCAGAAGTACAGGCATATGGTACATGTTGCTTTTCATATACCCAACGATTGTTTACATTTTTTTTCTCTTCCTCCTCCTTCCTCTCTCCCCTTTCTCTGCTTCCCACACTTCTTTCACTTTTTGGCTTTGTTTTTGTTGCCCTTCTTTTTCATTCTGTCATCTCATTTCTGATTGTCTTCTCTACCTCCACTTTGTGCTTTCTTGTGCTACTGTCTCCTCTTCCTTTGGTTCCATTCATCTCTTACACCACCACCAGATTGGTTTCTCTGCCTGAGTATCTTCAGTTCAAATGCCAACAGAGCTGCTTCTCTCCCTGTTGCCTCTGGAGCAGCTTCATTTTACACACTGATGATGAGGCTTCAAACCGGAAAATCTCGTAAGTCACGGGTGAAAATGACACCCAAGAGAGCTCCTAGCGCATGGTGGCAGGGAATCACAACTGCTCTCCATGTTATAATATGATAACCTCATGGCTTAGTGCCATCACCCTGTACTGGGATAAAGCCCACTGCCTTTTAAACTGATACACTCTGTTATCATATTATGATCCCTCATTTTAAGAATCCAAACCTTCGAGGTGTATTGCGTTTTTACGAATAGTACATTTCTTTTTTAAAAGAAAGGATATTAATTCGTGTTCTATAGAAATGATTTATTCTGATAGCTTTATGTGATTAGACTATGTCTTCTATATCCAAATTCAGATTTTAGTTCCCTCATCTTAATCTCCAGATAATAAGGTAGACTCCGTAATCTTGTCCTATATCGCTTGGCAAAAAGGGTTGGTTAAACTTGGAAGAAGAAATGAGAGTTAAAGAAATTTAGAACACTTTATAAATGGGGCTTGATTAAAGAAAACAAGGAAAAATGCTCTGTTTTTAAACAAAATTCTAATGTTGATGCACACTCTCCTCTTTGTATTCAGACTTTATTTTTTTAACTATTTAAAATAGATTATTAAGCATTTTATGATGTCACATTCACCTTGAGTTATATTAACCATTAGATTCTGTATTATCATAAATTTGTCGGCTTGGCCAGCGGTTCAAATGTTGATATTGATGTAGTAGGAACCTGGATTGTACTGTCTTGTAAGCTGAGAGCCTCGTGTGCCTTCAGTTAAGACAGCTTTCTGTTAAAGTTGCTGCAGATCTGAACAAAGTTGTCCCATTCACAACAACATGGATAGACCTTGAGAGTATTATGTTGAGTGAAATAAGCCAGACAGAGAAATACGAACTTGGTATGACTCCACTCATAGGTGGTAGTTAACATATGGACAAAGAGAACTGATCGGTGGTTGCCAGGGGAATGGGGGGTGGGGGGAGGGCACTAGGGGTGAAGTGGTGTACCTACAACATGACTAATAATGATGTACAACTGTAATTTCACAAGGATGTTAACTTTTATAACCTTAATAAAATAAATAAATAAAAAGTTGCTGCAGATCTAGCTAAATTAGATGATCTATATATGCATATATGTGCACACTAGATTTTTGAAGACAAAAGTTACATTAATTCAGGTGCAAGAGGAAGCAATTTTTGATTTTTAAGAACGTCATGGTTAATGCCATTAGATTTAAATAAGCAGTGACATAGACTGTAAATAAATGTTCTGAGTTTTTAAAGAAAGGGATGGCGCGCTCAGAGCCTGGAGGAAGAGGTCAGATTTAGACTGGGAATTTGGGTGATGGCCAAGGTGATCCTCAGGGTGAGGAAAGGCTGCTCCAGGTGGAGGTGAAGTGAAAGAGCTTAAGATGGGCAAAATCTTGCCTCAAAGATCAGGCATGTTGGGGAAAGAGGGAAGAACCTGTCCTTTCCAGGACAGAAGCTTTGTGTTGGGGGTGGAGGGCTGTCTGATGGAGAGCTTGGTCATAGACATACAAAGCTGGAAAGGCCTTGGAGGTCACCCCCATTGACCCTTCCCGCTGTGGTAAAGAACCAAGACCTACGTTTTCTTAAGGTATTAATGCCTATTTGTATTTTTTCCTAAGATGCCCTAGAACGAATTTCCTGTTTTTCCTGAGATTATTATCTTAATGGAATGGCACTTCATTAATAGTCATCATCTGACTATTTACCTCCTACATACTTAATGGATTTACATGAAGAGATGAAGATTTCAAATTTAGATCTTTGTTTATACATTTCAACACAGTAATCTCATTCCTGGCAATGTTTTTCTTGGGAGTAATTTTGTAAAGTATTTAAAAATGGGGACAAAGATATAGATAGCATTGGCATAATTTTTATTGGGGAAAGAAACTTTTATTGAGTGTCCACTGTGTGCCAGGTACTGTTCTAAGGGCCTTCTGTGACTTCCTGCTCACGATGGCTCTATGAGGTAGCTGTTATTACCATCCCTATGAGGAAACTGAAGCTTCTAGTGGTTAAGCAACTTGTCTGGAACCAAACACAGTATGGAGGTAGGATTTGAAGTCAGGTTGCCCGACCTCACCTTCTGCACTGTGTTATCCTGCTTGTTTATTCTCAGGATGATTTTTTTCCCCCAGTAAATGTACTGTTTTAACATCAGGGTGTCCGCATGTCGTTATGTAAGTTGTACCCTGAAGGACAGTCTTTTGCTAATTCTTCCCAGAAGATATGCCTTTTTCTGCTTCACAGCAAGGTCCCAAATGCACTAGTGGAGACCCTGATTGATATGCTGGAATATTTTGTAGCCATTAGAAAATAAGGTTATAGAGAAATATGAAAAAGTATTTTCTAAACAAATGACAAGAGTAAGACAAAAAGTTCTGTATTTATGCAATTTTATTTTCACCTATTTGTAAATGGGAAGCCATTGAAGGGAAAGTTTATTGAATGAAAATAGTGGCTATTTTTGCCAAAGGAGAGATTGACTGTTTTCTTCTTAAATTTTTGTTTTTTTTGATGTTTTATAATTGACATAAAATGCATCTAATATATACCCATGAATCAAGTAGAGTGAGGCCACATAATAAAGAACCTTGAGATTTTGGAGTCTGGCTTTTATCTGTTAGGCAGTGGAATGGGAAACCACTTTATGAGGCAGTCCATCTTTTCAGGTGTGTAGGGTCTGGTGAATGCACTGGATGTTGATTAGAGGAAAAGATGGCCGAGGCAACTGATGCTTGAACTTACGTATGAGGTACCTGAAATTTAGAACATAGAGCAAAGACCAAATACAGGGACATCCCAAAATTGACATGGTGGTCAAAGTGGTAAAAAAAAAGGAAAGTTTTGTGTATGATTGATTAAGAAATAGAACCATTAGTAGAAAAAGAAAAGTTGGAATCTGGAAGGGATCGCCAATGTCCTTTAGTTCAACTCTGTTTTTTTGATGAGGCACCTGAGGCGCAGCTCTAAACCTTCTCCAAGGAGTTACCGAGTTCCTGCAAACCTATTTCCCTGTGTGGGCTAGTGACTCACATGGGTTATTGGCCTTTATTGCAATAAATACTTCTGTTTATAGCACGTTTCCTGATCTCTGTGTAACAGTGATCCTGTTTAAAGATGCAGGAACACCAACTCTACCAATTTGCGTATAAAGTAACAGATTTCTAGAAGAGTTGAGCTCTTTCAACCTCTTAGAAGTTCTTTTATTTCAACAGTAGCATTTTACCTTCAGTTTAGTTGTTGGGGGAAAAAATCACCTAACCTCTTAAACCGTTATATCACATAAAAAAGCTCTTGAATTCTGTAGGTAGAAGCTAAAGTGTTTCTTATCTTGATTTACGACAATGAGGTTGAACTCAGTTTTGTTCAGAATGCAATTTCTGAAATTATGATTATTCTCTTTTTTCTTTGCTCTTCTCCACCCAAATTATACAAAATCAACTCAGACCTTTTATAGTCTTCATTATTGAGAGCTGTCATCTGTATTTTATTCTACAAATATTCCTTCTCCTTAACTCCATTTATTCTAACTTATCCCTATGAAGGACCTTGGACACTGATCTAGTTCCATAGATGCCAGCTTAAAGGGGGAACAAACTACAAAGAAAAAGATGTGAAAACTTATTCTCAAGGCTTGAGTTCTCTCTGTTCACCTGATGAGATGGCCAGATGCTGATTAAAATTTTCATAACACTTAATTTAGGAGAGAAAATACTGTAAAGGAGTGAAAGACAAAAGAATAATGAGGAGATAATCATTATAGGAAACACCTGAGTTTTATTTCGGAGGCAGGATTAATGTTGAAGACACTCCTTAACCTGCAGATCTGAGGTTGCACAAAAGGCACTATCTGTAAAATAGAGACTTTCTAAATTTTCAGACTTTACAAAAATAATCTGTAACTACAGACTTTTAGTTTTACTTTTCAGCACATTTGTAAGCAAAAACAACTGTAAGTGTTGGGTGGTTGTGTTTCAGGTTTTTGTATTTCTTTAAGTTGTAAAAAGAGAAAAATGTGCTTGGGTTAAGAATGTACATTCCAATTTTCAGTTTGGAGCTTATTTAATGGCGCTGCTAGTGAAAATGGAGACAGCTTTGATGCTAGCTTGTGGGTCCCCCATTCTGGCAGATTTGTCAAGCTTTTCCCACTGTGAGATTGACTTCACTTGTTCCACCTCTTTATTGTGTCTTTTCTCCAGTGGAAAACAGACTGAGAGAGACTATGTGGAAATGGGAAAACAAGTTTCCTGGCCAATGTGTTGTTGGGACTCTGTCTCCCAGATTCCCAGATTAGTGCAGATGATAGGGTCTAGGACCTGCCTGACATGTTGTGAGATGAAGTTTACAATTCCTGTAAATCACCTGGCATCATAGTGTGTAGTCCAGAAATGCTACCGTGTAGGATTGAGGAAGACACTGAAGATAGCTCAGCACATTCCTACAGCTGTGGTCTAGTACCTTCATCAGCAAGATTTATTACATACTTAGTATGTGAAAGTGCTTTGCCAAGTGCTGAGGATACAGAAACATACGTTAAATAATACACTTGTATTTGATTCATGATTGATAAAGGACTTTCTCATACTTGATGTCATGATACCTTCATGAAATCTTTGGGAGATATTCAAGGATTTTTAGCCCCGTTTTACAGATGAGCAAGCTTGAGGCTCAGAGAAGTTATCTGTAGCTGGTAAGTGACAGCCAGGATTTATAATCAGTCTTCTGACTTCTTTCCACTAGGTCACAGTGTCTTTACGACTTGATTGAGAAAAAAATGTGTATACATTTGTGTGTGCTTTTGTACATGCACACTAAAATGTTAAGTGTCATATGAATATAGTCAAAACTAATGAGATGGTACTTTAGAGGCTGAAACCTCAGGAAGATTCATGAGGCTTGGTCTGGATCTGGAGCAACAATGAGTAAGGCTTGGAGGAGTGGCTGGGAAGGGGGAGAAGTTGGGAGAGTAGTCGGAGCAGCGGTCAGTGGTAAGACTACATAGTTTGTTTAGGAAACAGTGAATAGATGAGTCTGACTGGAAGTAGTTTAGAGCCAGTTTATGCAATATTTTGAAGGCCAGGCTATGGAATTGTCATTTTAGCTCATTAACAATGGTTTGTGAAAAAAGCGGGTAGTTTTGGATGAACATAGAAATATTTCTATTTAAAGGTCACAGGAGTTAGATAGTTTCCTTGGACATTTTTCACATAGTGATATATCATGATTAATTAGCCACTCAAGAGCAAGTGCCTTTGACAAAGGGAATGTAATGAAAAATCAGAAAATTCAGACTAATGGCTCTCCATTCATGTGATTGATTGGCAGCCTGTTTATTCCCTTATTCCATTCAAAAAGCATGTACTGAGACCTTTTGATTTACAAGTTCTGTTCTAGCTGTCATCTGGTCCTATACTGGGAAATAATAGATCAACAGAAAATTTCAATAACTAATAAAAACTGTTCATTAGGAGTTTTGTGTCTCTCTCTTTCCCTCTCGCCCTTTACCCCTATTTTGAACTATCTGGATTCAACCATTTCAGCTCTGTTTCTTTTGGCTGTAGAGACAGAAAAGTGCTTGGCTCGTTTTTTTAGCATCATATATTTTATGAGTTTAATTGATAGAAAAAATATGCCCAAGTGACGTCATGTCTGAAGGGTAAGAGAGAGGAAACCTAAAACCCCAAATCTTGGTAAAGTTCTGTTAGCCCAGACCTTGGAACCATAAAAGGCTAGTACAGTTCAGCCAAATTCTGTAACATATCCAAGTTGGCATTGCATTCCAGTTGGGTTGAAGCCTTACATTAGCTTAGCTTCCAAGGCAATTCTAATTATGATTCTTTATAGGTGGATATTAGTTTGATATCTGAATAGTTAGACTGTTAGAAAGTACTTTTTGTAAGAGAGAAAAATACACCTTTACTTTTTCCTGTTGCTGTTAGGACCCAGATGTTGCAAATCTCACAAATAGTGGCATGGAAGCCCCACAGAAGATTTTCGAAAAACCTTTTTTCCCAGACTGTGGGAAAGCCTGGTTAGGTCAGTTCAGGAAACATTCCTTCAAGGTTCTGAAGTAATATATTGTCTGGGGATAATATAAGCTCAGAGGGAGAGGCAGACGTGTACATAACCCACATACAAGAACATGCCAATGTCTAGAAATAAATATATGTTGTTATGACAATAGATGGTTGATCAGACTTATTTCAAGGCATCGCTGGGTGAACAGTGGCTTCCATTTTGGTGTTTCCTAAATGCTTGGTGCTTTGCAGATTTAGATCTTTGAGCGAATCCCGTATTTGACCGTATCTAGCTTCTGCTCAGGAGTGGTGCTCTTTCTCCTGTACTCCCCGAATTATAGACATACTGCTTATCATTCATTCTTATGTTTATCACCTATTGTTATTTTTTTTTAACGTACTGCTTTTACTTATTTATTTTCTTTGGTAAGAAGACAGCATGAGATCTCTCTGAAACAAAGGTTTAAGTGTACGTTACAGTGTTTTTTTTTTTTTTTTTTTTAATGTTATGATAGATTACAACCTTGTGAGATTTCAGTTGTACATTTTTGTTAGTCATGTTGTGGGTACACCACTTCCCCCTCCGTACCCTCCCCCCACCCCCCCTTTTCCCTGGTAACCACCGATCAGATCTCCTTCTCAATATACTAAATTCCACCTATGAGTGGAGTCATATAGAGTTCGTCTTTCTCTGACTGACTTATTTCGCTTAACATAATGCCCTCGAGGTCCATCCACGTTGTTGTGAATGGGCCAATTTCGTCTTTTTTTATGGCTGAGTAGTATTCCATTGTGTATATATACCACATCTTCTTTATCCAATCATCAGTTTCTGGGCATGTAGGCTGGTTCCACGTCTTGGCTATTGTAAATAATGCTGCGATGAACATAGGGGTGCAACGGACTCTTGAGATTTCTGATTACAGTGTTGTTGTCTGCAGGCGTGATGGTGTGCAGCAGATTGACTGATGAGCTGTTCCTCGTTTTGCCCTTCCCTCAGCCCCAGCAGCCACCATTCTGCTCTCTGCTTCTATGAGTTTGACTGTTTTTAGTTACCTCATAGAAATGGGCTCATCCAGCATTTGTTCTTCTGTGACTAGCTTATTTCACTAAGGATAACATCCTCAGGGTCATCCATGTTGTTGCATATTGCAGGATTTTCCTCCTTGTTTAATAAGGCTGAATAATATTCCATTGCGTGTGTTTACCACATTTTCTTTTTTGTAACTTTTTATTTTGATATCACTTAAAACTAAAAAAATTGCAAGAATAGTACAGTGATCTCCCTTATGCACTTTACACAGTTCAGTGATTGTTAACAGTTTGCTCCCTTTACTCCACCTTTTGCACACTTGTTGTGTAAAGACTTTTTTTTCCCCTGTAAGCACTTTTTTAACCATTTGAGAGTAGGTTACAGAATCATGCCCCTTCACACCTAATTATTTTAGTATAGATTTCCTAAGAACAAGGACATACTCTTACTTAACCATGGTACAATTCTCAAAATCAGAATATTTTAATATTGACACAGTTTTTTAGGTTAGCATATTTAGTTTCATCAATTATTGTTTGTCTTTCATAACATGTTTTCAAACTCTGTCCAGGATCCAATGCAATGATGATTTATTTTGCTTTGTAGTTGTGTCTGTGGTGTCCTTTAACTTTGAACAGTTCTTCACCCTTTCTTTGTCTTTCATGACTTAATATTTTGTGTGCGCGTGAATATGTAGTATTTTGTTTTTTTCTTGAGGTGTAATTGTCATATAATATTGTGTAAGTTTAAATTGTACAACGTGTTTGTTTTTTATTATGTTTTTTAAAATGATTTTTTCCAGTTTTGTTTTTCCCCCTTTGGAAGATTTGCCCTGAGCTAACATCTGTGGCTGATCTTCCTCTATTTTGTATGTAGCTTGCTGCCACAGCATAGCTAATGAGTGGTGTAGGTCCATGGCTGGGAACCGAACCTGTGAACCCAGCCACCCAAGTGAAGTGCACTGAACTCAACCACTAGGCCACCAGGCCAGCCCCACACAACGTGTTCATTTGATACATTTATATATTGCAGTATGATTAACACCAAAGCATTAGCTGACTCTCCTATCGTCACATAATTATTATTTCTTAACTGCATTTTCTTCATCCATCTGTTGATGGACATTTAGGTTGTCTTGGCTATTGTGAATAATGCTGCAGTGAACGTGGGAATGCAGATGACTCTTTGAGATCTTGATTTCAATTCTTTTGGATGAATACCCCAAAGCCAGTTTGCTGGTTCATATGGTAGTACTATTTTTAGTTTTTTGAGGAACTCCAGACTCTTTTCCAAAGTGGCTGTATGACTTATATTACCACCAACAGTGTAGAAGGGTTTCAGTTTTTCCACATCCTTGCTAACTGATCTCTTGTTTCTTCCATAATGGCCATCCCCACAGGTGTGAGGTGATAAATCATTGTGGATTTCGATTGGCATTTCCCTGATGATCAGTGACGTTGGCCATTGGTATGTCATCTTTGGAGAAATGTCTGTTGAAGTCCTTTGCCCATTCTTTAATCAGGTCATTTGTTTTTGTTGTTTTTTGTTTTGCTCTTGAGTAGGCGGAGTTCTTATCTATTTTGGATATTAACCTCTACTTTCTCCCAATCTGTAGATTACCTTTTTACTCTGTTTCCTTTCCGTGCAGAAGCTTTTTACTTTGGTGTAGTCTAACTTGTCTATTATATTCCTAAACATGAGGAACTAGTTCAGAATTACTGTAGCTTCCTTTTCTAACTCCTTACAGTGAGTGGTGGGTTAAGGACAGCAAAACGTGACTAACTGGAACTGTTACGAGCATTGTATATAATTCGGATACTAACATGTACCTGGCCAGAGGAATTCCCGTGTATCCAGTCTGTCATGAAGCAGATCCGAGAGAGCTACCTCCCCACGTTTCCTTTGCTGACCTTGCCACTCTTTTGCCTTCTGGAGTCAGAAATGCAGGGTTCACTTGCCTTGTCATTTATTAGAAGAAATCAGCTGGTTGGAGCTCACTAATCAATTAGCCATTCTGAGCGGCTTTGAAAACAGAAATTCCTTCCCTCCCCACAGCACCTGCTGCCTGTGCTGTGCAGGTGGAGCTGCTTGCTTGTTGGCAGATTCATTGCCTCACGTGACGTAGGTGATGCAGTTGTCGCCATAGTACTAAACAGGGAATGTGTTGTATAGGTTTCTGGAAAGATATATGAAAAAGTTAGTTTTTTATGCCTATTACTCATACTAGCGTTGACTTATTACTTCTTCACTTATTATTTCATATACGTATAATGACTGTGCATAAAATTAACACCAGAGGTTAGAGTCATTTCTGTTTGGTTTCGATCTCAAGTCGATTTTGTAATTTCTTTCTTTCCATGTTCACAGAACTTTGTGAATTCTAATTGGCCGCTCTTCCAGGATAGTCTCTCATCTTTGAACCCTAGGGTAACAGTTTTATTTCAGTGCTTGACAAGATAGCAGGCAGTTCTCGCACTTGACAGAGAAGAGGGCCTGAGGAATTTGGTGGTGTTAGTTTCTCTGCAAAGTTTTTGTCAGAATTGTCTCTTAAAAAACAGGATTTCCAGAAAACTCGTGAGACCTCAAAATAAAGCCCTAAATATCCCTTCCCCATTATTTTTTCTACAAACGGCAAGAGTGCCCCAAATTAGACTCAGGGCTGTTTTTGACCTCTGGGAACCCCCCTTTTGTGTCCAGGCATCCAGAGCCCCAAAGCTCTGCTTGCCCATTTGAAGAAAGAAGGGTTCTCGGGAGGCGGGTAGGTAGTCCTCCCCAGTGGCCCAGGCATTGGGTCACCTCTCCCTCTTAAATATTTCATTCCCTTGGTTTTCCCTTTTGGAATCTGAGGGAGTTCCCTCTGATCCTCACATCTCAGGCAAAATGTGCAGAGTTACAAGAGACCTACTTGTTTCAGGACCTCATTAGACCTGTTCCTGTCACCTTGAAGGAATCCTTACACTTATTCAGAATGAATATGTTAGGCAGACAGTAATCGGCAAATATCTGTTATAGGATGTGAGTGAAAATATTGGAGTCTGGAGCTCTGTAAATGCTCTCATCCATCAAGGCAATGAGGAGACTGGCAAAATACGCCAGAATCGGCTTTTTCAGAACTGTAGAAATTAAAGTCTTGCAGTAACCTGGGAACATCTCTTCAGGACAAACAACTGAATCTCAGTAAGAACAGCTTAGCTTTGTGGCATTTTAGCTTGCGCTATTCCCCTCCCTCCCTCTCCAGTTCCGCAGAAGCCTTGAAAACCGTGCACCGGGCACACCATTAGCCTGGCAGCCACTGGAGGAGGCAGAATGGAATTGGTCTTTGCAAGCCCCTCCCCCTCCTCGTGCTTCTCCCCCTCCTAGATTAAGCTATGATGGCGCATGAGATTTGAGAACTACTAGTGAAGAAACCAGTTTTAAGACTCAGTTAAGAGAGTCTGCACCATCAGCTGTTGGCAATATCTGCAGTCACTCAAGACGTATTCCATGGATAGGACAAAGCTCGTCTGCCTTAATGTCCAGAGGAGACCCTGGAGTAAGTGGCGCTGCCTCTCATGGGGGCCTTTTCAATATACCACAGTGAACTGGAGGGATAGTCTCCAATCTGGCTCTGCTCCAATGGTCTCTATTTTATATGAAGTTTCGTAGTAGCCTCAGGAAGAAAATATTATAGTACTTGGTTTCACTTTATGTAATTCTGTAACAGAACACATGCTCAGTTTACCACAGAAGCACTCGTACCTCCTACTGAGTCACCGGCTTAATCCCTGTAAAGCTCAGGTCTTTGTGGAAGGTGTATTCAAATAGGTAGACTGGGATGATCAATGCTTGTGAAAGGTGGAGATAGCTTAGCCTCAGGGGCTGTGGCATAGAGCCGGGTATGGGGGGCCTTATCTACTCTTGCAAAGATAGTGTATCGAATCGTATTTATTTGTGTTAACGTGAGGATGCAGCAGCACCTTGTAATGCAATATTTGGCTGTTATGACTAGTTGCATTTGAGCTGTTTGAAGTTTTAATTGGCGACTGATTATTGCTGTGACTTTCCACCCCTGCCTGAGTCAGTGTGACTTGTACACTTTATAGAGTTTGGTGACACTCATCAGTTACCCTCATCCTTTTTCTGTGGGAACTGTTAATCATTGTATTCAGGCTTATCGACATCCAGGTGGACATTTGCAGCACCAGGGAATAAGATTTCAAAGCTTAGTTTTCTTGATGATACTTAGTTCTTTGGTTACATGTGTTATGGTAGAGTTTGGCCTCATCACAGAAACTTGAAACTGCTTTATAAGGGAGATTAGGACCAGCTTTCTTCCTAAGAGCCTTCTAGAAAGCCTTCATTAGGGTGATTAAGTGGGAAAAGCATTATGATCATATTATCTAGTTAGCCTTCTGTCTTCAGGTGGATAGAAACCTAGACCATCTACAAGAGTTCATTTTTTCATGCAAGTTTTTTCCCTTATTTGGAAAGTAATACACTTCCATTGTAGAAAATTTAGAATATAGATAAAAATAATGAAGGGAAGTATCTTGTAATTCCACCATTCAAAGAACCTTAAGATGAGTATGTTTTAAATCTGCATTGGTATTTCACGTTTATGTTCATTGTCATGTCACATTTATGATACTCTTGTCACAATTTGTCCATTCTTTTTATGTTTACTTCTTGAGTTAGAGCCCCATTTGAAAACAACTTTCATATGCCTAAAGACAGTTACAAGAGTAGGTCCATTTTAACTCAGTCAAATCTGGCTTGATTGAGGAAGAAGGTTGGCTATACCTATATGGGGATTTTAAGTATGATGCTTTGCAAAAACAAGTGTTCTCCTTTGAGAAAGTGTGACTGTTATCACTCCACCATATTGTGCTTTGCAGGTGTGTGTACTGATATTGAGTTCATTTTATACATTATAACACGCATGTGATGGAAGGGCTGGGGCTGGAGTGGACAGAGAACATCTTAATTCAGGGACTACAGTATGTACTTATCTATTGCTTCCTAAACTAGATGGTAAGCCCTCAAGGGCAGAAGCAGCATCTTTATCTTTCATTTTCTCTTAGCACTTAGTAGAGTTTAGCATAAACAGTAGGTGCTTAATAAAACTAATGTTGGGGCTTCATCATTTGGTTTGATTTCCTCTGGCTGGTGGAAGGCACCAGAGGTCACTTCTTCTGGATTGCTCACCTTGTCCAGGTGTCCTTGTTCTGGTAAAGTACATCCAGTCCATGTTAGTCCTAATTCTCTCGATATTTTAGAGTCAACTTGGGGGATCTATTAAAACCAGCTCCTCGGGTGTTTTTTTGTATAGTATCAACACTGGTGCATGAGAGCTTAACTTATCCAAAAAGTTAAAAGGTAGTAAGTTACTCAGGTAATAATTAAAGCAAATAAAGCAAATATCTAATTAGGTAAATTGTCAAATTCCACAAAATGTGCATGCTGAAGAGTAGATTAATGTAAATGCTAACTCATGGTACAGTCCCTAAAATCTAGCCTTGGAGATTTAAGGTGATCCTAAATTAAGTCTTTTGCAAATACCTTGTAAGTGTGATATTTATCAGGGCACATTTACTTAATGGGAGAAAATTCTTTTAGAGTGAGAATTCTGAAATATAGAGCAAAATTTCCTATTAAAAAAAATACTCACTTTCCTGGGAAGTGATATAGGATAAAGATTTCAAAAGAAATCTTTGCCAAGTGGATTCGTTGCTGTGTTCTGCAGAAGATGCCCAGATGCTGCTGCTCAGCCTTAATCCTTCATGGTGAAATAATTTTGGGGGGAGTGGGAGAAATGACACCTATATAGGACTGAAGCAGAAAATGCTGTCAGGATGACAGCGTATAAACGTTTGACAGGGAACTCACCAGCACATATGGCTGTAGGCGGTAGCTTTTTCACACGATAACCTGACAGATTGTCGATGAGTCAGATGGAGAAACAACTTGTAGAAAGTGACTGTCCTGAATCCCAGTGGGGAGACTTGGGGTCTTGACTGGTCTCATCTCTTACTTCTGCTTGCTCTGTAGATGTAACTTCTTTGGGCTTCTGTTTTCTCATCTGTATCAGAAAGGTTGGCATAATTGATATCACAGATCTCCTTCAGCTGTCAATGCTCTGTTTTTTTGTTATTGGTTGTGGTGGTGTTTTTTTATTTATTGTAATGCCATGATTTTTAAACACAAGTTCAAATGTTGCCTTCAATTCCCACTCTATTTTTGTAGAAACCAAAAATTGGAGAAAAATAAATTTTGAATACCGTACACTTTAGAGAACAGATTATTAGCTCTATTGTTTTTGTGCATAGAATATCATTATTAAATAAAATACATTGTTTTTATTTATTGACATATAGTGTATTTTCTAAACTCTGTTAAGTATTGATCAATATGCTCGTGCTGTTTCATATTAAATACATTTTAAATGTTGATCCAGAATATGTATTTGAGATTGACCACCGACTACAACAAATAGTGCCTTTTGTGTTAATATTTAGTAAGTAGGGTATTATTTTAATTAATTTTTGCTGGTTTCTGGAAATAATGCAAGTAATGACCAAGACATTTTGGCTTCTTAGAAAGAGTCTTATTTTAATATAGCTGAAAAACTGGATTAAAAAATAAAAGAACCTACTATGTTACTTTACACCTCTTTGGTAATACCCTTAAATGTTGTGAGTTTCGTCTACTTGCTGGAGTCATTAAAATTTGTTTGGAAGTGATGCAGAGACATGCGACTGTGGAGAATGATTTATCCCATCTTCCTTATAGTTTGCTGTAGTCAGTGTATCTCCTGCACGTAAATCTAGTTCAGCAAAGGGCAATTGATGCCCTTGAAATCACCTTTTCTTTTTTCTTTAACTTAATCTTAGATGACTTTGTTTTACACTAGTAGCCGTTGCTTTAGATTCAATATGACTCTCTCATTGACTATTATATACCTAACAAATGATTCCACTAAAGAAATGCAAAACTGAGGTTAAAATGAATTCAGAAATGTAGAGGAAGGGAAAGAACTTCAGATGTAGACTAAGAAGGTCACGTATCCTTGGGTCCAACTTGGGTCTGTGTGGTGGTCGTTTAAAGATGCGCCAATCTCTGTGAGACATCCATCAAGTGAGTTAGCAGTCGTTCTCAGGCTGAGGTAATGGCAATGACACAGATTGTAATTTGGAGTTTAGATGTTGAATTGGGCTTACTAACACCATAATCTGAGTTTGTATCTTTAACTTTGTTTTTGCATTCCAAATTGAATTGGGCCAACTTCCATTGTTGAAATTTTATTTCCTCATGAGAACAAAGCCAGAAGTCCTCAAATAAAGCATCCTTTATAACTAGCATGAGCAAACCGAATTTTACACACTCAGGTGTATTGGGGCAAGTGACTTATTGAAGTGCTTTTCAGAAATTTATTTGACTCATTAGTAGGCTTATGTGAAAGACTCATCTTCTATTTGATAGTTTTTGAATAGAAAAAGAAATTTAAAAGTACTGCTCAGGCGCTGGCCCCATGGCTGAGTGGTTGAATTCTTGAACTCCACTTCACTGGCCAAGGGTTTCACCCATTCGGATCCTGGGCGCGGACATGGCACTGCTCATCAGGCCACCTTGAGGCAGTGTCCCGCATACCACAACTAGAAGGACCCACAATTAGAAAATATACAACTGTGTACTGGGGAGCTTTGGGGAGAAAAAGTGGGGGGAAAAAAAGATTGGCAATAGTTGTTAGCTCAGGTGCCAATCTTAAAAATAAAATAAAAGTACTGCTCAGCTGAACAGTTTCAGACAAACCTGTGAATTCAGTTTTCAACTCTTAGCCTGCACCTGTGGGACTTTTGAAAGCACTTAATATTAATCATACCTTTCTTTAAATTTTTTAATTACTTCAATTCAAGAAGGAAGGTCAGCCTAGAGGTTATCTTGTGCTGTATTTGTCATTGGCTCTCTCTGTAGAAAAGTAGTTGACATCTTTTGAAATTTGCTTTTATTTTAGGCTTAGAGTTGCAGGGCGAGCTTACCTGTGTTTCCATTCTGAGGCAATAATTTAAAGTTCATTTTGAAGCCCTCGGTGTCATCGTCTTTTCCACTTGCACTGTGTTACATCGTCACTTCTTTACTACTTGCAGGCTCTGATAAATCTCTAGCCAGGAGAACTAAGGCTTAGCAATGTAGGGCCTCTAGAATGAATCCTAACATTGAAACATCTTAACCCTGTGAAATAGTAGCATGTTTCCCACTAAGTTGCAGCTACCCTACCAGGCTTTAGGTGAGGGATCAGGCTGTGGGGACATTTGCTTAGCTAAGGTTTTGCATACCATTAAGATCCACCATCACAGGCTGATATCAAAGTTGTTAATATATGGCCTTGCCTGGACTTAAATTCTGAAGCAAGGACTCTGGAGAGCAGTAAATGAGAAGGTGCAGTTAAAATAAAATTGGGTCAGATGGTTGGAGGTCTACATACAAGCTAAGTGTCACCTCTTCGCTTGTTTGCAAATACAGTCTGCGTGCGTATTGCCTCAGATCTGTGCACACTCAGCATGGCCTACTGATTAGGAGCCTGGGGTTATTGATGAGTCTCATGTACAGTCCGATTTGTTACATGCTGTGAGTGGGGTTGAGTTTCAGTGTCCATGGCTATCTGGCCTGACAAGATGATGGCCAGTACAGAGAATCACGTAGCCCTCTCAGTCTGTGGAAATAACTTTGTGGTGATGGGTTTGTTGATGGTGTATTTGACCTGCAATCCTCATTTAGGTGCAGCTAAAGGTAGAGAACAATGTCCATTTTTTAATTGTGTGTGCCTGTGCTAAGAAAATTTGTATTTTTATAGAAGTTTCCCTTTTTATTTGTAGATATAATACTTTGCCAAGCAGAAGAACTCTGAAAAATTCAAGATTAGTGAGTAAGAAAGATGACGTACATGTCTGTATCATGTGTTTACGCGCCATCATGAATTATCAGGTATGTGTTTCTGATCGTTTAAAAAATCTGAATTCTTGGGCCAGCCCAGTGGCACAGCGGTTAAGTGCGCATGTTCTGCTTTAGCGGCCCCGGGGTTCGCCAGTTCGGATCCTGGGTGCGGACATGGCACCACTTGGCAAGCCATGCTGTGGTAGGCGTCCCGCATATAAAGTAGAGGAAGATGGGCACAGATTTTAGCTCAGCGCCAGTCTTCCTTAGCAAAAAGAGGAGGATTGGCAGTGGATGTTAGCTCAGAACTAATCTTCCTCCAAAAAAAAAAAGAAAAAAATCTGAATTCGTCAGACTTAGATCTCGTTCTCTTTGGTTTCTTTGTATTATTATTGTATTATTTCTATTTGAATTAAATATCAGGATTTAATGAGGTTCTATTGAAAAAAGATCTGATTCATTCTAATACTCAAGATTTAGTCCATTGCCCTCATATTTTAATTAGCATTTATAATTTATAATGTATTTAAAAGAAAGGCATTCTCCTCCTACATGGATAAACCTGTCTAGCTTACTTGGTAGGTATTTGTGACCATTAAACACAAGAGTAAGCTGCTGGTTGTGGGCAGTAATGGAACAACTTTAGAACTCTAGGAATGAATAGACTCACACACTGGGTAGGTCAGTGGTTCTCAAAGGTTTATACGATGAATAGGAAGAAATTATAATTACTGTCTGTTGGACCCAGTGGTTCCTGATCTGTAAAAGAAGCACCTGGAGGATGCTTGTTAAACATACAGAGTCCTCCTTCAGGTGATTGTGCTGCAGGTTCTCCTCACTCTGAGAAACGCTGGGAGAGACAGTGCAGTGTCGGGGTTGAATTAATCCTAACCACAAAGTGGAAGTTAGAGCCTGGAGTATCTAGGGTGAACTGACAGGGTCAAAAGAATAGTTAGAAAAGCAAACCAGGGGTTAGAATTAGAAAAACATAATTCAAATATAAAAATAGGATTTGATTTCCATTGATATGGAAGTGACAGATGAATACAAGTAGAAATGGACAATAAATACATAGGTAGACAGTTGGTATTAGAGTTCAAACCCAACATAAGGGTGCTGAATTGAATTTCAGAAGGAAACATGCATTTATTCTTTCAGTTGATTAATATTTTTTGAACATTGCCGGACAGACCCTGTTCTAGACACAAAGACATTAAATAAATAAGTGCCCCATGGAAGTTACTGTCTAATGAGGGGAGACAGATGATAAATAAATTGGTAAACAAGATAGCATTCCAGATAATGATGATGATATAATGAAATGAAAGCTAACACTTACATAATGCTAGCTAATGCATAGTACTTCCTATAGGTCTAGTGCTTTTAAACATATTAATTAATTTAAGCCTCACAACAGTCCTGTGAGATTGGCAATATTACCCTCTGCATTTTACTGATGAGGGAACTGAGACATGGAGAAGTTAAGTAATTTGTCCAGGATCATATGGCTTGTAAGTGGTGGAGTCACATTTGAACCCAGAAAGACTGGCTCCAGAGAACTATGACTAAGTACTGTAGAAAAAATGACCAGGAAATAGGAGTAGGAAGTACTGAAAATATGGGTTCAGTTTTAAATAGGCCAGCCAGGAAAGTGTCACTGCGGAGATAACATCTAGTAACAACTTCAATGTGAGAGAACAAGGTAAGGGATATTAGGGAAAGAAGATTCTAGGCAGAGAGCAGGGTAAGTGCAAAGACCCTGAGGCAGGAATAAGTCTGGTGTGCTCAAGGGCAGGTTGGTTGGATCAGAATGAGAAAGAAGGAGAAGAGTAGAAGATGAAATCTGAAGTTGACTAGGGGTCCAGATTGTGTAGAGCTTTATAAGCCCATGAAAGGACATTGGCTTTACTATGAGTAGAAAGTTATTTAAGGATTCTGAGGAAAAATGTGACATGATCACTCTGGCTTCTGTGTTTAGGATTGACTTTGGGGAACAAAGACAATAGGTGGTAGAACATTTAGGAGGCTGTTGCGTTAATTTTAGGTAAGTGTTAGTAGTGTCTTAGACCAGGATTATAGAGTAGAGATGATGAGAGGGGGCCAGATTCTGGTTTTATTTTGATGGTATAGGCAATAGCATTAGATATGTGACAAGGAATAGAGGGTGGCTCCAAGGTGTCTTGGGCACCTGTAAGATGGAGTTGCCATCTACTGAAATGGGGAAGGCTGCAGGATCAGCAGATTGGGGAAATATGATGAAAGGTTCTGTTTGGGGATGTTAACTTTGAGATGCCCATAGACAGCCACATAGAGATCTTAAGTAGGTGGTTGGACATGCTAGTCTGGAGGTCAAGGCAGAGGTCTGGGCTGGAGACACAAATTAGGGAGTTAATAGATGGTATATTAAGCTATGGGAGTGAAGGAGATCAACAGGGGTAGACAGAAAAGCAAAGAGGTGCCAAATAACCCTGGGGCACTCTGTCTAAATGTCAGAGAGATGAGGAAAACCTAGCTAGAGAGACTAAGAAATAGCCAGGAAGGTAGGAGCCAAGAACAGGAAATGTTTCGGCAAGGTAGTTCTCAGCTCAGTGACCAATGCTTACGTGACTAGTGTCATATAAGTTGAGGGGTGAGAGTTGGCCATTGGCTCTAGCAGAGTGCGGGTTGTTGGTGAGCTTGGCGCAAACAGTTTCGTTGGAGTGGTGGCGTGAAATGCCTGGTTGGAGTGGTTTCAAGAGACATTAGAAGAAGAATCGGGAGACCATGAGTGCTTTAGAGAAAAACCATGAGTGTTTCTCTAAAGGATAGCAGAGAGATGAGGCAGTAGCTGGACACAGGTTGTAGGATCGAGAGAGATTTCATTGTTGTTGTGTAAGTTAAGAGAATTTTCGTCATGTTTTTATGCTAATGGTAATGAGTCAGAGAGGGAGAAATAATGATGGGGGATGGGAGACTTGCTGGAGCATCTGATGTTCTTGAGTAGGTGAGAGGGAATGGGCTCAGGGACCCAAGTGGAAGGCTAGGCCTTGCATTGGAGTGTGAGAGAGTTCATCTTTAGGAAGAGGTGAGGAGCTAAGCCACAGATCTGTGTGGGTGGACTGATGTGATGGGAGCTTTTAGAAGTTTTTTTCTGATTACTTATATTTGCTCAGTGTAGTTGAAAAAGTTATGAACTGAGAGTGAGTTTGGAAGAGAATTAATAATTCCTCAACTCAGTAGAATCAAGAATGATTCTTGAGCCTGTTGTTGAACTTTGAACTTCGTTTTATAGAAGGATGAGCAACATGCCTCAGAACAAGGCAGGTTTTCCTAGGCTCTTGGTCCTGATAGCCATTGCCCAGAGACAGGAGTAGACACAGTGATCGTCAACCCTTGGCTGCACAGTGAAGTCAGCTTAAAAAAAATTCAGATCCCAGGGCCCCGTCTTTTGAGGTTCAGAATAAATTGACCAAGGGCGGGTCCTGGAGAGTCAGTGTTTTGTGTTTTACTCTTCCAGGTGATTTTAATGAGCAGCCAGGATTGAGAACCACTGGGCTGGAGGCTTTTTACCATTTTAATAAAGAGAAGCATGTTGTTCATTCATAAAGAATGTGAATATGGTCCCTTGATAATCATGATTCCTAAAATTTTTCATAGAAAAATATGTTCAGACACTCATGTGCTAGAGACATAAATGCATTTATGATGGTATAAATTACATGAGGTAGAAACTTCAGGTTTTTGTTTTTCAGTCAACAATGGCAAGCCCCGGGTTGATTGCTAATACTTTGTTTTTTCCACCTTCATTTCAGTATGGCTTCAACATGGTCATGTCTCATCCGCATGCTGTCAATGAGATTGCACTAAGCTTGAACAACAAGAATCCCAGGTAAGCTTGCTCTGTAATGTGCAAGTCTAAATCTGACTAGGGAAAGCAGAGAGCTAGTCAACTCTTAACCAAGTTAGAGTGGAAACTGTCAAGTGTGGCTCTTTGAATTAAGATTGCCAGTAGACTCCTTGGCTATGTAGACCAGCTAAGTTACGTTCTTACATGGGGCACAGCTGAGCAATGGGTGACAACTCTAGCCCTTCGCTGTTCTCTTCCAGCTTTCATTCTTTTCGAGGCCCTGTTCTCAGCATCCTTGCAAAATTACCAAAATTTGTTGGAGAGCCTGACAGGTTGTCAGAACTGGGGCTAGGAGAGTCTTGATACAGACTTAGCTACACCGCTTATTGCTGAAAGCTAACTAAAGCCGCTCTCCCTTGTCCGCACTTCACTTGCAACTGTTATATATGTAGCTTTTATTACCAAAGAAACGAACAAACAAAAAAATAACTGTGCATGCAGATTTCTTTCTATATTCACTTTCCTCTAAAGGCCAGTGCCATGTATTATTCACATCACAGGTTACCTCTGGCAGCCTGTCTTCCTCAGTTTATTTTAGTCACTGTAATGTGTTTTCCATTCTGGTGAGGCATTCTGCATTTCCCACATGTTATTCTCTTTCATCAGATACCTTTGTGTAGACTGTGTATCTGCAAACTGTTAATTCAACTAAAAAATCTGATTATAAGTTAGATCCTTTCTGATTTGGAATGCAATGCAAGCCTTAAAGTCCTGTTTAACTGTTGAATATTATTATTTCAAACTTTTCCTGATTGAAGCTTCTGTGACTTTTTGATTGCTTCTTTTTCCCTGCTTTCTGCTCTGGGGAAGTCCTTATTCATTTTTCTTAAGATAATCGACATTGTGGATTGTCAAAACAGTCTTTATTTAGAGGTTGGCAATAGCTTTTATTCCAGAAAAGAGATGAAATACTGAAGTGATCTTATTCTGAAGAAACAATGCTGTCTTTGACACTGTTTTTGAAAACTTAGCATGTATCTCCAAGATTCTTCTTCTAAGAATATTTCAGACGGAGTTTTATTTTCTTTTCTTGAGTCGGAGAAAATATTCTCGTATTAGCACAGCTGTGGTCCAGCTCCTTTCAGGTCTCCTGCATAGGAAGAAGAAATGATGGAGACTTGCATTATCATGGGAGATTTTAATGGCACTACCTGCAAATTCCTACATTTGCAATGTAGGACATTAATTTCAGTTGATTTTGAGCTTTTTTGGCAAATATTTTATCTCTGACTCTAAAACCAAAGAAAACATTTAACCAATGGGTTGTTTTCCTGAATATTGCCAAGTTTCCTATTTTCCTTAGCTCATCAATAAAACTTTTTCAACCATATTGTACTGTGTCACCTGATGATAGGACTAAAAGACTAATCTTCCCAGAATTTTCATTAGTGAGTAATTTGTAATTTGGGGAGTGGGAAACATGCCTTCCAAATTTGCTATCCTAGATAAAGCACATACCTAGAAGTTAGTAAAGGTTTAAAAATGTGCTTTACTGTAACTATGTCTCAGTACAAGTTTAAAGGACATACACGGACAAATATTTTGTTGTTATCATATCCATCTTAGAAGGAAAGAACAGCTGATTTGTTGTGTCACTTTCGTTGATCTGTGTTTTTCTTTTTTCTTCTTGTTTTGACAGAACAAAAGCTCTTGTTTTAGAACTGTTGGCAGCCGTTTGTCTTGTCAGAGGCGGGCATGAAATCATTTTATCAGCATTTGACAACTTTAAGGAGGTAGGATACTCCATAGTTTTAAAAGAATGCTCAAAGAAACATCTTTATTTGGACATCTTTAAATAGAAAGATTCACCTTTTGTGTGTGTGTGTGTGTTTTTTATTATTGAGATATAACTGACATATAATAGTTTCAGGTGTACAACATAATGATTCGATATTTGTATATATTGCAAAATGATCACCACAATAAGTCTAGTTAACATCTGTCACCATGATTTACCTTTTTATTTATTCTAGGGCCTAAGGGGTATAATGGTTAATTTTCTAAGACATCAGTAAGGGAGAAATAATGAACTTTGTCTAAATATCTTAAATGGGTGCATTAAGCTTTCTTTGGTGTCTCATTTCCAAGGAAAGTTAAAGACTATTTGCAGTGCTCATTTTCCTTTGGAGAATATGGACTAGCCAATTTGAAAACAGGTTTTGTTAAATGTATGTGGTTTTCATTGTGGTTGCTTTTTGAGCATCCACCATGTAAATTTTACAAACTCTTTCATCATATTTATTTTCCTCAAATCATATGTATTATCATTGCTTTGGTGGATGCTATGAAACACTTATCAAATAAATATATACACTGATTTCAGCAGTTTGTGGTCTTAATCAGGTGACCTGTCCCAGGCAAACAGTACACCAGTAGACATGCATGGTTGAAAGTGGAAACTAAATCACTACCACAGAAGAAGCAATTACACATAGATCATATTAACCCGAGGACTCCTGCCCAAGGTATCGAGACGTCACCACTGCCCTACCAGCCAGTTTCCCTTGGTGGAGTGCTCATTACATGGCCGGGGAGAGTGCCTGTTTGTTCCCTAGTATGTGCCTGACATCTGAGGCTACTTTGAGGTGGGAAATTACAAAGATAATTGAAGGCACTTGGAGCCCCAGGTTACAGAATGACCCTCAGCCCGATTGTGTCTTATCCTGGCAATCCCCTTGGATTCCAGATGCTGTTGGATTAAAATCCATATCTCAGAGGGCTTCCAGGCTCTCTCATACCTTTCTTGGGACCCTCTGGAGTAGAACCTAGCTAGTATTTGTTGAGGACCTACTATGTCAGGGGCTGTCCTAGGTACACACATGAAATCACTTGTTTCTCTAAGAACAACTGTGAGACGAGTATTAGTATCTCCATGTATAGAAGAATAAACTGAAATTCAAATACATTATTTGCCTGTGGTCACCTGGCTAGATAAGCGGCAGAGCCAGGATCAGGATTTGGTGCTTCTGATCCTGAACTTCCCTTTCAGGTGCCATTTGGGCTCAGTTGTGTGTGAATCTCCTGGAGGAAATCCTGAATTAGACAGGACCTTGGAGCCATTCCTCACACCCTACCCCCTTAATTGGACTCAGTACCCCCACTGCCAAATGTACTAGAGAGCGACCCGGTAATTCTGTACATGGGCTGGGAAGCTTCAAAAATGTCACCAGGGAAAATAGTCCTCCTGCCTCTTTATTTGAATTGCCTCTCTCCCAGTTCCTGCTCTAAGGTTTTGATGTTATCCATTTTGTTAATGCCAACGATGGACACCACCAAATACTGTCTTTTTATCTATTCAGCCTCAGTGATAGTGAAAAAATATTCAGGTTCCAGGAAAATGTTGAAGAATAATAGTGCATCTTTAATTCATATTCTGACCTCCAAAACAAATAGAGACTTTAGGGATAAGAGTATATGAATGTTTGTCCATGAATGTTTTTATATAGCGTATATCAATACGTAAAACTTTACATTTATAAATAAGGAAGTATATGTTTGGGTGGAAGAGTCTAATCTCAAAATGAAACAGCATGTGCCAATAATATAACTCCCAAATCTTTACCATTAGATCATATTTGAACACATCACACACCAAATCCTTCCCACGCTGGAAGCACTTACTCTACAGTTATTGGTGACCTGATTATACTGCAGGTCAAATTATGTCCTAATGTTATAATTGCATAGAATCAGTGTTAATTAAAGCCAGTAAATCATGAGATGAATGTTAAGTTTGTTTTCTCTTAGGTAAGCTATAATGCCTTTCTTATGCATAACAGGAACATAAATACTTGCAGAATTGAGTTTTAATTATCTCATGTCAGAATTGTATATGGTTTAGCCATTTGGGGCACAGTGTGTGCTTAGTTGGGGTAAAAAAAGTAATCCTACTAAATATAATTAATAGCTGGCTCTACTACATGAGACCTGAATTAATTTTGACGTTGAATTTTTAGAGCTTTAACCAAAATCTGCCTTGTTTCTGTAATTACTTATGAATGATGGTGGGTGTTTAGTTCTGATTCTCCTTGGACAAGCATTTACATCTTAGAGGAACCAATCCAAGTGGGAGAAGGGACAAGGACAGAGCTGGTTCTCTGTGTGCTCTTGGCCTGCATTAACCTCAAGCTCTGGTGTCTGTGTAGACAGACCAAGCAAAGGGATTAATCCTCATTGCCTTGTGAATGAGGACAGAGCAGGAGCATACCCCTGAGACGCTTTATTCTTATGGATAGGTCAAAAGAGCATCAACCTATTTATCTGTTTAATCTTAGGGTGAAAAAGGTGTTACTTGGTATTGATCTTGCTTTTTAAAAAAGTCAATGCCACTCACAGCCCAAAATCTTTTAAATCCCTTCCTTTTCTCTTTTTCTCCCATGTTTATGTGAGTGGATTCTTTTTTTCTTATACAACATAGTGAAGAGTGTACTCTTTAATCTTTTTAGCAAAAATGTCAGTGGAATCTTCTTGGTTTAGGGTGGTTTGGGAGCCAGCTGCTCCTGATTAGAAAGAGTCGTCCTTTTGATCTCAGATGCCTGTGCAGATAGGGTTTTGGTGAGTGAGTAATACCTTTTGAGCTGTCCATGGCAGACAGAGTACCATACTAGGTACCAGGATACCAGGAAGGAGGGCCAGAGAAGAGTCATTGCCCTCAAGATTGTTTGTAAAGCTTTTTATCCCATTTAGTGAGTTGGGATTCCCCCCATCTCCTTAAGAGGGATGAAGGGATTATCCCTGTTTTCACTGGGAGGACTGGCGAAGGGTGGTTCAGCATCAGACATCAGTATCTATTCTTGCGAGTAAAGTAATATGCATTGGAGTAGCCAGACCCTTGAGGCTTTGATCATTGTTAGAACAGAGCTGAGACACCAGATGCTAAAAGGAAATTTAAAGACCACACATCTTAAGTATGTAGCAGGACTCTTCCCCCTTCTGCTTCTAGAGCCAACAAATCCATTCCTATTTGACCACCACTCATTAATTCAAATGTGAATTGAAGGAAGGTGTCTTTTAGCTTTTGATAGATTTTTATGTATGATTACATCAATTTCTCATATTTCAATTAATATTCACAGCCCCAGCAAGTTTGGTTTCTATTTTTTTGGCAAAGAAATCTTGCTACGTCTTAGAATATCTGAAGTACATGTTTTAGAAAAATAGGAAGCACTTCCAATTTAATGGATCTGTTGGTGGGAAGAATATAAACCAAAGACCTTGCTTTTGGTGAGTGTGGAGGTTGGGGCCTAAGCCTGATGTCACTGAGCAAGCACATACATCACCTCAGTGTATATGACAATAAATGAATTTTAATGACATAAGTTCAGATGGTAAACTTGTACCAGACATGTTTTGTGACATGCCTACTCATGTAGTGAGTAGATGAAGATTAAACTGTTGTCAACCATTATGCTCCTTGAATTCTTTTGTCTTAAAATTTTTTTTTAACGGAATTAATACTGGTTTTGGTGTTGAAACATCTCCTCATAAAAATTTATGGTCCTGAATTGAGGACCACGGTGAGAACAAGGAAGTCATCTGGTTTTCCTTATTGGCTAGTTTAGCCATGTGGAAAGACATATTACCATCTTCCCTCAATTGATACTTTCTTAGTTACAAGGCAATATGTTTTTGAGCATTTGGCCTGCCGACAGAAAAAAATACATTTGGAAGTAAAGTTTACTCAGTATTTGTATTAGTTCAGGGTCTTGTTTGCAAGAAGCAGAAACTGACTCTAACGTACAGACGAAAGAGTTGATTGGAAGAATGCTGAGAAATGCATAGAGTTGACAAGGAGCCTGGAGAAACAGGCCTGGAAAATGGGCAGGCATTCCTAAAATGTGGCTAGACTCTCAGGCTGTGCCCTTGAAGCTGAGCCACCATAAACACTATTTGGGGTTCTGGTCATGCTTTTTCTTTTCTCCCAAATGACATGAACCATAGCTAGCAATCCATTGGGTCATAAAACTACTCTTACTGGTTAAGGACATCAACTAGCGCCCACTTTAGAGTTATAAATACTATCTGTAATCCAATTTCCCTTAGCAACCTTGAGGTCTTCTACCTGGACCTTGCTCTCCTCAGCTTTTCCTAGTCTTCTTAATTTTTTCCATTACGTTCTTTAATATATCTGAGAAATTGCCTTTAAGAGTGTGTCTCCGAAAGTGTGGCAAATAAGTGCTTCCATTTCAAATCAAAGGGGAGAAGTATGGAGACCCCATAGACTCTGCAATGGAATAGCCTCCTCTGACACTAGTAATAAAACCCTCTGAGGGCTTGGAGCTACTAGCTCCCCCAGGCTGCTGAGAGATGCACCTGGAATTCATCAGAATTCCAAATCGATTATAACTGTGTTTTCATCTGCTTCCAAAATGACAGCATCTGGCTTACCAAGTAAGCCTGAGGCCTGAGTTTGGTTATTAAAGTCCCAACTCCTTCCCACTTTTGACCTTCCGTGTAGAGAGATGGAGCCTTGTGAAATGAGTCACTCAAGGCCACCAGCTCTCTTGTACACAGCACTCTTGGCAGTAGCCGTTATTTTTTTTCGCCTTTTGCTAGAAGGCTTCCTAAGAAAGCTGATGTGGTTTAGCTACTGGGCATCTGAAAGCACTCGTGCTACACATTATTAAGTTGATTTAAGAAAGCCTGTCAAGTTTTATTTACAGTGGACCAAATTGGGCAGGAAGGAGAGCAGACATTTTGGTGTGCTTCCAGCATCCCTTGGAGTTTAATCCTACCTAATCTAACCTCTGGAACATTTGAGGGTATAGGATTATAAATCCAGCACAGGACCATCCAGATAACTCCGTCCGTGGTAAAATTGTCAACATGGAGAGAAGGGGACTTTTTTCAGTTTCTCACTAAACTAGAAGGAATGTGTTCTCTCAAATCTCAAATTATGGCAGCTACAGTTTTAGAGCGTGTGTGTATTTCACCACATCACTATGGCCAGAATTAGATTAATCTAATTCACCGAGAGTCGTCTTTGGCCAGCTCATCTTCCTACGATCAAGGAGCAAAAGCAGAGTAATTTTTTTTTGGACTGTTTATTGACTCTTGCAGTTACTGCTTGTGCATAATAAATTATCCCAAACTTAGTTTTATTAGGCTCATGGCTGTTGTGGGTCAGGAAGACAGGCTAGGCATGGCAGGGATGATTGTCCCTGCTCTGTCATGTCTAGGGCCTCATCAGGGAAGATCTGATTAACTTAGGGGCAGGAATTCATTTGGAGGCTTCTTCACCCATGTAGCTTGTTTCTGGGCTGTGATGACTCAGAGGTTGAGCTTAGTGGAGCCTGGCAACCAGAGTGCCTCCATGTAGAGCTCCATGTGGCTGGAGCCTCTCACAGTGTGACAGTTGGCTTCCAAGGGAGAGCATCCAGGCAGGAGCATTCAGAGAGCAGGCATTCAGAGAGACAGAAGTTGCAACAAGTCTTCTGAGCTAGTCTTGGAAGTCATCAGTGTCACTTCTGCTGCATTCTGATGGTTACAGGTGAGTCCCTAAGGACAACCCAGATGCAAAGGGGAAGGCAGTGACTTCACTTCTTGGTGGTGGAGCGTGAGCGTCACAGTGCAGAAGAACACGTGGGGTGGGAGAGGCTGCTGTGGTCACCTTTGGAAAATACAATAACTTTTCAAGAATTACCAATGTATCTTTAGTTCTTCTATTTTTCTCTCTCTCCTTCAGTCAATCCAATACTTGGTTTCTCCTCAGGACTGAAAACTTTATAAACATGTTCATTGATGATAGAAAGGTTAGTCACTGCTTATCTCAAGCCAGTGTTTTATGAGCAAACAATATTTTGAGAGCCTTTATAGAGGAGAAAGTAGCCATTTACATAGGATTTCAGAGCGCCTGGTGATGAACTAGTTATTTCTTTATCATCTGTGTCTTTATCATCCAGTAAGGAAGTGAAGGCTCGAATCCTGCTGAAGATTAAGGCCTGAGTCCTGCTAACTTACTGGAAAAAATTTTCATGAATATTTGACTGTCACTGTGTGTCAGAAATATTAATAAACCGTGGAAATAAGAAAATGAGTAAGACATAGGCCTTACTCTTAAAATGGAGTGTCCGAGTCTAGTTAAGGAAACAGATAAATATTTCAACAGTTACACTGTTAGGCTCTATAAAGGGATGTGCCGGGTGCTTTGCAAAGAGGTGGAACAGCCAACCAAGAGGAGCTGGAGGAAGGCGGGCAGATGGGGTCAGAGCTCTCTGGGGAGGCTTCCTGAGGAAAAGGGTGCCTGGGCTGAGTTTAGGATGAATAAGAGTTAACCAGGTATATTCATTTATCACTGCTGTGACAAATTGCCACCCCCTTAGTGGCTTAAAACAACACAAGTTTATTGTTGTACAGTTCTGTCGGTCAGATGTATAAAATGTCTACAGGATGGTGTTCTTCTGGAGAATCCATTTCCTTGCCCTTTCAGTTTCTAGAAGCTGCTTACGTTCCCTGACTCATGGCTGCTTCTCTGACTCTGATCCTTTGCCTTCGTTCCTTTAATGATCCTTATGATTAGTTTGAACCCACCCAGATAATCCAGGACAATCTCCCCATCTCAGGATCCTTAACTTAATCATATCTGCAAAGTCCCTTTTACATGTAAGGGAAATATGCACAAGTAGCAGGGATTAGGGCATGAACATCTTTATGGGGGACCTTATTCAGCCTATCACACCAGGTAAAGATGTCATTTTATACAGAAAGATGGCATCTTAATAAAGCTTCAGGGACTTTAGTTTACCTTGATTCTCCAGTCTTACAGGGGGCAGGGTGTGGGAAGAGAAAAGGTGGGATATGAAGTTAGGAGCAGATCAGGAAAGACCTCATTGCTTTATTCCAGAGTCTTGATTTTGCCGTGTAGCCTAAAGGTGGCAGCAGTATGCAGTATGGTCCCCAGTCTTCTCCAAGTGTTGGCTGTTTAGATCGATTCTCTCAGTTACTAAAGAAATGGCTGTTGCATTTTGCTTCAGAAGTCAGTTGGCCCTGGGCTCAGCATGAGGTCACTTTGACAGAGCAGGGTGCGGTTGGGGTCTGAGATTTGTTTCAGAAATGTTGCCGTTCACATTTCTCATTCCTTGGGCCTCTTCCTCCACCGGCAGACAGTTGTCTGTTCCCTCAGCTGCTGTATTCATTCACTTCTAACGTCTTCAGGACTTGCCTTTGATGTGGGCCTGAGGGAGCTAAAAAAATAATAATGATAAACAATAAAAGAAGAAGTACAAGAGGTAGTGGTACTTGGGGACAGACGAGATGATTGCAGTAGCTGACGAGCGTTTGTAGAGATGCTTGCTTTTCAGCCTGGCTTTAATGTGCCCCTCCCCTCTCTCCACACGCCTGAGTGCAATTTTATGCATCAGGGAGCCTCATTTTCTATTTCATTCGTAGCAGACGCTTCATTTTTTAAACAGGGTGTTGCTTCCTTGTTATTTTTATTCTTGTAAAAATGCCATTTCTAAAACCTGTGCCCTTTGCCAAGTGTAAAAGTTGGCATATGTGCCCTTATTTCATATTCTGGCAAGATAACAATGAAAGGCCTCAAGAAAAAGCATTGAGGGCTGTGTGTTACTTTAAGACCCCGTAGAATCTGAAACAGAAGCTGGCACAGGTCCCTGCGCATGGAGCTTTTGCTTGGGAAGTGTCTCTTTGACATTTCGATGTTGTTATGGTTGGAAGGTACATAGGATGGTATGAAGCACTCTGCTGTGAGTTGATTAGAGAACTCAAATCAAAACACTTACAGCTTTGGCAATATCATCACCAAGGCCCAAAACCACTGGAATGGGAGTTTCTAGTTCCCGCTCAGGACTTAGTTGCCATTCTGGCATTTATTTCTGCAGAGTCATGTTAGAGGTGTCTTTTAGGATCACCTCGTTTCTTCCTCCTGTGCAAACGAGTCGACTCCCTGTTCTTTGTCCCCCTCACTCCATCCTGACTTGTGTAGTGAAGATCTTTCTTAAAAAGTCTGTATCTTGGGACTTACATATACTTTAGTATTCTATATTCCAGCTGCTTTTAAAGTAGTTTTATATTAAGTGAAAATGGAAATAATTGTTTTTAAGTGTCAAATAATTTTAGATTATAGGTTGTTTTAGTGGTCATTAAGTCCAGTGCAAAGCAGTGGCTAAGCCTCAGAACCAGGGCTACATGAGTAAGCATGTAAGTGTGTATGTATGGTATGTGTGTGTGTGTGTGTTATGAGTAACAGTATAAAGATGTATTTATGCAGAGTAACAAGCCCTAAAGGGAAACAGATGAGATAGTCTGGAGTGGCAGTGTTGCTTCTGTTTTGTGTGTGTGTTTATTTCTGTTGCTTGTCATGTTTGGGAAGTAGCATTTATGCCTCATGTGGCTAAATTGTGCAGGATTAGATTTTTCCTTCTAGTAGCATTTCATATGAGTAGCTTTCTCTTGTCTTTTCTAAAGATGCTCAGTTATCTTTTGTGTGACGTCTCTCCAAAAATAAAGGCATTAATCGTTACCACCTTGTCTTCAGAACTAGTAAACAAAATCAGAATTCTTCGGAACTTCTAGGGAGTTGGTAAGAAATATATTTGCTCAACGTGGAAAAAACACTATTATAAGATCAGGAGAGTTTGACAGAAAATAGAAGGCATGAGTTTTTCCCACAAGAATTTCTATTGCCTTGAGAAAGACTGGACTGACTTTAATAGGTATTTGGTTAAGGACCAAATGTATGCTAAGAGTAGCAATAATTCAAAACTTTAAGAATTGTGCTTATATTTATATTTTTATTCCCTATAATAAGTTAAACTAAAGTTTTAGGTGTTATTGCCAATGAATATGCTTATTGACTTGACTCACACAGGGAGTCAAGTTTAGATTTCATTTGAAATTTAAATACTTGTAAAGCATAAGCACATTTTTTATTTGTTTGGTCGTGAGCAGAGTTCATGAATCTATTTCATTTTATTCCATGTTGTAAACACTAGCCAGTATATTTGTTATGTCATGTGTATAAAAGCATATACATATATAGAAATAGTAAGGCTACCATTTATTATTTGCTGAATGCCGATAGGCTAGTGTATATGACTTTCTACAGGTTATCCTGTGAAGTAGGAGTAAGGAAAGAGAGGTTCAGAGGAAAGAGGCCTGGTGACGTACTTTAGTAAATGCCAACCTTGGAATTTTTACTGAGATCCGTTTAACGCCAAGGCTCACAGGCAACCTTATATAACATGGTGTCACATACCAAACACTTGCTGCACATGATCCTACTCACCCTCAATTTTCCACCAAAAAGCAGACCTAATGGGAACAGTTATAGTTTGGGTAGATTATGGGAGTGTTTGAAGTTATTAGTAAAATTCAGGACAAACTGGGCTGTTGGTATGGGGCCCAAGGAGAGAGGAAAGGTCTTGAGTAGGATTATAAAGGAAGGAAGAGACTTGATTTGGTTGGTGGAGGGTTTTTGGGAACAGGAGTGGGGATTGGCATGAACTGGGTCTTGAAGCAGTAGAAGTCAAAATAAATGTATCGGTTGGCAAGGAAAAAATATCAGACTGGGGTCCATATTACAGAATAAAGCATGACAGGAGGCAAGCATGATTAAACTTCTGAGGAAGTAATAGTGGAGAGATTTGAGACCTGTGATAAAAAATGTCAGTTGGAAGATAGATAAAAGTGGGAGGGGAAAGGGAAGCAACAAATAGTTATAAAATACTTTACAGTTTGTAAAGTGCTCTTATATCTGTTCCATTTGATTCTCTGGAAATCTGAGAAGGGCATTTTACGTAATTCCATGTCTTAGAGAGTATCCGTGCTCTGCATAGAATACATTGGAGAGGAGAAATACTGTAGTTTGAAGGACAGGTGGTTCAGGGGTTAAATAACTGGATGCTGGACCAAGTTTGTGGCCATGACGATGGATATGAAGCCACAAAATTGAAGGCGTCAGCATGGTCCACTGAAATATGGGGACGGACATAAGAGGAGAATGAGAATCTATTCAAATAGTATACATTTAATTAAGAAAGCACAACCACGACAAACAAATATGATCTGGGAACATTTTTCAGGCAAACAAAATTAAAGGTTTTTAGTAAATTCATTTTTTAGTGATGGTAAAATGCCCAATGTCAGATTCTTGGTTCTGAGCTGAAGATGACGCATGAGAGAACAGGTTTAAACAGAGGTGAGTGGGGATTGTGTGTGTGATCCAAATCAAGAAGGGATTGTGACTAAGGAGGTGAACTTCCGAGGCTGGAAGAAGAGTAAGGAGGCCAGGCTAGCATGGGCTAGAGAGAAGCTCAGAAGACACCAGCACAGAACACAGTGGATAGTCAAAGAGGATGCCTGGTGGGTCTGGTGTCTTGTGGTGCAAGTTCCTGCTAATGGTCTCCGTATCCCTTCCAATTCTACAGTTCTACGTCTCTATATAAAATTTTGTCTACATATGCCTGTGTGTGTCATATGTGTTATGCATATATATTCCAGTAGTCCCATCTGAGAGAGCTAAGTGCTTATTTGACTGCAGATATAAAAACAAGATGCCTAGAAAATGAAATGATAGGTCCAAAAATTTACAAACAAGAAAAAGAAGTAACGAAAGTCCAGGGCCAGTTGGTAGGAGAGTGACAAGCTTGAAGTAAAAATAGATCACTGTGGTTTTAGATTACAATGTGACTTTAGTCCCTAGTTCCCTTTAGTAACCCCCTGGAAATGGCTGCATCAGTCTCTAAACCCAAGTCTCATTTGAAACATCTGCAGTGTGTCACAGGAGCCTGCTGCTTCCTTAACTGGAGGGTGAGCTGGAGGCGCTGGCCACGCTGTTGGTACCTGCCACTAGGAAAGGCCTGTCTGTGAAATCATGCCCGGCTTGGGCAGTGTTTGAAAGATGGAGCTTTCAAGTCATTATTTAGGCTGTTTCTTTCCCAGCTCCTCCATCATACCCCAGACTCGATTCTGCTCACTATAGTTTATTTTATTCCTTCTACCACAGTGGTGCATGTGGCTCCTGCCCAAATCTTTCATTCTATATATCAAGCTGCCAACGATATATAGTCAGAGTTCATTTTCATTCACAACAATTGACTGAAACACACTCAGTAGAAGAAAATGGCTCAGCGGTTCCTGATTATGGGCCAACAATCACTGTCAGTCACCCTTCATCATGAGGTTGAGATCTCGGACAGAATTTTTCCCCTCAGCTCTGCGTCACTGGAGGGTGGAAATGGCCAATCACAGTAACATGAGCCAAGCCTCTGTTTTGTTTCAGCAGTTTGGTTTTGGCCATGGAAAATGAGGGCTCCTTCCCCACCATTAAATGTACAAGCAACACATGTGGTATTCCCGATTCACTGGTACACCACTAAGAACAACACTGAATTTTCCATTTTGAAGTATTTTCCAGGAATAGGTGTAAAACCCGGAAATACTATATTCTATGTGGTAGGTATCAGGGACATGTATAGTGCACCGGTAAAAGAGAATCATCTTTTTGTTCCTTGCGTCTTTGTTCTTGATTGATATTGTAGCATCAGGCGTTCCAGACGAATCTGTTTACTTGGAGAGATTCATTGAGTCCGATTCTCCCTACGCTTTGGGGAATGCATGTCCTATAGAAAATGTGGGCGAGAACTGTCTGTATTTCTCTCATGTTCTTGCTTGGAATGTAACATTCACTTGGCCTTGGGGAAAGAACATCTAGCTTTGTAGTGAGCCTGTGTGTGTGCCAGAGGTGGGCACATCCCAGAGACAACCAGAGAACAGTTAGGGACTGCTGCTGTCCAACCTGGTAAATGCCAAGGAGTGTCCCTGGCCTTGTTAAAACATGAGAACTGAGGGGAAGTCTTTCTTTTTTCTGCCTTGTGAACTGGTGGAGGGCTCCTTTCTATATAGAGAAACGTGTCTGGTCTCTGCATGGTGTGACTTCATCTTTGTGGAGAGATGGCAGATGAGTTGTTCTTTATAAGGGATGGTTGACTCCCCAACGATCTTGCAAGAAATTTTATTATTAGGGATTCATTTATTTGCTTCTTCAAGTTTTGGGTTTGAAGAATTTGTCATCTTTGTAGAAATAGAGAAGCTATTCTCTAATCCAGAAGTTCTCAAACTTTTGGCCCCAGGACCCGTTTTTTACATTCTTAAAAATTACTGAGGACCCCAAAAAGTTTTTTGAAGGTAGGTTACGTATTGATATTTACCATATTAGAAATTAAAATTTTGATAAAATTATTTCATCAAAAATAACATAATCAACTCATTACATGTTAATGTTAACTTTTTCTATAAAAAAATCTCTTTTCCAAAGCAAAAGAAAAAAAAGAACAGTGGCTGTCTTAGTCATCTTGGACCGCCATAACAAAATGCCGTACACTGGATGGCTTAAACGACAGAAACTTATTTTCTTGCCATGCTGGAGGCTGAAAATCCCCGTGCCAGCATGGCTGGGTTCTGGCGAAGGCCATCTTCCTGGATTGCACATGGCCACCTTCTTGCTGTGTGTTCAGATGTCCTTTCCTAGGTGTGTGTGTGTGTGGCGAGAGAGAGCTCTCTTCTTCTGCTTATAAGGCCACCAATCCCATTATTAAAGCCCCATCCTTATGACCTCATTTAACCTTACTTACCTCCTAAAAGCCCTATTTCCAAATACAATTGAATTGAGGGTTAGGGCTTTAACATATGAATTTTGTGGAGACATAATTCAGTCCATATAGTGGCGTTATTTTATGTTTATCTGCATCTTTTCAAGTCCAGCTTAATAGAAGAGAGCTGCATGCTCATATCTGCTCCTGCATTCAGTCGTTTGTGCTGTTTTGATCAAAGTAGTTGAAGAAAATCCAGCCCCACTCAAATATACAGATGGAAAAGGAAGTATTTTAACAGCATTTTCAGATTTTTGATACTCTACGAACACTGGACAAGTAGTAGTTTCTTCAAGGTTATTGCAAAGTAGAATCTGAAATTATCTTAATGAACTTCTTGTACTCTGTTACCTTAAAATTTGCCTATCTTGCACCTTGAATGAATGCATAATTTTGTAACAACATGCAGTGGTCACTTGGAAAATATTGATTCACCAGATTCTCCAGATCTTCTAAATACTGATTCATTTCATAATACAATATTTTTTAAAAATCACATTCATTATTATCACCACCAATCTCATCAGAAAAGTGTTGAAATATTGGGAAGTTGTCAAGCTCACGGTGGATACAAGTTTTCCAAAATCTTTATTTTTGCTTGAAAGCTCAATTTTTACATTTGGAAACAAATATTGTCAGTTGTTTTCCTTAAAGTGAAAGGCTCACTTTATTCATTTTCAAGAAAATAACTGCCAAATATATCAGTGTAACTGTAGTTTGTCAGTCATTCCTTCAAATAAGAATGAAAATGTGGCTAGTCCATCTTGCGACTAGAATAATCACAGAAGTGCTTTTCCTTGAGAATCGTATTTTAATATGTAGCAGAAGTACTTTATGCAGACTTCCCATTTCATCATGTAGAACGTTAAAAAAAGTGTGTATTCAAGGGTTGAGATTTAATAAAATTTTTGCTTTTTATTGTATCATCAAGAGTATTTTTAAGTGCAACTGCCTTTTTTCTTAAAATTGAGAATGCACGGCTGCGATGAATTCAGTGATCACTGGTGTAATGCCTTGATTCGTGCTAAGGCACCGACAGTTTTATTTACCCACCATTGCTTTTGCACCAGCAGTGCGAATGTTAACTCTGTGAAAAAGGCAAGGAACATCTTAGTATTATTATAGAAATAGTTTTGACCTTACAGACTCTGTAGAAGGGCCTCAGGGACCCTCCCTGTTCAAAGACCACACTTTAAGAACTGCTGCCCAAATCCATTGTCTGCTGTCGTCTTGGGCTGGGTGGAAGTAGTTTCAGGTAGCTAAGAGCCAAGCCCTCCTGATTAAGACCCAGAATTGGGGCAGAGAACAGAAGAAAAGAGAAGAGATGTGAATGAGAGTTAGGAGGGAGCAGTGGACAAACTTGAGGCATTTGCCTGTTGTGGACTGAGGTCTTTGATCTAGCAAACAAAGAGTCCTTGTCTTCAAGGGCTCTGAATTCAGAGCACATCTTTGTCCGATTTAATTGATTTGTTGTGATTCAGGCATGAGGAGAGCATGGTTGACATCTCAGGTCCCAAGGTCTGTGGTGAAAATGCCACAGCATTTAAACGGCTACCACCATCTGCTGTTGCTGTGGTTTAGTGAACATGTGATGACCACCAAAAATGTGTCATTGTGTCCCCTCCTCTGCCTTGCTTGACCAAATCGGGTAATGCTGAGGGGATGAAACTATGAGAATAAATGAATGAAATAAGGATGGTGTTAGACCTTTTTCTACTTTTGAGGGGTCTGACTGGTAAGTCATCCCAGAGATGACTGAAGGCCTTGGTCCTTTAGTTCTCAGGTAGCAATTTAAATATCAGTCTCTCTTGAAGAACTAGAAGGTATTTTGGTCTTCCTGTAGGAGTGGAAGCCTTGAAAGAATCTATATGTGTCCTTACGGATGACCAAGAAATGTGAATCTTGTATTGAAGCCAGAGGGATTTAAGTTGGACATTAGGCATATTTCTGAAAGGTGTCACTTATGAGGAATTATATGGTGGATCTTTACTCTCTAGAATTTAATGAAGGTCATCTTTTTTTAGGGGAGTGATAAAAATACATTTCTCGTTTAAGGTGTGGTATGTCAACGAGTTATCCTTTGGGGGTTTTACCACCCTTTGCTTCTATGTCAGGATTCTCTGTTCAGGTCAACAAAATATATGCACGGAAAGTAAAAAAAAATCATCTGGACGCTTTGTCTGCCTGATGCCAAACATCTGGCTATTTGGAAACATCTGGAAAAGTGAAGTTTTCATAAGGGTGTTTAGCATTATGTTGATGAAACCTCGGGCTCATAATCAGATGTCTGCCAGTCCAAGATAGATATAAATATTTTATTCATTTGTGAGGAAGGAGAGCTGACTAGATGGTAGAATATGTTCGGTTATTTAGCTTCTATTAGTTTTTATTCCTGTGGAATGAGAGAAGGTGGTTTCATTTCAGAGTGCTTCGATTTGATGAACATTTTCACCTTTAAATCTCAAGGAGACGTGAGAGCCAGCAACAGGTCAGGGTGATCTGCTTCTGTCACAGCAACCGTTGGGTGTTAGGGTATGAAATGTGTGGTCACCTCAGGGGAAAAAGATCATAGACCCCAACAACCACAGAGCATCCAAGAAAAGTGGTTTCATTAGGCCATCCTGGCATCAGCTAACCCAGAGACTGCTGGTCCTCTCAATAGAAGGTGGAAGATGCTTCTCACCTAGGCCTAACTCTGAAATAACTATTTACTTCATGCAGCCCTGAAAAGAAAATGAAACTTTTGTTCCCCAGCAGACCGGAGAAGGGTGGTATAATTAGTCATCACAGACTGTGCCTCTAAGACGGTGCCTTCCTGCAGGGAGCCCTGCGGATCACAAGGGCCAATTGTGAGAAGAGCAAAAGAAAGGATTGAGGCAGGCGCCAGGCGACAGAGCAAGAAGGAAACACTTAAGCAAGGGGCCTTTAATTTTTATATAACTAACCCAGAAGCACATTTTATAGCCACCTCATAAGATCAGGCCTCGATCTGACTGCAGACTTTGTCTGGTGCCCTGGGAGTTGTTGCTGGGGGAAGCCAAAGACAGTCACTGACCTTGAAGGGGGAGGGAGCAGTGGCTGAAGGCCAGCAATCTGTTGTTCATTTCAACATCTGGCTAGCAAGATAATACTCTTCATTGCAAGGCTTTTGTGAAACCATCTTTTCTCCGCTATTGGCCTTTAGGGAAATCATCCCCTAACCTCTGCCCACCCTTTGAGATGCTTTAAACCCCCGCCTCTTTAACATGCAGGGCCCCAGATTTATCCACATGGTTTGGGACATCTTCGGAAATGTCTTTTGCAGATGTTGGAGAACAGAGTTGACCTGGGTTTTGGCTCAGTTGTGCTCTCACTTCAGCTCTCCTTAAAGTGAAAATGTGTCTTGCTATCCTGGGTGTGGCCCCTTTTCTCTGGGCAGGGCGAGATCGGTCTGCTTCCCAGCACCAGTGAGCCGATGCCCAGACATAGTGTTGGTCCTTATGATGGGTACTTGGGGCCTGTGTAGCCGAGGACATCTCTCTACATTTGGTTTGTTTGGAACTTCCAGGCTGGTCAGCGTGGGAATATCATGTTATATTGCCATGCTTGGATTAGAATTTTACAGTTTCAAGATATCGATTGAGAGATTTTTTTCCAGCTTTTATTAGTAATGAAAACCTTCAATGAAACTCTTTTTTTCCAAAGGAAGTCTTACCAGACAAGTCAGTATAATAAAGCAGAGTTGGATAAATGAGAATAGAAGTCCCAAGAACCTTACTCATTTTTGCTTTTCCTTTCTCTGCCAAGCCCCCCATCTTTGGAGCCCCCATTGGTCCTCTGTAACCCTTATGGCTTCTTAGAGCAGGGCTTGAACCAATGGTGTAATCTAAGGCACTCAAATTGAGAGATGTGAAAACCAAAGTCAGAGAGGTTCCTTGAGTTCTCCAAGCTCACGGTGGGGTGGTAGCAGAGCCATGACGTATGACCTAGGTTCTCTGGTCCCCTGTTTAATACTCCACATAGTCCAATTTTTGCCCTCACATCCCTTCACCTCCATCAGTGTTAGAGCTTGAAGGTGCCAAGAGGGGGCTGGATGTGTTAGGCAGGACCCCACAGGGAAGGGTAGATGGGTGGCTGTGCTAGCAGACTCAAGTCTGCTGTCCAGGATCCCAGCCTGCGTGTTTTCAGGGTTGGTGAATTTATTCACTTGAGACTGATTTATAAATGATTTATACGTGAAGATGCCTCTCAGGTTTACAGTAGAGTGCGTGCTTTTCCAGAGCATATACTTTTATTTTTCTGCCAATTCACTTAATTTCTGGTAGCCTTGGCTGCTAAGCAGTGGAAGTCTAATTCCTGATGGAGTGATTTAAGGCACAGAAGGGCTTCTCTCCAGTCTCTGTTCAGCATTTGTATGGCTGTGTCTCTTCAATTCGCTCCCTACTCCACCTACTCCAGTGGCTACTTGTTACTGTTATAGGAAATTGGTGTTAAAGCTAGTGGGGGAATGAGAAATACCAGTGAATGCAAAAGTCAAGAAATGACAGATTTCAGTTGCAATAGTACAATTTTTTTACTTGCAAGTTTTCAAATCATATATTATCTGGCCTTTGTTGGTACGTGGAAGTTATGTGCAGCAGTATATAAAATGCAATATGTATGCATGCAGATATGCTGCTGACTTTTATATATGTGTTGATGAAGCCCTTGAGAGCATCCTCATGAAGGCCAATATGTGGATTTTGAAATTGACTGAGAGTCAACGTCTCGTTCCTTTCATCCTCACCACTTTTCTAAAACGAGGCCAATTTCCATGGAGAGAAGAGTCATGTTCAGCCATGATGGTCCCATTGGAACCAAGTGTGTGGGGGTGGTCCAGATGTGAGCTGTATGAGCTAAGACGACTTTGCTTTGATGTGAGACACGACTTTTACCAACCTTCCCCAAACATGTCTTCCCATTTCCTGTGGGATTGTAGTATACACTTGTTTAGTGATTGCTAAAGTAGTGTAGAAACAAATGTGAATCTGGTTTGCATGCTTCCTTTCCTTTAGCAGAAACGAAGGGGGCCTCTGGAATCCATGCTGTTCCTGTGGAACATGTCAGAAAATACCACCCTGAGCTCCTCAGTTGAGATTGGCTGCAGAGCATTCTAACTGAACTTTTCTGGAGGGGGTTTGGTGGAGCTGCTGGGAGGGGCTCTTGTTCTTGCAGTGGATGAGAAGAGTGGTCAGTCAGATCATTCTCTCATGGTTTCCCAAAGCTGGCATCTGTGTTGGCAGCATGTCCTCTTGTGCATTTGGATTCTTTTCCCCGAGTTCGTAGCAGCTATAAATTGGAAGATATTTAAGTCTGTTACTTTTGAAGATTAAAGGTATTTCTCTGTTTCATAACACATGTTCTCAGCATGAATTTGTCTGGTGACAGAATGAGGGATTTCTAAAGAAATGCGTATGTTCAAGGCTCTTCTTAATGTTTATTTCAGTCCTGTCTACTGGGCTAGTCCAGTGATTTTTGGGATCTTTACCCTGTATGAAATTAATCTAAAATTGATTGTTCTGGATTTGATGCCATCTATTTATATTAACAGGCTATGAATAGTTTGTTTTGTTGCTGCCCACATGTACTTTCCTCAGCCACATAAAATCAATTTTCTCTAACGACCTGGACGCTATCCCTGATTATTTGGGAGTTACCTTATTATTCATTGTACCTATGCAGGGGCGGTTGGCCAATCCTTGCAGCATTCCTATGATACCCAGTTATAATAACTGTTTCTTTATTTGTGTTATTAAATTGGAGGTTGAGTGAGTTGGAGAGTTAATAAGCCAACTGTCCAGTTTACAATTGGTAGTAAAGGCTGAGGGTTTAATCAGCTAGTCTAATATTGTGTAAGCTACTGGTTCCCAAATGCTGGTCCAAGGACTGTGAGTACTTTTTAGAAACACATTCCTAGTTCTGTCTCGAGATTCTCCTTCCTTATGTCTTGATTTAGACTCCAGGTATCTGCCATATTTAGAAGTACCTTGGAAGATTCTGATGCGTGGACATCAAATGTATGCACAATGTAATGACTGTGCTTTTTATAATAACGTTTTTCATCTCTGTTGGTGTCTCAGATAATTTTGGAATGCTTTAACTATAGTCTTAAATGGTGTCTGTTTATCTGAACGTTCTGGACTGTGTGGGAGAAAGAACATCAGGCCGGCAGTTGGGGACCTGGTTGACCTTTCATCACGTTGGGGGCTTTTGATCTGTCTAGGTATCAGTCTCATAAGTTGAGGTGGATTACCCAAGGTGCTTTCCAGATTTCTGACATTCTTTGATTCCAAGGGCTTTGCCCTCCTAGGAATTATATTCATCATCGCTGTTCATTGTTAGCTGTTGCCTCTTCTAGTTGGGTGATTGCCTAGTCGCACAACAGAACATTGATCATGGCCTGCTGCTCAGGACAGCTGGTAGCCATCCCTAGATCCAAGACTGCCTCTCTTCCTTCCTCCTGCCACTACCAACCTCCCAGAACAGATTGAAGTAAACCATTCCCCTGGGGAACAAGCTCTTACACTGAGGTTTCTCTTAAGGAAAATTCAGGTTGTAATTCTGACCTTGTGTATACCAAGCCTTGGCAGTTTTCACCCACTGGGCCCTTTTTGCAGGCTAGGGACACTTGTGCCTTTGGGCACGAGATGTGACTGATGTAGTCTAAGGAGCTCATCTTGCACTGCCTCATTCTCCTTCCACAGATCTTTTGTTTCCAGGAACTTCCTGCATATTCTCTAGGGGGGCTCGTTGGAGCAGGGGCAGAACATGATACCCCTTGAAATCCCTGGTTCTCACCCTTTGCAGAGCATCAAAATGGTCTATAGTGCTTTTACAATTGTACATGCCCACATCACCCCAGCCCTGCCGGGGCCTGCTGATCACGTTCTTCAGGATGGGATTGGACACATGTGCTTTGTAAACTCTCCCTTCTCCTGGAGCCTCCTCCTCGTCCTGCAGACTGGGCCCATGCACTGTTCCTCTGTCTTTTGTAATTATTTTTTGTTAAGGCAGATATAAGTAAATGGAGATTGGTTATCAGAATACAGTGAACCGTGGTTTGAATCTATTGAGAAAATTAAGTTGCTTTAAGACTAGAAGGGCTCAGGGGTCAAAGTCAGTTCACCTTCACGTTCTCAGCACACGGGTTAAGCACAGGAACCAGCACTAAAGATTTACTCCTGACCACAGTGGTCTGACGGTTCTTGTTTCACCAATGTGATGGAGAGTAGTAAGTCATTGACCCTTTTCCTTAAGTGTGTTTTAATATAATTACTTGTTTATCCTCTGTTCAGTGCAATTCAGCAAATATTATTGAGAACCTACGCTGTGCTAGGCATTGTTCTAGATGGTAGGGATAGAGGAGTGAACAAAACATGAAATTCCTGCCTTCATGGGACTTTCTGTTCACCAAAATATATAGAGAGAGTCACATAGAATTTAGTATGATGGAATTAAATGGCTGCGTTATAGCATTATGAAATACCACTTTAGGAGAATTCTTTAGAATTGGCCTGAGTATCCCTAAGATCAGAAATGGAAGCAGATCGTTTAGTTAAGAATGTGAAACCTGGATTAAATTTGCAGAATGTTAAGAGACTGTGTTTTTACTAATACAACGTGTAGCGCGTAGGTGTCCAGGTAAATATATTCTGAAGGCAGAATGAATAAACCAGGGGGCTCCAAAAAAGGTAGCTAGGGACACTGTCAGAATTAAAGTTTATCCTTTGATTTTGGGAATAAGTCTTCAGAGTTATTATTTTGTGCAAATCTTTCTTTGACTCTATGCTTTTTAACTCCGTGTATTTAATTCCATGTGTCTGCAGCTGCCTTAGGCCCTGGAGTTCACGGTATTTTATCTACTTCTTTCACCAGTCCAACTAAAGCATTCATTCGAGCTGAATGCATATTACTTCAGACCTCTGGGGAGCAACTTCAGAAATTACTGCTTATTTCTATACTCACCTTGAATGGGTTAATATAGCTTCCCAGATCGTCTACTTCTGTGTTGTAGTTTATGCACTAAAATTATTTGATTCAGTTAGACATAATAGGAACATTTTCAATCTGCTTTTCAAGGAATTTAAATACTAAATTATTCAAATCTTTTAGCATCTCTGTTTTAAAAGTGCATTTGTAAAAAGGAAAACGGGTCTCTCTCTTTTATTTTGAATCGTAAACAACATTCTAGGCTTCTGAATGCAGGCTAAAAAATTGACAGAACTGCAAAGATAACCAATGAAAGAAAAACACATTTGATAAGATTTCAAAATTTCAAGAGAACATGCGAAAACAAACCCAAGGATCAGGTTTTGGTCCTGGCTCATGTTGCTCTTTGTTACTAAACTAACTTAGAGAAGAAGTGCATAGTGTGTGAGAGAAGGAAAAAAGGATATTCTGGAAATCATTATTAACGCTAAAATTTCTGTATCTAATTTTAGACTGCTTATGTTTGGAATTTCATGTGTGTGGTGAAAATGTGTGTTTCAGGTCTGTGGAGAAAAACAGCGCTTTGAGAAGTTGATGGAACATTTCAGGAATGAAGACAATAACATAGATTTTATGGTGAGTTATTTCAGTACTACATTCAATAAAGCAAACTCAGTTTCAGCCCTTTTTCCTAAATCCATTCATATTTATATATGTGTGTGTATGTATGTATATGCATGTAAATGTTACAAAGGACAGGAAATTGAGTATGATATGGTATAGATCCAATCTAGAGTGTCCTTTTTTTTAATTATTCTTTTAAAAATTTTATTTATTTTTTGGTGAGGAAGATTGGCCCTGAGCTAACATCTGTTGCCAATGTTCCTCTTTTTGCTTGAAGAAGATTGTTGCTGAGCTAACATCTGTGCCAGTCTTCCTCTGTTTTGTATGTGGGATTCCACCTCAGAATGGCTTGATGAGTGGTGCATAGGTCTGCGCCCAGGATCCTAACCCACAAACCTTGGGCTGCCGAGGCAGAGCACGTGAACTTAACCACTATGCCACCAGGCCAGGCAGGCCCCTAGAGTGTCCTTAATCTGTATTTTCCCTTTATGGTGCTTATTTGCAGTTTTGTGCCTTGCATACACACTATAATAAAGGCCAGAAGCACTAATTATTTACAGCAAAATAGAGTAAAGCCATGCATTTGAGACAAAGAAGTTAACTCCTGGTGCGAATGCCTGCACTTGCCAGCTTTACCTGTCGATAGTGCTGCAGAAGAATCCTGTAGATAGAAACCAAGAATCTTGACCAATTTGTCTTTTGCACATCTCAGCTGGGGGCCTCCTCCAGACTTCTCAAAGACTAAAGTGCTTTGGTTCTTAAAATTGACTCTACGTGTCCCCCACGATTAGCATAGAGCCGTGATCCACCCCCTGTGATCTCTGTCCTGCTCTGGTAATTCTGTGGGGTGGACTCCTACTGCAGATCGCCTTAGCAGGGTGGATCACATTCAGGAACCTGGGGCCAAGCGGCAGGACTGTCCTCTTCAGGCACGAACAGCAAAAGGAGTCTGAGCACTTCTGAATTCATATACCTAAATCTTAATCCTGGCCTGAAGATGGAATCTACTAGAGAGAATTTCCTGAGACAGATTACCCTGGAGTGCACCCCAGTCTGCAGTCTTTCTTTGACCTAATCCAGTCAAGCCAGGGAACTGGGGAACCCGGGAGATCTTACCAGATCACTTCTAGCCTGGATCAGATCCCCAGTCATTGTGGACTCTTCTAAAACGTGTGCTTGGATGCCAGGAAAAGTTTTCATTTGAATTGCTTTAGTGATTGTAAAACATGGAACATAGCTTTGCAGATTTCTAACCCTTTTATGTGAACGTTTTTCCCCAGTCTTCAAATTTTGTATGCATCCTAGCCCTCAGCCCCTTCCAAAATCAGTCAGAAAGATGAAGACCTTTATAGAGCAGCTTTTCTGTTCCATAAAGCATGTTATTTGCCTTTTAAAAAGGTAAAAAATAAATGTGAAACAAGAATACTTTTACATTAACTTTTTAGTTCTTGTTATTAGAATTTCTTTGGCATGTTTGAGGCTAACGTTAGCGCCGGTGATACATGCATAACAAAGTCATGCCCTGGCTAACCTACAGTTTCTTTCCTCTGCCCTGATAGGGGGAACTTATTTGTTCCTTAAAGCTGAGTTTGCAAACTGCAAGCTTTCAGGCTGAAGCCAGCCTACAGGCTTGTGAGTTTAGTCTGACAGTGATGTCCCCCCCACCCAAATTTGGAAATTACTCATAAAAATACAGATTTCTGCTTTTCTTAAACATTTCTGGTAACACTAGGCCTCTGTTCTTGCAGAGTATCAGCTGCTGGAGTCAAGTAGCCCTTTATTCTTTTGTCTGAAGATATCCTTTCTAGTTCATCACAGTCCACACCATTCCCTATTGTATTATACATGGCCCACCTCACTCATTTACCATACCTAGCATATCTCTCTGCCATTTGAGTTTCTGCTGAAATTATATTAAGTCCTTTAAAATGTCTGCACTGTTTACAGATGAGAGTGTATTTCTTGTGAGTTCATTTGTTTATATGTACATACATTGAGGAACCATTTTTAGAGGCTGCTAGTGTCCAGGTACTATGTGCTCGATTCATGTGTCACCTAGCAAATAGTTTCCTCTTAGGCATATCATAAAACTCAACAGATCATTTAGACATGCTTTCAGAAGAGAAATGGAAAGATGCCAGAATCCAACCATATTTTTCCTCCAGAAAATGAGGCTTTTCATAAACTGTCTTAGGAATGCAGTTAAGTAGTACAACCTCCCAAACAACATATTCCTCATAAAATATAATATAAATTTTTCTAATGTAGCATAAGACCTTTTTCTCTAATTTTTGTGGACAAAAGAAAAAACTGAGAAAATCTTTTTTAGTTCATTTAACTAAAGAATTTGAAGTAATTTTTTAGTCAATTTCAATAGCATCCTCTTATAACCTAGAGAGTTTACACATCTTCCAAGATATCCAATGTATAAAATATACTCAAAGAGGAATCTAACTGGATTAAAACAATTTACAAAAAGATAAAGGAAATCGGGTTTGGCGGAGAGAGGAAGAGTAAGGCAATTTTCAGAGGAAATGTGAATCTGGGTCCCTCAATCATTTGCCTTCTTGCAGGAGACTCTGTTTAACCATAGAGGAAGAGCATTAGTAAGATATTTTCACCATAAATAAACTGACTGTCACTATTAAAAGCAAAATAGATCTGTTGAACTCTGTTGTGTTACTTACCAGTGTGGGGACTGGCTTTCTCTGGGGCAGGTCTCAGGGCCACTGATGCAGTTGTGGGAAGAAAGCAGTAAATCCAAGGCTTTTATGGAATGGAAACTGGTTGATTGTTTAAAATGGAAAAATGGGTCAAAGGTTCCGTTAAGATCCTGTTAGAATGGTGGGGCCCACAGTGAAATGTTAGAAGTTGTCTTGTGGGGCCACTATAGGTGATTTAAATGTTCTTTGTAATAGTTTTTACATTTTTCTGAAATATACCTGTAATAACTAACACAGTTTGTTTGATATACCTATAAGACTTTTTAAAAATAGCTTTACTGAGATATAATTAACATACCATCCAACTTACCTATTTAAAGTGTACAGTTCATGGGGCTAGCCTGGTGGCATAGTGGGTAAGTTCACACATTCTAGTTCAGTGGCCTGGGGTTTGCAGGTTTGGATCCCGGGCGTGGACGTAGCACCACTCATCAAGCCATGCTGTGGTGGCATCCCACATACAATAGAGGAAGACTGGCACAGATGTTAGCTCAGGGCCAATCTTCCTCACAAATAAAAACAATAAGAAACCAAAAAAATGAAGTGTACAGTTCAACATATTTTTAGTATTTTTGCAGGGTTGTAATTCAGTTCCCTGAATTAACACCTGCAGTGTAATATTTTGTTGCCTCTGCATGGATCCCTCTACCCATTAGCAGTCACGCCCCATTTTCCCCATGCCCAGTCCTAAGCAACTACTAACCTGCTTTCTGTCTCTCTAGATTTGCCATTCTGGATATTTTATATGAATGGAGTCATAATATATGTGGTCTTTTGTGACTGACTTTTCTCACTTAGCATAACATTTTCAAGTTCGTCCATGTTGTAGCACATATCAGTACTTCATTCCTTTCTATTGTCATGTAATATTGTGTTGTATGGATATATCACGTGTTTTTAATCTATCAGTTGATGCTCATTGTTTTTTTGCCCCCTGCTTTTTTGTTATTATGAACATTTGTGTACAAGTTTTTATATGGACATATATTTTCATTTCTCTTGGTTATATACCTAGAAGTGTGATTGCTGAGGCGTGTAGTAACTGTAGTTAACAATTTTGAGGAACTGTCAGACTTTTTGAAGTGGCTGCACTATTTGACGTCCCAACCAACAATGGATGAGGGTTCCAATTTTTCCACATCCTTGTCAACACTTGTTATTGTCTTTTGTTTTGATTGTAGCCATCCTAGTGGATGTGAAATGGTATCTTATTGTGGTACCTTTATGACTTTTGAATTTAAAAAAATGTGTAAAATATTTTTAAAGACCTAGTGAAATGAAGGAAAAGGAAATTGGTAAGTGAGCTTAGATTTATGCAGTTAAAAGCATGTGCTTATGATTAAACTGAGAAAACAAATTTGGAGCTGTCTCACCCATTGGCAATTTCATTTCAGGTGGCCTCTATGCAGTTTATTAATATTGTAGTCCATTCAGTAGAAGACATGAATTTCAGAGTTCACCTCCAGTATGAATTTACCAAGTTAGGCCTGGACGAATACTTGGATGTAAGTATAGCTGTAACCTTTGTCTCCAACATAAGACTTGATTTATCACTTACCCTCAAAGATACACTTCCGTAGTGACCAAAGAACGCTTAAAGCCTATGTAGTTAACTTCTCTAGTGCTAGTTAAAAGGGACCAATCTGAGTGATGCAGTCTGCCAGAGAAACTGGATTCCTGCTGGCCCCCTGGGACCCTAGGCTGTCTTCTGCCAGCAGCTGTTTGGCCCTGGAGTCAGATCACCTCGTGTAGCCTTGCTGCAGTTTTCGTCTGCTGCCGAGCTCTGTCTGGGTCCAGTCTCGTTGTCCCCTTCATCTGTGCTGTTGAGCAATTTGCATTCTTCCTTACTCTGGGGACCCCATCTGGGCAGAGGAAGTCAAACCAAGACTGCTGTGGAGGGTTGAATAAATGCTTACTGCATCAAAAAAATGAGGAAATCGACACTAGGAGACTTCTTCATGTAGCTGTTAAATTCTGCTTAGAGTGCTTGTAGCTTCAGAAGTTCCACGTTTAGTTCTTCGGAGAAGGGGATCTAAAGTTTCTCTTTCTCCCGCTCCCTTACCAATGCTCAGCCAGTTCCTTCAGGTTCTTCAGCTTAGAAACAAAGTTGATGTGAAAATCGTAAATGGACTTGAGTAGCTCTGTGTGCGCAGGATGTACCCTTGTCCTTGGACTCTTGGGGGGTTTTGTTTTCCCCTCTATATAGGAGTGGTTGGCTTGAATTTGGAAGACTATTAGTGATAGGGCAAGGATGGTTGACCTCAGTTTCAAGGCTGTTTCTAGCTATGAAGAAGATAGACAGAAGTACTTTTCTTGGACATCTCCAGAGTTCAGCTGCCCCTCTTCATTAGAGGGTGAAGCCAGGGAATTACACAGAATGTACCCTCAGTTCTTTGCAAGGTGGAATTGCAGAATTGGTTACTTTGGAGCTCAGGGCCTCATCAGACCAACTGCGGGGTCCTGGGCTAGACTGGCCTTATTGTTGTCTGAAGAGTCTACACAGGGAGAAACATGATGGATTTCCATTAGAGAGTTGTTTGAGTTGTTTTCCCATTTAAAGACCCACTGATATCTTTGACAAAATATTGTATTGGAATCCAGTTTTTTTCCTGCTTTGAGATCAAAGTTTGTCTGTTTTCTTTCCCCACATGCTCTGAGAATGGCAGTATGGGACCAAAAATTGGGTGTGTAGATTCCTAAGGTGTTCTGGGTTCAGTCTTGTGATGGCCGCACAGAGCTCACTGCGGGCTCCAGGGTACAGTGGGAGGTAGTAACTCATCGGTCAGTGCCTGTTATTCATTGTGAAGCTTGTGGAAAATCCCACAAAGCTTAATCTCTGTTTTCCTTTCCAGCCTTTGCCGCTATTCAGAAATCTTTTTCAGTTCTGACTCCTAAACTAAGATGGAGCATACTTTCTTCAGAACAAGCTCAGTTGTAGGATTTCAAATTAGACCTAGGAGAAAAATCTATTTTCCTGAGAATTTATGTAGAATGGAATTCCTCTTAAAAATTTAAGCTTTTTCAGAACTCTGTATTTCTGTAACTTCTTGATCCTTTGATACTGGACTCATAGATAGAGGCGATTAGAAGAACATTATAGCCATATATAAGTACTTCCTTTGTTTACAAAAACTCAGCCTTGTAAGTAGCTGTTGATTTGTTCAGTAAATGTTTATTGGCATCATCCATGTGCCAGATATTGTTCTGGCCACTCATGTGTTCTCCATGTTACTTGTAAGGAAGATTCGCTTGACTTCTCAGTACACCTTAGAGCTAGTTGAGTTCCGTTAGGATGCCTCCCCCCGGGATGCAGTGAATGGGGGAAAGCTTCCTGATCTGTGCTTTGGGGAGCCCTGCGCTCCTCTTGCTGGGAAAGTGTCTTGGGGAAGTAATCATGGAGGGTGGTTTCTAGCAATTTGTGCTAAAATAAGCCCAGAGCTAATATACTTTATTAGTGTCTGCCTCACCTCCCACTTAACTCTCTCTCCCAACTGGGGGACTATCATCACTACCCGGGCAAGATACCACCCACTTCAACCTCTTCTGCTACACAGATACCCCTCAGGTTTTATGTTACCTGTGACTGTTGTTCCCTTTTGAAGCTGCTTTTAATTTTTCTATTGTCCTGATTTCGCCTGTATTGGAATGTTTTAGGTTGGAATATATCTACATGGGGAATAGATGTATAGGAAGGCTTAGGGAGGAAATGTGTGTACATTTGGGAGACGGTATTCACCAGAAAGTAATCTGATGGTACCCTCTTAGATGGTCACTCCATAGTTCTCTTAAGGAGGAGGATATATCAAACCCTCTCTTGGGAAAGACTGGACTATTTGGAACAAACAAAAACATGTATAGGCTGTTGGGTAAATATGTTCTATTTCCACAGATATGCTAACACCGCCTTCTCTTGCATTTTGATTTTTAGAAGCTGAAACACACTGAGAGTGACAAGCTGCAGGTACAGATTCAGGCTTACCTGGACAATGTGTTTGATGTCGGAGCTCTCCTGGAAGATGCTGAAACCAAGAACGCAGCCTTGGAGAGGGTGGAAGAACTGGAAGAAAACATCTCTCATGTAACTACATCTCAGAAGAGGGAAAATTGCTTATGTTTCAACTGGGTGCAGAGCAGAATAAATGTTAGCTTTTATGGCAGTGAATGAAAGGATTTGGAGTATGGGAATGAGCTTCAGCTTGAGATAGAGAGCTATCTGAAGCTATTCTGGGGTCTTTCAGAGAAGGCAGGTGTGTTAATGCTGAGTGGAATCCATTGCCTTGCCTTAGCTCACCTGCTCAGTTTCTGCTGAGTCCAGGTTGCTGGCCATCTTAGTTATAGGCACAGGAGAGTTAGATGATTGGCGTTACGTAGAGGGAAATACAACTGAAATATGTGAGTGTGGCCCCAGGTGAAGAAGTATCTTCTTCTGAATATGTCATCTTCTACCAAATGTGTCCACACAGGCCAGTGGGCAGGACGATCTAGTGTCTTCATGATGCATGTCTGCACATTCCTGCCTTAGGGTTACTCAACTTCTAAATAGAGTCGTTTCAACAGTAGGCATTTTCAAGGACGTCAGCAAGCATTCCTGTATGTCCTCTTCTTTGAAGAAGAGTGTCCTCGCAGTATAATGTCAACTCTGGATCGCGGCAGGGACTCATTTTTCTTTGAGGGATTTTTCTTGCCACAGACCAAGTTGAATATGAGTCTAAAGGCCTTCAGGGGTTGTTCATTTGTTCATCCATTAAACAAATATTTAAGTACTGCAAGAATGAACAGAAAAATGGTGCTTTTTAAAAACCCAAGCATGGTGAGGGCCAGATTCTTTTGATGAACTCTGATTGACAGTGTCCTTGATTGTGAAATGAATTGTCCTTTTTTGGAGGGATAGTATTTCCCCCTTTGAACAGTCCATTCATTTTCCTCTGCATTTTCTTAGTTAAGGGTATTGCATGTGCTTAACGGTCTTGCATCTTTTCCCATCGCTCTGAAGATGGGCGTCTTCACGGCTTGTGGGTAAGCCGCGGTGGTGAGCCAAAAGCTCTCCCTTTGTAAGTGCTACAGTGACCTGGTTGGCACCTGCCGAGGAAGAGCATTTACGGGCCTGATGTTTCTTCCCTTGACAGATGTGTATTATATTCTGAACCTGATCAGCATTAATCTCCACTCTTACCCCTCACCTTGCCTCCCTAATTTTCTTTACTTGTGATCATTTTCAGTGAGATGTGAGAACTTAGAAGTCGCTCGATTTTAGAGCCTTATGGGAAGAATAACTGATAACATGCTTACTCTTTCTTTTGAAGCCTCAGCTGGCATTGCACAGCCATACTTCTGTCACTTACTGTTGTAGTAGTTCACCTGCTTATTTGAACTGCTCCTCCAAAATGACTTTTATTGTTTGGGTAGTTTGGGTGAAAACAAGCAGTAGTATTTTTTCAACTGGTTACCTGTAATAACTGAACCAGGTTTTCTGGGTCAACAATTGTCAAAAACTTTTGCCTAATAGCACCTTCTTAGGGAGAGAGAGGTGGCCCTCCCCTCCTCTCTAACTACCATTCTCTACCCTTGCTAGGCCCTGCAGAAATGGAGAGAGAAACACTGTGTTGAAACACTAAGGGAGTGACGTATGGGTTTTATTAAGGCTCACGTATAAATTTATTCCTGTTGGAAATGAATATGTATTCAGAACCATATTATAAATATTAACATTTCCAGAAAACAACTTGTGGGACACATGCAGGTTTCTGACTGGCCCCTAATGGTCTTTGAGCTACACTTTCTGAGAACCAAGGACCTGATCAGAATGATCCTGTGTTGTGACACAGCTTCCCTTTCAAAACTTTACAGTTGTCTGAAAAACTGCAAGACACAGAGAATGAAGCCATGTCCAAGATCGTGGAACTGGAAAAGCAGCTCATGCAGAGGAACAAGGAGCTGGATGTTGTTCGAGTAAGTGTGATGATGACAACCGCCCCAGATGGGCATTGCAGAGAATATGCTCCAGCTGTAGTCTAGTAGAACACGGAATACATTCATGTCAGAGGAATGCATTGATGCAGCATATTTATTGGAACCATTTCAGAGGTGATACTCAAATGAAAAGTACACATAGTTAGGGTCTGTACACACATGTGTGTGCAATCAGATGCTGGGGGTTCAGGACTGCCTTATCTATCACAGGTTTTGGGAGCAACAGTATTCTCCCATCTGGACAAGTCTGAGTTTGATTTCGTAGATCACCCATTTGGTTGGAAATAAAAACACAGCATGGATTTAATTCATGCCACTTATTTATTTTTATTAGGATTTGGACTTCTTTGTACTTCTTTGCTTTGCTTCTACTTGAAACCAGATTTGGTGGTTGCCATGGAAACAGTGAAATCACAACACAGGCGAGACCTAACGGCGTTCACCAAAAAGACAAAAGGCAAAGCACAACCTAACTGTTTTATTATCAGATAATCCCAGCTATTTTATTTGGCCTCAGCATTATTTTACCTTCCGTGTCAGATACTTATGGAGTGCCATCCGTGTACTTGGAATGGTCCAGAACATAAAAACACCAAAATGCCTGGAGGGCTTTCAGGCAAATGGCTTGCCTTTACACCACTGTTAATGAAATGGCACATTTTATGTGAAGGTTATCATGTCTGTGTGTGTTGCTTGATATTCTGACATGTCCTACAGTTAACTCTAGGAAATTTATTTTCTGGCACACCATCGAGACAAAGTTGTAGCATATGGACTCATTCAAGTTCATACTCTCAGATTATTAGTAATAGACAGGGTGTGAAGAATGTTTCCCTGCCTGCTAGAGGTTTGTGGGGAGAGATCACGTGTACAAGACCCAACAAGTAAGTTTCATAAAATCCTTTCACTGGAACTTCTGGGGGCCCTTCTGAAAGGAACTGGGACAGCCTTTCAATTGTAACTTCTTTGTTTTCTGCTAAAGACCTAGACAGAAATAAGTAATTAGTGGAGGGGAGCATTGGCTTATTTTGTTTAACTGCATTACCAAAGGGAAAATGTCACAACCATTGCTGTCCTGAGCTTGGTCAGGGGAGCATTGTGAAGGCCAGAGAAATCCATTCAAAAACAGTCAGTCCCTTGTTAGTCATGAGGAGATTATTCCATGCTTTGCAGATTTTTTTTGTTGTTGGTGAGGAAGATTAGCCCTGAGCTAAGATCCACTGCCAATCCTCCTCTTTTTGCTGAGGAAGATTGGCCCTGAGCTAACATCCATGCCCATCTTCCTCCACTTTATACGTGGGACACCTGCGACAGCACGGCTTGATAAGCGGTGTGTAGGTCCACACCTGGGATCTGAACCAGCAAACCCTGGGCTGCCAAAGCAGAGCACGTGAATTTAACCATTATACCACTGGGTCGCCCCCATGCTTTGCAGATTTTTAATCCCAGTCTGACTTCTATCCAAGTCTGATTTAGGGTCCTTTCCTGATATGTGTCTAGGAGTTACAAATGAATTTTAAAATAATTGAAAGGAAAACATGCACCACCAGAACATGCTCAGGATATTCCAAAGTCAGCTATCAAATTATTCTTGGGTTATCTCTGCCCTATTCCTCTCCACCCACAAGGAAAATTGAGTTAGCTGCATTTACTGATGGAAAGCCACATTAGTAATAACAATTGTTAGAATATATAGCACACATTATGAGTGAACAGTTGAATATCAATGGGACTTGTTGGCTGAGTCTGTAGAACTCCTATATATATATATATATGAGTAACCTTTTCTGTTTTATTTGGTTGTTTTTTTTATCCTCAGTTTGCCGATCTGATGGTAATAGGTACGAATGTCATGTGAAGACAAACTCTTGACCATGGACTCTTTTGCAGGAGATCTACAAAGATGCAAATACCCAGGTTCACACATTAAGGAAGATGGTCAAAGAAAAAGAAGAAGCCATTCAAAGACAGTCTACCCTGGAAAAAAAGATTCATGAACTGGAGAAACAAGGGACCATTAAAATTCAGAAGAAGGGGGATGGGGACATCGCTATACTGCCGGTTGTGGCTTCTGGTACATTGTCCATGGCGTCAGACATGGCAGTGGGACAAATAATGGGGGCCGCCTCCACAGGACCCTTGCCCCCTCCTCCTCCAGCGCTACCTCCGTTGTCAGACACTCCTGAAGCAGGTAAGAAGCCTTGGTGGGAGAACTGAAGTGTACTATTGAGACGTTTGTGTTCTTTTTTTATCTACTTTTCATTTATGTCATTTTGTTGGCATGTTCTTTTAATTACTGATTTTAAGTACTCTTTACATTTTGAGATTAAGGTTATGAATGTTCATTTCACGTATGTTGCCGTATATTCCCCATTTGTCAATGAGGACATTTTAGCCTTTGAAAAAAATCCTTTGTTTTTTTTCAGTGTTTTGCTTTTGGATACTTTAGGTGCATATGACATATTGCAGGAAAAACCGTTCCCCTATTTCCAAAGTCACTTTGTTTCTTTTCTTTTGCTAGTGCAAAATGGTCCAGCAACCCCACCTATGCCACCACCACCCCCTCCTCCTCCCCCACCCCCGCCTCCCCCACCTCCTCCCCCACCCCCACCTCTCCCTGGTCCTGCAGCTGACACTGTGCCAGCTCCTCCTTTACCACCTCCCCCTCCTCCCTCTGCACCCCCGCTGCCTGGGACATCTTCACCCACAGTGGTTTTCAACTCAGGATTAGCAGGTAAGAGCACAGAATTAAGACCTAGGTACTTGTGTAAGAAATACTCATTTATCTTCCCTCCGGAGGGTCAAAGCCATTCTTTCAAAGTCCAGGTCTTTTGCAGTCACATGCATCTCCTCTTAATATGAGTACATTCCTGCTGATACAGCCAGTAAAGGGGAAATTGTCAACACAGGAGGCATTTTCCTCTAAGCAGTCTTTGTCACTCTCTCCCTAGCAGGAAGTTCTGATCTCACACCATCTTCCCACCTTCGCTTCTCCCCCCTAGAGAAGGGAAGCGAGACAAGTTACCTTCTTAGGGATCAGTGCGTTGCATTGGGTCCAGCAAACACTTCTGGACCTCTGTAGTAGTCAGAGCTCTGACACACAGTGCTGCTGGTGCTTCTGGCTCTTTTTTTGAAGATGTTTGTGCAAGATGCCATCTATAAAAGGGAAAATGCCTTTCTATGTAATTGCCTGCTGTAGGCTTCCAGGCATTTCTTCTGAGCATTTGAGGATATCAGAATTCACTGTAGTGGAATCACGCTTCAAGGGGAATGTTGCCAACAGCAGTGTATGCATGCCTTGAAATGCCTCTACATAAGCATGTTGTCCTCCTGTTAACCAGGATAGAATGCACCATCCTTACCTCACCCAGGAACAAAAAGGGGTGGATGTGGGGCCAGAGGAAGAGAGGTGCTCGAATGCCTTGAAATATAAGTTGTTATTTTCGATTCATGGGAATGAATTTTTACTCTTTTCTAAAATATTGCAAGCCATTTTCCCAGTCACGGCGTGCTCCTCTGGCGTTTGGAATTGCTCTGAGCTTTGCCGTACCATCCCTGTGACATGGATGATTCTGCTTCCTCATCCACTTCAGTCCCTTCACGAGGTCTCTTATTTCCCACGAAGAACTACCCCTCTAATAGTCTCCATTTCCAAGTCTGCGATAGTTCTCAGAGCCTTTTACCCAGAGCCTAAAAGCCAGTCTCAGCTGTCAAAGATTTCCCACTCTCTGTCCCTTGGAGTGTCCCGTCAGCAGCTTTACCCGACAATCATTAAGGCTGGTTCATCCTAATGATGGAAGCCCTTTTGGACCCCCGAAAGCCACCCATAGCAGACTTGGTCCACATCAAGTCCACGGTGAGTGCTTCCACCCCACCTTCTATAAAACTGTGGAAGAGCGGCTGGCCCGGTGGTGCAGCAGTTAAGTTCGCACGTTCCACTTCGGCGGCACGGGGTTTGCCAGTTTGGATCTCGGGTTTGGACATGCCACCACTTGGCATGCCATGCTGTGGTAGGCGTCCCACATATAAAGTAGAGGAAGGTGGGCACGGATGTTAGCTCAGGGCCAGGCTTCCTCAGCAAAAGAGGAGGATTGGCAGCAGATGTTATGCCAGGGCTAATCTTCCACACACACACAAAAAGACACAAACTGTGGAAGAAACACACAAGATGCCTGTTCAAAGTAATGTTTGCAGTAAACCCGTGACTTATTTCTACCTTTCAAGGTCTCCCCCATCTACTGCTTTTTTCTAGAACTTTTATTGCTTCTGAAGGACAAAAGTTGGAGGAGTATCATTTTGGAACTGTTGGATTTCGCAATGTAAACAAACAAAAAACCTCTTAACAAGCCTCAGGAATCTGTTCTGTCAACAGGCTGTTGTGACTGTGTGTGAACACTTTGAATTGTCGTGTGCACCTGGGCTCACTTGTAGGCTTTCCTTGTAGCCCCCGAAGGGCATGCAGTGAGAGACACTGTGGTGTCTCTCCTTTGGTACTGCCTCCCTTCTCTCTGGCAAAGCCTAACGTGTGATACGGCTTCCATTTCCATTCACCTGAGCTCTAACGGAACTAGGAACTCAGAACTGCCTTGGCAAAAGAGCAAAAGAACCAAGAGTCTGAGATGCGCAGGTCCAAGGCTCCCTTCTGAATGGCTCTTGTCCCCTCTGGTTAATTTTTTTGCCTGGGTTCTTCCTGCTACTTAAAATGTGTTGGCTCTGTTGATTGCCTCAATCTTAGGAAGCGGAACTCTGTGTTCAGCTGCTTGCCCACTGTTACCTTCAGGGTTGTTGCAGTTCAATTGGGAGTTGTCCTCTTTGTGTCTCATACGATTTAGAGGGCGGTATGTGGGATTGAGGAAACTCCTCGTTAGTGCTGTAAGTGTCCATTAAACAATTACAAGATGTTCTGTTTTACAAGATGTAAGGGTTGTAACATACTTATGAGTCTTTGATAGCTTGAGATCAGGCAATTTCTACAAGACCTTTAATCTCTTTTCACTACTTATCCTTAATTTGGCTGTGAATACTTAGTGGTTGTAGCCCATTTTGTGAGATGTTTTGCCAGTGTGTTCAGTAACTGTCTCTCTCTTCTGGACCTGAGGCCAGAGAGAATCCGGATGTTCCAGTAGAGCCAATAAGTAGAGGTGAGATGATAGGCCACAGACTCATGGGCAGCCATAAACCTGTGACATCCCTGGGCCTCTGGATCCACAGGCAATAGGGTGTCTTATGTCTTCACTAGGCAGTGAACAGGTGTGTTTCTGGTGGCCAAGACAGGAGACCAGGAGGTGGTCCCCTAGGTGTATGTAGTTGAGTTTTCTTTCCATTTTTTAGAGAAAATACTAGTAATGTGAAATATGCATTTGCAGTATAGGGCTTACTTCCTCAAATCTGTGATCGAGTTATCTGTCTCCCATTTCCTGGTTAGGTCGTCTGTGACAGACCACTCGCTGGGCAGGCTGTAACCTTTGCTGTCTCTTTGAGAGAATGTGCTTTGGAACTTCACAGTGAGAATTTGGACTTTGGCTGATTATTTGTCATTTAGAAATTGTTCATATCTTATGGAATACCTAGTGCAATTCAATATGGCTGTTTGGGACCATTATAACGAAATCATTTTTTTCCCCTCTTCTAAAAAGGAATTTTTTTATAAGCAAAATAATAAGTGAGTCTTCAAGGCAGGCCTGAATGGAAATGAATTTTTGGCTCTGTGCTGCCTTGTGAAATGTGTCCAAGAAGCATGAAATTCTATGCTAAGAGTGCGTGAACTGCTGAGCCGCTTGACTCTAACCATATCTAATATATTTTTTTGTATTTTCTTTGTTCTTTCTGCTTCCACAAAAGATGGGCCAATCAAGCTTTTCTGTAGGTTGCTCCTCACTGAGTGTGTTCAGTATTTGCCATGTTTTCCTGTTGGTCACACTGTGCCTTGACATCTTTCCACTCCATCTCACATTGATCCATTACATCTTGACTTTGTGTCTGCGGGAAGTCTTGGTGTTGGCTGACTGTTACCCCAGGTTTGCCCACACATTTTAGTTGAATCTATAGAAGAGATTATGGTCCTTTAAGCAGACATCCTGGATTTCATATGCCACATTCCTTTCCCCCTGAGAAAAGGAGTGTTTTTTCTTTTAATTTTTGTAGTTGCATCTAAGGCCTCAAGTGTAGAAGGAATTTAGACTTATTCTGAGAGAAAAAGGAAAGCTCCTCCACAGAATAAGGAAAAGCTGCTGGATGCTGCTCTTTTAGTCCCCTTGGTCTCCAGCTCTCCCTGTGAAACACCCACCTACCCATGCAGAGCCACTTCCTTTAATCTGAACACCGAGAACACGGTGTCTATTGGGGCCACTGATAGGCCCCTCCTGCCCTAACCTACCGCTGCATTCCCCAGTCAGAGTCAGGACAGCCTTTCCAAAGAGAACTTTTTTGCCTGTGTTCTGATTTCAGGCTTATTCCTAATCTTGCTAAAGAGTTAAAAAGTAGGGTGGCTACAAATGGAGTGACTTTTAGTGAATGTCCTGAGGCCTAAAGCATCTGTGGCGGGATGGTGGAACCATATGGCACTGACCTGTCACCTCAGACTATGAAAAGATCCCCTCCCCCGCTCCCCCTTCTTCTCAGTCAACATTGCTGAAGTGCCCGACTAGAGGAAGGTCTGTTCCTTGCTCCCATGGAGGACAGGGTTTTGCTGGGTAGTATAGACCAAAATGAAGTGTGGCGAGGAATGGGGAGTGTGCGTAGTCCTCACTACCCAACAGGAGTGGGTCGTGGGGACTAAAGTGTCACATTTGGTGGTGGAAAGGCCTGGTTTGGCAAAAGCTGTGTTTCTGTGTTCCTGCATGCCTTTGTGTGGATTTATCAGATGACATTCCTGCTGTTTCTATGGCCTTCGTAACTCTGGAGGAATGAGAGGCACCGTCTGTCTCCCCTTTTCAGTTGCCTCCCACTGAGGCAGGCAGCCAGGGGACAGCCTAGTCTTGTGTTGAGTTTGTTTTGTTCTGCACTGAACTTCCCTCCTGTGCTAATGATGGCAAATAGTGAAGCTCCCAAATAGTGTGGTGGGCATCCCAGGACAGACTTAAGAAGGCATATATATATATATATATAGATGTATAGATATGTAGCTAAATGGTTTGGGAAGGCTTCTTTATGATGTGTAATTAAGTAATGGAATTTGTAATAGATTACTTATTTTTTTTAGCTCATTTCCCCAAAGTAGTGGAGTTGGTGCTTTCCCCTGACCCCTCAAGCGTAGATCCCTTCCTCTCTACTAAGAGGGTCTCAGTATTTTTAGTGAGTTCATCAATGCCTTCTAGTCACACACAGCTGACTCCTGGGGAGAACTTGCTCTCCAAAAAGAGGAGGAAGGGACTGTGGCTGTTATCAAAAAGCAGTACAAATCTTGGTTTCTAAGTACACTTCTGTCTTCTTAAACATTTTCTATTTTGGGCTGTTCATAGCCCTTAGTCTGTTTGAAATAACTCAGCAGCCGATACGATCCCCATCATTGAAATCCTCCACGGGAATGTATTGCTCTGGCTGGAAGTCAGCCCTTTTGATGTTACATTCCTGGTGGTTTAGACAGCCACTATCTGCAGTCTCTGATCATCTTTTAAGATTTGTTTGGAAATATGTTTTCTAGAACCAAGAATTTAGGATGTCACAATTCAACTCATGCTCACAGATGTCAAACTAAGTCACGGAGTATTTGCCCTCTCTGCTATCTAATAAATATGAATAATAATTTTTGCTCCCCAACTCTTTATTTGTTCTACGTATTGTCCTAACATTGTGACTATAATGCAGCAATCTAGTTGCCTACATTGAAAAAAAAGCACCTCTGGCTCTTGGAGGACTTTGACACACTGTTGTATCCTTCGACCAAATGATGACCTCAGATTGCTCTGGCCAAAGCCGTGTGTGATGTCTTTCATATTTAAAAACACCTGGGCACCTCCTGCCAGCCTTCCTCCAGTGTTAAAGTGTCATCTGCAGGGACTGTTGTCTGATTGTTCTTGGGGTCTTGGTGGAATCTTAATTTCATTCTCTCTGACCTCTGTAGCTGTGAAAATTAAGAAGCCAATCAAGACGAAATTCCGAATGCCAGTTTTTAACTGGGTCGCCCTGAAGCCAAATCAGATCAATGGCACAGTCTTCAACGAAATTGACGACGAGCGAATTCTGGAGGTATCTTTCTTGTTGGGTAGAAAATGGGGGGCCCTCTCTGTGCAGCAAAGCTAAAATGGGTGCTCTGGAAGTCTGGAAGTTAACCTGGAGGTTTCAGCGGTGAAGTGCCACTGTCTTAGGTGCCTTGATGTAAAGAAGAAAAGGATTTACAATATCAGACAATAAAGTTATGTGCTGTGGGGCTGGCCCAGTAGCGCAGTGGTTAAGTGCGCACGTTCTGCTTCTGCAGCCCCAGTGTTCGCCGGTTTGGATCCCAGGTGCGAACATGGCACAGCTTGGCAAGCCATGCTGTGGCAGGCGTCCCACATATAAAGTAGAGGAAGATGGGCACTGATGTTAGCTCATGGCCAGTCTTCCTCAGCAAAAAGAGGAGGATTGGCAGCAGATGTAAGCTCAGGGCTAATATTCCTCAAAAGAAAAAAAAAAATTACATGTTGTTTTGTAAGGTGGTTCTAAAACTGTGTTTAAAAAGTTATGTTAAAATGAATAGTTTTGAGCCTCTTCAGTGTATGCCATAAAATATATATCTGACACAGTCTCTGCCCTTAATTTGTAAAAAGGCATAAAAATGGTTTATTGAACTATAAGCGAATAAGGACCCAATAATCACACTCAGTAGCTGGTTTGATGGATAGTCTGTGGTGGCCATCCCTGCAAGGTAATTATTGAAAGGTGTTTGAATTGGCTGGTTGGAATCAGTTGTCTGTTCAGGTCCGTATATGTGGCGTAAGTCACACTCTAACGCAAATAGGAAAATAGAGCAAGCCACGATCACAGACAAGTATTGAGTAGAAAAACTGAGTTCTTTGACACTTAAGAAACTGTCTAAATGGTGGCTTCCTGACTTAATTTTTAAGTATAACCCAAGTTGCCTGTTTCATCTTTCTACCCCAGGATTTAAATGTGGATGAATTTGAGGAAATATTTAAGACAAAAGCCCAAGGTCCTGCCATTGATCTTTCTTCAAGCAAACAGAAAATAACACAGAAGGGATCAAACAAAGTGACGCTACTGGAAGCAAATAGGGCCAAAAATCTCGCCATCACTTTAAGGAAAGCTGGAAAGACCGCTGATGAGATATGTAAAGCTATTCACGTGTAAGTTCAGAGCATTCTGGAAAATTGTATCCTAGTAAATTTAGGATAAAGATGAAAAAAAGTTGTGAACTGATAAATATTTCCATAGTTGGGTAAGATTAAGAAAAAGCGATTCTTGGTATGCACACACCAGGTTGTTACATATGTGACTTCAGAGTTGAATACAATGCTAACCCTGAAGAAGGGAACCAGAAATTACCCTCAGGAGTGCTGTGTTAGAGTAAGTAATTAATTGGTTTAGGAGAATCACACTGGATTGTGACATCATTTATTATATTGGTCTGCTCTCTTACATGGGCCTACAGCAGTGCTTACCTAAAAGGAAATTTGAGAGGAGGGTTGCAGATGCTAAGAAAGGGGAGAAAATGTCAGTTTTCTCTGGAATATGTGAATTTTATCCAGATTTGTTGAATCCAAATTTGATGGAATTCATGGAATGATACACTTCAGTGCCAGATGCCAATATGATACAGATGCGTATTTTAATTCATAACAATAGAAATGTGATTTCTGTTGTTCTTAGCACTTTTAGGACATCTTAAACAAAGTTCAGTTCTTTTTTTAATCCTGGAACTGCAGAGAAGGCATTGATTTTGTTTACTTTTCTATTAGAAAAATCTTTCTGTTGTTCTTGTGGTCATGGTAACTTTTAAATGTGATAAGGATGTTAGACGTTTCAGAAACTAATTCATCATAAATTGGTATTTCATAAATTTTGCTCAGAGACTCTTAGAGAAGTAAATGGCACTGAGAAATCGTTTGTTCCAATTTCATGTCTTTAGCTGGGATCGTAATCTAATAGTCGAGTGCCTCCTATAGTCTATTCTGATTTCTGATGTTGAAACCTTATATGCATTCTGGTTTTCAATCTTGAAATACCTTGTTTGTCATGATGATTAAATGTAATTCTATTATTTTGCTAAACAAAGATTGTCCAGAGAATAAAACGGAGGTTGTAGAAGATACTCTGTTCAAATTGAGCATTCATCCACAAGGACCCTGGTATTCCTTCAAGGGATGTATGCGTTTAAGTCAAAACATCCGTAGGGTACAGGCATTTGGATGCATTTTCTTCTAAAGAAGGAAAAATAGCCCAAACTGTTGGTTTAATTGAAATATTCTACAGAGTTCACCAGATATTCTGTAATCATGTATATATAATATTAATTGCTTAATTAGCCGTACTCACATGTCTGCAAAGTCGTGTTCTTGAGTCACTTAACTATCAGATACTTCAGCCTGCCTTTTGTCTCTTCCTGCTGCCATTTACTGCTTATTTCTAGAGGCTTAGAGCTATACTAATAGCCTAAAAACTGAACATGGTGATTGCGGTAAGGTCCAGGTTTTTAAGAAGGACCAGTGAAGGTACTTGATGCACAGTCAGGAGTCGGCACCAACAGGTGTCTTCGTAGTTCAGCTGTAGAGCTTGGTAACTCATGGGCTTGTTGGTGCGTGAGCTGGACCAGATGGAGGTGCGGTTGAAAGGCTAGGAGGTTTTCTCTCTAATACTGACCTGTCCACATCTGTCTTCAGATTTGACTTGAAGACACTGCCTGTAGATTTTGTAGAATGTTTGATGAGGTTCTTGCCAACTGAGAATGAAGTGAAAGTGCTTCGGCTCTATGAGCGGGAAAGGAAGCCCCTGGAGAACTTGTCAGACGAAGACCGGTTCATGATGCAGTTCAGTAAGATCGAGAGGCTCATGCAGAAGATGACCATCATGGCCTTCATTGGGAACTTTGCTGAAAGCCTTCAGATGCTGACTCCTGTGAGTGGCCCAGCGCTGATGGCGCACAGCTCGGGGGCAGGGTGGAGTGGTCCAAAGAGAGAGAGGATCTTTTTTTTCTTCTTCTAAGTCTCTCCTAGAATTATACTTAGTGTCATGGGCTCTGAGGACTTCTTCCCAGAACTTTCTAGATTGCATTTTTATTTTGGCCATCTTTTTCACATTGTGTATGCCAAGTAAATTCGAAAATGACAAAATTCCATATTCCATATTGATATTCTCCCTAGAGAGTGCCATTTTCTTTGTTTAAAGATGTCATCTGAATTTCAAAGGACACTTCAATACAGAGTACAAGGAAAACCATTTTCTCAAACTTGGTCCTCTCTGAAACCAATCCTCTGGCTGGGTTGGCCACACTGAAAATGTGCCTTTCATTTCTAAAAACAATCCCATATCTTTAGTAAACAGGCTTATTGGCTTTCATTGGAACCATTAAATTTACTACAGGAGTCTTCTTCCTTGGAAGTTTGTTACAGTGCACTGTGGTGATGTAGAAATTATTGCCAGCTATTTCCTCTGTGTTAATCTAGTTCCTTTGTGTTGACTTGGTAGAGACTTAGGAATATCATAAACATAAATGTCATAGTTCTTTCCCAGTTCTATTTATAAATAAACTTCCACTAATCACTGATTATAGTGGCACGTCTGCCCAAAACATGTTCTGAGAACTTCTGGAGGGTGATTACATTCCTTTGCTGTTTTGTTGTGTTTTCATTCTTGGACAACTCCATTGATTTTAAAATATAAATGGTATTACTTGATTAGAGGTGGCGGGCAGGGAATTGGGTTCTGCTAGAAGATGCTGTTGACTCCTAACCGCAAGTCTCATTAGTTACAGATTTTGTAGTAAGCAAGTTCTGACATTGCTTCTTATTTCAAATACTTTTAGAGAGGAGCTTCCGTGTAATAATATGGTTACTGAACACCTAGTGGCCAACTTAAATTTATGTTTAGGAAAAATAGAATCTCAGCATTAAGGCTTTAAGGTCTCAATGTAGGCCTGCTTTCTTCTGTGTTAATTTTTAGTTTCCGATTAGAGTTTCCCATTTTTAACATGTCTTTTTTTCCCCTCCCTTCCTTCCTTTGGCTGGAATCTAGCAACTGCACTCAATTATAGCAGCATCTGTTTCTATAAAGTCATCGCAGAAACTCAAGAAAATTCTGGAGGCAAGTGAAGTTTTCCTCGTATACACGTATGGAAGAGCTGACTTGTCAGCCGCATTCCTCTGCCTTGGATGCTGGGGATTCTGTACTAATGGGCTTCTCCTTTCTTTTTTTGCAGATCATTTTGGCCCTTGGAAACTATATGAATAGCAGTAAACGAGGAGCCGTTTATGGATTTAAACTTCAGAGTTTAGATCTGGTAGGTGGCCTAACAGAAGTACAAGAGCTCTATGTGGGACAAAGCAGCTGGCAAAGATTAAGTCCTGGGGCGGAGAGAGTCTGTTCTTAGAAGTGGGGATGGCATGTTTTATGAAGATTCTCTGCTAGTGGGAGGATCAGTTGGTACAAATTTTCTGGAACCCCATCTGGCAGCAAGCACTTAGAACCTTAAAAATACTCATGCACTTTGACCCAGTGTTTCCATTTCTAGGAATCTTTCCTCAGGAGTCTGAATTATAGATGCTGTATTTCATTTATAATGCCAAATAATTAGCAACAGTATAAAGATCCAACATTTGGGGAAATGATTAAATATTCTATAACAGTAGTTAATATGGTGAACTGTTCTTCAACTGTTAAATATTCATGAGGAGTTTTCAAAGAAATAGAGAATTTTGTGTTTAGAAAAGAAAGCAGGGTATCAATTGCATGTACAGTTTGATTTCAGCTAAGTAAAATATATAGAAAAAAACTGAATGGACGTAGGTTAAGATATTCCCAGAGAGGTTCGATGGAATTAGGGAATTTTTTTGAACTGCTTCTTTATACTTTTCTGTATTTTCTAAAATTTTTTTTTTTTCCTGGATGGCAAGGGGTGCTCTGCTTGACAGAGTCACCTGACTTATATGACCAGGATTAGAGAAAATCCGCCACGGAACCCTCTCTCCCCGGCTGTGTGGGGCTGACGTGGCTTCCCCGTGAGAAGGTTGGGCAGTGGGTTGAGCCCCCAGCCTGGGGAGACATGTCCACTTAGTCACAGTTTGGGCCCCCAGAAGGTCATGGTCCGTTAAACACACCTGCTTCGGTCATCAGAGGCTGGGGAATGAGAGAGGAGCGAGCTGAATGTGAGGACTGCAGCAGAGAAGCCCCATACCTGGCAGCTCCACACTCACTCCTACTCTGCTCCTCCCCTTTCGAGAGCACTGAAACTGGAGTCTTTCTGCTTTTAAGCCGGGGGCGGGGGGGGGGGGGCAGAATAGCAGATGTGGGGAGGGGCAGTTCACGTGAGTACAGATGTGTCAACAGTTCTGGGTGCTTAGAGTCTGCCCTAAAGTGCAGCACATCTCCTGGTCAGTAAGTCCTCTCATCATTTAGAAATCAGCGGGCTGGTTCACTGAAGAACAAATCCAGTCTTGAATCTCCAGTGGGAATGTTCTTTGTCCGCTTTGAGGCACCTGTATTCACTTATTCATTGTGAGTGGGAGAGCGTCATTGGGTGGGTAACTCCTATCATCTCTCCCTCTAAGCCACATCCCCCTTTTTTTTTCAGCTCTTAGACACAAAGTCAACAGACCGAAAGCAGACGCTGTTGCACTATATATCGAATGTCGTCAAGGAGAAATATCACCAAGTGTCCCTCTTCTATAATGAGCTTCATTATGTGGAGAAGGCTGCTGCAGGTGCTTGATTTCAGCTACTAATGTGACTCTTGGGTATTGAAAGCGTTAAATCGTGAGGGAACCGTTCTCTGCTTAAACACACACTCTTCAGAACCCCTTTAAAAAAGTCAGGAGCTCTGAGCTGGAACACGTTGGCCAGGTGTCGCCCCCTTCTGGGAGCGATATTGAACATGGACATGAAGGAGACCTCTCAGTGCCCTCTCTGCGAAGATCCAGGTCTCTCATGCACCGTCCCTCTTCCATTCATTGCCCTTTTTACTCTATTGCTGTCGTTTGAGATAGGAGGATCACCAGCCAACATACACTTCAGTTTGATTTTGTGCGGCTCTACTTGCTCAGAGGTGGCAGTTCTAAATATTTTGCCTTTCATCTAAGCACAAGTTAAATGATCAGTATGTCTCGGTTGTTACTTTGCTGTGATGGTTGCGCACTTTCTCATTTAAATCATCAGTGATTCCGAAATAGCTGGGCTGTACTAGGTAATAAATATCCTCATGTTTTAGATGAGAAAACTGACATTTTTAGAGGTTAAATGTCTTTCCCAAGGTCACATGGGTAGAAAGTGATCAAAACTTGGCTAGAACCTGGGTCATCTTTTCATTTAGTGTACTGTCTAACGTACCATGTCCTCTCAAAGGAATAGTAGGCTAGGGGGCCAGCCTTTTGGCTGAGTGGTTAAGTTCGCATGCTCTGCTTCAGTGGCCCAGGGTTTCGCCAGTTCGGATCCCGAGTGCGGACATGGCACCGCTCATCAAGCCATGCAGAGGCGGCATCCACATAGCACAACCAGAAGGACCTACATCTAGAATATACAACTGTGTGTTGGGGGGCTTTGGAGAGAAGAAGAGGAAGAAAAAGAAGAGTGGCAAAAGATGTTAGCTCAGGTGCCAATCTTTAAGAAAAAAAAAAGAATAGTAGGCTAGAAAAAGGAACAAGAGGCAGATTGACCTCAGAGTTGGTTACAGGCCATAATTCTCAAATTGTGATCTTGAACCAGGAGCAGCCAAGGTGTTTATTATAAATTCAGATTTCTGAGGCCTACCCCAGACTTAGCAAATTGAAGCTTTGGTGACAAGACCTTCTCTGACTCCCTCAGAGCACACGGCTGTTCCTCCTGTCTTACCAAAGAGCACGCTGTACTACCCTCTCATACAAGATTTATCAAATTTTATTCTAACCATTTCCATGTCCATTGCAACCTGTGCACTTAAGAGTATAATCAGGTTTCATTTATCTTTATAATTCCCTTAGCCCCCAGAAAATTGATGGTGGAAATAATGAATGAGCGAATGAACAAATGAATGAGTGAATGAACAAATGAATGAGATGATGCTTCTGAAGCCCTAGTGGAGACTGAGAGGCAGGTGGAAATGATAGCTTGTGGAGGACTGTGCGGTGTGGGCTGTGACAGACCCACTGAGGGCTCAGGGCTCTCTCAGGCAGTTACTAGGACTTCTACTCTGGCGGAGTGATTTTCCTCCTTTCATTTCCATTTGCCTAAATTAGGAGTTGTTTATTATCACAATTCTCGTTAAGAGAAAAAGTTAAAAAAAATTCGTATCTTACTAATTAGCACATTTTGAGTGGCCCAAATGAGATTGCCCAAAAGTGCCATTTGAAGACAATCGTTGGGAGAAGATGGGAAGATTGAGGTCCTCTCTGGCTGAATAATTTTCTGTATTGCTCTCTGGTGCCCAGGTGAGCTGACGCGGATTCTTTATACCTTCACTCATTTATTCACTCGTCTTTCGTTTATACAGCGAACCTTTCCGAGTCGCTGCTATGTACTTGGCACTTTCCTAAGCATTGAAGAGTCAAAGGTGAAGAAGACAGTGTGAATCTAGTGAGGGGAGAACATACTGCATTGTTCTGTAATTCATCCACGTGCAGAGCTGGGGGACGTCGTAGGGAGCCAGAGGTGGGGCGCAGACCTCTGGCAGGAGGCTGCAGGAGTGTTCCTGCTCTGGGAGGGTGGCCACACTGCAGGTGGACAGCTCCCTGCAAATAAATGCTTTTGACGCAGGAAAGGGTTGTTTATCAAAAAGAAGCTGTCCAAGGTTGCTTTGGGTCCTAGCGGGCAGTACAACGAAAGTTCCACAGGTAAAATGCTACCCCCTGCTGGACAGCCACAGAAATGCAAAAGAGTTAAAAGCGTTAGGTAGAGGATAAGGTCTTCGGTCTGTCACAGTTAAGGAACCTCTGAGCCTACAGGTCAGCCAACAAGTTATCATCTTCTGTACAAGAAATGGAATAGTTGGGTCCAAGCACAAAATTTGGAGTCCGCGGTTGTTATCTGAACTCCAACCCTGCCACCTCCTGTGTGACCTGGGACAGGCCATGTAACCTCATTATGCTGCTTTTTCCTTGTTAGCATAATGGGCTAAACATGCAAATGAATCGGTGCATATAAAGAATTTAGTGCTGTGCCTGGTAGTGAGTACTTAGTGACTTGTTCATATTAAAGGATCTCAGTTCTGAAAGCTGGAAACTAGATCTAAGCCCCTTGAGTATCCCTGGGAATCCACCAAGAACTTGGCTGACCAGCCAGACTCAGGGTGGTTTGGACCTTCACGGGGACATTGCTTTCTTTACTGCAGTTTCCCTTGAGAATGTTTTACTGGACGTCAAGGAGCTCCAGAGGGGCATGGACTTGACCAAGAGGGAGTACACCATGCATGACCACAACACGCTGCTGAAGGAGTTCATCTTCAACAATGAGGGGAAGCTGAAGAAGCTGCAGGATGATGCCAAGATTGCACAGGTAACTGTCTGTACAGCCCCTTGACACCCACAAAGAAGTGATACCACCCACAGAGAAGTGGTATCCATCTGGGATACCAGGCCTGGCTTTGGGGGAAAATTGCCCTTTGTCTGCTGAGGGTAGGTTTCTTATGTAGCTAATGATTATCATGGAGGGGATCTTCCAAAATATTGCGCCTGGAAGTGCCCCTGTCTTGCTCATTGTCCTCTTCTAATTTGGGGTCTTGACTCTCTTCTCTGGAGGCCATTCCTGCCCCTGCCCCTCACCTTCTCCTCCTAGGCTTCTTCTGTGTGAGTCCTGTATTCAGTTCAGCCAACATGCATCAGGCTTGTGCTCAGCAAAGCAGTGTTCCCACTGTTGGTTTCTGTAGGCCTTGGCCTCGAAATCTTATGCTACACTGGCGGGTCAAATTTATGCACTTGGAAAACAGCCAGACTGCACACCACCGTAGAAGGAAAGACAGAGTGTTGTGGGAACTCAGAAAGCAGACGTGGTGGAATGGCTCCCATTTGAGGCTGGCTATCTTGTGTCATGGAAGAGTTCAAGCAGAGACTTTAGTGTCCCTAATGTGGGGATGCTTTAAGGAGTGGTTGGGATTTGAAGTCTGAGTGCCTTCTATGGTCCCTTCTAACCTTGTGGGTTTTAAGGCGTTCTGCCATGGCCTCAGGAAGCTCTTGAAGGGAGTGGTTCCTCGTGTGTGTGTGTGTGTGTGTGTGTGAAGGTGTATAGAAGTGGCAGGAGGTCCCAGCGATGAACTCCCGTGCAGCACCGTTGCATTCTTCTGGTTGCCCTTCACCGGGCATTCCAGGGGCACACGGAGGCTGCGGAGAATCCTGGGGAGCGAGGGAGGGAAGAGACCAGGGAGCTGTGGGAGCCGCTGGGTCGTCCCTGCTGCTCTGCTGCGGCTCTTCCCCCAGAGTGTCAAGTTCAAATGCTGTGACTGACGAGATTCAAGAGAAATTTGCTTCTTCACAGGACGCCTTTGATGATGTAGTGAAGTATTTTGGAGAAAACCCCAAGACAACGCCACCCTCTGTCTTCTTTCCCGTCTTTGTCCGGTTCGTGAAAGCCTATAAGGTAAATGGGAGCATGGCGTCCTTTAATGCCTTCTGTGGCATTATTCGTCAAGCAGGTTTCCTCCTAGAGCTGTGTCTGCGTCTCTGCTGCTCTGCAGAGGCCTCACCTGTTCCTCTGGGCAGCAGATCTGGGTGGACAGTATGAGACAGCAGTCTCTGGCCCTCTGGAGGCTGAGAGCTCCTGGGACCCTCAGCCCGTCATGCTCCCTGTCTCTGCCCAGCCAGTCCTGGGGTTCAGCCCCAAAACAAAAGCTCTTGCCTGCTCCTCAGGGCAAGTGAGATGCTCCAAGACCATTGTTGTCCTGTTGACTCTTCACCTCGCAGGCAGGGTGAAGGACTTAGAAAATCCAGGCTCCCATAGAGTTGAGAAGGTAAAAAGAGTGAGCCCTGGCCTGTGGCAAAGATGCTGTCACTGAGCTCCGGGAGAGTCTGGTTGTGTTAGTCTTGCCCAGGCCTTCGGGCTGTCTAGACCAACATTGCTCTAGTGTGGACTGAAAGATGGCACTAGGAAGGATGGTTACTGTTTTTTTTGTTGTTGTTGTTATCTGGACCAATAATGGCTCCTCCTTTAAATGGGAAGCCCTCTGACATAATCCGGGGCCATGGTCTTGAAAGAGCACATGACCCAAAGAGGCATGTGTCAGAGGAATTTGTCCTTCGAGAAAGAATGACAAAGAGGACATTAGGGTTTAGCCTACTGAAGAGACATTGCAATCTATGTTGTCTGTATATAACAATGGTAATGTTGGTGGAGGAAGGAGGAGTGTGATTGTAGAGGGGAGGGGTATGTGGCAGGGTTATCTACATTTTTCAGAAACAGGAATTGGAAATAATGGGTTACTTCTCCAGTGCCATTTAATGGCTTTGGAGAACCATCCTCCGGCCTTTTACTGAAACTCAAAAGGTTTCATCTTCTCTCAGCATGGCTTAGGGTAGCAATCATATCACAGGCTGTTTGCAGAAGGAAGGTGTCGTTGGCAGTGAGGATGAACACAAACACGGCAGACGTCCATGTGCAGGATGCTGGGAGCTCTGGGCCACGAGAAGGTCACGGCCACCAGCTGCTGCTGACTGTGGTGCTCTGGGCTCCACTGGCTAGCAATGCTTGTGTGCTGCAGAGAAGGCTCAAGGTGGCTTTTGTTATATGCTGTGACCACATTTCTTCACAAATTATGTCTAAGGTCTAAAGAGAAAATACGTGCTATTTTTAAATTATATACTACAAGCTGGGAAGTGGCTCTGGTTGGTCTCAAAGCCCAGCACTGCAGCAGGGATGTGCATCAAGCAGAGAAAAAAGAGAAGCTGCCCTTGGTGGTCAGTGGGGTGTCACAGGTCATAACCTGTCTAGCAGCGTGCCCCTTCCGTGTTACCATTTCTCCCTGTGGTCCTGTTCGGTACCTCCATGAGGCGCTTGTCTGGCAGTGATGCTGTGGGATGCTTTACTTGCCCTAGATATTACATGTTGAATAACCTCCCAGTCTGACGCTGATACTGACCTGGATGTTGGGATTTTAGGATGTCATCCCTCCTTTCTCTTCCTGAGTTCGAACCAAATGAAACTTGAAAGCAACAGAGATCAAAATAGAACTTTATTACTGATGAAAGCTGGACTGGAGGACAGGGTGTGTATCTGTGAGCTTACACTCCAGCCTCTTATCCGTCAGTTCTCAGCTACACTATTAGAAGTCTCTCTAGGGAGGCTGGGCTTTGAAAGAGAGAATGCCCAAGAGGGCTGAGCTGAGGTGAGCCTGTTTGATTTCTTCTTCCCATTCATCAGACTAGTCCCCCTGCCTCCCTTGGGAAGGAGTGAGCTATGGCGAGAGGGCCCAAGAGTGTCACTCGGCTGAGGCCCCTGAAGGGACCAAGAGGCGAGGAAATGGCGGTTTTCCCCTAACAATGGGCAAGAGGAGAGGTACCTGAGATCTTGCTTTCAGAGAAGCTGTAGTAAGTGGACAGAATTTGGAAGTACAGCAAACGCATGTGAAAATCACTGAGCAGAGCTGCCGGGAGGGCAGGTTGTCACCACATCTGTGGGACTGAGACTAAGAAGCAGTGTGAGTGGATCATCAAGAGAGGACTTCTGGAGGTGAATTTCAGCTATGAGGTTTTGAAGAGATGTGATATCGACAGAGCATGAAACCCCAATTCGGAGTTCAATATAGTCCTAAAGTGTAGACTTTCCGAACCTTCCATTGACTCTAATTCCTGGCTCACCAAGGATTCTCTAAGAATGGCTTTTAAATTTTTGTCTCCTGTCATTTCCACTAATCTTTTTGTTCTTTTGATTTTACCCAGCAAGCAGAAGAGGAAAATGAGCTGAGGAAAAAGCAGGAACAAGCACTCATGGAAAAACTCCTGGAGCAAGAAGCTCTGATGGAGCAGCAGGATCCAAAGGTGAGGTGTGCCAGGCTTCTGAGATGGCCCCCACGGAGGGAGGCCCCGATGGCTCCCCAGAGGCAAGCAGAGGAGACAGGCAGGAAGCCAGATTTGGAGAGGATCCTCACCGGTTCCTTGTAGGGCCTGGAAACTTAGCAAATGGACCTTTGTTCCTTCATTACTTTGTTCAGTAGCCACTAGAATGAGGCTAAGAGCCTGTTTGTTTAGCATTTCCAAGTTTATAGAGATGGGGAACTTAAGCACAGATGGTACAGAAAGGTCATACCAGGTAACCTGATGACTGGACAGCTTGGTGTCCAGGGGTGGCTTCATGGGTGCACTGTTGGTGCTGGCCTTGGTAGCTGGCGGGCTTCGTGAGGAGGCATGGGAGCGTGTTTCATGGAGGGAGACATCGTAGGTAAAGACCTTACAGGCTGGCAGGTCAAAGTATTCCTCGTCGTGATCCACTGCCCTGGAGTTTAAGAAGTTGGTGGTTATTACCAGTTGCCTCTTGTTGCATAGGATTGAGCCTTCCCATTGCTGTCAGCTGGAGTTTTGTGTGTGCTTCTGTTAAAGTTTTCTTCCCAGGAGCTTGCTGCGTTTTTCTCTGTTTGAGCAGATTGTTGGGATGGTGCTGTCTGTATTTTTGGCTGAGGCTGCTTATCCGTAACATAGTTCTCAGGCACATGCTGGATTTTCTCAAACTTCAGTCAGTGCTGGTCCCACTCATCTCTGCTATTCTTCTTTCTTCTCAGTCTCCTTCCCACAAATCAAAGAGGCAGCAGCAAGAATTAATTGCGGAATTAAGAAGGCGACAAGTTAAAGATAACAGACATGTGTACGAAGGAAAAGATGGTGCCATTGAAGATATTATCACAGGTAAAAGATACTTCCTCATCGTGGCCCATGGAAATCCCATGCCCTCACCCATACTGGGCCACTTGCAGATTCTGTTGCTGCTTTTGTCCAGGGTTTACAAGTTCTTCAGTTGACTTATTCACATCCAGAATTATGCAGACTCCATGCTAGTTTGAGGATATTTATAGTAGCCTGTCTACTCCCTATCAGAGACCCCAACACTCTCTCTCTGAAAAATCTCCTTCTTGTTTCTCAGTATCATTACAACTCTGTAAATTTCACCAGGGCTCCTTCTCCTAATGGTTTTCCATTGTCTTCGATTGGTTACCGTGCTCCATTTTCTTCCTTGCGACCACTCTTATGCAACTGCCTGGTAAATGCTGTAGACCCCATTCAGGGGTCTGTACTAACTACAGTCAATGCAGGGTTTTCCAGCATGCTCTTTTAAAGAGCATTTCAGTTACTCTGCTCATTCAGAGTAACTGAAGACAATAGGAAATCAGGAGCTGGAGCTTTCATTTGGAGGGCCAGTGGACCTCTGGCCCAGGCTTGGGGAATGGTCGTTCTGTCAGCTAGGAATGGTGCCTAACCCAGCTCGGTTCTTGTCTGATTAAGTTGTAGCTTAATGCTTTCTGCTCGAACCAGTTCTCCAGAGTTTCTGCATGCCCTCTTACAGAACAGGATAATAATTTGGGCCACTGTCTTGTGGCACTGGCTGCAAGTGACTTTCCTTTCATGTCTGTTGCATATGAATACTGTTTATCAGCTTCCAAAATACTTGAAACTTTTTTTGTGTGGGAAATTTTAAAGATATACAAAAGTATATGGAATAGTATGATGAGTTCCCATGTACCCATCACCAATCTTCAGTGCATGGCCCATCTTGTTACTGGTCTGCTTCTACCTACCTCCCATTCCTCAACTTCTGGGATTGTTTAGAAGCAAATCCAAGACATACAAGTTCATTTGGAAATATTTCAGTATGTATCTTCGAAAAATAAAGACTCCTTAGTAAAGCAAACAAACATACCCACAGTAACTATTTTCACACACCTCCAAAACTAACAGTTCCTTAATATCAAATATGCAGTTATTATTCACATTTCCCCAGTTGTCCTAATTTTTTAAAAATATAACTCTTACACTTTTGACTTCTCATTTCCTGTTAATAGCTTAGTCAGCATTGTAAATAGGGATCCCAAACTGCCAAAACCACAAACTTTTTCACCAGCTCAGACCCAAGGAAATAAGTAAATAAATCACTAAAAAAGGAAGTCAATAAAGAATTCCTTGCCCAGAGTAAAGCAGTGTTAAGTCCTGAGTGGATGGGTAAGTGGTTAGTGAAAATGCCGGTCTCTATATTCGGTGCACATGTATACTGTAGACATGTGCCTGCCCGGATCTCAGTGTTCACCCTGCGATGGCTTGCAGATGGCCCCCAGATAAAGCCCCATTGGTAAGCGTTGCTCCTTGCCTCCTCAATATTGAGGGGGAGGCTCCGCTCTGAGCGAGACCAGGAACAAATCTTCTTGGGTAAGAACCTTTTAGTCTCAGTGCCACATTAGATGAACTTTTAGGTAGAGAAGCATCCAGCCTTGCACGTTAAGAACTTAGTGTTCCTTTTTCATCACTGTTCTCCATCTTAATGACACTTGGTTTGTAGAATGAGTCAAGTGTTCAGTTTCCATTTGCCTGACCTAATCATTAATCTGCCATTGGAGGTGACTGAATATCTGCTTATGGAGCAGTTTTTATTCTCCTTGGAACGTTTTCCATTTTCCGCCCTACCACCAAACCCCAGATTGAATAACTCTTTCAGACTTTATGAACTCACTTGGGTATATATTACTTTCCTTCCTTCTCTGCCCACCCTCTCCGCCCCTTCCCCAGGTATGATTAACAAAGCACTAACCGTGTACTAATGCAATAGATCTTGGCTTTTTACTCTCTTCTGTTTGTCTTGTTTGGCTGTCATTTTTGATGCAGTGTTGAAGACTGTGCCCTTTACTGCTCGCACCGCCAAGCGTGGCTCTCGATTTTTCTGCGAACCTGTTCTCACTGAGGAATACCATTACTAAACTATTAGTCTTTCTCACCTGATGCTCTTAAAAGGTTGCTACAGATTTTTTGACCTTTTATATCCCTCTGTATGTCTGTCAGGGCCACCCAATCTGCTAGCATGGAATTGCCATCTCCACCATGTTCTAGTTTATGTTGTCTTCACGCTGCATGGTTTTTTTATTTCAGTCATTCCTGCTTACTTACTGAAACTTTCCGTACATCTAGGAATCCACATGGCTCTGACGGTCTGGGTGTGTGTGAGCTGAATTAGTAGAATTGCTTGCAGAAATTTTCAGAAAAATAGTAAATAGAGCACTTGTTTGAGAATCAGGCTTGGGACCAACTAGGTTGCTAATAAGATTTTGGGGCTGATATCTTTGAAGACAAAATGATAGTCATTAATAACAATACTATGCTACCTAACATTTCCTGAGTACTTACTGTGTTCTAATAGGTTTATAGATATTAAACTAGCCTTTTTGTACTCGGTTAAGGTGCTTTGATAGTAAAATGAGCTTGCTATACAAGTGCTTAGGAATACAGTGCTCTAAAGTTGCAAAATGATTTGCAGAAGAAACTGTGAACTATGCGCAGCTGTAAATTGAACCTTTCTTAAGTATCTTACGTAGTCCATAGCCATCATCCAGTGTGCTGGAGCTGATGGCACGAGCTTTAACACAGGGAGTCCATTTGACCTGGAAGCCTGTATAAGCTGATAGAGGCAATCCATAGCTTTTTTCCCCTCTGATTGTCATGTCATGCTCAAGTTCAGCCATCAGCAATTCTGTGCTGGAGCAGGGCTGCAAGGCAGGAAGTGAAAACAGAGGCTGAGGAGCTCCCCACCGTCTTATCTCATTCATGCTTCTTTGCTGGTGGCTCTGTTCCATGTCAAACAAACGGTATTTCTTCTGTGGTGAGATCATATCTGGACCTACTTCTTTGGTTGGGATAGTGGCACCAGAAATACTAATAGAAAAATACCTATTTCTAGAAAATGCCACTGTTCTTAGAATTAAAAAAAAAAATCAAATCTTCCTAAAAAGTAACTGCCTTGGATTAGTTCCTGATGGCTGGATAAGAGACAGACTGCTCTGCAGTGCCCAGTTGATTAGAAAAGAGACAAGGGAAGCACTCACTCTAACTGGAAAGAGCCATTGTTTGACTCCCATGCTGAGATTGACATGGAACTGGGTATGTGTTTGTTTTGTGGCATTAACTCTTCTATGAATTGCACTTTTTTATGTATGTTCCTCTGTCTCTGAAGATATCAAAAGATGTGGTGTGTTGTTGCCTGCTCTGCAGTGTGCTTGCCCACCAGTGCTTATTAACAAGGCTAGAAACTGTCTTCTACTTGGCTAATGTTTATTGTCAGTTTTGCTGCTGGGCTATCTATCGTTCTGGAGCCAAACTTCAAAGCAGCTTGGATCTGGGTGGTCAGAGAGCTGGGTGGGAAGACACGCTCATCCTTTTCTTGTTTCATCTAATGTCTCTTGTAGTAGTGGCCTCCCACTCTCTTCCTCTGTTGGCTAACATGCCCGGGAATGTTAAGCACTAAGTTGAAATGCTTTCCATTTTCATCCCATTTTTACTTAACCATCATTTTGTGTTTTTGTTTTTTTCTGTTTAGCTTTAAAGAAGAATAATATCACTAAATTTCCAAATGTTCACTCGAGGGTAAGGATTTCTTCTAGCACACCGGTGGTGGAGGATACACAGAGCTGGCAAGCATCACTTTTTACTTAGCTTCCTCCTCTCTCTGTATGCAGATCAATGGTTTCAGTCTATGGCTGAGGGTAATACTGGTGAGAGTCTGATCAGGGAGAAGTCTTTGTACCTCACATTCCAGTGATGTGAGGCTGAGCCTCTCTGTTGGACTCTTTCTGGCCTGCTTTCATGTTCTCAAATGTGATGGCTTGGGCAAGGGTGTTTGCTGATGATTGTACTTGCTTTGGGTGGCTAGGATGTCCTTCCCTCACTGCCTTCTTGGCCTTCAAGTTATTCAATAAACCCCATTTTGACCTAAAGAAATGAAAGTCCTGGCCAGGGAACGTGATCTCTAGCTTTTATAGACTCAGGAATCACAGAGCTGCAGGACACTGCACATCCTTAGCCAGAAGTGAAATTCTGACCTTCCTTACCACTCTGGGCCAGGAAGCAGAGGCTTGAGAGGATTAGGGTATGCAAAACTTCTTTGCTTGAATTTACCAGGAGTAGGTCAGGGTCAAAAATTCCAGTGAGTCAGGAGCTGGGCTGGTGGGGACTGTGCTGAACCTGAGAGCCTAGGTCTCAGCGCTCACTCAGCTCCGGCGTGTTTTTGCCATGAAAGAATTTGGGCCCACTATTTCCAGATCCTCCACTTTTCCAAGAGAAGTCAGAAATCCTGGTTTTTACATTAATTGCCAGGTTAAATATGGGGAAACTATATTTAAAATAGAAGTTGGGGGCCAAACCTTCTGTGGGTCAGGTGTGGCCCATCAGCTCCATTTTCAGTCTACTCAGTAGGTGAAGGGATAAGACAGATTCACTCTGGTTTAATTCTGTTATTTGTTTGAGTTTCCCTTTCTAAAGGTAGAATGCTTCCCAGCAGAAGTCAATAATACTAAGTTAATGAAAAGGAAACTGGTACTAATTGAACAAAACAAGGGGCAAAAGTATAAAGCCTGCTTTATTATTTTTTTCACCATACCCTGACTCCATCAAAAGGCTACCTGCTAGCTACATATTCACTAATACCTGCCTTTTTCATTAAGAAAGCATGCTGTCATGCTAAGAGTCCTTACATAAAATAAAATTCCTCTTGTTCATCCCACTTTCTCCTTCTAGAACAATGCCTACTTGAACTGATATGTAGTGGTTGATTGATTCATTCATTCAACAAGGCATTTTTTTTAATGTTAGGCATTCTTCTGTGCATTTGCAATACAAATTGGAAAATGCAGGAAGGCCCATACAACTTCTGCCCTCTAATGAAAAACAAAAAATACTGGGTGGCAGGAAAGAATGTTTAGGAATGGAGGTTTTTTTTCTTTTTTTGTGTGTGGAAGATTAGCCCTGAGCTAACATCTGCTGCCAATCCTCCTCTTTTTGCTGAGGAAGACTGGCCCTGAGCTAACATCCATGCCCATCTTCCTCTACTTTATATGTGGGATGCCTACCACAGCATGGCTTGCCAAGTGGTGCCATGTCTGCACTTGGGATCTGAACCGGCAAACCCTGGGCTGCCAAAGCGAAACGTGCACACTTAACCGCTGCGCCACTGGGCCGGCCCCTGGAGGAGTATTTTGATTTAGTGATTACTTTTATTTAGTGGTTAATTGAGCATTATGTTTCTAATTCCCAAAATAAATGACTGACTTCAGCTAATATTAATGGAATAAAAATAATGGAACCTGTCTCTGCAAACTAGTTGTGGGTTCCTTCCTTGATTAAAATTTCAGATAAGATAGAACAGGGCAGTTGGTTTTACTAGTTTTGCAGTTTAAAATTCATTGTAATTATTGTTGACATTCAGGTTTCTAGAAAGGGAAAAAAACCCCAAAAGTAAGCCACAGTATTTCTAAATGAAGAAACATTTCAAAACAAGACTTCAGCTAGACTCTCTGGCCAGTGACAGAAGCAATCTCTTCTCCTATATATTTTTCTAAAAGTTACAGAATCCCACCAGTATTATATCCTGTTTTGTTTGACTGTAAATATTGAGGGCAAAGTACATGTCTTTGGCTCAAATACTCATTGAGTTTGAAGGGCCCATTAGCTGACTCTTCTACACAAGCTGCTTTGATTGGCTGCCAGCTGGCCTTTGTCTTGCTTAGACACATGATATTAAAGGTTGCGGTTCTCATTGGTGCTCTCCTCTTTACAGATCTTAGAAACCAACCATACAGACGAGCCGATGCGGTGAGGAGAAGTGTCAGGCGGCGCTTTGATGATCAGAACTTGCGTTCTGTTAACGGTGCCGAAATAACCATGTGAACCTGAGACCTGCCTGTATGAATGGAGGGTGTGCGTGATTGAAACTGTCCACAGGAAATTTATGTGCTACCATTTAACTGCAGCCTTGAACATAGATAATATATTCTAAGGGCTCAGATTTAGCAAACACATAGGAATTTAAAAATGATGGGCTTTCCTTTCAACCTTTGTTAACAAGTGCCTAAAAGTGGAAGTACCTGCTCAGATTAATCAAAGCAATAGGATTTGATTTGATTAGGTATCTTTTTACACCAGTATGTTATTCAATTTTTTAACCAAAATGTAAATTTCATATTAGATTCATTACCTGCCATTGTGATTGTCCCATGATGGCCCACCCTGGTTTCCTGATAAATTGTAAATAACATGGATGCATCTGCTGTGGGCTTCCTTTGCTGAGATATCTTTTAAGAAATTAATTTTGTGTTTCAGCCATACCCATCAACTTTGTATTTTTAACGGCTTGCAACATGGAAGAAGGAAAAAGCCACATGATAAACTCCTTCTGCCCATAACCAAGCCCCAGCAAAGTAGAGACAAGATGCAATTGCAGTGGCACAGGAGAAGTCACTCAACTCTCTCTCTTGTTTCACATTCTCCTGCTTCTGTGCTAGGGTACACTGCCCTGAGAGACATTCACCAGTCTGAATGCAAGGATATGATGGCATACAAATGTTGTATAAGACTTATTTGCAGTACTGTGTTCTTCAGCTAGAGGCAGCTTTTAAAAAATAATGCAAAATGTATTTATTAATTAGCACTAAAATTAACATCTCAGTAATCACTGTTAGGATTTCTGAGGACCATTATGGGTCAATCCTGAGAATATAAATCAGTGCCTTGCCAGCCAGGGAGAAGTCCACTAGCTCTATGAACAAGCATTCAAGATTACTTCTGCTAGCAGCGTAGTGTTAGTAACCTGGCCTTATTTTCCTCTGACAATCGCAAGGTTTTGTTTTGCTGCTGCTTCCTTTTGTAAATTGGAGAAGATATATTTGGCTTCATATATCAAAGCTAAGAAGTTATTTTATTTCTCATTACTTTATGAGGAACTGCAGTGAAATTGCTCAAGTATTCACATTGGGATTAAGCTTAAATGCTATGTAATGGGACTGAACAGCCAACTAAGCCACTGTTATTTTTCCTTCCTCTCTGGCACGGCACTTGATCCATTCCAAAGTCAAAAACTGGACTGAAGCTAATTTGTACTTTTCATAATATACATTCTGCTTCTGGCTTACCTTCTTGGTACATTACATCAATATATTAATTGTAAAGTTTATTGTATAGTATTTAACCACTGAATTTCTTATTTTATGTTGTGCTTATGTGAACTCCATGGTGAAGGTCCCATTTTCCTTGATAATGTGTAGTTATATGATCTCTTTTTAAATGTACAGATATTTTGCTATAAAACTGGTGCAGTTTTTTATGGTTTTTACACTTCTCTTTAATTCCCACCTAAGCCTCTGGGTAATATTGTAAATATTGTTTAAAAATGCATCAGCCTATGCTATACAATCTGAATGTTATTTTAACTTATAGTTTTTTTTTAATATATATATTTAACTACAAGGACAGTTTAGGGATCAGTTACATTTCACTTTAGCATACCTATTTACAGAAAGATTACGTTTAAACTGCCACCTGCTAGCACATTTTCCGAAATGTGTAATTGAAAAAGAACATGCCAAGATTTTGTCTTTCTGTTGACTGAACATTCATTTTGATGAAGAAAGCAATTTGACCATGAGATGTAGCACAAGTAGTTGGTCCTTTACCACAAGCAGCTGTTTTCCAAAGCTCAGTGCTGATGAGCATATGTTAAAATAATTGCCTATTTATTAATCTACAGACAGTAATGTTGGCATGTTCTTTTCTGTCTATTAATGGGCCTGCTTCTTAGCAATATTAGAAATGTTTTATAAAAGCAGTTCATGTTACTTTTCTGGTCTTTTCATGGCATATGAGCAAATAAACTATTTACACTACTATCCTGTAATATGTTGTTGCCTTTCAATGGTATATCTCAGGGGGTTTTTACCAGTTTTATGCACACTTTTATCTTCTAGAAATAGATACTGTGTTCCTGCGTGAACTCAGAATCTAAATATATTTGGCAAATTTTAAGGAAAAATCCCTCCTTGTACAAACTCTTGATCACTTGCTGTGTGGAACGTAAGAACCAAATAGGTTTTGGTAGTAAGGGCTACATCTCCAAAATTGTACTTAGGAATTGATTCCTTCCAGAGAAATAGTACTCGTTTGGTGAGACACTGCCTGCCCCTAAAGTTGTTTTAATGAAGAGGTGGTAGATATACAGATTGGGTGTGTGTAATCCTGCACCGGACAGCCACCGTTGGTTGGAAAGGTACACACAAGCATGTTGGCCCTGTTGTGCACACACAGTGATAATTGTAATGATAACTACAGGTCATCAGAAAAGTTTAGCATATTCTTTTTAGTATATTCTTTGCTATATTCCTTTTAGAGAAGGAAGGAAATCTGTTAATTTATTTTAGAAAACTGTCCCAGTGGCTTAAAAACTTAGGGGGTGTAAATTAGTCATTTAAGGAATTGTTGCAGTAGGTCTTCATTCCCAGTTCAGTGCTCTTTCCACTTCAACAATGTAGTTGAAGCTTTATTTTATAAAGAGGGGGAAAAGTTAGATTCTGCAGTTAGTAGAATCTCTAGTTTGTTCTATACCAGGACAAGTGCCTCATGATAAAGGAAATAACGTCCTCAATATTATCCCCAAAATTCAGAATGTTTTCAAACCCAAACTACAGCTGTTCAAATGAGGCAGATATGGTTAGGTTTAGAGCATTATATACTAGTCGCATCCATTTTTTTAAAGATGTTTACGAATACCTCAGAATTAAGTCCCCTTGTTCCCCACTCATAATCCTTCAACTAAACATCTAAATCCAAATCCACTAAAATTTACTGCAGTGACACCACAATGAATGCCCAGTAGCCTTGCTGACTCAACAACACTGCTCAGCACAGAATGGGACCTGATATCTATCACTGACTCTGCTGGTTCAACATACTGAATTCTGTAGAATTACCTAATTTTACACTAGAAGGTATGCTTTCATAATATTAGCTTTATAATTCACATACCTATTAATTTTATTACTTGATAAAACTTCTTAGCCCTCATATACTTGTTTCCTAATTTTTATCAGAAATGTCTGCAAAGATGAATATACTGTCAGCCCAATTCATACAAAAGGATTAATCTCTTAGTTTTCCATTCCATTTGAAACTAACACCCCATCTATTTCCAAGAAAAAATGTGAAGAAACAAATGCATGAAGTGTCGATAGGCTTTTTTTTTTTTTGCTGAGGAAGATTAGCCCTGAGCTAACATCTGTGCCAATCTTCCTCTATATGTGGGTTGCTGCCACAGCATGGCTGAGGAGTGGTGTAGGTCTGTGCCCGGGATCCAAACCCATGAACCTAGGCTGTCAAAGTGGACTGTGCCAAACTTAACCACTACATCATAGGGCTGGCCCCAATAGACTTTTTTTCTTCATCTAACTTTTTATAGAGAAAAGTATTACACTGAGAAAACAGAGAATATGGGCATCTAGCATCTCACAGCACAGAACTGCTGCATATGAAGGGTGCTTAAAGGAAAAAATGGACACAAATCCAACTTATTTAGTAAAAGATGCCATTTTTTCTAATAAATTATATTTATTTACAAAAGGTCTAATTTTATATAACTATGAGGTTCTTTACATCAGAACAATATATAAACAGAAGTGAAAACCTAGTAATTACAAACACAGAAAATAGAAATCTTGTTCCCCCATTACTCACCTTTCAGAACAAGTCTTCAGTTTAGTTGTAGAGGTAGGCAAGATACCAACACCTACCAAAAAAGTTTGCAGGCAGGACCAAAAAAAGAGATGTTTATAAATAGCATATTTATATAAACCCCAAGGAACAGCATAAAAGAAGGGCATCAAGAAATGGCTCAGTTTGAATCTGATCTGATTAGGCAGCCACTCTTTCAGTCTATGATTGAACACCAGGGTGGGGAGGATAGCCAGTTCCCCTGAAATGCAAATGTCTACCTTACACCTAGGGCAATTGCCATCGAATTAAGTCAATTACCAACCACTAACAATGACATAGCCTTGAACTAGATCCTATTGAGTCATACAAGTGATTTTTATATAGCAAGTTTAAAACATAAAAATACGCACTCAAGGACTAGGCCAGGTAGACAAACTAAATAAAACGGAGGACTAGGGGGAGCGTGTAGGTAATCAGAGCACATTCTTCTCACTTCCTACTTCACCCTAAGTCAGCTCCAATACTTAATGTCACCATTATTCACCCCTTTGTCAGAAGTAGCCTGAAATGATTAGTTCTGAGCTCAGAATTTAAATAGGAATTTTGCTATTGTGTCCATGAGGGCCTTTAAAGACCAACTCTGATCTAGCTAAATGTTAGCTCAAATAAAAGTTACTACTTCTAAACTATTATATTAATTTATGAATATGATATGAAAGGGATGTTTCAGATCATCACAAGGGATTTCCTTTCCTACTCAAAAACTACATGGAAGTTATTTTGTCACTAACAAGTTTTGGACATTTCTGAAGTAACAGTTAAGATAAGGTACAGTCACTAGAACTTACCTTAAGTGCACTTCAATTATGTATGTGGCTTTAGTTGTGGGTTAGTAGAGTTTATTGCAATGCTTTTTCAAGCCCTTTAATATAGATGATGGGTACTATGGATGGTGGATGAGTACATCTGTCACGTAATATTTTACATTCAATAAATACCTACTACATGCCAGGCACTGCCCACAGGATATACCAGTTAATGAAACACAAATTCCTGCCCCCCAGAAACTTGACCACCATTTAAGTGAAAAAAAAAAAAAAACAACTGAGAAACATAAGAGCAAGGTAAGAATTGATAAGGAAAGTAAGAATTGTGGGACTGGTACATCCCAGTACCAGAACCGTAGAATGAGATTATAAGCCTATTATTATAAGCCTATCAGAACACAGTTCCATTAAAATTACTCATATCATTTTGCTTTTCCTTTATGTAAAATGAGTGCAGTTTTACCTAGAGAATGTAAAAGAAGAATTAAAATTCTACCTGGTATTTAGAGAGATACATCCCCAAGGGAAAAGAAAAAATCTCAGATGTAAGATATAAGCAGTTAACGTGCTTTGCCTCATTTTGCTTTTAGAAATGTTTATAGTTCTTTAGTTTTGTAGTGTACATTTAAATTACATAATCTACTTAAATATCCTAGAAGCTTAAAAAAAATAAAAAGACTCACCACTCTTCCTTGGGTACTATTAAGTTAGAAACTGTTCCCTCTCTTAAATAGCATCTAAGCTTTAAAAAAAATCTTTATGTAAAGGGCCTACCCCTTTTTGGATGCAAAAATAAAAGTGGCTGCCAAAGTCACTCAGTTGACCATTAACACTGTAAGAAAACCAGGATCATCTAGGCAAATGCTTCTTAACACAGGATGCAGGCCCTTTGGTAACTGAATGAAAGCTATGGACCTTCTTTCCAGAAAAATATGCACAGATTTTCAGGGGTTTTACAGTTTCCTCATTTTACTACTGTGAATTAAGACTGCCTTACTCGAGGCCAATCCTTTTCATTTTATAGTTGTATAAAACGCCCAATTAGTAAAAGTCTAAAGATGAAATAGTTGTGGTACTTTGATCATTTTCAAATTTACCAGGAGACATAAAAAGTACTTTTGTATTCTTCTTACTTGATTGTTTATACAAATCCAATTTTCCCACATAGGAATTATGGATCGGGAGAAAACAACATCAAATATTTGAGCTTCTTATTTTGACTACTAAGTATATTAAATTTATTAGTGAATTTAATCCAATAACTCAATATTAATGATGAGGGAAGGTAAACTCTCAACATTTATCCAAGAGTCTAAGGCTTAATTGAAAAGTATAAATTCTCCTTATCTGAAAATAAACATGCTTTCCTGTTTAAATACATTTGTTTAAGCTCTGTTCAAACTCTTGTCTGCTCAACTCTAATAGACCTAATATTCTAAAACATTTCAGCTTTTACCAGACTGATGATTTAGAAACCTAATCTAATAGGGTAAAAGTATTCACGTACAACTCCTGCTTTCACAAAATTTCCCTATCACCTGTACCTTCAGACTGTACAGTATCTTTCTGACAACTAAATCTCATTTGATGGGATTATCAAAGGTAGACAAGGATTACAGTCGCTTCAATTACATCTTTTATAACAAGAATGCTGTATTGTGAGTTGCAAATTGTTCACTGGTTTCTAGGTCTAATAATTTTCATAGGTCAAATACAGGGAAACTTGAATTTGTATTGTCTTGTAAGGATATCAAGTTGTGAGAAGCCAGTATCTCTATAAGAAATACAGAAATCTATTTTGAGGACATTCTAAAACACATCAATAGCTTTTTATTTAAATAGAAAAATCAAAACTTTAAAGTTGTACTTAAAAAATTATCATTCATGGAAGTAATTAAAACAAAGTTTTACAGCTTCTAAATTCTCTCGTGAAAACATCACTACTATTTCTGCCAGTATCATATGCATAAAGATTGTACCACTGACTTCTGTGTCAAGTGTTTGACATGATTAGCAATATTAACGATCATTACAATGGGACCTCTGAAATTAAGTCTAGGCAACTCCACGTTGCCAAAGTTGTTCTATGTTTTGGTTCTAATGTACAATAGGAGACTAACCTCCAGCAAGCAACTTGATTACTTCATATTTTCTAAAGATAGTGATTCTCACCTTCTACAAAGTCCTGTCCTATTTCACAGCAGAAAAATGAGCTGGCAGAGAGAAGTTCAGAAACAATCCACCCCCCAGTCCCATTTTGAGACTTGCAACAGTGGCTGCTACATTTAATTGAAATACAGGGAGCAGGGATGAGAAAGAGTCGTCCTGGTCAGTCCCACTTTCAAATTAATCAGGATAGGGAAGGAAAAATAAAATGAACTTTCTGTTCTTCTAAATCCCAACTTGAAATGAGATCGCTCAAAGTGTCCAAAATAAAAAAAAATGCATAATACCAAAGACTATATGCTAAAATTTACTTTAAAAAATCTCCTGCATTGAAGAAAAAATAGTATAAATTACGTTACCAACTTTCAAAAGTTAGCATATCAGGAGTATTCTAGCTTCAAATCATTGCCTCTCTAAAGAATTCTGTAGGAAATTCATAGATCAAAAACGAATATAGGGGCCTCAAATGCACTGATTCATAATATTCTTAAATATTCAAAAAGGAAAATAACCTAGCTATGTGGGTAAGATGAAGCAAAATTCCAGGGACTTAGTATCTTTAAGTGGTTGTACAATTTTTTTTAGAGCTGAGCAGTTTAAGTAGAAATAAATACTAGTACACGCTAGAAGAGAAGGTTTAATAATTGATAAAAATGTACAAAAATATTCAAATCAGAAATGCTTTAGAATGTGTACCACGAAGTCAATACTTCTCAGTGAGTAGGGAAGGTAAAAGACTTCCTCAATGAAAAAAAAAGCAAGAGAAAGATCGAATTTTTTTTTAAAAAAAGACAACTGTTAAAGAAAATGTTTAAAGTCAACATTGATTTTTGTTTTAGACAAGGATATTGCAACTATCACTTAACGTTTGGTGGCACATTCTTTAGTAGGTCCTTAAGGCAATATATTTAAACTAATTTACAATTTGATTTGATGTTAACTTTTTAAACATCACCTCAAAATAATGCCCTCACAATAGCCTTTTTAAAATGTAATCGGATGTTTCATAAAAAATAATGGTGGCTTTATTATAGTAGTGCTTATTAACACCACTATAGTTAAGGGTCTACCAGGTTTCCATTAAGAACACCTATTTCTGAGTTCACCATAAAAGATCATATCGGCTTTAACCAGTTGGGTAGTGCACAAAAAACCAGTTTTATCAGTTGCTGGTGCTTTGTTTTGTACTACTAGGTATCAAAAAAATTTTCATTATATCTTCAAAATCCAACTTCTATAAAGTAAATCAAATCATCTCATGACTTAGACTTTAGAACAAAGTAGAGACATCTGCAGTTATCAGTAAATTGCCACCTTTAATCCATCCTGCAGTGCCCTCTGAAAGGGTCACAGAAAGACAGTTATGACCGTATGAAAATATGATTCTTGATACAGAATCAAAAGTTATTTTCAATTTCCTTTGCTTTTATAAAGTCCACAATAACAATACTTAAATGCACTTTTTTTTTTCTGTGATATAATTAAAACCCAGTGTTATTTCAATTGAACTTAAAATAGAGTCCCTGGTCTGAATTAGACTTTAAATCATACTGTAAACATATATTTGGTATAATTTATTGATCATCATCCAGTTGCTCCAAAAGGGTCCTTCTGCGCTTTTCCAATTCTCCTTCACTCAGTTCACTGCCAGAAGTATCCCAATTACCCTGAAAAGACATTGAATACAATTATATTTGATGTCAAAAGGTTACATAGTAATGAACCTTTGAAAAATGATCCAAAATCTATATTGATTCTCATCCACAGAAACAAGCACATCACAGGGTTTAAAGACTGACCTCTTTCCCAAAAGCCTATCAATGTGTTGCTAACTAAGGACTCCTTGGTTATATTAGGGGAGACACTTAACTCAGAAGGAGGTTTTTACATGGTGCTACTTTCACTTTACATTAATATGTAAATCAGGGAGAACGGTTCATTCCAGTTTCTTTTCCTTCCTCTTACACAACTGAATATAAAACCTCTTGTTTCCATTTAATGGAAGCTGGGTATTCATTTCCCAGGCACTATCTCCTTGCTGATTTTGCACAGATTCTAGGTTGTCCTCTTAAGTGTTTCGTATTACAGAAAAGCATTATGCTTTAAGCATACTGTTGTGCCCAGATAAACAAACATTTAAGGTTTATGAAAAGGACAAGACTTATGCTGAAAAAAAAAACCCTCGAAAAATAAAAGTAATACTGCATTATCTATGAGAAACAACCTTTGAAAAATGGATAGCTCACCTAACCTCCCTCCCTTCAGAGATTTCATTTAACCTACTGTAAGGAAGAAACTGCTAAGCTGCTAATAAGTATAGAGAAAATATTCATTCTTCACCATGGATGTGCATCAGACTCACCAGTGCAGTTTTAAAAAAAAGCTATACCAACTGAATCAGAATATCCAAATGGAGCATCAGGGCTTATCTACACAGTTTAAACTCTCCACTGGTGATTCAGAGGCATTACCCTTGCTAAGCCCACAGCATTTGTGGAAGGAATGGCAAGGCTAAGGCAGCTAGGGTTATTGTGTTCTGTCATTCATAAATATACACACACACACACACACACACACACACACACACACACACACGTATATGGGAATCTAAGAACTAATTATGTAATTTGATATTAAAATATTAACTTTGGCTTGTAGTATCTACCTATTTGTCCTCACTTCTTCCCCTCAATGCTCATTTCTAATGCTACTTTTTTTTTGGTGAGGAAGACTGTTCTGGAGCTAAGATCCATGCCAATCTTGCCAATCTTCTTTTTGCTTGAGGAAGAGTATCCCTGAGCTAACATCTATGCCAATCTTCCTCTATTTTTTTCTACGTAGGATGCTGCCACAGCATGGTTTGATGAGCAGTGTATAGGTCCACGCCTGGGATCCAAACCCAGGAACCCTGGGCCGCTGAAGCAGAGTGCGTGAACTTAACCACTACACCACCGGGCAGGCCCTGGAATGCTTCCTTTTGAAACTGGATTTAGTAACCATGACAACTGTGGACATCTAGAGGGAGAATTCCTGATTTGAGTCTCCTAAATGTTATATTCCTTAAAAAATTAGGTAGAAAATGTCTAGTGGCACTTCTTAGTGAGAATGTACAAAGCAGAAGACCATATCTTTTCTTAGTGGGTTAAAACAATAGTTACGGAATGCTGTTATTTTTTTAAGGAATATAAAATTTAGGACACTCAAATCGGGTCATTCATGACCACATAAGTTAAAAAACTATTTTGTGTGAAAGGTAGTTAACTGAATTTTCACTGTGTTCTTCAATGGCAGCAGACCTGAAAAAGGTCTATTCTTTAAACACCATCATAGTTTAACCACAGTATCTATTCTTGTATTTTGAAAATACAGGTATGACAGAATTCTAAATACTTACAGAATCCTTTCCAGTCTTTTTCTTAGGTGATTTGTGTTTTGATTCTGATCTTTGTCTAGTTCTGTCTTTTTCACTTTCCCGGTCTTTTTCTTTTTTATCCTTCTCCCGTTCAGCATCTGACTCCGGAGAGTCCTGTATAAATAAAAAATGTTAGGATTTTGATGAAGACACCATTCTACTTTTAAAAATCCTATATAACTAATATTTAAGACCATTCACATAAAACAGGGTATGTGATCTCAGAGTGGTGAAATGTGAATTGTTAACATCAAGGATTCTTAACATTTCCAAGATTCATGGGAGGGAGATGGTCTTTCCTACAGGAAAGATGACATTCTAATAGGGTAACATGCCACTAAAAGAGCTTCATTAAATTAGGGACAAAGGTACACTTAAGATTGGATTATATCTATTATGTAAATATAGATAGATACTACATTTTCCACCAACCAAGTAAGATACTGATTTATGTGGATATGTATAATAGGATGCTGAGATCAGCTTAATCACATATTACGTTGACAGCTGTATAATAAAATTCTTTCCTCAAAATTGCTACCAAGAAGCAGGAATTACCTAAAATGTAATGCCTGTGCCTAAATAAAGTCCTTTATTAGATATGCACAAATCCAAGTGAGTAGCATGAAAAAGTCTCATTCAACATGTTTGTGGTGACACCCAGGCCCTTACATTTTGAAAAATCTCCTTAGGTGTTATCTTGATGTGTACCTAAGATTAAGAACTAAGAGTGGAGGAGGGAGTTGTTTAAACATTTAAACTTTTAGTTCTCAAAAACAGTTATATAAGATTACTTTAAAAAAAAAAAAAAAAAAAGGAAATCTTTTTTTTTTTTTTTTAAACTTCACCAAAAGATTTCAATGGAAGATTAAGGTGAAGAACAACTATAAAACTCCTGAGTTTAGGTGCCCATCTGAACTGTGCTGGACTACACAGGACTAGATAGGAAAAGCTTCTACTGCCACTGAGGAAGTTGAGGGCAGAAGCCTAAAAACAGGGTAAAAAGTATAAGCTTGCTTACAGATTTATGTCTCCTCTTCTTGCTTTTCTTCTTATGTTTTTTTGACTTCTTATAGCTTCTCTCTATGTAGCATGAAAAGAAACAAAGCGTCAGAATGTGAGGATATCCAAGTGTCAATGATTTTAATCAAGTTAAAAGATAGGCTTACCAGACTCAGCACTAGAAGAATGTTCTGAAGCAGATCGGGACTCTGATCGCTGCCTTTTTTTCTTTGAATGGCTGTCGTCATCATCTGAATCTGACCCCTAAAACAACAGAAATAATTTCATTCACAATGATGCTAACAAACATATGTTACACCTCAATACACCTATGATGCCATCCAATAAACTTCCTTACCGATCGAGAGCGGGAACGTTTCCTGTGATGTTTTTTAGATTTTTTAGAATGTTTCTTGTTCTTTGAATGATGATGTTGACATTCGTGCTACAAGGGCAAAGGAAAAAATTTCAAAAGTTCGCATTTACTTTAAACAGCAGATCATAATTTTTAAAAGCTATACAAATAATTTCTTAAAGTAAAATTCCATTCATTTTGCATATTTAGGATGTACTCCCTTGAAACTGTGCAAAGAATTAACATCTCTTAAAATGTTTTCTTCTGTTCCTTCTTAACCATCCTGTATCTCCTCATTTAGACTCTCAACAATGTAAAAATGTATTAATAAAAAAGTACTTTTTATAGAAATGATAATGATGTGTGCTAGTAGGGATACTGATAACTCTCCAGAAAGGTATAATCTGCACAACAGTCACACTGCTTTCAAAAACAGTGAAATACAATTACATTCAGACACAGTTTTTCCGATGAATCTGGCTTTGGCCAGTGAACTAGGCCCAGTAAGAAGATAAAGAGCTACCTTAGAGCCATCCTTGAACTAAGATAAACGAGGCTAGTCTCAGAATAAATGCAAAATCTACTCCTTTTTTTTTTTTTTTAATTCTCTTCCTAATCAAACTTAAGACACTGGAAGGCAATCTACCTCTAACCTCACATGAAATCAAAGAGGAAAAGCTGTCTCTGTGCATTTTAACTCTTTCATTAAAACAATTATCAGGCTGGTAGAAAAAGGTAAATGATGCAGAAAGCTCCTTAGCCCTAACACAGCTACGGTTCTGAAAATAAATTCTGATTCAGTTTACTTAGTGGAAATGGAAAATCTGGCTCAGAAGGACTCTCATTCTTTATGTCACTAAATGCTAACTCTTTTTCTATTTCAAGGCCCAAGACTATTGGGATTCAAAACCTACTCTAATGTGTTCAGCCCTTCCCTATGCTACCATCTTAAGCTCCACTTCTAACTTGACCACTTTACCCCCAGTAGAGATCGTGAAAGAATCTTGTTGGAGATTCTTGAATTGAGGGAAAATGTTAAACACTAACTAGAGCAGAGCTTCTCAAAATTAAATACACACTCTACTGCCCGAGAATCTTGTTAAAATGATGATTCTGATGCAGGACGTTTGTCGGCAGGGCCTGAGGTTCTGCGTTTCTAACATGTTCCCAGGTAATGCAGATGTTGCTGGTCTAAAACACACTTTGAGTAGAAAAGATCTTAGAGGCCAACAGGACTAGATCCAGAGGCAGCTGGGAAACGAAATAGGGTACACGTAGGTATATATTAACAGAGCAAACTGCTGTCAACAATGATATTCATCAAGAACAGTAAATCCAATGAAAGCATCAACGGTCAATTAAGTGACCTGCTATGCCCAATGACCATGCAACACTATATTAAGTATAAGTATGTGCCAGCTTTTAGCTGGTTTTAACGTATCAGTTCATCTATAACTGGAATGGAAGTACAGCATACTTGTTAAAAGCGTGAACCTTAGAGTCAAACAGCCTTGGTTTGCAAAGTACTTTATTTCTCTTTGCCTCAGTTTGCTCATCTGTAACTGCACAGCGTTGTTGTAAGGATTAAGTTCACATGTGTAATATTTGTAAAACAATTAGAACAGTGCCTGGCCCAAATATTAGTAATCAATAATTACTGGTCAATTTAGCATATTCACCACTTACAACAAATGTCTACCTGAAATCTTTATCAAAATACCCTTATTCAGCTAATGGAGTAATTTGTAATTTTATCATTACTTGTTTTAACAAAAATTTACTACTTACTCTATTATTTTTCAGAACCCCCCTGAGCTTTCAATACATCTAATGTAGTGTAATATTTGAAACATGTGCTTAAAACCTGTTTTCTATCTACTTTACAGGATTTTAAGTTTTCTTTAGGTTTACTAGTTAGTCCATGTGGCTGTTAAATTGCTGCATATCTAAAACACCGTAAAAATATGTAACAAATTATGAACAGTCTCCACAAACAAATCTTTATGTTCCCATACAAGCTTAGTTTGTTTCACTTAAGAGCAGTTTCTATAGAAAAATTAATTCCCTAACCATCCCAGGTAACTACATTTGTATAAAAGCAGTGTAATTTAAGAAACATACTTTGATCATTCTAAATTCTCCAAATTTTGTTTATATTTTATATTTCTACCAGTTATGAGAATACTAAAATTACCTCAAGCACATGCATAAAATCTTTAAATATTCGTTTTCTTTCAGACTCCAGAGTTATGTCCTCAAACGCTGGCTCTTTTACAAATCTCTCCCGGATCTGAAAAATTCAGATATGGAATAAATTCATGAATACCAAGAGAAGTGTGCCAATATGACTAAAAGAAATCATAACAGCAAGTGAAAACTGTGACAGCCTCGTCCTCTCAAGTCTCTTGTTTCCTTTTCTCTAAAGTCCAAACCATTTTTAACAAATATTCCTAAACGCAGAGTCACAGCTGACTTTATACTTTTAATATATGTAATATCCTTTCAATATATGTAATATACTCTACAAATAACCTTAGCTTGTTTTTGTGGCTCTAAAATGGGAAAGGAATTAAAAATATTTTTATCTTCACTTGTAAAGGAAACAGTTCATTAGAAAAATTTTACAAGTATACATACATCTTCCCACACAGCATCCAATTCTATTGGAGGAGTAGCTTGTTTCAACATACTCTTAAATGCAGATTCTTTTCGCTTCATCTTCCGAGCCTCCTCTTTTTCTCTTTCACGTTCACGGGCTTCTGCCTTTTCTAGTAACTTTTAGAAAATCACATTTAATCAGTTATAATAGAACAATTATACTGTTAGCTGAAACAACTCATTATTCTTAAGTACTCTCCTATCATTTATAAATTAAGGGCCAATTTATAACACCAGTTAATTTGAGCAAAAAAAGCTTAACATCAGCCTATCATCTAAATACATTTTATCTTACCTGGAAAGACTGTCTACTAGTATGTAAAATCCTACTCATATTCCTGAATTTCAGTAGCCTACAACTTAAGTACTTTTGGCTGAATATATTAAAAACTGTACTATTAAACTAGTTGTTTATAATTAAAGATGATAACTTACACTATTGAAAGCCAACTTAATATTTCCAGCATCTAATGTGGTTGATCTTTTAGTTGAACTAATTATTGCCACAAAATCTTCAAAAGTGGTATTTACTTCAACTACAAATCCTTTATCCTAAAAAACAGAATTCTTGTTAATATTAATAACATAAATCAAAGGAGCACAGTATCAGTTTCTAAAATACACTATAGATTTAACAGTTAACAACAGTAAGTATACTACTTACCTTTAGAATGTCTTTTATTATTTTCTTCTCATCATGGTAACGTGCTTTAAGATCCTCAACATAAAACTTGAAAAGGTCAAGTGCAGTTGATCCTAATGAAAAAACTAAAGAAGTCAAAAGCTAGCTCTAACCAAAGAGCTGCAATTACTTTTTGTTTATAAAACAAAATAAAGCACCCCCCCATTCCCCAACATAACCACCTTCCCCTCTGGCCCATTCCAACTACTATCATAACTAAATTAGGAAAGAAAAGAATCTCACCCGGCTGACCAAGCATATTAGTGAATCTAATGTCAGAACTAATTGTTGGATACAATTCCATCCAAGACGACATAGAATGCAGTTGTCCATGTTCATGCAGTTCATCTAAAAATATCTGGGGGAAAAAAGAAAACTACATTATAACTTAAAAGTTTTTAAGGACATTAGAAATATTAGTCTAACATGAAAACACATGTTAAAAACATAGCAATATTTAAAACTCTTCTACCAATGTTATTCCAATATGTTTATGCGCAAAGAATATTTGCTCTTTGATGAAAGCAAAATCTGCTGTTAGGCAAAAAAGTATTTTGTACTTCAGAGAAAAGGACCTTTGAAAAACTTTATTAATCTTTCCAGGCTTCAGTTTACTGTCCCTTAAGATGGAACATCATTTCCAGTTTAAAAAAAATATATAAAGGTAAAAGTTAAAACACTGGATATTATCTATCTCAAATGATGAGGCTAAAGAATGTGTACGTTTCCTGTAAAATATGTGTTCTGGGTGTTTTTATTTTTTATTTAATTTTCTTAACAAATGTGGACCTCTAAAAGAATATATAATTTTACCAAAGTGAGATGTAATAGGAATCTGGGGAAACTAGGACTAAACCCCATATCTGATTTCAAAACTTCTTTCCTTTCTTTCCTATCACTATTATACCTTAAGTCTAAATATTTATATGCTTATTCCAATTTCTCTTTTTTTAATCTCTTTTTACTACTTTGACTTTTAGGGCAACATATTGGGACATAAACACTCAGCAATTTTCACATTTCCTACTTCCCCAAATTCTTAGGGAGTTTAGTGCTACAAAAAAAATCCCTAAAGAACTATGGCCCAAAATGCTGCTCTTAGAATTTCTATACCTACACCATTCAATATGGTAGCCACTAGTCAAATGTAGCTTCTAAGTACATGCAATGTGGCTGGCTAGTATGAAGCTGTCATCAGTATATAACACACAATAGATTTTAAAAACTTATTACAAAAAAATATTAATTTTTAAAAACACTGCATGTAAAAATAATATTTAGATATATTGAGTGAATAAAAAATTACTAAAATTAGTAAGAAATTAAAATCATGTATGTGGCATACAAATTTTTATTGGATTGTATTGTCCTGAATAACACCAGACACCTGTAACTCCACATCTCTTCAAATAATAAGCATGTCCATACAGTCTTATATTTCCAAAATTCTTTTCTAAAACTTAGTATTTATCCTTCTGCCCCTACCTTTCAACATACATGGATTCCTATCTTAACCCACCCCTGCTCTGTGATCACCAGGTTCCTCACTTTCTTCCTCTTTCCAGTCCCTAAAAGAGCTTAGAAACCATCTTCAATAATGCTCTCCAGAATCTTAGAATCTACTCCACTCTATCATATCTGTTTTGCTAGCATTTGTGTTTCACTTCCAGGTTGCTAAGATCTGATAAAGTCATAGAATTTTGAGATTGAATCAATTTCAATAGTGAATCCCAAACCTGAGTAAAAATCAGAATCACCTGAGATTAAAAAAAAACAAAGGATTGAAATCCAGATATTTGTAATTTTACTTTTTTTTTAAAGATTTTTTTAATTTTTTTTATTTCTTCCTTTTTCTCCCCAAAGTCCCCCAGTACATAGTTGTATATTCTTCGTTGTGGGTCCTTCTAGTTGTGGCATGTGGGATGCTGCCTCAGCGTGGCCTGACGAGCAGTGCCATGTCCGCGCCTAGGATTCGAACCAACGAAACACTGGGCTGCCTGCAGCGGAGCGCGTGAACTTAACCACTCGGCCACGGGGCCAGCCCCTTGTAATTTTACTTTTTAAAGATCACCAGATGACTCTGATGGAAATTCAGGTTTGAAAACTATTATGCTAAAATTGCACGGTTCTTACTCTCTTATTTACTAACCCTATCTTGGGGAAAGGGAGAGGAGCCTAGTCTTTTACATTATGGAAATGAAGCTGCTTCAAAGATTGCTGAGCTTGGTATTTCTCCCTCCCTTAGAGGAGAGGTTCCCAACCGTGGCACTAATGATCTTGGACCACTTAACTCTTTTTTTTGTGGGGGGTGCATTGGGGGCGTGGGAGTGGGGGGCGGGGCAGGGGGGGAGTTGTCCTGTGCATTGTAAGATTTTTTAGCAGCACCTCTGGCCTCTCCTCAACCAAATGTCAGTAGCACCTTTCCTTGCAAATCATGACCATCAACAATAAACAAAATTGATAGTTGAATACCACTCACTGCCTCAGAGCCAATTCAATAATATTTCTTTTCCTCATCTCCTTCTTTCTTTTTGTCTCCTTCTATTTACCTTTAAACTATTTGGTCACCCTAGCTTTCCCTACCATGCCAAAAGTAACTAAACACCTTAAATGCTACACCTAACCATATTTTTTCAGTCTCATCAAGATTCTTAACATTTTTTCTACTTTTGGTATGTTATTCTATCTCAGTGGTTCCTCAAAGAATCATTTGAAGGACAGGTAAAAACCAGATTATTGGGCTCCACCCCAGAATTTGATTCTTATTAGAAATGCAGATTTTCAGAACTCACCCCAGATCTACTGAATCAAATCTAGGGGTGAGGCTCAACAATATGTGGTTTTAACAATCCTCCGAACGATCGTTTGGGAAACCACTAAGATAAAGGACCCATCAAGAGTAGCAAATGTTAAGTTTTTATGCAATGAGGACTGAAATAACGCTATTGGCTATGGCATTTAAGATGGTTAGGGACCTTTGGCATGGTAAGGAGAGTGTTTTGTTTTTTTGTGTGTGTGAGGAAGATTGGCCCGGCGCTAACATCCATTGCCAATCTTCCTCTTTTTGCTTGAAGAAGATTGTTGCTGAGCTAACATCTATGCCAATCCTCCTCCATTTTATGTGAGATGCCGCCAGTGTGGCCTGATGAGTGGTGCTAGGTCCATGCCCAGGATCCAAACCTGTGAACCCCAGGCCACTGAAGCAGAGGGTGCAAACTTAACCACTATGCCACTCAGCTGGCCCCAAGAGAGTGTTTTTTAAAAGCTCTCTAAATGATTCTGATGCACACTAAGTTTTGAGAACCAGTGCCTTAGGGGATGGCAATGTGCTCTACCTTGGACCAACCAGCTGTTACTACTTCAAGAAATAAAACTCTTATTTAAGCCACTGTAACTTAGCATTTATCTTAATACGGTTTTTAATGGTGGAGCCTCTGTAATTAAGACTGCATAGATTTAAATTCTGGCTCCACTATTCAGTAGGTGATTTGGGCAAGTCACTTCACCTCTTCAGAGAGCCCATTTCCTTATCTACATAAACGGACATAACAAAAATAGTACCTACTCTTATAAGGCTGTCACAGAAATTGAGAGATTATAAATTTAAAATGTATAGCGGAAAGCAATCAATTAACACTAACTGCTATTATTATAATTACTATGGAAATGTGCAATCTGGTGAAATATAAAATGCAAAAATTCACTGCTCCAAGATATTCTCCATTACTCAGAGAATAAAAGTAATACTTGGAGGTGAAAATGAGCCACTAGCCTATACAGAAAATAGGTAATTTCAACGCTTGTGTATAATGTTTAAGAATTATGGCCCATCCCCAAACTATACCACAGCATTCCCTACAGTTCTCTAGAGCTTAAAAAATCAACTAGTACTAATGACTCATCACACATAGTTTAAGTCTTTCCTCATGCTATTCCTCTTTCCCAAGTGACACCGTATCTATCAGTGCTCACCTTAAATACCAAATCTGCTACAGCCTTCTATGTTCCCCCAGCCTAAAATGGCTGCTCTCCTTGAGTGGATTCATAGCTAATTGCAGAACTTGAGTCAAATGTGTACAGATTCTCCACAAAGCAGAAGTGAATGATCTGGGATCAGGTGTCTCAAAATTGTTTATATCCTTGTTCAAGCTCATTAACCATAATATAAAATTAAGGTAAAAAAGATATTTTCTTATTACCTGAAAAGATTCTCTATTTTTACGCTGTCGTCTCCTTTCTCTCAGCAAACTCTTCTGTTTTTCTTCTTCTTCCTCCTTTTCTAAAGCCCGAATGTGTTCTTCAAAGCAAATTAATGCATCTTCTTTATCCATGTCTAGTTTTTTTCAAAGAAAATTAGAATGTCAAATATCAGTAAGGAAAGCAGTTTAATTATTTACATTAACTCCCTACAAATTTCAACTTCACCTCTCCAAAATACTTGTATTTAAACTCAAATATGACTTGTAATCATCTAAATAAGAAACATTTAAGGAAAATTACAAGATCTCATTAAATATAAGATACCCTGAATAAGAGGATAAAACAAAGACCATGCACATGATACAATTAATGAAAATAAAATTATGACAAAATTTGTCTGCAGTATCTGAATTACCCAAGATTTTCAAAGTATAGAATTCTAGGCACTATCCCAAATCTACTGCAGCACGGCATTCAGAGGGATAATCAAGAAAGCTATAATTTAAAAAACAACTAGGTAGGTTAGAAAAAGACCAAAGTTGGGGAAGCTTAATGTAAGATAATGCTAAAATATTTTTTGCTTTTTGCAAATCTAAAGCCATTACCTCAAGAAGACAGTGTGAGTAAAATCTGGTACTTAATTAGGTTCTTACCAAGTCCTATAAATGGCAAAGGACAATTTCAAGTTTGACCTAGGATAAACATATTTCAAGGATTATCTGATAAGGCGAACTTTAGAGTTTTGGAAAAATATTATGTCCTGAATCAGAAAACTTAATTCAAAAGAAATATTCTTTTTGGAAACAAACAAAAACATTTTTTCAGAAAGGGGCAAACAATTTTGTAAAATTCACTTAGTGATCTCACAGAAAAAGTGAGAATTCTTTGCTGCTGGACAGCTTTTTAGAAATTGTTTCTCCCATTTAGCCATTATTCTTACTCTGTAGTTCCTCATCTTCTGCAAAAGTTGGATTATCCATCAGATACTGCTGGGCTTCAGACCAAGTAGTAGAGTATGTTACGTTAGCCATGTTGTCAAGGATGTTTTTTAAGGCTTCCCAATTTCTCTTTCGCAACTGCTTTGCTTGTTCCTAAATCAAAAGTATGAACACATGTTTTGAAGTTCAAAGAGAATATAATATTGAAGTGCAATTAGTGATGGTTTCTTTACATTCTAACTCACGACCAAATTTCAGATGTTACCTATTTACTTTAAATATCAACACTATTTACCTTTCCAGTGCTCTTGCCTAACTACTTGGTTTGGTACTTACCTTTAATTTCTTCACTTCTCCTCTAAAGCTGGAATCTGGAAACCAAGCCCCTCCCCAACGCCCCCACCTCCATAATCTCTCTTCCTATAACTATGCATTATATAGACACGGTGTAAAACTAAGGTTACTGGAGACAAATCACACAATGGGTAAATGCTAAGGTTGTCAACCACTTGCAGCTATGTTAAAATTCTTGTTATTAATATGTTTTTATAAATCTCTTGCAGACTGGATAATATACAACTTAGTGCATAATAAAATAGACATGAGCAAAATAAGTGTTTTAAAACACTATGCTACAAGTACATTCTAGTGGAAACAATTACACATTACTGCCCTTTTTGTAAAAGAATCATAAATAGATGCATATGAGCAAAACTACTGAGTACTTTTTAAACCTAATTAGCTAAAAAAGTATCTTTCAAAGTGGGCATAAAACAGCCAATTAATGATAATTCAAGTAACAGCTGGATAAATCTGTACCTATTATATCCACATCAATACTTACTGTAGGAGCTAACCACTTTTAAACCTAACTTCTAATAACCAGATCTGTGCCACATAAACTGGATAAACTAACCAACAGAAACGGACATGTTATAAGGTAACTCCTAATGAGAATGAAGAAACGTCTTGTTTTATCTATAAATACCAATAACTACGACTGAATAATACCTTTTCTTTTTTTGAAAGAAAGAATAAAACATCTTCATAGATTTCAAGACGATCACGTTCCGATATTGCATTCCAGACTTCCATCTCTCCAAACATTTGCTCTGCTTTTCTATTTGTTAAAAAAATTAAATGTTACTCTATATTATACAATAAAAGTGAATTTGAAGCCATTTTAATTTTATACTAAATTTAAAACCACCAAATGAACAATTTTTCCACTCTTAAGTTCATAACTATTATAAAGGAAACTTTTTGCATAGTTAAGAAAAAGAAAACAACAGCTTAGGCCTCCATTTCTCCTTAAGAGATAGAGGAGATAATTCCAACTTAGCAATGTTTTGCAGTCAAGACTATCTCTATTCCTAGGGTAGCTACAGAGATTACGAAACTGCCCATGAACTAAATTATAGACTTCAAAAAGTTGTCAGAAATTTGGGTAAGACTGAAAATAGGACTACTTAAAGAAATAACGAAGAGTCCTTCACTAAGACTCTTCTGGAAGAGTGAGGAAAATCAAGAAAGCACACAGGGAAAATGAACTTAATAGCTTATTGGAAAAATGTTAATACTAATTACCCACAATTTTAAATAATAAAGCACTCTAAAAATGAAGAGTGCTATATAAATGCCAAGTTTTCAAAATGCTATACTTAATGAAAATACCTGTTTCTATTCCACAAATATCAAAAATTTCAATCCTTATATTAGCTAGACAGTAGTCAAGCTTTGACTACTAAATCTCTCTCCTTTTTGTTCTAGTCCCTAATTAATAACTCAATAAGTCTATAAGTTAAATTCCACATTTAATACTGATTTGTCTTGTACCTTATGAAACTGCTACAGTCACAACCATTTAGTTTTATTTAATAAGCATCTACTCTGGGTTAGTTACTGCACTTGGCAAAGTCTGACACAGTAACAGTGCGGTAAATATACACCATGCACCACTAAAAATCTTACTTGTATCTGGTTGTGGAAGTCATTTTCTCATGGTTTTCAAGAAAACGCTGAAAGGATTCCTTAGCCTCTTTGTATTTTGATCTTGCTTCTTCTTTTTCTTCTTTCTCTGTCTGGACTTTATAAGCATTAAAGGCCTGCTTTTTTTCACTCAACTTTGCTAAAGCACTAAACAATAGAAAAATACCATACAAGAGTAAATGAAGGCAGGATGATCAAATGTTAGTGCTTTGAAAAACAATACAATTGACTTCATTCACAAATTAAGAAAATTTCAGCCAGATATTAAAGATAAATGATTACAGAAAATAATTTCTACTTCAAAAATAATTCTAATTTCATCTGTAGCAGGGCGCTCAAATTATATCACAAACTTTTTGGCTTTTTTGGTTCACAGACATAAAACAACTCTATTATTATTCAAAATAACAGAAGACAATGGGAATGAAAAGTTATACTATTTAACAGTTTTGAATTTGCTAGGCTTGCTATGCTCAAAGTGAAAAGTAAATTAAAAAAATCACAGTATTACCTGTATCGTGGATCATTAATGATCATTTTCATAGCTTGCTCCCATGAAGCGTTGGATGGTACCCGCTGAAAATCATTTAATAAAAAAAATCAAAATTTCGCAAAAATATAGTTAAGTCATACAACACGAAACACAGTATAATACTCACTGCAAACATCAAGTACTTCCCTTTGCAGGAGTTTGAAAAAAGGTCTAAAAAAATAATTTCTTATTGAAGCAAAGCAAATCTGGGTAATATACCTATAGACTAAAAAGGAAACTTAAACTCAATTCAAACAGAGCACAAATACTTTTTCTTAAGACTACTGATTAAAAGATAAACAATTTTTATTAACAAAAAATCTTAAATACTTAGGTGGAATGTACTATGTAGTACCTTGTACCCAACAGTTTTTTTGTGTTCAAAGTCAGTCTTAGAAAGTGTTCTTCAAAAAAAAAAAAGAGACATTTAGTTCATTTTCAGTTTATGAAATTAGTATTTTCAATAAAGGCTTCAAGGTACTGATTGCATTAAAGAGTAACTTAATTTACTAGACAATTATATATTTATATACAGTATATATTTACTTATATATTATATAAAAATCAGCAATATAAATACCTTTTCTTTCAATAATTCTTTAAATGCTTGCTTTGCCTCCTCCTTTGTATTCCAAGTGTACGTTTTCTTTGCTGGTTGGCTTTCCTCCTCTTCTTTTTTGGGAGTAAAACTAGAAAGAAATTTAAATGTTTTTTATAATTTAAGTAAACATTTGCTTCATTTAAAAAAATGCTTTATTATTTAAATGTTTGATGTTGAGCCAAAATTTGGTAATTTTAGAATAAACTGTCTCCTATATGAACCCTACACACTTACCTGAACATAGAACACTAAACTAAAACACTAGTTCCACTAGTCCACAACTTAACACTTTTAAATGGCTTATAAAACTTATTCAATGCCTTCCTTTTAGTGCCTTAATGATCGAGGATTTGGGTAAATGTGCATAAATATAAAAAAGATGTAGAGGGGCCAGCCCAGTGGCATAGTGGTTGGGTTCATGCACTGTGCTTTGGTGGCCTGGGGTTTGCAGGTTTGGATCCTGGGTGCGGACCTACATGTGGCTAATCAAACCACACTGCGGTGGTGTCCAACATACAGAGTGGAGGAGGACTAGCACAGATGTTGGCTGGACGACAATCTTCCTCAAGCAAAAAGAAGACTGGCAAGAGATGTTAGCTCAAGGCCAATCTTCCTCACCAAAAAAAAAAAAAAAAAAAAAAAGATGTAGAGATCAATCTAAATCAAGGTTGGCAAACTATAACCCATGGTCCAAATTGAGCCTGCTGTTTCTGTACACACAGCTTTACTGGAACACGGCCATGCTCATGAGTTTACAGATTGTTTATGGCTGACTGTGTGCTACACAGCAGAAGTAAGTCACTGTAACAGACTTTATGACCCATAAAACCAAAAGTATTTACTCATGGCAGTTTACAAAAAAGTTTGCCAAACAGTGATGTCAAACAAAAAAAAATCAACATATCCAAGATTTATCAACTGAACATGTTTGTGGGTCTTCATGAAATGAAAAACTTGTATAATACTGACATTTCTTCCTATATAAAAAGAAAAGAATGCAGAAAAAACAAAAACAAAAGAAACTAAGTCAAATCTAAGCAGAATTCTGGAGTACTCATTATGAATGCTGGAGTACATATTCACAAAAAAATAAAAATATATTCACACCCTCTGAATGAAGTAACCTTATTTTGGGAAATTTATTTAAAAATGTCAAAAATATTGTAAAGAGCCTGGTCAAAAATTAACAGTTGTAAATGGTCTGTATTACAGTAATTAAAACAATGTTATTCCAAAAGCTTAAATGTCTATCAGTAAAAGAACACTTAAATTTATATATATGTAAATAATAATTAATAGGCCATCACTCAAAATGATGATGTATCTCTATCGATGTGGAAGATGTCTCTTATATTTTTGAAATATGTCTGCACAAATTTTAAATAAATAGAAAAAAGGCAGAAGGATATAAGTAAAATACTAACTTTTTTAAACTTCTAAACACCAGAAAAAATTAAAGCTATTTCCCCTTTGGGAATATACATAAGAAAAATAAGCAAAAGAATATTTACAAAAAGGGGTAAGAAGATGGAAGTATGAGTGATCGTATCTGGATCTTGACATCATGGTTAACACTGTTAAAGTCTAAGAAATACAGCTCGAGGTTACTTTTTATAGCTGTATAAAGCATAGCCACATGAAATATTACTAGATCATAGAGACACAAGTACATGCTAACTGTAAAGTGACAGATGCAGCCATTTTGCCTTATTAAAAAGTTGTACCAATTTAATCTCACTAACAGTTTTCCTACACCCTAAGTGTTATCTTAATTTTTGTCTACTTGATTTTTCCATCTGTTTGTTCAACATCAAACTACAGCACTTCCTTGCAGTGCTGTGCTGAGCCACATTTGAGACTGAGGCAAAAGACAGAAAATCAGTAATACTAATCCTGTCTTTGCTTAAAATTTTGCTATTTTATCAATCATGGACTTTTTGCACTGATTTTAATATTGCATCATAATATATCTTGATTACTAAGGTTTTTAGTATCCCCTTAAATTTGTGCCTCATCCTAGTCCGAACTCTGCTTCGTAAAATTTCTGTGGATTAGTTTTGCAACAGTTTGATAGTAAGGTCCCACAAAATTCAGTCTCAAAAATGATACAATATCTAAAGGTTTATGTTTTGATTCTCAAAATTTTTTTTTTTTTAAAGATTGGCACCTGAGCTAACAACTATTGCCGATCTTTTTTTTTTTTTTCTGCTTTATCTCCCCAAATCCCCCAGGTACATAGTTGTATATCTTAGTTGCAGGTCCTTCTAGTTGTGGCATGTGGGACGCCGCCTCAACATGGCCTGATGAGTGGTGTCATGTCTGCGCCCAGGATCCAAACCAGTGAAAGCCTGGGCTGCCACAGCGGAGCACGTGAACTTAACCACTTGGCCACGGGGCTGGCCCCTCAAAAAATTTTTAAACACTTAACGGCCACTGACTAAACTGGCACTTTCTTGTATTAATGAAATCTGGTACTGATTTGCAGCAGACAAGATACTAAACTTACTCAGCTACAGTTTCCTGCTTAGATGTTTCTTCTCCCGTATTGCTGGATACTTCAACACTTGGATCCTGAACAGCAGGGGTACTAGTAAGTTGTGCTTGTTCTTCAGTTGAAATTGTTACTGTATTTTCATTATCTACAACAGTAGCAACAATTGAAGTAACTTCAGGCTCAGGAACAACTGGAACAGTTCCACCAACAGTATTAGAAGCAGAGGTGGAAGCACTGGCATTGGCTGCAGCGGCGGCTGCTGCGGCGGCGGCTGCTGCTGCAACAACAGCAGCTGCTGCTTCTGCAGCAGCCATGGTGCTCATTGTGGTCGGAATTTCTGTTGTAGGAACTGGGGCTGCTGAAGTTGTGGTGCACTCTTCTTGCTTACTATACATTTAAAAAAGAGAAAACTGGTCATTTCATTACTAATAATCAGGAAGCCAAACAAAGCTAGATTTTAAATACCATAAAACCAAATGAATAAGAGAAACTGTTAAAAGGCAAAAAAGGCAGTGCTGCCAAACTACTAAGCCATTCAAAAGAGTAAAACTACATAATGAAAGTGGATTACTTTGATTTAATTCAGCAAACATTCGTGATAATGTATGACAGGCACTCATGCAACACTCTGCATTTCCAAAAGTCCAATAATTGTCTTCATTTACACAATGTCCTATCAGATTGTATTATGCCATAAAATTTGACCTATATCATAAATTTCTGTCAGAACTTTAAATTGCACCCATTTTACCTTTTAAAAGGAAAATCTGAGTAAACGAAGATATATATAAATATATATTTCATCCATGCCCAAATTAACTCAAACCAAATTCTGGACTTTTCTATAACAAAGTCCTCTTAATTCTTAAAGGATACAGTCCAAATTCAAATAATCACTGTCTAGTAAAGCATTATTTGTATATCTTGAGTAAATATCCTCCTTCCTGCCCCAAATCCTCCAAGGTCATCAAACCATCAGGTCTAACATTAAATATTATTTATACAGAGTTAAAACAAGGGTGTTACAGTAACATTTACAAATTTGTAATATATAGTGATGTCTAAAACTGCTTACCTGCTTTCTTCAGCTTTGATCATTGCTATTAAAGAGAAAAAAGAAAAGTTACAATACTATATAGTTTTTAAACACAATCACTGAAAACAAACTTTAAAGGAGATAAAGAAAAGTTTCATACAATAAGATTTAATTTACCATCCTAAAAAAGAAAAAAAAAACCTCCACTTTTACTGAGCAAATGCTTGCTCCAAAGTTCCAGGGAAGCAATTAAAGAATGAAGACAAATTTAAATAATACCAATTTTTAGGACAGTTTCTCCCCACACTGCTACTTTCCCAAAGGCTGCTTGGGCTACTGCAAAAATTCCCTGAAAGTATCTGCATAGTTCTGGAATAAAATAGTATTTTCTCCAGGGATAAAACGATTTGTCTTTTTTTTAAGATACTAAATTCAAAACAGAATCAAACTCATGTTATGAAATTCCAGCACATATATACTAGCATTGAGAGGCAGATAGATACTTATGCACACCAACTATTTGTAGTAGGGTTATATCAGAAATGAGCTTGATATTTCTTACTAAACTGAGAATCTACCTATCTACAATATCATCATTAGCCAATGCTAGCATAGAAATTTAAATTGAGCTTTAATGATTTAGACTCATTATTTCAGTTTTCATTCTAGTTAAAGGAAATTTTTCTTAGGGACAACAAAAATATTTCATTTACTCAGCATTATTAGGGAATAAGGTGCTCCATGTAAGTGATGATATAAACTTAACTCTATGAAAATAATTTAAAAGCTTATCCCCCTTTAAAGGAAATCACTTGTGAAAATCTGTCTGGGATGGCTGACCCTTATATTATGTTTTAAAGGAGTCATCACTACTAAGATAAATTAACATATTTTTTGGAGAAAATGATGATATAAGCCAATGAGGTGACAAAGGAAAAGGTAAACAAATTTAAGACTGCAGGGCTTTTAAGAAATTTTTTTTCTCTCTTTCCTGTCAGTTGTTATTCCACATTGAAGACTACTTTATTAGGCCCATTCTCCTACAATCTGTTGCTTCTAACCTGATATAGTTTATGACACCAGATTTTATTAGAAGCGAGAGAAGAACTAAATTCTCAATTCTAACTCATAATCACTGCTATTTTAAGTCCTGGGTTTTATATTGAATAGTATATCTAGGTTTTCAGGGTATTCTGAATAGCTGAAGATGTTGAAAAATCTTCCCTTTGTAAGCGAGGCATGATATTTTGTTTACTTCAATTCTCCCATAACAAATATTTGCTATTTAGCAATGTTGTGCTAAAATAAAATCAGCATTCAATGTACAGTCTGACAATATATTGACAAAATTTAAACTAATAAGGATTCAAGGTTCTCTGCTATCTGCTAAATGGATTAAGTCACATATTCCATGTATGCACCAACACTCACAGCTCTATTTGGAAATATTGTACATGACGTCCTTGTTCAATTTCCCAATGGTAAATGTTGTTTTTTTTTTTTTTTTTAAAAATCAAAGTACAACTTTAAAAGGTATAAGCTCATTTATAATATAACCCTTAAATGAAAGGAATTCATTGAATTAGAGATTTCTCACTGCAGATTTATCCAATCATGGTTAGTGAACATTAGTGACATACTCTAAAAATGTTAAATAATGACAGAAAATGAATTATCAAAGCAGCTCACCATGCAGGTTTGATTTTGTAATAAGACTTCCAGCAACAATGGTATTCTGGTATCCTAGTTTCAGTGGAATCAAATCAAATAAAAATCTATTTAAAATCTATAGAACTGAGATCTAGAGCAACAAGAAAACTGTTACACCATGTAAAACGTTCTAATCATTTAATTTTTAAAAATAAGGTGTTTGTTTGAACAATCCTATTTATGAAGGATTAATTCTTTCAATGTGAATGACATAGATATGTAAAAAATTAACATTAAAAATTATTTTTTCCTGTTTTACCTTCAAGATCCTCAAGTTCTTTAGGTTTGGCCCAGCGAGATTCTTTTGTTTGAGAATTATAATAATAAGGTTTTCCAGAGTCAGATTTGTACTCCTTCCAGGGGCATTTAGACAAAAGTTGCTAAAGGGAAATAAAAACCTTCAGTTAAGAGTAATATAATTAGAATCACTCATCATTCATATCACCATTTTCACTAGGTATTATCAATCTATACAGTTCTAAAGCTTATGAGATGATGGTAATATAAGCTACCAATTATAAGATACGAAGTGATGTTAAATATATTATTTAATCTGTAATATAATATTGAAACATTTGTACAATTGTTCCAAATTCATATGGTTACTTAGAGAAAGTAATTTGTCTAAGGTAACTATCTAATAAGGGGAGGGGGCAAGACTCAAAACCAGGTCTTTCTGAATTTCAAATCTTACATGCTCTTGCCATTTATACTCCACCACAAGTAAAAAATCAGCATCTATATTTCAAAAACAAGACTTCTCAAATACTAATGTAAGTAGGAAAAACAAAAATTATGAAAAAGCAAAATCTGGTTTAGTCATGCTTAGATTTCAGTTTCTTGATAAATAATTTATTACAAACCTATGTGAATTACCGTACGTAAGAAACAATATAAGTATGATATATTTAAAACCTAATCTATAAAATCAGTTAGGGTGGTATGAGAATGCTATTGAAAATTCAAATCTAGACAGTGTCTTGGGCAAATATTTAATTGAAATAACTATGTCGGTACTGGGATAGACACAAAATTATAATATCTACAAACCTCCCCTGCCAAGTACTGCTGTGCATATTAGTGTGGTGGCCTGGAAAATACTTTTACCTCCTCAAATTCCTTAATTAACAGGGGAGGAAAAAAGATGCTGCCAACTGAGAAAAATCTTAAGCATAGTCTGAAATGCCAGATCAACTCTTACTTAGGACTCCAGATTTCCTAATTAAACCACAAGCAATATTGCTTACTCAGTATACTCCTTCAATCTGTCCTGTATATCTGGATATTTTGAATGGCAAAATTTGCAACATAAAATTAAACATACATACTTTTTGTGGGGCATTTTCCAAAGAGACAATTTCCCACTCGAAGAGAAGGAAGTATTTGTACATGTAATTTAAATTCATCTCCATTACCCCAACCCCATTGGAAATGTTTAGAAACTTAGTGGGAGACATTTGAAATCACCCAGGTTTGCTATAAAGAAGGAAACAATCTGAAATGTGAATTTACAAAATAAAGGGGAAGCAGAGAGATAGTCCTTTTTTTCTTCCAATTTATTCTTTAAATCACCCTTCTTAAATTGATGGCACCCAGCCAGGGTTCCTGAGCAGGGACAAAAATCAGTAAAATAAAATTAGTCTGTCAATAGAAAAGAATGAGTTTTATCTGTCTTTTGCTGATTCATGTGACTGTATTAACACTTTTCTCCTCTGAATGCCTTTGTAGCATCCTTTTCTGAGATATAAGCAGTACAATTTTTTTGGATAGTCCATTACCCATAAAATCCTAAAAAAAATATGTCCCAGTCTACTGAACAATCGCTAATTTCCAGCCCTCAAATTTTTACCTCAGCAGGTGTTTTAAGATCATCTGGTTTCTCCCAAGTAGACTGTTTTGTTTCAGTATTGTAGTAGTAAGTCCTTCCATCAGGTGATTTATGTTCAGTCCACATTGACTTCTAAAGAAAAAAAAATCACAAAAAGATTTAAATTATGTAACAGTGCCACTGACAGTGAATATCAGTATCATTAATTTCAAAGCAATATACAAAGAAATTAAAAGTCGGAAATGGGCATACATTTGACAGTTTAAGTCATTTAGAATAATTCATCATTATTCTATGAAGGTAATTGAAAAACAGAAAATTTTGAAGACACTTCAAAAGCAGCATGGACCAATTCAAGTTTTAGGATTTCTCTCTATTCTATAAAGTCTCAGAATTATAAGGATATGACTGCTCTCTTAATAACTAGTCTCTAACTTACGCACATAAGACAAACTTTCATCAACATAAAACCTATGCTTTGTGGATAAAAGAAAATATATGAATTAGATGCTAATATAGTATAGGTAGATTAATCATGAGCTCAACATCTCTAATCCAAAGAGTATTTATATCAAGTTAGGTAAAGTTTTAAATTAACATGGCAAAGATGAAGCTGTCAAAATTAGAAAGGATGGCTTTTGGATGACAATCAGAGTTTAACAATCAACAAGGTGAAACTTAATAGGAACAAAATGTGAATCTAAATTCCTCACCACAAGAAAGGTGAGACAAAGTTTTATGTGAAACTTGCTTGATATAGCATATTAAATCCACTCTTGGGGTCCAAAAGAACTACTAAGAGCCTACTAAAATGTGCTAGTAAAATTTCAAGCATCAACAGACATGATCTCTCAGATAAAGGTTGGTTAAGAGTTTTACAAGCTTACCATACATACATGCACGTGCACACACACACACAAAATAATAATAAAAGGGCTGGGAGGAAACTTCGGAAGGTGACAGATGTCTCTGGTCTTGGTGGTGGTGATAGTTTCACAGGTGTACACTTATTCCCAAATTCATCCAGTTGTACACATTAAATAGGTGCAGCTTTTGTATGTCAATCATACCTTAATGAAGTGGTTTTAAAAAAGCAGTTTTACAAGGAATCATGAATGAATGAATTACTGGATGAGATCAAACATACTAAGTTCAGTTCTGGGCACCAGATTTTTCAGATGGTAACAAACTAAAGTGTGCTTCAAAGAGTTACAGACATGACCTATACCACATTTCTTCAAATCTAAGATAAAACATTATTGTACATAACTCTAGAAAAGTAAAATCACTGTCAAACTATCTCATGCTTTTTACCACTCAGATTTCACATTAAACTTTTTGAAAAGATTTACTTTTACTGAGACATTGGTTTTATCACATATCACTTTTGTGAATACATATAAAGAAAAACAGACAAATGAAATGGTTAAGCTATTTTTTAAACTTCATATTGAGAACAGTTTTTGTATCTCAAAATTTTGCTGATGTCCACTATATTCCATACAATATCATCCTCTGTGGCATCAACAATGTCAGGAATGCAGCATTTCTTTAAAAGAAAAAACATAAAATAAAACCACCGGTATTGATTCTTAATTTTCTTCTGTACTTATTTAAAGCTCACCTACCTTTCTTTCTTCCTTATCAACTTTATTGAGTAACAGAGCAGACATACTTTTGATTCCTGCTTTGGGAATAGGGCTAAACACATGATCCACTGCTTTTCCTCTCTCTCATCATAATCATTTTACTCCTAGCTCATATAAGAGTGCTGTTCCATTATTTCTGGGATTTTCTTCCAAACTACTGACATTCGTTCTCCTGATGTTGGCACTTTTGCTGTTTCACTATGCACAACTAAGCCATAACTGCTGCCTGGAGAACGAAGATCATAAGACACTATGGATTATAGGATGCATCCCAATTTCAGACTTATTTAATGCTGAAAATAAATATGCTAATTGAAAACTAGCTAAATTAAGAAACATTCGCAAAACGTGGGGATGGAGGACAAGAAAAGATGACTTAAGGAGCACAGAAATCAATGTAACTTTAACAAAAAACGAGGTAAAATGATTATTTTCCCTAAATTCTAAGAGAATTAGAGTTAATGTGAAGAAATTATACCCATTAGAATTCAAAGAAAGCACTTGATAAAATTTGAGCTGTTTGATAACAAAATGATTGGCCCTTCCCATAGAAATCCATTAAGTCATCTGACACTACTATTTACACAATAGATTTCTGAATGATGTAGCGGGATAGTTAGATAATTCCAAAGGGTATTAAATTCTTTAACTTGCTTCTAGCACCTTGTATAGGATATGACAACTATAATCTCTCTGAAGCAAAATTAAATAGCTCTGGAAAATATTTAGCTTGCTGTCACTCATCTATTTATTATAACATATTCTAATCAAAAGGTGATGCAATTAGAGACATATATGGAAGATTTAAATGTAATGAGTAATGCTTTATATCATAAATTAAATGGCATTGAGTTTTCTATTTCTTTATTTTTAAAAAAATGAACTCAGTAGCATCTCAGAACTGCACTATCTAATGAAAAGTCTACTATAAGTTCCAAAATCACATTTAAACTTCTCAAGTCACATCTGCTAAAAGCATCAAGAGGAAGTTCACCAGAAATAAACTTATGAGATCACGGAATAAAAAAGAAGGGGCAATGTATACTTGACCAAGTAATGGGGAAAAAGAAGGGAAGTATACAAATCAGTAAAGCAATTTAGTAAACAGTAAGCAATTTAGTATTCACTATCTATTACTTTATTTGAGCCTTACAACTAACACTACAAAGCAGGTATGACCATTTTTCAAGTACGAAAACCAAGACTTAGGAGGTTTGCTAACTGGCTCATAGTGTTTCAGGAAATAAATGATAAAACTAGAACAATTAGTCATCTCTGTCCTAAAGATCACATTTTACCCACCCTGAATTAATGTTTCATGCTTGCTGTATTCAGGGACAGTCTAATTATCAATAAGGACAGATAAATTCCTGATTAACTACTAAATATTAAACCCTGTGCTAATTGCTTTGCATCAATTCTAAGTTAATTATTTTAATAACCCCATGAGGTAGTATTTATTATCTCCACTTTATAGAAGAGAAAACGGAGCATAAGAAAGTAACATGCCCAAGGTAACATAGGTGGCTAGTGAGTTCATTACAACATTGTCCTGGCTCAAACTAAGGTCCTATTAAGGAGGAAGGTTCCAACTCTTTGCATTGATAGAAATAATCATTCCAGACAGGAATATAAATTCTGCACTAATGTTTTAACTAATATACTAAATTCATTTATACAAGTCAATTCTCAAGTGAGAAAAATGATTTATTTGATAAAGTTTTTACTCCTTTTCCTTCAAAGTATCGAATGTGCAACTTGAAGTAAAACTGTAGTTTATCTTGCTTCTTGCCAAAACTAATAATTAGTATTTTAAAAGGAAAATTTAAAAACAAATGTATCTGAACGTTGAGTATAACACGAAAAATGGCATAAAACATTAAGGGATATATCAACAACTACAACTAGAAAGTTATCTTCATAAGATAAAATATGACTTATGCAAGGAGTTATTAAGTACTGATAGTCATATTAGCATTGTCTATTCACAAAACTTATTTTCCTATAAAATTACTATTTTTGTTTTAAACACAAGACCTCTCCAGAGCCATAAGCAAATGCTGCTTATCAAAGACGTAGACTGCCCTTGCAGAACTGGGGAAAACCTAACAAAGACTTGGATGTGTATTTTGAATGGGCTAAAGCCACGATATTACTTTTAACCTTAAGGTTAGTTGCTTTGGGACCTTGCAGGAATTATTAAGATATTCCTTGCAATGAAGCTTTAGTATTACTCTGCACTTTTGTCACAGATGACACCATTCCCAAAATTATTTTATTACTGAGACATTTACTGTACTAATAAAATATTGTTGACACAAATGGCAGTTCTGGGGAATCAAAAGTTAAGATTTTATATTTGCAAAATGAGAGATTAAAAAATCATTATCCTATAAATATACAAAATACCTATAGATATACCTAAAGACAATGTTGTAATGAACTCACTAGCTAGCTATGTTACCTTGGACATGTTACTTTCTTATCGTATATCTTTTGTATATCATATTTCTTTTGTATATCAAAAGATACACAAAAATCTGCCACAATCAGTAAGACAATCTAAAGGAAAAATAAACACGGCCATTAACAGAACTCAATACAAATAATATAATTAGACGTTCAACTTCATTAGTAAATCAAGGAAGCACACATTAAAATGAAAACTACTTTGCTCCTCAGATGAATGACAAAGAACAAAGACTTTAGTATACAATGTAAAAAGGGTGTGAAGAAAAGGGTACTCTCATACTGCTGTTGGGAATGAAATTAATATTATTTCTCTAAAGGGCAATTTAGTAGATCTTATCAAAATTTAAAATTAAAACACAATCTCTTGATCCTGAAATTTCACTTCTCAAAATCCCATTCACATAGTTTCAAAATTGTACAAGGATGTTCTCCACAAGACTACTTGTAATGGTGAAAAATGAGAGATAATTCAACATGCACTCAGAGGAAAACAGTCCAAATATGACCCATTTGTACTATAGACATAGCTTATGCAGATCTATTTTTAATATAATGGAAAATGTATTAAGATGCAGTGTTAGAAAAAGAGTAAGACCTTGTAACAAACGATGTAGTGAGAAAATACATGCAGAACATACTTCAAAGGCAACTCACCCCCACCCCCCACAAAAAACCTAGGTATAAGGAAAAAAATGCACATATATTATTATCAAGAAAGCTAATATACTTTCCAGATTCAAAAAGGCCAGTTAACAATTGGGTTGTGAATAAATTCAGTACACTCAAACTTAACTATGTATATGTAATACAAATATATTCATACAATGTATAAGCTCAAGTGAATGAAACTGAAAGAGAAAAAAATGACTAAATCTAAACATTAACTAGGTAGAAAATCTCACAACTCTAAATAAGGAAAATAAGAAGCCAAAATAAAAGATCAGAATTAAGGAAGAACATAAACACAGACATAGAACAGATTTACAACAAATTTCAAAATCTAGAGGAAATGACTTCTTTGCAAATTACTTTACTTAAAATTCACCCCAGCAGAAACACATCACACTCAAATATTCCAATTACCACAGAAGCAAACAAAAGATACTCAATCAGACAATTTTACAGCAGAATACTATATACAATATTTAAAGAACAGAAAAATACGGTATCATTGTTTCAGATCACAGAAAAAGATGAAAAGCTCTTTAATAAACAAAACTCAGTAAAGGTACCAAAAAAAAAAAAATCAGGAAATGTTACTTGTGAATATAAATGTAAGAATTTAAATAAAATATTAATCAAAAGAATCCTGCAATGTATATACACTTAACCAAGTAGAATTTATTGTGGAAGTGCAACTTGTGGTACAATATTGGGAATCCATAAAAGAAATTATTTCTATTAACAAATGAAATAAAAACCAATGACATGTTCGCATAAATAGACTGGGTATGATCAAATCACATCCTGAAAATTGTGACAGTTCACCAATATCCAAAATATAAAAACAAAAATCCTCAAATAAAAGAATAAAAGGAGATATATCTAAACGGTAAGGGAAATTTTTCAAAAGCCAATAAAAATCATTCTAAGGCCATTTCCATTAAAATCATGGCCAAAACATGAGTCTGCAATCACTATCATTCAACAAATACAGCATCGCAATAAAAATGAAATGACTCATATAAATATGGGGAAAGAGATAAATTCTCTTGCTTTTACTGCTGAAGACTCAAGTGAAATCTAGTTTAAAAAAACAGCTATTCTAAGTATCCAGAGAATCTGATAATAAAGCTGGCTAAAGATAAATATACAAAATTTCTGAAGTGACATAACTAGCTTGTAATAAAAATGGGAAATTGTTTTGTTTTTTTTTTTTGAGGAAGATTAGTCCTGAGCTAACATCCGCTGCCAACTCTCCTCTTTTTTCTGAGGAAGACTGGCCCTGAGCTAACATCCATGCCCATCTTCCTCTACTTTATATGCGGGACACCCACCACAGCATGGCTTGCCAAGCAGTGCCATGCTTGCACCCAGGATCCAAACCTGTGAACCCTGGGCTGCCGAAGCAGAACATGTGCACTTAACCGCTGTGCCTCTGGGCCAGCCACTATCATTTTCTAATATATCACTTAGATAAAAAATAGACAATATCTGCACAAACTGTCACTCATAGACTAGAACCTTACCATTCAGTAAGTCAACTGTCAGTATTCAAAACATGCAGAATGTGTGCACATAATTGCTGCGCCACCGGGCCGGCCCCAGGAAAATTATTTTTTTACAGTAAAACAAGTTTTTACAAGGCAAAAAGAAATAAAAATATCTTTTCAAGTTAAAGATTTTAGTACACCCCTCTTGTTAGGTAGATCAAGCAGATGAAAAATATGCCACGATACAGGAATAACAAAATAAATTAACAGTACACAAATATTCGTAAAGACTGGTCATAAAACAGAACATAAATGAAGCTTTAATAAACCGCAAAGAATCAACATCTTATAGACTGTGCTTTCTGATCATAATGTAAAAAAGCATACCTTACAAACATTAGTTACCCACAGACACGATCCATGGAAGAAGTAATTGAGAGGCTGGAAGTCATTAAAATTAGAAATTTCTTCTCTCCCAAAAACACAGCCCAGAGAATGAGAAGAAAAGCCACAAACTGGGAGGACGTATTTACAAAAGACACATCTGATAATGATAAAAGACTTATCCAAAATATAAAAGAACTCTTTAAACTTAACATTAAGAAAATGAACCCAATTAAAAAATGGAAAAAGATCTGGACATCTCACCAAAAAGACATAAAGATGGCAAATAAGTACATTAAAAGATGTTCAACACATCATACATTATTATGGAATTATAAATTGAAATAACAAGATCCTCTAAACACATATTAAAAAGACAAAAATCTAAAACACCTACAACACCAAATGCTGGTGAGGACATGGAGCAACAGAATTCTCATTTATTCCTGGTGGGAATTCAAAATGGCACGGCCACTCTGGAAGACAGTTAGGTAGTTTCTTAGAAAAACCAAATACACTCTTATCATGTGACCAAGCAATCATGCTCCTTAGTATTTACCCAAATGAGTCGAAAGCTTATGTCCATATCAAAACCAGCACACAAACGTTTATTGCAGCTTTATTCATAATTGCCAAAACTTAGAAGCAACAAAAAAGTTTTTCAGTAGGTGAATGGATAAATAAACTGTGGCACATCCGGACAATGGAATACTATTCATTGCTATTATTATTATTTTATTCAGTGCTAAAAAGAAATGAACTATCAAGCCACGAAAAGAAATTGAGGAAACTTAAATGCCTATTACTAAGTGAATGAGGCCAAACGGAAAAGGCCACGTTCTATATGATTCTAACTATACGACATTCAAAAAAAGGTAAAACTATGGAGACAGTAAAAAGATCAGAAGATTGCCAGGGGTGGGAGGTGGAGGTGGGGAGAGGGATGAATAGGTAGAGCACAAGATTTTTTTAGGGCAATGATTCTTTTTTTTTTTGAGGAAGATTAGCCCTGAGCTAACTACTGCCAATTTTCCTCTTTTTGCTGAGGAAGACTGGCCCTGAGCTAACATCCACGATCATCTGCCTCCATTTTATACGTGGGACGCCTGCCACAGCATGGTTTTTGCCAAGCGGTGCCATGTCCACTTCCAGGATCCGCACTGGCGAACCCCAGGCCGCCGAGAAGTGGAACGTGTGCACTTAACCACTGGACCACTGGGCCGGCCCCGGACAGTGAAACTATTCTTAATGACACTATCATGATGGATACACATGATTATACATTTGCCAGACTCACAGAATGTAGAACACCAAGAGCGAACACTAATGTAAACTGGACTTTGGGTGCTAAGAAGTTTCAATGCATCTTTGATTGTAACAAATGTTCCACTGTGGTGGGAGATGCTGACAGCAGAGGAGGCTGTATGTATGTGGGGGGAGGGGTATTTAGGAACCCTCTACTTTGCACTCAATTTTCCTATGAACTTAAAATTGCCCGAAAAAACAAAGCGTACTTTTAAAAGAATCCCACATCCGGAAACTGAGAAAAACAACACTTAAATAAAGAAATCAAATGAGGGATAAAGAAAACAAGATATTGAGAGCTGCATGACAATCAAAACGCTGTATGTCAAAACTTACGCAACAGAATTAAATCAGTATAAAAAATAAAGGTATCTGAAAATCAGTGAGCTAAGCACTCAAGAAGTTAGAAAAAGAGCAACAGAGTAACCAAGAAGGAAATAAACAGCAGATAAACTGAATTGGTACCCCCTCAAAAAAAAAAAATCATGGTAGCTATTATGATTTCTAGTTCTATGCTAAATAATTATTAAACCTCAATGAAATATATAAATATCTGGAAAATATAAAATTATTAGAAGAAATCTAAAACTGGAATAGCTTAATAACCACTAAAGAAATTGAAATGGTAATCCAAAACCTCTATCCTCAAAATTATTAGGTCCAGTCAGTTTTTAGTTGTGTTCTATCAAGCTGTTAAGAAATAAGTGTTCGTCATTTATACAAGTTGTTCTAGAGACCCGATAGAGAGGAGCTATTGCTCAGACACAAGCAACTTAAATTAAGATATTCAGACTGAATTCAGAAGAAATCAAACACATGGTGTGCACATATACACACCCCAAATACACATAATGAATAACTAGGGCTCACTTTAGTAATGCAAAGATGACTGATGTCAGAATATTTATCTATGTACTTTCACATTAACAGACTAGACAGGAAATACCATATGATCATCTTAGTTGATAGAAAAAAGCACTGGAGAATTTAAAAAATAAGTACACACTAAAATCTATCAGCAAACCAGGAACAGAAGCAAGCTTCAACTTAATAAAGGTTACATAACAAAAAGCTATAGTAAACATATTTAATGGAGAAATTTTATACAAATTCCCTTTAAGAGAAGAAACAAGATAAAGATGCCAGCTTATCACTGCTACTGCTCACCTTAGTACTAGAGGTTTTGGCTGACACAATAAAAGTAGAAATAGATAAGAAGATTAGAAGGAGCCAAAACTGTCATTATTTCAGGATGACAGCATAACATACACAGAAAACCCACTAAGGAAAAAGACTTCAGCAAACCTGCTAGATAAACAGACATAAAAATGATCATTATAAAGCATAACAGAAAGATTCAAAATAGCACCAAATCTTATGCAATTATTTCTAACTAATGGAATGAAGGATGCACAAGCCGCCTTTAACAGAGAAAATGTTAAACTCTATTATAGAACAGACACAAAAGAAGATCTGACTACCATGTTCACTGACACGATGACATTATTATTAATATGTCCCCATGATTTATAAATTCAATGCAACTTGAATCAAAACACCAAAAATACTTTTTGGACAACTTGACAAACTGATTCAAAAATAATGAAGAAAAACACAGAGACCAATAAAAACACTGAGGTGATTAAAAAGAAAAGGGAAAAACAGGTAAGCCACAGAGTAAGATACAATGCCAGTTATAGGAAAAACACACATTCTATATAGAAAATCCTAAAGACTCCACCAAAAAACTGTTAGAACAAACGAATTCAGTAAAGCTGCAGGATACAAATCCATGTACAAAAATCAGCTGCATTTCTATAAACTAACAATGAACTATGAGAAAGAGAAATGGGAAAAAAAATGAAGAAAATCCCATTTACAATTGCATCAAAAAGAACAAAACATCTAGGAATAAGTTTAATCAAGGAGGTGAAAGACCAGTATACTGAAAACTCTAAGACACAGATGAAAGAAACTGAAGATGACACAAACAAATGGAAAGATATTCCATGCTTATGGATTGGAAGAATTAATATTTTAAAATGTCCTTACTACCCAAAGCAATCTGCAGATTCAGTGCAATCCCCATCAAAGTTGCAATGGCATTTTTCACAGAAATAGAACACACAGTCCTAAAATCTGTACGGAACCACAAAAGACTCAGAATAGCCAAAGCAATCTTGAGAAAGACGAATGAAGCTGGAGGCATCACGCTCGCTGATTTCAAACTGTATTATTATAAAGCCATAGTAATGAAAACAGTATGGTATTGGCATAAAAACAGATACATAGATCAATGGAACAGAACAGAGAGCAGAGAAATAAACCCACACATACATGGTCAATCAATTTACAACACAGGAGATAAGAATATACAATGGGGAAAGGACAGTCTCTTCAATAAATGATTTTGGGAAAACTGGACAGCTACATGCAAAAGAATGAAACTGGAGCACTATCTTACACCATACACAAAAATCAACTCAAAATGGATTAAGACTTGAAACTATAAAACTCCTAGAGGAAAACACAGGCAGTAGGCTCCTTGACATTGGTCTTGGTGATGATCTTTTGGATCCGACTTTAAAAGCAAAGGCAACACAAAAGCAAAAATAAACAAGATGAACTACATTAAACTAAACAGCTTCTGCACAGCAAAGGAAATCATCAAAAAAATGAAAAGGCAACCTATCGAATGGGAGAAAACATTTGAAATTGTATGTCCGACAAAGGGTTAATATGCAAAATACAAAATAACTCATACAACTCAATAGAAAAGAAAATACAACTCAAAAATAGGCAGATGATCCAAATAGAGATTTTTCCAAAGGTGATATACAGATGGCCAACAGGCACATGAAAAGATGTTCAACATCACTAAACACCAGGGAAATGCAAAATCAAAACTACAAAGAGTTATCACTTCACATCTCTTAGAATGGCTATTATCAAAAAGACAAAAAATAACAAGTGTTGGCATGGATGTGGAGAAAAGGGAACCTTTGTGCACTGTTAGTGGGAATGTAAATTGGTGCAGCCACTATGGAAAACAGTATGAAGGTTCTTCAAAAAATTAAAAATAGAACTATCACATCACCCAGCAACTCCACTTCTGGGAATTTATCTGAAGAAAGCAAAACAAACATCGAGGAAAGATATATGCAGCCCCATGTTCACTGCAGCAATATTTACAACAGCCAAGATATGGAAATAACCTATATTTACAATAGCCAAGATATGGAAATAACCTGTCAGTAGATGAATGGATAAAGAAGATGGGGTATATACAGTTATGTACTGCATAACGACATTTTGGTCAAAGAAAGACTACACATGTGACAGTGGTCCTAAAAGACTAGTAACATATGGCCTAGGTGTGTAGCAGGCTATACCATCTAGGTCTGTATAAGTACACTCTATGACATCTGCACAACAACAAAATTGCCTAATGACGCATTTCTCTGAATCCATCACTGTTAAGTCATGCATGACTGTACATACAATGGAACACGATTCAGTCATTAAAAAAAGAATGAAATCTTGCCTTTTACAACAACATGGATGGACCTTGAGGGCATTATACTAAGTGAAATAAGTCAGACAAATACTTTATGATTTCACTTATTTGGAATCTAAAAAACAAAGCAAACAAACCAAGCTCATAGACACAGAGAATAGACTGGTGGTTCCTGGGGATGGGAGGTTGGAGGGGGTGAAATGGGCAAAGGGGGTCAAAACACACAAACTTTCAGCTATAAAATAAATAAGTCATGGGGATGTAATGCACAGCATGGTGACTATATTGCATATCTGAAAGTTGCTAAGTGAGTACATCTTAAAAGTCCTCATCACAAGAAAAAAACATAACTGTGTGGTAATGGATGTTAACTAGACATAGTGGTGATCATTTTGCAATGTATACAAATATCAAACCATTATGTTGTATGCCTGTTATACGTCAATTGTACTTCAATAAAACAAATAAAGATGAAGAATTTAAAAAAAGAAGAAGAAAGAAAAAACACAAGAAAAGCCTAACAAAAAAGTTTCATAAGCTTCTCCCAATACATACATGTCCTAGGACATATATCCAAGTGAGTTACTATTGGGGAGTGTATATGAGAAGGAAGATGGAAAATAAAGAGAAAAAATGTGACGGATCCTCCATGGACCAATGATAATGACCATAATATAAAGAGTACAAGTAACTTAAATTTGTGAACCTGAAATTTTAAAAGGAAGAACAAAACAAACAACAGGAAGTTTTCAAACAAATACACAGCATTTTTGGATGGGAAAGTTTAATAGTAAAGTATGAAAATATGAATTCTTCTGAAACTGAAATGAATTAAACATAATCCCAGATAAAAACACAATTTTTCCCCATAAATTTAAAGTATTAAGGTATTTTTGATCAATTCACAGCTTTCTCATTTTCTCAACAATAATGTGAGGGTAAGAGCTACCTCTCGGGACTGTTTTGATTAAATTAGATTATATGTATGAACTCTTCTTTTCATTGATCTTTAAGAACTAAAGAAAACCAAAACAAAAAAACCTTGAGGCTAAAGAATGGGGCTATTATCAATAGTCATAAAATAGCTATCTTTAAATGAGGCCTCAGGCTTACGTTATTTTCCCAAAACACCATAAAAATGTGTACGGATTCCACATACAGAAGCATTAGCAAAAAGACCTGGAAGACTACTATCTTAAAATCAAGTATTGAGGGGAAAAAATGCAGCACAGCAATATGGTTCCCCCTTTTCCTAAAAAGAAAAAAAAAATCCAAGCAATTTTGAAAATTCTATTTGTCTTCCTGACATTGTGCAAAGTAAGGTACAAGCAAAAGAGTATTTTAAACTACTACGTATTAAGAAAGGTTTACAGCAACAAACAAGGGTACATAAATTTTTATATAGAGAGTTCTAATATAATGCTTAACCAAAAATTATTAGGTTAATCACCACGTCCCTACAAGTTTTGTTTCCCTTCTAATTGTGACAGGGAGAATTCAAATCCTTGTGAAAACCAGTATCGATCTGATTCCCTTTTCTCTCATTAAGTCCCATCAAAATTAGATTTTAAAATAAATTAAACAATTTTTCAATCTTTGGCATACAAAAGAAAGAAAAAGGGTTCAACTTAGTAAATAATCATTAAAATAGAAATAAGGATTGGTGTAGTAGGCTAAAGAAGTATAAGGAAATACATATATTCCAGAGGTACTTACTGCACCAGATGCTGTACCTAAAAAAAAAAAATAAGAGGAACAATATTTACAATGTGAAAAAATCATACCGTTCTTGAGTTTTAAAATATTTATACATACTATTTCTTCCTCCTCATCCTGTCACACTAGATGTGTGATATCCTAAGACTGTCCCTTATGACCTATGTGCTTGCTCTCTCTCCTAGAAAATAATCATCTATAGTGCAAAGCAATTTCAGAATTAAGTGGCACTATGAGCTTTCAATTTGCCAACTCACTTGGAGCAGGTTTGAGAAGTATTCACACCTTTTGTTTCTCTTCTTGTTATTACAGGTGTCTATCTTGACTAATTCCTCTTCCTCTGCTATATTAATGAGGCACAAAATGCCTTGGACCTCTGATTCTATGCTTTAGGTTTCCAGGAACTTCAACTATCTAAGCTCCAGACTTGTGCTGTACAATACAGTATCCATTAGCCACCACACATCCCTGTTTAAATTAAAATTTAATTAAGATTAAGTAAAACTTAAAAGTTCAGTTCCTCCTTTGCACTAGCCACATTTCAAGTCTTCAATAATTACGTGTCTAGTGGCTACTAGTCAACAAAACAGATTACAGAACATTTCCATCACTGCAGAAAGTTCTGTTAGATGGCATTGTCCTAAACTACTCCTACAACCCCCTTAAGACACAAGGGGAAATGCACATTAATCACCAAGTTCATATGAATAATCTTTACTTTTAGAAACTAGTAACTTAAAATTGTATTTAAAAAGGAAAACAAAGCCTGTATGTAAAAAGGAAAGTTTTCTTTAGTTACTGAGAGCTATCAAATGAAGCTACTATGGACATCAATGGTAAACCAAAGCATTTAAGAAGTAATTAAAAAAATTTTAAGGTTACTTTCCAGGATTGTTTAGGGTAACAGTAAGCAGCTCTAGATATCTAAATAGGCTAAAAAATATTATACTAGGTATTTCAGAACATCACTTCAGCTTAAATAATGAAATTTGTGAAACATCTTAAGATCAATTATGTCCCTTATAAACCTGCAGGAAAGCACATACTGCATTTTAAAATGTTTCAACCCATACTGTTTAAAACAAAACAGGTTTTAGCATAATCATGGGATGTTCAACACCCAGAATACTAATTTATGTGGAACATTATTTACTTAGGGATAACCGAGGCATTACTATTAAGTGTTAGAGACACACTAGTCAAAAAAAATATTAGTAAGTGGCTGGAAAAAAAATCATCACAGGGTTTACAAACTCCAGTGACTACAAAGACCAAGCAGGTAACAGAAAAATGACTGTGAAGTTGTCCAGCAGGCCAAGGAGAGAACACGCTCCATAGCTAAAGTATGGAGTTGCTATCTCATTCCACAATGCTTGCAAAGTACAAATACAGACAGAACTAGAGTTTTCCATTCAAATACTCTCTTTGTACCTACTGTGTTGACAAGGACCACTGTAAACAATAAATATTCAGATCATGCAACTTTTCAAGAAAAATTCAATCTCTGTGTAAAAAGATAAATTCAATCTTTATGTTAAGCCCGCAGACTTTAAATATTAGCAACTAATTATAAAGTTTAAAAACATTGTGTGGGCCAAAGCACACCTGTAGACCAAATCTGGTCCTAGAAGTCCTGATCCAAAATTATGATAATTTCTTATGGATTCAATTATAAATACTATCCCTATTTACCACTGATTAAAAGAAAAAAAAAATCAGGAGCTGATTATAAAGCATAAGAGACACAGCTTTTATTCCTCATTATAGTATGGTTGCTACTGTCCAAATGAAGACCAATACATACCGCCATAAATGGTACACATACCTGCTGCCACATCCATATTATTTACTCCTGGCTGTAAGAAGAAAAATAATCAATAATGTTGACCTTGTTTAACTATATTTTATACAAGTCCCTCATAAAGCACAGTCAATCAGTCCACTCTCTATATTATTCTCAAGCCTCTGACTCAAAGATTCTTGGCAAATTTTAGTGGTTTCAGTTCCCTGAGCTTGCCATAAATTGTAAAAAACATCAGTAACCTGGGGGTACTGAAGCACTTTAATCTAAATGTTACATTTATATAATCATCAGTTACATACAGATCCACAATTCTTTACCCACAATTCTGAAATCCAAAAAGCTCTGAAAACCAAGTTTTTTCAAGTTTGGCACTAATACTCATTATAGTGGCAAAACCTACCCTGAAGGACACGAGCTCTTTAGAGTATTTATCTTACCTCAGAGTGAATATCCGTAAGTTTTGCTGTAGAAATATTGTGCTGGAAATTCTAAGGCACTGTCTAAGGCCTCACAGGAAATTTTTAGATAATTTATAGTAGATGTAAAATATTACTTTACAGTATTAAAAAATTCTGAAATATATCTGGGCCTAAGAGTTTTGGATAAGACACTGCAAACTTACCACCCCAGTGGAGTATCAACTTCTGTTCACTACAACCACTAGGCTATCAGGTAATAAAGAAGTTATGCTAATTTGAATATCATAACAATTTATATAATTGTGATACTACAGGGTGATAAGGCCGTTCAAGGATTTTCTAAGTAATGTGTCCCAGGTGAAGTCTCATGAAATGTGGATTTCAAATGAAATCTTTTTTTTTTTCAAGCTACAGCTTTTTTATTTTTATTTTTTTTTAAAGATTTTATTTTTTTTCCTTTTTCTCCCCAAAGCCCCCCCGCATATGGTTGTATATTCTTCATTGTGGGTTCTTCTAGTTGTGGCATGTGGGACGCTGCCGCAGCATGGTTTGATGAGCAGTGCCATGTCCGCGCCCAGAATTCGAACTAATGAAACACTGGGCCACCTGCAGTGGAGTGCGCAAACTTAACCACTCGGCCACGGGGCCAGCCCCTCCAATGAAATCTTTTGATTTCTAAATTTAGGTTCTAGTACTAAATTATATCAATTTTTAATTATCACTCAGTAAAACAAATGTCCACTCTTTAAGATAAGAAAGCTACCAGACCCATAAAGTGCTTCTGACAAATTATGTTTTTTAGTGTTCTAGTCGTATTTAATGCAGAATGAATTTAATAACAAAGGATGTACATAAAATATAAATATTGGGGAAAAAATGTAAGTGCCTGTCATTCAAGAAACTAAAAATAAAAGTCCACTGTAATTCCCATCTTACACGTCCGGAGGCACTTAAAAAGCTAATGATTGGTTATAAAATACATATATATTATTTCATAAATAAAAGTAATCAAAACACCACAGAAAATAGTTATTTTCACAAGATTACCGGTAAGGCAGGCTGCATGGAAGCCTGAGACATATGAGACATCATCATTCCAGGCATTACTGAAGACATCATTCCAGGCATCTAGAACAAAAGTAAAAGAAGGTTACTATATAAGACCAAAGCACTTAATATGACTTTAAGAATCTATCTGGTTATTAAAGCTAATATGTACAACTTAAGATTAAAACCCAGTTAACACTATACCTACATGGATAGTATGCTTAGTAAGTGCTTGTTGAATGAATGAAGTATTTTATCAATGATCTATTTTAATACTTATGTCATAATTTTTATGTACAGTGAAAATTATTTTAACAAATAAATTTAAAAATTCAGACTATTATGTTATTTCTAACCTAAATTTAAGAATATTAATTTTCTTTTAGTTTTAACTTAACTCATGTTTTTCTCCCTTCTTTGGAGTAAGACAAAATATTTTTTCAGTATTTCTCACCTTTGACTTTTAATATCTGTATTAAGCCAGCTTTTATAGCGATCTGGTCCTTTTTAAAATTCTAGATCAAAGGTGCTTAAAATTCAGTGACAAAAAAATACATAAAAAACATAAATCATCTATGCCCTCTCTCTTTTTTTTGAGGAAGATTAGCCCTGAGCTAACTGCTGCCAAGCCTCCTCTTTTTTTGCTGAGGAAGAATGGCCCTGAGCTAACATCCACGCCCATCTTCCTCTACTTTATATGTGGGATGCCTATCACAGCATGGCTTGCCAAGCCGTGCCTTGTCTGCACCCAGGATCCTAAGCGGCGAACCCCGGGCCGCCGAAGTGGAACACGCGAACTGAACTGCTGCGCCACTGGGCTAGCCTCTATGTCCTCTCTTGTAAAGAAAACCTTAATGAAGTACACACATGAATATGTGAAGAAACAAAATATTAATTTGGGAGCTTAACCTTGTCTACCAATAACGGCAATTCAAATCTATGAATTAATCTTTACCCTATAGTATGAATAAAAATGATGATTACCATAAATTTCCAAAGGATTTTGACCCAATGCTCATCTATATTAGGAGAATGTGACATTGTAATTTTGATTTTAATATGAACTAATTAAGGAAAATATGGAGGGGAATAAAAATTATATACAATAACCATAGGTACTAGGAACAAGGTTACCAGTTATTCAACAGTTTCAAATTAAATGAACAATCTGAGAAATAGGAACAACAAAAGAGAAGTAAGTGTATTGGTCAATAGGGACATAGATGAGAACACTCACACTGTTTTTCATTACTTATGAAAGTCAACTCATGAGCAAAACCAGGCTAAAGTACATTAAAATGAAGCAGCATGTTATTAATGGATTAAAAAACAACAAAAGCTTTTCTGTTCCTCAAATCATTCAATAAATTGTTTACATATCACTAAACAAGAACTTGACAGAAAATGCATGACTACAACTTGGAATATACGGTCAAATCATAGTAAAAATAAAAAGGTACAGAATTAGAGAAATAATTTATACATTAAGGGAAAAAAATAGAGCAATCAAATGAGAACAAAGCTTGTAACCTCTCCTCCTATCCCCAACAAATATACACTCACAATTAATTTTGCTTTAGGAAAACAGGAGAGCAGGTTTGAATTCTTTAAGCACTAAGTAACTGATTATGCGGGGAAAAGCATGGTAGGCAACAAAGAGAAACAGTCTGCTTTTTAAAATGGTTTGTATATAAAATCAAAACTAGTAACATTCAAAAACTAGAATACTAAGCTAAATTGAGAAACTAAAGTTTGAAAACTAAGAGAAAAACAAATCAAAGTATTTTCTCATAAGAATTAAAGACATTATGAAAACGGAGGTAAAATCTCCATCATACAACAGAACATTTCCACATGGTAGCTGTACACATGACACATGAATGTAATTTCAAATTGAAACATTCTGACTTCATAAGACACACACGGATCAAATCCCATTTAAAAAACAAAGCACAAAAAACCTTCTATGTAACAAAAGTTTACTAGACCAGGCCAATGACAGAGCAAACAATATCTGAAAATCACTAAACAGAGTTAGACAGAGTTCTCTCAATTGTTCCTCTTCCCACACTTCAAATTTTAAAACATCTCAACAATTTGCCTTTAGACTAGAACTCATGGTATGGGTTATAAAATGAGTTAAGGTCAAATAAAAAGCTAAATTCTCCCTCAATATCTCTGTAAATTCTGAGGACCAGCAACTAGCTAAGCTTATTCAACCTGACAAACATTAGCAAGATTCTTAAATCACGTACAACTGAATATTCTAAAAGTAAATAGATTACTATAATTTTAAACCAAAACTGTGATGTTATTAACATGAAGCCAAAGAACAAAAACATCAACATACAAAATACCATATTTCTTATGAAAAGCTATTACAACATTTGACAAATTAAGAGCTTTTCCAGAGGCTTGAGCATTATAGAAAAGCCTGTTTACCAAAGCCTTAAGAATCTACTTTGTGGAAATGTTATGATTTCCATTTTTCATTAATTCTAGGATATACATAATATAGAGATGTATGTTTCAACCCATGTGACTGAAACTGAATTCCTTCAGAGAATTTGTGTTGACTTAGGCAACACCATCAATCTGAGACCATTAAAGTTTTCTAAGTTGTTATTTTTTTGTTTTAATACCACACTAATAATGGGAATCCAGGCTGCAAACTTATTATAAGAACTAGTTTGTGGTTCAAATTCGCAGAAGTGATTTTTCCCTCCCTCTGCCCAATAACCAAAGTTGAGACATTGAAGCTACTTTACTGTCTCTTTTTGCATGGTAGATATACTCCTTAATTCACACATGGAGGGACTAGCCCTTTGATGGCCTCCAGCTTTATTTGTAGAGTATTTTCAACTTGCCATGTTAGGTTTGTTTTTTTCACTCTTAGGGCACATAATATAATGGAGTGTCTGACCACTGATGACATCTTACATTCAATGAAAATGGAATGCCTGTTCAAAATGGCTAAAGGGAAGAATTCTTAACATAGTTGCTACAATAATGTCACAACAAATTCCATAAGCCAGATCATTCTTAAAGCCACAAAGTCGTAGTTCATATAAGATTAATATGAACCACACTGAAAATCACAACCATGCAGAGCTTCACAAATTTCCATTTAAGCTACTTTGGCAAATATATTAAATGCTATAATTAAGAATTTTTAGTTGTTAGGAGACAAGGAGAGACTAGGAAGAGTGAAAACATATTATGTGGGATTTAAGCTAAATTGCCTAAAATATTAAACATTTGAATTTTATGGACACTTTGGCACCTCCTAAAAACAAAAAATAATTCAGATATACTTTTTGATATACTTTATTCATAAGTGGTCAACCATTTGTGTATCTATATACTATATAAACAATTTTTTATTTTCTTAATGATAAAAGTTAAATCAATTATCAAGATGCTTTCAGAAGAATCAACATCGTGAACAAGAAAGAAACCAGTAAAAACTAGGGCGCACCACACAATCTGCTCAGTCATTCTTAGCATCCCAGTTTGGAAAATTTCTAACGTTAGATAAAAACAAGCATTCTTGTTGTTGATACATTCATGTATCACTCTAGGTATTTTTAAAATTAAAATAAAAGGTACAGTAATAAAAGCAATTGTATCAAGGCTACAGCAAATTAAAAATGTAAACTAAATTAGCCCAATTTTATTGTGACATGAAAGCAAAAGCAAACATCTTCACGTGGGCACTTCAGAAGTTCTTTTCTTCGTAATTATTTCCCGAAGTTTTTCCCGGTGGAAAGAAATCACACAACCTATCTTTTGTCTAGATATTAACTCTTAAATTTGGTTCATTTTTAAAAACCATGCCTGCTGGAAACCTGCAGTTCCAGATTATCTAAAAAGTTTGATTCTTGCCTTTGTACTTGGTTCCTTTCAAACGTACTAAAGTCAAATTCCACAAGATAAGTACACTCTACAGAGGCAATTAAGCACAATATTTAAAAATGACTATCTCCTACACCACTAACTTACCTTATGAAAAAATATACGAATGGAAAGTTATTCTTTGAATAAATGCAAAAACTACATCTTTGAAAATAACTAAATATCCATTCAATTGGAAATAAACAGAAATACCTCTCTTTAAAGAATGTCCTTAGTAACCCAAAGTAAGTGGTTGCATTTTGGGACAATCATTTAACCTTACTTCCTCTTCAGCTAGAGTTATATATAAATTCAAGCCATTTCTCATTTTCTAATATAACATTTAGATAAAAAATAGACAATATCTGCACAAACTGTCACCTCATAGACTAGAACCTTACCATTCAATAAGTCAATTGTCAGTATTCAAAACTATTTAGTTTGCTAAATTCTCTCAACCTGGAGACTTCAGAATTGCTGAAGTATACACTATTCAGATTCTAAAGAGGCTGGCTTAATCCCCGTACAGGGAAGCAGCCTAGTATGGCTATTAAGTACATTCTGGAGTCAGACTGCCAGAATTCCTATCCCAGATTGGACACTTACCAGCTGTGTGATCTTGGGCTAATTCACTTAACCTATCTGGGCCTCAATTTCCTCACCTGTAACATGGGAAAATAGTATTCATCTGATAGGACTGTTGTAGGGTTCAAATGGGATAACACACAGAAAGCACTTAGAACAGTGCTCAATAAATGACAACTGTTTTATTACCACTACTCTCCTTCAAATAATATAATGAAAGTACTTCTTATATTGCTCCTTCTCTCATCTATTCCCTATCTATCAGTTAGGTAGGCACTTCGGTTCTTTAAAGGCATCTAGTAAATACCGTAAAACCATGATCTTTAGTAGGAATCAACACATGCAATAAGAAGTCAATCACAGATTAAGCAACACATTTACTGCTGGCTCTGCAATGTCACTGTACAATTCACTTAATTCTCTGGGCCTTACTATTTCCATCTAAAAATTGGACACTTACCTAGCCAACTCACTTTTCAGAGTCAGGAGGATCAAATTCAATAGGGCGTATTAATCTTTCAAAGTTATATACAAATATGGTGCTAGAATCATAATTCTTCCTAATATAGATTAGATACCATAATCCCATTCCCTGAAACCTTAAAAAAAAATGCGAAAAAGGGCAAGAGGTTTAAATTATTTAGTGTTACTTAGCCCATTGTCTCTTGCTAAACTTGAAACTAACTTATTAAATGAGGGTACAGAAAATATAAAGAGAAAACCACTGTGTATGGATACGCGACACAAAAACTCAGAAATAGAACTGAATGAAAATGAACTATCATTTTATTTTTAAAAACCTCTAGACATACTGGGGATACACACACAAGTTGTGGTGTCTCAATTAAGTCATACAGAATTAAAGACTTTAAAAGTTACTCTAAAAAGTTGTCTAAGTCTTCTTTTGGACACAAGCCCTCTAGGACACAAGTACAGAAGGACACAAGACTATTCCCTCCCCTTCCCCAAGTCCTTTAAACCAGATTAAGTATTATACCTAACCTAAATCATTATATATTTGTCTATATGAAACTTCATTTTTAGTTTCTTCTCAATTATGAGCACCTTTAGGATACAGAGCATGTCTCATTTATGTACGTATTACTGGTGCAAAGAACAGTTACACAGTCATAGCAGAAACTCAAATGCTTGTAGTAGACAACTTTGTGACCAGTCCTCATTTCTGTATAAAGGAACACGAGGGTAATTTTCTATTATACTTAACAAATATATGATCATAAATACATAATGATCCTGAAATTACTGAAAGATCCCCTTTCAGAGAAGTAACAACTTTCTCGATGGCCAAAGAAACTATACCAAGCCCATGTTTTCAAACAGGAACTTAACGCTCATTTATCGAAGGGTAATTTAAAAAGTCTTAGCCCAAACAGAAGATCAGGACCTAGTGAGTAAAATTACATTTCTATCATAATGAGAATTTTGATTAAAAAAGCCTAAGATAAATGAGATGAGAATTTTGTTTAAAAAAAAAAAATCAATAAAGAACTCACACAACTCAACAACAAAACAAAGAACAACCCATCCAAAAAATGGGCAGAGGATATGAACAGACATTTTTTTCAAAGATGTACAGATGGCCAACAGGCACATGAAAAGATGTTCAACATCACTATTAGGGAAATGCAAATCAAAACAATGAGCTATCCCCTCACACCTGTCAGAATGACTATTAAAAAGCTGAGAAATAAGTGTTGGAGAGGATATGGAGAAAAGGGAACCTGCATACACTGCTGGTAGGAATGCAAAGTGGTGCAGCCACTATGGAAAATAGTATGGAGATTCCTCAAAAAATAAAAAAATAGAACTACCACATGATTCAGCTATTCCACTTCTGGGTATTTATCCAAAGATCAGAAAAACAGTAGTTCAAAAAGATACATGCACCCTTATGTTTACTGCAGCATTATTCACAATAGCCAAGACTTGGAAACAACCTAAGTGTCCATCAGATGAATGGATAAAGAATATGTGCTGTACACACACATACTAGAATACTACTCAACCATAAAAAAGGTGAAACTGCCATTTGCAACAACATGGATGGATCTGACCTTGAGGGTATTACACTAAGCAAATATAAGTCAGATAGAGAAAGACAAATATTGTATGATTTCACTCATATGTGTAAGATAAACAAACACATAGATAACGAGAACAGACTGGTAGTTACCAGAGGGGAAGGGAGTAGAAGGAGGGCAAAAGTGAACAACGGGTCACATATGTATGGCGATGGATGGAAACGAACATGATGTAGTCTATACAGAAGCCAACGTATGAAATATAATGATGTAGACCTGAAATTTACACACTGTTATAAGCCACTGTGACCTCAATTAAAAAATAAATCTCAAAGTCTAAGATAAAACAAACTATATTTCAACTCAGAACAATCCTACTTGCTGGCATGTTTAGTTCTTTAAGAGACATGGCTAACAGCATCACTCAGATTTGAAGACCCAGATTTCCATTTTGAGTGCAGTGCACCAAGGAAAAAGCAGTTAGAAGATTTTCTTTCAAGTCCATCATGCAAAATATCACATCTTCAATAACCGATAACTACAACTAGCTTTTTTTTTAATAAACAAGAGAAATGTATGATTATTTGACTAGAGAGAGAAAGAAAACAAACATAAAAGATTCATCTCCACTAAATTTTCCAATGTCTAGAAGTATCATGACACGAGCAGTTGGAAGATGACAAAACAGTTTAGCCAAGCATTTGAGGAATGCCTCCAAGTTCCTTGAGTGCAGGGTGTATACATCATCCATTTTTACACTCACACCAAAGCAAAGAGACTTAAATGTCTACTGACTAAAAGAAATATGAAGGTATGGAAAAAAGATATAAGAATGAAGGACTAACAATAACTTCTACAGGAGACAGTAATCTACTCACCCTTACTTATAAACCTTCACAACTTAGACTTGTTATTTCTTTATGTAAAAAATAAACTAGAAACTATAGTACAGAGCTATGACACATACATAGGTACCAATTCTTTACTATCTACTGATATACCACTCATGATGACTGGAAGTCACGTCATGAACATTTCTAAGAAACCTAATTAAAAATCAACAGGTTATAGGGCCGGCCCGGTGGCACAGTGGTTAAGTGCGCACATTCGGCTTCGGTGGCCCAGGGTTCACCGGTTCAGATCCCGGGTGCAGACATGGCACTGCTTGGCAAGCCATGCTGTGGCAGGTGTCCCACATATAAAGTAGAGGAAGATGGGCACGGATGCTAGCTCAGGGCCAGTCTTCCTCAGCAAAAAGAGGAGGATTGGCAGCAGTTAGCTCAGGGCTAATCTTCCTCAAAAACAAAAAACAAAAAACAAAAAACAAAAACAGCTTAACCTGTGTGTACTAACTCATTTCAATGTTCTCTTTCCCCTAAAGAGCAGACTAAATCGATAAGGGGACCCAATCCAGCATTTCTCACAAAATGCTAATTCTGTGCAATGTTATTCCATGCAATGTGCTAGACAAAGCAAAAATAAACAGATAACAGTGGGTAAGGGAGACCGGGAAAGATGGTCAAACAAAACCAAGAAATACTGAGTAAAAACAGTTTTAAAAGGCTTCTGCAAGACTTCTCAGAATCTTTATAAATATTCTGCCCTGTGAATGTCAAAGGGGAGTGGGGGGAGAAGTACAGTTCATTCCTCCAAACTTACATGGTTGTCTTAGATCTCTCCAAATACTACTCATACTTAAAAGCACCACTCTAGCTAAAGTTTTTGAACAGATGAGTTTTGAAAAGATGATGCTATCTTCAGATAATGAAAATAAACTTACAGTATCATTAGTAAAACCAATCAAAATTTAACTATATACACAGCCCAAAAGTTATTCAAACATATTAGGTCTGAGTCAATCTATTTTTAAAAAAGTTCTTGCCTGGGTAATGTAAATGCATACAGAAAATTACCTAGATTCAAGAATTATGTGCAGATAACGTAAAAAAAAGTCTGTTTTTGTCATTGCCCAATGTCCACTACACTGGGATGGATTCTGTAAATACCTGAAAGGGTATTCAAAAGCAATAGCAACCAATCAATCTGTCAAATCAGTCAGATAAATCTAAGATACCAACACTCTGGATTTCTCTGGAAGATCTATATTCCAAATCATGATTTTCCCTAGGGAAAATATTTAAAATAAATGGAAAATAGTATTTGTTTTATTCACAAAATAAAAATTACTTATTCATCTTACTTATCTTCCATTTTTGTCAAATGAAAAAGCAACAGTAAAGAGGCAGACACTAAAAACAAATGTAAGTAGTAACAACGTAAAGTCACAAGTAATCTCTGAAAACAGTCACATGTAGCATCGACTGACTTCCTGCCTTTATTATAGGGAAGAATATCTGTGTTTCTTTCATTCATTCAACAAGTATTTTACTGAGCACCCATGATGTGCCAAGAACTGTGCTCAGCACCTAAAGACTTCTTTAAAAGTACAGAATATAGCCCCTGCCCTCTAAGAGCTTACAATCTATTACATGTAGGGAAGACAAAGCAAATAAACCATAAAACAAAACAAGTCAGTAAGTGCCAAAATAAGTGAAATGGTAAGAGTCATGGGCAGGTTACAGGATTTTATTTTAATAATTTGAAGGGAAGGTGTATGCTGGGCAAAGTTATTGCTGAGGACTTCCTGGAGAGGGCAGAACTTGAAACAGTAGAACTTAGGTAAGCAAAGGAAAGTTCAAGGCGGTAGTGAGCTGGGGGCAGGAAGGCAAGAACAGCATAAGCTGGGTCATGAACTAATACAATCACTCAAGATACCATGAAAAGACCACCCTGTCTTCAAATTAGGGAATGTGAAGACATGCAGCTCAGAATTGTGCTTTGAATTTTGCTATGGGAAATCCTTCAAAGTTATGCTGTGGAATTTAGACATTATGCCACAGGCACAGAAAAACACTGGAGGTTCTTGGGCAAAGAGATAGAATGCTGAAACCTATGAGAATTTTGGGAGGGGCAAGCTTGAAGCAAGAAAACCAGCTCAAAAGTTGTTAAGAGTATCCTAGGCATGGGAGTGTGACGACTTGGGCTCAGACAGCAGCAGGAATAGAAATAAAGTGTCACTTAAAGCCTGCCTTACTCAATATAAGAACAAGAACATTAAACTCCTTTTAAATAGCAATTACTCATTTATCAGTTTATTGAACAAAGAAAAAAAAGTACTGAATAATTAGAATTAGGGAGGCATTACTACAAGAATTTTCTTTTTCTATGTCTCCATATCAACCCATAAAATCTCATACCACATCACCTACTCTTCTTAAAAAATGAGCTGAATTGAATCATAGGCTGTTAGAGCTGAAAGGGACCTTAAGTCTTTTACTCTACTCTTCTCATTAAAAGAAGAGAAAAACTGATTAAAAAAAAAAAAAAAGAAAAAAGAGCAAGCCAGGAGGACTCTCTTGGGCTTAAGTAAAGGCAAAATCATCTGTGATAAAGACAGCAGGACTTGCAAGTCCTTTGTGTAGAAAGGATAACAAAAGAATAAGACGTGAAAACATTTTAATGGCAAAACATTACTCACTACAGATATGGAGGAAGAAGAGGCCTCACACGTAATTGCATCTTAATGCAAATCTCTACTAGAAATTCTTGAGTATTGCGATCAAGCAGGAAAATTACTTTATTAACACAGTTTTTAACCAGTGATAAACCATTACTTAACTCACATATTATTTAAAGTTTTAACATCTTTTAAGGTCTCTTCCAGCTCTAAGATCCTATAATTCTGTAAAAGCAGAAGCACAACTTTCCCAGATGAAGTTACTATACACTAAGAAAGAGGCAAATTTAACCTAACAGATAACTGAAATAAACACGAAAAAAAATTAAGCTCCATTTGATAATTTCCAAATATTTATTACTACCAATAGATTCAGCCTGAATTCTAAAAAGGGCATTCTAGGTTATCTCATTAACTAAAAATAAAGTAAAAACAAACACACTACTTCTTTAGTCTAAATAACTTGCTACATTTGAAAAATCATGAACTCTGGCTTCAGTAGATTGTTCTTCTGTCCAGCTTGCTTATTATTTTACCAACAAGTTTTAGAATTTCATCACGTTCAGTAACATTCCAAAAACCACAATCATTTAGCAAGTAAGACGCCCACCGATTTTAGTCCTCAGTTGGGTCTCAGAATGAGATTTTAATGTGAACTAGGCACCATACATGAAGGTTCCATTAACTTTCAGTCCCAAAGTCAAAAGAAGTTTTAACTTTTTAAAATTGGATGGTAGAATCCTACCAACTTTGCGTCACTGCAGTGAACTATATATAGGCACCCTGCTTCTACTCATTATCTTCTGACCACTTACTGCTCACTAACACTTCTTGAGAGTGGGTAGACAGAAGAAACGATGCAGAAAAAGGATCAATTTTACCAATCATCTACTTTTATTTTTAAGGTAGTTGTTTACAGGACTTTAAATTAGATTTCTGGATTAATTGAGTATTCAAATTATCCATCCCCTCCCAGTCTGTTATCAAAGCTAAAACAAGAATTAGTTTTACCAAGTTTAGGCCTCCTATTTGTTAGCTGGATGTTGAAAGGGGAAAAAAAGGAATAATCTAATTTTAAGGAAAAACAATGAGGATTCTCTTGGGACCCCCATAGCTGAACTCCCAAGACATTCGTTTATTATCCTAACAGGAGCCAAAAGGGAGAGACAGACTTCTAAACATCTAAAAGTCAGGTACACTTAAAGGCACATGGTATATACTGGCCTAGGAAAAGAAGCAGAATAAAACCACAAGATAAAATTCTGAGTATCTGAATGGATGTATCAGGTAGCAAGTAACCTTACTAGAAAGATGGTCACTGATACAGTTAAAGAGAAAGGGCCATAAAGCAAATTGTGACCGGCTTATGTCAAGGAGATACATGAAAGTACTTACAAAAAAAAAAATGAAATCTGCATTTTACTAGAAATGACTAGCTGGTATCTTGGTTTTGGTAGTGCAATAGCACCATTACAGCAAGGGTAAGCAGGTCAATCCCTTGCAAAACTTACCTTGATTGGCCCAATGGAAACAGAAGGCCCCAGAAAAGAGAGAAGCATCTGGCAGTAGCAAATTGTTTTATTTTATCTTTCTGTGGAAAGAAACTAATTTTAAATAAGAACCAGAGCATTTAAAGAATAAATATTTTTAAAGCTCATTATCTACTTAGAGCAGCTCTACTAAGAAAACAAGAAGAGCTCCTTGCTGCTTAGAGATGGAAAGAAACAGAAGAGGAATCAAAGTTGTTTCTCTATCACCTAGGGAGTTGTAAAACTTGTGTCATTCTAGAGTAACAGAATAAATGGTTCTTTTATTTAAAGAACTCCTACAGGCAGAATCTTTTGGGCCCGGTGCCTTCGAATAATGGTTTTTACACAGAATTAAGGGCTATATTCCAAAGAAGAAAATCACTTGACATTAAGCCCTTCCACTCTTAAGGTTAAGTAAAAAGAGAGAGACACAGAGCAAGCTCCTTTCTCCACTACAATTTCACCAATAACTTAAACGATCAAGGTTTAAACAATTATCAAACAGTATTAATTAGCAGAAAGATCATACCTAATTGACTGGCTTTCCAAAATATTTTGTTAGCCTAAATTTTTGAAGATTTATTGAGATACTCAAATGGAAAGAACCCAGCCACCAAAGAATATTTTTATTATAGACCCTAACAGGGGATATAAAATTACTCACGGTAAGTGAACCTGTTACCTTTCTTGGATGCTTCTCCAGGAACTCAGTTATACTGAATTCACTGAGTCAGCACTGAAACCTTTTGATGCAAATCACTCCCACAAAATGTGTTTACAATTTGTGCTGGAGAAGGTAGGGACAGCTCAAAAGCAGGAGTGCAAAAGCAATAAGCATTTAAAAAAACAAGCAAAATAGTGTAAGTGGAAAATGAACTACCTATTTGGCACTGTCCTATGAAGAATCAAATTAGAATAGAACCTCCCCACCTCCACCCCCACCACACACACACACACACACAAGAGGAAGCTATCTCAGGAATAAAATTCATTCTAAGCCAAAGGCCTAAACAATTGCTATTTTCGAATTCTATCCATTTACATGGTCCACTGACACAAATTATGTTGGCCTATCAGATATTTACTCTTAGGACACTAACTTCAATTGACATACCTGGGGAAAAATGTCATTAAACTAAAAAGCCTAGATGTACACCACTACTTAAAGAAAAAAAAAAACCTCTTTGATTTTTTGTGGTAGAAAGTAAATCTTTTATACAGAAGGCTTTTCATTACATTCAAATTTTGGTTAGCATCACGATTCAACATTTGACTTACTTGAAAACATTATTTTGGCATAAACTAATCCTTAAACAGCTGCAAATATTGAGACAGATTTTGAAATCTTGACACAATAATACCACAAGCAAAAATAAACAAACAAACAAACACAAAATACAATGAAAACATTCTTACTTGTCCCATTGGAGGCCCTCCCATAGGGGGCATCATTTGCGGCATCATTCCATGAGGTACAGGAGGCATATTTGCTCTCTGACCCATAGGGTGCATTCCCATTGGGGCATAATGCATGCCAGGGTGCCCCATCTGAAAAACAGGGACAATTTAAAAATTAGCAAGTAACAATAAACGCTTCTCAAAAATCTGATTTCAGTAAATCAGTTACATGCAGTGTCCTAACATTAGGCTGTGTGATTCAAACTATTGGGTTAGCTTATACTTTCTCATCTTAAATAAACTGCACTACACCAGTAATTAGAATGGGCTTGCAACTGACCAAATTACAGAACAACAAAGAAAAAACTAAAAGCATTAGTGGACAGCTAGATGATAGCTTTTTTTAAAAAGCACACTGGCTTGCAAAGCTCGGAGGAAATGTATGTGAAAGCCAATTTAAAAACTGTTACGGTGAAAACCGCAACTTTTTCCTATTTCACACAGACATAAAGAGAGCTAGCTATTATTTTATAACGATACGCATTATTAAACTTATTTCTAAACTTTTTTTAAGCTTTAACACTTAATTTACCAAATCAAGTCAGACGAGGGTTGGTATTATAAAACACAAACCGTACGGGCACCCAGGGACACTTCACTCCTAACAAACCAACATATAACGTCCTCATAGAATCGCTAACACAGGTAAAATTATTTCTGCCACAGTTTTTTTTTCCCAAAGAGTGAAGTCTGTCATTCAAAGACACCAAATGCAAACAACCTAATTCATCCATTTTAATGCGCTTTTATAAGAAAACTACTTTCTTTACTACTGTGTCCATTGTTCCAGGTCTTAAAACCAGGTATTATCTCCTGCCAATTCTCCCGGCTGTCCCCCCACCGCAGATACCACTACTACTGGTGAAGAGAGATTCTAGCAGCCTCTTTTAAAGTCTGCAGAATCGAGCCTCCGCCTCCCCCTCCCAGTTAAATCGGGCCTACATCTCCAAGACGTTCACCCCGCCCAAGAGCTCAGCACCTACACCGCGCATCGGTCTAGGCCAAGCCAGCCGGGAACTTCCAGGGTTCCACATCCTTCCCTTTGTGCATCCCCGCCCTCCATTTCTCTCCCTCGGAACATATCCCACCATCTCGAGCTCTTCCTTCGTCCACTCTTATCTTCTTCTCCTTTTGGAGAAAGCTTCCTGTCTCTCTGACTCCGTTTTTCATTGTGCCGCTTTCCCCCTGCCCCACCGATCCCTTACCGAGGGCCGTCTCCTCAGGAAGCCGTCAGCAGAGACCCAAGAGCTGGAGCAGAGGCTTGAGCCGGACAGTCTCCGCTCCCCGTCCCCGGGACCCTGCGAGGGAGGATGGCTCTCCATTTCACTCACCATGAGGCCTCCACGCTCGGCTCCCGTCCCCGGCCTCATCGTCGGGCTCAGACTGCTCCGCCGGCGGCCACTGCCGCTACACATACCAACAAGAAGCGATCTGAGTGGCTGGCGCCCGCTGGGGCCAAAGGTTAAAGGCTGCCCTGCGCTACGGGGCGGGACCAACGGGGCCAATAAGCTGACAGGCTTCCCCGCTGTCCAATCAGAGGGCGCTGCCGACTCGCAGCTCTGCGGCGATTCGCCGCCAGCCTCAGCCTCGCTCGGCGTCGCCTGCATGGAGGGGGGGGAGGGGGACGGAGGAAGTTTCTGCGCCGTGTCCTCTGCCGGGAAAACTCCACCAACTTCCCCCGGGGAAGGGAAGACAGCCGTGTCCCAGCTTCCCGAGCTTAGACCGCCTCACCCCGTAGGGGGTGGGGCCGTGGGGGCCTGCCACCTTCACCCCCCCGCCCGAGCTACGTACGCCCCACAAACCTGAGGCCGCCAGGGGTAGGGTAGGGCGGGGCGGGGCTGGGTAAGCAGCTTCTAGCGTTAGCGGTGGCGGGGGCCAGATGCGCGCGTGCGGTGCTCGAGGCGGAGGGGAGGGGGCGGGGAGGGCGAGAGGAGGGGCTGTTAGGCTCCGTACGCACCAGCTGGAGAGCGCGCGCCGGGGCGGAGGGGGCAGGAGGCGTGTCGAGCAGCGTGGAGGAAGTTGTGGTAGGGGTGGGGAGGACGAGGCGAAGGGGAGAGAGGGTAGGCAGTTAAGGCGAGGCGAGAGCAGCAGGCGGTGAACTGCCGTTAAGGAAGGAAGCTGGAGAAGAGTGCGAGCGTAGCGGGGAAGAAGGGAGAAAGCAATAGGTTGGGGAATGTGAATCACAGGTGCAGGGGCAGGCACTAGGACCGGGCGTCGGGAAGATGCGGCTTTGGGGCGGCTGGGGCGCGCGCTTGCTTGGAGGTGACGCGGCGGTGGCGGAGGTCTTTGGCCAGGACGAAGCACTGAAGGGAGAGGAGACTCGGCTACCTTTGGCCTCGGCTCGCCTCTCCCTGCTCCCTTTCCTGCCCCCACTCCCTCCTACTGCCCGAGGGTTGTGCCCTGGTCCAGGGTCGCCCAGTCTCCCTTCGGACCCCAGGGCACCTTCTCCGCCCCACCGCGCATCCCTGCGCACCCCTGCGCGCCAGGGCCGGTTGGTGGAGGCCGTGGGGGGCCCCGGCCGCTGATTGGCTGCAGCGGGCGCGGGGCGGGGCAGGTGGGAGACGCTCGACCTCCGCGGGCCTGGCCGTCTTTCCCGCCATGTCGTTCTCGGAGAGCGGGAGGTGCTCGGTTCCCCTGCGCCGCCGGCTGGGCACCCCTGTCCCGCTCGCTCGGCCGGCATTTCCCGCCTTCACTCAGGGGGGCGGTTGGGGAGAGGGTGAGGTCGACGAGGAGGAGGGATGTGACCAAGTGGCCCGCGACCTGCGGGCGGAGTTCTCGGCTGGGGCGTCGTCGGAGCCCAGAAAGGGCTCGCTGCTCCCTCGGGACGGGGACGGGTCTCCGGTCCTGCCCGATAAGCGCAATGGCATCTTCTCAGCGGAGGCAGGCGGCCGGGCCCGGGCTCGGCGGTGGCCGGTTCAGGTCCTCTCGATTCTGTGTTCGCTGCTGTTCGCCATCCTCCTCGCCTTCCTCCTGGCCATCGCCTACCTGATCGTGAAAGGTACTGTAGCTACGGCCATGAAAGTCTGAATAGGTTAGTAAAGTTGAGCCTGGACGTGGCTCGTGCCTTCATCACCCCCCTCCCCGTCAAAGGCCGGCAAGATGGTAGCCGCTTTCACCTACGAGTCTTCATCTGCACCTTTATTTGTTCTTGCCCTTTTGTCTTCTCTCGTATTAAAGGTCCAAGGCCCTGGTCCATCATCAGAAGACCTCTTTTAAGAAAGGGTCTTGATTAAATGGGTACTCCTAAAGAAATAGTATCAGTGTCAGCGAACACTTGGGGTGAAATATTGGCAAAATGCAGAAAAAACATCATTAAAAGAAGAGGGTGAAAAGTGTGTGTTCAATTAAAATAGGCTATACATGTTCAAAGATTTTAATCCACAAATGGTTAAAGATGTGCTATCCTCTGATTCCTCTGTACATTCACAGAATTCCTGGAGGACAAAGTTCCATCTCACAGCCCAAATTTCAACTTTTATAGATAAAATATTTAGCGCCTCTCTGTTTTGTATGGGGTTTGCAACCTAGTGTAGTGGTAAAGCTCTAGTGCAGGAGCCACACTCTGTTCTTTCTCTGATTAATAGTTTTATATTCCTGTGTCTGAGGTTCAAACATCAGCTAGATTGGAATTAAAAGAGATGTGCCTTGAAAGGCTGTCCAAAGTTTATACGGAAGTATTATATGGTTGAATATTTTATATTACAATAGAAAGAATCAGATCTGAGTTTAAATCTCATTTCTCACTCGTGTGTGACCTTGGCCAAATTACTGAAAAAAATTCAAACGAAAAGAACTACCTTAGTTTGTTGTATGAAGAGCCCCCAAAACATTGCCACTCAAGTATTACTTTCACTTCACTAAATAGAATTAAATCTGTTTAACTCCAGTTTTTATTTTTCCTCATTGCTTCCAAGCTCTTAGTGGGCTGCAGAAGGCTTTTAACAGCTTACCATGCTGCTTTTCATACAGGAGTCAGATTGCCAAGTTAATGTGCAAGTTTACCTCTTCATAAAATGGCATTGGTCGTAAATTGTCACTGTTAAATATTTGGGTGCCAGTGTTTCATTCCTCTCTGTCAGTTCCCTCCCCTTTTTTTTCACTGCAACTCTGAGAGCGTTTTGTCTTGTAGGTAGGTTCTCTTTTGCTCTGACAGATTACCTTGTATCATAAAGTCACCAAACCTGTTAAGTGGCAGTCCATTGCAGAAGACATGGATTCCTGCTTGTTTTGGAGAATGAAGAAAGCAATTGAACTCAAAACCTAGTATGTCCTGTAATTTGCATTACAGAAAATGCCTTCACACAACAACCTTAGGGGAAAAAATTGTCATTTTATATATATGGCAGTTGACTCATATAGACAGCTTGTTTACTTAGTGAAGGTCACATAGCTAGTAAATGGAATTAGAATTTGAACCCAGTTGCTGCTGACTCCACAGCACTTTGTACAACTCTACAATGTTTTCCCAGCCTTTTAGCTACTCTTCAAATTATAAAATCATCTTTTTTACCCAAGCACCTGTTTGTATTTACAGAATTGCATGCTGAGAATTTGAAGAAAGAAGCTGATGTAGACACTGGGCTTTTAGGTATGGATTTAATTGTCACTGGATTTGGTTTTGAGCTCACTTTTTTTTTTTCCAAATCATGTTTAAACTCTACAAAATTTTGGATATAATACTTAGTATATTCCCTTGTGTATTTGATTCCGTCTGGATCTTTTTCATTTATATCTGTGCTTGGTAAATTTTATTAGATTTTGTTTTATTTATGTATGGCAGGTGTGGGTGGGTATACTGATGACTAGGAAAAAGTCAGACTTCTATAGAATGCCTGTAAAATGCTATAGTTTATAAGTTTCTAGTAAAAAATTCAAGGGTTATTTATCTTATTTATTTCTCTCTGCTAAAATGATTTGAACAGTTCAGAACTTTACCTGTCCGGCATTTTTTACTTCTGTTTACTATAATTTATTTGATTGATCCTTCTAAATTGGGGGAAAAAAGTTTGAGATCCTATCCAGCGTGTCACCCTTCCCCCAGTCTTAGCTAAACTACACATTCTACCTCTTCAAGGCTAATGCCGTCATGATGATACAAAGTTTAGTCTAACTGATTTTGCACAACGGGAAACCTTTATCTTCAAATCGCAGACAAATTAGTTTGCTAGATATCCCTTGAAAACTTGTCTACGCTCTTATCAACTTCTTGCACGAGAAAACATATACTTTTTAGTTACTCATTCTATCAGTGTATGTAGTTATACTGTTTCATCTCTAAAAAACAGCCAAGATTATGAAGTTTTTCATTGCATTTGTTGATCTGTCAACTCTTAATGCCGTGGAAACAGTCTTATGAACAAGGCATGAATTCTAACTTGCTATTTAAAAGTTGGCAAGATTTCACATTTATGAAAAGAGTGAGTGGCATCTGTCATCTGCAGGAATGGCTTGTTCAATATCAAAAGGAATATAATAGGGCTTTGTCATTGCCCTGCTTTCTTTTCCACTGCCAGGTAAATAGTTTGGTATTGCTTTTAGGTGTGCTTCGTAGATACTACAGTAACAGCAAATGGGAAGATCGTTAAGTCTTTGCTCGTGACGTGAATTCACTTTCAAGATTCAGGAACAATCTCAGGAGTTAGGAGAAACTACTGTGTCTTTATGGCAAAAAAACACTGTAAACATTAGTATGGCAAAACAAAGATCCTTATTTTGATCCAGTGTTCCACTGGTCAAATGGAGAATATATTCAACATCACCTAATGGACGAATTCATTTTCCTGAGGATTAATTTTAAAGTAAGCATAGTTATGTTTATAGCAAATATACATTATAACATGTGATAGAGAATACTCTTCTCTAGCAAGAGAATAAGGTTCTTCAAAATCTATTTCAGAGAATCAGTGATTGAGATGATTAAACTGTTATAAGGTTGAGGTGACTGAGGTAACACTTGCCCTTCACTGTTCTAAGCTGGTATTCTCTCCTGTTTGGGAGAAAAATACAAGTAAATCTCTTTCCCAAATAATGTTTTGAATTGACTCCCAGCCTCTGGTTAAAAAGGCTGATGGTTGAAAAGACAGGCCTATTAGTTGTTCTCTCAAACCTTGACTTGCCTCCAACTCAGCCCTGATTTGATTAACTTAAATATCAAGAAAGATTGCTCTGAAATTATGTCCTTACCTTTTTACAATTAATATAAAAGTTTTCACATGAAGAAACAATCCAGAGTCTTTAATAAAAACTGCTGTTGAAGTCATCCATTATATACAGAAAAAGAGGAATGCAGCCTTTTATCAGTGGTAATGATTTTGTTGTGTTTCATTGTATTTATTTTGCCTTGTTTACTAGGAACCTCATAGCTAAATGTAATGTTTGACTGTCTTATATATTACTTTTTGTTTTTTGGCATGATAATTATTGTATGTACATGTTATTATCTCTATATTTCAATGATTCATGTTTCAATTTTATTGCAAACTGCCTCAATTCTTTGAAATTAGGTTGGTTTTTAGAAACAACGTGAGCACAGTAACTACTCTATCATGAAAGAATTCTCTTTCTAGATGGATTGCACACTGCAAATTTTTTTATTGCAGTTTAATCCTAGTCCAAGGTTGACATAATTCAGTAAGAGCAGATTATAGCAGTGATTTTCATTTTGGTTTGTGTAAGAATCAACTAGATTTTGTTTTAGAAAGCACCTCTAGATTTTTAGCCCAGAGTGGGTCTCAAGAATCTTGCAGGTGATTCTGTTGCACCACAGTTTGAGAAATACTTTTGCAGGCCCAGAATCTCTTTTTTCTTCCTGAGGAAGATTTGCCCTGAGCTAACGTCTCTGCCAGTCTTCCTCTATTTTGTATGTGGGTCACCACCACAGCATGGCTGCCGGCATGTGGTGTAGGTCTGTGGCCAGGAACTGAACCTGGGCTGCCAAAGCAGAGTGCACTGAACTTAACCACTAGGCCGTGGGGCTGATGCCTCAGAATCTCATTTTTTTAAAAATTTATTCAAGGGTAAAGTTCTTGAGAGTGGACTAACAAGAAATAATATATAAACCCAAATGCCTGTTAAGAAACCTAACTTCCAAAGGAGCTGAGACACTTCCATTCTCTTGTCATTTTGTGATTCTGAAAGAAATCTTCATGGGAAGCCCTGTTTATGGTTTAAAAAAGAAAAGGGTTCATGATGAGCATAGTATTAGTGCATTTGGGAGGTTAATTGATCCTAATGGCTAATAAGATTAGACTATCATAGTCTTCATCTTTACTAATGAGGTAGTCCAGCCAGGAAAGTGTGATTGATAATATCAGCTGGTTTTGGAATTCATCTCCACTGATCTCCCCTGGGTGGCATTGAAGTCACACTGCAGAGTTCTTAGGGCTTTTATTTCATAATTGTCCTGCAAACCATCCGCTACTGTAAGCCTATTTTACAGGGAAATTATTTAGTTAAAAGCACATTCTAGTTATTCCTCCATAAGGTTATTCTCAGGCCAAATTGATTATACACTAATCATGTACAACATTAAGTTCTTTCATTTTGCACATTGGCTTTTGCATGTGTCACATTTTTCTGAGTTTTATCACATTTCACACGGTCCTATTTCCAATTTTTGCATTTTTTCCCCTAATCTTAATATACGGTATCATAAAATGACCGTTTATTTGAGGCAAACCTGCAGTAAATACATAAGAAGAAATTGCCTTTAGCAGAAAATACTTAATTTAAGAGTATTGTTATCAAATTTAATGTAGGGCAGTACTTTTATATAAATGTTGTAAATAGTCAGTGCAATACAGAAAATGTAATGAGCCTTTATGGGGTTCCTTCAGTGTCTAAAAAGCTTTTGAACTTGCTCTTTGTTGCCTGTCATTCCTTGACATCTATTAGTAAACAGTTAACGTTAAGTCCCTCTTTTGGCTAGGACCTGATTGCCAGCGTCTTGCAGTGTCAAGGGCTTTTTTCATTTTTGGGCTTCCCATTTAGTTCCTGTTTTATGATTGAGATGTTTCCAGGCTTCTGCACATCTACAGAGAAGAGATGACTGACATATATTGAGTTCAATCAGAGTTGAAGCCAGCTCATTTGAAGAGTCATCAATTATTTCTTTACTACTGCAGAGTGATAAATGGGACTTTCTACCATCATAATTTCATGATGTAGAATGTTAGAAACCTGGTAGAAATTTCCAAGACAAAGGGTGTGTTGGTAAGTGAACTGTTCTCTTAGAAAGGTGCAAGTTGAGAACAACTCACTCAGTTTCTAATGTTAGTGAAAAAATGGTTGAAACCCTGAACTTGAACTTTCTAATGAACATATGAACATTGTAATTTGAGCCCACAGTCTATTAAAGAAATGATACAATGCTATCTGCAACTGGGTGAGGTCACTCAAGTATTTCATTTAAAAATTCACAAATATTACCCTGTTCTGTATCACAGTCTTTGTAAAATTGTGTATATTGCTTATTCATATGAGTAAAAGAACAATGACTAAGGCCAAAAGAAGAGAAAAACAAAATCCCAAAATGACTGAAAGGATACAACCAAAATGTTAGTGTATCTGGGTTTTGGAATTATGTTTCTTTTTTTTTTAATCTTTTTTATTGCAACTCTCAATGAGAAAAACCTTGTTTAAGGAAAAGCACAAAATTCAGTTTAGAAAAGTGTAAATAACATGTTCAACAATTAATAATAATACTATTGAACTTTTGTAGTATACCAGAAGCTAATCTTTTACATGTGTAATTACACCTAACATTCCCAAGTATCCTGCATCCGTCAATATAAATTATTTCCCTCTAAACCAAAACATAGGACAGTGTATATTAGAATTTTTATGCCATGAGATAGTTTAGGTGCATACCAAGGCAGAAACACTATGGGTTAGTGGCAGGAATTGTTGTTATGCAGCTAAATTATTAGTCATAAAATCATTACAGATCTTCTGTTAACACATAAATGCAGTAATGAGAATCACACATTGGGACCTCTAAATCTCAAGAAGTTAGTTGGTAATTGTTGGTGTAATACTGCTTAGCCCAACTTTGGTGGTCTGGAGAGATGTTTCTTATGCTAATGAGGTCAAACTTTACCTGGCATCAGAATCACCTGGAAGACTTGTTAAAACTCATTTTCACCTGGTCTAGAGTTTCTGATTCAGTAGGTATGGGATGGAGTCCAAGAATTTGCATTTCTAATAAGTTTTTAGGTAGTGCTGATGCTGCTAGTGCATGAGAACCAAACCTGACATATCAAAAAAAAAACCCTGGAGATTTTTTTTTTTAATTTACAAAATTTCAGACCCTATACTAATCTACTTAATCAAAGTTAAAATCACTTAATTGGCTGCATGCTTTAAAGCTCAGTATACTGTCAGGGTCCATTGGCTCCCTCCGCCCGCCCCCTTTTTTTTTTGTTGAGGAAGATTCATCCTGAGCTAACATCTATTGCCAACCTTCCTCTTTTTTACCTGAGGAGATTAGTCCTGAGCTAACATCTGTGCCAGTCTTCCTCTGTTTTGTATGTGGGTTACTGCCACAGCATGGCCGCCAATGAATGGTGTAGGTCCACACCCAGGAACTGAACCTGGGCCACTGAAGCAGAGCACACCAAACTTAACTAGGCCATGGGACCAGCCTCACTGAACCCTTTTTTAATTTTCTTCAGTGGTTCTATTTGTAAGAATTATTTTGTGACTTTTGTCCTTTCTTAGGGGATCTTCCAAGGAACAAAGAGAAAATCAAGTTAATACTTTTGAAAGCATAAAGCTTATTTGATCTTGAAATTACCCTATTGGTCTTTTAGACTCTTTTATAAATTTAAGGTACATTATGGGATTTTAGTGATCTTATTTTCCTATATCTTGAAACATTTTGCTATTTCATTATATTAGGAATCATTTTAATATTATTCATCTCTTGTTCTCAACTATACTAAAAAGAATAAAATAATTATGATAGAATCCTCTAGAGCAGAGGTCAGCAAACTATGATCCACAGGCCAAATCTGACCTACCTGTTATTGTAAATTGTTGTATCATAGCATAGCTTTGCCAATTGCTTTATATATTGTCTATGACTGCTTTCATGCTGCAATGGCACAATTGAGTAGTTGTGACAGAGACCTTATGGCAAGCAAAACTGAAAATATTTACTATCTGGCTCTTTTCAGAAAAATATAGTATTCTCATCCAGTTAGTCATTCAACAGGAAGGACTTGAGGCAAAAACACAAACCGTCCCCTTTTTGCTAAAAGGACGTATGACAGTATTTTTCATCTTTTATGTCTGTGGGCCCTAATTTATTTGATATTGTTTGTAAGTGGACAAATACTAAAGGGAGGTGTGTATACAAAGGTGATTGGAAAGAAATGGAAAAAAAATCATTGGATCATTCAAATTGTCTATAAATCTAAAAACAAAAATTTTATGTTTCTTTTTTAAATTTTTTTTATGTTTCATTTCGTGTTTTGCAAATTATGGAGCAAAGAAGATAGGTTCTCTCTTTACCAAAATGATAAACCATGAAAGGTTTAAAAAATTCCTTCAAGCATTGTGTTTTGATAATGCAAGTACAAAAAAAAGCAACACTCACGATAAGCTGTAACGAATTAAAGATGTACCCGAAGGCTGGAATCAGTGTTTACAAGGTGGTTATGTTCCAGATTCATGTATGAAGTTAGGAAGCGATTATTTGCATTTAGAGGACATGCTCATTTCAAGTGTCTGTGTCTTTAAAACCAGGGAAATTCAGAATAAAAATTTGGGTTCACTCTATTTATATTTTAAAATTTCTAACCAGTTTTTTTTCACTTTTTTTATTTTTCTGTAAATTGTTCATCAGATAACTTAAAAATAAGGAAAAGTTGTGTTGCACCCAGAAGATAGTGTTAACTCTTTTCCCTATTATACTGAAGATTACAAGATTCAGAGGAGGATATAGGTGTAACATGATTTGCCTTGAGTTAATTGTTTAAAGATGAGTGATGGGTATATGGGATTTCATTGTACTCTTCCCTCTACTTTTGTAAGGATATTTGAAATTGTCTGTAATAAAAAAGCTTTTTTAAAGTTTCCCGTAAGAATCTGATGATTTCCAACATGGCTGGAAACTACTGATGGTATTTATTTTTCTAGTTTCAGTCGCTTTGCTTGTCATAATGTGCCCTGGTTCCACTTTTCTTACCTTTTTCAGCAAGACTGGGAGTGGAATTACTGAATTATAGGTGGATGGGCAGTTGGTGGAGACCTTTGCCAGTGGAGCTGTTATGCACCCACTGTGTTCAGGTGGCACCGGCAGGGGAGGAACAACCCCTTTCCTCTGCTCCTGCTCTTGGAAATAATAAGTGTGAAGATTCAAGGCTGTCTAGCTTTCTGACTTAACCTGTAGAGAGACACATTGCTCGAGGGATTTGAAGACTTGAGCTATCAATGGAATGTGGTTTAGTTTATTGAGAATACTAAATTATTTAAAAAGCTGTCATCCTCCTAAGTTAGAAAATTATAGAATCTGATAAGTTTGCAAACATTTGTTTACATAAACGTGTAAAAATTGTTGATTAGTTTTATGCATGAGTACTTCCAAGCTTTTATTAGTAGCCAGCTGGTTATAGATTTTACAACTTTTAAAATTACCTAAATGTTAAATTAATTTTCACTTTTAATTTTATAAATTAATTATATAAGTAATATAGTCTCACTAGGGGAAAAAAGTTCCAACATTTAAAGCAAAGTGTCCCACTAATCTACTTGTATTATATTTTCACATCTTTTTCTATTCATTTATATACATGATAATTTACAATATGTGGTTTTGTCACTATTGCAGAAAAAGCATAATTGGCATCATGGATGTTCTGCAGCTTTATTAAAATGTCTTAGAGTTCATTCTGTGCCAGTATACATAGATCTGCCTCAATCTTTTTCACTACTGCATTGTATTTCATAGTCTACCAGTTTATTTAAATGTTTCAAGTGTCAGAAGCTCTAAAATGGGACTTGGTAATTATCAATGTACTGTCGCATTTAGTCCCATTGTTTACCTATGGCAGGAATAAGTTTTATGAAGAATGTGTACTTGATACATGACAGTATTTAATAAGAAACCTCTCCCGTTGTGGCAACATGGGAGGTTTTTTGGTTTTGTTTTGTTTTTTCTGATTGTTTCTTCGTATGTGTGCAAACTACTGCCTCCAGATCTCTGCCTTCGTAAAACTTCTGAAATTGCTAAATAAAATTTAAGATATTTGGAACATATAGTAATCTTTGCTGGAAGCTTTTATATAAATACAGAAAGCTGCCAGCATATTTTTAGAAAAGTAACTACACTTTGAAACCAAAATCACATATTTTGAAGAATGAACCCAAATAGAATATACCATTAGATAAGTGAGTATAAAACTCCAGCAGAGGGATTGGCATGGGGATTTTTCACCTACCCCCATCTTTGCTAGGTGAAAATATTGAGTCCAAGAGGCTTCACTTGATGGAAGAGATGAGCTTCCATTGTTTCATCAACTGGTGAAAACTGAGCTGTAGTGGAAATGGATGTATGTATGTGTGTATTTTAAAGGCCTGTATCCTTTGCTACAGCAGTTCTTCCTCCAGAAGTTTGTTACAGACATCCTGGTACAACTGCACAGTTTAGTACAAGAATGTTACTTGTAGCACTGTTTTTAATAGTGAAAAGCTGGAATAATAAAAATATGCAGGAATTATGGCTCTATGTACTGACATGAAAGGTCTCCAACATTGTTATGTGAAAAAAAAAGCAAAGTGCAGGACAATTTTTCTGGTGAAAATCCCTTTCAATGGTAAATAAACTGAGAAAATATATATATACTGTTCATTGCTTGTACATAACTAGCTCCATACGTCTATCTACATTGCTTAGATAGCTATAATTTTTAGAAAACATGCACACAGAACTCATAACTGATTGCTTTTAGGAGTAGAGTTGGGGAAGGACGACTTTAACTTAATTTTTATACGCTTTTGTACTTCTTAAAAATTATGTTAACTCTTAGTAAAATAGCTTTACAAAACATTGATTGTCAAATTTTTAGCTTCAGTATTCTGGAGACAGGGACTTGTTACAAATTTAGTTGTTGGCAGTTGCCAGCTTCTGTGGCTTTTCTGCTTGTTCATAAACAAATTGAGTAATTTTCAGAAGCATAAGCATTTGTAGACCACAATACTGCAGTGTACTTTTTTAGCCCTGTCAGTGTGACCTTGCTTTTATCAGTGATGTAACTATTCAACAGTTGAAAATGAATATAAAATAATTAAAATGCTCAAGGTGAGGCAAACAGATTATGGAATAGTAGTTACTTCTGGAAACTCAAGAATATTCTTGTCTTAAATTTGGTAAACTGTTTATTAAAGTACCTGAGTGAAAAAGCTTGATGGGCTTTCGAGAGCCTCACATTTAGTTATTTTTTAATGTTATTTTGTGTCTTTCTCACTTTTTTTGATATTTAAAAGTTTCCATTATTCCACAGCAGTTCTCAAACAGAAACTTGATTTTTAATAAATAACAGCTATTTGGCAGTATAGCCACCTTTAAGTTGTTGTATACTAAGAAATCTTATAATTTCTGTTTTGATCCTTTATCTCACTGGGTTGTCAGGAGGGTTGTACTTCAGTCTCTACTAAGGTTCTGTCTACCCAGTCCCAGATGGGGTTAGGGTTCTAGATGCTGACACTGTGCCAGGGTATTGGGATGGGGTGCAATCTAGTCCTCAACACATTTGCTGAAATGAGTTACCTCTGAAACATCTTGCATTCTGCTCAGGATGGCCTTTCAGATGTAGTACCTTCCAGCCACGTGACTAGCTGCTGTTTCTGTGCCCTGCTTAGGGCAGAGGCATTTGGAAGCTTGGCTCTAGGCCCACCTGCCAAGATACTGTACAGCTATGATCCCTCTCTGGTGTTGTGTGGCCTCTTCTGCATGGCTCTGACAGGAAGCCCCAGCAGCAGTAGTCCCACCCTGTATACACACACAAGTGCAAACGTACACACACAACACACTTTTTTCAAACCAGGGGAATCTTTCTTGCCTGTAGGGAAAGCCCTCATTCTCTTTCTCCCTGTTCTACACAAAAATTTTATCTGTACCCCAATCAACTTAATTGTCCTTAGTGTCTATTCAAGGCATTTTGTGTTTATCTATCCTCCTGTTTCTGTCTTTTCTAGTTCCCCTAATTATTTTGCAACATAAAAACCAAAGAGATGCTTGGGCTATTTCTCATTTCTTCTTTGCCACATCCTTCTTCTGGGACAGGAAACACAGAGTCTGTTATCTCTTTAAAAGGGGGTAAGGAAAAGGGAAATATCAGGAGAAAAAATTAGGTTAATCTTTCAAAAATACTTTGCTACAGTTTTTCTTAATGCTCAATTGCCCTGAGATTGTCTTTTAGCAGTTTTATCAGTCTGTTACCAGCTTTCAGATGGTTTGAAAACAGTCCAATCACGTATTTCTTTTTTTTTTTTAAAGATTTTATTTTTTCCTTTTTCTCCCCAAAGCCCCCCCCCCGGTACATAGTTGTGTATTCTTCGTTGTGGGTTCTTCTAGTTGTGGCATGTGGGACGCTGCCTCAGCGTGGTCTGATGAGCAGTGCCATGTCCGCGCCCAGGATTCGAACCAACGAAACACTGGGCCGCCTGCAGCGGAGCTCTCGAACTTAACCACTCGGCCACGGGGCCAGCCCCCAATCACGTATTTCTTACCTGCTTCTTGCTAAAATAAAGGCACCTGTGGTTGTGCATTTTGTGCGGCTGGGAAATATGGTAATTCTTAGGTCATTCTCCACTGTGGGGTCCTCAGCCTTTCCTTCCTCCCTGTACTACTGAGGCTTGGGGCACACACTCATCAGTAGTGGTGGCTTAGTGAACTGTCTTAATGAGGCAGTTTGAATGCGTATCTAAAAACCTTCAAATTAATTTATTTGCTCTGTTGTCACTTTGTTTATTTCCCCTATTCTTCCACATTTCAACCCTTTCCCCTTTTCTTGAGTCCCGTATAGAACTATGCTTTTGACTTGATTTCTTTGAGAAAATGCAGTTCCAATCTGACCAGAAATAAAATCTAGCATCCCAGTCCATTTATAAATTGAGAATTAACTTTTGTTCATATACTTAGCTAGGTTAAAGAATCAGATTGGAGGGCCGGCCCCATGGCCAAGTGGTTAAAGTTCCTCATACTCCACTTTGGCGACCTGGATTCGCGAGTTCAAATCCTGGGTGTGGACCTACTCCACTCGTCAGCCATGCTGTGGAGGCATCCCACATACAGAGTCGAAGAAGACTGGCACAGATGTCAGTTCAGGGCGAATCTGCCTCACCCAAAAGAGAAAATAATGAGATTAGGTTTAAAACGTTTGTAGGAAAGCTGTAAAGAATAGACACTCTAAAGTTGATTCATATGTCAAAAGTGCATGGTATGGTGCCAGCTCCAGTGGCATGGTGGTGAAGTTCAGTGTACTCCACTTTGGCATCCTGGTTCAGTTCCCAGTCGTGGACCTACACTGCTCTGTTAGTGGCCATGCTGTGCTGGCAGCCCACATAACTAAAAAATAGAGAAAGATTGGCATGGATGTTAGCTAAGGGCAAATCTTCCTCAGCAAAAAAAAAAAAGCATGGTATGGAAAGAAAGGAATCACTTAGTACTAAGTAATGAAAGTCAGCAAGCTCTGATTCACAAGGGTAAATGAAAAATGTGAAGATGTTTTTAACAGTGAGGTGTTTTAACCATTTTTCTATAGTTGAATTTTATAAAACTGAAGAATTATATTCTTACGTTTAATTTGTACTCTTTTCACATATTAAATTATAATTGATTTGAAGTATTCGTTGATATGACTTCTCATTGTGCTTTAGTATTTTATGCTTCTACATAGGATAGCTTATACTAAGCTCAAATCTCCTATCATTTGCATATAATTCAGGAGATCAGAAATACACATGATCTTTTTTGAAGATGACAATACTGGTTCAATTTAAATTGCTTTGATGTTAATAATTCAGGTTTTTCCCCCTCTTCCCATTAAGGATTCTGGACGCTACTTATAATATCCCTAACTGCCGGATTCTCCTGCTGCAGCTTTTCTTGGACGGTGACTTACTTTGATTCTTTTGAACCAGGAATGTTTCCTCCTACTCCTCTTTCACCTGCCAGGTTCAAGTAAGTATTCCTGTTTCCTCTTGTTTATTTTTTAACCCATCCCAGCTCTGTCGAAAATAGTAAAATAGAAGCAAGAGGCTGCTTATTTGTAAGATAATATGTTGAGACCCGAGACCGCAGTCTTTAATCTGTAAAATACCAAATGACACAAGGTTTTCAGCTTGGCTTAGCCTTTAGATAAATGGAAAATATTTAAAATTCCATGTGTAGATAATGCAATGGTTTTTTAAAAATTTAAAATTCAAGAAATGATCTAAGAAGTAATTTGTTCTTTTGGGATGGAATTTCATTTAAAACAGTTTATGAAGGTTACTTTAATATCAGCAATGTGGAAGTTTCACAAGATTCATGTATAAATGGTCAGACTTTATTACAGCTTAATAATTGGATTGGATTTTTCCTCAGATTTAAATTTTTGTGATAATTAGCAAGGATTTATGGCACCCAGTCTATATGTCTAGCGTAGATTTGATGCATTTCATAGTGGAACAATAATAATTTCTTTGGTCTGTATTTTCTGTGTTTCAAAGAGTTTCAGAAGTTCAGTAGGTTGTGTCCTAATCTAGGAAAGGTAAGGTTTTAAATATAAATTTCCATATAGAGCGTCTACCTCTGGTGTCTTCTACAAACTGGGGGGAAAGGATGAAGAGTAGAAAATAAATTATTAAAGATCTGTGTATTCTCAGAGTGTTATAGTTGTTACTGTTGTTATTACTACCAGCTCCAGCTTAGTTCATGGACAGCTTGTAGAGATAAAATAAGAAAATCTATTTGAGGGACTCTATAAATATGCAGTTTAATACTAATGATAGTTATTAATAATCATTGTTACAACTGGCCTCCATTATTAGTAAACTCATAAAATTTTCTGTCTTATAAATATATCTTTAAAAATTTTGGCTTCACTTCAAATGAAAGGTGTGTGTCCAAATCATATACTTGCCAATAAATTTTGTGTGTGTATTTGAGGTGGATAATGATTAATTAATAATCCAATTGACCAAGTTATACTTAACAATGCAGTACTGTCCCATAGTTTACATGGCTACCATTCAGTTGGAAAGTTTATTTTGCTAAGTGATAGAGTGTTCAGCTCAAATTTGTATTGTTGCTCCCTGTTGACATCAATTACTTTAACACGGGGTATGAGTCTAATATGGATAATATACTGAGACTCCTTTCATAAATCACAAAAAAACTTAATCTCATTTGTTTCTTTTACTTATTTATATCTCACCTCTCCCCTGAATTCCAGCCCTACATTTCCAGCTATTTAGTAGATCTTGCAACCTGAAGTTTAGAAAGCATCTTGCACTTAGAATTATTAAAACTCTTGTCTGTCTTAAAGACATCAGTATCCACCCACTTATCAAGGATTGAAACTCTTATTCACTATATTTATCCCTTCAGCAAGTCCAGTCATTTCTGCCTTTTGAAATGTTAGTGGAGTATTTTGTCTTTGCACCCCCAGTGTTTTTGCCCTATTTAGGGCCTTGGCCAGCATACTTGACTCCCTGGTCTCCCCTACTCCAAGCTGTCACTCTTCTGATTTGTCCAGTATATTGTTACCTTTCTAGAAATAGATCTTAGTCACAGCTTTCCCTTGTTTGAAAGTCTTCAGTGGCTTTCCCACTGCCTTAAAAATAAAGTCCTAATTCCCAAGTACAGCATAGCAATCCTTCCCCAAGTGACCCTGCTCTGCTTTTCCAACTTTACCTTCAGCTATTTTTCCAAAGCACCCTATACTGTAGCCACATATCAGATTACCTTGGCATCCCCCAAATAAACTACATACTTCAAAAAAAATTATTATTTTTTTGGTGAGGAAGATTGTCCCTTAGCTAACATCTGTTGCCAATCTTCCTCTTTTTTGCTTGAGGAAGATTGTCACTGAGCTAACGTCTGTGCCAGTCTTCCTCTATTTCGTATCAGGGATGCTGTCACAGCATGCTTGATGAACTGTGCGCAGGCGTGTGCCCAGGATCCAAACCTGTGAACCGTGGGCCGCCGAAGCGGAACCTGCAAACTTAACCACTGTGCCACCATGCTGCACCCTAAACTGCATACTTTTGAGATGCCACGACTTCACCCTTGCTGCTGTTCTCTCTTCCTAGAATGTCACTTTCCCTCTCAGCTTCTCTTCCACCGCTGCCAGAATTCATAAGCGTCATAGATGTTAGAAACTTTTGGAATTTTCTAGAGAAAAGCATTTCAGTGTTCTCTTAAAGATCTGGAATTCTGAAGGCATTTAACTAATTTCTTAAAAATTAGCTTTGGATGGCTGGCCCCTTAACGGAGTGGTTAAGTTTGCACGATCTGCTTTGGTGGCCCAGGGTTTCGCCAGTTCGAATCCTGGGTGTGGACGTGGCACCGCTCGTCAAGCCATGCTGAGGCGGTGTCCCATCTGCCACAACTAGAAGGACACACAACTAAATATACACAACTATGTACCGGGGGGCTTTGGCAAGAAAAAAGGAAATAAAATCTTTAAAAAAAAAAAAATTACCTTTGCATTATTTTAAGCTGGAAGCAGTAGTGGTGGACCTCAATTTTCAATGTGTTTATTAGTCATTCAGTTTTATCATGAGATAGTGTCAGATCAGAAACTTAGATTACATATTTGTTAATACAGCCTTAAAAATACAATTTTGAAATATATACATTATATTGCGTATATATTTGAATTCCTTTCAATATGTAGATAGGGATAAGTTAATTTTACATATGATAAATCAGCTATTAAATATCTCATGGAATCAAACTATAATTTAAAATTGTATGTTAATAGAAGCACAGTCCAAAAGAGACATATAATAAATATAGTGATAGTTGATCACATATTAACAGAAACCACCGACCAAAAAAAGGCATTTTGTGTAGTGGTAATTGATGAAATTGAGTTTTATAGTGAAAACTCTGCCCTCTAGTGCTTGTAGAAAATAATGCAATTACTTCAAGAGATAATCAGAAAAAGTATATTCTCTCTGTCACCAGTAGAGTGAGTGCTTATACAGGGAAACAACTTCTCTACCTTTTGAAAAAGCTGAAGTCTTTTCAGACTTTATTTTCTTAGAAATCAGGTTGATGTATTTTATTAATTTGTAGCATCAGACTTTCATAAAAATATCTTTGTAACAATTTATATACTCTTCTTACCTAAAGTAAAGCATGATGTTAATACAAATATTTTTCGGGGCTGGCCCCGTGGCCGAGTGGTTAGGTTCTCGCGCTCCTCTGTAGGCGGCCCAGTGTTTTGTTGGTTCGAGTCCTGGGTGCGGACATGGCGCACTGCTCATCAAGCCACACTGAGGCAGCGTCCCACATGCCACAGCTGGGAGGACCCACAGCTAAGAATGTACCACTATGTACCGGGGGGCTTTGGGGAGAAAAAGGAAAAAATAAAATCTTTAAAAAATATATATATATTTTTCCTGATTTTATAAAAGTAATACAAGTTTTGTTGAAAATTCAAAAAGAAAAATAATCGAAAAAGCCATAATTAGAGAAAGTGACTGCCAATGTTTTAATGTATATTTTTCCATTCTTTGCACATTTTAAAAATTAAAATTAAGATCACAATATACATGTTGTTTTGTAATCCATTTTTTATTTATCATTATATTGGAACATTTTTCCGTTCAGTATTTCTTTTGAATTTTCAATGTTTTGAATACCAGTCATTATATATGACCAATCATTGTCTCAATTTAGTTTTTAAAAGGGAAATCTAATATAAATGGTAGCTGGATTCTAAAATAATTTATCAAACAGGGATCTGTTTAACTATTTAGAAACTAAAGAAAGGCAAGATAATTAAAACATCATAAAATGAAAGACTTTCTAAGATTAGGATTGTTATTAAAAATATTCCCTGTTTCCAGCTCCATGACTATCAAACATAGAGTAAAATAATCCTGTCTAATTGGTGTCTTAAAAAAATCTTTTGCTCTCTTTTGCAGCCTTAAACACATGGGCTTTATTTTTTTTAGCAAACTAATTAGTGGAAGTAGAAAACAAATTAAAAAGACCATGTTTACTATAGCTATCAATTAGTTGTGTTTCCCTAGAAACGTATAAACTCCTTGAGGGAATAAAAAAATAAGCTTTATTGATGGTTAGTAAATATTAGATGAAACATTTAATGAAATTAGAATTTGGATCAATAATTCATTAGAGGAGTTAAAATTTTTTTCATACTTCTATATTTGTTAGCTATTATCTTAGTTTAGGCTGCTATAACAAAGTGTCATAAACTAGGTGGCTTATAAACAACAGAAATTTATATCTTTTCCAGTTCTAGAGACTGGAAGTCCAAGATCAGGGTGCCAGCATGGTCAGGTTCTGGTGTGGGCTGTCTTCTGGGTTGCACATGGCCGCCTTCTCATTGTTTCCTCACGAGGCAGAGCAGAGAGAGGAAGCAAGCTCTTTGTGACTCTTATAAGGGCGCTAATCCCATTCATGAGGGCTCAACTCTCAGACTTCGTCTAATCCTTATTACCTCCCAAAGGCCCCACCTCCTAGTACCATCACACTGCAGGGTAAGGTTTCGACATATGAATTGGGGAGCGGGGAAGGGGGGTCGACACAAACATAATCCATAACAGCTATAGCTTAGAAACTTTCACTTTTAAATAAGCACAAGACCTTTAAGAAATACAAGATAGTTAAATAACTTTGCAAAGTATATTTTCAGACAGGTACTTAATGGACTTCAAAAGGCATATTTTTAAGAAAAGTGGTCATGCTGACTTACTTTGCAAACTTTGCTGAGTTAAAAGGTATACTGCAATGTCATATATACAAACTTCTCTGTTGGGAAGCAGTCATTTTTTTGGTGTTTTTGGATCAATTACACTTTTAAATTATTGTCTTAGTTATTTCTGAAAATCTGTTATAGTGTTAAAGAACAAGAGGCAGAGGCAGTAATTTTAGATTCGTTGTAGTATCTATGTAGGCATTCCCCACTTCTCATTAGTTTTCCTTCTTCATTCATTGGGTCTTGTCACTGATTTCCAAGCAGGCAAATACAGTCATGCACCACATGACAATATTTCAGTCAACAACGGACTGCATATATGATTGTGCTCCCATAAGGTTAGTACCATATGGCCTAGATGTGTAATAGGCTATACCATCTAGGTTTGTATAAGTACACTCTGTGATATTTGTACAACCACAAAATCACCTAATGACATTTCTTAGGACATTTCCCTGTTGTTGAGCGACACATGACTGTATAACAGTGTGTTTGTAATTATTATTTCACGTTGTGATGATCTGCTTTAATTATAGTCTCCAGGAAGTAATGTATCTAAGTAGAAGAGAGCTCAGAGATTGAAAGAATCGTGGAGTTCTTTCTAGGCTGGGCTGGTGGCAGCACCAGAAGTTTCATTTACATCCTCCTGATAGGAGAGGAAGTTAGGTACGGATAGGAGATGTGCCTTGAAGCTGTGTTTTTCCTAACAAGTACATCTTTTTAACAAATATTTTAGGATTGCTAACGATGCTTTAGAGGTTCCTATTAAAGATTATGGGGGAACTAAGTCCCTGCTGAGTCCTCTTTAGGTTGTCATTCATCTGGGTGATCCAGTTTTTAACAGAGAAACTGAGTCCCAGGGAATTTAAGAAACTTTCACAAAGTGAAATAATTTGCATGTAGCGTAGCTAGCATGTGACTCTACATTTATTGTTTTTGTTTGCCCTGCCAGCTAGCCCACCTCTTCTGCCTTATGAGATGAATCAACAGGAGGAATTTCACTAATTGAAACAGTATCACTGTGAGCTTTTGCTATGTGACAGTTTTGCCCTCACAGTATTGTTAAATCCAATCAAAATCTGCTCTTAACATCTTACTGTCTTTGTTCTCTCCTTCATTGTTTTCTCCCAGTGACCAGTGTTCTGCACTTGAGACTGCAGGCCACCTTTCACATTACCTGTGCACAAGCCCCATCTAGTGGAGCAGTGATGTAGCTGCAGGTTTATAGTTGTTCAGCATGCTAAAAAAGAAACCACTCTGATTATAATAGATCCTGCCGGGGATAGAAATGTTATTTTTTTTATAGCCTTGAAATAAATTTAGTGGAAAAATGATAGTGTAAGGGGGTCTAACAAAAAGCACAGTGTAGAAAACTCATTAATTTTGTAATTCAGTCAAAATATTTAGTAACAGTGATATGAAAAATAGTGAAATGTCATTAAATTTGTCTACCTTATAGTACTTTTATGTAGAGTCAGAGGTCAAGGGCCAATATTCTTCAAGTTAAGGGCGTTACTTCATTACACTCAATGGTGATAATCACAAAAGTCTTATTGCTGGCACTAGAAAATGTTCATTTTTTAGATCAATGTTCAAATTTAACGGTATATACTCCTATAACCTTCAAGCCAAGAAGTTAACTTTGTAGGGGTAGCACCATTATTTTGCACTGGAAATATGCACGGAGACTTACTTCCAAGGAGGAAACATCAGTGTTTGTATTTAAAGTTACTGAGGGTAGGCTAACTGCTATAGAAATCAAGTGTTACACGAAATTTCAGATTTTTTTTTTTTTAAGATTTTATTTTTTCTTTTTTCTCCCCAAAGCCCCCCGGTACATAGTTGTATATTCTTCCTTGTGAGTCCTTCTAGTTGTGGCATGTGGGACGCTACCTCAGCGTGGTTTGATGAGCAGTGCCATATCCGCGCCCAGGATTCGAACCAACAAAACACTGGGCCGCCTGCAGCGGAGCACGAGAACTTAACCACTCGGCCACGGGGCCAGCCCCCGAAATTTCAAATTTTAACATGCTGGTCAAAGGTTATATAAAAGTAAGATTTCTGGTGCATTAGATATCTGAATCCAAATCCTGGATTTTTGAATCACTTGGTGAAAAACTGATTTTAATTTTTCTCTTGTTGAGATATATTATAGCATGTCTTGCAGTCACAGTGTGGTAGATTTTGGAGAATGTCTCAGTTCTTCATAAATCCTCTGTTAACTTCTGTCCTAAGAGGCTTACCATCTTGAACCTTACAGCTGAAGATGAGTCTTTTTGAGAATAGAATGAATTGTTTTAAAAATAAATTATCTCAGCCTTGAGCACAATTCTGCATTCAGTTTAATGACTTCAAATATCTGTTTGTTATAGGAATATTTGTTAAAAAACAACATCATTTTAAGTTTCCCTCAGTGTTTTTTTTTTTCTTTTCTTCCGGTGAGGAACACTGGCCCTGAGCTAACATCCGTTGCCAATCTTCCTCTTTTTGCTTGAGGAAGATTGTCTCTGAGCTAACATCTGTGCCAGTCTTGCTCTGTTTGTATGTGGGATGCTGCCACAGCATGGCTTGATGAGCAGTGTGTGGGTCTGTGTCTGGGATCTGAACCTGTGAACCCTGGGCCACCAAAGCAGAGCACGTGAGCTTAACCACTACAGCACTGGGCTGGCCCCCCCAAGATAGCTTTTAAAAGAGACCTAAGCTCGCAAAATCATCCCTCAAGTAGCTACTTTGAATTATCAGAAATTAAGCAAAAATATTACATTTTATTAACCTCGACTCTTTAGTGTTTGTACTTCCACATGCCTCTCAAATAATCACATCTGTACATTTCCTAGAATGAAGCAGATTAGAAGGCATAATGGGATGCCCATTTTATAGAGCTAAGAGCATAAATTCACTATTTTATATTGTTAGAGAAGTTTGAAATTTGGTATTTGCTTTTAAATGTATTATTGGTTGTGTTTATTGGCTTTTTCGATGTGGGGCTCATGGTCAAAATGCAGGGAAACTTTACAATTTTTGGTGTTATGTCTTGATTTCTAGGAATGTGCTAAGGTAAAGAGTGGTGTCTTCTTTTCTCCAGAGCCTGCTTAGAATACTATCTATAGAACTTGATTGGCAGTCTACAGTATTTCATAGTTATATACAACCCAGGTGCTGTTTGCTGCCTTCCTGATGCTGTTGGTCTTTTCTTGGTCTGGATCACTCTTGGTTATCTACCTTCCCATTTCTTCTTCTACCACAAATGGTGTTTGATAAATACTAAGGCACTCAATCCCAAAAAACACATACTTTTAATTTAATTTAAATTTATTTCTGCACAGCCTTGCTTTTTAAAAAAAATTGTATCACCTTACAATGCTATTTGGAATCTGCAAAGTAAATTAGAGATGAGAAGGAAAAGGAAACGACTGTTTTTTGTTTGTTACTTTTTGGTAAACTATTTCTGGTAACTTTGACAAACTAAAAACACGTGATCTGATACTCTCGTGCATGTGTTATTACCTATGTAAAGTGATTTGGATATAATCAGAGGCCGAAATTGTTAAATTTCCATTACATTTATGGTAAATATGTGTTTGTTATTACTGTTGTAGGAGGGAAGCAGACAGTGAGTTAGAATATTTAATCCTGGAAAATTCAGGATTTAGGATTGCCATTGCTATATTATAATATGCTTTTTCTGTTCAACATTACATTTTTCTATGTTAATAAAAGGTTTTCTCGAACTTCTTGTTCTTCTTGACATTGGGGGCTTTCATTCTTGTGGGTTAAGATAATAGTACAAGTAGAATACATTCATACACTGCGTAACGTTTCAGTCAATGATGGACCACGTATACAATGGTGGTCCCTTAAGATTAGTACTATACAGCCTAGGTGTATGGTAGGCTATACCATCTAGGTTTGCTTAAGTACACTCTGTGATGTTCGCACAACGACAAAATCACCTAACGAATTTCTCACTTCTCAAAACTTATCCCTGTTATGCATGACTGTAGTAAAATCATAATAGAAAAGGAGTTACAGGTTCTTAATTTGGGCAGTAATATAAGTCTTGGAGGTCAAGAAAAGTGAGTAATTTAGCGTTTAAATTCGCAGTTTATTTTGCGAGCACTCTAGATTTAAAGTTGAGCACAATAAATTGACTCTACTACTCTTTCATACAGATTTTGGAGAGCTGCCTCTTTGTCAGATCAGATTCTTTATTGCCATGGACTAATGAAACAGATGTCAGATGGCTAATTGCAGTAGGAGAGAAAAGCTGTTCACAAAAGAGATAGATCAAGAACTTGGCGTTGATATTTGAGTATCATGAAGTTTCATTATCTAGGGACTGTTTGGAGCCGTTGGTTGCAATGCTTTCACTATTAATGACTATATTGATGGCGCTGCACTGCAGTTTCTTGAAGTGAAGAAGAGTTAATATATATGCATCTCTTATAAAATATATTCCATTACTGTTCTGAATGGAGACTCAAATAGAGGTAACAAAATCCTGTAAGAAAGCATATTAACTATTCTTAGTTTCCTTGTTTTCATAATGTGATATCTAGTAGGGGTTTGCTTTGCACCTGTTTGCTGTGGCCTTTGCTTATGCTAATTCACAGTGTTACGCATGGGCTGCTAAAAAGGCACAGGTGTTCATATGCTTGGAACAGCACTGATAAGAAATACCTGAGAGAGAGCACTTGCCAGTTTTGTACTTGGAACCCTTTCTAAGTGAGTTCAACAATCTTTGTAAATTATAAGAGGTGGCCTGGTATATTAGAAAGGGCTTATAAGTCAGAATAGGTGGCTTTCAAATCCAGTCCACACCATATATTAGCAAAAGAACTTTTGAGCAAGTCAGTTAGTGTCTTTGAGCTCAGATGTGTGAAAGGGGAATAGATTAGTACCAACTAGCCCATCCTGTCTCCTACTGAGCCAGTCAGACACGGAAACAAATAGCCACTTGGTTCTTAATATAACTTCGTATTCTGTCAAACACCGAGAGCTTTCTGCTTAGAGCAAAATCAGTTGGCAATGAAGTTAGTCTTTTAAATTGTAGGAATTCTGTCATAAGAGTGTGTCTGAAATGTGGGAATATATGTGAAGGAAAGGAAATACAGGTATTAACATGGTATAGGAATGAAGGTTTCAAGAGAGTGGAATCCAGTATGTAGTACAGAGATTCAGTTCAGAGTCAACCAAGGCTGGAGTGAAAACAATAAATAATAATGAAACATGAAAAGAGACCTGCTTGAATCTGTCGGTCTCTCTCTTAAATAAACAAAGGCAATTATTTAAAACTTTTGGCAGGGCTTATTCAGTGCTTTATTTTGTGGTTCAAAAGTAAGAGTATAGTGACTTAAATTGCCAGAATCATTGAATTCATTTGAATCTTAAATTTTAAATGTATTTCTCTTTTTTTTTTTTGAGGAAGATTAGCCCTGAACTAACATCTGCCACCAATCCTCCTCTTTTTGCTGAGGAAGACTGGCCCTGAGCTAACATCTGTGCCCATCTTCCTCTACTTTATATGTGGGATGCTGCCACAGCATGGCTTGACAAGCAGTGCGTAGGTCCGCACCTGGGATCCGAACTGGCAGACCTCAGGCTGCCGACGGGGAACGTGCGAACTTAACGGCTGCACCACTGGGCCAGCCCCTAAATGTATCTCATTTCTGAAAAATGCAAATAATTAAGATACAATTCTTTCATGACATATTTATGTTACTATTAAATATCAATATAAGTATATTGATAGAAATTACATCTCCAGGCCACAAAAAAATTATAAAGGGAGAAGTGATTGTGAACTTGCAGGAAGAGAGTAATGCCAGGCAGAAGCATACACATACATGCACAAACCTATAGTTCCTCAGTCTCTTTCTCCCATCCATCTCCTGGGTCTGTGTATATGATGTTATTGTTTGTTTATTTGGATTTGAGATGGGTCTAGGTTTAGGTGTTTTGCTTAGAAGGAAGGGAGAGTTGAAGTAGAAGGTCAAAGGAATTTTTTAAAATCTCATCTGTAGCTGAGTTTTCTTTACTATATAGTGGCTAACATTTATTGATCTTTTGCTGTATGCCAGGCACCTGATCCTCATAACAACTTTATAAGGGCAGATTCTATTTTTATTTCCATTTTGGGAAATTGAGGCACACAAAGGTCAAACAGCTTTTGTAGCTTTGTATCCCTTATAAGTGGCAAAGCTGACGCTCACACCTATCTCTAACTACAGAGCTTAAACTCTAAACCACTAACAGGAACCATGTAAGTACTTCATTGTGGGACTCTTTATTATTGGAAGGAATTTTTGGATCCAGAACAAAATAATACCCTTTTTATAATCTTTTAGGATGTGGAAGTAGTTCTATTAGAATGAGCTTTTCTTTATAACCATATTTTTTCCAATATATTTTACTCTTACTGAACAATATTTCTCATTTATTTTCATTTTGATTTCATAATTGTATTGCAGTGGGAAACAACTTTATGTCAGCTTAATAAAATCCACATTTAGGAATCCTAACATTTACTTTAAGAAATATTCTGGTTTTGTCATTGAGTTCTCTGTGTATTTTTCTACTACTTATTTTTAAATGGTCCAATGACCAGTCAGGTCTTATAATTTTGAATTAGTATGTTAAGTGATATCATCTGTTAATTTTCATTATATTTGTGGAGTCTCCTCGATTGACTTTTTGGGACTAAAATATTTATGTACTTATACTCCCTGCATAAGTACAGGTAATGTTGATCTATAATGTATTTTAATAGGTAGGAAAAAAACTACATAATCTCTTTCAAGTGTTTTTACTTATTCTGTCTCTGCTACTTTGAATAGTCATAGAAATTTAGAACTGGAAGTGACCTTAAGTTTGTCTGGTTGAGCCCTCCACTTGATAAACATGAAATCTTAAGTATGAGTTCACTTCTGGTTCTCTCCTTTTCCCTTTACACCACAATCTCTCTTTTGTCTGCTGGTCCATTGCCACATCTTTGAAAACCTAGGTCAAAACTCATCATTAACGTATCTTGACCTTATTAACTGTATTGTTTGCTCTTTTCGCTTGTTTTATATACAGTTGACACAAAAGCATTTTGAACAAAGGGGTGTTTTAGGAAAATTAATCTGTACAGTGTGTTTAGGTATATGGAGAGAATGTGAGTGACTTGGAAAGAATTTCATCATGAATCAGTTTTCTTAGTCACATTCGTATATGAAATAATAATTATAGCAACATCTCTAAAAATAGTCATGCTATGTTAAAAATTCTTTAAGCCTATTTCAGAATCCTTGTGAATTTTGAAATAGAATGGATGGTCTTCAAAGTTAAACATTTTCATTATATAGTGGTATGAGACTACGGGATTTGTTTTCTTGTGGGTTTTTCCCCCCACCTTATTCAGTAGTGTGGTCCAGATTAGAAATCCATATGGCATGACAAAGAAAATCAGATGAGCTTGACAGGGCCAGGTATTATCTACCCACATTTGTGGGTTTGGCAGTATTAATATTAAATAATGCTGAAGTTTTACTTATTCTGGATGTAAATTTTTCATTTTATTTCTGATTAAATTTCTCATATTAGAACTTATTCCATAGATTTCAGAAATGATAGTTATTTTGCTTTACTGATCTAATTACATAACAGAGAAAAGTGCTACCCCTGATCAGGCTTATCATTCTTCTGGGATTGGATCCTTTCCTTTTCCCTTCATGAAAGTATAGAAGAAACAATGAGCAAAAATTGTGTACACTCTACTCAACCCTCCCAAGCCCCTCACCCCTATATTACATTACCATTTGCCTAGCAGTGTGTGACTGCTTCACATTATGGAAATAAAAGGTCATGAATGACTTGTAACAGTAAGAACCATTTTGGAATCATTACAGACTCCATGGTAAAACTATGAATAAAACAATACACAACAGATACTTTGGACCAGTAGAATTTTTATTTTTACTTTGTGCAAGACCAGTAGTGCCTTGTCTTACACACATGTACAAATTAAAAAAGAAGAATTTGTAATAGACCAAAAAGTACCTTCTGAGCCTCACATTGAGAGTGAGCCTATCAAGAATCTACAAACACTGGAATTGCAGGAATTAATCTAAAAATGTGACATTAGTCTTACTTTTTTTCTTAATATTCAGTAGAACTTGTGGGATTACAAAATAAAACCAAAGGACTAAAAAGAAGCTGCCTGAAGTCATCAATTCTTTTTACTCCATGTAAATATAATGACAGCTGTTTTGAAAATAAGCTGAATCTTGATTTCTCCTACACTGATAAATGAAAAACCATGATTAGGAATAAGAAGGAAGGAACTTGAAAAGAAATAATTATTTTATTTCTTCTGACTTAAAAATGGCTTGTTGGTAAAACATAAAATTTCTATGCATATATTTCCTTGCCTCTGCCCCCACTGCACCTCCCTCATGCCTACGTTACAAACATAGATCTATTTCTGGATGCTGGAGTCTATTCCAATGTCTTTTTTAATTTCTGGTTCTGTTTCCTTTTTTAAAAATTAATTTGTTTTTACCTCATAATTTGATTTTTTCAAAGATTTTCCTTTGACACATTTACTGTTATGAGATGTGTCAGTTTCCCACCAAAATAATTCTGTTGAGCTACTACTAAGATCTCATTGAATTTGCAAATTCTTTTCGAGGTAGTTGACATCTTTACAATGTTGAGTATTCCCAGATTATTGTAGGTACCAATCTTTATTCAGAGCCTCTTTTAATATCCTTCAGTGAAGTGTTTGTTTGTTTTTGCTGAGGAAGATTAGCTCTGAGCTAACGTCTGTGCCAATCTTCCTCCACTCTATACGTGGGTCGCCACCAGAGCATGGCCAGTGAATGGTGTAGGTCTGTGCCTGGAGTCTGAACCCATGAACCCAGGCCACCAAAGCAGAGTGCACTGAACCCAACCACTATGCCTTGGGGCTGGCCCCGAGTAAATTTTTTTGTTTTGTTTTTTTAAAGGTATGTTTTTTTGGTGAGGAAGATTGGCCCTGAGCTAACATCTGTTGCCAATCTTCCTCTTTTTTTTCCCCTTCTCCAAAGCCCCAGTACATAGTTGTATATCCTAGTTGTATGTCCTTCTAGTTCTATGTGGGATGCTACCACAGCATGGCTTGATGAGCAGTGTGTAGGTCTGTGCCCAGGATCTGAACTGGCAAACTCTGGGCTGCCGAAATGGAGCGCATGAACTTAACCAGTACACCACTGGGCCAGCCCTTAAAGTTTTATTTTTAATTGCAATATAATTCATATAACATAAAGCTCACCATGTTAAAATGTATAAGTCAGTGATTTTTAGTATATTCACTAGGTTGTGTTTCTCTAATTCAAGAACATTTCCATCACTCCAGAATGAAAATTCCATACTCAGCAGTTACTCCCCTATTCCCCCCTCCTTCTAGCCCCCAGAAACCTCTAGTCTACTCTTTCGTCTTTATGGATTTGCCTATTCTTGGCATTTCATATAAGTGGAATCATACAAATCCCAAAAATGTGGTCTTTTCTATCTTTCTTTCACTTAGTGTACTGTTTTCAAAGTTCATCCATGTTGTAGCATATGTCAGTACTTCTTTCCTTTTTATGGCTGAATTATATTCCATTGTATAGATACATCACATCTTCATTTATCCATTCATCAATTGCTGGAAATTTGGTTTGTTACCACTTCTGGCTGTTACAAATAATGCTGTTATGAACATTCAGGTACCAATTTGTGTAAACATATGTTTTCAGTTCTCTTGAGAATATACCTGGAATGGAATTGGTGGATCATATGGTAACTCTCTGTTTAACTTTTTTGAGAAACCACCACAGTTTCCTACAGCGGCTGCACCATTTTATGTTCCCACCAGCAAAGTATGAGATTTCTGGTTTCTCCACATCCTCACCAATACTTGTTGTTTTCTTTTTTGTTTTTCATAACCATCTTAGTGGGTATGAAGATCTCCTTGTGGTTTTGATTTGCATTTCTATAATGACTAGATGTTGAGCATTCTTTCATGTGCATATTGGCCATTTGTGTGTCTTCTTCATAGAACTGTCAATTCAAATCCTTTGCCCCTTTTTAAATTGGGTTGTCTTACTTTTGAGTTATAAGAGTTCATTTATATCCTAGATAGTAGACCTTTATCAGATACATGATTTGTGAATATTTTCTTCCATTCTGTGAGTTATCTTTTCACTTTCTTGGTAGTGTCCCTTGAAGCACAAAACTTTTTAATTTGGTGAAGTCCAAATTATATTTTTCTTTAGTTGCTTATGCTTTGTTGTCGTATTTAAGAAACCATTGCTTAATTCAAAGTCATGAGGATTTACACATGCTTCCTACTAGGGATTTTATAGTTCTTACGTTAAGGTGTGGTCTATTTTGAGTTAATTTTTGTATATCGTGTGAGGTAGAGGATGAGATTTCATTCTTTTGCATCCAGTTGTCCCAGAACCATTTTTTGAAAAGACTGTTCTTTCCCTATTAAGCAGTTGTGGTACCTTTGACAAAACATAATTGACTGTAGATAATATGGGTTTATTTCTGGACTCTCAGTTTGATTCTGTTGGTCTGTATGTCTGTCCTTATCCCAGTACCACAACATTTGATTGCTGTAGCTTTGTTGTGAGTTTGAAAGTTGGGAAGTGTGAGTCCTCCGACTTTGTTATTTTTCAAGATTGTTTTGGCTATTTGAGGTCCCTTGCATTTCCGTATGAATTTTCAGATCAACTTGTTTATATCTACAAAAAAAGACAGTTGGAATTTTAAGGACTTACATCGAACCTATAGATTAGTTTGGGGAATATTGCCATGTTAACAATATTCTTTTCAATAGGATATCTTTCTATTTATTTAAATCTTCTTCAGTGAAGTTTTATGGTTATCTTCATGTGTCTTGCACATTATTGTTGTGTTTCTAAGATTTTGTAGTTTTTCTTTGATGTTATAAGGGATCTTTTAGCATAAAATTTTTTAAGTGGCTAATGCTGCTATATGGAAAAGTTGTTGATTTTATCAGGGGTAGACAAATAGACCAAAAGAATACAATAGAAGGTCCAAAAAACAGACCCACACATATATGGCTGTCTGACTTAGGACAAAGGCACCACATCAATTCAATGAGGAAGAAAGATGATCTTTTCGGTAAATAGTGCTGAAACAATTGGGTATACATAACGAATAAAATGAGCCTTACCTCTGCCTATACACAAAAATTAATATGAGATGAATTATAGACCTAAATGTCAAAGGAAGAACAATAAAACTTCTCTAAAAAACAGAATATCTCTACAACCTTTAATTAATCAAAGATTTATTGAAACGACCACAAAAAACTACTAACCATAAAAAGAAAACGAATAAATTGGACTTTATCTAAATTAAGAACTTGTGTTCATCAAGAGCTCTTATTGAGAGTGGAAAAACAAGCCATAAACAGAAGATATCCATGACACATATTTCTGACAAAGGATTTGTCTAGAGTATGTAAAGAACTCAATGAGCAAAAGACAGAAGGTTCAAAGAAGAGGATATCTGAGTAGGCAATAAATAGATTAGTCATCAGAAGAATAAATACCACAACCCTGACATGCTCTGCAGACCCACTAAAATTAAAAAGACTGGAAATACCAAGTATTGGTGGCAGTGTGGAGCAACTGAAACTCATACATTGCTGGTGGAAGTGTAAAGTAGTCAACTATTTGGGGAAAATGTTTGATGCTTTCTACTAAAGCCAAATTTAGATCTATGTTATAACCCAGAAGTTCTGCTCCTAGGATATACCCAAGAGAAATGAGATGCCCACACACCAGAGATAATGTATGTAGTATCATGTTCATAGTATCTCTATTTGTAGGGGCCCCAAATGAGAAACAACCCAGATGTCCAAGAGTAGAATAAATAAATTTTGATATTTTTATATAGTGGAGTACTAAACTGCAATACAAAAGAACACACTAATGCTACATACACCCGCTTGGATGAATCTCACAGACAGAATATTGAGTGAAAGAATCCAGACACAGAAGAATATATATTGTATAATGCCATGTAGTTGGAGTTTCAGGGGCAGGTGACACGAGTGATCCTGATAGCCAACAGTATGGCAGTTATCTCAGGATTTGGGAGAGGGAAGGTGGATACTGACAGGGAAGAAGAACAAAGGAGCTTTCTGCAGTGCTGGAAATAGTCTGTATTTGACCTGGATGGTAAGTCCGTGACTGAAGATTCCTTGATCTGTATACATGTTAGGCATTTGCACTTTACTGTATATACTTTAAAAAGTAAAATGCACGTATATATAGAGAGATTGAGTAAAAAAGACACTATACTTAGTCATCATTTTAAATTCAATAGTTGAAGATAGTATTTTCATTGTAGCTGAGTCAATTCAAAACATATTCTCTACCAGAGATAAATGAAAGGTTTTGACAATGGGGAACCAAGATACCTTGAGGGTTTTAACAGGACTTCAAGGATCACAAATAAGAATCATAGGTGGTCATACAACTCAATAGCCAAAAAACAGCCCCGTTAAAAAAATGGGCGGAGGATCTGAAGAGACATTTTTCCAAAGAAGACACACAGATAACCAACAGGTACATGAAAAGATGCTCAACCACATTAATCATCAGGGAAATGCAAAGCAAAACCACAATGAGATATCACCTCACACCTGTTATAATGGCTGTTATCAAAAAGACAACAGATAAGTGTTGGTGAGGATGTAGAGAAAGGGAACCCTTGTGTCCTAGTTGGTGGGAATGTAAATTGATGCAGCCAGTATGTAAAACAGTACGGAGGTTCCTAAAAAAACTAAAAATAGACCTACCATGTGATCCAGCAATTCCGCTTCTGAGTATGTATCTGAAGAAAATTAGAACACTAATTCAAAAAGATATGTGCACCCTCATATTTGTTGAGGCATTATTTTCAGTAGCCAAGATATGCAACCAGGTGTTCATCAGTGGATAAATGGATAAAAAAATTGTGGTGTATATATACAATGGAATACTATTCAGCGATAGAAAGAAATGTGAAGGAAAATAGAAGGAATGCTATTCCATAGAAGGAAATCCTGCCATTTGTGACAACATGGATCGACTTTGAGGGTATTATGCTGAGTGAAATAAGTCAGACAGAGAAAGACAAATACCATATGATCTCACTTATATGTGGAATTTAAAAACAACGACGAAACCATGCTTACAGATACAGAGAACAGATTGGTAGTTGCCCGAGGCAGGGGTCTGGCGGTGGGAGAAATGGGTGAAGGGGATCAAAAGGCACAAACCTCCAGTTACAAAATATTTAAGTCATAGGGATGTAATATACAACATGATGTTTAATACTGTATTGCATATTTGAAAGTTTCCAAGAGAGTAAATCTTAAAAGTCCTCCTCACAAGAAGAAAAAAACTTTATAAAAGAAGAGTAATTACACTTAATAGTACAGATGAAGTAGACTTTCCTCTTAATATTTATGGCTTAAGTGTGTCAGATATACACATACGTGCACACACAGACTCAATGTTGATTCCTTATCTTCAAAAGGAGAACTATCCTCCTAAATTGTCCCCATACAGCTTTGTATGAAAATCGTACACTTATCACAGGCCGTCATGACTTAGCCTTCCTCTTCCTCCCTGTACTTTAATGAAAAAGATCCAAAGAAAACAAGGAGAGTCGTAGGAGGGAAAACCTGCAGGGATAGTTTGTGTCTTCCCCCAGAGAGGAAAATCATGGTGAGTATTTTGAAAACGAGCTGTAAAGTAAGTGATGCCTTGAAGATTTTAAGTCCCTTGCCTAGCAGTACCTGTGTGACAACTGTTACAGGGTTCCTGGTGGGAATGTGGTACGTTTGAGATGGTAAACCACTGTCTGGGGCATTTCCTCATTGGCATTAACATTTCTTGCTTTGCCTGTTTTGTAAGGGTCACTGAGCATTTGAGCATCTCAGTAAAATTCAGTTATACCAACATTGTAGTTACTATAACTTCCTAAAGTTTAGTAAACTGTCCTTTCGAGATTTTTAAAATTTTTTTGGGTGTGCAGGGTCACAAACTTTGTAAAAGAGAACAATTAAGTCCTGAAATTCTGTCCCATGATTAACTTTATTTTGTTAGTATGAATTTAAATGTTCTTGAGTCTTTAGTGTTTCTTTTACAATGAATGATAATGCTGATGGTTTAATTTTATAGTGAGGTTTCTGTTCACTAATCTCGCTATGTATTTGAAGAATTTCTTCTTTTTTAAAGACGCAAAACATTGTGTATCTCTTTTATCTTACCATAGAATAGGTAATACAGCTAGGTAGATTAACCCTTAATGGCACATGAGAAGCATCTTAAACCAGTCTCTAGGTGAATAAGGTTGAGTGGCAAGAGTAAATAATAACTCCCATGGACAAGAACAGGGGGCCATCAGGAAGCATCTGGGTCTTTCTCTAGTCTCGGCCGAAGACGAAGGAGCTGTTCTTGAAGAATGTATGTTTTTCACCCTGTGTCCCTGATCTTGTGTGACTGGAATCATCATAAAGAGGTGCTCTTCAGATGTTAATTCAGATCTAAGTACCTCCCTGGCTTTGACCTGTCCTTAGGAAAGGAGGAGAGGACCAGGGCATAATGACCCTCTCGGTCCAGGAACCTTATTACTTATGACTTTCAGCTCTTACTACTGCCAGTGCACCTCCGTATATGTCCTCGATTTGGATTGCTCCAGTGAGGAGAAGATTCTGTTCTGCCTCTTGACACCAATTGGACACTACCTTCTTTTCTTTTTAGCATATCTCATCCTTATTAGGATAAGCAAAGAGTATTATTGCAATAAAGTTAGTGGAAGCAATGTTAACAAAGAAAATGCAGTAAAATAAGTAAAATTGCTGCCAGATAGAGGGAACAATTGTTAGGGAAAATCTACGCTCCTAAGCTAGTCAGCACACATGGTAATCATAAAACAAGAGTTGTGTCTTTGCTGATACTTAGGAACTCATTGGAAGCCACTTGAATTAAGTAACCTATTAGGTTGAGAACTGAAATGTCTTAAAAAACAATCTGATTTATGACTCACATATGGACAAGTGCTGTTTTTAGTGCTCAAAGAAAAAGTAGAGTTCCTTCATATAGTCTAAAAATGGTACAAACAGGACAAATACTTAAAATAATACGTATTTGAGTTCTAAGAGAGAACAAGAGAGCAGGGAAACACAATGCCAATTAATGACAGAACATGTTTGTGATGTAACAAGATTCATACCTTAAAATTAGGTTATGGTACACACAGTGACTATGAAGCACAGTAAAGAAATAGAGGGATCAAACTCAGCATTGTGCTCTAAGTAATGAAATTGGGAAATTATGCTTGATAACCAGGACAGTTTTTGACAAAGAACTTGAGATCTATCCATTACTAATCCTACAGATGTTCAGTGTTCTTTTTAAACTCATAATGTATAAAACATTTGGGAAACATTCCAGATTGTAACCATTTTCAGTAAAAACTGGTAGTGTTTTTTTTTTAATATCAAATTACATTTTCCTTTTTTCATTTGTGTTTTTCCCACTCTAGGAAACTGACTGGACATTCTTTCCACATGGGCTACAGCATGGCAATTTTGAATGGCATTGTAGCTGCTCTTACTGTAGCCTGGTGCCTCATGTAAACCCACACTGAAGCAGTATTCTCAGCAAAACTTAGTCATGATTGCTTCGTGATAACAGGGAAGAACATCATTGCCTACACAGAAGACCAAGAGACCTGCTTTTATGCGGATCAGATACGTGCCATATCATCGTCATTACAGAGGACCTTCTCAAGCATTGTTCTAGAGCCTGGGCATTGGGAATATCTGAGTAGTACGTTTCAAGTATTTTTTTAAAAGTGTAAGATGTTTACCTCACCTTTTTACTTTTGTGTGTGTGGTTTTTTTATACGTTGTAGAAAACATTTTAATGGAAATCAAACTCGAAAACTTGAATACAGAACAATGCCTACCTTTCTGTGTATGTACTACATTTTTGCTAAGAAATACTGATATTACTGTTTAATTGAGACAGAAATATTTCTTATTTATTCGTTGTATTAGAAAAACAAACAATGCCTACTACGTTTTATAGAAGCTACTTTCAGATCAGAATACTTAGTTTTTGATATTCATATAATCAATAGAAGGTGCATTTATATTTTTTAATGGGGCTTAGTTCCTTATGTGTTTTTATGTATTTTCCTACTACATATTGAATTTGTATGTTTTTAAAATTGTTACATCTAGACAAATGTAAATGTTATTTTTTAGCTGGTTCAAACCTAATACCTACCATTTTTAATAAGTATTTTGTCTTTAAAAAAACAGCAAAAAAGCACACTGACCTGAATTTAAAATTAAATAAATTTATTTTTAACAAAAAACAACTGAAAAAAGATAAATTATTTAAGCCATTAAAATAGTGAGAAATTAGAAACTGTCCGTATTTCTCTTTCCACAATTCCAAATATTTATCTTGGTGTATATATGGTTACTTCAACAGAATTGATATTATTTTGTTTTTAATAAATATAAACCTGAAATTTTTATATTTAGAAATGCTTGAACTAGTTTGTTTTTAATCTCAAAAATTACCAAAATAGAAATAGTATTTTGAGACAGTGTGTGTATATATATATGTGTAATTTTTTATATGTAGTTTCATAATTTTTCTATTTAAATGTTAGTTAATTTTGGTGTTAGTTTTTGTTTTCATACTAATTAAACCTTAATTGTTCCTACTTCCTTTCTAGAAAGTAACTTCAATTTTAGAAAGATGGACTATTTAAAATGCTGTTTCTCTGGCCATAGAAAAACTTACATTAGGAAAGCATTGTGTAGTGAAACTGCTGATTTCGGCTAAATGGGAAATGAATATTTTCAGTGTCTTCCTGTTATCTGCTGGGTGTTGTTACTGAGTAAATGATTTAATGATGTTTCTAAAAGTCTTAACTTTTTTTTTTTTTTTTTGGTACTATTCAAAAAACCTTTTGTTGGAAATGACAAACACTGCTCTAACTTAAATTATCTGAAGTAAATGTTTAGATTATTATGGAGGGATGTGTATGTATCTGTAAATATACATACATATATACAAATTCTTCCTTCCAGAGTGATTGTTGCAATGGATATATTTTCACTCCCTGCCTCCCCCTCAACCCCCACCTTGGTTCTAAAGGGCTCTTCCTGTGCAAAGGAATGTACAGGTAACAAAATCAGTTTTTCTTCTCTCCACACCTCCAAGTCCCCCTTCCCCAAATTTGGATAGCTTCTTCCATATTCTTTGTGTCTTATGACTAAGAAAAATATTACATTAGACCCTTCATATGTAGTTATCTATAAGATAGATAGATACATGCATACATATAGATAGATATCTGTAACATATTAATTCTGGAACCCTATTTCTTCTGGACAAGTACTCTTCCTTGTTGAGAAATTTCTCCCCTCTCTGCAGTCTAACATAGGGTCTGAATAGAAATCATGCTCCTTCCAGGGGCTGGCCCAGTGTCACAGTGGGTAAGTGCCCACATTCCACTTCGGCGGCCCAGGGTTCCCCGGTTGGGATTCCAGGTGCAGACATGGCACCACTTGACAAGCCATGCTGTGGTAGGTGTCCCACATATCAAGTAGAGGAAGATGGGCATGGATGTTAGCTCAGGGCTAGTCTTCCTCAAAAAAAAAAAAAAAAATCAGTTTGATAAAAATATACACTGTCCAAAAAGACCCCAACTGTAAGTATTGTCTCAGCTGGCTTTGTAACTAGGTCTTCAGTAGATTATTCCGGTGTTCGGAAACAGCAGCTGATAAGATAGAGGCACATAATGGGGAGGTTAACAAAACAAAAATTAAGCACTTTATCTTACCTCTTTTTTGGTGTAATAAGTTCTTTGACGAGAGCAATGTTCTGTGGGAATCCACAATAATGTATAAATTAGTCAGTAAATCCATAAATGGTAGTGCTGCCAGAAGTATCACAGACAAGAAAAGCAAATCTAAAACTACAATATGTCTACCAGTGAGGACAAAACTAGAATGTTACCCCTTCTAATGCAATGAGTTGGCTACTAGGTAGCTGGCTGACCCCCAAGATAGACCATAAGGAGGGCTCTTGACGTGGAGATGGAGGGAGGTAGGGAAGGTGGGGGAGGGGAGGCAGCAGTAGCCAGGGAAACCTCTGAGAATGCAATTCTGTCTGTAGACCCCATCCTTGTGCTCTTGGCACTTTATGTTCTCATTAAGCACTGGCTTGACAGGAGACTGAAATCTACAGAATAGATTATCTTGTCTACTTGATTACTCAGATCCTCTTTGACAGTGAGGGCTTTCCTGTGAGTATTAACATAGCTCAGAAATATTCTCACATTCTGGACCCATTTTAAGAGACCCATTTATATACCCCTTCCCAACCTTTCTTAAGTTAGCACCAATCCTATTCCAAGCCCATGACAATCCAGCCAAACTGCTAGTTCACTCTCCATGAATATGCATAATCTTTATTTCATACCATATCTCTTCAGGCCAAGGAGACAACAATATGAACTACTTGAAGTTCTACTCTCTGGGAGGATTTTCCTTTCCTGTCCTTTGCTGCCATCCATGAACTGGCAGTTTAATGCCCCCTACCACTTCCTTTTTGTCTGGTGGTAACAAACAGAATCACCTATAATTCAAGCTTGAATTTTTTTCCAACATCAGTCACTTATCCATAGGAAACTCTCATGAGGCCATAGTTGTGGGCTGAATGAAAAGAGGCAGCATGACAGGAGACAGCATACTGGGACTGTGGTCATAGGACACTTCTCCTGGATGATGGAGTTCAAAGGACGCACCCATGTCAATGATTCTCAACTGAGGGCAATTTTGCCTTCCAGGAGCAAAATTTAGCACTTTAGCTAAATATTAAGCAATGTGTAGAGACGTTTTTGATTATCACAATTGGGGGATGCTACTGGCAACTAGTTAATAGAGGCCTGGGATGCTGCTAAACATCTACAATGCCCAGGACAGCTCCCCACCAGAAAGAAGAATGGGCCAAAATGTCAGTAGAGCCATGGTTGAGAAACCCTGATCTGTACTCATGACTGGATGAATCAGCTAGCATCCTGTTCAGAATAGACAGCTGGAGTCATAGAGTTACCAGGAGTTCCAAAATCAGGTGTTCCTTCTCCAAAAGGCCAAATAGAAGGAGCTATTTCTCAAAAGGAAGGAGTTATTAGCCTAAGAGGGCTTGTCTCTGCACCAGTACCCTGTGGACCTCTGTCTGGCAATGTCTGTCACAGACACCAGTCATTAACTATTGTGTTATTAAAGTTCCCCGCATCATACTTCTTCTGGTCAAAGAATTCAGTTCACAAAAAAATAATCCACTCACAAAACGTTTTCTTCCCATGTTCATGTGCCGCCTATTTTTGTACTCAAGGGAGAAATGCTTCCACAAAGATTATATGCAACAATGCTGTTGTTGAATTGGAAGCTGAGACTCCTTTGGCCATTGCAAGTTCCTTGTACCATGTGCCACATAGGTAAAATGGATGTTACAGTACTGACTGGAGTGATTGATCATCCACCACACTGCTACACAATAGGAGCCAGGAGGAGTATGGACAAAACCCTGAAGGCCCTGAGTCACTTCCTTGTAAGACTTTCATAGTAAGTTAGTGGAATATTACAACAGTCTTAACAGCAAGGGGCACAAATCCCTCAGGAATGGGGTTTTGATCCTCCCACTGGATTACAAAATCTACACCTGTTAAGAGTTCTGGCTGAAAGTCAAGGGAACATGGAATGGATATTGGACAAAATATGTTATAAATATTAGCTAGGGCTTTGTGATCAGTTTCAAAAATGAAGAGCTATAACCTCTACCCAGATTTCTTTCCTTTTTATGTGTGTATTTTAACTAATTTCCTTTTTATTTTTTTCTCTGTTTCTTTCATTATTGTATGTAGGATTTTTGACACTGGCTAACTACAGTGTAGTGCATAGATTGCACGATGTTGTGATGGGATCACTATGGAGCTGGGAAGAACAGACATTCCCTGAGATCCTGGATTTGAAACTGTATGGGAATAGAACAGCTACTATGTAACCTTGGTACCACCAATTGTGTGCTCCTGCCCAAGTTTTTTGGTATGTGTGAGGAAGAGCGGCCCTGAGCTAACAGCTGTTGCCGATCTTTCTCCTTTTGCTTGAGGAAGATTGTTGCTGAGCTAGCATCTGTGCCAATCTTCCTCTATTTTATGTGGGATGCTGCCACAGCGTGGCCTAACAGGTGGTGCTAGATCTGTGCCCAGGATCCGAACCTGCGAACCCCAGCCCGCCAAAGCACAGGGTGGGAACTTAACCACTATGCCACTGGGCCGGCCGTGTCTGAGGTTTGAGTTGTGAATGAATGGCACAATAACTAATAGAATGCTTAGAATTCATTCATAGTGGTGCCATTCTGTGGCAGTGGCAGTGGTTTCTAGCAGTGTTCAGCAGTGATTGGGCCAGTAATGGAATCCTAATCAGGCTGTTTTGAAGCATAGCCTTAGCTGTAATCTCTGCTGCCAAGCTTTCCTTGGTTTCTGTCATTTTATGATCCTGGTTTTCTGGCCTTTCCTTCAATTGTGTGAGCTACTCCCTAATCTTATAATAAAATTACTTTCTTAGCTAGCTAAACATAGTTTCTGATGTTTAAAACTAAGAACTAAGAATTCATATATCAGCTTTCCACCACTACTTGTCCACCAAGCTTCTTGAAGAAACTTTGTTGTACCATGATTTCTGCCATCTGGATTCATTTCTTTTATTGCTAATTAAAAAAATTATCATATGCTATCCAGCCTTAGTATTTTATAATGATTCATCTTCCTAAGAGTCTTTTAGACTCTTTTTTAAATGTACACGATACTTAGGCTGAAGCTTACACACAGCAGGCTCTCAGTACTTTATGACATTTATTGAACACGATTGTACATAGAATTACAAAGTGGTATAAAGAAAGATAAAATAATTTTGGAAGAAATGACCTCAGATCTTGTGTATCTCATAAATACATAAGTAGACTATAAGAAAACTTACTACAAATATATAGACAAGTGTTCCCTACGCTAGTATAAATATCTTTTTATACAATACTAAACTTTTTTCAAAAATACAAAGAAAGGTAATAGGAATATATAACGTGTGATTTTTTTTTTTTTGAGGGAGATTAGCCCTGAACTAACATCTGCTGCCAATCCTCCTCTTTTTTGCTGAGGAAGACTGGCCCTGAGCTAACATCTGCGCCCATCTTCTTCTACTTTATATGTGGGACGCCTTCCACAGCATGGCTTTCCAAGTGATGCCATGTCCGCATCCGGGATCAGAACCGGCCAACCCTGGGCCACCGAAGCGGAACGTGCAAACTTAACCACTGCGTCACCGGGCTAGCCCCTATAATAGTGTGATTTTTAAAATAAAACATCCCCTTAGATTTCTTTTAGATCTGACCATTTGTAGTGCAGACTGAGCAGATAAGTGGTGTATTTAAAGGACAATCCAGATATAATTTATTCAGATTTTTATAAGTTAATATATCAGAACAAGCCTCCACAGTAAAGTAGTCTTAAATATTGAGTCACTGGGATATGGACCTAAATTAGGCAAAACTACAGGTCACTATTCTGAGTAAAGAAGTATCCAGCAACAGGAGATGGTTGGTCAAAGATCAGTGCTTAGACTGATAATATTTTTATTTATGATCTTAAAAAGTGTACAACAAAATGTCCAGATTTACAGATCACACTAAACTCTCCTAGATTTTGGAATTTGGAAAAACTCTACAAGAATATTCCAGAAAGCCATACGAGTGGGCAGAAAAGTGATAGGTGTTTGACAGTGGACAACCTGGTAACATTATGGGGAAAGAATCCAGATGTATGTGTAAGGGACCACTAGGAAAAGTGTTAGAAACAAATTGAAATACATACTTTGAACTAAAGTTCTGACTTCTGCTACTCAAGAAAAAGTCAGAAATGTTTCAAATCCATGCCGAAAAGATGGACCAAACTTGAATATAAGAAGTCTTCAGTTTGAAAAGTTTAAGCTTTATGTATGTGGGGGTAGTCACTAGTGGTTTATTAGATCATAAAGGAAATGAATAAAATTAAAATGGATGTTTACAAATTCCCGATATGTAAAAATAGTAAAGGATCCTTAGAACCTGTAAGTGGTAGTTTTAGAAGAAAAAATTCCTCAGCGCATTGCAAACTTAGGATGTAGAGTTTCTACCTATAGATAGTATGGACTAAATATCTAGATAGATAATGGCTTATAAAACCATGAGTGATGAATGCTTCAATTTTTGAAGGTACAATGCTTTAGAGATATAATTAATCTTGGAGGTGGGGGCGGGGAGGAGGGGGGGCGGTGCGGGAAAGTTCTGGAAAGTAACCAAGAGCTGTTTTGTGTTACCAATAGGCCAGAGCACTGAACTGGATGACAGTTGCTGATGTTTACCCTAGCAGCCTTTCTTTCCAGCAAAACTCAATACTATTTCCTTGCCACCTCCTCCAGCACCATACTCCCTGCTCATCCCTCCAAGCCCAGAAATCAACATTGTTTTACACTTGCTTAAAGGGAATTGACTGCTGAGACGGGCCCATCCTGGACTCACTGAACTCATATTTTCCTTCTCTTTCGAGAAGACTGGAAGACCAGCCACTCGGTGGCTTTTGGTCAGCTCCAGAATGACCCTGAATATTCAGTTCAGTGTAATCTGTCAGGGAAGACATGAATTCCTAAGAGCAGTTCATAATTCAAAACAAAATCCTGACTCCCCAAAACTTTGGAAGGTGTTGCCTTTGCTGCTGAAAGTTTAGTTTTTTCACACTACCATTTTAAAATCTGTCAGCACAGTTTATATTTCAGAAGGATAACACTTTATATATCTGTATTTTAGCTAGATACTGAGAAAGTAATTACTACCTCTAGGCAAGTTATAATCATTTATAATTCTTAGTGCCGTACAAATCTGCCTAAGGTGAAAGTTAGTATGCTGAATCTAAAAGTGTAATCAGAGTATGATTTTCCATTTTGCATTAAATACAGCGGGTGCTTACACTGGTGGATGTTACAAGCTCCTGTTGATATAAAATATAGAGTGCATAGCATTTATTCTATATGTTTTTTGTATAAAATTATACTTTCAGACTGAGCAAATTTCTGTTCATATTCAGGTTTGGAGAAATAATTAAAATAAGAATCATACTTTTAAGCATCGTGTAGGCATCCAGTAAGAAACATTTTATAAAATTGGTGAAGTGAATTGTTTTAGATTGAAGGAGTTACTAGAGTGAATTTCAGAAAAAGTTCCTTAAAAAGCCTTTCTTGGTAAACAAATTTTTATATCTAGGCTAACAGCAGGTAGAAGTCTTCAGAGACATACAATTAGAATCGTGGAAGTGTATTTTGTAAATCAAAATCATTCTTAATTTCTATTTATTTGTTTCCCAGTAAAAACTGAATTTTTTATCTAGTAGAAGTGTCTCAGAAATCGAGTCAGTGAAAAAAAGCTTATTTTAGTACTGTAAACATCTGCATAAAACTAAAGAAGCAGCTTTTCATAGAAAAAACCCTACAAAAGAAACTTAATTTTAGTAACTTATTGCCACCTCAAACAGGCAGATACTCCCCCAACCCAACAATAAAAATCTTAAACAATTGGAAATTTCATAATATTTAAAAAATAAATCTTAAGAATGTAGGTAATATAAAGAATATGGCATCTCCCACTGTGGAATATGAATAGACAAACCAAAGGACAAATTTTTGAAAGTATATTATAGCAAAACTCTTATTATAATGTGTTATGTTTATTCATATAGTCCTATATTAAAGATGTTTTTCTGATAATGCAGGAAGAAGAAAAAATGTGTAGTAAATGGCTGATGTGGGCACCATGAAGCTGGAGGGGTACAAGAGTGCTGAAACTGAGGTTTAGGGCGTGCTCCTTCCTGAATATCTGAAGGCTTGGTAGGAACAATTCAATAACTAATGAAACTTCCAGTTTGGCAATATACCTTAAGAGCTTTGAACTCCTAATTTCATTTCTAGGGCTTTATCATAACAAAGTGATGTAAAACAGAAAAATATCTGTGCATCAAAGGTATCCTTCACAACAAATAATTTGTTGTAGTAGGAAAGAATGGAAACAAATTTAAAGACCAATAATATATGGTACAGAAGCAAAATGGAATATTACACAGCATTTTAAAAAAGTTGTTTATCAGGAGGAGTAACATAGGAAATGTTATGTTGTAATCTTAAATTAAAAAGCAAGATACAGGGGCCAGCCCAATGGTGTAGCCGTTAAGTTCATGCACTCTGCTTCAGCAACCGAAGTTTCATGGGTTCAGATCCCAGGCACAGACCTATACCCTGCTCATCAAGCCATGCTGTGGTGGTGTCCCACATACAAAATAGAGCAAGATTGGCACAGATGTTAGCTCAGGGCCAATCTTCCTCACCAAAAAAGAAGCAGGAGACAGAATTGTATAAAGCTGAATTTCAACTATGAAAAGTAACTGCATGGAAAGAAAATATGAAGGAAAATTGTTGAAATATCGTCAGAGGTTTTCTCTAAGCAGTTAAATTGTAGGTGGCGTTAATTTTCTTCTTTATGGATTTCTACACTGTTTTCTATAAATGTATATTATTTCATAAGTAGAAAAAGTATAAGATTTTTAAAAATAGGAATAGTAGTTAGCTATTTATGGTTCTTGTGAGGATTAAATAAGATACTGAATGTTAAATTCTCTGGCACATACTAAGTATTTCCTTAGAAATACAAATAAGAAAAGGGATGGCTTCCATTTCTAGCAATAAGGGTTGCTTGAATTGTTGTTAGAAAACAGTAAAAAAATACCTGCATGATGCATAGAATCAAATCCCATCGCTGTACTTATACACATTTTCAGGGATATTAATTGAGGAATTGTTTTAATAATGAACAGGAGGAAACAATCTAAATGATAACAACAGAGGATTGGTTAAATGTATTTTGTTCATCCACATAATGGAATATTAGGCAGCCATTAAAAAAGAATAAGGTAGATCTATAGGCATTGAAAATGAGGATGTCCATGATAACACTCTCAGTGAAGGCTAAGTTTCAAAACAGAATCATTATATAATCCTTGCTCTATCAAAGATCAAATAAAAACAGGAAAAAAATCTTATATTTTATGGGTCTGATATAATACTTTTAAGGAGCTAGACAGGGACATGACTGAATCTCTGATCTGAAAATCAGGAAAACACTTCTAACTAAAGTGCCCAACTATATTAAAGATTTTAACTTTAAAAGCATAGCATAATTTAGAGATCTTTACCTCTAGTGTTGCAAGACACCAGTAACTTATTAAGAATATTAAAGTGTCTGTCAAGATTTTTGAATGCAGGTGAAAAAATACATGGGCTACTTTATTATATGGACGCTGTAGAATCTCTCAGAAACAAAGGCTGAAAAACAAAGCCCTTGAAATATTTTCCCTGATAAGAGTGTTTTTGTATGCCTGAGGCCTTGGGCCATACTCTACCAGTTTGACAAGATAAATTCATCCTAATGATCTGATTTATGGTGAATGCCTGTTTTTGTTCGGGGGGGGGGGGGGGTGGAGGGGGAAGGGCTGGAATCTGAGTAATTGAGGTCAGTCACACAGGCTCTGTATGCATGCATGACTGAACCCCAGTAAAAACCCGGGACACCAAGGACCAAGTAGACTTCCCTGGTTGCCAACACTTCAAATCTGTTGCCACATTGGTTGTTGAGAGAATTAAGCATGTCTCCATGTGACTCCCCTGAGAGGGGACACTGGGAAGCTTATGCTTAGTTTCTCCTGGACTTCACCTCATGCGCCTTTTCCCTTTATTGATTTCAATCTGTATCCTTTCACCATAATAAGCTGTGACCATGAGTATATAGCCTTTGTCCCTTGAGTCCTTCTAGCACATCACCAAGCCTGAGGGTGGTCTTGGGGACCCTGATACAAGAATTAACTGAAAATTTGTCAAAAGACAGTTATTCTCCTCTTTCAAGGACCTACATAAGTGTTTACCCACCATTCCCCAAAATGACAAGCTCTGCTTGAACCATATATACCTGCTCACATGTCCTTCATTAGAGGATGCTGGCACTGGAAGGTGATTTAACCCAACCTTCTCATTCTACAGATGAGGAAATTAAGGATGAGAGGAAATTCTGTTCAATGACCTCTAAGCATCTGGATGTCAACCCAGCTTGAAGTTAGATTGACTCCTCCTTTACGTTCTCACCACAGGAGCCTAGAATAATTCTCTGCCTGTGTAATTGCGTAAGGACAGCTCAACTTGCAACTGTTCTGTTGTAGCTCTGTGCTTATTTCATAGGCCACGTGGAGCCATGGTACTGACCCTTGACCAGCATGGGAATAGTCTATGCTAGCTAGTGATTTATAATGTAATGTGCTCTTTGAAGTCTCAAACTTCCCTGGGGGTATCCTGTACCAGCTTCTCTACATTGTTTACTGAAAATTTATAGATTGAAGGTTTTGATTTGAATTTTATCTTTGGTCACACAAACTGATTTTTGCTCTTTAACCAGTGTAGAAGACCCCTTGGTATATTAGTTTCCTAACGCTGTCGGAACAAATCACCACAAACTTAACGGCTTAGACCAACAGAAATCTATTCTTTCACAGTTCTGGAGGCTGGAAGTCTGAAATTAAGGTCCTAGTAGGGCCACACTCCCCCTGAAGGCTTATGGGGAGAATTCTTCCTTTCCTCCACCAGCTTGTGGTGGTTCCTGCCATTCCTTGCTTGGCATGTAGATGGGTCACTCCAATCTCTGCCTTTGTCATTACACCGTCTTCTCCTCTGTTTCCTTTTCTGTCTCTTATAAGGACATTTTCATTGACTTTAGGGCCCCCCCAAATCCAGTATGTTCTCGACTCAATCCTTACTTTAATTACATCTGCAAAGACCCTACTTTGAAATAAAAGTTCACCTTCTGTGGTTCTGGGTGGACATGAATTTTGGGAGGACACTGTTTCACTACACTCAGCTTCCCTGCGTCCGAGACATCTCACACATATTTTGGTGGTTTGCGCTCTGAAGATGAAGTATGTCTGTGTGACTGAGGGAGGACCTCAAGCCGTGCCTGGATTTTCTGTGTATTCTAATGTTTTCCTTTGCTTCCTTGCTCCTGCTGCTATGTTTGCTTGGCCTGTTATAAATATTGTGTGAGTTTAGCTTGTTATTGCATCCTGTGAGTGCTTTCAATGTTCTTACCCAGCAGAAATTGTTGCAGTTTTGTTTTCATTACTTTTAGTTTTATATTTTCCAATAAAGTTACCTTTATTTTGAATCTTTCCTATTTTGGTGGAAAAAGCATTTGACTGTGGATTGTGAAACCTATTGCTAATCCTGGTCTGCCACATAGGAGCCATGGGACATTCAGCAAATCCCTCGAACCTCAGGTTTCTGAGCTATGAAGTAATTTTTATGAGCCTAGATGATTTCTGAGGTCCCATCCTGTGTCAGTTTGGCTCCTCTGAGAAGCAGATGCCAAAAAAGAATTAGGAGTGAAAGAATTTTATTGAGGGAAATGCCTGTGAAAGATACAGGGGTGAAGGAGCGGGAGTAAGCAGGAGGAGTGCTACTGTCTGAGCCCCGTGACAGAAGTGGGGAGAGGACGGAGGACGAGGTAGTAAACCTCAGACTGCAGCTGAGACAAGGTCTCAGGAAGTCCCAGAGCAGACTGCCCGTTAGAATTCTGAGTCCTGCATCTCTGTGATGGCCTGGCTTTAGTATCCCCACTGTGTCGTTAGCTAGGAACAGCCTAGGAGGAGCGTAGTCTCAGCAAGACCACTGCTGTGGATCTCAGAGTTAACTGGTGGGAATCAGCTAACTACAACTCTTACAGCAGATCCTGAAGGAAGATCTGATGACATACCACTGGGACTGTCACAATGCTGATGTCTAAAATTCCGAGATTATGACCAGTATAGACTGCAGGTTTGTGCCCCACTCCGACTACTCCACCCACCCCCAACACACACACGCACACACACATTCATGTGTTGAAGCCCTAGTCCCCAGTGTGATAGTTAAGGAGATGGGGTCTTTAGGAGGTAATCAGGTTTGGATGAGGTCATGAGAGTGTGGCCCCGTGATGGGACCACCTCCCATCTCCTCTTACAAGAAGGAGAGAGAGACCAGAGCTCATTCTCTCAATGACATGAGCATACCAGGAGAAGATGGCTGTCTGCAAATGAGGAAGAGGCCCCTCACTAAACACTGAATCTGCCAGCACCCTGATCTTGGACTGCCCCATCTCCAGAACTGTGAGAAATAAATTTTTGTCGTTTAAGCCACCCGGTCTATGGTATCTTGTTATAGTTGCTCAGACTGACGAAGACAGTGATGATTCCTCATTTTCACTCCAGAGAGCCAGAATTTTCTTCAGTTTCAATCAGTCTCACTCAATTTGAGAGCCATAGGCCGGGTTTGCTGGGAAGCTGCATTGTGAGTGTCCTTACTTGCTTCAACCTGCTCACCACCGTGTGATGCTGATTTACTCTTCTTCTCCCTCATGCTCCTTCTCTCTTCTCACCCTGAAACTCCATCCACCTCCTCCCTTCCCTTTCTTCTCCTGGCGATATGGTAGGCAATTCTACCAGGGCTGGCAGCAGAGCTGCTTCAGCTTCTTTTTCATGAAGGAGTGCTTCTCAACCTTGGCTGTACACTGGAATCATCTGGGGACCTTCAAAAATGTCCACTGCTCAGGGCGTGCCCTAGGTCAAGTGAATCAGCATCTCTGGGGGTGGAACCAGATATAAATATGTTTTAAGGCTCTTCAGGTGATCCAGTGGGCAGGCAAGGTTAGAAGCACTGCTGCAGAGGATCACAGCCCAGGAGAAAGCAGCAGCACCAGCTAAATTAATAAAAACACCCCGGTGGCAGTATTTCCTTTTTTTTTTTTTTTTTAAAGGGACACATAGCTATTTTTCTTGCTTACTTTAGAATTAGAAATAAGGGACATTCATTTTTTTCAATAAGGGCAACACATAAAAGTAATGTTCATGCAAATTCTCCCCTGCCTTTTGTCATTTCAGAGTCTGCCATGTAACATATTCATAACTCAATTCTTGTTTTCTTACCACATTAAAATATTATTTCTACTGTTTTGTGTTTAAGAGGAAGTTATGTTTCAGCAATAATGTAAACTTTTTTTCATCCCTTTAAGACAGCGTTGATTTCCCTAATGCTTTTGTGGGGTTGGGGGTCATAGTCATGATGGGAAAGCTGAGTTAGAGCAGTTTTTCAGTGACATTGGACCATTTTAGATGAGACTTGTTTGTTCAGTTTTATGCTATCCAGCACAAGATCACACTGTCAGAAAAGAGATACAGATTCCTTGCTCTTTATTTAGTAAACAGGTATTTATTGTAGGCCTACTATGCCATAGGTACTGTGCTTGGGATCAGTGATATAAAGAGGAATAAAAGGTTGGGTGTATCAATTTGGAAATGGTTAAACAGTTTATGGAATATGCTTACAATAGATATGGGTCTAAAGTTTCAAAGAGTAACTTAGATATGTACTTACATACCTGGGAAGTTCTTCATGATAATGCTGTTAGGTGTTTGTAGTTTGTTTAAACATATTTTATTTTAAAATTGTGTGTGTGTGTGTATAAGCATATTAAAAATTGATAAAAAGTCATGTAAAACAGTGGTTATCAGTGGAGAGTGAGTTGAAGCAAGCAGAAGGAATCTTTCATACTTTTATATGACTTTTTTTTTAAAGAACAGTAGGATTTTAAGTGATTATAGGTATGGGGTTTTCTGCTATTTTTTAAATTCAAAAGATATCTATATCAGAAAGAAGTCTATTTCTTCAAGGAATTGAGAAATAATTTCAAGATGTTTTAAAAGGTCTTTGCCAATAAATTCAAAGGTGTTCCCCTGGCTTCCCAGTAGTAAAAGAAGCTGAAAAAAATATAATTTAATAACCCTTATCCTTTCCTGATAGCCCTGCTTTGTTCTGAAACAGTGGCCCTGCACTTTAAAGAATTGTTACCTTATTTACAATACAAATGTGTGACGCAAACTTGTGGCAAGCAAAGAACAAACATTTCTCTCAGATCGCTTGCTTCAAATTGATCTCAAAGATGGCAAAAATTTCTTTAAAAGACACTGTATCAGGATTCCAACAGAGAAATAGATCCCGTAGGAGACAGAAACAGAGCCAGTAGGAGGTGGGTAGGTAGGTAGATAGATAGATATAGAGATATCTACGTATCTCATATATAAGCCTATTCCTTGCAATAAACCTCTTTATATATATTATTATATAATACACACGCACACGCACACACACTTATATATAGAGAGAGAGAGAGAGAGAGAGAGAGAGAGATGGATATTTGCTGCAAGTAGTTGGTTTATGCCATTGTGGCAGCTGACTAGGCAAGCTCTGTCAGGGCAGGCTATCAGGAGGGCCAGGCTGGAAATTCTTGGGCAGGAGCTGACACTGTGGTCCACAAACGGAATTTCTTTTTCCTTGGGGAAGCCTTATTTCTGCTCTCAAGGCCTTAAGGCCTTTCAACTGGTGGGATCAGGCCCACTCAGATTATCAAAGATACAGTAATCTCCTTTATTTAAAGTCACTGATTGTAGATGTTAATCACATCTACAGAACACCTTACAGCCAAACCTAGATTAGTGTTTGACTGAATAACTGGTTACTGTAGCCTAGGCAAATTGTCTCATTAAACTGACATCATGGTCTACCCTTTGTCAATTTGGCACCCTTTGTCAACAGCTCATTAACTGATGCTTAATCTCCAAATAAAGACAATAATAAGGTCATACTTCTGCTTAACATGATTCTGCCTGCATACAAGCTAAAATGCATTAACTCTTTCTCTGGATGAGGATGCAAAGTCCTTGAGTGAACTTCACTCTTCTTCTTAATATTCTGTAACTTATATATTATGATATAAAGTTAACTACTATTAACACATATTATGTTAGATGGTAAGGGGATAAGAGAGGGAATAAAACAATATTTTGTATATATATAAGAAATACTCAACTATCACAGTTCTTATTTTAGCAGTGGTCACATGGTTTTAGCTCATATTTATAACTACCGTTTTCCACTACCCATTCCATATTCCCTTTGTCTTCAGCAAGCACCTCAGCTAGTTGTCTGTCTTTGTCTGGTTGCCAATGTTCTTTCCTGATGGTTCTGTGCCATTAAAAATCCTGCTTGAATTGGGTTGTTGTAGTTTTCCATTGATGACCATCACAGGACGTGGTAGTACTAGAGACTCCTTAAGGGATCTCCTGTATTCTAGCCATATTCCTCCTTAGCTCTATTGTGTGGTAACAGCCCAATTTCCCTTTGGTAATCAGGATCAATCGCTCCAGCTCGTATAGTAACAACTTTCTTTCCTGTTGATTGAGAAGCATGGGGAGCCTAAAATGGCTGGGTGGCAGTCTTTAACTTCTAGTTCAATGAAATCATTGTTGGGTCTCCTGGAGAAGCATTCTTCCCATTGGGACTAAGACCTTGAGATGGGCAGAACATAAGGTCACAGAACAAGAAGCAAAAATTTGCCAGTGGATCACTAGGGGTGATAGCGGATGGTGCCACTCCCATTTCCACCCCTTAATTCCTGGACCTATGAATCTTGGCTATTAGAGAGACAGCACCATATACTGGATACCGATTCAGAGCATATATAGCCTCCTGGAGAACCCTTGCATCCATCATTCAAGGTGTTACAACCTAGTTGGCACTGTAACTGAGTCTTCATAAGGGTCATTCCACCGTTCTATCAAGCCAGCTGCTTCAAGATGATGGGGAACCTGTGAACTCCAAGAGTATGGACTTATTGCCACACTTAATCTGCTTTGGAGTAAGTGTCTCGACTGGATTAGAAGCAATGCTGTGAAGAATACCATGATGGTGGATAAGGCATTCTGTAAGTAAGTATATGGATAGTAGTTTTGGAAAAAGCATTGTGTGCAGGAAAGGCAAATTTTTATCAAGAGTAAGTGTCTATTCCAGTAAGAACAAAATGCTGCCCCTTCAACACTGGAAGTGGTCCAATGTAATCAATCTGCCAACAGTTAGCTGGCTGATCACCCTGGGGAATGGTGCCATATTGAGGACGCATTCTTAGTGTCAGCTGCTGGCAGATTGGGTATTCAGCAGTGACTGTAGACAGGTCAGCTTTGGTGAGTGGAAGTCCATGCTGCTCAGCTTGTGCATAATCTCCATCACTGCTAGAATGGCCACTTTGTTCATGAGCCCATTGTGCAATGACAGCAGTGGCTAGGGAAAGAAGGTGACTGATAGGCATGGAATGGGTTATCCTATCCACTGGATTATTATAATTTTCTCTGGACTCTCCTGGTGTGGATGAGCAGGTCTTACATGACAAATCCACTTTACCATCCCAATCTCCCTAAACCTTTTGATTCCTTCCTCTATAGTATGCCAAGGTATTTAGCTTCATTTAGTGTAGCATACCTTTTGATCCATGTTTCAGTCAACCAACCAAACTGTCAGAGCCCTTTCTAACCCCTCAAGCTAAACCATTGACTCTAGAATCTCTGCTTAGGTAGCCCATATCAATAAATTCAGCCCAGTCTAAGTTTATATTCTCTCCACCATTCTTCCATACCCTTAATATCCACTTCCTAGATTTCTTCCTTTATAAATTGGAAAATTCATGCACTTCATTTTGTGTGTGTGTGAGGAAGATTGGCCCTGAGCTAACATCTGTTCCCAATCTTCCTCTTTTTGCTTGAGGAAGATTGTTGTTGAGTTAACATCTGTACCAGTCCTCCTTTGTTTTGTATGTGGGATGCCACCACAGCATGGCTGAATGAGTGATGTGTATGTCCATGCCCAGGATTCGAACTAGCATACTCCAGGCCACCAAAGTGGAGCACATGAACTTAACCACTATGCCACTGGGCAGCCCCATTCATGAACTTCCTTATTGTGTAGATAAATTATTCTTGTGTTACACTTATATCTCACCCTTTAGAGCTTGTTGGGACTTGAGTCTAGTTTTAGGTCTAGAAGCAAAGGGAGTGGCAATGGTAGGTCCTGAGGAGAATTAGCAGTGCCTTGCAAGGCAACTTCCTCAGGAGAGGCCATCATGGGTTCTTCAGGCAAAGCAGGGTTAACCTCCACAGACAGGGTGGAAGGGCTGCTTCCACTGGCGGAATTTAAAGGTTCTATTTCCCCAACTTCATTGGGATCTTCCCAAATATCCCCATCCCAATTATCAAAATCCCATTCCTTTCCAATCAATGTCTTCACTTTAACAGAAGAAGCCTGGAGAGGTTGGGAATTCAGTTTGCATTGTAATTCAGCCACTTGCAGGAGGAAACTCTGGATTTCAGAAATCTCAGCCTTGTTTCCATAGGAGATACAGGTTTCTTTCACATCAGATGTGGAGACTTTCAGCTCATTCATGCAGAGCTCAAGCTGGGAATTTAAAGTCATCCTTTTCTTTGCCCACTTTCTCCAGTGCAGTTAGGGGCAACCAGTGAATTTTATTATATTCCTAAGTTTGTTCTAAAGTATCAAATTCATTGTCACTTAGGAACTCAACTTTTATAGGTATTTGATTAGGAGTAGTCAGTGGTGATATTTTGCATATATCTATCGCCAATTCACACTGGACCACAAATGCCCTCTTTACTACTGGATACTCCAGTATTTTATTTTTTGTTTATTTTTATTTAAAAAAATATTTTTTAAAGATTGACACCTGAGTTAACAACTGTTGCCAATCTTTCTTTTCCCTGCTTTTTTCTCCCCAAATCCCCCCAGTATATTGTTGTATATTTTTTTATTTGTGGGTCCTTCTAGTTGTGGCATGTGGGATGCTGCCTCAACATGGCCTGCTGAGTGGTACCATGTCCACGCCCAGGATCCAAACCGGCGAAACCCTGGGCCGCTGAAGCGGAACATGCAAACTTAACCACTCGGCCACGGGGCCCACCCCCTCTTTAGTATTTTAAATCTAATCAAATTAGAGACCCAATTCAAGAAAACCCTGAACCAATTCATAAAACTTGTCCTTAAGATTCTGTTCCTCTAGATGGTCAAAAGGTACAGATTTCCAGTTATAAGACAAATAAGTACTAGAGATGTAATATATAACATGATGACTATAGCTAACACTGATGTATGCTATACAGGAAAGTTGTTAACAGAGTACATCCTAAGAGTTCTCATCACAAGGAGAAAATTTTTTTCCTTTTTTCTCTCCTTTCGTTTCTTATTATTGTATCTATATGAGAAGATGGATGTTAGCTGAACTTATTGTAGTAATCGTTTCACAATACATGTAAATCGAACCATCGTATTGTATACCTTAAACTTATGCAGTAATATATATCAATCGTTTCTAAATGAAACTAGAAAAAAAATTAAATTAAAAAAAAGGATTCTGTTCCTCTAGAAGCATCCTAGGTACCAAAATTTGTATCAGTCAGAGCTCCACCAGCGAAACAGATATTAATTCCTCAGAACTCAAGATTACCTTATTTTATTTGCTTAGTGTCTATGTATTTATCATTAATTCAACCTCAGTCTCCTCTCAATATATTCTAGTACAACAGATATTCTGTCTTCTTGAAGCAGTGTCTCCTGGAGCCTTTGGACTGGCTCCAAACTCTTCTGGGTGTTCCCTTTGCCTGGGATACATTTGTCATCTTGGAATTTCTCTTCATCATCATTGTGGAGATTCCCTTCACGTGCCTTTGACTGGGTATTCTATTTCCTTTCCCCATCTTCCCTTTTGTTTTATTCCCTCACTTTGATAGAGCATATTTTCCAGTAACTTCTTGAGAAAGGGTGCTTGGGTGGTAATTTAGATTTTAGAACATGCATGTCTAAAAATGTCTACATGATACTCTCACACCAACTAATAAGCTGACTGAATATTGAAGATCATTTTTTCTCTGAACTTTCTATTTTTTTCTGGATTCTAGTGTTGATATGGAAAACTCCAAAGCCATTCTGAGTCCTGAGCCTTTGTATTTTGTCTGTGTCCTACTCTCCATTCTAGAAGCATATAGGATGTTCTTCTTGTTGCCAGTGTTCTGAAATTTCCTGATAGTGTGTGTTCAGTGTTAAACTACTTTTTAAAAAAATTTTGCTGAGTACTAAGTGGGGACTTTTAATCTGGAAATTCACGTTCTTTAGCTCTGGAAAACCTTGCTGAAGAATTTAATTGTTGATTTCTTCCTTCTGTTTTCTCTGTTCTTTCTTCTAGAATTCCTATTATTTGGATATTGGTTCTCCTGGTCCAGTTCTCTAATTATCTTAGATTTTTTGTTTACCATCTCTTTGTGTTTTGGCTCTACTTTTTGGAAGATTTACTCATTTTGCCTTCCAAAACTCCAATTAAGTTTTAAAAAATTTCTCCAACCATATTTTTAATTTTCAGGTTTAAAAAACTATCTGAATGTTCTTTTCTTTAAATAGCATGCTGTTTTTAATTAAATGTATGTAACGTCGTTTTCTCTTGTCTCCCTTAAGCTTTTTTCCCCCTTTTTCTTCTACCTACACAGTCTCTGTTTCATCTAAGCTGCATTTTTCCTTTGCTTGTTTTGTCTTCTTTCTTTTCTTTTAGAGGCTTTCTTCAGATGCTGGGTGACCCTTGGCTTTCTCTTCATATTGAAGAGTAAAGCAGTAAAAGGCCATTTAGAATATATACCCAAAAGAATTGAAAACATATGCCCACACAAAAACTTGTATACAAGTGTTCAGGGCATTATTTATAATAGCCAAAAAGCATTTATTTATAATAGCCAAAAAGTGGAGTAGCATTATTCATAATAGCCAAACAACCCAAATGTCCATTGACTGATGAATGGGTAGCCAAGTATGGTATACCCATGCAATGCAATATTATTCAGCCATAAAAATTAAAGATGTACTCATACATATTATACCATGGATGAACTTTGAAAACAGTATGCTAAGTGAAAGAATCCAGATACAAAAGACCACGATTTTTTAATTCGTATGATTCCATTCATATGAAATGTCCAGAGCAGGCAAATTCATAAAGACAGAGAGTAGATTAGTGGTTGCTGGTGGCTTAGGGGAGGAGCAATGGGGAGTGACTGCTAATGGGTACAGGATTTCCTTTTGAGATGAAGAAAATTGTCTTCAAATAGTGGTTGTGGTGGCATCTTTCTATCCTTTGGAGTGTTAAGAACTGTGTTGGACAGATATAGATATAACATATAAATACTTTTGACTGCTTTTAGCATATCTCCTTACCACCTACATCTTTCCTAATGAATGATGTGGGAAAAAATTCAGTTTATGAAGGATTCTGGTTAGTTAAGTTCTAGTAATCGATTAAATTTCTTTTAAAATTGTACATTAAACATATAATTGATTAAATTTCTTTTGAAATTGTTGCTCCGTTTTACACTAGATCCTCTGACTTTTTATCATTTTGTCTTAATGACTAGCTTAGGCTGCTCATAAAGTTAATGACCTGTTCATTTACTTAATCCATCTCAGTAATGGATGCAGTTCGTTGAACCCAGTGGTTCTGCTGGTGTGATTGATATTGAAAGTAAATGTAGCTGAAATAAGCATTGCAATCATTCAAATCCTTGTTTGTCTACTGCAGTGTTGTGACTACCAGAACAAAAGGGCTTGTGAGGAGCCCTCTCAGTGGCCACAGTCACCCAAACAGGTATGGTCTGGGTACGCTAAGCTCATTCCAACCAGAGTAGTTCACCTCTTTCACTTGCTGAGATTGCCCATTAAGTGTTGTTTGAACAAAAGCTTTTTAGGCTAAAAACAAACTTTGAAAACTACCTGTATGTTGCATAAATATGACCGAAGTCTCTTAAGTTTTGAATTGCATCATCATTCATTCATTCACTCATTTGTTTATTAATTTATTCACCAAATGTTTTGTGAGCGCATACATGTGCTGAATGCTAACTTACCCGTGAAGAGAGGCCCCTGTCTTCAAGAGCACCAACAGCTAGCTGTCCTGGATGCAATCATTTATGCCTGGTGAGGGAAAATTAAAAGACAATTTGCAAGGTTTCCCTTGTATGTTCTTATCCAGTTTGCACAGTTTCCTTTTTCCTTGTTCTCAAGATAACCAAACAAGTGAGAACCAGTAATTTTTGACAAGTTTGCAATCGTATTAAACTGCAAGATATGGTGAATATTCAGAATTTGGTTAAGAAATCAGAAAATGTCACTCTGTGAAACTGAAGTTGACCTCTAGCTCTGTCTTACTCAATTCCTCTGAACCTAGCAGCTTCTAGGGCAGGGCACATGGGGTCCAGAAGATGCGAGCTACAGATTATCACAGAGCTTTCTCCCCTCTGGGTCCAGTGAGAGATTTGAGACCAGCATAGCATACTCCATGCTGAGATCCTGGAGAAAGCTAGCCTTCAGGATCCTTGACCTTCAAGGGGAGGGTCAACTGGTCATGGTCCAGGAAACAGAGGAGGAGCTGAATGGTGGGCTGTGTTTTTCCACCTTGAGGTGGGAGAGCTGAGAACAGGGAGCAGAACAGTTTTATCCTGATGCTTGGACGGAGGACTGACAATCTTCCTGTTGCCGCACTGCCAGCCTGAAGTAATTCTACCTCTTGTGACCGTCCTCACTTAAGGTAGCAGCCACACCAAAGTCCCAATGGGCAAATGAAGAAAATTAGAGCACATCTAAGCAGGCCTAACAGTAGAAAGACATCAACAAAGGGAACAATCGGAATAGGCCTGTAATGACATAGAGATGCTATATGACAGAGAGAACAACTTAAACAAAACAATAGTTAGAATACTTAAGGTTTTAAGTAAAGCACAAATTAGACTTCCTAGAAATAAGAAAACATAACTTCCCAATAAAAAATTCAACATTTGACTTAGAGGAGAGGATAGCTATTTATATAATAAGGAAAGAATGATAAATCTGTATTTTAGTTTGAAAGAATATTTCGATCATCTCTTCTATGCCTGGCACTATGCTAAGTGCTGGAGAGAAGTGGCAATGAGAAAATTATGGCTTTCCCCTCCTGGAGCCAAAAAACTTGAGAATGACAAAAATGGTGATCAGGGAAGGCCATTCTGAAAAAGTGACATGATAATGAGTATGATTAAAGTTTAAAATAGAATAATGCTCAAAAGAAAAGTAAAAAAGCAAAATAGATGAGATTGTCATCTCTGAAGTTACCTGACCGAGATGAACAGTAAATATGCCACTTATGCTGTCCAATGCTCATCAAAGGACTGGGGAGTCTTCAAAATTCTAACGAGAAAAGTGTAAATAATATAATAAAGGCCATGACACAATTAATTTTATTATGACCAAGGGTATGCTATAATGAGAGTGCAGTAGGTTGATAGCAACTAAGACTTTTTGAACAGATGTACCTTGCGCTGTGCTAAGCACTACATTTTTCTCTCATTCAGTCCCTATAAAGCGGCTTCCAGACCTTCCCCTTTTGATGCATAATAAAACCAGAGGGGCAGAGTGGTTATTCATTCACAAAGCTAGAAAGGAGCTGAGTCAGGATTCAAACATAGCTTTTACCTGATTGCAGTGAATTCTTTTCTACTACTTCATACAACTCTAACCTGGAGTCTTGAGAGTCAAAGACATTCTTGCATCTCTAGTATGGTCCTGGGAGAAGGGAGATCTTCTGATGACCGGTCCTATTTCTGGAGACAGAAGTATTCCTTGAGCCTACAATGCAATTCATTAAGCAGATTGCTGTGCTTTGCTGAGAATACCCCTTTTTGTCATTCACTTGTCTCGTCTTTAATTCCCGACCCTCAATCAATAAGTTGGTTTCCGACTTATGATTTGTTTTGCTGACTTGAACTCGTGTCTTGTGAATGTGACTGCAGCTTTTCTGACAAACATACTTCCCTTTGTGAACTCTTAAATTGGCTTCTTATGAATTTGGTTAGTATGAATCATTTGCTCAGACCCAATTATGGTTTTTAAAATGCAATTTATTTTTATTACCTTTAAAACAAATGACAGACACCCTGTGAAACTCAGTCCCAGTAGTCATCTGCTGGACTTTAATATATATTTATCTGCAATAAAGAAATTATCTTCCACAAGTGGGTATTTTCAGATGAAATAAATAGGGCCTATACATTCAGCACTGCTACCATAAATGTCCCTAATTAAACAAACGTAATAAAATAAGCATGCACAAAAATATCAGCGAATTGTGTGGACTCCACTGAAAATTGCACAGAAGAGACAGATAAGGCTTATTTGTGTCAAAAAAAATGATTAAAGACGATTTAGGTGATACACATAGACTTTAACACTTCCTGAAGCGAGCAGTCTCCTTTTAGAGAACTGCAAAATGAGGTGGAAGGCAGAAGGCTTTTATAGGATAAAGAATAAAGAAGACAGAAGAGACAAGTAGGAAATATCTGATCGGCTGTGGCCACGTAGTCAGCTTTATTTGGAAGGAGAAGGCCCAGAATTGGCTTGATGTTTGGGGATTAGCTGACTGAATGTCCTGTTTCTGGTCAAACGGAGCATTTATAGGGACACAAAGCTTATTTAAGTTTTGATTTGCTGATATGGCACTCTGGGCAGGAGTGGCTCCATCTTGGGCCTACAACTTATTTCAATAGGAATAACTCATTTTTCCCTGGGTATCTCCCAAGTATGCATGAGTATACATGTTAATAAACTTGTTTGTTTTTCTCTTGTTAATCAGTCTTTTACTACAGGGCTAAGAACTCAGAGGGGTAAAGGGAAAATTATTTTTCCTCCCTTGCATAGTTTAGCTCTTCAGAAAATGTCCAATCAATTTCCTGATATCATAATTAATGGGAAGCAGCTGCCTTTTTTATCTAAAAAGTAGAATTTATGGGTGTGAAATGAGGATTAATATTTATAAAGTACTTTTTAGAGGAAGAAGTACTGTGATTATTCAACGGAGTGTAGAGTTATTGGATAGTGAGATTAATCAATCTCTTGTAAATCTCTTTAAGCAGGTAAAATGGATATGACAAAGGGCCTGATCGTAAGGCCCAAAAAGGCATCAGGTGCTCATCAGTATGCTCTGTCAAGCGTGGCAGTATTTCAGAAAAGTCTGCGGAGTGTCACTCCTCCTGCACGTCCCCTCCCAGTGTAGTTCATCGCTGGTATATAACCCTGGTAAGACTCTCGGGCAGCTATCGCCCACACCCACCTAATGGTTCTTTCCAGCAAGATGTCACAGTACAAAAAAGAGGCCCGCTCCCCGGAGTAATGTAGATTTTTACTGAAGATTTACTGAGGAATGGAGAAGTGAGTGTAGATTACATATTCCACAGTAATACTCAGTAAAATCTCTATATTACAGCTCTATCTATTCGCAAAGGTTCTTTCTGACTGACAGTATCCTTAGGTATGTCCGTGTCTGAATCTCTCCCACAGCCTCCAGAACCTCATCTGTTTTTTCCAGCCCTTCAGGTCTGTCCATACCTCACTTTGTAAAACAAAGCATGTTGGCTAGCCAGCTTTTTGCCCCTAAGAAATCAGTTCAGGTTCAAGGACTATGTTATAGTTACTCAAGTCTGTCCCTGAAGCTTTAGTCCAATATTCCAGGAAGCAAATCCAGCACTCCAGAAAGCAAAATATTAACACTTAAAAAAGTAGATGGGTGAGGGCGGGGGGTGGGGTGGAGGGGGCGGGGGGGAAGGAGAGAGGCAATTTTGCTGTTAAAAGAAACAAGGTTTTCTTCTTTTTCTCCAAGTGCTAGCATCTAGATTTGTCCTCTCATCTTTAGATTTAGCTGGTAGACGGAGTCAAACAATTAAACATAAGATCTGATTTGAGATAAATGATAACATGAGGAAAAATAAAATCATAGTGCCTAAATTTCTTCACCATTCAGTGTGTCCCAATGGTTGATTTTAATCTAAAATAGTTTGTGAAGAGAGTTAAATTCAAGAAATTGCAATTGAGCAATAGTCACTTTTTTAAAATGATAAAAATTTGTATGGATAGTAAAATAAATGCATTCAACAAATGCGATTACACATTAACAAAACAGAATATTAACACTGGCCTAAGAACAAATGGATAAAAACCGAGTGAAAAATGACGAGCAAAGGTCGTTTAAAATAAGCAAGTAGATAAACTTACCTTGGGGAGGATTTCAATTAAAATTCAAAACATTTAGAGAGAGAGTGAGGCAAAGGAGATAAAGTTTATAACTCAGATAGTTATGTTTTACATGAACTTGGTTTGAAGCAAATATAAGTAAAAACATAAAAAGCAGAGAAAGTGTAATACATGTTAAAAGATAAACTGAGGCATATTAAAAATTTTTAAGAGTCTATGCAAGCAAATAACTGATTCAAATCAGGCAGTGCCAAACAGGACATGGTTAGGAGGCTCCCCCGACAGGAGCCTGGGGAACGACTTACATAGAGAAGGTGAAGAAGCAAAGAAAGGAAATTATTTGATTGGCTACAGCTTAAAGCCTAGTTGGCGGCTAGTGGTTGGTTGTCCTTAGGCTTCGATTTCTTAACTTTAAGATATCTACAGGCTTAAGTTTTGGTTTGTTTACATTGGCCACCAAAGTGTTAGAGTCACTGTAGTCTAACGGCCTCCTTGTTTAATTAATCTCACATACTAAACACTACCAAACAGATCATAAAGTTAAATTAAGAAAGTACTTATAAAGATGACTCATTAAGTGATATAATTTTCAATATGCAAGATAGGCACAGTAAAGCACTTTTTAAATAAATATTCAAGAGTTGTTATCCAGAGATAATTATGAAAGGAGAACGATCACTGAGCTCTCTGGGAAGAGAGAAAACGGTTATCTTGGTAGGAATTATTCTAAGGTAAACACATTCAGCGTGGCCCATCTCTGCGTGGCTCTCAGAGATGTGAAGAGCAAATTGCCACCAATGATAGAGGTTGTTACTGCTTTAGACTGGGTGATTCTCCTAACTGTTGCAAATTGTAAGTGTTGGCAATTCTGTTGTTCCAACACTGCTTAAGCACTTTAGAAGTAATGAACTGAGACGGCTGGTGTATATTTTCTAAATCTTTAAAGCAGATCTTCAAATATTGGGGTAGTAGGGGAAAACTGTGCTTCCGTGGAGAACTATGTATTGTCTAGAGCACATCCTTCCAGGTTATCTGATACTGATTCTGTGGGAGCTATTTTGCAACTCTGAAACTTATAGATAACTGATGGCAATGCAAAATAATTCTTGTCTATAGACATACAAACTCTGTCCTGTGGAGGTTGAATTGACTCTCCTCCCCTCACTGAGGAATTAAATTGGTTTTACCTCCATTTCAATTTCAATATTCAATATTCTCATTTCAATATTCTTCATCTATAAATGTGTCAGTTCTTTGAATTCTCTTTTGAAGTGATTGTCACATCTTATGATTGTCACATCTTACCCATTCCCTCATTAACGAGTTAAAGAAAAACTTTAATGTATTCACTTTTATATCTGTATGAGAGTCACAATTTTACTTAAAAAAAAATTGTCCTTTAACATTATTTAGGAAACAAGCCTTCTTCTACACCCAATTAATTGAAATGAGTGACCAGAACATCTATTTCAATGGCATGCTATATCTTCCCACACTAATTAAACATACTCTCTGCTTAGTGAATACGTTAAAGAAATTTCTGCTCTAATTAGTTTCTCACTAATCAATCATTTTCAGTCTAATTGTCTTCTCTGCAGGGGATCCGTGGAAGTAGGGCTTACCCAGGTTTAATCTCTGTTACTGCATGCTAATGATTCTTTCTACATTGCAGCTGTTTTTCCTTTCTTATAGGACTGATACTATTCTGTGAAGTATAGGACTGAGTCTCCTGTTAATCTCACAGCTGCTGATTATGAGCTTACAGTTTATGTTGAATTATGAGGACCCCTAAAAGAAAACCTCCTTTGTTTTCTCTACTCTCACACTTCTGACACCAAATGTGTGGAGGTTTTACCCACACCAATGAATTCTCCAGTTCTCTGTGGACACTAACTGGGTGTCCTACAGTTTAATTAGATTTTGACACTAACTGCCTGGAGTTAGTGCAGACCCCAGAGGTTAAGGACTCAGTCATATGAAACTTCTTCCCCCTACTTCAGGTACTAATTGCAAGTCCAGGTTGTCACTTGTGCTTCTGATGACTGGCTGTAAATTGGAGGTTCCCATAACTGCTCCCTCAGGTTTGATAATTTGCTAGCGTAGGGGATCAGAATTGGCCACCCCAAAATGTGTCTCCTTGGCTTGTTTATTTTTAAGGACAAAAGACTGAAAGAAGCTTTGACCTTCCCCCTAACTACCTAAAAGAATTTAAGATAGAAAGCCTGTCTCCAGGACAGGTCATCACCATAGATAAGTCTGGGTATGGTAGACTGGGAGGATCCTTGCTAAGCCCATTCTTATCAAAGTTCTCTCTCTGGGGTCATGTCTGTAGATGGCCCAGCAAACATTTGTTTACCAAACATTTGCTTTTCCATCTCTGTGTGAATTGCCTTCTGCCCCTTTGAAATTCCAAACTACTACCCCAATGTCTTCTTTTGTCTTTAGCTGAAGATGGTATTTAAGGTGGTGGCTTTGGCCATTTTGGCAAGTTCCTCAGTTTTCCTGGGTTTCTCCCATGTATACATGTTATTCAACTTTCTTTGATTTTCTCTTGTTATTCTATCTCATGTCAATTTAATTCTTAAACCAGCCAGAAGGACCTAGAGGGTAGAGGAATGGTTCTTCTTCCCCTACACTAGAGTGGTTCACAGAACTCAGGAAAACAGTTTACTCACTAGATTACTGATTTTTTTTTAATAAAGGACACAACTCAGGAACAGCCAGATGGAAAAGATGCATAGGGAGAATGGTGTGGAGCTTCCATGCTCTCTTTGGGCACACCACCCTCCCAGCATCTTGATATGTTCAGCAACCCAGAAGCTCTCTGAATCTCTTTGTTTAGGGTTTTTATGGAGGTTCCATTATGTAGGTATGATTGATTAAATCATTGGCTATTGGTAATTCAGTCAATCTCCAGCCCTTCCCTCCTCCCCAGAGGTCAAGGGGTACACTGCAAGTTCTAGGCCTCTAATAAGTAGTTGGTTCCCCTGACAACCGGTCCCCTATTCTTAGGGGCTTTCCAGAATCACCTCGTTAACATAGACTCAGGTGTGGTTGAAAAGAGGCTTGCTATGAATAACAAAAGACTTTCCTTTTACCTTTATCACTCGAGCTATTTCAAGAACTGGGGACAATAACTAAGCATTATAACAAAAGATGCTCCTTTAGCTCTTATCACTTAAGAAATTATAAGGGTTTTGGGGCTCTGGCCAGGAGTCTGGATAACCAAATATACATTTCTTATTACATCATAATATTGCAGCCCCTTTCTTTCCTGAATTATGGGAAGAATTATAATGTGTATTAGTCAAGCAAGTTATGCAATAAGCATTTGTTAAGCACCTAGTATACACTGAGGTCCCTGCAAGATGCTATAACATATTAAAAAAAAGACAGTTTTCCTCAGAGAGTTCACAATCCAATTGGCAAGGGGAGATTATGGAGCAAGAAAATAGAAATCAATAAAAGACTAAATTGGAGAATATTAACAATGCAGTAGAAATTAAGAGAAAGGAGTAATCAGAACTGGCTGGAGTATTAAGGGAAGGCTTCTTGGAGGAGGTGATACTTAAGCTACTATTGAAAGATGAACTGAAATTAGAAATCTGTGTCAGGGATGGCAGTTTAACTCTTTAAACAAAGGTTTTTAGCCCAGAATCCATGATTGAGCTTTGGGAAATCCCTGAAATTGTGCCAAACTTTGGGCATGTTTATGTTTGTGTATTTTTCTAATGAGTGGGTCCATAATTTTTGTCAGCTTCTTGAAGGGGTCTGTGACCACTCAAAAGTAAAGAACCAGCACTTAAAACCCTATATTCAGGAACAGGGGAACTTCAATCTTGGTCTTGTCCTAGGAAGTGACAAAACATTACAGTCAATGTCATCTCAACGCTTATAGTAATGAAATACCAGAGAGCAGTCTCTAACTTGCAGTGTGATTAAGCATTGACATGTGGAATGAAGGGGCTAAACACGGTCCTGCCAGCAGCATCAGGAGAGAAGGTGCTTTCCTACAACTTTCTCTGTTAGCGTCAGTCTTCTAGACATGTGTAAGGGTCTTTCATTTGGATTGTCTAACTTAAACTGAATACAGTTTATAGATAGTTTCTGTTCTTACATTGGAAAAGTGTACGTTTTTAGAAAATAGACAAATCTGATAAATTAAAGCACGTTGGATTTTCTTTTCTTAATTATGAGCATGCTTATTCTTTACTCATGTGCATCCTCTCTCTCTCTCTCTGTCTCTCTCTCTCCTGTTGAACACAAAGGGACATAAAGGTAAGCAGTCCTGGGTAATCTGTACACAAATTGTTTCTTTTTATTTCCCACATCTCCTGTCTTGAAGGTAACAAAAATCTCTCTACTTTTCCTTTTCCCCTAAAATTTTGTATTTAAAGACATGCTCAATAAATATAGAAATCTTTAAGATGCAAATTTTTATTTAAAAACGGGTGTGAAAAAATAGAATCCATTACTTAGACCTCTTTACCCAATTACTTACACTCTATCATATTTTCTGAGAGTGCCAGCTGTGTTTTCCTTGTGGTAAAGGCAAGCAATTTGAGTAAATTAAGGAATGTTTGCAATTGATGTGTATAGAGCTGTCCTCAGAAGTGTACATGGTATTTTCATGATAGACTCTAATAAGTATTTTGTCTTTTCAATGCTAAGGACTGGTAAAATGATGTCTCTTTTCTTTCTCAGTTATGATAAGAAAACTAACATGGTAGGAAATTCTATATGACAATATCTGTATCAGTTTCCTAGGGCTGCCATTACAAAGTACCATAACATTGATGGCTTAAAATAGCAGAAATTTATTATCTCACAGTTCTGGAGATAGAAGTGTGAGATAAGGTGTTGGCAGAGTTGGTTTTTCCTGATATCTATGAAGGAGAATCTGTTCCATGCCTCTCTCTCAGCTTCTGGTGGTTTGACGGCACACTTTGGCATTCCTTGGCTTGTGGACACATCACCCCAATCTCTGCCATCATCTTCACATGACATTCTCCTCGTGTGCATATTTGTGTTCAAATTTCCCCTTTTTGTAGGGACACCAGTCATATGATGACCCTACATTCTGAACTACTAGAGGTTAAGACTGTAACATATGAATTTTGGGGGGATACAATTCCACCCATAACAATATCATTTGTTGGACACTTTCAATATGACTTGGTCGAAGTGTTAACTCATAATGACTGGGAGATGTTGTTAAAAAGTTTTTCACGGTATTGAACCACAGCATGTTTATAAAATCTGACCATTTAGTGAGCTCACTACTCAGCGTCAGAAAGAGCTTTATGTTCTTATTGTTTATCGAATACAAGTGATTTCTGATGATTCCTACATGGATTACTGGTGTCGCGAATTATCTGTACATATTCTAAGACTATGATTCCCTGATATCACAGCATTTTTCTCTGGTAACTACAATGAGAGCCTGTTTCTCTAAACTTCTTGGGACAGTGGTGAAGAACAGTGGATTGTCCCACAGCTAGACACTTGCTTGTCCATCTAGAGAATGCCCATGAGAAGAATTGCGTCAATATCACCAGAGCAACTCTGACCGTGCCAGGCTGAGGATGGTAAAGTCAAGACCTGCTTGAGGTGCACTGGGGTAAGATTAGAAGTCAAGATATAAGGGATAGCTTCACTGTTTTCTTCTTTTCTCCCTCCATCTTCCTCCTTCCCCAGGTCAAGTGAAATAGGGAGGGATAGTCCCCTTTCTTGATGGTAGCTGTGTTTAGAATCAGACCTGGGCAGAGCTGGCACTTTGACTGTCCACAAATAGCCTATCTGACCTTTCTGATTTGTAATCAGACAATGATGATACATGCAGAACTATACCCAAAGTATAATACTAAAATAATATGTATAGTCAAATTTATGAAATAAACTTCACTTTTATTCACTTATTCATTCATAGGTTTTCTTTTTTATTGTGGTAACATTGGTTTATAACATTATAGAAATTTCAGGTGTACATCATTATATTTTGATTTCTGTATAGATTACATCATGTTCACCACCAAAAGACTAATTACAATCCATCGCCACACACATGTGCCTAATCACTCCTTTCACCCTCCTCCCTCCCCCTTTCCCCTCTGGTAACTACCAATTTAATCTCTGTCTCTGTGTGTTTGTTTGTTGTTCTATTTATGGGTGAGATCATATGGTATTTGACTTTCTCCCTCTGACTTACTTCACTTAGCATAATACACTCAAGGTCCATCCTTGTTGTCACAAATGGTCAGATTTCATCCTTTTTTATGGCCGAGTAGTATTTCATCGTGTATATATGCAACATCTTCTTTATCCATTTCCTCCCTTGATGGGCACCGAGGTTGCTTCCAAGTCTTGTCTATTGTGAATAATGCTGTGATGAACATAAGGGTGCTCATACATTCTTTCAATGCTCATTGAGAACCTCTGTAGAATAAGGGTTAAGGCCAAGAGCTTGGGAGTCAGATATGTATGACTTGCAACCTGGATTCTATTATTAACCAATATGTGACCTTAGAATGCTTCTTAATGTTTTTGTTTGATATTTTTGAACCTCATTTTCCTTGTCTGTGTATATTTGGAGTAATAAAACTGTCAGGATGAATTACACTGTACATTATACATTTTGGGGTAAAAACCCCCAAATCTCAGTAACGTGAAATGACAAAAGTTTGTTTCCTGCTCATGCTACACGTGCATCCATGCTGGGTTCTCTGTCCCACAAGGGCTGCCTCCAAAATGACAGAGCAGCCAATATTTGGAACATTTCCTATTGCTATGGGAGAGGGGAAAAAGGGCTCTGGAGGGGTATTTTTATCAGCAATTCAATGCTCTGGCTTGGAAACAATTCTGCTCATAACTCACTGGCCAGAACCAGTCAGTGACGCCACCTAAACACAAGGGGGACAGGAATTGAGATCCTACCATGGAGAACTGGAAAGACCTGTTGAACCACACAAGGACTATCACAAATATCCTTCTCCAGAGTACCAAGGGTTCCACGAGATTTTTTCTCTTGTGTGTGTAAATGTATATAAAGTGCCTAGTACAATGACTGGCTGGCACATGGTAGACACTCAATAATGGTAGCTATTATTATTCTAGTACTTTATTACTATCAAGCACTCACCATATGCCAAACACCGAGATAGATACTGGGAGGCTATAGGCTGTCAATGTAACTCTAGCCCTGGGCGAGGAGTGAGAAAGGTGTGACTAAAGAAGGTGATTGCCAGTTATCTTGAATGAACAGATTAATAAATTATATTCATTTTCATAATTGATCACAAGGCAAGTGGGCTGGAACAGTATCCAAACATGTCTCATTTAACCCTCACATCATTGTATAAATTAGAGATTACTTATGCCAGTTCACACATGAGGAGGTGGAAGTCTAGGAGAATTATGTGACCTGATCAAAGCCACACTGCTAGCAGAGGTCAGACTGGTATCCTGGTAGCAATACTGGAAAACTCTCTGAGGACTGGTCTGCTACTACCTGCTGGGTGATATTTAGGGGCCTGGGGTTGGCATGGAATCAGTAGGTTTCATAGATACGGATAAATTGTTTTGATCATGGATTTAAGTTGGTATTGGTATGAGCTGTTTGTTATTCAATTTTCTCAGTGTAAGAATGGGATAATAATAATGACCATTTCATTAGATCTTTTTGAGAAGAAATGTGGTAATAGTTCTAAGCTTTTAAAATAATACCTACCGTTCAGTAAACACTCAAAAATATCAACTATCATTAGTTTTCTTTCAAATGCAATGAATTTAATTGGTAATAAGAAAGTGCAGTTGAAGTAGGTAAAAGTAACTCGTTCCCTCTGTAATCTCCGGGCCTGGGTGCTGCTTTGTCCCTACAAGGAAGTGAGAGTGAGAGCTTTTCCCTAAACCCAAAGGGACTCATTGTAAGAATCCATCCTGTATGTTGAACTCTCCCCTGCTTAAAGTCCTGAGCCAGTAAAAGCCATCTGCTCCCATCCACTGGACCTTGGCCTCCATTTCTTTCAGAAACATATCGTTCCTCAGAGGGAGCAGGCTAACTAAGAAATTGTTGTAAAGTTGCCTTTCCTGTTCCTCCTGCCCAGGCTAGAGGTAGGATGAAATCTAGACCTGGTAGCAATAATGCAAGTGTGAGTGTAACCTTCTCGGAAGGCAGGCAGTATAGGGTAGTGGTTGAGTCAGACTCTGGAACCAGACCTGCCAAGTTAGCTCTTTGCTACTCCCTACTTGGGTGATACCAGCCCTGGACATGGGTTTCTTCAGGGGTAATGTGGGTATGACAATGAGTTGTGTAAAGCACTTCGAATACTATTTGGCACATAATAAGCACTTGAAAGCTGTAGCTCTCCTGACACAGCTGGAATTCCAACACAGGTGTTTATTGAGCATCTAGTGTGTGAACAAGGCCACTGATGTCTCTGCTTCCACACAACTGCCATCGACAAACTGGTTCCAAGTTCAAGGTCTTTCACTCCAGCTGAATTGTTATGCAGCAGGAGAAAGGGAATATGTGCTAACTAAAGTCATATAGTGATTTTAACTAATATTTCCTACATTTTATTAACTTTCCTCATTGCTAAAGTGTCGAACAGTAAAGAAGCATTTTGAATGTAATGTCAGAGTTAATCAATGATGGATGGGGATTTGAACACACGTTCTTTGATGCTACATCCTAATTCTTTTGTTTATATATCATGGTGGTTCTCAAATGAAGGAGTGGAACACATGATCTATGTGATTCCTTCTGTAACTATAAGAATTGCATCACATGCTTCACTCTTAGGGACGGCTCTACGGGAACTGGGTGCCCAGGTTGAAAAGTCTGAAGCAGTCAGAGCAACAACTATAACAAATGAAGAAGGACAATAATGAAGATGGCTAACTGTGCAAAAAATGCAAGATGTATGTTTAAAATTGTTTGGACAGTGAGACCCTTTGTAAGGCTCCCAGTTACCTTCAAATATAAGATTAAATCCAAACTCCAGCTGCCGATGTGAATCTATTGTCCTTACCTCCACTGCCATCACTCCCCTACAGATAATCAAAGGGAGAGAGCTGGGGACTGAGTCACACTGGTGAGACCACAAGTGGATTCAAATCTACTTTCTGAACAGCAGTTTTGAGAGGTAGGGTGTCTCAGTTGCTCCAGGGTGCCTGCCTCCCTGTACAGTCACCGGAAACCTGGAGATCAAATGGACATGCAGTCTACGGAGTTGGAATGTCTTAACTTGAATTTGAGGCTGTAGATCTCATGCAAGTGTAACAGGATGTTAAATGGAGTTCTTCCTGTTTTCTCACATCCTTCTGCATCCAAGTTTTGTTTTTCAGCATTCTTGGAGGGTGCCAAAGAAGATATGACAGAGCCCAAAATTTAGAGAACGAGCTGTGGAACTGCTGGCTAAAAACCGAAGTGCCCAAAGCTAATGACCAAAGATGGGAAGTACTACATATTCCCAAAAGAGTGCCAGCAGTTAGGGCCAGTTTCCTGCCTGCTGGGCTTACTACCAGGGGCTGGTGTAGGACCAGCAGTACCACCAACCATCTGCCTTGCCCAGGTCTCCCAACTCAAAGTAAAGAAGAGGAGGGGGAGATAACCTTTTAGGAAGTTCAATAACAGTGGTTTATTTTCCCTTCCTTCTTATGGGGCAATGATTTCTCCTCTCCAAAGCCAAGGGATGATATTTCCAAGAGAGTCCCTCATATCTGTTGGTGGTGTCCTGCAAGCAGGGAGGACTGGCATTTTGCTATCCATAGAATGCTTAATGAGCTGTAGAACCGGCAAGCACAACTTGAAAGTCTTCAGAGTTGTATGCAGAGAGAGTTCTTGGAGAATGTACTGTGAAACTAGGAATTCCCTTTCACAGTAGTTCCTCCCTATCTGTGGTTTCACTTTCCGAGGTTTCAGTTCCTGGGGGTGAACCAAAGTCTGGAAATATTAAATGGAAAATTCCAGGAATAAACAATTCATAAGTTTTAAATTGCACGCCATTCCAAGTAGCGTGATGAAATCTGGTGCCGACGTGCTCCATCCCGCCAGGGACGTGAATCATCGCTTTGTCCAGCATATCAACGTTGTTTACACTACCCACCAGTTAGTCACTTAGTAGCTGCCTCAGCTATCAGATCAGCTGTCACAGTATGGCAGTGCTTGTGTTCAAATAACCCTTATTTTACTTAATAATGGCCCCAAAGTGATGCTGGCACTTTTAATATACCAAAGAGAAACTGTAAAGTGCTTCCTTTAAGTGAAAAGGCAAAAGTTCTCGACTTAATAAGGAAAGAAAAAAAGTGCTCAGGTGGCTAAGATCTATGGTAACTTTTATTGCAGCATATTGTTATAATTGTCCTATTTTATTATTAATTTTTGTCATTAATCTCTCACTGCACCTAATTTATAAATTAAACTTTATCAGAGGTATATGTGTGTAGGAAAAAACATATAGGGTTCAGTACTATTCATGGTTTCAGGCACCCACTGGGGGTTTTGGAACATCTCCCCAGCAGATAAGGGGGCACTACTGTAATATAAAGCAATTATGTAGTTTTTGCCCAAACTGGGACACGTTTATTTATTTATAATTATCTCTGGACAACAGGTGTAAAATAAGACTCTCACAGCTCAATCAGGATGTCTGATTACTCTATCATCACAGAGAGTGTGATACACGCATATTAATTAGTTTTAATCTGCTAACCCTATGGATGGTTACTTAATATTTGAAGTCCCTTAATTGGGCATGCATACTCCCAAAGTGGTTAGTTAACATTTGAATGACTGACTAATCAGAAAGTTGTCTGATTAGTGCCACTCTCCTAAAGCGCATTTGCTTCAGTTGTCTTTGTTAGTGAGCATAATGAATATTAGAAATTTTTCATTAGTGAAATCAGTGGTGCTCAAGATGTGTGGATAGGCCAGTACTGTTGTACAGCCATTTCCCCCCTTATATGAACAGAGTATAAGTACTCAGGGAATTCAAGAGCCTACACTATTTGGAATGACTCCCTAGGTTTAGGATTCCAAGGAAATGGAGACTGTTTTCAGTTCTCTAGTGGAAGATTTTGTTACCTGACTCTGATGAGAAGGCTAACTGAATGTCATTGCAATTGCTTCAAGAAAACCTTTCATGCATGGTTGGACAGAAAGCTAGGATTTTATTAAACCTACAGCATAGGTTGTAAGGCTGTTTTTCTGCCTTCTGTCACACTTGCTAGTGTGGTAGCAAATTTATTATAGCATACCACATGGCAGCAAGGTTGGGGGGAAGGACCTATACAATCCTTACCTACCTCTAACTGCAGGATACTACAGATATCTTCCGCTATAGAAAAGAGGGGATGTTTGACATTAGTCCTCTGAGATTGGAGTTATGTTTGAACCTAGAGACAAGTGTCCATTGGGGCCTGGAGATTTCTGACATAGGATGTCCAATGGAGGAACATATGCTTTCTGAAGTAACCATGTGGTACTGTGTCTAGGAAGTGGAGGGCACGGGGGACAATTGCTAAGACACCCAATTGTCTAAGGTCCTTGGAGGGTGTAGAAAAGGTCTCCAAATGAAGGAAACCAGAGATTACAGGAGGGGCAGGAGCTCTGAGCTGTGGGCTAGAGAACGGGTTGGGCATTGTACCACTAGAACGTCCACGAGAGACACTCCTGTCATTTCTAAAAGGGGCCTCCATGATGGAGGAGGCCAGAGTGAAGTTTTACACCATTCCAAGAAAACTGCACACAATGCTTATGCAGCAATCACCACATCACTTGAGGCCTTCAGCACTGCCCAGCAGAACCAGAGTAAGGTGGGGAACCCCTTCCTAATACTGACAGGACATCCTCCTATGATGTCTGCCTCCACATCCTTCCTCCCTCTCACGATTATGCATCCTAGAAGGGGGAGAGGGACTATATGTCTCAGGCACCATTTCCTCCTCCTGATGCCAAGCTCTCAGAAACAGAGAGATGGATGTTTTACAAAGATTTTGTAGGCTGACCAGTGGTTTCATGATGTACCAAGAGAAGAAATTGATCAAATTACAATATCCATCTTTGTTCTTTCTTCAAACTCTTCCCTCATTTGTCTTAGAAAAACTCTTCCCACTCTCCCGTTGTGTGTGGTTTAAATTAGTAGCTTCAATGAAACTACTACCACCCATTAGGGAAAAGCTGTGGCAGTGTTTTTTGATTGTTTCCAGTCAGAGGGAGGATACTACTGGCTTTGACGAACTGGAGCCAGAGAAGCTAAATGTCTTACAATGTGCAGCAAAGTCCCACATAACGAAGAATCATACCTTGTTTTCCAAAACTCTTGAATGTCCTGCTGGATATCCATGTGAGTGAGAAACCCTATTTGTAATTGTCTGAGCCTGGAACTTAACTAAAGTGTGTGTGTGCACACGTGTGTGTGTGTGTGTTTGGCATGGTTTTAATACACACCAAGTTTTTCAGGAATGCAACTACTGTGCAAATCAAAAGAAGTTGGTGGCTTGTTTTGTCTTCAAATTTTCTAAGAGAGTGTTTGTCATTTCAGAACATCACATCACTAATGGCCCGTATCATTTATGGTATTTGAGTGGCCAATGAAACCTGCCAATATCAGTCTGTATTTGTAGCTATTGCAATCATGGTGATTCCATCATAGGCACAAGCATCTGACTACCTCATTTAGTGTCACTGCGTAGTCAAGGTTGAGCAGTTACACGTTCAAATGCCTATTATATTACTGTCTCTGCTATAAATAGTGTTGCAAATAAAAATACAGGAAGCCCAGTTAAATTTAAATTTCAGATAAACAATGAATAATTTTTTGGTATAAATATGTCCTAAATATTGTCCTTCTGTTTATCTGGCAACCCTATTTCTAGTACCTTTAGGGAATTTTATCGAATTGCTTGAAAAGTGCATGAATAGGAAATATTATCCAATAATTTACTTTCTGGAGGTATTACCCAATATTTATCAGAAGAAGGAGTCAGTGCAGCTGGAGAGAATTTAAACCACTGGTTTAGTATAAAACAGATGAAGCAAAGGAGGGACTACCTATTGTCTACTAGTGTACTACTTGGGCAGAAGGTCTCACACTTACTATTCCCATCCCTACTCACATATTAAACAAAAGTATCTTCCTTGGGAAGAATTATGCTCCTAAGAAACATATTTTCTTTATTTTGTTACATCTAAATCCGTATTTAGTTAAAGTGCATGTTCTCCGTATGGAGAGGAGGGGATGTACGGTATTGATGACCTAAAACACCCGGAAAGTTATAACAATTTCTAGTGTTAATATTAATAAGTAAATTTTCTCTCCTTAAATCTAATAGTCAATTGTATTGCTTCCCAGACACTGACACCTTTTCCACATCTTTTGAAATAGAAGTATAGTTTTAATTTCTGCAACTTTAATATTTGATTAAAATATTGCTACCAAAATGGGAAAAAGAATATTTTAAGATAGTATGCCCTATTGAGAAAGTCAAAGATTGAATTATGGCTTTTTGATTAGATTCAGGGAAAATCTGAAGACCATAACCATCAGAATGCCTCCAGCTAAGCTTTACAAGGTTCAGGATGAATCACCAAGTAATTTACAAAGGACAGAGATATTTTATGGTTCAGAAAACTGCAGAAGAATAAATCAATAAACAAATAAAATTGGAATAATCATCATCAGGAGAAGGAACGGCTTATCTGGTTTATTCTGATGTAATTGTAGTTACTGGAGCCAAGAAGATCTTCCAGCGCTGCCATCACAACACATTATTCTCCTGCTTAAACCTCCTCAGGGACTCAGTATTGAACTCAGAGTAAAGTTCAAATCTATCTACAGGCTCCTGCATGATCTTCTCCTCTCTCCAGCCTCATCTCACACACCTGCTCCAGCCCCCATGCACTCTGTTCACTCAGGTCTCTTTCCTTAGTCTCCTGCCTTTAGGTCTTTGAACACGCTGTTCCCTCTGTCTGAAAGCTCCATGCCTCTCATCCTTTGCCTGGAAAAACTTGTGTTCAGGTCTCAGTCTAAATGTATTTCCCCAGGGAAGCTTCCCACTTCCTCTAGACTAAGTTTAGGGCCCTCATTAAATGCTTCATAACACCCTGTTTAATCCATTTGAAATTATTTGATTGAATGCACGTAATTATTTATATGAATTGGCTTAGATCAGTGTGCAGCACTTGTCACTTTCAGGCTCCTCCCCACAATGGAGAAGGGGAGGATGCTTGACAGTAGTCTCCTGAGATTTGTTTGAACCCCAAACTCTTGACTCTATCTGTCTTCTCTACAAGACTAGAAGCTTTGTTAGATCAGGGGTCCTACCTATCTTCTTTACCATTATATTTTGACTGACAGAATAAGTACTTACTATATGACTTTTGACTAATAGAGCAGTATTGTTAATAGTGTCATCTTTGAGATTAAATAATAAGAATATATATTCCTTATATAGTTTAGAAATGAAGAGTTCACGTTTCTTCAGTTTCCTCAGCATTACACTGGCAAACTCAGATACTATATATCAGCAGGAGCTTGTGAGGCTTTACCTCAGACTCAATCAGAATCCGCATAATAAAATCCCCAGGTGATTCATATATACATTACAATTTGAGAAGCACTGGGGTAGAAGAATTAGAAAAAAAACACCCCCCCCAGCCCCGCCCCTGCAAAGGCCAACATGCACCAAGGATGGTGAACAGAGAATAAGGGAAAGAGTGACTGGATAAGGTCAATGGAGTAAGCAGAGCTCAGTGCACGTAGGGTAAGAACAGCATCTCCACAGAGTAGGTGATGCACCACAGTGAATGTGAGAAACAGCTCATTGGAGTCGAGAAACAAAATTTTAATATTCCTATTAATTGATCTCTCTCTCTCTTCTTTAACTCAAAAAAAGATAAGAAAATTTCGTCTACTATGTCTTTTGATTGTTCCATAGAGGGAGAGAGAACAATACTGGTTTTGATGAGCTGGAGCCAGAGAAGCTAAATGTCCTACAATGTGGATCAAAGCCTCACATAACAAAGAATTGTACCATGTTTTCCATGACTCTTATTTTTCACAATAATGATGGATACATGTCATTATTGATTTGTCCAGACCCATAGAATGTAACAACACCAGAGTGGACCTAAGGTAAACTATAGACTTTGGGTGATTATGATGTGTCAGTGTAAGTTCATCAATGGTAACAAATGTACCCCTGTGGTGGGGGATGTTTATAATGGAGGAGGCTATGCATGTGTAGGAACAGAGGACACTCGAGAAATCTCTATACTGTCCTCTCAATTTTGCTGGGAACCTATAAGTACTCTAAAAAAATTTGTCGTTTAAAAAAATAAGAAAATATAATATTTAATATGGGGATAACACCGTCCTTCCTCAGTCCAGCGCATGCATCAAATGTTCCAATGTTGTGTATAGCACATGAGATATTTGAATGTGAGCATCTCTGAGGCAGAGATAACAGAGGCTCCCTCACTTATTTGCTGGCTTTTGGAAAACTCCAGTTTGATGTGTGCTATGTGGGCTCAGTTAAGTGAATTTAAAGATTATATCCTCTGGTTTTAACTAACCTAACTGCCACAAAATTGGATATTGGCAATAGTGCGAATACAGGGTTAGCAAATCCTTTCTCCTTCTCCTTAAGAACTTGCTCTTTTGTTAGCTTTCCAACTCTTCCCTTAGAGTCCTAATAAAGGTATGTGACATAGGTTGCTAGGCAACATTGCTTATGGTAAAAATGACTGAGTAAAAATGTTACAATTGGACCGGGGGAACTATAAGATCCTAATGAGGACACTATGGCTTTTGGCTGAGAGTGATGATCTTGGAGCTGAGTATGTCCCCATGGGAACCCTGGAAGCTATGCCTATGGAGTTGTTACAAGAGACATTGGCTACCAGGGTGGATACTGAAATGAACCTATGTGGAGTATCTCATATTCTTGAACCTAAGCTATCACACACAGTGGTCAGAGGCCACCCCTGGACTGTGGCAAGCGCCGCTCAAGGACTCTCACGTAAAAGAAATACTTAGCTCTGCGCTCTGGAATGCTGTGATTCCTAGCCTGTATCCTTCTGAATGAATCTGAAGCCAAGTGTGGTCTATGATAGTCCCAGAGTCTGAATATTCAGCAGAGTCTTAAGACTCCCCAATAGGCATTGCAATGCCCTCAAAACATTCCTGCAAAAAACTTGCTGATTATAAGGAGTATTAGTAATACAAACACAAGCAGAGATGAAGAAAATGTCAGAGTCAATACTTCTTAACTTCTAGTGAAGTTCTTCCTTAGTCTCATTGCAAGGTAAAAACAGTGACAATCTAATCAGTTCTAGTAAGCAGCCAACCAAAAAGATTAGAATCATCAAGAAGACTCTTTGAAATATGAATTTATATCCACTATCACTAACGAGGCATGTTTTCAGCTACATGGTTATATATGAGTCTGTATCGTGCCTTGAGCTATTCTGAGATGTAAAGAGTGTATTTTATGCCATGAGACCATAGCTAGTGACATGAGGGGGCCATCATGGTTAACAAACATCTAAGAACTAAGCTTCTGGACTCTTATTAAAAATAATTTTTTAACTGATGGAAAAAGAGTTTTTGATGCCATTAATAAATAAAACATGGTTTAAAATATTATTTTTTTATCTTATTTTTAAAATTTCTACTTTTGTATATCTTCTAAGTAGATAATACATGGTACAGTAAAACTGGCTTATATTTCATAAACAGATATACAACAGATACATGCTGAATTTTTTTCCACTCTGGACATGGATAAAAATATTGAGAGACCACTACTGTGAAGTAATGATTCTCAACTCTGGCTGGCATTGGAATCCCTTTTTCAAAACTTTCAGAATGCTTGCGCTCCTTGCCAGCCATGCGGTGTTAGAATTTCTGGGAGTGAAGCCCAAAGATTAATAGTTTAAAAAGCTCCACAGGTAATTCTGAAACAGAGCTAGGACTGGGAATTACAGTGTGGAGACAAGGGAAGAGCTTCTCAAAATATGCTCAGTTCCCAGACTACCTGCAAGAGGATTGCCAGGAGGAGGGTCTCACTGAATCAGAACCTTGGGACTAGGTTGGTGCTCTGTATTTGGTACTGTCCTCAGACTTTTGCTCATTATTTTATTTGAAATTCTCAAATACCTTTAATGTAGACGTAATTCCCATTTTACACAAGAGAACACTGAGGGTCAGAGAGGATAGGGGACCCTCAGGATAAGGGTCACACAGGTGCAGGTGGGGACATGGAATCTGAATTGCTAACAAGCTCTCTGTGAGTCACACCCACACCAGAATTTGAGAAGCACTGGTACAGAGCAGAGAAGCCTGCCTCCCCGTTGGTCGCCTTCATATTAAGAAATTCCAAAGCAGTCGCCGGGAGTGATTATGCCAGAGAAAAATTACCTTTCCGCCCTTAAACATGCACAGCAATTACAGGAGTTCATCAGTATGAAATATATTCACATTAAAGAGTCTCTGGGTTAGCATTTATATTATTTTGATAATCCTTTTATTACAATATAGTACTCATTCGCTGTAAAAGCTCAGAACAATGGCTGTCTTCTGTTATTTCGCGTAATTCATACAGGCAGAATAAATATAAGTAAAGAGTAATTTTTAAGACTTGAGTATAATCAAGGTTGACAGAAGTTAATTAAGTAGGACATATGCAGAAAGGCTCTTAATTAGCCTTTAAAAAATTGTCACTTATCTTGTGATTTCAACTCTTAAGAAGAAAGGAGCCAGAAGAAATGGCAAAGCACACGTGTGTCAAAGAAGGCCGTGACTCAGACCATCTGGACACAAAGGCAGTTGTTAGAAACACAGGAGAATGGCCAAGGCAGAATGACTCTGACCTTGTGTTCAAGAACCGTTATCTAAATAAATGGAGGAGAAACTTAACGTAATAATTTCCCCTGCTGGGATTAGCTAAATTCATGTCATCATGTTGAGAAATAGTCAGTTTGAAGAGAAATGAAGTGAAGCAAGTGGTTTCTGACAATACATCCCAAGAACTGTGTCTGTGTGCACATTGACATAGAGATATATTTGTTCATGCATACCTAAATTCAGGTTAGGGTGCAGGTGTTAGCATTTTTTGTCTTTTCAGATGATTAAAGGTAGCAAACTTGTGGCCTCTTGGATGGTGCAGGAGAGAAGACGAGTTTTGTTTGACCTCACAATATTGGCGAATATAGCGTTTTAATAATTTTGACTTCTCTATCAACAGTTAAATGTAGAGAAAAGTTCAGATTTCTGTTTCCCCTTCCATCATAGGAAGATATGGCAGCATTTGATCTCTTTTCCCATGTGGCACTCATCCTATCCTTTACCCTCAGGCTATTTTATTCTTCTACCTGCATTTAATTTGTGCTGCCTTTTCTGGAGGGATAAAACGAAGACGTGAGATGTGGGAGGGATGAACTTATCACATCCTTCTTCTGTGCTTGGTACTATGCTAAGACTTGTATACTCCTTATTTTGTTTAAAACTGTCAAACCACGTTTACTACATGGGAATACTGAGATTCAGAGAAGATAAGCAACTCCACCAAGGTCACACAGCTCATGGCAGAGGTGGGGGCACATCAAAGTCCATTTTGGCTCTTTCTGCTATTGTCTGATCATAGCTGGAGTTGAAATAGTGTCCTCAGTCTCTTGCATGCACGTATTTGCCTTCCTCTTCTGACGACTATTGGCAGTGAGTTTTGTTTTCAGCTCTCTTTCTGCTGCAGTAGATCTATGAATATCAGAGGAAACACATCAACAAATGTTTATTAGCAGCTGTTGTATGGAAGATAACGAACTAGATTACATGTCTTAGACATGTCCCAGTTTATACTGGAGTAGGGGCATTAAGAGAAATACAAAAATAACTACCATACTAAATGCAGCGTATGGGATGTATCACGAGCATGATAGAAAGAAAGACCTATAGAAGATGAGAGAGATCTCTTCGTGTGGCATGAGCGCCTGGGTGAACTGTGTGGTCAATGGCTATCACCTTTTATCTTGCTTTCTTCCCATGTTTTCAGGTGTCTAGCTGATATATATATGTATATATATGTATATTTCCAACTGGGTATAGATAAAAGATTAAGATATATTTATTTATACAAACATAAATACAGGGAATGGGCCAGGACAGTAATCTAGAACTCTTTATCTCAGAATCATACAAGTCAGAATCTAGATCCTCGCTTTTAATAGATGTCAAATGCTGGCACAATAAACATTGAGAGGTGACACAGGGTAGTGGTTATGTGTTCAGACTTTGGGCCACCCTATCTGGATTTAAATCCCAGCTATGCTATTTATTAGCTGTATAACCTTGGGCAAGTTACTTAATCTCTCTGTGCCTCAGTTTGCTTGTCTGTACAATGGGGATAAGAAGAGTGTATTTGCCTTCTATGACTGTTGTGAGAATTAACATGAGTTAATATATGTAAATTACTTAGAATAATGCCTTCCTCACAATATGTGCCATATTAGAGTTAGCTATTATTGTTATAATGATGTAATACACTGGTCTTTTTAATATTCAAATAAAAACACGTTTAACGATATTCATTTTTTGATGTCTCTCCATCTTATAACATAAATAATCATCTATTTAGAAGCTGCTGTTCTTAAGTCATTGCACAATTCCCTCTCACTTCTGGGTTTGACATAAGGCAGCTTGTCTCATGGTCAGCACTACCGGGAAAATTCTAAGAAAGTGGAAGAAGAGAGAAAAGAGTAGGTTTGAAGTAGTGGTGGTAGTTTGTGATGCATGAACCTAAGGGAAACCCTCGTTGCCTGCCGTTCCTTCATTTCCTCAGATCTGAAGTACTGCCGCGTCGGGGGAGGGCACGAATGTGTTTCATGACTCATTGTAGGAAAGTTATTCTTTCTCTCTAGCTCTTTATTTAGGTCATATGCCAATTTTTCATGTAAAGGAAGAATCAGGAACGTATAAGAATATAGTTAAGGTATTTAATTTCTTTTTAGATACTTATTTTCTGTTTCATCTTCTGGGAAAATATAGATTTTGCATTAAGAAAAAATACCTTAGATATTCTGAAGCTTCATTCGTATATAGTAAATGCTATATGTTAACATTATAATAGTTTATTAGGTTTTAAAAGTTATACATGAAATCGCTAAATCTATGTATTTTTAAAATTTATTTTCCAGTTTTATTGAGATATAATTGACATATAACATTGTGTAAGTTTAAGGTGTATAACATATTGATTTGATACATTTATAGATTGCAATACAATTACCACCAACTAGTACCTCGTTAAATTTATCTTTTAAACTACTTTAATGATGTAAATATTCAAATGGCTTTATTGAGGTAAATTAACAAAACAGAACAATAGAGCATAATTTTTAGGGGTATGATTATTTGCATTTAAGATATAGAAAGTGTTCATCCTCTGAAAATTTTGCTCATGTCACTTTGCTGTCAATTGCCTTTGCAACTCCTGGCCCCAGGCAGCAACTCATCTGATTTCTGAAATATAGATTAGTTCTGTCAGTTCTAGAATTTCATATAAATGGAATAATACAACACCTTTTTGTCAGCATGGTTTCATGGGCTTATTGGTCATTTGTGTATCTTATTTTATGTAATACATATGTCTATTTTACATAGTACCTGTTCATATCTTTTGCCCACTTTTTAATTGAGTTGATTGTCTTATTGAGTTGAAAGAGTTCCCTAAATATACTGGATACAAATCCTTTTTCTAATATATGTATTGTGAATATTTTTTCCTAGTTTGTGGCTTGTTTTTTTATTGTATTAAGGCTATGTCTAAAATAACAGAGAACTTTTAAATTTTGATGGAGTCAGTCTGAAGCTGTATTTACCTTTTATGACCCAGCTTCTGAAGTTACATAGTGCCACCTTTGTATTCTATTAGTAGAAGCAGTTGCAAAGCCCTGCTGGGGTTCAGGAATGTGAGACGTAGACTCCATCTCTTGATGGGAGACAGGAAAGTTCTGAGAGGACATGTGGGATGAGAATTATTGTTGTACCAATATTGTAAAATACAATCTGCCAGCATCTTTTAAAAAATTTGCCTACTTCATCTAAATAGTCAAATTTATTAGCATGAAAATGTTCATTATAATCTCTGAATATCATTTTAATATTAGTAGGATCTATGATAATGTCCCTTTTTTATTCTCATTTTTAATTTGCGTCTTCTCTCTTTTTTCTTGATTAGACTAGCTACTTTATAAAATTTATTGATTTTCTTCAAACAACCAGCTTATGATCTCACTGATTCTATTTTTTAATTTTATGATTTCCATTCTTTTTTTAATGTTAATTACTTTATTGCAGTAACATTGATCTATAACATTATAGAAATTTCAGGTGTACATCATTATATTTTGATTTCTGTGTAGATGACATCATGTTCACCACCCAAAGACTAATTACAATCCATTGCCACACACATGTGCCTAATCACTCCTTTCACCCTCCTCCCTCCCCCTTTCCCCTCTGGTAACTACCAATTTAATCTCTGTCTCTATGTGTTTGTTTGTTGTTCTATTTATGGGTGAGATCATACGGTATTTGACTTTCTCCCTCTGACTTACTTCACTTAGCATAATACACTCAAGGTCCATCCTTGTTGTCACAAATGGTCAGATTTCATCCTTTTTTTATGGCTGAGTAGTATTTCATCATGTATATATGCAACATCTTCTTTATCCATTTCCTCCCTTGACGGGCACCAAGGTTGCTTCCAAGTCTTGGCTATTGTGAATAACGCTGCAATGAACATAGGGGTGCATAAATCTTTACACATTTGTATTTTCATGTTCTTTGGATAAATATCCAGCAGTGGAATAGTTGTATCGTATGGTAGATCTATTCTTAATTTTTTGAGGAATAATGGCTGCACCAGTTTGCACTCCTACCAGCAGTGTGTGAGAATTCCCTTTTCTCCACATTCTCTCCAACACTTATTATCTACTGTCTTGTTAATTATAGCCATTCTGATGGGCAAGAGGTGATATCTCATTGTGGTTTTGATTTGCATTTCCCTGTTAATTGGTCATGTTGCACATCTTTTCATGTGTCTGTTGGCCATCTGTATATCTTTGGAAAAATGTTCACATCTTTTGCCCATTTTTAAATTGAGATATTAGTTTTTTTTGTTGTTGAGGTCTTCATATATTTTGGATATTAACTCCTAATCAGATATCTGGTTTGCAAATATGTTCTCTCAATTGTTAGGCTGTCTTTTCATTTTGTCGATGGTTTCCTTTGCTGTGCAGAAGCTTTTTAGTTTGATGTAGTCCCATTTGCTTATTTTTTCTATTGTTTCCCTTGCCTGGTCAGACACGGTACTTGAAAAGATGCTGCTAAGGCCGATGTCAAAGAGCATACCGCCTATTTTTTCTTCTAGAAGTTTCAGGACTTTGGGTGTTATATTCAAGCCTTAATCCATTTTGAGTTAATTTTTGTGTATGGTGTAAGAAAATGGTCTACTTTCATTCTTTTGCATGTGGCTGTCCAGTTTTCCCAACATCATCTATTGAAGAGACTTTCCTTTCTTCATTGTATGTTCTTGGCTCCCTTGTCGAAAATTAGCTGTCCACAGGGGCTGGCCCTGTGGCTGAGTGGTTAAGTTCGCGAGCTCCACTGCAGGCAGCCCAGTGTTTCGTTGGTTCGAATCCTGGGCGCGGACATGGCACTGCTCATCAAACTACGCTGAGGTGGCATCCCACATGCCACAACTAGAAGGACCCACAACAAAGAATATACAACTATGTACCAGGGGGCTTTGGGAGAAAAAGGAAAAAAATAAAATCTTTAAAAAAAAAATTAGCTGTCCACAGATGTGTGAGTTTATTTCTGGGCTCTCAATTCTTTTCTTTTTTTTAAAGATTGGCACTTAAGCTAACAACTGTTGCCAATCTTTTTTTTTCTGCTTGTTCTCCCCAAATCCCCCCAGTACATGGTTATATATGTTAGTTGTGGGTCTGTCTAGTTGTGGCATGTGGGCTGCCGCCTCAGCATGGCCTGACAAGTAGTGCCATGTCCGTGCCCAGGATCTGAACCAGTGAAATCCTGAGCTGCTGAAGTGGAGCGTGCAAACTTAACCACGTGGCCATGGGGCCAGCCCCCAGGCTCTCAATTCTGTTCCATTGATCTATGTGTCTGTTTTTGTGCCAGTACCACGCTGTTTTGATTATTATAGCTTTGTAGTATATTTTGAAGTCAGAAAGTGTGATATCTCCAGCAGTGTTCTTTTTTCTCAGGATTCCTTTGGCTATTTAGGGTCTTCCATTGTTCCACATAAATTTTAGGATTCTTTGTTCTATTTCTGTGAAAAATGTCATTGGAACTTAGATAGGGATTGCACTGAATCTGTAGATTGCTTTAGGAAGTGCGGACATTTTCACTTTGTTAATTCTTTCAATCCAAGGGCATGGAATATCTTTCCATTTCTTTTTGTCTTCTATATCTTTCAACAAGGTTTTAAAGTTTTCAGTGTACAGGTCTTTCCCCTCTTTGGTTAGGTTTATTCCTGGCTATTTTCTTCTTTTTGTTGTGATTATAAATGGGATTGTTTTCTTAATTTCCCTTTCTGCTACTTTGTTGTTAGTGTATAGAAATGCAACTGATTTTTGTACCTTGATTTTGTATCCTGCAACTTTACCATATTCATTTATATTTTTCTAAATGTTTTTTAGTGGATTCTTTATGGTTTTCTATAGGTCAAATCATGTCATCTGCAGATAGTGGCGGTTTCCCTTCTTCCTTTCCAATTTGAACCTCTTATATTTATTTTTCTTGCCTTATTTCTCTGGCTATGACTTCTAATACTATGTTAAATAAGAGTGGTGAAAGTGGGCATCCCTGTCTCCTTCCTCTTCTTAGAAGGATAACTTTCAGTTATTCTCCATTGAGAATGATATTAGCTGTGAGTTTCTCATGTATGGCCTTTATTGTTGGGGTAATTTCCTTCCATACCCATTTTGTTCAGAGTTTTTGTCATAAATGGATACTGTATCTTGTCAAATGCTTTTTATGTATCTATTGACATGATCACGTTATTTTTATTCTTCATTTTGTTAATGTGGTGTATCACATTGATTGATTTGTGGATGTTGAACCATTCCTGCATCCCTGGGATAAATCCCACTTGATCATGGTGTATGATCTTTTTAATGTATTGTTGTATTTGATTTGTTAGTATTTTGTTGAGGAATTTTGCATTGATGTTCATCAATGATATTGCCCTTAATTTTTTTTTTTTTTGGTACTGTCCTTGGCTGGTTTTGGTATCAGGTTAATGTTGGCTTCGTAGAATGAGTTAGGAAGCCTCCCCTCCTATTCAGTTTTTTGGAAGAGCTTGAGAAGGGTAGATATTAAGTCTTCTTTGAACGTTTGGTAGAATTCACCAGGAAAGCCTTCTGGTCCTGGACTTCTGTTTTTTGGAGTGTTTTTGATTACTGTTTCAATCTCCTTACTGGTGATTGGTCTATTCAAATTCTAAATTTCTTCTTGATTCAGTTTGGAAGGTTGTATGATTCTAAGAATTTATCCATTTCTTCTAGATTATCCAATTTGTTGGCGTATAGCTTTTTGTAGTATTCTCTTATAATCTTTTGTATTTCTGAGTTGTCTGTTGTAATTTCTCCTCTTTCACTTCTGATTTTATTTATTTGAGCCTTCTCTCTTTCTTTCTTGGTGAGTCTAGATAAAGGTTTGTTAATATTGTTAAAGAACCAGGTCTTAGTTTCGCTGATCTTTTTAGTCTCTATTTCATTTATTTCTGCTCTGATTTTTATTATTTTCTTCCTTCTACTTATTTTGGGCTTTGTTTGTTCTCCTTTTTCCAGTTACTTTAGGTGCACTGTTAGGTTGTTTATTTCAGATTTTCCCTATTTGTTGAAGTAGACTTGTATTGTTATAAACGTCCCTCTTAGAACTGCTTTTGTTGTATCACATACATTTTGGCACTTTGTATTTTCATTTTCATTTGTCTCCAGGTAGTTTTTGATTTTTCCTTTGATCTTTTTGTTGACCCAATTGTTGTTTAGTAGCATCTTGTTTAATCTCCATATATTTGTGGCTTTTCTGATTTTCTTCCTGTAATTGATTTCTAGTTTTATACTGTTGTGGTCAGAAAAGATGCTTAGTATTAGTTCAACCTTCTTAAATTTATTGAGACTTGTTTTGTGGCCTAATATGTTATCTATCCTGGAGAATATTCCATTTCCATTCAAAAAGAATGTATATTCTGCTGTTTTTGGATGGAATGTTCTGTATATATCTCCTAAGTCCATCTGGTGTAATGTCACATTTAAGGCGAATGTTTCCTTAGTGATTTTCTGTTTGGATGATCTATCCATTGGTGTAAGTGGAGTGTTAAAGTCCCTTACTGTTATTGTGTTTCTGTCCATTTCTCCTTTTATGTCTGTCAATAACTGCTTTATATATTTAGGTGCTCCTGTGTTCGGCATATAGATATTTACAAGTTTTACATCCTCTTGTTGGATTGTTCCTTTTATCATTATGTAGTGTCCTTCTTTGTCTCTTGTTACAGTTTTTGTTTTAAAGTCCATTTTGTCTGATGTAAGTATTGCTACCACAGCTTTATTTTCTTTGCCATTTGCATGGAGTATCTTTTCCCATCCCTTCACTTTCAGTTTGTGAGTGTCTTTAGATCTGAAGTGTGTCTCTTCTGTGCAGCATATATACAGGTATTTTTAAAAACCCAATCAGCCACCCTATGACTTTTTATTAAAGGGTTTAGTCCATTGACATTTAAAATAGCTATTGATAAGAAGGTGCTTATTGCCATTTTGTTACTTTTTTTGGGTGTTTATTAGTTCTTTCTTTTCCTTTCTTTTTCTTTTGCTTTCTTCCCTTGTGGTTTGATGACTTTCCTAAGTGTTATGTTTGGGTTCCTTTATCTTAATTTTTTGTGTATTTGTTATAGGTTTCTGGTTTGTAATTACCATGAGGTTAATATATAACAACATACTTATATAGCTACCTATCAAGCTATTAAGTTGATGGTCTCTTTAGTTTGACCTCTTTCTAAAAGCTCTACTCTTTTACTCCCCTCCTCCCACATTTTATGTTTTTGATATCATATATAACCTCTTTTTTTTGTGAGTGTATCCCTTATCCACTCTCATGAAAACAGACAATTTTAGTAGTCTTGTCTTTTGACCTTCATATTATCTTCATAGGTGGTTGATCTGCTACCTTTACTGTATATTTGCCTTTGCCAGTGGTTTTGTTGCCTTTTTTTTTTGATAATGTTCTTACTCCTATCCTTGTTCTTCTCTTTTCCATTTAAATAAGTCCCTTTAGGATTTCTTGTAAGGCTGGTTTCTTGGGGATAACTGCCTTTAGTTTTTGCTCATCTGGGAAACTCTTTATCTCTCCTTCCGTTCTGAATGATAACCTTGCTGAGTAGAGTATTCTTTGCTGTAGGTTTTTTCCTTTCAGCAGTTCAAATATATCATGCCACTCCCTCTAGCCTGTAAGGTTTCTGCTGAGAAGTCAGCTGATAGCCTTATGGAGTTTCCTTTGTTTGTAACTTGTTGCTTTTCTCTTACAGCTTTTAGGATTCTCTCTCTATCATTAATTCTTGACATTTTAATTATAATGTGTCTTGGTGTGAGCTGCTTTGCATTCATCTTCTTTGGTGCTCTCTGTGCTTCCTGTGCCTGGATATCTGTTTTCTTCCTTATGTTAGGAAAGTTTCCAGCTATTATTTCTTCAAATGGATTCTCTGCCCCTTTGTCTCTCTATTCTCCTTCTTGGATACCTATAATACGAATGTTAGTGTGCCTGATGTTGTCCCAGAGGTCCCTTATGCGGTCCTTCTTTTTAATTTTTTTTCTTTTTGTCTGTTCAGCTTGGGTGATTTCCTCTAGTCTTTCCTCCAGCTCACTGATCCATTCTTCTGTATCGTCTACTCTGCTATTGAGTCCGTCTAGTGAAATTTTCATTTCCAGTATTGTATTCTTCATTTTTGATTGGTTCTTTTTTATATTTTCCAATTCTTTGTTGACATTCTCATTGAGTTCACCTATTCTTCTCCCAACGTTGGTGAGCGTCCATATGACTATTAGTTTGTACTCTTTGTGAAGTAGATTCTTTATCTCTGTTTGTTTAGTTCTTTTTCCAGGGTTTTGTCCTTTTCCCTTACTTGGAACATATTCCTTTGTCTCCTCATTTTGCCTCTTTCCCTGTGCTTATATCTGTGTATTAGGTAGGTCAGCTACATCTCATGATCTTGGAGAGGTGGCCTTATGTAAGAGATGCCTTATGAGGCCCAGGAGTGTGCTTCCCTCTCATCACCAGTTCCAAATGTTCCAGGAGTGTCCCCATTTTGGGCTACATGTGTCCTTCTGTTATGACAGGGTTGCTCTTGCTGCAGGTGCCTATGGAGGCTAGGTTGACTCTCTGGCTGGCTGGTTGTAGTGCTCAGCTGCCTGTGGCTGTTATGGTCCCTTCAGTCACTTTATCAGGCATGAGAAGCCCCAGCACACTTGGCTGCAAGGTGTAATGTCACATTTCTCTTGTAGTATTTCTGCTAAGTGAACAGGCCCCCAGTGTCACTGGTTGCTAGGCTCAGGGGCTTACAATTGCTGTAGGCCTGCAGCCTGAAAGACTGTTGTCAGCTCTCTCAAGATTGCAGCTGAGTGGGACTGACTCCAGGCATGGGAGCACCCAATTGTTTCAGGCTTTGGAAGGTGGGGCCTATCTCCTATGTGGCTGTTTGAGAAGCACAAGTCTGCTGCAGCTGACAAGCCCCACTGTTCACAAGGCCACATACCCTGTCAACACAGTCCTGCCCCATGCACGTGCCCCAACCCACTGAAGCAGATCCAGTTGCCCCACTGCATAGGCCACACACATTCCACCAATGCAGGCCTGCCTTTGGGCACACTCTGCCTTGCAGAGGTGGACCCACTCTTCTAGCTGCAAAGTCCAGGAACCCTGCCTATGTGGGCCCACAAGTTGCCGGAGGGCTCGCTGTAGAGTGGGGCCTGTCTCCAGGGCAGGTTGCCTGCCCTATCTGAGGTGGATTGGATTAAATCTGTGCTCTAGTGGGTGGGGAAGACCCCTGGGCTTACAGGCCAGGGGAATAACTCCAATGGCATCTGCCAGCCTCTGTGTCAGCACTCCTGAACTAGGTCACAATAATGGCTGCCACCAATATCTCAGGCCCTGAGGAGGTCTCACCTCTCACCAAGATGCACCCAGAGTCTATCAAGTGAGTCTCTTTTCACCAAAGGACTGTGTGCCTTTCTTTCTGGTGATTTTAAGTAGCTTTCTGAAATGGGTGAATTTGTGCATGGGTGCTTTAAGAGCAGGCTTTCCCCCCCGCCCTTATATCTGATTGTTCTTCTGGGGATTTTCCCTGTTGTGGTTATTAACCAGCAAAACCAGGTATTATGATACTTGTCTTGGTTGTGCTGAGTTGAAAAGTTGTTTATTGTGGTAAAGGTCCCCCACTCAGATCTCCTACTTCTCCACGGAAGGTTTCATACCGTAAGACTGTTCCTGGCTGGCTGTCAAGCACTGTGGCTAAAAGGTGGCTTTTTTCTTTCCAGAAAGGAATTTCTCCCTCTTCCACCTCAGTCAGGAATGTCTCTTGTTGTAGGGGTTATTTTTTATCCAGTTTTCAGTTCTCCCTTAGAGGTAATTGTTCGAAGAATAGTTGTAAAATTTTTATGTCCATGGGAGGAGGTGAGTTCAGAGTCTGCCTACGCCACCATTTTGATACTGTCTCAATTTCCTTTCTTATCTTTATAATTTCCTTTATTTGCTTTACTCTGGATTTAATATGTTTCTCTTACTCTAGTTTATTAAGCTAAAAGCTTAGATCATTGGCTTAGCCTTTTATTCTCTTTTAATATAAGCATTTGAAATTATTAATATTACTCCAAGCACTTCTATGGATGCAGCTCATAAATTCTCATATGCTGAGCTTTTATTATCACTTTGTTAAAATATTTTCTAATTTCTCTTTGAGTTCTTCTTCGACTCAAGGGGTATTTAGAGGTGTTTTGTTTAATTTCCAAATAATTGGGAATTTTCCATTTTTCTTTTTGCTATTGATTTGTTTTATTGAGGTAAAATTCATATAACTGAAAATTAATCATTTTTAAGTGTACAATCCACTGAGATTTAGTACATTCAGAACATTGTGCAACCATCACTGCTATCTAGTTCCCAAACATTTTCATCATCCCAAAAGGAAACCCTGTACCCTTAAAGCAGTCATTCCTCATTCTCTCCTTTCTTTAGTACCTAGCAACCTCTAATCTTTTCTGTCTCTATGGATTTCCCTATTCTGGATATTTCTTATGAAAACTGAATCATACAATATGCAACCTCTTATGTCTGCTTCTTTCACTCAGCACAATGTTTTTGTGGCTCAACCATGTTGTAGCATGTATTAGTATTTCATTTTGTTTTATGGCTGATTAATGTTCCACTGTATGAATATAGTTTTGTTTATCCATTCATCAGTTGAAGGACATTGGATTGTATCCAACTTTTGGCTATTTGTGTGCAAGTTTTTGTTTGAATATCTGTTTTCAGTTCTTGTGGGCATATACTTAGGAGCTGGGTCACATGGTAATTATTTACTAACTTTTTGAGGACCCACAAAACTGTTTTCTACAATGGCTGCACCATTTTACATTCCTACTGGCAATGTATGAGAGTTCCAGTTTCTTCACATCCTTACCAATACTTATTTTCTATTTTTTTTTTCTTTTTGGTGAAGGAAATTGGCCCTGAGCTAACATCTGTTGTCAATCTTTCTCTATTTTGTATGTGGAATACTGCCACAGCATGGCTTGATGACTGTTGTGTAGGTCCACATGTAAGATCCAAACCCATGAACCCTGGGCCACCGAAGCAGAATGCACAAACTTAACCACTATGCCAGTGGGCTGAACTCTGTATTTTTTTGATTATAGCCATCCTAGTGAATGTTAAGTGGTATTTTATTATTGTTTAAATTTGTATTTCCCTAATGACTAGTGATATTGAATATCTTTTCATGTGCTTCTCGGCCAAATCTTCTGGGGGAAAATGCCTATTCAAGTCTTTTGCTCATTTTTTAAATTGAGTTTTATTGAGTTGTAAGAGTTCTTTATATATTCCAGATACTAAAGTCTTATGAGATATATAATTTGTAAACATTTTCTCCTATTCTGTGGAATGTTTTTTCACTTTCTTGATAATGTCCTTGGCTGCACAAAAGCTTTTAATTTTGTTGAAATTTAATTTATCTGTTTTTTCTTTTGTTGCTTGTGCTTTTAGTGTCATATCTAAGAATCTATTGCCAAATCTATGGTTCTGAAGATTTACAATATGTTCTTCTTGTTGAAGAGACTATTCCTTCCCCCATTGAATGGTCTTGGCACCCCTGCTGAAAATCAATTGTCCATAGGTGTATGGGTTTATTTCTGGACTCACAATTCTATTCCATTGGTCTTTATGTCTATCCTTATGCCAGCATCATTCTGTATTGATTACTTTAGCTTTGTAGTAAGTTTTGAAATCCAAAGTGTGAGCCCTCCAACTTTATTATTCTTTTTCAAGATTTTTCTGGCTATATGGAATCCCTTGAAATCCTATATGAATTTTAGGATCTGCTTTTCCATTTCTGCTAAAGAAGGCCATTGTGACTTCAATAGGTATGTGTTCAACCTGTAGATAGCTTTGAGTGTTGCCACCTTAACAACATTATGTCTTCCAATCCATGAACATGGACATCTTTCTATTTGTTTCTGTCTTCTTTAATTTCTTTCAACAATGTTTTATAGTTTCCAGTTTACAAGTCTTGCAGCTTCTTGGTAAATTTAATCCAAAATATTTTAATCTTTCTGATGTATTGTAAATGGAATTGTTTTCTTAATTTCCTTTTTGGATTGTTTATTGCTTTACAAATACAATTGAGTTTTGCATGTTGATCTTTGTCCTGAACCTTTGGTGAATTTGCTTATTAACTCTAATATTTTTTTGCGGATTCTTTAAGACTTTATATATATAAAATCATGTCATCTGTGAATAGAGATAATTTTACTTATTAATTTCCAGTTGAATGCATTTTATTTTTTTTTTGGGAAGATTGCTCTGGTTAAAACTTCTAGTACACTTGTTGAATAGAATTAGTAAAAGTGGGAATCTTCATCTTGATCCTGATCTTAGAGGGGAAAGCTTTCATTCCTTAATCATTATCTGTAATATTAACCACGAATTTTTCATAAATGCCCTTATCATTTTGAGGAAGTTACTTTCTATTCCTAGTTTGTGGGTGTTTTCATGTACTATTGTTTTTAAATTTAATCCTGCTATGATCAGAAAACATACTTTTATTACCTTTACGTTTACTGAGATTTATTTTATGATCTATCTATGGCCCTTTTGGTGAACCTTCATGTGCACTTTAAAAGAATGTCTGTTCTGGAGGCCGGCCCAGTGGCATAGTGGTTAAGTGCATGTGCTCTACTTTGGCAGCCTGGGGTTCACAGGTCAAATCCCCAGCATGGACCTACCTACCCATCATCAAGCTGTGGCAGCATCCCATATACCAAGTAGAGGAAGATTGGCAAAGATGTTAACTCAGGGACCATCTTCCTCAGGCAAAAAGAGGAAGATTGGCAACAGGTGTTAGCTCAGGGCCAATCTTCCTCACACACACACACACACACACACACACAAAGAATGTTTGTTCTGCAGTTGGTAGTAGTGTTCTATAGCTGTCGATTAAAACAAATTGATTGATAGTCCTGTTCAAGTCTTTTTGTATTCTTGCTGATTTTCTTTCTACTTGTTTTATCAACTGTGAGACAGGAATGTTGAGATTTTCAACTATAATTATAGATTTACCTATTCTTCCTTTCAGTTCTGTCAATTTTGCTCCATGTAGTTTGAAGCTCTATAATTATGTGCAGACACATTTAGGCTTATTGTGTCTTCTTGACGAATTAACCCTTTAATCATTATGAAACAGCCATTTCTTCCTCTGGTAATATTTTGTGTCCTAAAGCCTAATTTGCTAATACTAATGGAATCACTCTAATTTTCTCATGATTAGGGTAAAATAATGTATCATTTATGATCCTTTTACTTTTAACTGCATCTTTATATTTAAAGTGAATTTATTATAGATAATATAAAATTGAATATTGCTTTAAAAAGTTCTACTGGACAATCTTTGCCTTTTAATGGAGTGTTTAACTATTTACAGTTATTTTATTTATCAATATGGTTGGGTTTAAGTCTGTAATATTATTACTGTTTTATATTACCCCTTCTGCTTTTTGTCCCTTTTTGTGTGTGTGTTTGTGTGTGTGTGTGAGGAAGATTGTCCCTGAGCTAACATCAGTGCCAATCTTCCTTTGTTTCGTGTGTGGGACACCACCACAGCATGGCTTGATGAGCGGTATGTAGGTCTGTGGCCAGGATCTGAACCCATGAACCTCAGGCTGCTGATGCAGAGCACATGAACTTAACCACTACACCACCAGGTTGGCCCCTGCTTTTTGTTTCTTGTATCCTCTCTTCCTAACTTCTTTTGGATTAATTGAGTATTTTTTAGCATTCCACCTTATCTCCACTTTTGGCTTATTAGTGATACCTCTTTGTTCTATTTTTTTAGTGGTTACTGATATTTACAGTAATACCTAAGAATTATAGTGTGTACCTTTAACTTATCACACTTTACCTCATGTCACATATGATATAAGAATCTTACAGAGGTATAATTTAATATCCCCCTCTCAAGTTTTGCATTATTGTTTTGTTACAATACCTTATTATTATTGCTACTAAAGTCAATAATCTTATTTTTATTTTTGCTGAGGATGATTCACCCTGAGCTAATATCTGTGCCAATGTTCCTCTCTTTTTTATGTGGATCGTTGCTACAGCATGGCTTACGAGTGGTGTGGGTCTGCACCCGGGATCTGAACCTGCGAACCCAAGCTGCCAAAGTGGAGCATGACGAACTTAACCACTACACCATGGGGCCAGCCCCTAATAATCTTTTAAAAAATTTAAAAATGAGGAAAATGTATTACAATATGATATATAAGTATATCAAATCAACACATTGTACACCTTAAACCTACGTAATGTTATATGTCAATTATATATCAATTAAAAAAATAAGAAAAGTAAATTTTATTTTTACCTGCATATTTATCATTTCTAGCACTCTTTATTGCTTTTTGCACATCTATGTTTTCATAAGGTATTATTTTCCCATCACCTGAATGCTTTTTTGTAGTGCATATGCTGAGAGTGAATTTTTTTCAGCTTTTGTTTGAGTGAAAATGAAACATCTTTATTTCTCCTTTGTTTTTGAAGGATATTCTCACTGGATACAGAATGCTAAGTTGACAGGGCTGTGTTTGTTGTTGTTTTTTTCATCAGCTTAAGTATATCATTATATTGTCTTCTCTTGCATGTTTTCTGATGAAAAGTCCACTGTCACTCTTATTTTTGCTTCTCCATATTGTGTGCCCTTCTTCCAATACTTTTTGTCCCCCTGGCTTTATTGAGGTATAATTGACAAAAATTGTACACACTGCACACACACAAAAATTATAGCTATGTGAGGTGATAGATGTGTTAAGTAACCTTGTGGTAAGCATTTCTCAATATATATGTGTATCAAATCATCATAAGTAAATCTTAAACTTACATGATGTTATGTCAGTTATATCTCAGTAAAGCTGTGGAAAAGAAGAACTAAAGGAAAAAAGCCAGCCCTCGTAGTCTAGTCGTTAAGATCTGGTGGTCTCACAGCTGTGGCCTAGGTTTGTTTTCCAATCAGGGAACCACACCATCCATCTGTCGATTGTCATAGTGTGGTGGCTTTGTGTTGCTGTGATTCTGAAAGCTATGCCACTGGTATTTCAAATACTAGTAGGGTCTCTCATGGTGGACAGCTTTCAGTAGAGCTTCTAGACTATGACAGACTAGGAAGAAGGACCTGGCTACCCACTTCTGAAAAAAATTGGCCGTGAAAACCCTATGAATAGTAGCAGAGCATTGTCTGATATAACGCTGGAGGATGCACAAAAAGACTGGGCAGGGCTCTACTCTGCAGTACACAGGGTTGCTAGGGGTCAAAATCAACTCGATTGCACTAATAACAACAAAGGAAAATAATCCAATTTTCTAACTCTAAAAGATATGTATATATTTAAGGTGTACAGTGTGATGTTTTACCCCCTGGCTGCTTTTAAAACCCTCTTTTTTATCCCCTTTTTTGGTAATTTGATTATAATGTGCCTTAATGTAGTTTTCTTTGTTTGTATCCTTCTTGTGGTTTATCGAGTTTCTTGAATCTGGAGTTTACAGTTTTCGTCAAGATTAGAAAAGTTTTTGCTGTTATTTTGTTAAATATTTCTTCTGCTCCTCTCTTTCTCTTTTACCCTTTTGGGAGTCTAATGGCATGCATTTTGGGGTGCTTGTTATTGTCCCACAGCTCACTGAGATTTTGTTAATTTTTAAATCTTTTTTCTCTGAGCTTCATTTTGCATAGTTTCTATTTTTATGTCCTCAAACTCATTGATTTTTTCCTTCTATGATATCTAATTAATCACATCCAGTGATTTTTTTGTCCATAAATTGTATTTTTTGTCTTTAGAAGTTCTGTTAAGTTCTTTTTTAGAGTTTCTATTTCTCTTATTGTCATAGTCATCCTTGTCTTTAAATCCTTGTGCATATTTATAATAGCTGTTTTAATGTCTGCTTGATAATTTCATCATTTCTGCCATTTTCAGGTCTGTTATTATTTATTGATTCATCTTCTTGTTATGGGTAATGCTTTTCTCTTTTTTGAAGCTCCAGTAATTTTTGATTGGATTCAGGACATTGTGAATGTTAGTGTACAGTGTTTGGATTTTGTCTTTCTTTAAAAAATGTCAAACTTCCTTTTACTGGGAAATTAAGTGACTGGTAGATTAGCATATCCTTTCTAGTCTTGTTTTAAAGTTTTTCAGGGTATTTCTGGAGTAGTCTTTACATTAGGGTTGGGTTGCATTGGTACCAAGTCATGACCCTCTAGAGATTTCCACTCCATGTGCTGGGTGTTCCACAAGTTTTCCACTCTGGCTGATTAGAACTTGGTTCATGTCTCAGTTCTGTGTAAACCTCTTTGTAGTTGTTTCTCTGGTGTGATGTAGTTTATATTCAACAAAAGACTCAAGAAGATTTCTATGCAGATTTCTAGAGTACTTTCTTTGAAGTCCTCCCTCCTATACTGTACTGTGTCCCAAATATTTCAACTGTGTCATTCTCAAAGTCCAAACTCTATCTTATCAACTCACAATTTAGCATGACCACTATGATATGCTTTGGTTTTTCCTTTCAGTCGTGATCAGAAAAGTACTCCTAGGCAGAAGCCCAGAGTGATCCTAGGGCTCATCTCATTTGCCTCCTTTTTTCTAAAAGATCTCAGTCCTGTGCTTCCTATTTCCAATGTTTGAAAACATCTGTTTCTTCTATTTCTGTTCAATTTTCTAGTTCTTTTTGGTGGAAGGAAACACCAGTACCAGTTATTCCAATATGGACAAAACTAAATTAAATTTTAATAATTAAGCCTAATATTAATGATACAGGTTCTTGGGGAGAGTGCATGTTAGAAACTATTTTTTTTAAAGTACAACCTATAACTTTATTTGAAAAACAGTGCACATGGTTTCAGCAGGACTTAATTGCATGGGGCAGAGCAGTTTGGAAGGGACTCAGAACTAGAAACAGATCCAGTGGCAGGTTGGCCATGGGCAAGGGAACACCCCTAGTTCTGGTACTGGGAGAAATTTAGCTGGAGCCATAGATATTACAAGGTATCCAATACCATCAGGAAGTTTCAATATGTGATAATAAGAGAGACAAGGTGAATTAAGTCCTTAATATATCTGATCACTGTGCTGTGTTTTACAAAATTGTAATGGAAGTCTTTTTTGTTTGCCCTTTTCCCTCCCTTTTCTGTTAACTTTCCTTTGTGGCAGTGCTCTTCTTACAGTCCATGTGATTTTCCCTCATTCCTCTCAGCCGTAGATTTGGGCGTATTAAACAGGATCCCATTTTGTTAGTGATTGTTGAGAAGTACACATGTGATCCAAGAAAGGCCAATTAAAGTTCTTCCCTGGGATTGTTACAGTTTTTGTTTTAAAGTATTTAGTCTGATGTAAGTATTGTTACCACAGCTTTCTTTTTTCCATATGTGTGGAGTATCTTTTTCCAACCTTTCACTTTCAGTTTGCGAGTGTCTTTAGGTTTGAAATGTGTCTCTCTTTTTTTTATTTTTCTTTTTTTCCTGCTTTTTTCTCCCCAAATCCCCCAGTACATAGTTGTATATTTTAGTTGTGGGTCCTTCTGGTTGTGGCATGTGGGACGCTGCCTCAACATGGCTTAATGAGCAGTGCCATGTCCGCACCCAGGATCCGAACCCTGGGCCGCTGAAGTGGAGTGTGCAAACTTAACCACTCAGCCACAGGGCCGGCCCCAGAAATGTGTCTCTTGTATGCAGCATATTTATGGGTTTTGTTTTTTCATCCATTCCGTCACCCTATGTCTTTTGATTGGAGCATTTAGTCCATTGACATTTAACATAACTATTGGTAAGTATGTGTTTATTGTCATTTTGTTACTTTTTTTCCTGGATGTTTTTGTGGGTCTTCTCTGTTCCTTTCTTCTTCTCTTGCTGTGTTCTCCTGTGGTTTGATGGCTTTCTTTAGTGTTATGTTTGGGTTACTTTCTCTTTATTTTTTGTATATTTATTATAGGCTTTCTGTTTGTGGTTACCATGAAGTTCATGTATAATAACAAATGTAAGCAGCAATCTATATTTAGTTGATGGTCTCTTAAATTTGACCTCTTACTAAAAGCCCAACACTTTTGGTCTCCCCCCACCATGTTTTATGTTTTTGATATATTTTACCTTTTTCATTTTTGTGTATCCCTTATCATAGATACAAATGATTTTAGTGCTTTTGTCTTTTGACCTTCATGCTAGCTTGATAGGTGGTTGACATAGAAATTCTTGAAGAAAAATAATCTCTGTTTTTACTGGGCTGCTAAATTGGAATAATTTGCCTGTAGCCGCCTGTGGCTATATTCCCTAGGTGGATGAGGGAAACTCTTCTCTAGTAAGAGAAATGAAGTTATTGCCCAGAGAATCAGAGGCAAAAGGTGGAGAGAGGACCTGATGACATCATTTGAACTTTCAGATCCATCCGTGCCTAAAAGTAACAATTTTTGTGGGTCCCCTTTTTATTTCTTGAATTAGATTTCAAAGATTTCTGAGTAACATATTATTTCACTATATTCCCATGTCAACTTTGTTAAGGAGTTACTATTATTAATCCTATATTTCAGAAAAGGAAACTATGACATAGGAGGAATAAATCATCAAGAAATCACACGTATCCGGTGAGGACAGAGTCAGGACTTGAAAGCAGGTCGTCTGACCTCAGAGCCTGAGCTCTTTTCTGCTAAGTTAAACTACCGCGGAATAGTACCTGTATGATAAACAAAGGCAACACCATGATGGGGAACGTAAGGCTGAAGAATTCAAAAGTCCAGACAGATGTTATGCTGTCATTCCTTGGGAAACCTGTCAGTAGGTTACAAGGCCTCAGCCACAGCCTGAGTTTCAAGTATTATATGCTTTGAGGCGGAAGTGACGTAAGACAGGCGTTTTCTATCTTTTCTATCATCTGCAATTGAGCCCTACTTTGTGCTCAGGGCCAATCACTTTCTCATTTAATTCCTTAACTAACTTTTACCAATTGAAAAATGCAGAGCTTTGTAGCCATGTTTCTGATCATAATCCAATAAAATAAAAGTAAACAGAAAGACAAAAAACTTCAACCTTGAAAATTAAGAGGTGCACTCTTAAATAAGCCTCTGATTACAGACTCCATTGAAAATGATAAAAGGATAACATGAGTACGCAAATTCGACGGAATACACCCAAACCTGTACTCACACAAAAATGTATACAATCTCAATGATATTTATCATTAAAGAAGAAAGACTGAAAACAAGGAATTTTGGATCTATCTTAAGAAATTAGAAAAGAAGAACAATAATAAAATAAGAGAATGTGGGAAGACAGAATTAATAACATAGTAAGCTTTTCAGTAAGATGATAAATAAATAAGTCCATGATCTGGTTATTTGAATAATCCAATTAAATAGATAATCTCTTTATGAGTCTGATTAAGGAATAAAATAGGAAAAACAAAAACATACAAGATGACTGATGAGGTTGGTGACATAATTACTGTATTATACAACACTAATTTTCACCTTATAGGAGAAAAATCTGACTACTTAGAAAAATTAGATGGATTCTCAGCTAAATACAAGAGACCGAAACATACCATAGTGATAGAAAGCTTGAGCAGACCAAGTCCTGTCAAGAGAGTAAAGATCTACCGTAGAAAAGTCACCAGACCAGGTGGTTTCTCAGCTAGATTCCAACTAACCTTTAAAGAACAGATAATTCCAGTGTTTTAAAAAGTATTCCAGAGCTCAGAAAAATTATGAGAAGCACCCCAATTTCTTTTATGAAGCCAGCACAATTTAATACTGTCAAACATGGTAGGAAATTTTACAGCAGCAGTGGCTACAATAGTAAAAATAGCAACACGAAACTATAGCCCAATCTCACTTATGAATACAGGGGTAAACTTTTAAAAGAAGTTAACAAACAGAGGTCCAACAGTCCATCAAAACAATAATAGATTATGACAAAGAGTGGTTTATTTTAGGAATCAAAGAATGGTTTGTTATAAGGAAAGTTACTAACATAATTCATTACATTGGCTGAAGAGAGTATAAACTTTATACAATTATATCAGTGGATGTTAAAAAGGTATTTAGTACAATTTAGAAGTCATTACCAATAAAAATACTAAGTAAAATAGGAATAGAAAGAAACTAAAATTTCATACAGATTATTGTAGTGGACATTGTGGTTTTCTTCTCAACATCCATTCTATCCTACCTCTATCATGTGAGCAATCACTGGCTTGGGGTATTTGCCCTCTCTCATTAATTTAAGCCAATCATGGTAACCCTATCTTCCTTGCTAGTGATTGGTTCTGGAGCCCAAGCCTAAGCTAACTGGAACATAGCATTCTTCTGGGAACTTTTACAAAATGTTTCCTCAGTTTTAAAGAGAGAGAGTTACAGAAAAAGAGGATCTTTCTCTTTCTCTGATATTGTTATGCACAATTTACTGCTGCAATGGCCTAGCGCATATACTGGTTTTACTGAGGAATTCATTTAGGTACTTAGATATAAATTCGATAAAAAGCACAAATCAAAAGGCCAAAAAATGAATGAATTTGATAATATCAACATTAAAAACTTCTATTTATTGAAAGAGACCATGGAGAAAGCTTATAGGTGACAGAAAGAAAGAAGATACTCCTCATTTTTAAAACTGATGAGGGTTAATATCTTTAATAGCGAGAAACTCCCGAAAAATAACAAGAAAGCCACCCCAAGAGGAGAATAGACATAATATGAACAGTTTCCAAAAGAGGAAGTCCCAAAGCTAATAAGTATACAAAGAAATGCAGAGTAAAACAACAATTAGGTATCACTTAATACTTCTTAGAATGGCAAAAATTAGAAAGCCAGAAAATGCAAAGTGGGATGTGAATTTGCATAACTCTCATGAACAGCTGGTAGGAGCTCTTGTTGAGACCCAACTGACCTATTCATTTGCAAGAAAAGAAAGTTGGACCTTGTCTTAGTTCAAGCTCAGCTGGAAGCAGATTCTGAGCCAGGATTCCAATATAAGTATTAGGTTGATTTGGGAGTAAGAGAACACTGATAGGAGAGTGGGGAAGTGGTGCAAAGGAAAGGCAGCCAAAAAAGGTGCATTATTAAGCTAGCTAGGATACTGGGCAACTGGAGCTGAGTCAATCAGGAAAACTTGGGGAAGTATGTAAAACAGGTAACTCAGACTTAGCCCAGCTGAGGGTTAAGGGCAGGGCTGTCTTCATGAGCCTGTGTCTAACTGCAGTGACACAGAGCTGGCATACAAAAGGATGCTGCAATTGGGATTTAATGTTCTATATAGCCTCTTGAAAATCTTAATCCTTTATCTCGGAATTTGTGTTTTGTGAGTAAAATCTAAGGAGACGACGGAGCATGTCTTAGGGCTTGCAGTCTCAGCTCATGCCAGACCCTGCCTCCTGCTGCCTCCCTACCTCCCCTGGATCCACCTGCAACAGCTGCCACCTTTGGTCAGTGGTAGTGACCTGACTTGTTGTACGGGTGGGAGGTGGAGTGTTGCTCTCCACGTGCAGCAGGGTCCTGGGTGTGGGCCTTGGTGGGTGTGGTCATTGGGTTTGAACGCTAGAGTCTCTGCCTTGGGCTGGCAGCTGCAGGGCTCATTAGATGGTAATTTGGTGAAGGCCTTTCACTCATCCTTGGTGTTTGATCCTTTATCCTTGATCAAGAGTGCCTTTTGTTGTGGAAGTTGCAACTCTCTGAGGGTTCGCTGGTCCTGGGGTTGGGGCAGTGGGCGAATCAGAAGAAGAGATTGACTTCCACATCTCCTGTCTGGGCCTCAAATTTTCATTTTGCACTGGGCTCTGCAAATTATTTAGCTGGCTCTGGTGAAGGGAACTGTGTATTTCTACACTGACTCTGGAGAATCATTTGTGGAGGAAGGTTGCTGGGTGGAGGTGGTGATGGTGTTAACTCGCTGGCACTTTGGTCCTGGGGAGCATAGATCTAGTGGCCTTTTGTAGGTCTAATAAAAGCTTTCAGGCATAGAAATTCTGCCCCTGGCAGCTGGAAATCTTCCAAGGCACATGGAAATTTCCTAGGGATATGGGGGGAGGGAGGAGGTACTGACAGTATATGCTGGACACCCCTTATTTTACATAATACATAAAAACAAATACTAGCTGCATCAAACACTGATTTTTTAAAAAATAAAGATCTTAGGTGAAAATTAATAAAATCCAGATTAAGGAGACCCTTTTAACCAAGACATGGAAGTCAAAAGCTGTAAAAAAAGAAGGCATATATGATTCCATTACAAAATTGTAGGACAAGAATTTCATGAATGAAATTAAAAGACAAATGAGGCACTGAAAAAAATATTCGTTCTATAAGATGGACGAAAGATAAGTATCTATAATTGGCAAAGAACTCATAATAAATGGCAAACACTCCAACAGAAAAACTTCCAAAAGTTGTGAGTAGGTAATTCACAGAAGAGCAAATCCGAAATGACTATTTTGGACATTTGAAAGAGTTTCTAAACCTCAGTAGTAATCAGAAAAATGCAGATTAACCAATGAGTTCTCATTTTTCAACCCCTGATTGAATAGGCAAAAATTAAAAAGACCGATAACACCCACTGCTGGTAAGGAGGTGGGAAAGAGCACTCTCATGCAGTGCTCCTAGAAATGTGAGTTGTTATAGCCTTTTTGGAAAATAATCTGGCAATATCTACAATAAACAAAAATACACATATGATTTGACTGAGCAATCTTACTCCAGAAACTCTATTTTATAGAAACAGAGCTCCACTGTTTAAGGATATCCTGCTTCGAATGTTTATTGCAACATTTTTCTGAAAATAAGTTAATGCCTGTTAATATATATATTAACCACACTTTGAGAACCACTGACCTCAAGACTGGAGAGAGATGGGACCTGAGGCTGTGGGTCAAGTGGCTGCAGCTGTGAGGAGAGTGGGCCGCAGACACTGGGAACCAGGCAGGGCCGGATGACAAAATTTACCTTTTTGAATTCTCCTCACCGGATCAATCCATCTACCTGCCAGCTTCCTCCAAAGCAAGACAACCTCACCTACTTCAAAAGAGAGATTTAAGCCTCATTAGCTGTAATGAGGTTTCATACTAATAAGACTTTATTGCTACCCATAAAATATATACTCTGCTGGTATGCCACATAGCAGTCTGTCTTAAATGAGAGGAACTCAACTTTGCTTGACAGAATAAATGGATTCGACACATTTTGTGAGGCAGTATCTTTCATTTTTATGTCGTTTGTTGACATTCTCATTTTCTGAATTCAACAGCACATCATTAGTGTGGGTTCTGAGTAATTTTCATCATGTAGCAAGAATATAACACTTTCCAAAACCACTGGATTAATTGATCCAGATTAATCTTCACAGCATCCCTGGTAAGTAAGGAGCTGTAACAGTCCTACTGATAGGACCCACTGATTTGAAAGGAGAAAGAGGGGTTCGTGACTCAGCATATGCTAGTAGTTAGGAACCATGGACCACTGCAGTATTCCTTGGAATCTTCATTTTTTTTCTTAATTTTATTTTTTTTGGTCATCCTACACAAATTAATCTGATTCAAGGATGCAAAAATTACCTGCTGTGTGTGTTCCACATCAGCCTGCTACAGTTTCTTAATTCCTACTATACTGGACATCCTCTTAGGTTATCGTAGGTAATGGAGGTTAAATGTAAGGATAAGTAGTAAGGAAATAAAGTCTTTTTAACCCTAGTTTTAAACATTCATCTTTAGTAAAGATAATAGTGAAATCATAAGAAACAATTTTCAGCGGTATCCAGTAGGAAATTTTGACTAAAGAATTTGATTAAAGGTTTATCCTCCCACCCAAAATAAGCCAGATAAAATATATGAAACAACAATTTTCAAGACACTGGGCATCAGGTAGTGAATAAAAGTGGTTCCTGAGAGATGAAAACAAATAAGGTGAGCCCTATGATTGCCCCAGCTTACTGTGTTGAGAGTTTCCAGCTGTGTCACAGAGAGGGTGAGCCCAGATGGAGCCTGGCAGACACTCCAAGTTGAGGGAATGGAGCCGAAAGTCCAGGGAGACCAAGACAGTAAGAGTTCACAGGAGAGGGTACCAGAAAAGAGAGAGCCATGCAGAGATCAACAGAGTACTGATCAGCACCCATGTATGAGGAAACTAACCGAGACCTGGGAAAGAACCACTGAAAGGATTATGGGGAACAGAGCCAGGGTCTCTCTCTGAGCTAGTCAGGGCCTGTTCCTATATTTCTATGTCCCCACCCCCAGCCCCAATACACACTGAGGGAGGGTATTCTTCTGTAGATAGTCTTCCCTCTCAATCCTCTCTCCCCAGGATCTCTGCCTTGGAGGAGGAAGTGCTGACTTGGAAATTAATCCTGTTTACTTAGAGGTTCACGATAGAACATCTCTGCTGCCCTGCTCCTGTGTTCTGATCTTTCCCAGGCAAAATTTACTTAGCTGAATGTTATGGACTGAATCTTTGTGCACCCCCAGCCCCTCAAATTTATATGTTGAAGCCCTAACCGCCAATGTGATGATATTTAGGGATGGGGCCTTTAGGCGGTAATTAGGTTTAGATAAGATCATGAGAACGAGGCCCTCATAATGGAATTAACGTCCTTACAAGAAGAAAAAGAGACCAGAGCTCTCTCTCCACCATTATGGACATAGCAAGAAGGCAAACATCTGCAAGCCAGGAAGCCAGGAAGGGAGCCCTCACCAGGAACTGAATCTGCCAGCACCTTGACCTTGGACTTTCCAGTCTCCAGAACTGTGAGAAATAAACGTTTACTGTTTAAGCCACCCAGTCTATGACATGTCATTAGAGCGACCCAAGCTGACTAATACACTGAATTTCCAGCATGAGTATCGTTTGCAATGTCCACAAGCCATATTAAACAGGTAGGCTGTTTTGTTTCTCTGGGCCCCAAGATCTGCCACTGCTGAAGCTGGGGAGTGGACACCAGCAGGGTGAGGGAAAGTGCAGGACTGGACTAGGTGACGAGGATGCGTGTCTGACTCCATCTCTGGATAGCTGTGTGACTCTGAGTAATCTGAGCAGCCTTTCTAAGCCTTGCAGTTTCTTCAAAGTACGAAATGGAACTGATAGAATTATAGGATCTTCCTTATCGGATGACTTTAGAGGATTAAATGATAATCATTGTGAAGCATAGTGTCTGTCACGTGGCAGAGGTTGTCCTCAAAGTCTGAATTGCTGGCAACCCCTGGATCTGCTCTATAAAGACTGCAGTTGCTAGGTATCAAGGAGCAGTTGACAGGCTGATCAGAGCTACCATCTTTGTGGACTTTGCCCTGCAGAGGTAGCAAATTAGTCGCCATGGTTGCCAACCAGTATGCAAGCTTATTTCCCAAGACCAGCTTGTCCTCACTCTCAGGACCTGAGTGCCAGAGTTCTGTCTCAGGTAGCCAAGGTGACTTTAAATGGCTTCTTCTCCATGGTTTCCCCTGGACCTTGCCAGTGGGCAGAATTTGGAAGTGTTCATAAGAGCCTCTAGGTAGTCCAAGTGTTTCTAGTAAAAATAGCCCCAATAACTTATTCAGCCTCTGTGACTGATTGTTCTGGTTTATAATTGTGTTCCTTTCTGCATTGCTCTTTCTAATAAATCTCTCTGATCATGTAATCATTTTTATGCCACACAACCCTTTGGTAGTCTGGAGAAGCCTAGAGCCTTTTCGGAATAATGCTATAAAACGCATAAAGTAAAATACCTAAGGTTACAAAGGAAACCAATTACATTGAAATATAGTTATCAAGATTAAAAAATTGCAATTTCTGTTTTTATTTTTTATTAACATTGAATAACAAGATGTAGCAGAAAATGGAATAACTACTCTAATTTTGAAGTAGCAATGTTCTGAATATCTGTAATAACTATAATATACTTTGAAAATATCCATGATTTCTATTGTTGACAAAGTTGTGAGTACTCTTAATTTTACCATGGTTTGTGGCCTACTCGTAACAGAAGTACATACTAAGTAATCAATCAGATATTTGTGCAAATAAATACGTAATTTCTTCCTTCATCCAAGTTCATGGACTTCCAAATTCTTAAGGAGTTAAGGATGTCTCTGCTCAAAGTACATAAGCAGAGTTCTTTTCTTCTTCATATGAATACATGGTCAAAAATCAGACAAACTTTAGAAGTCTGGATATTGCTTCGGTTCCAAATGTGCTGGTAGGCATTTTAAATAGAAGGAGGTATTTGTACAAGGGCACTGGGTGTTAAAATGGACATAAGCTACACTGAGCGTGACTGAGTGTGTCTGAAGGATGAGGTGTGTCATAGAGAAATTTTCTCCTTCTTTCTCCTCCTCCTCCCCCTTCTCTCTTCTAATGGAAATACCTAAAGTACGAGGAACCATGTCTTCTAATGATTTTGTCACAGGCCTTCCCTGCACTGTGCCTTGTAAGACATGCAGCCCACAAGGGGCTTCAACAGCTTATTGATGGGCTGTATGTGAGAGTTACAAAGATGAAACTCACGCCCTGATATCTGTGCGGTGGTAAAAGGGTAAGGTTAGTAGCTTCTCCTAATTGATTTAGAGTAGTGGTTCTCAATGTTTTTTTTTTTTTTTTTAACTGAGACCAGAGTAATAAATACATTTACCTGATTACCCAATAGACACACACAATTATATACTCACATATTACATGTTATATGCGAGTATATATATACTCACATTTTACATACATACATGCATACCTATAACCGAAACAATGATCCAAGATGATACCTTAAGTGTGATGCATTCTGATATTTTTATTCTATTCTATTCTATCTTGCTCTATTCTATTATTTAATTAAAATATACTAAACTGATTTCATGATCCACTAATAGATTGGCATCTTCAGTTTGGAAAGCATAGATTACGAGGATCTAAAATGAAATGTATTACATTGCAAAAACACTATAATCCTCTTTCACACAATGAAAATTATTGGTCCTATGTGGTAAAAGAGAGCTGAATGGAGAATCCAGTATTTCTCCTTTCCCAATGAACTCAGGCTCGCTTCTTAACAGTCTGTCTGTCTTAACTAAGCATTTAGAAGTTTACCATGACTTCCTCCACAGAGTCTGTGCTATTTCTAACACTGCACTTTGATTAAATAGCTGTGTCTCCCACGCCTCTTGGTAGAGAGCACCTCCTCAGACATTTGTATTTGTTTAGGCATGACTGTAGATTCCTTAGGCCTTTTGTCCTCTTGCTGTTGTATGCCAGTCTGGCCATCTCACAGCTCCCAGAAAGGAAGAGGCACTTGTCTTAGGATGCCATGACTTATCCTTCATGGCTTGGGGTACCACTCCTTTTCAGTCACTCACTTCCCTAGACTGTCAAGTCATGTCATCCTCTTGGAAGCAATCACCTCTCTGGTGCTGCATGACCATGTGTCGCGTGAGATCTGCATGGGGCAGGCAGCTGCTGCCATTTGGATTGTGCCTGAAAGGGAAGCTCTCCTTCTTGGGCACAAATGGATGATAGAGGATCTCAAATGAAGAAGGAGTGATGACAATGTCAAGGGCACTGTGCCCATTCATGTCAATGAGTTATTTGTTGTTGGGGGGTCCTTAGCTGGACACCGGGGCTGTCTGCTCCTGCAAGTTGTGAAGAAAAGCTGTTTCCTGTTTCTTACTCATAAAATACTCAACATTGTGGTTAACCTTATGAGGTTCTCCAAAAACATACCAGCGTCCAGGTTCCTGGACACACAAAGCTGATAATTAGTACCTTTCTACAGAACACAAAACAGGAAAGGGACCTAGAGGGCACCATGGTTTTTTTCACAAGTAATTTGGACTCTTTTTCTTCTCTTTTTATTTCTACTGTGAGATTCATTTGTTTGGACGCTTGTGATTCATTTACGTTCATTCTCAACTCAATGACAAGAAAACAATCATAATATGCCAATTTATCTGTAAAGTCACCACCTGTATAATTTGATTTTAATTAAAAAATGCTCTGTGCACTTTCCTTTCCCTATTTAGCTTAACACTCATTGAAACATGTTTTAAAATTTAATCGTCTCCTTGAATGGAGAAAACTATGTTTTTTATGATATTTTTGTATCTTAGGGGGATTCATTAATAGGGCTTCAAGTATCTTACTCCTAGGCCATTGGACTGAAGCTGGCAGAAATCTGTACTGAATGGTTTGTCAGTAACTTCCTTCCCAGCCCCGTGTAGCTAGCCGGGCATAGGCAACGTGCAGCCACAGTGTAATAGCCTGGTTCCTGTGGCATTATTAGTGGGTAGGATCCACTAGGAAACCAAGGCTTAGTTGCTATAATTATTATTATCAATTCTCTATTGTTTATTTAGAGAGTTTTGAGGCCAGGCTCTGAGCTCTGTTAGCTATAAAACCCTGATGGCGCCTGTGGGGATTATAACCTGGAAACGGACAATGTGGATAAAAACAAACCTTCTCATTTTCAGTGTGGCAGCTGGGAAGGAAGATAAATAACAGCAGGGCAAAGATCCCTTATTTCACCATCCTAGAAGGAAAGCTTTGATTAGAGTCCCCACATGGCAGGATCCTTGGAGCCTGCTCAGACCTCATCTCTGGAGTCCTTGCTACATTGAATGATCTTTGGTCCTGTCCACATAGATCTTCAGGAGTGTTTAGATGCTCTGAGAGGTCTGTGCGGCTTCTGGGCTGGCGGCTAACATCATGTCACAGCTATTTAGAGCCTCCTTGAAGAATTTGAGGAAGAAGGAAGCTGAGGAAAGTTGCAGTCTTAGTTGGTGTTATAGGTTGCATTCTCAGCTAATATTACAAGGTTAGTTCTCCCAAAGCAGATGCTGAGATGAAATTTGGTGTGCAGGGTATTTCTTAAGGATTAACACCTGTGGAAGGGAGGGGTGCGGGAAGCAGGATTGGGCAGAGGGAGAAGTTGAAATGTGATACAGACATGTCCAAGCTATGGCCAATAGCATGGGACACTCTGGAGCACATTCTGTCCATCAGAGTATTTCATGTTGGGCTGGAATTTCTGTGCTGTTACACTCAGTCAGTCACAGGATGATGGCTGCCTTTTCAGGGTGTGTCCTTGAGTAAGACGACTCTCTGCAACTGAGGCAAACCCTGAAGGAGGTGACAGCTGGGATAAGATGTCACCCTTTAAAGGGATCTGGGTGGCAAATCTTCATGTCTACCACAGCTAATCGGTGACACAGTTGAAATTGAGCTTGGCTTCTACAGATTCCAAAGCTGATATTCTTTTTTTCTTTCTTTTAATTAATAAATATTTATTGAAGACTTTCTTAGTGCCAGGCACTGTTTTAAGTGTTGAGGAGTCACCATAGAGGGGAAAAGAAAAACAAAGGAAAAAGTCCCTGCCCTCAGAGAATTGCTTTGCAGTTGGAGAGATAAGCTGTAAACAAAGAAGTAAGATACATAGTATATTGGATGATGACAAGCACTATGGTGAAAATAAAACAGGAAAGGTGGTGAGGACTATGTGTATGTAGGAGGGAGGGATAGGATAGAGGGTGCTGCTATTAAAAACAGGAGAGTCAGAGAAGCACTCCCAAAGAAGAGGACACTTGAGCAATGACCCAGAGGAGAGGGGACGTGTCTTGCGGAAGTGTGAGAAATCATTTCAAGCAGAGGAAACAACCAGTGGTCTGAGGGGGGAGCATGCCCAGTGTATTCTTGTCATTGCATTCCGCTGCAATTTTTTGTGCATTGTATAAAGTCTAGCGTTGCACAGAATTCAGTGGTTCAAACTTCACTCACTAATGTACCACCATGATAATTTTTGTAATATTCATGTACCATCTGTACTATTATTTAATTAGTTTTTATTTAATTAAGTTTCCTACTCACATTTGACTGCATTTGTTTTAGAAGGAGACTTTTGTTTTGTGGAAATAAATGAAGACCACCCAAATGAAAACCAGCAATGGCTATTTATTTGGACCTTACTATAGCAAGGGAGTCAGCCACCATCACTTGTGTTTGCAGAGACTCAAAGGCAGGCAGGGGAGTGAGAAAGTGGAAAAAAGGGCAAGTGTTAGGTATGTCTTGATTGGAGGCTGTTGGCATAGGGCAGCTGTAGGCGAGTTCACTAGAAGCAGGGCATCCTGTGTGATTGATTAGAAGTGCATATTTAGCTTTCTCTGGTTGGTCCTAAGTTGGAAGTGGGGGCAAAAATTAGGGAAGCTGTCAGTTATTGATCAAGTCCTGGCCATTTTGGGCCCATTGTTTACAGGGGTTGTTGTTTGGATTCTGGGATTGCGTGATAGAGATAGTGGTCTGACCTGTAGAGAGTAAATTGGCTTCCTGGACTGCTTACTGTAGATAATGAATTGACTTCCCAGGCTGGTTACTACAGATTGTGGGTCAGGGTTTTATTTTTATATATGGTCTAGCTGTTATCCATTTGTATATTCAGTCTCTCAGTTTTATCTCCCTACAGTACAAAGCTAGCGTCATTTGGTATTTATTTTCAACATAATTACAAATAAGTAACTGCAGAAGCATGTAAGCATAGACACATACACATAGTTATTAAAATAAGGATGTTTTCCATGTGACACCTGAAATAATTTTATGTACCATCAGAGGTACATCAAGAGAGATGTCTCACACTTTGGGAAAAACCAAATTGTAGGTGTTCAATATATATTTTATATTTAAAATGTTAAACATTTATATTTTATTTTTAAACCATCAGCATATTGGGTAACCAATATTTCCTAAATCCTGAGTGTATTTCCACTGGTTTTTAAACATTTTTCTGCTTCAATACTCCCTCATCTCCTAGGAAGATTAACATGCTACATCACTAATTTATTCCTTGATGAGAACTGGTCTAAGAAGTTTTGCTCTAACTGATAGATGTTAGTTTCCTTAAAATCATGGGAGTTTTGATGCAATGGAGAAATTGAATGGGCTAATGCGGTGGGGAGCTGGAGAGATTTCCTCAGGGCATTGGTGTTGGGTATGAGGGAGAAAAGAGTGACAGTGAAGATGGATGGGTGACAAAGACAGATTTTTCACAGGTTGTGGGGACTCAGAGCCACATTCGTTGGGCCATATTTTTCAAACTAGAGAAGAAATTATCACTTTTTCCAGCCCTATTTTGCTGGATCTTCACAAACACATCCTTTATGTTTGTACATCTAATGTGCTCATTCATTTAGTTTAATGCCATTTTGTGTTTATCTTCCCCAATTAACTGTGAAATCCTTGAGGGTAGCTAGAATTAGTCTTCCACATGCTTGAGCTCCCAGTGATTAGTCCTGAGTTTGCCAAATAGCAGCTGCTCAATAAATGTCAATTAAATAAATTAGCAAACAAATCTTCAAAGGCCTTTGCGTATTGTGATTGTCTTCTTGAGCCTAGTGGCCAGCAGGGTGGATGTCATTCTCTCCATGGAATTTCACAAGCAAATAGGTTCCTCTCAAGGGCTTGATGATCAGGTGAAAAGGGAGCACGGAGCACCAGCTCTCTGTCTCCTTGGCGCTGGAGCTCATGATTTAACGTTATGCTTTGTAGATGTTCGGCCAAACACAACACATTCTGTGCTCTCTGCCTGATGAATAACCCCAGTCTTCAGTTGTGGAGGTTTGCTTTTGTAAAGATAAGAAATGAGGCATTTGATGGAGAATTTTGGGGAAGACTGCCAGTACCCACCGTAAGATAGCTTGGCGCTTCTTCATCTATCTCATTTTTGAATTCAGAAACAAAAACGACACTCCTATACGATTTTCTTTTTGCTAGATATTCATATTTCCGATGGTTGAGGGTTGTCACACTAACTGTATGTTTTGAGTAACCTAAATGTATATATTTTCCTAAAGATGTGAAATGGATCTAATATAATAGATTATTTTCAATGGTTTATATATTCCCATGTGAAAGTTGGTGTTTTAAGGGATTCTCTCAAAGTCTGAAAAGTTAAATTTTCACAAACTTTAAAAATGACGTAAGATCATCTCCACCAAAATGACAATCTGAACTTGTTCAAGGGGAAAGAATTGAGTTGTCCCTGCTTCTCTTAGTGTATCAGTACACTAAGCGTACCAATGTCCAGAAGTAGGAATTTTCCTCTTTTTCAAGAAATAATTAGATACAGACAGGCTTAACCAAACATGCCAGGTTTCTGGTTAGTAATGGATTTCACAACCTGAAAGACACTAAAAGCAGCACAATATCTTCGGGTAAACCGGGATTCCCTTTTAGATACTTGGTTGTAGTACTTGTTATGATGTCTGCAAGTTATTCCAAAATACTTCAGCATAGCAGTGTGGTTTTGGGATCATGTTAGTTTAGGCTATATTCCAGGGGTAGGGAGTGAGTTAGCATTTAATCGGAATGGCCACTCTCCATAGGTGACTACTTTCCATAGGTGCAACTACCTCTGGTTAACACTAGACGTTTTACTAATCAGTACCATAAATGTTGGAAATCAGTTTTCATAGATGAAATTAGTATTTAGCTAATCAGCATAATGGATTTAACAATTAATCCCTCATTAGTGAAATTAGTGGGATTTAGGATTGTGGGACTTGGCTAAAATATTTTAGAGACAATCGCCACTGTTGCAGGAAGAAGGTATAAGAAAACTACCAAGCATTACAGCTTTGGGCCTGGTACCTGAGACTGATCCATAAGCATCCTGCTCTTATGGTCTTCAACTAATTGGATCAGGCCCACCAAGATTATCCGGGATAATATCCCTTGCTTAAAGTCAAGTAGTTATGGACTTGAATCAAATCTACAAAATACTTTCAAAGCGGCACCTAGAGCAGTGTTCAACTGAAAAATCGGGGACTGTAGCCCAGCCCGATTCACACATTACATCCCTTCTTGGTTTTCCATGTGGCCAAAGGCAGGCTTGGTGCCAATCACTCCTGTCCAGGTCCCCTGCATGATCTAATTACAAAAGATTACTCATTGTGCTTAGTCTCAAGGGAACCCTTTTGGTCTCTTTCATCATTTTTTTGTTCATATTCATGAAAATAAAAAATAATGTTTCTAAAGAGATTATGTTGAAGAGCTTAACTTTAGTGATTTTTCCTTCTTGAAAACCTGTTTAGACTTTCAAAATGGGCTTCTCCAGCCCAATTCTCTGATGGAAAGAGGCTTTTCTCACTAAACACGGTTTGCTGGGCAGGTGCGTTATTCTTCTGTATTCTATTCAGAGCAGTGGTGGCATCCAGAGTGAAGGGCCGTGGGACAGGCACGAGATGTGGAGTCTCACGGAGTCCCATGGAGTTCCATGGAGGCCAAGCTCCAAGTCTTTTCTTATGACCTCTGGAACCATGGACAAATTACTTAATCTATTTGAATCCTTGATTTCCTCATCTATAACACAGTGGCACTGTTAATACTTCCCTTCCAGAATTGTTATGAAGATCAGATGTGGTACTAGGAAAGTGACTAGAACGTGGTGGACTCTTACTAGATGACTATAATCATCATTTAACTAACAACTGAAGCATCGGCTGTTCTCAATGCTCTAATCAATACCAAAAAAATTTCTTTTCAGAACACAACAAAATTCAAACTACCAGAGCACTAACAGGAAGGAAAGCCTCGTGTTAATATCTCCAAAATAAATATTATTCATATAAAATATCAAAGTTATAGTATTGGTAAAGGATATTTATTATCCAATTTGTAGGAATGAATCCTTCATGACATTGAATATTCTTTCCCCCTTCTTTTGAGTTAAGGAATGTGTACTTACTGACATTTTCTGGCCTTTATTATTGGTCTCAAAAATATCAGTCTTAAAAAATGTCTCAGAGCCTGAATTTTGCCATGGCAAGCTGCTTTTATCACACTGTTTGTTGTCTTTTATTTACTCAGTATAACCAGATTTCTGCTAATTTTATCCACATTTTATCTTAACATTAAAGATTACAAATATGAGGTGGCAACATAAGCCAGGCCTTTTATAGTTGGCACAATATAATTTCTTTTACCCTAGAACCAGATGGTATAAGCATTTTTAATTTCTGATTTGCTTTAAATCTAATATATTTTGTGCTTCAGGTCCTAAAAAATACATACTGTCATGTATCACTTAACAACAGGGCCACGTTCTGAGAAATGTGTGGTTAGGCAGTTTTGTCATTGTGGGAACATCACAGAGGGTACTTACCAAACCTAGATGGTATAGCCTATTACACACATAGGCTATATGGTACGAATCTTATGGGACCACCATTGTATATGTGTTCTGTCATTGACCGCAACATTGTTATGCAGTGCATGACTGTACTTGAGTTCTTTGATTAGTAGCAGTAAGAAAAACCAGTTTACAAGACAATATCACACTCTTTGCAAGAGGCATGGTTTTATATCTCAAAATATTTTGACTTCAAGAAAAACACACAAAACAATAAATTTAATGATTTCAGAAATGTTGCCATACTACTGGATTTGGAGATTCATCTTCCAGACAGGGACAACTTGAGATAAAGTTGCAGAGAAAAATTTGTCTTGCTGCCCTTCGCCTTCCCTGACTTTCTATCTCCCTAATCATTGTTATTATCACATAGTTCTCAGGTTAGTTACATCTGGTAACGTTCCAGGCCTCACAAGTTTCTTACCCCGCTCCCTGCCCCTCTGCCTCAAAAAACAAAATGCATTCACTGCATGACTATTCCCATAGGTTCCTCTTCTCAACCAAATTAAGAGTCATTCCTCCTGCCCTCCCTCTCTTTCTTCTTTCTTCTTTGGGAAAAATATTGGTTTCTTTTTAGGCTCTCAGCACCAGACACTGTACTAAGTCCTTGGGACATAGAGATGAAAGGCATGGTCGCTGCCTTTTGCAAGCTCACAAAACAGTGGGGAAGTAGACAGTGAAAGCATCATATAAGAGTTTGTATAGTGGACCCCATGTAAGATGAAGAAAACACTGAGTTCTCAGGCAATAGGTGAATTTCAAGGAGGCGTTGCTTAAGCTAATTCTTGAAGGAGGTTGTCTAAGTCAGTTTGGGCTGCTATCACAAAGTACCATAGACCAGGTGGCTTATGAACAACAGACATTTATTTCTCACACTGCTGGAGGCTGGAAGTCTGAGATCAGGATACCAGCATGGTTGACTTCTGGTGAGGGGTATCTTCTGGGTTACAGATGCCAACTTCTCCTTGATAGAGAGCAGAGAGGAAGCAAGCTCTCTTGTGACTCTTAGAAAGGCACTAATCCCATTCATGAAGCTCCACTTTCATGACCTCATCTAATCCTAATTACCTCCCAAAGACCCCACCTCCTAATGCCATCCTTTTGGGTGGGAGGTAGAGTTTTACCATGAGAGTTTTGAGGGGACACAAACATTCAGTTCATAACAGAGGGATAGGAGTTTGCCAGGTAAATAAGGCCAGGGAGGAGTGGTGGGGGTGGGGAGACTAAGGCCATCCTGGTGGAGGAAATTGCATGCACAAAAGCTCAAAGCTTTGAAACAAAAGCTCAAAAGTTTGTATTAGGGAAGCTGCCAATAACTCAGATTTCCATAATTATTCAGCAGAGGGGTGAAGTGTAGGTTGTATGGTGTGCGATAGAGAGGAAAGAGATAACACTCTAAAGATAGATAAAGGAAGAGAAACTTGCACTTTATGCTTTTGATGGGGGGGGTGCTATTGAGTAATTTCAGAGTAATAGTGTCAAGTTAATCATGTTAGCTGTGGAAACTCAGTCAGAGGTAGTGAAGCATAGAGGTGAAAAGGCCATTTTAAAGGTTTTGGCAGTAATTCAGGTGCAGGATAAAGAAGAGAGATGGGTATTAATTAACAAATTCATTCATCTTTCAACAAATGCTTATCGAGTGTTCCCAATGTGCCAGGCATGGGGGCTACAGAAGTGAATATGAATTATCCCTCCACTCACATTGCTCATAGGCCAGTGGGAAATTAGACACGTAAGCAGACATATCTGTTTAAGTGTCATATTGTGTTTCAGATTTTCTCCTTTAGGGATGCAGTCTATTTTATATGAAAGATTCTCTGGATCAGACTGTCCAGGATTCAAATTCTGCCTCTGCAGTTTTCTACTTCAAAGATCTTGGCAAGTTACTTGTCCTCATCAGTAATATGGTGTGAGCTTCTGCGAGGGTGAGAGAGGAAAATGTATGCAAGGGACTGAGAAGAGTCCTGGTACCTTTCTCAGCTCCCAGATTAGAGCTAAAGGAAGAAAGAGAAGACCAGGCAGGTGATGGGATATGAGGTATCACATAGTATATGTAGGATTTACAACCTGCTAGGAAGGCCAACACAAAAACAGTGTTGAATTAAGAAAGATTCTGTCCTTTTGTCCTTATTTCTTTCTGACTCCTAAAATCAGTCTGGGCAGAAGGGTCAAGCATGTTCAACACAGAAGTTGCTGTAATTTGTCTGCCACGACATTGATTGTTCCCTCTTCTTGATTTCTCCACTCCCAAAGTTGATCACCTTTGACTTCAGCTGTATCCAATCCTCCCTGCTGTATAAGGTCGTGCCGGCACAGGAGCCAATGGACTATACTTCAATTCAGGTCAGAGAGGGAGTTCATGGAGACAGGAGTCTAGCATTAAGAAAATATAAAGTGGAAAAAAGAAAACAGAAGAGACCAATGGTCAGAGAGATGGAAATGGCAAGAGGATAATATCCATTTAGGGAGAGGGCTTTGGACTGGCCACTCTTTCTCAGCATTTTACATATTAAAAACTCAGCAATTGTTGAAGGTCAAAATTCCTGATTCTGAGGCAGTAGTATGGTCCTGGCATTAACAGAATGAGAAGCAACTGAGCAAAAAATAGTCTGCTGGTAAATAATGCCCATCTCATAAACTCCTCTGGTCTGGGGACCATCCATAATTGTTGTTCTCCAAATATGAGTCTCGCATTAAAGAAAGAAATTCTATATAAAACAATATCAGGCCTCCCACTTCAGGATGGGTAAGATCTGAAAGACTTCTTTTTGGAGATTGCAGTCCAGGAAGTCAAGAATGTCTCTTCCAGAGTTGCCACGGCAACATCTCCCTCCTATGACACAAAGGAAGATAGAGGTCATATTCGTGGGCTGTTTAAATGTTGCTCTGATCATGTCTTTTATTTCCATGGGGGAAAAGAGAAAAAGGCAATAGATAGGAAGAAAAAAATAAGAATAGAAAATAAAATAAAAGAGATAAAGGGATTCTTGTGAGTGATTTTCCAGATTTTGTTATTGAAGGATTCACATTAATTCAATTGGATTTAAAGTCTAATAAGAGGCTCCAAAATGAAATCTCTGACACTTCGAGGTATAATGTGTTCAAGTAGAAAATGATGCAATGGCCACTTCTGCGTTGTGGAGAGGGACTTTAAACTAGATTGCGAGGAAGAGAGGAAGAGAGGAGGCTACAAAAGCAATCACTTAAGATTTAGACCAAGTGAAAGAACAGGTTTTCTTTAAGTTAATATAGCTTCCTTTGGCGATTTCTAATTGCCTTTTAAACTTACACTTTAGAATTATATAAAACCTCTGTTAAATTAGAGAATGGGGTGATGTTGGTCAGATCTAGCCAGGAAAATAGAAACACAGAGACAGTTTAACAGAATTCAATATAGGGAACTAATTATGAGGATATTGGAAAAGCTAAAGAATAAAGGAGACATTATGTCTTGTATATTTTACTGCATGCACACAAAATAAAGGGGACAGAGGCAACCTAGGGGTTAGCATAATAAAGGAGCTGCCTCCTGGTACAGGACTCCAGGGACCGGGCAGCTGGTGAGAGTAGTGACCGTGGTAAGGGTAGCCTGGCAGGAGCTGGGACCACAGAAGAGATAAGTTGCTGCTGGAAGTACCATCCAGCTCAGAGAGAGGGAGAGGGGAGAGGGAGAGAAGGAGACAGAGAAAGAGAATGAGAGAGAAAGGCAGAGGGAGAGAGTAAGAGAGAGAGACTTGGTTCTCTCCTCTCCTCCCACCCTCCGGTCTTTTGTTTTCCAATCTCCTACCAGTGCTCCCATTAGCAGAACCTAACAAGAAGTTGTCGAGGGAGCCTGGGAAGTGGAGTTGCATGGATCAGCCTCCAGTGATGTGGAGCAGAGGAAGAATGCCGAATAGATCTTTGAGATAGGCAAATAAATCGGCAAAGGGAGTGTGGGAATGGGAAAGAAGGGTAGCATTATGGACTACTGAAAAGTCTGAATTATAGAATACTTGAAAAGAAATGCTAATTTATTATTTCAAAATGCATATCATATTAGACATTTTGTTTAGGGGTCTGAGATTGTCCTAAATAGGCGAGGACCTTGGATTTGAAGTCCAGAGACCCTGGGTGCTGCTTTCTGCAGCATATAATCTGTGCCATCAAAGACAACATCATTCAAGTTAGGGCAACTCTTTTTTGTATTAGAGTGAGATTCACCAGAATAATACATTTGGAGAAGAGAATGAATTTCTTCCCTGAGTAACTAATTGTACTTTTAAATTACTGCAAATAAATATACACCGCAAGCTCCAATTCAATTTTAAAAACTGATCAGAAAAGTGATTGAAGTTGAGGTACGAGAAAAACTAGCAGAATGTTGATGCCAGCTCTGCGCTGGTATCCCAGAATGTGAGTGTCAGGACGTCAGCTTTGAGACTAGAGCAGCATCTTTGGACAACCTGTATGTTTACCATCTTTTCCCAGCCTCTCCTTGAACTGTTCTAGAGGTGGATGTCTTTCTGAGGCAACTCATGCCATTTCCAGACTCCTCTGTGTCGAAGAAAACCAGAGTTGGACAGAAGTTAAAGCAGTGGAGACAAATATTACTCCGGAACTGTTGCAATAGGGGAAGAGAGACCTCAGTAGACAACGGGGCTCCATTCCAAATACAACAAGGGAAAGTGGGTATTATGGCCAAGGAGCAGGCTGAGGGTCAGAGAATGGAAAATTACCAAGAAGAAACATCAAGGATGGGGGGATTCCAGCTAAAATGACATTATTGGATGCTCACTGAAGGCAGACCAAGGTGATAAGCTATCAAGGGTGATAGATCAGGAGTTTGATCAGATATCAAGGGTGGGGATTTTCACTCAACTGACCCAGCAGTATCCTTGCTAAAACTGGACCTAACAAGCCAAGGACAAGCCAACATTGGGCCTAGTCAAAAAAAAGAGCTCAGAGGAGCCTGACCAGTTTGATCAAAGAGAGAATCTTGCCACCTGTTTGCAAGAATTTCCTTATGTAGAATCAACTCTGCCTTCTGGAGTTTCCTCCATTGGTCTGAGTTCTGCTATCTGGGGTCACACAGAACAAGATTAATCCTTTTGCTTCATGACATTTCTCCATGTGTTAAATGACGTTTGGCTTGTACCCCTGACTTTGACCTTTTTCTGGTTAAACAAAATCTCTAGATTCTTCACAAATTCCTTTTATTAGCATTCTATTGACCGTTTTGGTTGGTTTTTCTGCCCTTGCTATTAGTGTCTTATATTTGATACAAACCTGAGGCTCACTTATTCTGAGGCTTTATCACCTTCCCCAATGATTTAGAGGTTCAATTCCTTATCTCTCAGGGTAATTTGTAACTCTATTACATCAACCAGCCCGGTTTTGTGTTTGTTAGTCTTCTCTGTTAGATTGTATGTGAAGAGCAGGGATCATGTCTTGACCATTTATTTTATCTTACTGCCACAATGCTCAGGATAATGTGCATATAGAGCATAGTGGTATGTAGCATATAGAAGGAACACAAAAAGTAACCTACTGGAGATCATGATTCCATGCCTCCCACAACTCTGTGACCTTCCACAGCTCTGTGTCTTTTCCTTATGCTGTTCCTCTTTGCCTTGAATGGTCTTTTCCTTCTATCTTTATGGAGAACTCTTTCTCTTTCAAGAGTCAGCTCAGATATCACTTATCCTCCCCAGCCATCATTGGCCTTCCCTACCCTAAAAGTCTGACCCTCCAAAAGCAGAATACGTTTCTCTCTTATTTGTATTTCCATGGAAGATAATTCATCCTCTGCTATGTAGAAAGAACCTTTGGTGTGGGAGTCAGGCAGATTTATGTTCGAATCCAGTTCAATTATCACTTGTGGTCTTGTAAATCTACTTCGTCATTTTAGGGCTCAGTTTCTTTTTCTTTTTTTTTAATATGTAATTTAGGATGGTAATTATTTATTTCAGTGAGTTCTTAAAGGGTTAAATAAGATAATAAATGTTGAGAACTTTGTGCAAAGCCTGGCACAGAGTGGGCACTCAATTTTTATCTATCATTATGACATTTTTATCTTTGTATTTTAGTTTTGTGGGCATCTGTCTACCTGCTAGATTTTAATTGAATCTTACTTTTGTATCCCCAGAATAAAGTACTTAAAAAGGTCTGTTGAATTGTTGTCTTTTTATTATACAACTACTTGTATGATGCTGAACACTTTATATATGTACTATCCAATATGGTAGCCATTAGCTGCATATGGCTAGTTATGTTTAAACTAATTAAAATTAAATTAAATTAAAATTCAGTTTCTCAGTCAAACAATATCCACATGTGGCTAGTGGTTACTGTGTTGGACAGTACAGATTTAGAACATTTCCATCATCGCAGAATGTTCTTTCAGACTGTGCTGCTCTAGATTGTAATTGTACTGCTTCGAACTTAGTATTACCACCTTGGGCGGCTATCTCTTCTGTCATTCTGGATGCTATATTTCTAGCAATCCAACCATGGTTCAGTTTCACTTTTGGGCAGCCAAATCATACAACTAATTCAAGTAGACTCTACAGTTAATTAAATTCCAAAGTGCCTTAATTTTTTTCTCTAGTTGCTTTCATAATGTTTTGAAAGTATTGACTATATCAAGGGTTGGAAACTTCTTCTGTAAAGGGACAGATACTAAATATTTGAGGCTTTGCGGCCCCTACAGTCTCTGTTGCAAGTACTCAACGCTGCTATTGTAATGTGAAAGCAGCTGTAGATACCATGTAATGGAATAGGTGTGGTTGTTTTATTAACAAACCAGGCGATGGGTGGTAGTTCCAAACCCCTGGTCTATTTTCAGACTTAGCTGCTTCCATGGTGACATAGCCAGTCCTAACACCCCTCCTCTCTTTTTTTTCTTTTAGATAAAAATAAATCTATCTTTAAGTACTCTTTTTTGCCAGATTGGAAAGAATCCAATCTCAGTTGGTACTAGGATCCCCTCTTCTCAAAGATTTCTTCAGAATTCTGAAGGTTTCCACAGCCCCCAGAAAATAAAGAAATATTAACAAGAGCGAACACAATATGCTTATTGTGTGCCAGGCATTGTTTAAACATTGTACACTAATTAACTCATCTAAACCTCACAGCAACCAGCTTTACTGAGGAGGAAACTGAGGTAGAGAGAAGTTAAGTGACTTGCCCAAGGTCATCCCGCTCGTGTGTGGCAGAGTTGTGAATCAAACCTAGACAATCTCACGTTAATAGTCCCCACACCACAAGCTTGTTCTAGGCAGCACCTGTGTCCTTGCTCCCAACCTTTGGCCTCCAAATGCTTTTTTAATCTGAAAACCTCTCTCTTGCTGCTCCCAAAGGCTCTCACCCACACCCAGCCCCCAAGCCCATGAAATTATCATAAACTCTTCAATGACTTATGAAAGACACGAAGAGCAGCTGTCTTATAGCAGCTTCTTCTATGCTGCAAAAATTCTTTCTGATAAACCTACTGGACATAATTTTGGTTCTCTTGCATTTCTCCTTTCAGCAGCATTTGACATGGTGCTCACTACTTCCTTCTTGAAATCTTTTCTCCTGACCCCTGTTATGTGCACACTTGGCTTTCCTCCCATTTCTCAGGGCAGTCTTTCTCTTTTTGAAACTTTCTCTTTTTGACTTTTAGAGACTCTTCTTTTCCCACCCTTACTTTTCTTCTTACTCCGCACGCTTTCTCTAGCTGATCTCATAAGCCTCAGTGCTTTAACTACTGTTTGCATGAAGATGGTTCTCACATCTTTATCTCCAGAACTTCCCAAGTTTACCAACCGCTTAAGCAACTTGTCCACCTGGGAGTCTCATGAGCACATACAGTTTGGCGTTTCTCATACAGCAATAGTTATTTTCCCCCTTAAGCCTGCTGTTGTTCCCATATTGCCTTCCTTTTTGAATAGAATTCCAAGCTAGAAATCTGCATGTCATCTCACTCCTCCTGTAATAGCCCTACCAATGACCAAGTTCTAGAAATTTCTAATTTGGGAATCACTTTCAAATCCACCCACTTCTCGCTCTAGTAACTGCTACTTGCCTGCTTGCCTGCTATTCTTGGAACTATCTTGTAATTGGCTTTCCTTTCATCAGCCTGGAACCTCTTCTGGAAACTAGTCCTCATGATGCAGCCTGAGTGGTCTCCTAGTATACAAATGGAACCATGTTATTTCCCTGCATGAAATCTTTAGTGGTTCCCTGCTGCTTTTATTTTTTAAATTTTTTTCTTTTAAGATTGGCACCTGAGCTAACATCTGTGGCCAATCCTTTTTTTTCCTTCTTTCTCCCCAAAGCCCCACGGTACATAGTTGTATATTCTAGTTGTAGGTCCTTCTGGTTGTGTTATGTGGGACGCCACCTCAGCATGGCCTAATGAATGATGCCATATCCATGCCCAGGATCCGAACTGGCAAAACACTGGGTTGCTGAAGCAGAGCTGGAGAACTTAACCCCTCGGCCATGATGCGGCCCCCGGTTCCCTGCTGCTTTTAGAATTTGTGTTAAGTTTTTTAGTTGGCCAACAAGACCGTTCATGATCCTGTCCCCTCCTACCTCTCCAGCACGTCACTGTATGTTCCTCCTGCTCTGTGCTCTCGTCATACTGACTTGCCCACCATGGTCCTGGTGTCTTTGCACATGCTTTCTTCAGCTTGGAACACATTTTCCTCACCTTCTGGCCTGCTGGCTAACTCTTCCTCATTCCACAGGTTTCTTTGGGGATACAGACCTGTGCTTAGATGTTGCTTCCTCTACAAAGCCTTCTGGGAAGTCTTCCATAGTCCCCAAAACTAGGGTTAGGTGCCCTGTCTAGTCTCACAGCATGCTGTACCCAGTCTTATTCAGCATCTATTACTCTAGATCACAATTGCCATAGATTGTGTGTCTCTCCCATAGACTAAACTCTGTGAAGGTGGGCAAGGTTGGTCTTTTCTGCCATTATAGCTCTAGTGCCCTGCACTGTGCCTAATAGGACCTTTATAAATATTTATTGATTAAAAAAATGATCAGGAAAAGGAAGTTAAGAATATGGGCTTTGGAGTAAAAAAACCATGGGTTTAAATCCCACCTTTGCTACTACTAGTGTACGACCAATGCTACTTACTAGCTGTATGACCCATGTTGATCTCTTGAAGCCTTAGTTTTCTCATCTGTAATGTGGGAATAATAGTGAAGCCAAATTCACTGAGTTGTTTACAGTCTTCAATGAAACAAACCATGTAAAGCGATTAGCTCCGTGACTGAAACATGCTAAGTGCTCAATAAATGTCCCTAGTAGTCGTACTGCACTTGCAAGGCACACATTCTAAAATCAGACTGCCTGGATTTACCTCCTACCAGCTATGGGGCCTTGGGCAAATCAGTTAATCAATCTGTGCCTCAGTTTTCACATTTTTAAAATGGGAAAGTAACAGAATATGACTTAAGGGATTGTTGTGAGGGTTAAATGAGTTAATGTATGTGAAGTGCTTAGAGAGTGGCTGTGACAAAGATTCGCTCCTTGATCAGCCTTGAGTCGGGCTTTTCTGAGCCCTCCGCTTGACTAAACCTTACTCTAGGGCTTCCGTCTTCATCCTTGTAGAATCTAGTTTTAGCAAGAATCTTGTCGAGTCAGCTTAGCCAGAATCCCCGACCTTTGATATCTGATCACTCTTGATATCTGATCAAATTCCTCATCCGTCCCAAATTACCCATCAGATAATGTCTGATCACCTTGGTCTGCCTTCAACAAGAATCCTGTTAGATAACCTCTCTACTCTTCTCCTGGGCTTTAAATCCCTATGTTTTCCTTGTATTTGAAATTAAGCCCAGTTCTATATTGAGATCTCTTTCCTTCTATTGCAATACCCCTGAATAAAATCTGTTTTTACCGCTTTGACTACTTTCAGGCTCTGTTTTTCTTTAGCACTTGACACACAGTCAGGGTGGTGGGAACAGTAACCATTATTACTGCCTTGTATAAAAAGGAAACTTCCTTGTCTAAGGGGGAGAGTAAAGCTTGATTTTCCTTCTTGGCCTCTTTCTGGAAGAGTCAGAAAGATATCAGGAGTTGATAGTGTTATTTCAGATGAAAAGTACAATGCTGTTACTCTTTTAGACATTGGGCCCATTCAGTGCTTAGGAGAAGATGATCATAAAAATCCAGGTGTTTTTCACAAAGCAGATTAAATATGGGTTTGTGATTAAATCTTCACCTTTTCAGGGATTTTCTGGTATTATGTGGAAAAAAATGCTGTGCTTTGCAAAGATGTGATATCACATGGGTAAAATTATTTATAGTAGGTTCAGTTAGTGTGCAATTATTACTATGTTTCTTTAATTTTAATTTTTATAGCCGTAACATTGGATTATAACATTATATAACTTTCAGATGTACACCATAATATATTTCGAATTCTGCGTAGATTACATCATGTTCACCACCCAAAGACTAATTATAATCCATCATCACACATGTACCTAATCACCCCTTTCACCCTCCCCCCTCCCTGCTTCCTGTCTAGTAGCCACGAATCCAATCTCTATTGCTATGTGTTTGTTTGTCATTGTTTTCATCTTCGACTTATGTGTGAGATCATATGGTATTTGACTTTCTCCCTCTGACTTATTTCACTCAGCATAATACCCTCAAGGTCCATCCATGTAGTCACAAATTGCTGGATTTCATCATTTCTTATGATGGAGTAGTATTCCATTGTGTATATACACCACATCTTCTTTATCCATTCGTCCCTTGATGGGCACCTAGGTTGCTTCCAAGTCTTGGCTATTGTGAATAATGCTGCGATTAACATAGAGGTGCATGTATCTTTATGCATTTGCGTTTTCAAGTACTTTGGATAAATACTCAGCAGTGGAGTAGCGGGATCATATGGTAGATCTATTCTTACTTTTCTGAGGATACTCCATAGTGTTTTCCATAGTGGTTGCACCAGTTTACACTCCCACCAGCAGTGTACAAGGGTTCCCTTCTTCCCTCATACCTTCCAACACTTGTTGTTTCCTGTTGGAATTATTTTTAATGTTTTATGTGATCAAAGAAGATGCTGATAGGTTGCTTTTAGTATGTGATTTTCAAATTTATACTACTACTTTCTCTTTCCACACTTTGACCATCTCTAGTCCTTCACTGCATGAAGAAACATATACAACTCGGTTCTATCCTTTATCTTAACTCTCAGAGAAACAAAATTTCCATGTCAGCTTTGGAAGTTTCCAAGAAGTGTGTTTCTTATGAAAGGCTCAGTGCAGGTTGGGGTAATTTAATACACAAATGAACAGATAGCACAAGGGAGTCATATAACAATGCCAGAATTCTGTAAGTAGCAAATAACTTTTCTATGGTCAGAAACAGCATGTTTTATCATGAGAGTCACTGAATCAATAAACAGGGAGCCTGAGAAATGCTGAGTCTTACAGGTGAGGTTGGGTATGGGAGCCAAGGCGGGGAAAAATCTCTGGGAAGCTAGATAAACCCAAAGTGCTAACGTACTAGCCTGGAGGAAAAAGAATCTCTAGGAGAAGGAATTGTCATTGAGATGATGTTAAACTTGTGTAAATATGGTGACTCTATTTTTATCTCTATGCATTTATTGAAACCTGTTTTTCTCTGACAATGTTTCCCTTCCACGTTTTTTCCAGTTAAAAAAGATACTTGTTAGGAGACAATTCTCCATGGGTCTCTTGCATTTCCGTATATCTTGTGAGCAGAGGCACTGGCTGCCTTTGATCTAGACTATCTTTTCAAAGATATTTGTATAACAGAGAGCCTTGGAACATAGAGATAGAGTTTCCCTTCAGAGCAAAAGGCAGGCATATTTACTGCCCATCATAAAAACTCCAGGTTCCCAAAGCTCAGTGTTCCTCTCGTGTAATTCAACCCACTGCATATGCTAGTGTGTTACCCTTTTCATATCCCCCTGAGGGAACTGGGTCTCGTGAGTGATAACATCCTGCTACTACAATGCATAGCGCTATATACAGCTATATATTTCTATAAAGGAGTCTTATGTCTTCTACCAGCACCCATGAAGCTGTGGCAGGCTAACTTGCTACTTGCAAATCAGGTAAAATCTTAGAACCCTTTCAAAATTCTTGAAAATGCTTTTCTCACATTCTATCCCCAGAGAGATAGAATGGGGAATAGAATGTATAAAACTGTATACATAGTGGCTGCACGACTTTGCATTCTCACCAGCCGTGTGTGAGGGTTCCCTTTTCTCCACATGCCCTGCAACATTTGTTATTTTTTTGTCTTAATTGTAGCCGTTCTGACAAATGTAAGGTGTTATCTCATTGTAGTTTTGATTTGCATTTACCTAATAATCAGTGAAGTTGAGCATCTTTCCATGTACCTGTTGACCACCTGTGTATCTTCTTTGGAAAAATGCCTGTTCATATTCTCTGCCCATTTTTTGATCAGTTTGCCTTTCTGTTGTTGAGTTGTTTGTGTTCTTTAAATATTTTGCAAATTAACCCCTTGTTGGATATACGATTTGCAAATATTTTCTGCCAGTTGGTGGGTTGGCTTTTTGTTTTGTTCATGGTTTTCTTTGCCTTGAAGAAACTTTATAGTCTGATGTAGTCTCATTTGTTTATTTTTTCTTTTGTTTTCCTTGCCCAGGTAAACATGGTATTCAAAAAGATACTGCTCAGACTGATGTCAATGTCAAAGAGTGTACTGCCTATATTTTCTTCCAGGAATTTTATGATTTCAGGTCTTACATTCAAGTCTTTAATCCATTTTGAGTTAATTTTTGTGTATGGTGTAAGATATGGGTCTACTTTCATTCTTTTGCATGTGGCTGTCCAGTTTTCCTAACACCATTTATTGACGAGACTTTCTGTTCTCCATTGTACTTTGTGTGCTCTTGGCTTCTTTGTGGAAGATCAGCTGTCCATAGATGTGTGGTTTTATTTCTGTGTTCTCAGTTATGTTCCATTGATCTGCATGTCCGTTTTTGTGCCAGTACCATGCTGTTTTGATTACAATAGCTTTGTAGTATATTTTGAAGTCAGAGATTGTGATGCCTCCAGCTTTTTTCTTTTTTCTCAGGATTGTTTTGGCTATTTGGGATCTTTTGTTGCTCCATATAAGTTTTAGGATTCTTTATTCTATTTCCATGAAGAATGTAATTGGAATTCTGATAGGGATTGCATTGAATCTATAAATTGCTTTAGGTAATATGGACACTTTAACTATGTTTATTCTTCCAATTCAAGAGCATGGAATATCTTTCCATTTCTTTATGTAATCTTCGATTTCTTTCAATAATGTTTTACACTTTTCAGTGTATAGGTCTCTCACCTCCTTGGTTAGATTTATTCCCAGATATTTTACTCTTTTTGTTGCAATTGTAAATGGGATTGTATTCTTGAGCTCTCTTTCTGCTAGCTCATTATTAGCTTATAGAAATGCGACTGATTTTTGCAAGTTGATTTTGTACCCTGCAATGTTGCTGTAGTTGTTGATTATTTCTAACAGTTTTCTGATGTATTCTTTAGGGTTTTCTATATACATAATCATGTTGTCCACAAACTGTGAGAGTTTTACATCTTCCTTTCCAATTTGGATACTTTTTCTTTCTTTTTATAGATTGGCACCTGAGCTAACAACTGTTGCCAAGCTTCTTCTTCCTTTTTATTCTTTCTGCTTTTTCTCCCCAAATACCCCCAGTACATGGTTGTATATTTTAGTTCTGTGTCCTTCTAGTTGTGAACCTTTTATTTCTTTTTCTTGCCTAATTGCTCTGTCCCAAACCTCCAGTACTATGTTGAATAGGAGTGGTGAGAATGGGCACCCTTGTCTTGTTTCTGTTCTTGGAGACATGGCTTTCAGTTTTTCACTGTTAAGTATGATGTTGGCTGTGGGTTTGTCATTTTTGGCTTTTATTATGTTGAGGCACTTTCCTTCTATATCCATTTTATTGAGAGTTTTTATCATAAATTGATGTTGGATCTTGTCAAATGCTTTCTCTGCATCTATTGAGATGATCATATGATTCTTATTCCTTGTTTTGTTAATGTGGTGTATCACATTGATTGATTTGTGGAGTTGAACCATCCCTGCATCCCTTGTATAAATCTCACTTGATCATGATGTATGATCCTTTTAATGTGTTGCTGTATTCAATTTGCAGATATTTCCTTGGGGATTTTTGATCTGTGTTCATCAGTGATATTGGCCTGTGCTTTTCCTTCTTTGTGTAGCCCTTGTGTGGTTTTAGTATCAGGGTAATGTTGGCCTCATAGAATGAGTTAGGAAGTATTCCATCTTCTTTAATTTTTTGGAATAGTTTGAGAAGGATAGATAAGAAATCTTCTTTGAATGTTTGGTAGAATTCTCCAGAGAAGCCATTTAGTCCTGGACTTTTGTTTTTTGGGAGATTTTTGATTACTATTTTAATCTCTTTACTTGTGGTTGGTCTATTCAAATTCTCTATTTCATATTTGTTCAGTTTCAAGAGGTTGTAAGAATTTATCCATTTCTTCCAGGTTATCCAATTTGTTGGCACATAGTTTTTCACAGTATTCTCTTATAATCCTTTGTACTTCTGTGGTATCAATTGTAATTTCTCCTCTTTAATTTTTTAATTTTATTTATTTGAGCCTTCTTTCCTTTTTTCTTAGTGAGTCTGTCTAAGGGTTTGTCAATTTGGTTTATCTTCTCAAAGAACAATCTCTTAGTTTTATTGATCCTGTCTATAGATTTTTAAGTTTCTATTTCATTTATTTCTGCTTTAATTTTTATTATTTCCATCCTTCTGCTAACTTTTGGCTTTGTTTGTTCTTCTTTTTCTAGTTCTGTTAGGTGTAGTTTAAGATTACTTATTTGAGATTTTTCTTGTTTGTTGAGGTATGCTTTTATTGCTATGAATTTCCCTCTTAGTACCACTTTTGCTGCATTCCATAAGAGTTGGTATGTTATGTTTTCATTTGCATTTGTTTCCAGGTATTTTTTGGTTTCTCCTTTGATTTATTCAATGATCCAATGGTTGTTCAGTAGCATGTTGTTTAGTCTCCACATAATGTGACTTTTCCAGCCTTTTTCTTGTAGTTGATTTCTAGTTTCATAGCATCGTGGTCAGAAAAGATGCTTGATATGATTTCAATCTTAAATTTATTGAGATTTGCCTTGTTTCCCAACATATGGTCTATCTTTGAGAATGTTCCATGTGCATTTGAGAAGAATGTATATTCTGCTGTTTTTGGATGGAATGTTATATATATATATCTATTAAGTTCATCTGGTCTAGAATTTCATTTAAGGCTGCTGTTTCTTTGTTGACTTTCTGTCAGGATGATCTATCCGTCGATATAAGTGGGGTGTTGAGATGCCCTACTATTATTGCGTTGGTGTCCATTTCTCCCTTTGGGTCTGTTAAAAGTTGATTTATATACTTTGGTGCTCCTGTGTTAGGTGCATATATATTCGTAAGTGTTATGTCCTCTTGGTGGAGTGTCCCTTTTATCGTTATATACTGCCCCTCCTTGTCTCTTGTTGTCTTTTTTTATCGTGAATTCTGCTTTGTCTGATATAAATATGGCAACGTCTGTTTCTTTCATTTGTCATTTGCTTGGAGTCTCATCTTCCATCCCTTCACTCTGAGCCTATGTTTGTCTTTAGAGCTGAGATGTGTTTCCTGGAGGCAGCATATTGTTGGCTCTTGTATTTTTAATCCATCCAGCCACTCTGTGTCTTTTGATTGGTGAATTCAATTCATTTACATTTAGAGTGATTATTTATATATGAGGGCTTAAAACTGACTTTTTTCTCTTGTTTCCCAGTTGTTCTATATTTCCTTTCTTTCTTTTCCCTTGTATTTCTGACTACCATTTCAGTTTCATGGTTTTCTGTGATAGTTTTCTGAGTTTTTCTTTATTTATGATTTGTGGCTCTGCTCTGATTTTTCATTTAGTGCTTACCATGAGGTTTATATAAAAGATCTCATATATGAGATAGTCCATTTTCTGATAACCTCTTATCTCCATTAGCCCAAGCAGAGTCCATCCTTTTCCTCTTCCCCTTCTGAGCTATTGTTGTCACAAATTATTCTTTTTGTGGTGTGAAGTTGTGACTAAATTGAAGTGTTTATAATTATTTTTTATACATTCCTTCCCTTTATCTTTTAGTTATAATTAAGTGTTTATTAACCTATTCTGATATGTAGCTGCAATTTTCTGATTCTATCTGTCTATTTATCTCCTTGTTTCAAGGTTTTGTAAACCTTTGCTTTTTAGTTGCAAATGAGAGGGCTTCTTTTAATGTTTCTTGTAGGGCAGGCCTAGTGGCAGTGAACTCCCTCAGCTTTTGTTTATTGGGAAAGCTTTAATTTCTCCATCATATCTGAAGGATAGCTTTGCTGGATAAAGTATTCTTGGCTGAATGTTTTTGTCTTTCAGTATTTCAAATGTATCGTTCCATTCTCTCTTAGCCTGTAAGGTTTTTGCTGAGAAAGCCTGATAGGGGTTCTGTTGTAGGTTATTTTCTTTTGCCTTGCTGCCCTTAATATTTTTTCTTTGTCATTGACTTTACCCATTTTAATGTTATATGCCTTGGAGAAGGTCTTTTTGCACTTATGTAATTAGGAGTTCTATTGGCTTCATGTGCTTGTAAGTCTAGTTTATTCCCCAAGTTTGGGAACTTCTCAGCTATTATTTCTTTGAATAAGGTCTCTGCTCCTTTATCCCTCTCTTCTTCCTCTGGAATACCTATAATCTTTATGTTTCTCTTTCTAATTGAGTCATATTTCTTGAAGAATTTCTTCATTTTTAAAAATCTTAGTTCTGTCTCCCCCTCCACTTGAAGCATTTTTATATTTATATCCTCTAAATCACTAATTCTGCACTCCATAATGTCAGCTCTGTTTTTTTAAGGATTCTATATTATTTTCATCTCACTAATTGTGTTCTTCATTTCCAGAATTTCTCTCTTTTTTTTTAGAGCTTCAATCTCTTTGGTGATGTATTCCTTCTGCTCACTAATTTTCTTCCTGAACTCATTGAACTGTCTTTCTGAGTTTTCTTGTAACTTGTTGAGTTTATTACAATAAACTTTTGAATTCTTTGTCATTTAGATTGTAAATTTCTGTCACTTCAGGATTGTTTTCTGGAGATTTGTCATTTTCCTTCTGCTCTGAAGTTTTACTGTAGTTCTTCATGCTGTTTGATAAATTGATCCTTTGCTGGTGCATTTGTGGTACTATCAGGCCACAGATTCCACTTGCAACTGCTGGGAGGGAGCAGGGTCTGTGTTTTCTGATCCTGCCCTGTCTGCCAGAAGTTGTGCAGGTATGGCTGCTCTGCATTTGAATGGGCTGGCTCCAGCCCTTTACAGGTTTCCTTCAAGTGGGCAGGGCCTCAGTGCTGGGCAGGTGGGTTGCTCACTATAGGCAGGGCCTCTGTGCTCAGTAGGTAGGCTGCTCTCCCATGGGTGGTGCCACTGTGATCAGCAGGGTACTGGCTGAGCTGTTGCACTAGGCAGGAGGGGCACCTACACAGGCACTGAGCTGCTACTTGGTTGGTACTGTGGGCTGCTGTGCTCCATGAGTGGGGCACCTTCTCACCTGCACTGGGCTTGGTAGGTGGGCACCTTCATGGAGACTGAGCTGTCACTCAGTGGGGAACATTCCCATGGATGGGGCTGCTGTGGGACACTCCTGTGGGCTGGGCTACCACTCCTAAAGTGTTTGAATGGGACAGGTTGTCCCTGCCTCCTGTTACAGTTGTGCCAGCCACTGTGTGAAGATCTGTGACTTGGCTCACTGCCGCTGGGGAAAGGGAGAGGTGCATTCACCTAGTTACACTGCCTCCAAGAGATTCAGTCCACCCACCTTCCGATGCATGGCTGTGTGGATCTCTCAGACATCCTGTTGTGCTGTGCAGGGAGTCCTCTGCCGGTTAATAAATGTCCATTTAATTGTAACTTAGAGAGGAGAGACAAAGGGAACAACTCACTCTGCCAGGATGCTGACATCACTCTATTATTATCTTGATTCTCCAGATTAAAAATTTGAGGCTTAGAGATGAAATAGAATTTCTGAGGATATAGAAGTAGCAGGTTATGGAACTGGGGCTTGATTTAAAGCTTGATAAACTCCAGATTGTTACCTGATTTCTGGCTTCACCACCCATTATGTAGTGATGAACTTTTTAACTTCTATAGGCTACTCTCTAGAATGTTAGACTATTGCATATTGCCAAATAAAGTTAAAAATCTGGATAATAGTACCCATGAAATCCATGCTATTTTTTTAATCAGAGTTATTTTACTACTCAGCAACTTTTTGATCACATGTTCTTGACTTTCTATTGTATTTCTTACAGTGGTTGTTCAAAATCTTTTCTGCATTCCTCAACACCACAACCCTACACTAGCCATTCTTGGTTCAAACCACTCAGTAGAAGCTCTCTCAATTCATTCCACTGATGTTGTCTTTCTCTCTCTTTTTGCTTCTTTCTCTCAGGATGCGATATATTTCAAGGCAAGGCCCTCCATGTATGGTCATGGCCTCATCTCTTCCAGGACATGACTCCATTAATTGTGCCCCCTCTCTTACTTCTTCAATCATAAATAGTCCTCTCTTTAATGCCACATTAAAAAGATTACTCTCATTCTTCTAACTGCCAAGGCTTTATCTACATTTTAATTCTTGCATTTGGCCTTCACTCCCTTCACTCACTGAAATGCTGGTCTCAAAAATCAGTAGATATTTTATAAACACTTGATCTAATCCTCTTCTGTTAGTTATTACCTTCACTATATCATTGTAGCGTTTGACATTTTGTTCCTTCTTTCCAAGTAAAAGCAAATGGCCAGAACTCTGAGCAAGGTCTCTGAATTCAGAACTGTCTTTGAACTTAGACTCTTCAATTAAACTAGCTATGAAATCTTAGTTTCCACATCTCCAAATGAGGGCTTTTGTATATACATTAGCCTACTTAGGAGGATAAAATGAAATTGCTACTATGAAATTCTTAGCATCTTTCTGATGTATAGTGAATCTTCAATAAATGGCAACTATCTCTCTTATGTCACTAACACAACGTTTGACACATAGTGATTTGTTTCTATCTCCCTCCCTTAACTTCTCTTTTATTTTATGTGATGTCGCATATTATTGGTTTTCCATTTACCTTTTGGACAGATATTTTTCTCTTTCCTTGGTCTTGTCTCTTTCCAATTCTCTAAGAATATATTTCTAAGCTTTATCCTTAGACCATCTGTTTTGTCTTTTCATATTTGTGTCTTTGTCCAACTGTATACTGTTCTGCATCTTCTACTATCATTTTTATGCCAATGACATCTCAATCTATGTTTCTAGTGCCAAATATTTGAAGTCAAAACTTTAAAAATTACATAATACTTGAGCAGGTGATTATTATAAAAATTCAAATAAATTAAACATATAAAGAGCAAAACATGAAAGTTCCTCTCCTGATCAACGTCTAGTCTTAAAGCATCTGCTATTTTTCTTGAGAGTAGGGGTGTAGGACATGTGTTGTCATACAGCTTTTTCTATGCATTTGTATCCAACCAAGAAGCAACAACATACAGGATTTGATTTTTTAAAATAATGTAATCCTAAACTCTTAATCTGCATTTCCATTTTCCTGTTACAAACCTTCCTCTGTGTGGAAACTTAACTGTGGAAAGTTAAGGTGCAACTTGTACAAAACTACATTTACGCCCCTTCACAAACAGCATCTACTCTTGACTTTTCTGTCTGCCACAGACACTGCCATTATCCCAGTCCTTGTGGAGTCACGTTGACCTTTCCCTCTCCTTCATCCCCCACCACATCAAATTGTTTGCCAAGTTGTATAAATTCCAACTCTAAAGTGTCTCTTTTGTCCTTTCTCTTAAATTCTCTGCCTGAGATTTTTTTGGAGCATACTGATGGTGTGATTCAGACTACCAATATATATAAGAATTACTTTATAGTTTGGTGTTTTAGGAAAGACTTTTTTTCTTTCCTAGACCAGTGCCAAGTTTTAGATTCTTATTTGTCCTTCCATTCTGTGTTTCCACCATCACACTTTGTATTACTTCTCTATCATACTCTGCTTTTGCTACTACAATGGAAACTCCTCAAGGGCAGAGACTGCATTGTCCATTTTCAGTCTCCTAACAGATTCTCCATCTTGGACATTTATTTTTCCTTTTCATTGCTAAACAAACAATGGTGCTTCTTAGCGTTTATTTTTGAACTTGATTTGACAAAGTGTGGGAATTTTCCCACCTTTTAGTGTCTTCCTGCCTTAATCTGTTCTACACACCATTGGGGAAAAATCTTCCTAAAACTCAGCTCCAATTATGTCACTCTTACTCAAACTATTAGTTGGCTCCCCACTGGCTACTGAATATGTATACAGCTCTTCCCTTGGTATCAAGGTCCTCCATGATTTGACTCCAAAATATCATTCTGGTTTATCTACTTCCAACATCATTCTCTAAGCTCTAGACAAACTAGACTACTCACAGTCCTCATGCTCCTTGCTATTCAATTTTTTATAGTTCTCATTTTCTAGTCTTGCTGTCTTCCTAAGACTCTGTCTGCTTTCACGACCGCTATCTCCATCTCCATTTATTAAAATTCTACCTGTTTTCAAAGCTTCATTTCAAATTATACTACCCCTTAATCCTGGTGGAATTAATCATGTTATACTTTTTTTTTTCCAGATGATTGGAACTTTGTCTCATTGCCTACTGGACCATAAGCTCCTTGTCAGTGAGGACTGTCTCTTGGTCATCTGTGTGCCTCTTGTAGTGTTTTGCACAGGTCATGGATATTTGGAAAATTAAGTAGTAGAAGTTGCTGATGGAGGCAACCAAATGACTTTTGAGGAAGGTAACCTGCTTCTGGAGGGAAAAAATAGGGAGCAACAACAATTGTCTTAAACATTAATTAATGATTTTTTTAATCCATCCAGTACCTATTTATTGGATAGATACTCTGTGTTCATCACTGTGCTAGGCACTGAAATGTGATCGGAAATGGGCAACATTACTTCTGTCTGCAAGGAGTTTAAAATGAAACAGAGAAAGCAATATAATAAACAATTAAGGCATGATAGAGGTAGTACAAGTTGCAGTGGGAACACATCGCTGAGGAATCTGATCTGTCTGCTGGGGACAGAGGAAGCAAAAATACGGAGGACCTGTAGGATCTAGCTAGGAGGCAACGGGGTGGGAGTGGCAAGTTATTTCATACAGAGAAAATAGTGTGATGGTCTTGCGATTAGAATGTGCATGGCACATGAAACAAGTTCGGTACAGCTGGTGTATTGGGTAAGCAAAGTGGCAAGAGACGTGCTGAAGAGGTCTCATCACAGAATGTTTGTAAACCATAGTAAGGAGTTTAAACTTTTTCCTAAGGAAAATAAGAAACCATTAAAAAATTGTAAAACAGGGAATGACTTGACCAGATTTATGTTTTCATAGTTTCCTTTTGGTGTAGAAAGTGGAGACAGGATGAATTTAAGGAGATATATTAAAAGTCTGTTTTAGGAATCCAGGTGAGGCAGGGAGATAGAGAGAAAGAACATGAATGACTGATGATGATGACTTAATCTAGGAATGTGGCTCTGCAGATGTGAAAAATGTTTAGGAGGCTGTACAACATGATGGTTAAGAACTCTGGTTCTCTGAATCCTGGCTTCACATTTTCTAGTGAACAACTTGACAAGTTACCTACCATCTCTAAGCTTTAGTTTCCTAATCTCTAAAAATAAGAATAATAATCCTTACCTTAAAGGATTAAATTAGATATTGCATGTAAAGGCTCTTTGCACAGCACTTGGTACATAGTAAGCACTCAATAAAGAATTACTTGTTATTTTTAGAATCAACATAATTTGAGTGACTGGGAAGGAGAGACAATGAGGTTATCCAAATTATGATTTACTTACTCAGTGGATAGTTGTGCCATTCAGTGAAATTTGGAAGCATGTGTTGAGAGAGAGGAAGCCAATGAGTTTGAGTGAAGATGTAGGAATTTGCTTTATAGGTCTGGAATTAAGGAGAGAGACTTGAAAGTTAACTGCGTAAGTGTACTTCTTGAAAAGATTGACAGGATCCTATTTTCTTACATCCCTATTACCTCACAATTCATGTTGCATTTGCCTCCACTACTCTATGGAAAGTGGAGTGCTCTAGTTGCTAACTGAATTCACGTGAGTGGATGAGAATATTTGGGAGTAGGTCTGGTGTGAGTACAGAAGAAGCTGCAGTGATCCCTGGGAAGACCAACTTCTAAGGGGTGAGCAGAGGAAGAGGAGGCTGTAAAAGAGAAAGGAGTGTGTAATCAGAAGGAAAACCAAGAGACAGTGGTGCCATGAAGTCCGGCAGACCAAGTACTTCAGGAAAGAGGGAATGGTCAATGGTTCCATTGAGAGTAAAGTAACGTAAGGTCTAAAAATTGTTAATTGGATTTAGCAACAAGGATGTCAATGGTGAATGTTGCCGTAGAGTGGAACTTTCCATAGAGTGGTGGGAGCAGAAGGAAGGCCTGAGTGGATAGAGGCCTCATTAGGATGAGAGAAAATAAAATCCTGGCAACCCTTTCAAGAAATTTGGCTGTGGAAGGGTGGGATAGAATAGGGGCTGAAGAGGGGGATGAGTGTAGAGAATTTGTTTTGTTTTTAAAAATAGGGTTTACATTAGCATATTTAAATGAAGAGAGGAAGAAGCTGGAAGAAAGGAGGGAGAGTAGAGGAAGGAGAAAAACAGAGAGGCATGAGAAGATAGAATAGAGAAGAGAGACCCTTGATGGAGTTGAAATTTGAAGAATTAGGCATCCCAGCATGATGCCAAAATAATCCCATCGTGGCATTTTGGTGCACAATCTTTCAGAAGATAGAAGGGCTTTGGACTAAAGGAAAACAATGTCTGTGACTACATTTTATAGTAGGTGCTTTCACAAAGTTCATGGGATGGGGCTCACACGAGAGAAGATGGAAAGGGTAAGCTCTTAGGCTGTGTTTGTAATGATAGAATCAAAGAGTTTCTTCAGAAATGGCAGTAGAGAATGAAGAGACTAGGAGAATGGTCTTGGGCACCTTTTTATGACAAAAAGTGTTGCATATGAAACAAGGTCTGGATGTAAGCAACACAGACTTTGAGGAAGCAAGGTCGTAAAGAAAGTTCTCACTAAAAATAATAGGTAGTTGAAGCTGAATGAGATTGATATACATAATTTTTTGTATATGACATATTCCAGGAGAAAGCAAATTATTTTGTAAGAATTTTAGAGAAATGCGGTGTCTGTTCACTCAAATTAATGTGCGAAGGTGTGGACATTTCTGTGTTAATTTCAGGGGATGTTTTATCTGCCACTTCCTCAAAACCTTCTATCTCCTAACCATGTCCATTACATATTTTTGACAAATGGGCATTTGTGCACAAACTTCATAATCAAATTTGTTCGAGAATAAATTGCCGAAAGTGGACCTTTCTTACATTAGCCCTTGTGACAGCTAATGAAGATGGATGGTATATAGCAGGAACGGCACTTTGCAAAGGAGGAGCTCTCATTCCCTGCTGTGTTGGCTCTAAAGGCAAATTTGTTTGCAGAGAAAAAAAATAGAATCACCTAATTGCTTAATTCTTGCTGAAAGCCGTTGTCAACCAGCCTGCTCAAATACACAGACTTCTGTTAAAGGAGCAAGTGTAAAACTCTCACATACGCAGAAACTTCATTTTTTTCCTCCACTGGACATTTGCTATTATCAGAAAATATTTATATTTGATCTGAAGAAAAAAAGAATATTTTGCTTTTCATTGATGTTCAGATTAACTATTGGAACAGACATTTCTGGTTGCTTTACTTTTGAGAAGAAAAAGATTGTAATTGGATTTGGGGAATGACTAGAAATTTGGAGGTCTCACAGGAAAATTTGAGAAAGGTTCTTGCCCTCAGCTAATTTTAGAATCAATACATCAGTCAAGTATGTGAGGCAATTGGAATTCTCATATACTGCTTGTGGGAGTCAAATTGGTACAATTATTTTGGAAAATTGCTTGGCAGTATCTACTAAAGGTGGGTGTATACCTAGACTATGGCTTAGCAATTTCACTCCTGGGCGTTACTCAATAGAAGTTATTTGTACGAGAATGTTCATTTTGCCATCAGCTATAAGAGCCCTAAACTAGAAACAACTTAAATATCCTTCTACAGAATAGAATACCTGTATAACAATAAAAAAGAATGACCTATTGATCCAAGCAAAATATGGATGAATCTTAAAAACAATGTTGAATAAAAGAAGCCGGATACGAAAGAACACATACTGTATCTATATGATTCCACTCTTTTAAAAGTTCAAAGACAGGTAAAATGGATCTGTGAGGATAAAGGTTAAAATAGTAGTTATCCTTGGTGGGGAGTGTTGACCTGGAGAGGGCATAAGAGAACCTTCTGTGGTGTGGGAGATATCCTAGTCTTCAGCATGATTATATGGATAGTGATTAAAAGGCGGTTATACATACGTAAAGAGTCATTGAGCTGTGTATTTCAGATTTATACACTTCATAGTATGTTACACTTCAATTAAAAAAAATAGACCATTTCCCCACATCAGTGATTTTTTAAAGGCTTTTTATCTATAGAGAGGGCAGAAAGAGACAATTATCAGGACTTCCCTCCCTGACCATGACTTTGCTGGCCCTGCATATTTCCAGGTAGATCACACTAAGTGACAAAACCTCACTAAACTGTGTAATTGATTTTCAGTTAGGAAGTAACAACTGTAACAATTTAATATTTATTGGATTTAAAGTAGTTATTAAAGATAAATTTGATTTACAGAGCCACCGAGGCTTTGAAAGAATTCTGTAAACAATTCTTTTTGAATTTGTTATATCCGTGAATCAGGAGTCACAGGCCTATGACCTTGACCATCTCTTTGTTCCTTGGTTTGCTCTCTTGGAGTCTACGGCCTTCTCTAATCCTTATCTAGGCCTTCTTAGAGGTCCTTACATAGGCTCTGTCAATGGCCATATTTCACCTTCCTTACAGTTTGACCCATGAACTTTGGAAATACACAGGAGATAAGGCTGCACTTTAGAAACCATGAGAAAATTAAAATGTCTGGAATTTTGGAAAATATTGAGGGAGGACCTAATTTTCACTACAGCATTCCATTATTTCAATAGATGATGAAGCCTGCATGGAGCAGGACAATGACTCTCGTTCTGATGTGGTTGAAGAAATTGGACTTGATTATAGCAAAACACAAGATGAAAGTCAGGAAGAATTGGAGAAGTGGAAAGGACCTTAGAGGTCCTCTTAATCTCATGTTTCCAAAAGCATGAATAACAGCCAATGGAGTAAGGATATTGGTTTTAGATCTCTTTATTTGTTATTCCTGTTCACATTTAATCCATTGAGAAGGAGAAAGCACACACCCTGATATCTCTAGAAAGAGACCGATACATTTCACCCCTATTAGATTTTAATGTTTATCTGTACCATGCAGTTGTATATTATGATAGAGAGGAAGACAGACTCTGGGGTTGGAGCAGGTCGTTCAGGTTTGCTGTTTACTGGTTATGTGATACCTGACAAGTTACTTAGCTTTTCTAAGCGCTACCTTCTTTATCTCTAAAGTGGGGCTTATAGCAGTGAGTTGACATGGACAGCACTTAGCACCTAGAGCAAAGCCTGACACACTTTAGCAGCTCAATAAGTGTTACCTATCATCATCATCAAATGATACTATTAACATAATAATAATAGGAACAAGTACTAGTTATCAGCTTGTATTCGCGCAGTGGATCTGGAGAAAACTTCTCTTCGTGGGACTGCCACTGTGTGTTAATGCCCAGCTCTTCCTATCCTTTTTTATCCATTAGCCTGCCAACTGTGTTTATCCTTCATGCAGAATTGAACCAATTTATATAGTGGTTGTAGAAGTGAGATAAAGAGAATGAGATTCATTAGTGTTGCGCTGATTCGTGACTAGCAACCCCCTGGGAAATTTCTTGACAGCTAAGCCACCTAGCCCCCATGGCACCAGTTAATAGAAAACGCTTCATCTTCAGTGAATTCATCTGTTGTCGTAGTGGGAACATTCAATTTCCTAGTCTTTTTTATTTGCAGCTGCATTAGGCTCAGAGTTTTCCAATATTTTTGTTTTAAAGGTATTGTTTACATTTGAAATTACTATTTGGAGAAGCAAAGTCTCTTCCCAGTTGTGAGGCAGCGTACAGGGTAACGATGCTGTAGCCCCATTAGAATGTGACAATGACACAGCTGTGGGATCTGGTGGGGCTTAAAGCTCCTGATGAATTAAAAGTGTCTTGTACTTGAACTTTTGTCTATTGGTTAAATAGAAACATTCATCTGTATTAAACTTGAGTGTTATAATCATGACTCAAATTGTTCAGTGATGTTAGGTGAATGAATAAATGTACCAGCTATAACCAGTGCGCGTATTTATCACTATGATTGCAGCTGTATGACAGCAACTTATATAATTAATTTAGTCAAAAATTAAAATACATACTCATCTCATACGGTTTTTTTTTTTGGTGATGATGATTGGCCCTGAGCTAGCACCTGTTGCCAATCTTCCTCTTCTTGCTTGAGGAAGAGTGGCCTTCAGCTAACATCTATGTGCATCTTCCTCTATTTTGTATGTGGGGTGTTGCCACAGCATGGCTTGATGAGTGATGTAGATCCATGCCAGGGACCTGAACCCATGAACCCTGGGCCACTGAAGCAGAGCGCACTGAACTTAACTACTACGCCACTGGGCTGGCCCCTCATATGTTTTTTAATAGACTAAAATATCTATTTTTCTGGTTCAAATTTTTATGACTTAATTAGTAATTTTTTATGGTAGAGAAACAATCTAGTTGTGAATTCTAACTAAAGCATAGCTTCAATTTTACAGATCTAGAGTAGAGATAATTCTCTTCCCTGAAGAATCGTTCTTTGAAATTGCACCTTGATTAGAAAAAAGGAAAAAAATACAAATTTTGTGGTATCTTTAAAAGAATAATCCTAGAGACTAAAATTTAATTTTACTCATTTTATGGTAATAAAAGACATAAGACTCTATGGAGGTGGAATCAGTCTGATTATGGATAATAAGATCATTCAATCTATTATCAATTATCTATTCTAAAGCCAGTGTTTCCTCTAGAACATACTGGACTCAAATTGTTTGAGTCAGGAAGGCATCCATTGGCTCAACTCTACTTATTTTTATACCACTGTCTTTAGATGATATAACTTTTGAAAAACATCAAAGCTAACAGGCAAAACAGCTGAAGAATGCTTCATAAGAAGACACAGAAAACAAAAAGAACTTGAAACTATGGTAGGTCTGTTAATCTGTCTGCATTGAGAGCTAAACAGATAGTGAGCCCAAAAGCACAGGAGAAAACAAAACAAGTCAACTAGATTCAACTATTTAAGAGTTAAGTGGCCAGAGAAAAATCTCTTAATTTGTCAATTAGTATTTTTTCTTTTATTATGTCAAACAATCAAGAAATACGTTTGTAGTGCTTCCTATAAGCCAAGGTTTTCTAGACACTGGAGATTTATGAATGAACTAGTAGGGGTAGAGTATAGGCTGAGATCAAGCTAGGAGTCTGGTTGTTCCTCCTAAATTTTTAATAATTGCTTGGGTTGTAATGAGAAGCTGTTAGGAAAAGCATTATGAAGTGAGACTAGAGACATAGGTATGGGGGCTGGCCCAGGGCATAGTGGTTAATTTCGCATTCTTTGCTTCAGTGGCCCCAGGTTCACAGGTTTGGGTCCCAGGAATGGACCTAGTACTGCTTGTCAAGCCATGCTGTGGTGGCATCCCACATACAAAATAGAGGAAGACTGGCACATATGTTAGCCCAGGGCCACTCTTCCTCAAGCAAAAAGAGGAAGATTGGCAACAGATATTAGCTCAGGGCCAATCTTCCTCACAAAAAAAGGGAAACATAGGTAGGTAGACTGTGGACTATAGGTGGTGGAGCCTTTTCACTGTGCCCATCCCCCTGGCTGTGAGCACCCTGGTCTCTGGCTTCATGTCTTTAGCTAAAAAGGCAGAAGTGGTACAGGCTTTCATGGGTCCAACAAATCACAAACAAAAATCAGGAAATGTTAAGTGTTAGGAAGGCAATGAAAGAGGAACGTGACACAGCAGAAGTTTGGAGGAGTCCAGCATTAGGTGAGGTGGTCAGGAAAGATTTCCCTGAGGGGGTGACATCTGAGCTGAGACTTGAATGACAAGAAAGAGAATATCTGCAAAGGCCCTGAGAGGGGCATGATGTTTCTACAAATAGAAAAAAAGTCCAGGTAAGAGCAAATGGAAGGGTTAGGACGATATTGAAGTCATTCAAGCCACAGCAGAGCTAACTGATGAACTCGCTGCAACTCCTCTCCTTCCCCAACATCCTTGGGGTTAGAGAAACACCTAACAACAGCCTGTATCATCAAAGCATACTAGTCATGCATTCTTTTAAGAGAGTAATTTATAACTGCAGGAGTTTTTGATAGACCATGAAATTTATGTTCCTGGAAGACCTCCTATTCTGAAAAACTGTGTACTGAAAATAACAAGGCTGATGGGAAAATAGAATTGGGGCAGACTGCTTGAAACCCATGCAACTTTGTAATGGGAGCTTTACCGAAAACAGTGTTGGTGAGTGAAGGCAAAACAGCTGGGGGCGCCTCAAGGGATATTAAAAATGTGCATGCAAAGTAGAATGAAACTGCTGGTTTGCTAAGGCAATTGGAATTGGAGCTCTGAGCAGGGGAAGAGCATTTCAAGGCCAGAGTGCATCTCTTTGGAGAAGGGACCCCCCTGTGCAGGCACACATTTGAAATAATATACAACTGACAGGACTCCTGTTTGGGCAGCTACCAGGCTGAGGCCATTCCCCTTTCCTGTCGAAGGTTATTCTTTTCTTCCACTATTCCAACTCCCCTGGCCTGGAAAAAATTGTGTATCAATCAACACAACTTCTGCACTCTACACTGATGGACTTCCTCTACTTACCAATTGCTTATGAACTAATTTTTTTATAGAAACACATTTTGTTGGCAGAAGACTGTAGCTCATTTGCCTTTAGATGTTGTCCCAGTAGGAATGCCGTGTTTCAGTTCAATTCAGTCCAATTCAATTCAACTAGAATTTATTGAATGCCTACCTTTGCAAGTTACTCTAATAAATGTTTTTAATGAAAGACCTGGTAAGTTAATATATTATTGAACTTTGAAATCTTCACTTTTTATGGTTATATCATGCTTGGGTAGGAAGAGTTGTTTTGACATTGAATGGTTTTAAGAAGATCACTTCAATTACTTTTTTCCTAGATGAATTGCATGTAAGTTAACTAATCAAAACAAATTGTAAGCTAAGTAGTTCATTTTAAATGTATAAGGGAAGCTTTTAAAAGATATAATTCAATGGTGATTGCCCATGAAAATTGAATAATAATTCCGTTATTTATCTCTTTTGTAAAGTAAGAATTTCTGCTTAAAATGGGAGACACACTTTCAAGAATAGCCCCTATATTTTTTTCTGGTGCAGCATTTTCTATGGCGTGCTCTGAAAAAAGGGTCACTCTTAGTGGTTGCTAATAAGCATTAAGTAAAATTGGTTCTGTAGGGGAGGCAAAAACTACCACTACCCTCCCAGGGCCTCTAGCTGGACTTGAGAATTAAATTGGTATAAAACACATTAACAGGGGAAAAGCATATAAATTTATTTAATATAACTTTTACATGATATAGGAGCCCTTATAGTGAAATGCAGACCCAAAGAAGTAGCAAAACCTAAATGTTTTTATACTAGCTTGAACAAAGTGAGGCAATTGTGGAAAAGTAACTACAATAAATGGAGAGACTAAAGGGAGATAAGAATTATTTTACCAAGGTCTGTTTGTACAGAATTCTCCCAGCATCAACTCTCATCTCTGGTGGTAAGAATGTTTTCTTCCTCCTGGCATGAGGAGGGCAGCTGTCACATGGGAATTTCATCTTCTGATTTCAGGAAGAAAAACGCAAAGTTAGAGCACCTGTCTGGTACGTGCTGTTCTTCAAGTGCCTTTAGGTCAAAATAATCGTTATGCCCAAGTGGCATATTTTGGGATGGCATATTCCTTCCACCCTTCAGTTCCATAATCAAGTCAGTCTGGGAATGCTGGGTTAAACAGAGTGAAACACACATCTTTACTGTTAGGTTTCTAAGAGTTTTCTAATATAGCTATATATATTTTTTGGTGAGGAAGATTGGCCCTGAGCTAACATCTGTTGCCGATTTTCCCATTTTTGCTTGAGGAAGATTGTCCCTGAGCTAACATCTGTGCCAATCTTCCTCTATTTTGTATGTGGGATGCCGCCACAGCATGGCTTGATGAGCAGTGTGTTGGTCCATGCCCAGGATCCAAAGCCATGCAACTCTCTGCAGTTTCTGCTCAATTTTGCTGTGAACCTAAAATGACTGTTATAAAGAAAGTTTATTAATTGGAAAAATGAGCAAAAATGCAAAGACAAAACGTATTGGGCAAACACACACCTTCCACAAAGACTGGAATACAGATTTGTTAATTCAACAAAAAATATTTGAACATCTGACCACATAGGAAGCACTGTCTAAGGTATTAGGAGTATAAAATAAGTGAGACCTAGATCTTACCTTGTAGGATGAGGATATAATCACATAATTATAGCATATTGTGAGAAGTTCTATAATGAAGATATGTACACAGTGTTACAGAACAGCGGAAGGAGATATAGTAGAGATTCAACATGTAATTTATCTACTGAACCACAGATGGTGGTTTGCCATATATCCCCTGTCTCCATGCATGTACACCTCCCCATATCACAGTGGTACGTTTATTTCATTCAATGAACCTACATTGATACATTATTATCACCCAAGTCCGTAGTTTACATTAGGATTTACTCTTGGTTCTGTACAGTCTATGGGTTTTGACAAATTTATAATGATGTGTTATCTATCACTGTAGTATTGTACAGAATAGTTTCACTGTCCTAAAAATCCTCTGTACTCTGCCTGTTCACCCCTACCTCCTCCCTGATCCCTGGAAACTGCTGATCTTTCTATTTCTAAAGTTTTGCCTTTTCCAGAATGTCATATGAGTGGAATCATACGGTAGTAGCCTTTTTGGATTGATTTCTTTCACTTAATAATGTACATTTAAGTTTCCTTCTTGTCTCTTCATGGCTTGATAGCTCATTTCTTTTAAGGACTGAATAATATTTCACTGTCTGAATGTACCAGTTTATTTATCCATTCACCTACTGAAGGACATCTTGATTGCTTCCAAGTTTTGGCAATTAGGAATAAAACTGCTATAAACATCTGTGTGGAAGTTTTTTTGTGAACATAAGTTTCAAGTCCTTTGGGAAAATACCAAGAAGCACAATTGCTGGATCATATGGTAAGACTATGTTTAATTTAGTAAGAAACTGCCAAACTGTCTTCCAAAGTGGATATATCATTTTGCATTGTTGACAGCAATGTTTCTCCAGGTCCTCACCAGCATTTGGTGTTGTCAGTGTTTGGGATTTAGGCCCTTCTAATAGGTGTGTAATGGCATCTCATTGTTGTTTTAATTTGCATTTCCCTGTAGATATATGATGTTGAACATCTTTTCATTTCTTTACTTGCCATCTGTATATTGTCTTTGATGAGATGGTTGTTCAGATCTTTTGCCCATTTCTTAATTAAGTGGTTTGTTTCCTTATTGTCAAGTAGTAAGAGTTCTGTGTATATTTTGGATAGTAGTCCTTTATCAGATGTATTTTTGCAAATATTTTCTCCACCTTGTAGCTTGTCTTATCACTCTCTTGACAGTGTCTTTCACAGAGCTAAAGTTTTTAATTTTAACGAAGTCAAGCTTATCAACCATTTCTTTCTGGGATTGTGCCTTTGGTGTTGTATCTAAAATATCATTGCTATACCTAATCATCTAGATTTTCTCCTTAGTTATCTTCTAGGAGTTTTATAGTTTTGTGTTTTACATGAACATTCATGATCTGCTGCTTTTGTTGTATCCCACAAATTTTGATGTTATGTTTTCATTTCCATTTAGTTAAAGATATTTTTAAGCTTCTCTTGAGATTTCTTCTTTGACCCATGTGTTATTTAAAAGTGTGGTGTTTAATCTCCATATATTCTGGGATTTCCTATTATTTTTCTGCTTTGATTTCTGGTTTAATTCTATTGTGGTTTGAGAGCAGACTTTGTATAAATTCTATTCTTTTAAATTTGTTAAGGTGTGTTTTATGACACAGAAAGTGATACCCATTGGTGAGTGTCCCATGTGAGCTTGAGGAGGATGTGTATTCTCATTTTGTTGGATGAATTCATCCATAGATGCCAATTATATCCAGTGATTGATGGTGCAGTTGAGTTTAACTACATCCTCACTGATTTTCTGCCTGCCAGACCCATCCATTTCTGATAGATGGGTGTTAAAGTGTCTAACTATAATAGGGATACATCTGTTTCTCTTTGCAGTTCTATCAGTTTCGTGTCACATATTTGGATGCTCTGTTATTAGGTGCATACAACATTAAGGATTGTTATGTCTTCATGGAGAATTGACTCCTTTATCATTATGTAATATCCCTCTGTTTCCCTGATAATTTTCCTTGTCCTGAAGTCAGCTATGTCTAAAATTAACATAGCTACTTCTGCTTTCTTTTGATTGGTATAGCATGGTATATATTTCTTTGTTCCTTTACTTTTAATCTATGTGTCTTTATATTTAAAGTGGATTTCTTCAGGATAATATACAGCTGGGTCTTGTTTTTGAATCCATTGTGACAATCTCTGTCTTTCAATTGGTATATTTATACCATTGATGTTTAAAATGATTGTTGATATAGTTGGATTAGTATCTACCTCATGTTACTGTTTTCTATTTGTGGCCCTTGTTCTTTGCTCCTATTTTTGTCTTTCAGTCTTTTTCTGCCTTTTGTCATTTTAATTGATCATTTTTTTTATGATTCCACTTTCTCAGCATATCAATTATACCTGTCTTTTTACTTTTTTTTAGTGGTTTTCCTTGGCTTTGCAACATACATTTACAACCAGTCCAAGTCCATTTCCAAATAACACTATACTGCTTCATGGGTAGTGTCAGTACCTTATAATAATAAAATATTTCTAATTCCTCCCTCCTATCTCTTGTATCATTGCTGTCATTTATTTCACTTATATATATTATATATATATATAAAAGCATACCTAATCTATTTTTGCTATTATTATTTTGAACAAACTGTGGTCTGTTAGATAATTTAAGAATAAGAAAAATAAGAGTTTTATTTTTTCTTCATGTATTCACTCTCTGATGTGCTTCTTTTCTTTATGTGATTCCGAATTTCTGACATTTTCCTTCTCTCTGAAGAACTTCACTTAACATTTCTTGAAGGCAGGCCTACTGGCAACAAAATCCCTCAATTTTTCTTTGTCTGAGAAAGTCTTTATTTCTCCTTCACTTTTTCAAAGATTTTATTTTTTCCTTTTTCTCCCCAAAGCCCCCCAGTACATAGTTGTATATTTCTCATTGTGGGTTCTTCTAGTTGTGGTATGTGGGACGCGGCCTCAGCGTGGTTTGATGAGCAGTGCCATGTCCGTGCCCAGGATTCAAACCAATGAAACACTGGGCCGCCTACAGCGGAGCGCGCGAACTTAACCACTCGGCCACGGGGCCAGCCCCTCTCCTTCAATTTTGAAGATTAATTTCATAGGATACAGAATTCTACATTGATGGTTTTTTTTCTCTCAGCACTGTAAATATTTTACCCTGCTCTCTTCTTGCTTGAGTGGTTTCTGAGGAGAAGTTGGATGTAATTCTTGTCTTGCTCCTCTATAGGTAAGACGTTTTTTCTTTTAGATCCTTCCAGATTTTTTTATTTATCTTTGATTTTCTGGTGTGAATATGGTTTGCCTAGGTGTAGATTTTTTGGGATTTATCCTCCTGGCCGTTCTATGAGCTTCCTGGATCTGTGTTTTGGTATCTGACATTAATTTGGGGGAAACTCTCAGTCGTTATTGCTTTAAATATTGCTTTTGTTCCTTTCTCTGTTTCTTCTCTTTCTGGTATTCCTATGATAGGTATGTTACACTTTTTGCAGTTATCTCACAGTTGTTGGGTATTCTGTTCCTTTTTTTAAAAGCCTTTTTTCCTCTTTGCTTTTCACTTTGGGGAGTTTCTAAGGTCCTATCCTCAAGCCCAGAGATTCTTTCCTCAGCCATGTTTAGTCTACCACTGAGCTCATCAAAGGCATCCTTCATTTCTGACACACTGTTTTTGATCTTTAGCATTTCCTTTTGATTCTTTCTTGAATCTTTATCTCTCTACTACCATTATGCTTTTGTTTTTGCTTGTTACCTACTTTTCCATTAAAGTACTTAGCATATTAATCATAGTTAAAAAAAATTCCTAGGCTGATAATTCCAACATTCTTGCCATATCTGATTCTGATTCTGATGCTTGCTCAGTCTCATCAAACTGTGTTTTGCCTTTTAGTATGCCTTGTAATTTTTTGTTGAAAGGTGGACATATTGTACTGGGTAAAAGGAACTGTGTTAAGTAAGTCTTCCATAAGGTAGCGGGAAGTTGTTGGGGGAGGGGAAGTGTTCTGTAGTCCTATGATTAGATCTTGGTCTTTTGGTGAGCCTTTGCCTCTGGACTGTGAACTTTACCGGTGCTTCTCAGTCCTCCCCCAACCCCTTAATTGGGACAGATTGGCTATAGAGGGCTGGAGTTGGGTATTTCCCTTCCCTCATGTGGAAGACTAGAGCCTGCTGGAGTTGGACATTTCCCTTCTTCCAGGTAGGTTAGGTTCTGATAAAATCCCAACAGGTTAAAATGGTAATTTTTTCCCCAACTTTTCTGGTAAAATTCTTTCTCCTGAGGGCAGACCTTGTTAAGTAAAACAGAATATTCTAGTGTATTTCAAAATGGTTCCTGTTCCCCTCTCCCTGCTGAAAGCATGAGAGAATTTTTCTCCGATATTCACTCTGAGCTCCTGGAGGTAAAACTCACAAAAGTGTTGGGTACCCCTTTCATTGAGTACCCCTGGAGTTTTTAATTCTCTAATTGGTCCACACTGAGACTCCAGCAATTCACCAATTACAGTTCAGATTTTCCTACCCTGGCACTGATCGCCTTGGTGATTTCTACTTATGGATTTCTGCTACAGTAAGCTGTGATTCTCTGTATTACCCGTTAGTCTCTCCAATTTTCAGAGCAGTGGTTTGCCCTGTGACCTCACTTCCCTGACAGATCTAAGAGGAATTGTTGATTTTTCAATTTGTTCAGCTTTTTCACTTGTTAGGATGGAGCTGTTACTTGCTGGGATGTCAGTTTCTAAGTTCCTTGCATGCCAGACTGGGACTATTTTTTTTTTTTGGTCATTATTGTTTATTTTTTTAAGGCACATGTAATCCTTGGTTTCAACTCCTCTTAAGGTCCTCATTGCTGCCATAGAATATTTGTTAAGGAGTTGTGAATGAATTCATACATATGTCTTGTAACCCACAGCTTTTCCTGTATTTTTCACAATGTCAAGCCTAACTAATAAAATTTTAGGTGACTTGGGATTCCTTTATAATAGATATCTGCATGTGATGAAGAGGAAAGCAAATGACTGACAAACTTCAAATCTGAACTTTTAAAGTCAAATTCAGAAAATGAACTGATCAGAATGTTTGCCATTGCAACTTGTATTTTCCAAAGTCTGAAACTCACATTTCTTCACAAAATCTTTTTTTCTCAGAAACTCAAGAAATCACATTTTTCTCTAAGTTTGATTGGTAGCTGGATTGTCTCTAATAAAGTCAATCTTTTGACAAAGCACATTCCCTACCTCCTTAAAACAAGGTAACCTTTTAAGGAAAGGAGTGTGTAGGATGTAGGATGGCCAAGTTTCTGTGGGCACACTATGGTTCTTGTTTTAGGTTGGACTAGGAAGTTGAGCATGGAATTATGGATAAAAATTATCCTCATAAAAATTCTTCAGGAAAAAGACTCTGTAAAATCAATTTATAGCCATACTCTCATAGAATACTTAGACATTTCTGTTTTTGTGGGCTCTATGACCACATATCCATCTTTCTAGAACAATTCTGTTCTTGTATAATTTTGTCCTTTCTTAATAGAAGTGTTGCATTGTGTTAACAAAAATCATCTAATATATATCCTTGGATGTTCTACATATAAATTAATTAATAAGTCAGGATAAAACAATTGGTAGTCTGATTTTTTCCTTTAGAAAGTAAAAGTGGTAGTGTTTTTTATGTGGAACATGAGGAATGTTGAGTGTATTGCTTTTCATTTATTTTCCTTCTCTTCCCTTCCTCTTCTTCCTCCCTCCCTCCCTTCCTGCCTCTCTTTCTCCCTCCCTTCTTCCTTCCTTTCCTTTTTCCCATTAACAGTTATTTATTAAACACATATGCAAGATACCTACACAATGTTGGCCTTGTTCTTTTATTTTTAAGATTGGTTTTTGTTGTATGACAAGGAGAGTTGAGGAGGATTAAGATGCAGAGGCAATGAAGAACAAAGTAGTTAGTAAATTCACTCAATAAACCTGGTAAGGAGACCATCTCTGATTGCTTTTCTCCATGTTTTCCTCAAGAAGTGGAATCTGAACTCCTTGTGACTCCAACACATATTTCCACCCCCATACCAGGATCTTTCTGGTGCTCCCTGGGGAGACTTTGAACCATGGGTCATTCTGAAGGCTCTTTTGATTTTGACTGAGTTAAAACCTGGGTTCTGTGGTTAGCCCTATCAAACATCTGATCTAGTTCTGGTTAGAATTCCTGTTCTTTAATTTTTCTCCATTTCTAATTGTAATCAAATATGGTATTTCTCAGCCACCAAAGATTTGCTGCATGATTCTTGCTTGCCAAGACTCCCAGGTGGATTCTGATATGGTACTGTTGATGAGACATTAAATAACTAAGTAACTTGGTTGCATTATATTTCATCAGAACACCGTCGAGTAGGGAATGAGGGCTCAAGGAAGCTGTTTCCAGCTTACTTTGGTATGTTGGAGGGAAAAGAAAGTAAGCAGGTCTTTAATTTCTGCTCCTTGTTTGCCATATTTTCCTCAAAAGGATAACCTGCCTTTTAGGTAAAAGCTTCTCTAGTTTGTTTTTTTGACTTTAATATACTTGGAGCAGGACTTGTGCCTCTGTGTTCTGTACAGTGTCTGGCTGCCCAGATAATGCTGAAGTTCCTTTTACCACCACTCCTTATTTAGTGCTGTACTGCTAGCTTTTCCACTCATCCCATATGACTCACGGGTGAGTTGTAGCCCTGTGCTTTCTGTGGTGTATTTGATCCACTCTCTGCAGGTTACATAGGATGTTCTAAGGTCTCCTTGTCATTTGAGTCTGAGCCTTAATTTTTCTTGCTTGATGTGCTTTTAGACCAAAACATTCAAAGGCATGTGCTGATGCAGCTGCACTGAGGAAATTGTGATGTCCACTTTGGTGCTTTGTTCTAAATATAACTACTTCAAAAGTTGGGCAAAGAGTGCAATATAGAGATATAGAAATAAAGATGATAATCTGGGCTGCAGCTATGAACCCAAACCGAAGAAAAATGTACTCAAGCCTAAAAAGAATAAAAAACAAGGGAAAAAATGGTAAGAAAAAGGCCTTACTTGGGCAAATACAATGTGGCATTTCTGATGGTAAATCAATGATACCTCATATAGGTAATAGATGAGATACTTTAGAAAACAATCAGAGCCATTAAGTGTTTTATGGTGAGATAAGAGAAGAAATCTGGGATGACCTTATATCAAAATATCATAACTCCAAGAGACACCTTTCATGCACAGCTGGGGAGCCATTTTGCCATATGTCAGTGCTTAGCAGGGATCCTGGCCTGCTAAGTTGGTGTTCAGAAATGTCTGGGAAAGTTTAGTCATTTGGTAAGAGAGTGGAGGGTAGATCTGTTTGAATAAAATTGCTTCAAGGGTTTTGCTTGATGAAGGGAAGAGAAAGTTTCCCTTAAGGGCTTAGGGTAGGAGGAGAAGACAGTTTGGTGTTTGCCTCAGCTATCCTCCTCCTGCTAGCTTTAAGGACTTGAGTTTGAACTCTGTGGAGAAAGGGGTTAAAGGTGGGAGATGGATAGCTGTTTTCCAGAGGGACCTGAGATGCTCCCAACATGCATTGGTGGGGAGGAGGGTGTGCACTGAGACTCCAGGAATATCGTGAGTCTTTGCTGAGGATTTGGAAAATCCAAGGTACAGTTTCCTTGGCCCTGACAGTTGGAGTATCACAGCCAATACCCACAGGCCAATGAGATATGGGAACCTTGCCGTAAACTGCCTTTGTTGGTGTATAGAAAGATGCTAGGGGTAGAAGTCAAGATGTGACAAGGATTGTACAGAATAAAAGGAAGCACAGGGCATGTAGCGACCTCACTATGAGAAGACAAACATCCCAGGAATTCACAGTACAGTTGGCTCTCCGTATCTACGGGTTCTGCATCGGTGGGTTCAGCCAATTTGGATCGAAATGCTTACGATGGTTGCGTTTGTACTGAACATGTACAGATATTTTTTCTTGTTGTTATTACCTAAACAATGCATTATAACAACTATTTACATAGTATTTATATTGTGTTAGGTATTATAAGTAATCTAGAGATGAGTTAAAGTATACAGGAGGATGTGTGTAGGTTATATGCAAATACTATGCCATTTTATAAAAGGGATTTGAGTATCCACAGATTTTGGTAGCAGGGGAGCAGATCTTGGTACCTGGGATCAATCATCCACAGATACTGAGGGATGACTGTAATCCTGGGGCAGATATCTGGCTTCTTACAATTTCAGGCATGGAGCTTAGGGTCTACTTTTTTTAGATTTTAAGATGATACTTTGGTCCCTCCCTTCTGCCCTCCTTCCATCTCTTTTTCCCTCTAGCCATACCCTTTTTTCTTTCCACACTGTTAAAAATAAAGCAGACTATGGTTATTTTCCCTTTACTATGTGTTCAATTTATTTTTTAGGACATTACTGTGTTACTGAATGGACCTCAGGGATTGAGTAGACATTGCCTGAGAACTCAGTGTCAGCTGCATCCTTAAACCATGCATCCTGGTACTGGGCATATATTGATTTTTTTTTTGCTTATGTATCCACTCCTTGATTTTATTTTGTACACTTACACACCTCCATCACTCTCAGCCCAAGTGGTATGGGAAAGGCTGACCACAACCCTGGCTCCTCGTATGGCTCAGGATTTGGCCATGAGGGACATGTTACCCTGTACTTTTGTTGGCGCTGTTGGGAAAGAGGTGTACCCTCTTCTTCTGGGACTCCTAACCTGGCAGAATGGAGCTGGAGCTGCTGGTGGCTAATTTTGCCACCATCCTGGAAGAACCTGCTGAGAATGAAACCCAGAAGATGAAAGGAGATCCAAGAAGAGCAGAGCCAGATTCCTGATTACATTGTTGAACCTTTGGATACAGTCATGCCAGACGCATTTTCAGGTTCGTGAGTCAAAATGGACTTTTTCTGCCTAAGCAGTTTGAACTGGGTTTCTGCTACTGAAGTTTCCAGGGTCTGGCCAAACATAGCACCTAAGCCACACCTGCTGGTGCTGTGTTGGAAGAGGATTGGTTGAAAAGAGAGGACGCCATGGAACTAATGCCTCTAAAATAGGCATCTTAGGGGGCTCGCCCTGTGGCCGAATGGTTAAGTTCGTGTGCTCTGCTTCGGCAGCCCAGGGTTTTGCCAGTTAGAATCCTGGGCGCGGATGTGGTACCGCTCACCAACCCATGCTGGGGCAGCATCCCACATGCCACAACTAGAAGGACCCACAACTAAAAACACACAACTCTGTACCAGGGAGGCTTTGGGAGAAAAAGGAAAAATAAAATCTTTAAAATATGCATCTTAACAGGAACCTGGAGGCTAAAGTGATCTGGCTTTATTAGGGGTAGGGTTCAGGGGATGCCAGTAAGTGCCAGGGTCCCTCTGGTCACTAGAACCCCTCCCCTTTTGCATAAAGTCCTCTCTCTATCTCAAGTCTAAGGATAGGCTCAGGATAAGATTTGAGGGTTTAACACTTTGAGCTTGGGAGAGGGCCATTTCAAGATGTTTTAGCACACCGTGACTCTGGCTGCTCATTAGCAGGCTCTGTGCTAACAAATACGCTTGCCTGAGCTATACTTTGGCTTATCTGGATTGTCTTATTGTCTACGTGCTGGCTGAAAAGCAGAAGGGGGCAGGACAGTAGCTCTCATGATTGAAAATGAAAGCCTTTCCACACTTTTCTGCCTCTTCCAAGAGACTTATTTTTAGAAGTGTGAAATTGGCAGGTATGTGCTGTCTTCCATTCTGTGTACCTGACTGCTTCAAGGATACAGGCCAAACTGGAAAGTGTTAAGAGAAGAAAAATGAAAATGTATGCCTCAAAAATTAATCACACCGAGGAGAGATTTGGAGATTCAGATGTGTGACTCTTGACTCATTAAAGATAAAGGTGAAACATGATTACTGGCTATAACCAATAAGAAAAGTGTGGCCTCTCAGAGGTTCAAGATGCAATTCGTGGTCACAGTTGAGGGAGATAAGTTAAGAATTTTGTGTAAGGAGGCTGGCTGATCCTCCACCCAGTAACCACAGCTAAGCATTAGAAATTGGCACTTGAAATTAAAACAATTTGAATTGTTGGTCTAATTCAACCTTGTTCACTGACTTGAATTTTTTCCATGTCTAAGACAATCCCCCTTGCATTGTCACATTGTTTTCTTTAAATCTGATAAAAGTGTGTTTAAAATTATCAACATGTCCTTTCTTTAGTGCTTCGGTCTAGGGGATAAAATTTTAAAGGTAGTGTTGCAGATATGCATCAAAGTCATTCAACTATCTTGGAAACTGGGTATGTCGCACTGTGGTTCCTATGGAACACCTACATGTAGCATGGCAAGGTGTTAATTCAAAGTGTGTCTTTGTGTGTGTGTGTATATATATATATGTATATACATAAAGTGTATGTATACATATAAAATGTGTTTTCTTATATGTATATATATTTACTTCAGCTACCTAGAACTGGATTAATTCTGTTTCTTGGTTTATGACACATTTTCATTATTAGTACACAAATAGACTATTTTTATTCATTTGCTTGGCCTTTTGAACATATAGCAGGACTGCACTTTCCTGTACTGTCTGAAATTTGGCATGGTCATTTGACTTGCTTTGGCCAACAAAATGTGACCAGAAGTGACGTGTATCATTTCTAAGCAGAAGCATTAAAAGCAAGCGTATGATCCACACACCCTTCCCACTGCTCTGGCGATCAAGGAAACTCTCATAGCCCCACTGCCGACCTGCGCTGGACATGGAGAATGGGAAGGAAATACATCTTTATCGCGTTAGAGATTTTAGGTTGTCCGAACAGCATCACCCAGCCTTCCTATCTGTGCCAATTAATAAGCTATTATTTCTCAGTGCTTCTTCTAGCATTTTCAGGACTAGCTTTACTGTGCCCCCTCAGAGCAACTAGCAAACGTTGGTTAGGGCCCCCTCCTCCCACTCCATGAGGCCCCTCCTTTGAGCTTTTAGGTTCTAATAATCCTGACCTTTTCTTTTTGTTCTTCCAGCCCCAAGGTTAGTAGCTCAATCCTGCAGATACTATATCCATGCTACTTTCATGTTCTTTTCTTGCTTTTTAATTCCTCCAATACTTATTTAACCAATTCCCAATATTATATGTTCTCTGTTAAGATAAATCATGTGGTTTTCTGTTTTCCTGAGTGGGTCCTGGTTGGTACACAGACTGATATAGTAAGTTTTAATAATGCATTAAACACCCATGAATTTCCTACTCAAAACCCAAGTTAGGTCCTTGATAATAACCTTTATGTCTGTGGTCTAATCTCTCCGTGTCTCTCTTCTCCATCCCATCTTCCAGCCTCTTTCCACAAATGGTAATCAGTGGCTTTGATCCTATGTTCATCACTCTCTTTCTGTCGCTTTTATGTAGTTTTACTACATCTATGTGTATGCTTAGCCCTGAAAATTATAAATTGTAATTATAGTTGTTTAAACTTTACAAAAAGGGGTAATATGTGGTATGTAATCTTTTGGGATTTACTGTTTAACTGATTATATTGCCAGGATTTACCCATATTGTTGTTTACTGCTTTATTTGTTTTTTATTCCTGTATAATGTGCCTTTGGGTGAGTAGCCTGAAGTATATAAAGTAAATTAGGAAAAGCAAAGTCTAGGTTTTGTGTGATTTGGAAGTGAAGATTTAATATTGAAAAATGGCCTAACTTATAACTAATATTGAAAAATGGTCTCTTTAACTAGTTTCTGGTCACACGGTCTGAGCTCATAGATCAGGTAGTGAGTAAACAAAGAGTACACATCTCACTAAGCATTTGTGTTTGCTAAACATGCAGAGCTCAGTCTCAGGAGCCTTTGGGTGAGATGTGGAACGGGGCTTTTGTCTTTCCACTGTTTAACTTTTTAATTTAATTAACAGCTAATCGCAGGGGGGAAAGAGAGTCAACATAAACACAAGATTACATGGACCAGATAATCAGATGAGTTACTCTTTAAAATTGTCTCTGAATAAATGTTGCTCTTAAAAGAAAGCCATTTTCAGTGAATTATGGTTGCAAGCATTTCCTATGGGCTATAAACAGGTGGAGATACAAGGAGCTGATAAACTGCAAAGCTCTGTAAGAGACTGTAATTATTACTGTAATTACTGTAATAATTGCAATGAGCAGCAATGGGAAAAACAACAAGAGAATTGAAAGGTGGGCATTCTCAGAACAATTCAAAAGGCTTCCCAGTTTGTCTGGAGGCATTTTTGTGGCAGAGCTTCCTTGCCCAGTGCCAGCCAGTGAATTCCAGTGTTCTGAGAGAAAACCACCCAAGAGATACCTACAAATATTAGGTAACAAAAATAATAAGAGTTAACATTTATTGAACACCTACTGGGAACCTGGGCCTGCTAAGTGATTTACATGCATCACTTCATTTCATCCACACAAGAAGGAGGTAATATCATTGTCTCCATTTTTATGGATGAGAAAATCAAGATCTAGAGAGAATAAGCCACTTGTTCAACATTACACAGCTCTTAAATGGCGAAGTTGGAATTTAAACCCACGTCTGTCTGTCTCTGCAACCTGAGCTCCTAACTTCACTGTTCTTCATAACTTCAGTTATGAAGTTCTTCAAACACAGCCAAACACAGCCTCTGTATTTGTGTTGTATTTGATCTTTCTTTTGTAGTCAAGTCAATTTCAAATTGTCTCTCTTAAATACTAGAGAGGCAAGAAGTAGAGCTTTTATAGACAGGACCACAAAAAGCAAAGCCGCCTGAATTTTAACCTTATTTTCTGGATATATTCAGTCATTTATTCATTCACAGAATTTTCCATCAACATTTAATGATGTGCAGAAGCTGTATAGCTCCGAAGATAAGACAGACGATCTCTGCCCTTAAGGAACAAATAGTGGAGCTATAACTTGTCTTACTCTCTGGATATCTTGCCTCATTTGAATGTGTGCTTAACTTCACTTTATTTTGAGTTAAGGGAGACACATTGAAGAGTTTTATAAAGCAAAGTAAAAAAGCCAAGGTTATATTTTTACTTCTCTAGAGATAACTTCTGTAACTGTCTAGATAACAAAAAGTTTGTAAAAGTCACCAAGTGAAAGCGAGAGATCACTATAGAGCTACTGAAATTAAAGGAGTCCAATGAAAGATGATGAGGGCTCACTTAGGATGGAGCAATGAGGATAAGAGTTCAGAAATACTCTTAGGAGGTGGTGGAGAGAGTCTTGTCAAGGATGGCTCTCAGGTTCCTGACTTGGGTAAACGGATAAATAGTACTGTCAATAACTGAGATAGAGAATATACAGCAAAAGAGCAGATTATAGGGGAGAGAGAAGTTAATGAGCTTCTTTTGAGATGCGTTGAGTTTGAGGTGCCTGCAGTCGATCCAGACAAGTGTGTCCATCAGGCAACTAGTCATGTTATCTGATATATCTCTAAATTATATCTATCTACATTATGAGGTAGAGGTCTTTTCTGGAGATAAAAAATTTGGAACTCATCAGCAGAACTTCAAAAAGTTTTGAAGATGTGATTGCAAAGGAGAGGATGTGTGAGACAATAGAAAAAAAAATATATATATATTGATCTCTGCCCCCAGTTCCTGGCACAGGCCTCTTAAAATCCTTGTAAATTCCTAAGTGATAAGAGCACTAAGATCATCTTTGTTTTAATGAGATGACTCTTGGTGGGCTCCTGGATGGGGGCTGCTCACCAGAACAGCCAAACCATGACTAGAGGCTTGGAATTGTCAGCCCCGTTCCCCATTATTCAGAGAGGGGAGAGGGGCTGGAAGTGGAGTTAATAATTGATCATGCCTACGTGAGGAAGCCTCCAAAAAATCCCAATAGTGAGGGGGTTTGGAGGGCTTCCAGGTGGGTGAGCACCTTCACATACTGGGAGGGTGACACACCCCAACTCCACAGGGACAGAAGCTCCTGCATTCAGAACATTCCCAGACCTCGCCCTATGTATCTCTTCATCTGAGCGTTCATCTGTACCCTTTATCATATCCTTTAATAAACTGGTAAAGGTAAGTAAGTGTTTCCCTGAGTTCTGTGAGCTGTCCTAGCAAATAATTGAATCCAAGGGAGAGGAGGCCACGGGAGCCTCTGATTTGCCGCCAAGTCAAATAAAGTTGTGGGTAACTTGGGGACCTACTACTTGCAATTGGCATCTGAAGTGGGGAACAGTCTCGTAGGACTGAGCCCTTAGCCTGTGAGATCTGACATTATCTCCAGGTAGATTGTGTCAGAATTGAGTTAAATCGTAGGACATCCAGCTGGTGTCACAGAGTTACTCGGTGTGGTAAACATTTCTTTACATCTGGTGTCAGAAGTGTTGTGAGTGTGGTAGTTGAGAGTGAAGGAGAAACACAGGAGGAAGGACTGAGGTTTTTCCTATACAGCATGTAAAAGGAGAAGGCCAGAAGTCCAACAAAGAAAACTTGGAGAGAAGCAAGGTTCGGGGTGAATTCTTCAGTAGTAGTTCAATAACTAATTTTTTAGCTGTAACCAGTCTAAAGTATTCTAAATTCTTTCCTTGATATTTTTTTTCATTTCCAGCATTTATAATTAATTTCTTATCATGTCAACAATTTTGGTTCATATTACATGCTTTTGTTCCATAATCTATTTTTTTGTAATTGAGGGATTTTCTTTCTTTTATCAGTTTGAGAATATTAAAATGCTTGTTAAAAAACCTTTCAGAGGGTTTTATCGTTTCCATTTCATTGGGATTCAATTCTCCATTTTGCTGAATTTGTGAACTTTCATTTAATGGGTTAGCTTTCCTTGTCAGGTTTTAATTTTGACTTTCAAGCTCATCTTAAGCTCCCTCTCTTGACACGATCCATGTACTTGGTGACTTGGCAGTTGCTTCCACTTGGATTCTGAGAGTTCTCTGTTCAAAATGATGTCTTATATTGGCTTGGGGATATTGTACATCCAGTCCTGGAAGTCTGTTATTTCTTGTGATCCAAGGCCAATGGCTTTTCATTGCAGCCTCTGTTCACAGATAGGAATAACTTTGCCCTAGGACGTTTTCACATTGAGCCTGAATGTAAGCTCTGCCGTGCCTGGAGTGCCTGCGTCCTTTTCTCCTGCAGCAGTGGCCCTCCCAGAGACCAACACCTGTTTTTTCTTCTGGAGTGTAGCATGCTTAGAGCTGCAACCTGCTTTCATTCTTATGAATTTCTTTCCATATCTGAACTATGAAGATATTTATATTATTTTTTTCATTGTACTTCAGTCTTTTAAAGACATTAAAAAAATTTAAGTAAGATTGTTAACTGTTTGGGGTGAAGGAGGCATGAGGATTTCCAAGGGAACTCACTCTACAGGCTTAATTAGTTTTGTTTTTCAGGGTAGCATGGGAGAGACTTGAGCAAATTATATGTGCACATATATTCAGGCCAATGAAAGGGAGGTATGTAGAGTATAGAGACATTTGCTTTCAAGATGTGGAGAGGAAGTAATTTTAATAGAGAAAGAATGTAGGGGCCGGCCCCCTCGCCGAGTGGTTAAGTTCATGCGCTCCGCTGCGGCGGCCCAGGGTTTCGCTGGTTTGGATCCTGGGCGCAGACATGGTACCACTCGTCAGGCCACGTTGAGGCGGCTTCCCACATGCCACAACTGGAAGGACCTGCAACTAAGATATACAACTATGTACTGGGGGGATATGGGGAGATAAAGCAGACAAAAAAAAAGATTGGCAGCAGTTGTTAGCTCAGATGCCAATCTTAAAAAAAAAAAAAAGCATGTAAACTTTTCTTGTGTGTATTTGTTCTCTAACCAGTTTTCTAAAAACTTGGTTGATGAACATAGTCTTGGTAAGAAGGACTATTTTGGGTAGAAGTGACCAAGAAATCTTGGGCTTGCTTAAAACTTTTGTTTTCCTACTTCTCAGAGTGGCTGTTTTGGGGAAATTGAGGCAACATAATAGTGATGCTAACATTGCTGATCTAGTTGCTGTGGGGAGGGAAGGATTGGAGGGAAAGCTGGGAAAAGAGGAGGATTGATCGTTGCTATAAATCCATGCTTTTCTTATCTGTAGTGAATTTGTTTTATTTCTTCTTTTGGCATGATTTTCTCCCAATAGAAAAATTACTTTGATGCTTTTATTTTCAGTATCAAAAAGTTATTTCCTCAGAACTTAAAAAAATCTTTCTCTGCACTCCATTTTATAGTTTTGTGATATCCTAATCTAAATGCAATCTTCTGTTATGCTCTATTAATCTTTAGAGAAACATTCTAGTCCTCTCGACTATAATGGAATGCCTTTTCTATGCAGCCTAAAACAGTAGTGTTCTTTTTGTGAATGCTAAATTACATTGTAGGTCTATTCTTAATGTCCCTTGCTAATAGGAGTCAAACTTTCTTTAATGTTAGTCTTCACATAGTCACATTCAGCTTTTATTTTTTTAAGCTGTTTATTGAAGTATAACACACATGTGGAAAAGTGCATGAATCCCAAGCTTGTTAATTTTTCATGAAGTGAATATGCTTGTGTAATGACTGCTCAGATCAAGAAATGGAAAATTGCTAGCACCTCAGAGACCCCTTTTTGCTCTCTCCCGGTCACTGCCCCTCTTTCCCAAAGGTAGGTAATATCCTGACTTCCATAACCATTTGTAAGTTCTGTCTGTTTTGAACTTCATACAAAAGGAATCATACACTATGTACTCCCTTTCGTTTGATTCTTTCAATCAACATTATGCTTGTAAAACTCTTCCATGTTGTTGTTGTTGTGACAGTAATTTATTCATTTTCATTGCTGTTTAATATTCCATTGTATGAATATAACACAATTATTTTGTCTTGTTTATTTATTATGAACATATGGACTGTTTCCAGTTTTTGTTTATAATGAATAGTGCTATTATGCACATTCATGGATGTTTGTATAAGGCATTCTTGTATGTCTTTTGTTAAGTATATATATACACACACATATGTATGTGTCTAGGAGTGGAATTGCTAAGTTATAGGGAATGCATATGTTCAGTTGTTGTAGATATCACTCAATGGTTTTCCAAAATGATTGTATCAATTTACTCCATTACCTTCAGTGTATGAGAATTCCAGTTGCTTCCCATCCTTGCCAACACTTGTTATTGTTAGCCATTTAATGTTAGCTAGTCTGGTGTTGTATAGTGAAATCTCATAGTGGTTTTAATTTGCGTTTCCCGGAAGACTAAGGAAGTCAAATAACTTTGCATATGCTTATTGGCCATTTACAGAACCTCATCTGTGCAGTGTCAATTATCCTAATAGATCGTTTTTTCTCATTGATTTGGAATTCCCTGTAAATTCTGCGTATTTGATAAATACATAGTTGTAAATTTCTCCTCCCACTTTGTTGCATGATTTTTTATTCTCATAACAGTATTTTTGGATGCATAGAATTTCACTGTTTTAATGTGGTCTAATTTATTAATCTTTCACTATATGTTTAGTGATTCTTATGTCCTATTTAAGAAATCTTTGCTTATGACAAGATCATAAGAATATTTTCTTTATTCATCTTCTAGAAGTTTTATTGATTGATGTTTCACATTTAGATCTACAACCTATCTAGAACTGATATTTGTGTCAATGGATTTAGATGGAGTCAAAATTTATTTAATTTTTATGGCAGGTATCTAGTTAATAGAGCACTATTCATTGAAAAAACATTTCTTCTCTTACACAAAAATGCCTCCTTCATCATAAAGAGTTGATTTTTTTCTGGACTCTCTTCTGTTCTATTGGTCTATCTATGTTCCTAATAGAGCATCTTAATTACTGGAACTTTATATCTCGAGTCTTGATAACAGCAGAGTAAGTTTTTTAGCTCTAATTTTCTTTAATACTTGCAAAGAAAGGACTTTATTTGGTCCTTTGAATTTCCGTACAAATTTTTAGAATCAGCTTGTTCCCCCCTCCTCCATAAAACATTATGGGATTTTGACTGAGTTTGCATTTAATACATGTATCAATATTGGGAAAACTGTCATTTTAACAATATTGAGTCTTCAAATGAGAGAATATGGTATTTCTCTTTACTATTTAGATATTTTAAAATATCTGTTCATATCTTTTGATTTTCTTGAATATATATTATTGGATATATTAGGAAATGGTGTATTTAAAAATTTGTTTTTCAATAGCTTGTTGGTAGTATATAGAGGTACATTTGTTTTTGCATACTTATTACAAATTCCTTGCTCAATTCCTATACTAATTCTAACAGATGTTTGAATATTCTTTTGAGTTTTCTATTTATAGTCATATCAGATGTGAATAATGACAATTTTTCTCTTTTTCAATATTTATAACATATATAATATATATTATTATTATTATTAAATATATGTGGGTACATATATATATGTGCATATATAAACATATATAGTCTAATTTTTAAGTTGCAAGATTCATGGTCTTGAATAGAAGTGGTGATAGAAGGTGTCTTTGTCTTATTCCTGATCTCGAGAGTGGTGATGGAGGAAACTCTTTCAAATTTCAGCATGTTTCCAATAGGTTTCTTGTAAATATCCTTTATTGGATTAAGGAAGTTACCATTTTTTCGTAGTTTGCCAAGACGTTTTTTTTTAATCAAAGGGAGTGTTGAATTTTATCAAATACTTTTGCTTGTATATATTTTTATGATTATGTGGTTTTTTTCTTTAGTTTTTAAAGGTGGTAAATACTCTGATTAAATTTGTATTGTTAAATCAACCTTATATTCCTTGAATAAACCCCAAATTGTTATGATTACTTTTTAGGATACTACTGGATTTGACTTACTAATATTTTGTTTAACCCCAAATTGTTATGATTACTTTTTAGGATACTACTGGATTTGACTTACTAACATTTTAAGATTTTTATGTCTATGTTCATGAGAAAAATTGGCCTATAAATTTCCTTCTTGAATTGCATCTGTCAGTTTTGGTATAATTGTTATGCTAGCTTTGTAAAATGAGTTGAGAAGTGTTTCATTTTTTTCTGTTCTCTGGTAGAGCTCATGTAAGATTGGTATCATATTTTTCTGAAGTGTGTGGAGGAATTCACTGATGAAGCCATCTGGATATGGAGATTGTTTTGTGGTGGTTAGACTTTTGATGACAGATTCCATTTCTTTTGTAGTATAGTAATATTCTAATTTTCAATTTCTTCTTGTGTTAACTTTCTTTTTTGAGGAAGATTAGCCCTAAGCTAACATCTGCCACCAAAACTCCTCTTTTTGCTGATGAAGATTGGCTCTGGGCCAACATCTGTGTCCATCCTCCTCCACTTTACATGTGGGATGCCTGCCACAGCATGACTTCGTAAGGGGTGCATAGGTCTGCTCCTGGGATCTGAATTGGTGAACCCCAGGCTGAAGAAGCAGAGAGCTCGAACTTAACTGCTGTGACACCAGGCCAGCCCCTTCTTGTGTTACTTTTTTAAGTTGTATTTACCTAGGAATTTATTTATTTTATATGTATTTCAAACTTATTGGCAAACAGTTATTTATAATATCTTCTAATTTTCTCTTTAATATCCAGAGTTCGAAGTGATATCCCCTTTTGTAGCCCTGATATTGGTCATTTGTACCTTTTCTTTTTTTTCTTGATCTCTCTTGGTAGGAATTTACAATTTTATTAGTTTTTTTTTAAAGAACCAAATATTGGCTTTGTTGGGTTTCTATACTGTGCATATTTTCTACTTCATTTATTTCTACTCAACTTTATAATTTTTTTCTTTTACTTTTATTTGAATTTAATTTGCTATTATTTTTCTAACTTTGTGAGATAGGTATTTAGATCATTACTTTTCAGTCTTTCTTTTTTCCTAAAATATTCATCTTAGGCTAAAATTTGCCCTATAATTACAATTTTAGCTGAATTCCGCAAGACTGAATATATTGGTTTCTTTTTTGTGAGGAAGATGGTCCCTGAGCTAACATCCATGCCAATCTTCCTCTACTTTGTATATGGGATGCTGACACAGCATGGCTTGATAAGTGGTGTGCAGGTCTGTGCCCAGGATCCGAACCTGTGAGCCCCGGGCCACTGAAGCAGAGCACGCAAACTTAACCACTACGCCAGTGGGCCAGCCCCTGAATATACTGTTTTTTTAATTATTTCCATTGTAACTATTTCTTTGACTCATAAGTTGCTTAGTTTCCAAATAGTCGAGGATTTTCTAATTATCTTTCTGTTACTGGTCTCTAGGTTAATTATCTTAAATGATTTCAGTCCTTTGAAATTAGTTGTGACTTGCTTTATGATGGGTGAATTTTGATAAATGTTTCATTGTATTGAAGAAAGTTTACTCTGATGTTCTTGGTTTAAATATTCATGAAAATAAGGTAAACCCAGTTAATCGTATTATTCAGATTTATTATTTCTTAGTCTATCAGCTTCTGAGAGAGGTGTCTTAAGATTTCCCACTGTGACGGTGAATATGTCCACATTTTCCTCCTTAGCTCTGTTAAATTTTGCTTTATACTTTTTAAAGCTATGCTATTAGGAGGATACAAGTCTAAAGCTGTTATATCCTCCTTTTTACCATTATGAGAATCTTTCTTTACCTCTTGTAATGTTTCTTGCCTTAAAGTATATTTTTATGATATTAATATGACCACACCAGCTTTTAAAAAAATTAGTTTTTGCATATTATATAATTTTTCCATACTTTTACTTTCCAAACTTCCTGTGCCTTTATACTTAGCTGTGTTACTTATAAATGGCATACAATTTTTCTAAAATTCAGTCTGTAAATCTTTGACTTCTAATCGGAATATTTAGTCCATGCATTTACTAATACGTAATAATATATTACGATATTTAAATCTGCCATCTTACTATGTGTTTTCTACTTATTCTTTCCATTCTATGTTCCTTTTCCTCTTTTTATCTCTTTTTGATGAATGAAATATTTACAAAAAATGATTCCATTTTTTCCATCCATGAACTTATTTGCTATATAGTCTTTAAAGTGATTATCCTGTAGACTATGCATCCATGACTTATGAAATCCTAATAAAAATCAGTAGGTTGTCACTTCTCAAGTGAGGCCAGGACCTTAGAACACTTGAACTCTTGTTAATTCTCCTCACCCAGTCCCAGCTTTTGTGTTACTGCTGTCATGTGTTTTGTTTCCACATATATTTTAAACCCCAAAAGATGTTACCATAGTTGTTTCATACGGTCAATATTCACTTTCATTTACGCACTTATTTACCTTTTCCTTTGCTCTTCAATACTTACATTTCCAGGAGTCCGTTTGGGATTATTTTTCTTCTGCCTAAAAAACTCTCTTTAGTAGTTCTTTTAGTGTGGACTTTTTAAAGACAAAATTTCTCAGTTTTTGCTTGTCTGAAAGCTTAACTATTTAGCTTTGGTGTTTTTTTTTTCCTGCAGTTTTTGAAAATAGGAAACATGGGGAAGATGCTTCATCTTCTCATCTTTTATTTTCTCAAAACTTTTAAGTGTGAAATAATTTCATGCTAACAAAAAAAGTTGCAATAATAATGTAAAAAGTATCTGTATATCCTTTGTTCAGATTCCCTAAATGTTAACATTTTGCCACACTTTATTTATACTTTCTCTCTCTCTGATTATATATAATTCCATTGAACTATTTCAGAATAAAGAGAAGATTTGATTCTCTTTACCCCTTGCTCATTGCATATTTCCTAAAAATTAGGTACTATGCCTTTATCTTTAAAGGTTATTTTCTCTGGATATGTAATTCTAGATTGGAGTTTTAAAAACATCTTTCAGCAGTTATCCTATTGTGTTCTGACTTCCATCATTTCTATTCAAACTTAGCTATGAATTTGGTAGCTCCTTTGAAGCTAATATATTTTGTTCCGCTAGCTGATTTTTAAGATTTTTCCCTTTATCATGATTTTTTTTCAGGGGTTTCGGTTATAGTGTTCTTAGATGTGTTTTTATTTTTGTTTGATCTCTTTGGGTTTCTTAGAACTTTATGAACCTGTAGATTGATGTTTTTCATAAGTCTCAAAACTGTCTCAACCATATTTCTTCAAATGTTACTTTGGCCTGATTCTTTCACCCTTCCCATCTTGGATTTCCAATTATATGAAAGTTAGACTTTTTCCTCATATCTCTGTCTCTTATACCTTTTTTTTGCTCAGGAAGATTGGCCCTGAGCTAACATCTGTTGCCAATCTTCCTCTTTTTGCCTGAGGGCTGCCGAAGAGTAGCGTGTGAACTGAACCACTACGTCACTGGGCTGGCCCCTCTTATACTCTTTTTGTATCATTTTTATTCCTGTTCTCAAGTCTGGATATTTTGTAATAGCCTATCTTTTTGTTCATGAATTCCCTATCTGTATGCAATTTGTTGTTGAAACAAAGGTTTCATTTTAATGTCCACTATTTTACTTTTCAGTTCTACAATATGTAATTGATTATTTTTTATAGATTTTAATTCTCAGGTGAGATTCTCCATCTTATCTATTTCCTTAAGCATCATTTATACATAATTTAAAGTTTGCATATGACAACTGGGTCATCTGTGGGTCTGTTTTTATTGTCTGCTTTTCACCTGGTCCTGTTTCTTGCATGGTATTGCATAATATATTGCATAATATTGCAAAATATGCATAATATCTTTAAATTGAATGATGAAATTATATATAAAAAATTGGAGAAGCCTTGACGGGGTCATCTTCCTCCAGACATGATTCACGCTATCTTCTGTCAGGCAGCTAGACTAGGGGCAGACTCCTTAATCTAATCAGGGATTGAGGTGATTCTAGGCTATGTTTTTGACTTTGTAAGTCTGGATCTCAGGTGTGCCCCATCTCAGAAGACAGAACTCAAAAGTTCCCAAGAAAGAGCCTAGGGTATTTACTAGGGCTGTTCAACTTGGGAGATCCTGAACTCCAATTTTTATGTCATTAGTACTGTGAGACTGTGGAAAACTCTACTGAGGTTCCCTGTAGGATTTTGCTCAGCTTCTGAGCTGCTTTTCTGTGTGCAGTTTAAGAACTGGCAAATGCTATGAGGGGAAAGCTTATGTGAGTTGGGGCTTTCTTCTCTATGCTTCCCTCGTGTCAATGGTCACAGCTCCTTTGGCTCCTCTGGCTCCTTAGCAGACCCAAGTGCAAGTTTTTTCTTCTTAGCTCTACGGGAAAAGTTCCATCAGTTTCTTTGCCTATTACAATTTGCTTTCTGTCAAACTTTTTAGCCTCTGCTTTCAGCCTCTCCTCTTTTGCTTAAGACTCAGCAAATTCCCCCAAGGGGAAAAGTTGTTTTCAGAACATTGGGCTCACCTCAAAGAATTTCTCTCTCTCTCTCTCTCTCTCTTTTTTTTTTTTTTTAAAGATTTTTGCCTCTCAATTCATGGATGCCACTAAATCTCACCAATGCCTACAGACATATTTTTAAAACTATTTTAGGGGCCACCTGGGTGGCATAGCAGTTAAGTTCGCACACTCCACTTCGGGGGCAGGGGTTCATCAGTTCAGATCCTGAGCACAGACTTATGAACCGCTTGGCAAGCCATGCAGCAGCAGGCGTCCCATGGATAAATTGGAGGAAGGTGGACACAGATGTTAGCTCAGGGCTAATCTGCCCCCTCCAAAAAAAAAAATAAATAAAACACTTTTATACAGCTTTTCTAGTTACTTTTGGTGGGAGTGTTGATCTATGAAAGGTATTGTATTTTTGCTATAAATAGAATTTCCACGTTTGTCTTTGATATATTAATCCTTTTGAAAACAAAAGTTCTTTTTAATAAACTCCTAAGTATATGGAGGTCTTATTAATTCACTTTATTGAAGGTTATTTGAAAAAATTTTCTGACAAATTTTTTCTCAAGTGACCCTATTCCTTATTACAACTTATGCACTCTAATAAACACTTGGTATCTCTGTCTACCAAGATGGACAAATAGAAGTTATTTGCGGCAAGAGATCTTTCTTTAGGCATTTGCATGATTGAAGTTTCCATGTAGAATATTGTTCTCTATCCATAAGTCAGACACGGAAGAGTAACACCTTCCACCTCTGCAAGTGCCCTGGATGAAGCAGATTGTCAGGAACATTAATGATAACTGACAGCTCAGGGGAGGGAAAGAGGTCTGTGAAAGGACTGGTGCCCTTGCAGAGTACATCCAATTGGCAGCTACTTTGGGAAGGTGTTATCTTCGCCTTCAACTTAAAGATAGGCTTGGCCACCAAATAAAGAGTTTTATCTTTTGAAAATTGCCATGATTTTCCTCTTCTGTCATCTCAAGTAAATAACAAGTAGGTAGCTTTAAAATGATCCTGCCTGTCTGAAGCCAAAGTAATAGAAAGGCTGTCCTTTCAAGATCTCTTTCAATTCAGTGTCCATGTTGTTATTAAAAAGAAAGTTAATATGATCTTATGCAGAACTAGACAATAGTGTATAATTTCTAAGGGAATATAATTAAACGTTTTTCCTGAAAACTTCCATTTTCATTTCTCTGCTCATGTCTTCAGCTGGAATGGACGCTGTTTTCCTCTGTGAATTTTCCTTTGGGAGCTGGCTCAGATTTCACCCTCTTGAGGAAGCTGTCCCTGGTTTCCACACCCAGTTCTACTCTGCCTTTACTCATATTTATTAATACTTGTCGTGCATCAAGTACTGAATGTGCACTGTAACTGAATCATCACATTTAATAAAAAATACAGTGAGAGAGGTCACCATTTTAGAAATATGGAGAATAAATTTCAGAGAAATGTAGAAATTTGATCAGTCACACCAGTACAGAGTGATATTGCCTTTTTTTAACTGTTACACTTCCAATTTGTTCCATATGTAGATGTTAAATCCAATTTTTTTGTTATTGCTCATCTACGATTTTTTATACGTAGTCTTTACGTAGTGCATTATTCTTCCCTCATTGTGTCTAGTAGAAAACTCTATAGAGGAAGTGCTAATATTCCTTGACTTAACTATTTGGAGTATAAAGAATCGTCATTGTGCTAGAAAGATCATCAAGAGCTCAGCTCTGGTTCATTTCCGAATGAGCAGAAACCAACAGATTTTGTCATACAGAAAACACTAGAGATGTACGATCTTAAAACATGATTCAACCCTAGAGACTTGAGGAGAAATTAGAATTGAGCAGACCCTTGACAATCATGAGAAATTCTTCTGGAGACCTATAAAATCCTCTAAATTCATGAATTCCATCAGTTTCTAAGAACACCCATTTTTCTCTTTATTTTTATTATAAGGAGTAATGGTTTTCTTTTTGGGGACTATAAGACATAAAAACCAAAGTTGTAAAAATTACTTTGATAATTATTGTTTGTGTAATGATGACTTGAGGATGGCAAAAATAAGTTGAGATATGGCTGTTTGTCAGACTCCCTCACTAAAAGGTAACATGTTGTTATACTCCAACCAAGTGTCCAATTCAAATTTGTGTTTCACCCAATTCAGGGATTATTATAGCCGTAGCTCTTGAGAGTTACTTTCAAAATTGCAGAAAATGCACATGTCAAATCCTGAGAGAAAAGTGAATACTCTTGTATACAATAATAGTTTTTTGGGAAGGATATTATTTATTGGACTAAGACCCCTTTGTTTTCAAAGACAATGATGTCTTATATCTACAATTTTTAAAATAAAAAATATTTTAATATTAAATTAGAAATCATAATGAATTAAATTTAAGAAACATTTTATTCACTGCTATAAAATTTAAGAATTTTTTTAGAGACATAGTTATTAAAAAATGACATGTTTTCTAATTACGTTTTTCTTCCTCCTGGATATAAATGTTTGTTCTTTCTTACCTCTTTGGACATAACTGTTTATTCGTTCACTCTGTTTCAATTTACCAAGATTTCATTGAATTTTGGTAGTGTCCTCACTGCTTTAGCACACATACCCTTTTCTCCATCCAGGTAATTGTCATTTTTAAGTGCCAATTGCTTAGAACACAACCAGTTCAATTTATTCTTATTAAAATTAATTTCTGCCATAAGCATTCATGAAGTCCAACCTAGCCAACTGTAGATTCTGAGTGGCTTTTGGATCTAGGGCAGAATCAGAAGAGACATGGCCTGGTGCTGCTATTTCATTCTTCTTTCTATAGCAAACATCGCTAATGAGTATGATACTCTAACCTGCTGGGCCTGGACGGGATTTCACAGTCCTCTCAATATGCTGCCCTAGGCTATCACTACCAATTGACAGACTTTGGCAAGTCAGATGGAGCCTCTATGCCAACTTGGATCTTCTATTTTAGTTGAGAAAATTGAATGTTCTGCTCGATGGAATTAAACTTACCACCAACACCAACATTTACCACAGCAAGTACATTTTTTAGGTATGAGGATTTTTAAACATCCTCACATTCCCAGGGAAGAGCTGACATGGTAGCCAGTAAACACCAGAACTGGTTTTAAACCTGTCTAACTGATCAATGACAATTTTCTTTTGTGAACTCACCTCTGAAAGCCAACCAGTCAGGGAAAGCCTCATGCTTTGAAAGTCAGCCAACCGGCAGTGGGCTCATTTCAGTGAACTTGCGTCTAAGGCTGAGGTCAACCAACTCCTGGTTCTGTAGCCAAACACAAGCATGTTTCTTTATCCAATATGTCACCTTTTAAGACTGATGTAAACCCACTATTGCCTCTGTAATTAGCACAATCCCTTCTTCCTCAATCCCTCTTTCTTAAACCCTATATAATATCAGCAGTTTGCTTAATTCAACGAGATGGCGCCTAACAAGAATAGCTCTCCCTTACCTAGGTGAGCAGTAAGTGAAGTTTTGCAGCTTTGGTTTTTGTTTCAAAGTTTGAATGGTGGTCTCATACTTCGACAGATGACAGTATATGTCAGCACTTTTTTTCTTTTTCAGTAAAGGTAACACCTTTGCTCAATTTCTCTGATGAATTAATTCTTGGGAATAAAGTCACATACCAAAGTGTGTGTTGCCCACATGACTGAGCCCTCCTCACCAAAAATAGATTTCACTGGGCTATCACCTTAATAAGCATTGAGAAATTCAAATCTTTTCCATTTTAACTGCATGGAATGAATTTCATTGACATATAGCATCTATTTTATGTATCTGCCATGTGACATCAGCCTCTTGAAATAGAACATTAGCCAATCTGACATGCTCAAAGTGTGAATAGTTGGGGGCTTAAGGAGAGAAACGTTTTGGGAAATCTCTAGAAGTAAAGTAAGAGTTGATAATAGATGGCAAATAAGTCTATTTGGAGTTCCCCAATATGAGACTGCATTGGGCCATTTCTGCATCTTTCTCTAGATATCCTAATCAGCCTAGAAATAGACTGTAAGGATATGCATGTGTGGGAAACTAATTTAGAGATAAGCTTGCCAGTAGGTCACAGGGTGACACTTTTGATGGTGTCGATGGAGCTGGTAGGGAAGTGACTCAGCAGCAGTCCAGGACTGAGTAGGGATTATGTTGCCAGTGGAGAGATCACGAGGGGTTGGAAGAAGTGTGAAAGACTTGGTTATTAAATGTTTTTATAAGAATGAAGTGCAGATGAGTTTGGAGATGGGGAGGAGGACAGATGGCAGGATTATGATCAGGAAGGAGAGACTACTGAGGTGAGGATCTCGAAAATAATGCATTCAAATCAAAAAGATTTTCAAGACTCAATGGTGTATTATGTGCTGGACATTTTGCCAGATGCTATGGGAGCTGCAAAAATGAGCAAGCTGTAGCTTCTGCTCTCATGAAACTTACAGTTTGGTAGGACCAGAGTTTTATGATGAGATTGTACAGAGATGTTTGCGGCTGGTTTGGGAAGGGGGCCATTGAAGCCAAAGAGAAACAGGCTGTGCGGTCCATGTGCCAGAAGGTCATCAATGTAAGTGCTAAAGGCTGAAGATAAAGGCAAGGAATGGAAACTGAAGAGAAATGAAAATGCTGTATGGCACCATGGTACAGGACAGTTGTGATGCTTCCTTGTTTTAATTTCTTCCTTTCGATTATTTTCTCAGGGAGTTGAGAACTGCACGGGAACCCACAGCAGATGATATGAAATTTTTGGAGAGGAAGTGGGTCCGGCTAATTATGATGCCATTACATTATTACTTAAGATGTTAAATGCTACATAAATTGCCTGAAAACGTGAATTCACACCCAAAAATTTAAAATTTTCTTTTACAGAGAATGTATGTGTCTAGGAATATTGTTAGTAGCTGCACAATTCCTCCTGATCATTTTTAGTATATAATGCTGAGCCATTAACACTAAATGCTCGAAGAATAATGCAGCATTAAATGATGATTATTTGGTGTTTACGCCAATTCTAGAAGAAAAGACAATTTTGGAAAAGGCTAAATGATAATATTAAAGATAAATCAATAGAATAAAGTCCAGAGGCTTAACCCCAGACTGAATTTGGGGTAAAGTTGTAAAATACATGGTTTCTTGTGGTACTTAATCCTCTTAAGCCAAATGTCTACATTTTGTATCCAGAATCACCATAATTTATCCACAGTGTCCTCATGTCTCTAACTTATGCTGCAAACCTTGTTTGTACTACTTGGTTTTGTTTTTTAAAAACAATCTTCTTTCAATGTGTGACAGTTGGGTTTTACGTGGTTATTAGAGAGAAGCTTGTTAGCGGTAAGGGAGTGCAGAGATGAAAGCCAGTGTCCTCAAATGGGCTGTCTGTTCTGAATGTGGTTTGCTGGGAAGTAGCAGTTATCAAAGGAAACATTGGCTGCTGCTGGCGAGTCTGAGGGGTCTGAGGGATTTTCAGAGCACATGCTGGTGGACATGGGGTGAATAATTCCCAGCAGGTTTAATCTTGGCTTGTTGCCAACCCACTGCCTGGACAGCTCACAATAGGAAATGACAGGTGTGCTAACGCATGAGGGAGGTGTGTGACATGGTTTTGGACAGAGGCCACAAAGTGCTGGTTACCTTGAGTATCGATGTGCCCTTTTACCTTAACACCTGCTTTTCTTCACAAGGTGACCAGTCTCATGGGGCTCCAGTCTTCAGTGAAAAAAACTTCTGAAGGGACATATTTACATATTTCCTTTGTACTTATTTGAATCATGTGCAGTGGCATCTGTTGGCTGCATTTGTGACAGGGCCAAGCGGGAGACAATATACTTGCAGTTTTCTCATTTAATTATAAGGGAAATAGCAGAGCGTCCTTGTGTCACATGCTTTGGTATCATGGCATTTCTAGCATCTGGCACTGCATGTGGTGCAGTTAGGCTCATTTGGGTATGCGGCAGGAGGAAGATCCCCAAGGAGGATAGAAATTGAAAACAAGATTACGGCAGAACCAAACACGTGGCACATCGTTTTTGGAAACACTGAAATTTTGAACAGAGCCTTAACTTGGGCAGCAGATTGGCTGCACATGGTCTTTTCTGAAGCTGCTGGTTAACGTAGCAATTTAAAAAAAAAAGAAGAAAACATATTGAGCAAGTGCCCTGAAAAGAGGGCAAGAATTAGCTGAAAAAGGAGGCAGCGTTGCTCATATATCTGTTTACTTGTGTAAAAGTGTTTGGAAGCACATTTTTCTTCTTATGGGAACACTGACACCATCATTTAAAGGTAAGATTGCCTGTGCCAAATACTAGGTCTGCTAAAGTGTTCTTTTCCTTTTATGTTGATAGGTATGCAAGAAATGGTGACTGCACCTGGAGGAGGTGTAAAACCAAGAAGAGAAATAACTTAAGTGTATACAAACGTATATATACTGTGCGTTCTTAGAAAAGTACCGAATTCTATCTCAAGGGGAACATCACAGAAAGGAGAGGGGTTTGAAAAAGGGAGTAATTTGCTTTCTCTTAAACGGTACACTTCAAATCCTACCTGGGCCAGAAAGGAGGCAAGTTCCCTTCGATTTATCTTCCTGTAAAGTGTTGACAACGTGAAGGTACAGTCTCTCAATAATTTAGCCTGTTCTCTAATTTTCACCCACTGTCTTTCAACCGGAGAAACATCAGTAGAAAAACAAATGGTTTTGTATTTTCTCTTTGGAATATTCTGTGCCAACCAGGATGATTTTCTATTTTCTCCCTCTGGTTCTCTTGTTTTGTATATGGTCTAGCTAATGCACTGTTAAGTTTAGCAAGGAAACATCATTTAGATTTTTTCCTGCCTTGCTGAGGAATAGAATGAGATATGGCATATTTACTTTTCAAGGCACAAAGGGGTTGAAGAATGGCTATGTCTTGGAATTAGACGTTTCAGCAAATAGTAGAGCTTTCATTAAATACTGATACAGCACAAATACCGACATAACACAATATGGTCTAAGCTCTCTGAAGTTTTCTGTGAGTTTCCAGAGTTAGGCTTATGAAGCATGACAGTGTGTATCTGTCTTCTTCTATCACAATGTTTTTCTTTTAATTTGTGATATTTATTTTTTCTTTTATTAAGAGGGAAACTAGAGATGCATGGTGTTTTTCTTTTTAAGATTTTATTTTTTTCCTTTTTCTCCCCAAAGCCCCCCAGTACATAGTTGTATATTCTTCGTTGTGGGTACTTCTAGTTGCGGCATGTGGGACGCCGCCTCACCGTGGTTTGATGAGCAGTGCCATGTCCACACCCAGGATTCGAACCAACGAAACACTGGGCCGCCTGCAGCAGAGCACGCGAACTTAACCACTTGGCCAGGGGCCAGCCCCCGCATGGTGTTTTTCTATCCGTAAATGACAAATCTGACATAAAATTGGTAATTAAAAAAACTCACATGCAAGAATATTTATTCCTTTAAAAAATTTTCGATCTCTCTCACAAAATAGTTTATTATACAGTCTAATAGTCTATAGTTATATAGTCTACAATCTAATGTACCCATTTTGGCAGGCTTCTTACTTATACATAAAGAAATGAGGAGAAATGGAAGAAAGGGGATGGCAACTCGAATTTGATGAGCACTGCATTAATCAAGACTCTTTTAATTGCAGCTTCCAGAACTCATCTCAAAATTATATGTATAAATTTATTATTATTATATAATAATATAAATTATTATAAATTTATTGACTCACTTAATCAGGAAATTCAGCATTTCTAGACATACGTTATCCTTACAGCTAGCACATCTTTCCTTGGAGCTCCAGCCAAAGTCTTCCCAATGAACTTGATTAGCCTGACTTGGATTACATGGCCATTCCTGATCCAATTATAGTGGCCAGGACTAAGTTACATCCTTACACCTAGAACTATCAGGACCAAGGACAGCAGTGGTGCTTCCCCAAAGAGCTTGTGACTCCAGACAGACAAAAAAGCACGTGTCCACTACAAGTTCCTATTATGTACCAGGCAGCCTGTAATTATTTTCTAGAAACTATAGACAAAATATAATGCATAACACTTTTTTTCATTCTTACTTATAGATTGAATCATGGAGTTAATGTTTTCACAGTATGATGATTCCAGCAAATCTTTATAGGGCTAATGCTTCATTTTTCTATTCTTTTAGAAGTCTACTGTTTCCCAAAGGATTTAAATCCCCAACAAGTAGTTAAGGAGACAAAGAAGAAGATGCAAGCAAATTTATCATTTTTTTCTGGGTTTTCCCCCAAAACAATGTTTTGATGTACTGCTTCAAATAGACACTTGCATGGCCATCTGTGAAATCAATAACCCTTTAGATTGAAATAGAAATGACAAAATAGAAAAACCTACTTATCTGCCAATTATTGATGGATATTAACTCATTTATAGAATTTAGCTATATAAATGTATTCAACATTGTGACTTGGCATTGTGCCAGATTCCAATCTATGGGTTCTGTGTGGGAATCCCACTCTTTTGTTCATCATCAAAGCTCTTGTGTATTTGACTATAAATTGAATAATGTTTGTTATCTCCTCTTCTGTGCTTTGTTTGTGCTTCTAATGTTGCACTTATCCCACAGTTATTATAATTTACTGACCTAAATTATTTTGGGGACAAAGTAAGAGTCTAAATATGTAAAATATTATAACATTATGATTATTTGCTTATGGATTTGTCTCAACCATTAAACTTGAGCTTCTGGAGGGCAAATATTGGGATTTTCTCATCTTTTCTTTCCTCATGCTCATTAGAACAGTTGGCTCATAGTAGGGAATCAAAAAATGCTAGGTGAATCAATGATATTAAAATTTTTAGGGAATTTGCTACTGAAAGAAACTCTGGAGAAATCTTTCCTGTGGGTCTTTGAATAGTCATTCTCCAAATTATCTTTTTTATAAACTTGGATTCTTATTAACCTGGTTCCTTTAAAGTAGGGTTTATCCCCACACATGCTCAGTCAAAACCCTGGTAGAGCCTCGTTATGGATTGTCTATGTGCAGATTGGATGGATGCTAACAAATGTTCAGAAATTACCTATGTATATATCAAGACAAGTTAAGAAAACTTAAAATTTATGAAATTTCATTAGAAGTGGGCAAGGTCAGACATTGCAATAAAAAATGGCATGAGTAAGCTGCTTAGATGGACTTTTTCCCCCTTTATTGAAACCAAAAGAAGAAAAGAATTCTTTCACTCTTTGATGTAAAATAATGTTGTTTCAGAAAGCAATAAATGGGCTGCAAGGCATAAGCTTTTTCAAAAAGCAGAAATAACTTGGTGAAATTGAAAACAACGATCAGATCTGTTCCATTTGGCAGAGTAGGAAACTGATATGCTCATTTCTGTAAAGAAGAATTTGGATGTCTTTAAAATAAAACGTTACCACTCAATAGAGGCATTCTAAATGATAGTAGCTAACTTTGAATTTCTAAACTGAGATAGTGTAAATAATTTCCTATACATAAAGGATGCATAATTATGCTCAAATAGCCACAACTACCTCTTGAATTAGATACAGATATTTGGAAATAAGACTTCATTCCCATTTTATATATTAATTCTGTGATTTTGAAAATCAAAATTTCAACTTCCAATGAGATACAAAACACAGTAAGTTTTGATTTTCAAAGTGAGAGAATTAGTCTATAAAATGGGAATGGAGTCTTATTTCCAAATATCTGTATCTAATTCAAGAGGTAGTTTTAATTCTCCACGGAGTGTATGCACTCTAACAAAGTATATGGAGAGTCTCGCTTACAGGTGGATCACAAATGCCTCAGACCTAGACCTTGCATAGCTAAATCTGTACAGCATAAAGTATAGTAAAAATGCCACTTTATATTCTACATAACAAGGGCACAGCACAAGCGTATGGTAATATCAGGTTGAGGTAGAGGAATAGTTAGAAACCATTCAGGAAGAGTAAATTTTTAGTTGTTGTGAACTCAAAAAATTTTGTTTTGGGGCTGGCCCCGTGGCCGAGCAGTTAAGTTCGCGCGCTCCGCTGCAGGCGGCCAGTGTTTCGTTGGTTCGAATCCTGGGCGCGGACATGACACTGCTCATCAAACCACGCTGAGGCAGCGTCCCACATGCCACAACTAGAAGGAGCCACAACAAAGAATATACAGCTATGTACCGGGGGGCTTTGGGGAGAAAAAGGAAAAAATAAAATCTTTAAAAAAAAAAAATTTTGTTTTGATTGTTATTAACACACAGATTCCCAGATTTTGCCAACCTCACACCCTGTTTTGGTCAGTCTTGTCTGAGTTTCATGGAAGCTTATTTTGTCTTTATCTTGGACAATAAACACAGATAGGTTATTTCCTTATGTTAATGGCTTTTCAAATGAGTCTACCTTTTCCCTTTGTTTATCTCGATTACCACAGGGAAGCAGCCTATCCATTTACTTCTAAATGACGATAGATTATTGTTTGTTTCACTTACCTGTGTGCGTGCATCTGCATCTTCATACCCAAAAGTGTGGTTTGCTTAGAGAGTGTGGCTTCTGTGAAGGAACCAGCCTAAGACACTTAGCAGCTTCGCGTCCTCAGATTCTCTAGATGCCGAGGGATTTGTACTTTGACAGATGTTAAACTCCTTAACTTTGATCAGTATTCCCTTAGAAATATTGTTGTTGTATTTTCTTTAGAATAAAAGAGGAGAAATAAATTGCCATGCTTTATGATCCAGAGCTGATAAAAATCCTTTGAAATAAAGGCATTTCCTCTTGATTTGTCGTTCTCTTAGGAAAGCTTGAAGAAAGGTACCAATTATTTCTGACTGGTGGCAAGGGAATTTTGAGCAGTCCTCTATTAACATGTTTTTGGTCATTTGTCAGCTTATCTGTATGGTGTGCTAATGCTCAGCCCTAATTACCAAAACTAAAGAAAGTGAAAAAAGGAATCACCCAAGTTCAATCAAACTATCATGACACTGAAAGCAGCTGAGAAAAACTGCCTTTCTAGAGACAGATTCCCAAAAGAAAATCCTCCAGACTGGAGTTATATGTAGAATTAGAAAAATGTTCGGGTTCTTTCACTTACCCCTTATGCATTCTGACGTGTCTGGGTATGCTATAGTTGAATGGTAGAATGAATTTGAGATAAAGATGATGAAGGACATTTAATGTGCTCATTTTAGTGCCTGAATGAGGACACTCCACACAGGCAGCTTCTTATCATCTCATCACATATTGATTTTTTGCCTGCTTTCTCATTTTTTTGTTTCACTAATTTTTCCCCAGTTTTATTGAGATCTAATTGACATACAGCCCAGTACCTGTTTAAGATATACAGCAAAATAACTTGACTTATATATATTGTGAAATACTTTCACTAATTTTGGACCCAACTTCTTTAATACCTGTCCAGATCACTTGTTTAGGAACTGACTTTGTTGTAAGTTTGACAGAGCAATCTTTTTTTTTTAAGATTGGCATCTGAGCTAACAGCTATTGCCAATCTTCTTCTTCTACTCTTTTTTCTTCTTCTTTTCCCCAAAACCCCCCAGAACATAGCTGTATATTAGTTGTAGGTCCTTCTGATTGTGCTATGTGGGACGCTGCCTCAGCATGGCCTGATGAGCAATGTCATGTCTGTGCCAGGGATCTGAACCGGCAAAACCCCTGGCCGAAGTGGAGGGCGCAAACTTAACCACTCGGCCATGGGGCTTGCCACTAACAGAGCAATCTTGACATAGAGAATACTAAACACTCTCCATCACCATCCCTAAAAGATGCTTTGCAGTGTGTGTGTGTGTGTGTGTGTGTGTGTGTGTAAAGGAGAGCATTATTTGTCTTCAAGTAGTATTTAAATAGCCAAATAAAATTTTCTTAATGTACATTCTCCTTGGGGCAAGCACTTGGTTAAGATGTACCATACTGGGAAACTGAATTGAAATTGAACTGCAAAACGGAATTTTTGTCACTCTCATTACAAACAGCAGAATTCCTGGAGGTTATAATGAAGCTGCCTCCTCAACCTGAGTTACCTCGTTATGGCTCCAACGCTAGGATCCTCTTCTCAGCTGGGATTTGTTTTTTAGCAAAGAAAACTGTGATGCTGTCTTAATTGGCTCAGTTCTTGTTCATAGCAGTGATTCATTTTAAAGGCTAATTTAAAGGTGTAATGAATGATACAGATTAAACATTGGTGACATTCTGCTTTCACATCTGTTAAGGGATAAAATATTGATATATTAAGAGAAATTGATTTAGAAAGCAAGTACACACTTTTTGTTTGGCTCATAGGTGGCCAGCCTGGTTCACTGGATAGGAGAGCACATAGGGATCTGGGGCCTAAGCCACGAAGAACAGTGAAACGGTTATTTCCCCAAAAATGTTCTCTGTGCAGAAGCCACGCATTGGAGACCCACAGGGACAATAGGGGGTTGGTCAAGGATCACGGATTCAGGATCTATCTTTTCTGTCAGAGGCGTGGCTAACACATAGGTCCTCTGGGTCTAGGCAAAGCTAATCTCTGATGGTATACGAAGAGTTTATAAAGTTAATTAGAACATTTCTAATCAGTAGCTCCAAATAAGTTCTCCATTTTTTGGTATGTGTCTCCACTTGAATCCCCATATTTTGTTCAACATCTACTTCTGAACTTTGTAGAATAGCTTGCTATGACTTTTGATTTTGGGGATACTATGAGTTATGTATCTTGAAACTCTGTACTGTGCTTCCTGTAACAATGTTGAGAACATTGCCTTCTATCCATGGTCTCTAGACATACTTGGGTTTCTTCTGAGAAGCTGTTATAATTTCTTTTTATGCTTACTGTGAATAAGGTAACACATTGTGCTTTCCTCTTTGAGTTAACTCCTATAAATCTGAATTTGTGGCCCAGCTACAAAAAGAAGGAAACTCATGGGATGTGTTATGTAAGAACTCACTCCAGTTATATCTTTTTTTTCTTACTTGTATTTATTCTTTGTCCTGAAATGCCACCTATTTATTTTAATTTAATAATATTGATTTGAATATACCTCTGAAAACCTCCTTAAATCATTTCTGGAAAAATGTGGTTATTAAAAAAAGTTAATTTTAAAGATTATTTTTATCCTTAATACTCATTAGTAATTTTTCCTTGTTTTCTAAAGTTCTACTTGTTAAGAGGCTAACACAGAGTACCTCCAGTTACAGGGTCAGCTTTGTGAATAGGTGAAAAAGGGGAGAAAGATTTGGTGACGGGGTAGAAATTCCTAATTTCTCTTCCTTTTGCTCTCTTGTAATCCAAGGTGTGACAACTACATTTATTCCTGTGGAAAGATAGAGGCTCTGAGAGTGGAGAGAAGGAGAAAAAGAGATAACACTGTAGGGGATGAAGAATAATAAGCAAAAAGGGGAGTCAAAAAGCAGAGAGTGAAGGGTGTAGAGGACCAAGACTGTCGATGTCCTTTTTGGAGCCAGTGGAACATGTCCAGATGCCACTCTGACAGCTGCTTTAGGCACAGTTGGACAGAAATCAATGGGTGATGGATTAATATCCCCAAATTGCCTCTATTTTCTTCACTATTCACATGATTGCGGGAATCAAACTGAAACAGCAAACCAACAGGAAAACTTCATTAAACACGATTTGCTGCTTAATGATGTAGTTTTTATTCCAAATTTCAAAAAACATTGAAGTTTTCATTTCCAAATGAAAATTTATTTTTGATTTTCAGAATAATTTGTAATAATAGTCTTGGAAGCTGCTTTTGTAATTCCATTGTTTCCATCCCATGTAATATTTCCACAGTTGGAAGGAAGGAGGTGAGTAAGGCGTGTGTTTCTTCATGCCGGTTGCTTTAGGCTATAATTCTTTCATTTTCAATTTCCATAATCACTACTGGGTATCATTGTCCTTCATGCTTGTGCCCAAACAGGACGTGTATGAGAGGCATGAGAAATAACTTTCACACATTCTTAAATTGTTTCTACAAAAAGGTAACTATAAAAATAACAAAATTTATGAAGATGAACTACCACTCATGTTGATATATGACATTAAGATCAACTTGTAGCCAGATTTAAAAAAATAATAAGCATCTGAACTTGGAAGGGAAGTATTACTTTAAGTTTTTAAGTCAACATTTAATTTATCTGCAATAGGAGGTCCTTCCTGCCTAACAGGCACTTAAAATGAAGCCCCCATGCTGCGTCTGCCTTTGTGTTCCCACTGTAAACAGTTCCAGGTTCTCCCTGGCCCTAGCTGTCTGAGGCTGTGGATGTCAAAACTTACCATGAAACTAGTAACGTCAAGCCCACAAAGTTTTCCTAACCTATTACTTGAAATTGCTCTCAGTTGCTCTCATTCCTGCTCAAGGAGTGTTCCTCCTTGTTCAAGTCCTTGAGCTTTTCTCAGTTGCACCAGCAAGAAAATTCCTGCTGTACTTAGCAGATTTTAAGCTGAGCTAAAGGTTTCGGGAAGACACAACTGGCCGCTGTGCCCTAAGTTAGTGGCAGCAGCAGGAGCAGCAGGTAAGGACGTGGGCCCGGAGCTTACTGGTTACCTTCAAACACCAGCTTCTCCTCTTATGAGGTATTTCATGTGCTTCACTTTCCTTGTATGTAAATGGGGATCTTAATACTACCAACTTTGAAGGACTTTTAGGAGGAATAAGTGAGTTAAGACGTAGAAACTGCTAGAATAATCCCTGGTGCCTGTTAAATGCTATACATGTATTTTTTATTAAAGATCTTTTTCATTTTAAAATCTTATAAATAAATTTAATGACATCATTTATAGCTAAGGTGAACTTGCCACAAAATTAAGTCTATGATGCCATATTTAGGTTATCTTTTATCACTAACGGCAAAGCTATCACTAGGTCTTAAAAAATGCGCGTATACACATGCATTCATATTACAAGAGAAATGATTTAGTTGGATGATTAGTATCATTAGTGTGCACTTTTAGGAAACCAGTAACTACACTGTGGGTTTCTTGTCAGCTTTATTGAAGTATAATTGACAAATAAAATAGTAAGATATTTAAAGTGTAGATGGTGATGATTTGATACACGTATACATTGTGAAAGGATTCCCCCCATCTAGTCAGTTATCACATCCAACACCTCACATATTTACTATACATGTATTTTTTTATATGAATTAGGAAAGCATATTTGGGTGCTGTTTATCCATCCTCTTTCCTCTTACAGTTCTGAAGCTGTTTTTTTTAAAATTTATTTTTTAAGATTTTATTTAAAAAAAATTAGTTAATTTTTTGTTGTTGAGGAAGATGCGCCCTCAGCTAATATCCGTTGCCAATCTCCCTCTTTTTTTGGCTTGAGGAAGGTTAGCTCTGAGCTGACGTCCATGCCAATCTTCCTCGACTTTGTATGTGGGATGCCTCCACAGCGTGGCTGATGAGTGGAGTAGATCTGCACCCAGGAGCTGAACCCGTGAACCCAGGCAGCAGAAACAGAGCATGAGGAACTTTCACCAGTCAGCCACTAGGCTGGCCCCTGACCCTGTTTTTTAATCTGAAATTCTTGCCATATCTTTTAAGAAATTAATAGACAATCACTATTAAAAAAATCTCCCAGGGCTGGCCCTGTGGCCAAGTGGTTAAGTTCACGTGCTCCGATTTGGCAGCCAGGGGTTTCCTGGTTTGAATCCTGGGTGTGGACATGGCACCGCTCATCAGGTCACGTTGAGGTGGCATCCCACATGCCACAACTAGAAGGACCCACAAGTGAAATATACAGCTATGTACTGGGGGGATTTGGGGGGAAAAAGCAAAAAAAAAAAGAAGATTGGCAACAGTTGTTAGCTCAGGTGCCAATCTTTAAAAAAAAAATCTCCCAACGTCAAATGAACTATTATATTACTTTTCTGTTTCAGTAGTGAAATCTTGAAAATAATCCTTTGGTCATAATCAAACATTTATTTCAGGATCCTAATATCTCTCATAGTTTAGAGTTGGGGTCGGCAAAGTATGGCCTATGGGCCAAACCCAACCACCACCCATTTTTATAGATAAGAGTTCCATTGGGACACAGCCACATTCATTCATTTACATCTTATAGCAGGTTGAGTCATTGTGACAGAGACTGTATGTTCTGTAAAGCCTAAAATATTAACTCCCTGGCTCTTTATAGAAAAAGTTTGCCAACCTCTGGTTTACAGTGTTAGGATTGATATCTACCCTGATATCAGTTTCCCCACATTAAACCCAGCATATGTGGGGTTAAAACCCAAACACTCATTCCCCGCTTACTCTCTGGCTTTCTGGCTCCAGAATCCACTATCCTCCATGGAGACAGACACCATCAAGGACAAGCACCTGGACTATCTCCTCCCGCAAAGAGATACGGGCTGGTGGGAAAGCTGCTGACCAGCAAGGTCACAGGCTTCCTCTTCTCTGCAACTAGTCTCAAGGCCAAAGACAGGCTGGTGGGAAAGCTCAGACCAGCAAGGCCATATGCTCCCTCTCCCCTACCTAAAACCCCAAATAAAAACCCTTCCTTTTATCTTTTCGGGGAGTTTGGGATTTCAGTGTTAGCTGCCCTCTCTCCTTGCTCAGCGCTGTGCAGTAATAAAGTTCCTACTTTCTCCCACCACACCCGGTGTCAGAGATTGGCTTGCTGCGCATGGGTGAGCCAACTCACTTCAGGTTCGGTAACAGGATTACAGTCTTTTCTAAACTAAATCTTTTACGTACACTTCTTGATTTTTGCCATATCTGATTATCACTATTTACCCAATATTTTCTTTAAATAGATCCATCATTTTTAAGTTAAAGTTACTTTATAAAAAAAGCTTTATATTACTTCAATGAAAACAGTAAAGCAAAAGAAACAGAAGATATTTATGAAAGCAAATATGCTTCAGATTAATTTGTTATTAAATTCTAGGGCCTGGCCTGGTGGCATGGTGGTTAAGTTCACGTGCTCTGCTTTGGTGGCCTGGGCTTCGCTGGTTTGGGCGTGGACCTACACACTGCTCATCAAACCATGCTGTGGCAGGCGTCCCACATGCAAAATAGAGGAAGATGGGCAGGGATGTTAGCTCAGGAACAATCTCCCTCAACCAAAAGGAAGAAGATTGGCAATAGATGTCAGCTCAGGGCCAATCTTCCTCACCTCCCCCCCAAAAAATTTCTAGCTGAATACTATTCCCTGCCAGTCTGAAACCTGCCCTCTTAGGAAATAAAGAAGATTTTCGCTTGTTGGAAGGAAGATAAAGACATTCTTGGCACCAAAATTGAAACTTTAATCTTATTTTAATCAGAAGGATTAAGTGAGAATTGGAAAAAGGAAGGCATAATTTTCTCATTACATGTGATTCATGCCATTGAATGACATCTCTGAGTACCCCCTACAATGACCTTGAGTATCACCCCTAATCTTGTATATACCTGCAGTGATACACATTGCACACTTTCAGAAACACGGGATAAACAACAATGATGACAACGGAAGCTAATGCTGGCTGAGGTGTATTTAGAGCTTCCTCTTGGCCAAGCATGCTTCAAAGAGCTCTCTGCAGGTACGAACTTGCTCGGTTCTCACAAGAACCTCAGAAATAGGTTCTCCTCTTTTTCCCATTGTACAGATGTGACAGCTAAGGCAGAGAGAGGCTCGTAACTTGCTCAAGGTCCATTTGACTAATAAAAGGCAAAGCTGGCAATGGGGCAGTGATGGAAGTTTAGAAAAGCAGGCTTGGCCACCAATTGTGCTTCTAGAAAACCTGAGATCAAATGTGAGTTTCTCTGTACTACAGATATTTTAGTAGGAATTTGGGAGGAGTTTTTGTTAGAAACCACCATCTTATTAAGGAAACACTTCATTATTTTATGTATTTTTCTAAAATTGTGGTATCTTCTTTCTAGTTTGAGATTGCTGAGAACGGATATTCGTGAATAAAATGAATGATAAGATGCCTTTTTTCTGCTGTATTAGTGAAATATTTTTAAAGTTGTAAAATGTCCAATTCTGTAAGGACACAATAAAATTCTTGAGATTACATATTACATTTATAAATTTGTGGTGGCAATGCAATTTGGTAGAGCTGTTTTGGTAAATAAGTTTAAGGACCGTAATAAGGTTTTAAACCCAAAATTCAACTTTGGGGAATCTATTGTGAAGACGTAATGTTAATAATATTAACAATAAAGATAATTTAGAAACAAACAAAAACTAATAAACACCTTTGGAGTCAATTAGACTGCAGAGTGTGAGTCTATTGCCTGGACCATAGTGAGATGGTGATGGGGTTGAGGACATGCAACCCCAAAGGATGGCACCTTGGCACCTTGAATATTTTAAGCTGAAAGAGTTTGAGAAAACGGCCGAAGCAAGAAAGTCCCTCTGACCTCCTCTTGGCCACCCTTCTCTCCCCTGAAACAGGTCACAAAACCCTCCTGGGAGAGGAGGTCTCCCTACACCTGGAGGGAAGGAGCATCCTTATCCTGGAAGACAAAGGGATGCCGAGAAGAATCCTAACAAACAGGCCTTGCTGTTGCCCATGGTTTACTGCACTTACCCCATACTCCTTGATCTACCATATTCCTCCACGACTGTCCACTCTTCATCAAACCTAGCATAAAAATAGTCAGATTTAGCTGCTTCTTCTTGTCTTTCTTTCCTTATGAGGGTTCCTGTGTCATGTAAAACTTAAATTAAATAAATTTGTATGTTTTTATCCTGTTAATTTGTCATGTACGTATAATTTTCAGACCCATCCAGGGACCCAAAGAGGGTTGAGGAACTTTTCCCCCCTACAATGGCAACAGACTGAAAACATAATTAATATAGGATCTGAACCAAAGAGTAGAGGAAATAGTGTTTTAATGAGAGGGAGCTAATTATATGGGTCAGGTGAGAGTTTCCGCTTGGGTTTGGGCTTTTTGAGTTTCCAGTGGTACCAAATTTGGCAAAAACTGTGGCCGCATATGGCAGAAAGAGCCAGGCTACATTTGCTTCCTGGCTCTGCCTTGGAATGGTTTTAGGTTGTTTAACCTCTGCGTCTCAGTTCCTAATCATTAAGCAGAGATAAAAACGCCTACCCTGTTATAAGTACTAAATGAGACAATGTTTATAAAGGGTCTCAAGAAAATGCTTCTTACAAGAAGTTAGCTATTTTCCTTTTCCTGTTTGGCTTTCTTTAGCATGTAGTGGAGTAGGAAGACCGAACCAATTGGGACTGAATAACACAGGTGGGGTCTGTCTGCCTTGCCTCAAGTGTGACAATTCTCTTTGTGATGTGGAAGCAGTATGTTTGACTTTTTACCACCAAACATTAAATTTACTCCAAATTTCAAGTTCAATGTCAAACAATCTTCAGTCATATGAAAACATCAAGTAATGCAGTAACAGAGGACCCAAACCACCAGGAGTTGAAAACAGCCTCTGATATTTACTAGTCCTGCGAGCTTGAGCAAGTTAAACATTCTATGCCTCAGTTTCCTCATCTGTAAAATGAAGATAATAAGAGTACATCACTCCGAAGATTGGGAAAATTTAGATTTTAATTTTATAACACTGCCTGCCACATATAAACACTATATCTATTGTTAAATAAAATGCTTTGACATTTCTGAAAAACGTTAATGAAGCAATAATTTTAATCCTTCTTAAAACTGTTGGTAAACATTATTTTATCATTATGCCACAGATCCTGCATATGTGTTCTCTTAAACGATGAGAAGGGCTAGATTAAACTCTGCTGTCTTTAGTCTTCACAAAGTACATAATATGTTACCTTCTTGTCAAGGTAACAGGATTCAAGAAGGTTTTGTAAAATGAGAATGGGAGTCATTAAAAAAAAGCACCAGGAACCACTTTAGAAAGGGAGATGGCTTAGTAACCGACTTTTATTGAAGCAAAAGTGTCTAAATCTCACTGAAGTCAGAGAATCGATTGCTCTGCAGTTCAGTTGCCTTATTGAAAGTAGTCTGTATTTTCAAACAAGAGCTTGGCATTTAATATCCCCACAATAATGGGACAGAAATTTTGAGAGTGAGAACATGAGGCACTGGTAAAAATTGTTTCCCTTGAAAAAAAGACGTAAAATAGCAGTAGATTTCACTGACTGACGTTTGGGAGGAAAGTGATGTGTGAAGGGATCTGACAGAATGAGTCTTAGCAGTATGAAGGGTATATCCATCTAGCCATTTCACCCAGCTTCTCTGTCTGAATTCTGGAACCAACTCACTCATGTGCCAAGTCAAAAAATAATAATGAAACAAATCCAGGAAACTTTAATTTGGGAACACATAGTCTCATTTATACACCACCTAACTTAAACTGTTCAGAGGAAGGATTTGTGTTATTGTGACTTTCTACCATGCATCTATCAGTTATAAGAACAAAAATATCTTTGTTTTCTTTTGAGGATGCCAAGAAAAGAAGAGTGTATGAGAAAAAACAGCAAGCTACATGAGATGTTTTATAGCTTTATTGTTAATTGTGTTTTGATCTTAATTTAATACATACTATTTAGTTAATCTGAAAACTATATATTAAGAACAAAAAATGTTGGCATTTCTAATTGTGTGGAGCAGTCAGGGTCTTGATCGCAATTAATAGAACTTGACTCTGTTTTTTTTAATAATAAAAACGTCAGCCCTACTTGAGATCAGCATTGGACTCCATGCTGATGGCTGATGCCACCACAAAAGATTCTAGCCATTCCCTCTTCTTTGCATCGCTTGCTCCAGATTCAAAGTCCTGGGCAGACAGCCAGCTGGCTGAGCCTGGGCCACATGCCTGTGCCCTGGCTGCAGCGGTGGGGAGCTGAACCGTCTGCTTCCTCTTGATGCCATAGTGGGTAGGTGGGAACTTGCTTCCCACCAAGTCTCACACAAAGGGTTATCCCCTAAGTTAGGAAGGAAGTTTGGATACCGGGAAGACAATAAGAACAAATACCCTAGAATGTAATTTAAAAAAAATGACCAGAAGAAAATAATGGAATAGAATCAAGACATTTAAATATGTGCTATGTATATGGTGCACTATACCTGTATGAGAACTCAAGAACTGGGGCTGCGATTAATATTTTATTAGACATGTGCACCCTCCTGCATGTCCCAAAAGTGCAGCTCCATCTCACTCAAGGTGACTTAAAGGCTTCAGGCAGGCAAAGTATCCCTCTTCCCTCATCTTTGGGAAGGAGAGGGGGTGGAAATAGCTTTTCTTCCTGAGCACTAGGCTCTCCTAAAGGCAATGTCTTCTCTCCCTCGTCTGGCTCCTAGATTGACTAGGTACTAGTAGCAGAGCTGGTCCTGCTAAACAGTCCTCTCAAATTGCTCCACAGGGAGACGTCTTGTACCAACCCCGGCGGTTATTAGAACTTAGAATGTGGGATGTACAGCATCTTTTATTCTTAGCTTGGGGTCTTAGACCTAATTCCCAGACAACAGGAAAAATTCCTACTGTTACCCAATAACTTACAGTTGTTACTCTTGAAGAGAACAGAATAAATGAATCAGATAAACAGCGCTCAAAGACAGAATAGAAGAAATCTATCCCAAAATAAAGGAATCTGCAGATGGAGGGGCACAGTATATGCTGGGAAAGGATGTTAGAGCAGGACCAACATCGAGCTATATCCTAGGGAAGCTACCAAGTTTCAAGGATCCAGAAACCATTCTTGGGGCAAAAGAAAAAAGTGAACATATTTAGACTACATCAGACACAGTGACTTTCAGTGATAGAGTATCATGGACCAATATCAGACATCTAAGAGGAAAAAGTGTGACCCAATGATTTTTTATTCTATCAAAGATAAGGGTCAAAAGAGATATTGTCAAATATGCAAAAATATTATACCACAAATTAGTCCTTGAAAAAAATTACCTGATGAAAATCAGGCATTAAAGAAGTGAATCATGCTAAGGATCTCAGAAACAGGGAAGCTGGAATTAGAAGACTGGCAGTGAATATTAATATGTTTATATTAGAACTAGGGAACCCAATTATGGGAACTGTGATTATAGGGCAACATCTAAGTGTTAAAAATGTAGACAACGTAAAAATGATCATACAAAAAGCAAAATAGTGGGAGGTGGGGAGAACAAGTGTGAGGTAGAGGGAAATATGAGTGCACTTTTTTCAGCAGGGAGTGAGAAAATACATTTTAAAGTGGATACTTCAAGAAAAATAGTTTAAGTATCGTTTAAAATTTCCTAAAAAAAAAACAACTGATAAAAGAGCACAGAGACAACTTTGTTGGGGCCAGCCTGGTGGCTTAGTGGTTAAGTTCCCGCATTCTGCTGCAGTGGCCCAGGGTTCGTAGGTTCGGATCCCAGGTGAGGACCTAGCGCTGCTGGTCTAGCTGTGCTGTGGTGGCATCCCACATAAAGTAGAGGAATATTGGCACAGATGTTAGCTCAGTGACAATCTTCCACACACACACACACACACACACACACACAAAGAGCACGGAGACAACTTTGTAAAAAACAGAAAATAAGAAAGTACTAAAATCAGAAAACAGAAATAAAATGTCAGGAATAAGAACAAAACATATCTGTTTAAAAAAAAATGAAGGTAAATGAAATGAATTACCTATAGCAAGAGAAAGATTCTCAGATTGGTTTCCATGAGAACAGGGATTTTCGTCTGTTTTTTTCCACTGTTGTATCTTTAGTGCTTTAGAGACAGAGTCAAACTGGCTTGAAAATGAAGGGACTATTTGGCTTATGTGTTAAAAAACAAAATTCAACTGAGTAAATTTTAAAGATCTTATTGGCTTTATTCAACAATTCATGAATTGGGCAGCATCTGATCTAGCAGATAGAAAGGAGCTCCGAGGAGCTGTGCAAAATACAAGACTTTTCTAGGCAGATGGGAGAGGAACAGGAAGATAGACTGGCAAAAAATCAGATTGGTTATTGCAAGGTTCCTTTCCTTTAGGGGATGGCAGGGGTCTGTCAGATTACCTAACTGGTGTTGATCAGGAGATTCCTGATTGACCAAGATTCCATTCCTGGGAGAGTCAAAACTGTAATTTAGTTAAATCTTGGTTTGATGATGTTGGGCTTAGCATAAGTGGCTCCATTTTGGGCTTATTGTCTTTTTTTTAACACATGTAACCAAAAAGCCCAGTGGACTAGTGGGTCCCATGGAGTCTCTGGCTTTGTTTTTCTGTGAAGTTCCCTGGTATGAACCCCACTTTGTGTGGCTCTTTGTCAGGTACTTAAAGTACAATGAATTCTCGGGTTGTCTCAAGGAAAGCATTTTGATATCAGTTTGCCACTGAAACTAGCTGCTTTTTTTCAGGTAATACGATTCTATTTCAAAGAATCACTGACAGACAAACTATTGTTATTCACACTTGGGTGTTTGACAGGCATTTTCTTGAAAGCAAATGAAGTGAGTCTGACACTTCAAGAAAACTACTGATAGTATTTTTTTTGCTAAAGATAAAATTCAAGCTTTCAGGCAAGAATTTGAATTTTGGAAAACTTATGTCTACCACTATGAGCTCAACAGCTTCCCAATATTAAAAGACTTTTCTGATTATGTTGATGTTGATATTACCAAATGTGAGTTTTGGGATTATATATAAAGAAACATATCAGCATTTAGAGGAGTCACATAACTTAGGGAACCAATATTTTCCAAATGACCAATGTATGATGTTACAAAATCATGCTTGGTAAAAGATCCATTCCAACTACAAAATAGACCAACAAATTTTAATGTAATAAAATGTTTAAAGAGTACAGAATGTTTGTTTACATGGTTTCAGCTTCTATATTTCAACTAACACTTAAGATACTTACCTGTTTTTCAGAAAAAAAAAAAAAGGGGCCGGCTCCGTGGCCGAGTGGTTAAGTTCGCGCGCTCTGCTGCGCGGCCCAGGGTTCAGATCCTGGGCGCGGATATGGCACCTCTTGTCAGGCCACGTTGAGGCGACGTCCCACATCCCACAACTAGAAGGACCGGCATCTAAGATATACAACTGTGTACGGGGGGGGCGGTTTGGGGGAGATAAAGCAGAAAAAAAAAAAAAGATACTTACCTGTTTTTGATGTAGTGTAGTATCAAAAAAGAATATCTATAATTATCTCAAAAAACCACTGAAATATTCTTCCCTTTCCCAACTACATATCTGGGTATGTCTGAATTTTCTTCATATAATTCAATCAAACAACATATAACAAATTGAATGCAAAAGCAAATATTAGATTCTAACTATCTTCTGTTAGATGTTACAAACATTTGCAAAAATGAAAAACAGTGCCTCTCTTCTCATGACATTTGTTTTAGTTTGGTAAATATAAAAAGATACTAGCTGTGGTAATATAGAATAGGTTTATTGTATTGCTATTTTTTAAATGAATTAATAAATAAATATTTAAAAATTTTCTGTTTTCTAATATAGCAAACATTTTTAGAGTCCTTGATAATTTAATTTTAAGAGTTTGAAAGGCCATAAATTTTGAGAACAACTGATTTAGATTAATCAGCTAACATCCATGGAGGCGGACGGTGACTCAATTCAACTTAAATTATATAGATTCTACATAACAGGGAAGGGTCGAAGAATATTAGAGAGGCTAATGCAGTTTTCAGTTCAGTGATGGAGGATAAAATCCACAATAAATACATAGCTATCACAAAACAGTGTACCAAATAACATACTGCGTAGTAATAATGGTTGGCAAGTCAATATTAGTAAAAGGTGTTTAAGTCACATCTTTCAGCCCATGACAGATCGAGCAGATGAAAAAAGAAGTAATGCTGAAAAATTCAGAGTGACATGATTAATATGAATGTTCTAACAGTTGTATACTGACTCTGTATCATAAGATAAGTTTTTACAAAATTTTACCATTATATTATACTGCCTGAGGAATCCTTAATATTTTAAAAATTAGAAATACTAGAGACTACATTCTCTGACCATAATGAAGTTAGATTAGGAATTGACAGCAAAAACTAGAACTTTCCCACCTAAGAACCTAAAATAAAAACAAACATCTCAGGCCACCATGTTGTGCAGTTCTGGCAGCACTATCCACATTGGGCCCAAGTTGTATTAGAGAGAGTGACATTCAAATAGAATGCAACTAAATAGTAGTTTATACTTGGGCAGTATGTTCATCCTTGACTTCATTCTTAAATAACTCTGTGGAAGAGGGAATTTAAAGTAAAATTTTAGAATATCTAGAAATCAAATCGTATCCCCATATGGGCTAACGTGGTACTAGGAAGAATATTTATAATTTAAACAATTATGGTATAATTATAGTATATTACTAAAAATTCAAGATTTCCTGACCCAAGAAGATAGGAAAAGATGAAAAAAATAAACCTAAGAAAATCAAATTAAATAACTCAACCTGATAGTATAAATTAATGAATTAGAAAACAGAACTATAATTGATAAATAAATCACAAGTTAGTTATTTGGGAAAACAACTAGCTAGGCTAAACAAGAAAAAGGAACAGGGAACAACAAATACTCAAAATGGAAAATCAAAATACAAATGGGAAAAATAATAGGCAAAGAGAAAAGGAAAATCATTATTAGACTATATCATAGAACGTTATGAAAATATAACGGGAAAACAGAAAGAAATGAATGTTTTTGTGGAAAAAGGGAAAATCACCAAAATTGATTCAAAAGCAGTAGAAAGTTTATATGAAGAAGGCCTAGTAAGCAATGATCCAATTCCCAGAAACCATAGAATAAAAGATGGATGTTTGATTATCATAATATTAAAAACATACATACAAAACCAACAACACTGTAGGCAAGGTAAAAATTCAAACTAAACACTGGCAAAATAGATTTCCATCTATCGTTATCTCTCTCTCTCTCTGTCTATCATCTATCTATCTATCTATCTATCTATCTATCTATCTATCTATCTATATCTATACCTATTTCAGACATATATTTAAGATGCATAAGCACTAATTTTATTAATATGTATAAGATCTAAGAACCAACAAGAAAAAGAAAATTTAATAGAAAATGGAAAATGATCTGTGCTGATAGGTCACAGAAAAATAAATATAGATTGTTGATATTGAAAGGTAAATCAACAAAAGTTAGATGCTACATGTTCTACCTATCAGAATGGCAAAGATTCAAAATTTGGGTGGGGAGAAATGTTATCTTTGATATATTTTTAGTGGGGGTGAAAATTTGTTTAACTGCTTTAGAATGTTATTTATTAGTATCTGTCAAAATTCAAAATGTATATAGTAGGATATTAAATAGGAAATTTCCCTATCTGGGTTAATGTCTTAAAACTAATAACAGTACGTGATAATTTCTTTTTATTGCAAAGAGCAGTTCTAGGTCATCTATGAAAGAATTGTGAAAAGTGTGGAGACAATCTGGTTCTGTAATCTTTAGTCTGTCAACCTAATGGTAAGAGTTATCAGGAAAAGACTGAGAGCGATTTTCTTCCCTTCCCTTATCTCAAGCCCAGTCAAGAGAGCTTCAAGAGAAGCTCCAGGCAGGAGGGGAGAAATATTAAAAGAACTGTCCTTGTTTCCCTTCCTTACTGGAGAATTTTGAAACAGAGTCAGGTCTCAGCTGGGAGAAGGGGATATTTAAACTGGACGTGAGCATGAAGTTTTCTTTTTAGCTTAGCTTGGATTATTTAATATCTGAAGGCAAAAGTGACTGGAAAGGTACACAGTCTGCTTGAAGGGCAGGGAAGGAGGACAAGATAAAGATGTCGTTCTGTTTATACTTCATTGAGTTCGGGTCATTTAATAAACCATTACATGCCCTTTGATCCAGCAACTCTACTTCTAAGAATTTATTTTAGAAATACACACACAAAAATGGCAGATATATGTACAATGAAATTCACTGAAGTATTTGCTGTAGTAGAGAATGGAAAACACCTGCTATGTTTCAAAATGTAATCGTCAAATAAGTTATTGTATATCTTGACATATTTTGCAGCTATTAAGAATTGTGGGGCATACTCATATGTATATGGGCATAGAGAAACAACTGGAATATTTTAAGTGAAAAATCAAGTTTCAGAATAGAATGATCACATTTTTGTTAGAAAAAATTTAGTATTCATATCTATCTTCATGACAGAGATAAAGGTCATCTATTTGTTTTTTCTAAAGATTGTCACCTGAGCTAACAACTGTTGCCATTTTTTTCCCCTTTGTTTTCCCCCCAAAGCCCCCAGTACATAGTTGTATATATTCTAGTTGTGAGTGCCTCTGGTTGTGTTGTGTGGGATGTCGCTGCAGCATGGCCTGATGAGCGGTGCCATGTCCGTGCCCAAAGTTTGAACCCGTGAAACCCTGGGCCGCTGAAGTGGAGCGTGCAAACTTAACCACTCAGCCAATGGGCCAGCCCCAAAGGTCGTCTATTTTTTGGAATAGATTTCCAATTAACTTCTTTAATTTTTTCTTTAAAAATTAAAAGTGCAGGGGCTAGCCCCGTGGCCTAGTGGTTAAGTCTGGCGTGCTCTGCTTTGGTGGCCCAGGTTTGGTTCCCCAGTGTGGCAGGCATACTGTGATAGTGACCCACATACAAATAGAGGAAGATTGGCATGGATGTTAGCTCAGGGCGAATCTTCCTCAAGCCAAAAAAACAAGGGCTGGCCCTATGGCATAGTGGTTAAGTTTGGCACACTCTGCTTCAGCGGCCCAAGTTCGAAGGTTCGTATCCCAGGCATAGACCTACACTGCTCATCAGCCATGCTGTGGTAACAACCCACATATAAAGTGAAGGATGATTGGCACAGATGTTAGCTCAGGGCTTATGTTCCTCAAGCAAAAAAAGAGGAAGATTGGCAACAGATGTTAGCTCAGGTGAATGTTCTTCAGCAAAAAAAAAAAAAAAAAAAAAAATTAAAAGTGCAATACACACCTGCCATAAAATAGTTTGTCAGTACGGAAGAGTAAAAAGTAAAGCAATAACAAATGTTAAAGTTTTAGCATTTTCTTTTTAGCTCTGTGGATACTATTCTACAATACCTGTCTATGGATTTCTTCTAAAGAAGATCATGTATTACTTCATAATTTAAATGTGCAAAGAGAGAAGTGAAAGAAAAATAATTAAATACCTTTCTTTTTGGAAACCATATGAATCCACAACTATCTTGAAAATTTAAAGCTCATCTAATTGGAGGAAAGCTCTTTTATAACTTTATGTGTTGTTTTCCTCTTTTGACTCACTTTTGTTGTTTGCTTCATGTATTTCCAAATGCTGATCACCTTCTTTCACTTTTTGCCGGAGATGAAGTCATCTGAACAGGAACGAGTATGATGAATCAGAGGCTGTGTTTGGAGAATGCCCTGTCATGGTGTCATGGGAAGGGTTTACTTATTTGAAGACCAAATGGGCTTCCTGCCCCCAAATCAGAGGCTGTGAAACACTTGAAAGTGCCTCTCTCACAGTGATTCCTAACTTCGCTGTTGGTTTCTTACATAGTAAAATTCAGGGAGATGTATATTTGTTACTTATATTTCTACTTTTAAACAAATGAACGTATACCAGTAGTCTTTCCACTTCCCATGCTTTAAGTCTTTTTCAGAAGTTACCAGATCATATTGTCCAGCCTAATTAGCAACACTAATCCCACAAGATGCACCATGAGAGAAAGGTTCTGTGGATAAAAGTTTTAGAACACGTTACATACAATATCTAAGCTTTGGATGGTCTCTCCATATTAATGTATTAAAGGTTTGACTTAGCACTTCTTTCAAAACCTCAACATAGGACTCTCCATCACCCCCCAAATTCCTATTAACATCATTTTTGTGCATCTGAGGAAGATTCTCCTTGAGCTAACATCTGTTGCCAATCCTCCTCTTTTTTGCTTGAGGAAGATTAGACCTGAACCAACATCTGTGCCAATCTTCCTCTACTTTTTATGTGGGATGCCTCCATAACATGGCTGATGAGTGGAGTAGGTTTTGCACCTAGGATCCCAACCCTCGAACCTGGGCCACAGAAGTGGAAGCTGGCAGAACTTTAACCATGGGCCACAAGGCAGCCCCCCTATTAATGGCCACAGCGGGTGGTGCCCCTGTTAACATCTTAAAGCCTCCCATTCATGCAAGTTCACAAGAAGGAGACTGTTATTGAGAAAGGAAACCAATTCTTTCATGGAGCATTTCCTGGAGGACTTAGGCTGAAGAGGCAATATTCAATAGCGGGAATTCCACGGCTGGTTCTGGGTTTGGATTTCAACCCTCTTTCCCTAGTATTTAACAACTGTAGTTCTGAATACATTCCTCAATATTTCCTAGTCCTTAGTTTAAAAACTATAAAATGCGCAAACTAGTTTCTTGAGTTGTAGGGAGGATGAAATGAGATGAGGTAGCTAAAGTAGATGCTCAGTAAGTACTAATTTCCTCTCTATTCTCTTTTAGAAAAGCTTTCAATTTATCGTGTTTCTTTCCCATAATTCTATTTTATTAACTTTAAGGCAACCACTCTCTCCCTCCGAAAAACCTGGAAATTTTTTCCTTGAAATGTTATATTTATATCTTGGCCCTTAGTGTCTCTTGTTCAGTATGATTAACCAAGAAGGTAGGGTCAAGACAAATAAATACAAACAGTACTTTAAGAGTGAAGGGGATAACCTATTTTAAGTTAACGTTAGCTGCATAGAAAAGTTTAGCCTTGTAAAAGTTTTTTATTCTCTCCTTTTCAATGATCGTAACGGTCCTAACAGCTCGTAGAGCTACAGAATCTCTTTTACGGGACTTGATTTTACTGCTTTCTCATTTGCGTTGGTATTTATCCTAACGATTTTGCTGACCATACATCCTGCCCCTCTTAGAGAAGCTTCCTAATTAATCTTCCTGTCTCTGGTATTTCTCTAGTATCCAGGTGATCATGAACACACCTGTCAGTCCATCTTCTTAAAAATTTCACTTTGATTATCTTACTCTCCTAGTCATTAATTTCAACAACTTTCCTTGCCATAGAATTGTGTCTAGCAAACCTTTCATTATAAGGTTCTTCCATCCTAGTTAGTCTCTTTTTCTTCTGTGCTTTAACATTTACCCTCTATTTCACCAAAATCAGCATCTTTTCTGTTTCATGTACATACTAGGCTTGCCAGAGCTGTGAGTGTGCTTTCCTCCAAACCTCTCTTCCTCTGCTTCTGTCTTCTCTGCTGGTGTTAAGCTGACCAGTCTTTCAGGGACCAACAAGGTCTTTCCTCCTGCCTGAGGCCTTCCCTTTTACTCCAGCCAGTGAACATTATTTCTTTTTTAAATGTTTAATTGTATTTGATTAAATTTGAACTACCTACTGTGGTATTGAATCAAATGCTTACCTCAAACAGTATGACTGTATGTCTTCTCACCCCAAAGGGCCAGAAACTTCCTGGAAGGTAGGAATTATTTTTCAAACTTCTCTTGAATTGTTTATGAGGTCTAGTATAGGGTGCACTGATTGATTAATTGAATGAATCAAGTATGGTTTGATCTCCACCTAAATAATTGCTACTAATATCTGAATATTGCCATCCCACTGGTCCTATCACTTTGTCCCACGAGTTATCCTGGCAGTTTTAAAACAGTATTTGAAGTCCTACTTGGGGGAAATCTAGTGTAGATTTATGACCAGAGAGCTCTGGAAGTTTTTATATGTTGCATGCAACTATGTGCCATTACAATCAGATGAGAGTTCTTGCAATCAAGCAGTTTAATAAATGCAATGCAAAACAAGGGCATAAGGATTGAGAAAAGACTGAAGTTCTAGCTGAAGAGGTTTAGGATGAAACGGAGCACAAAATTTCTATGAAAATCAACAAATAAGATTATGTTCTATTCAGTAGCTTTCTGATGTAATCAGTTTTAGGAAGCCCTTCATTTTCCTCCAAATTTTCTGTTTTCTTGTGAGAAGGCAGGGCATGAATACTAGAATTTTGAAACGACAGTTGAGGGAAGAACCATTCAATTTGTTGCTATATTACTTTAAAAGAGAAAAAGGCCACAGGGAATACCTGAACTTTTTATTTCACCGCTGGCGGTCAGTATCTAGATTTGAAACTCTTGACTATTTACTCTCGCACATCTCCAATATCCAATCCATGTCCAAGTTCTATTGGTTTCCACCTCACAGTGCATCATAGATTCACACTTTATTCCTACTTTCATCCACAACTATAGGTGAAACTTCATCAGCCCTGGTCTGGACCATTGTGAAGGTCTCCTAACTTTTCTTGCTGCCATGAGTCTCTTTCTTCTAAAATCCATCCTCCATGCTGCATCCTGAATCGCATTCCTTAAGCACTGTTACATCATGTACTTTTCTGCTCGCAGAAATGACAAAAGTTCAAATTTTCATGTCCCGTCTGGTCTGGCTCTATTCTTTCTTTAAAATGCCTTTCCAATGCACAGCCTATAGTCTAGCGCACAGAACTTCTTGCTGTTCTTTGACACAATCTACAATTTTTCACTTCCATTTTTATTGTCATCCTATTATCTCCACTTGGGTTGTCCTATCTTTCATCCGTACCCACTGAAATCATTTCCATCCTCCAAAACCAGCACCTCACTAATTATTTTAGGAAACCATCAGTGACTTTCTGAATGGATGTGAATTGCTCTTGTTCTAGTACATTGCTTTCAACAAAAATTATTTGCTTCTTGTTATCCCATTCTCCTAAATTAGCAGCAGAAACGTCTTATTCATTTTTGTTTATCCCACAGCATCTAGAACAGAGGGTACTTGTATTTACTTCTATTACTGTTACAAAGGTTACTTACAAGAATGACAAGAGCTGCTCTGAATTATTGCTAAACTCTTCCTTTTAGCTCAGTTTTAAAAAGCATTAATCATGTAATCTGTTGTGAACAGGACTCCCACGATTAATCAGAATTTTTTTTATTAGAGTTAGCAAATTTTCTGTTCTCAATTCATTATTGTTAAGGTCATGTAATATTAGTAAACTGTCGAGTTGGGGAACTGTTATTAAGCTCCTTTCATATAAGTGTGACATTTCAGGGCATTTAAAGATTTGGGGCAGTGACTAATTTTAAATACGTCTTGAATTGATGACACCCGTTAAGCAGGTTTGTCATCATTGTCCTTGTAATAGTGGTGTACTGCTTTACGTTATCTTGGTCAATGTCAGTATTTCATGTCAAATCAGCAAGAAATTAATTTTTCCAATATATTCATGTGATCCAGTCTTCTTCTTTAATTTATTTATCAATTACTCCATGAATCCATTTTAAATTCAATTTAGAGTTTATGTCTTCTTTTTAGTGTATTATTGCTTTTGGTAGAACTTAAACAAACTTTGCTACAATTCCCTTATTAATTTCCAAATAATTTCTGTGATTTTAATCATTCATTTGTATCACTTTTATTTTGTATTCTTTTAATTTTTAATTTAAATTTTACCTCATTTATTTAATAAGTAAACCTAAATATGACAAGAGAAGGCATGCTTCATATCCTTCCTCATTAGCAGTAGTATATTCCTAATGTGGTATTCTCTTAGCCCAATCCCCAAAATGCCCAATGCTGCTCCAGAGCCACTTGACACAAACATGACATAGAGAAGCTAGAGTGGAAAGAGACAGTGTCTTAACTGATTTCAGCTAAAATAACATATTTCTAAAAATTGCACAGGAACATATGGTAATAGAAACATTGCTGGGAGTTATCCCTGGGTCTTGGAAGTGGCCCATGCAAATGAAGGTGAAGCTTGAGCTTCCTTCACTTCGTAAGAAATCTCCTGGTCTTAGGTGAGCCACTGACATTAGGTGACCTTGGTTGCAATCATGTGATCTTTTTGCAGTTTCCTCATCTGGAAAATAAAGGAGTTGAGCTAGATAATCTCTAAAGTTCCTTTCAGGATTAAGTTCTAGGATAACAGTTGTTTTGGAGGAGGGGATGCTTGTGGTAGTCGTGTTGCCATATGAAACAAGATGAGGGTGTTCAAAGGGTTGAGAGCTTAGCAAGGATATCAGATATGTCAAGTATTATGGTTGGTTACCTGAGAAAAATTTAGTTAACTGTTGGGTTGGAGAGGGCATTGGAGACAAATTAGCAAAGAGAGAGAAAAGCAAACCTAATTCTATTCATTGCAGCATTTTTAAGACTGGAAACAGCCCAATGTTTGTGGTATATCCCACAATGGAGTACTGCAAAGCTATAAAAAAGAGTGAGTTATATGTCCAAATCTACATGGAATGACCTGATAAGAACTGTTAAATAAACGAAAGTCATGATTAGAACAGTCTTTAGTGAAACCCCTAAAACAGAGAAAACATGAACATGTATGTATGTGTGTGTGTGTGCATGTGTCTGTTGTTTGTGTTAAAAAAATACCAAAAAATGAATAAAAAATTTACCTATGTGGGGAGGCTGGAGAGATCTGACAAAGAGAATGTTGGGCTGGGAATGTGTTGGTCCTGGTGTGAATGTATATGAAGCATGCTTTCTCTTGTCATCCTTAAAGTTATTTGATAAATAAATAAGAGAAAATTTAAATTAAAAATTAAAGGAATATGAATCTGACCAGAGAAACAGTTAGATTATAATATAAGGGTACAACCAGCAAAACTCTGAAAGTGAGAAAATCTACAGGTCAAATGATCTGGTGTCCTCAACAAAGAAATTATAAATACTACAAGAAACTTAAGAAGCATATCAGCTAAATGCATTATGGGGAAATTTTTTTAAATTGTTCTTTAAAAATATTTATTGTATCACGCAAACTTCTTGCTAAAAACCCTGTGATGTTTTTTATTGAATTTGGAGAAAAAGAATAAAATGAGTACTATGGTCTATAAGATGCTTCATGATCTGAGCTCTGCCTATCTCTCCAGTCTTTTTTTCTTTTTTAATTGTGATAACATTGTTTATAACATTATATAAATTTCAGGTGTACATCATTATGTTTTGATTCCTGTGTAGGTTACATCATGTTCACCACCCAAAGACTAATTACAATCCACCACCATACACATGTGCCTAATCACCCCTTTCACCCTCTTCCCTTCCCCCTTCCCCTCTGGTAACCACCAATCCAAACTCTGTCTCTATGCGTTTGTTTGTTGTTGATTTTATCTTATTTATTTATCTTATTTATGAGTGAGATCATATCGTATTTGGCTTTCTTCCTCTGACTTATTTCGCTTAGCATAACACCATCAAGGTCCATTCATGTTGTCACAAATGGCAAGATTTCATCCTTTTATGGCCGAGTAGTATTCCATTGTGTGTATATACCACACCTTCTTTATCTATTCTTCCCTTGATGGGCACCTAGGTTGCTTCCAAGTCTTGGCTATTGTGAACAATACTGCAATGGATATAGGGGTACATATATCTTTATGCATTCATTTTTTCATGTTCTTTGGATAAATACCAAGCAGTGGAATTGCTGTATCATATGGTAGTTATATTCTTAATTTTTGAGGAATCTCCATACCATTTTCCAAGGTGGCTGCACCAGTTTACACTGCCACCAGCAGTGTATGAGAGTTCCCTTTTCTCCACATCATCTCCAACACTTGTTATTTCCTGTCTTGTTAATTATAAAGGCCATTCTGATGCGGGTAAGGTGATAACTCATTGTAGTTTTGATTTGCATTTCCCTAATAATTAGTGATGTTAAACATCTTTTCATGTGCCTGTCGGCCATCTGTATATCTTCTTCAGAGAAATGTCTGTTCAGATCTTTTGCCCATTTTTTAATTGGGTTGTTAGTGTTTTTGTTGTTGAGATGTGTGAGTTTTTTATATACTTTGGATATTAACCCCTTATCAGATACATGGTTTGCAAATATCTTCTCCCAATTGTTAGGTTGTCTTTTCATTTTGTTGATGGGATCCTTTGCTGTGCAGAAGCTTTTTAGTTTGCTGTAGTCTATGGGGAACTTATTTGAACAAAGTAGTCATAAAAATAAACAAACACCAACACGACAAGAGAAGACCAAAACATTTGTATGGGGGATGTTTGACTAAAGTCTTGATATTTGATAACATTATCTTAAATATTGTCATTTTTGTATGGGATAATGCTATTATTGTTATATTATTAAAGAGAGACCTTATACTTCAGAGATTTAAATTGAAGTAAGTACAGAAGAAATGATATGATGGGATTAGCTTAAAAATAGTCAAATTGTGGGGATGATTTGGGTGGATGGGTATGTGTGAAAAATCGTAATACGACATTTAAAAAAATCTAGTGAAGAACAAAAATTGGGTAATGAATGAATTCCAAGGAACTGGGATTGTATTGATCTATAAGATACTAGACCTGAGGTGGAAATCTGCAATGCATACATGCGTAGAAAAGATAATTTTGTACTAGGGATCATTGTCAGAGAGTTGAAAAGGGAAAGAGTGATGATGAGGGCTCTATAAGCAGAAGATGGCCTTAAAATTCTCTTCTCCATCTGGCAATGCCCCTGTTTCACTTCCATGTCTTGCACAGCTCCACCTTCAGATTCTCCTCTCAGTTCCGTATGCCCCCTTGCTTTCTCTTCTTCTACCACTTCTCCTTAACTTCCTTCTTTCACTCTTGGATTACTCGCCACTTGCCAGGCATATTATACAATAAAGCTGTATTCAATATATTTTAGAAAAATTTGTATTCTCCCTTTTTGATTGCAGTAGTGGATTAATTAGTTTATGTGTAGGTGATCATATACCCAGATTTGGCTGGAACAGTCATGATTTATGACTCTTGTTTGAGAGAAATTATTAATAGCACCTCTTTCACTCTTAAAAGTGTCCTGGAATGTATGATAAATTATATTTATATATTTTGAAATTTTGCAACAGTTAGCTGTCATTCATGTTCTTTAGAAATTGGTTACTTGATGCTATCATGTGTTAGAAGCTGTTCCAAGGGTTGGTTTTTCCCTCTGCTTTACTCTAGTGGACTGGTTCATGTGGATCAGTGGTTCTCAACAGAAACGAAGTTCCTACTCTTCCCCTAAAACATTTTGCCGAGTAACATTTGTTCTAACGAAAACGACTTACCCTTGAGAGAGAGAACACTAATGTATTGGCAGCCACACACCCTTTCAATAGGTTCATCTGGCAGAATTAGAATATTTAGAAGCAGAGAGCAGCATCCCCAGGGAGCAGAGGAGAGGAACATTTCCATAGGGAAGGAAGGTGCCAAGCACAGGCACTTGTAAGAAGGGAAAGCTAAATGTGGAAGCTGGAATGGGAGCTCTGGGCTGAAATGCATCAGTGAGAATTGATGGGGTCAGACGTGAAAATTGAGATCAGGAAGAGTCCAAGACTAAGTAAGGTGGCAGCAGTTTTGTTTAAGTAGAGGATACCATTATTTCTACTGTAAACAACAACAGTAATAATAATAGTATGATGAAACACAGATTGGTAAGAAATGTCTTTTTTTCCCCAATAACTTTCTTTGATTATGACTTAAAAACTAAATCTTGATCAATTCATTGTTCTCTCAAATCAGTTCCCTACCATCCTCAGATTTCTGTTTCAGAGGATAGTTAGATACCAAGATGTGTGTGGAAGTGGGTAGTGAACCTGGTTCACAGTATCATTATCTGGCCACATGGGCATCCTCTTAGGTACACTTGTTCTTGTTCATTCTTTGGTCCTAAAGCTTCTTCAGTGCCTGCTGTCAGATCTATATTCAAATCCCTCCTCCAATCTTTGGTCACATAACATCTTCTGGCTGCCTCTTGGCTCTGGGAGTTGTGGGGAAAGCTCAGTGAGCCTGTCTCAGGCTGTCTGCCTAGATACCCCAGGTAGCTTTCTCCACTCTCCTGCATCTGTATCAGGTGCTATGCCAGGAAGCTCTTCAAAACTTACTAGTTTTCTGGCATTATCTGAAGAGAGAAGCACAGTTAATCTCTGCTCCTGGATCCCTACATTCATCTGGGGGTTTGCACCAGTCTCAGATCCTTGCTCTTATTTTGCTTTGCTCTTTAGGGTAAGTCTCTGACTATTGATTGTATTTTCCTCTTGGTTATGGGTCACACTTTTCTGTTTCTTCACATATCTAGTAATTTTTTATTAGATGCTGGACAATATAAATATTATATGTTCGAGGATCTAGGTTTTGTTTTCTTTTTTAAAAAGTTGTGACCTTTGTTTTAGCAGATAGTTAAGTAACTCGAAGATCAGCTTGGCTATTTTGAAACTGTTTTTAAGTTTAGTAATGCATATCAGGAGTAGCTTTTACCCTAAGTTAGTGTAGCTCTGGCATTAATGGGTGAGTCTCTGAGGTCTCTACTCTGTTCATCAAGGTCTCTCTCCTCTGGCTAGTTATATTTCAAACACCTCCCAGCCCTATATAAGCTCTGGGAATTGTTCAGTGTACAGCTCCTTAGTCGTTCTTTGACTAGCCTGATGGAGTTTTTATCCTATGCATGTGCCCTTTAGAATTTAGCAAAAGATTCAAAATGGCATCCATGTGGATTTTTGGAGTTCTTTTTATCTCTTGTCTCTGATTTCTACCTCACACATTTCAGCTGTCTTAGCCTCCCTGAACACTGATCTCTGTTTTCTTAATTTAGAGTACTCTTGTATTATGCTTGGGTTTTCCCTCTCTGTCTGATAGTCCTTAATGTGTATCCATTGACAAAGTGGGGTGATCATAGGGCATCTTTTTTTTGTTTGCATCCTTTCCCTTGGGAACTGTAGTCCTCCTATGCCCATTGTCAAATGTCTGAAAATAGTTACTTCATATATTTTGTCCAGGTTTCTAGTTAGTGCTGGAGGACAAGTCTGCTACCAGTTACTCCATCAAGGCCAGAAGTGGAAATCTATGAATGTCCTATAATCTATGATTATACTTTTAAGTGTAAATTCCTCTGGCAGATAAGTAACGCATTCCCGTGTACATCCTGACCCTCCCTAGTGGTTAGCCTTATTAAAAACTACCATCACTCTACACATGGGGGTAAAAAGTTGATTGCTTGCTGTTTCCTGAATCTACCATCCTATGCCACTTCTCTATCTTTGAACATAGTTTTCTCCTTACTATTGGGGATACTCAGAAGATGACACGATTTTTGTCTTTAAGCATCTGATAACCTGAACCTTGCAAAGTACTGCAATACAAAGTCAAATAAGGAGAGGATGGAGAGAAGTATGGAGCTGAAGGTGTTTTAAATGCATCTGAAAAACAAGAGTAGCATAATTACGTTTGGCTCTTGGTAACTTAAAACCACTTGCTTGTTATATGTCCCAATTATATGACACACACCATTTCAAGGATAAAATAAAGTAATTAAAAGTGATCTATTAAAAACAAGCCTTTTTAATGAATATCCCTTTTTAAAGTGGTATAAATCAGGGGTTGACAAATGATGCGCTATGGGCCAAATCCTTCCTAATGCCTGTTTTTATACAGTCTGAAAGCGAACAGTGGTTTTTACTTTTTATAATGGCTACATATTAAGTGGTTATGTAAGTACCTATATAATAGTCACAATTTTTGTCTCTTGGTCTATAAAGGCTAAAATATTTGCTCTCTGATTCTTTAAGAAGAAATTTGCCAACTCTTAACTCTTAGTCTTGAACATTTTCTCCATCCATTCCTCTATATCATGCATTTAACAAATATTTATTCAATGCCTTATATTGTGCAAGGTACTTGCCTAAGATAAAGTTGAATTAGGCAGGGAATGTTCTTTAAAAGAGTTCACAATTTATCAGGGAAGATAGGACATGAACATAAATAACAGTAACACAGAGTTGAGTAAAAGAGGAATCATCGGAGAGAGGTAACAGGTTAAAGACTTATATTTCAGAAAAGAATAATTGACATGGAGTTGGGGAAATTAGGGAAATATCAATGGGGAGGTGGAATTGGGGATGGGCTAGGAAAGATGGGAAGGATTTGAATATACATGGCCGAGTAAATTCCAGGAAGGAAATTTGGCTAAAACTCAGCCATTGTTGCAATTCATAAAGTGTGCTACAAGTTCACTCTTTGAGTGTGAGTCTTGCTCTCAGAAGGGCAATTAATATAGTGTTCTAGGGTTCAGAGAAAAACTTTCTTTCCCTTTGACACCAATTTTCCTCCTGCTTCCCTACCTCTTCTCTTTCCTCTATCAATATTTAGCCTGAGTTTCCTTGTTGAAATTCTAAGGGATTAAGTAACAAGGTTTGAGGAGCTGGTTTCTTAGCTGATTTTTCAGATTTGGGATTTCACTATGTTTAGGAGGGAGTTGTATGCTATACTCTCAACCCAGATTAGAAGAGTTTTGGCCAAATGATACACTCTGCGTATTTCTCTGTTCAATAGGGAGAACTCTGCCAAGATTTCCTCCTGTAACTGTACCCTCTCTCTTCCTGGAGACCCATGGCCAGCAGCATTGCTCTTTCTGTAGCTTTGCCAGCCTAGTATCTCTGCTAGTGGTGCGGGAGTGAGAAAAGTCAGATTCAATATTTGTAATGTTTAGAAATTGCTTTCTCTCATATAAATAAGCCTCTTAATGGTAGGACCAAAGAAATTGATCTGAGCGAAAAGTGAGTTTTTATTTCCCTGTTTAATAGAGACCTGAATACACAATGAGGAACTGAAATAAATAGTGTCATTCATCCTAAGTGAAATGAACATAATCTGGAGACAATTTGCCTACAGATCTAAGTTTTTAAAGTAGAGTTGGAGTATAAAAAGATTATTCAAAGGACTGAAATTCATGATATTGAGCTTTCCTATGAAAATCATTTTTAAATACTACTTGGGCTGATGGCCTGGTTCCTGATTGATGAGTTAAAGGTGAAAGAATAGTTTTTGGTGGGGTTATGAATACCATCATTTTCAGAAAAAGAGCTATTAGATAATACTACCTATTCTTTGAGGTAAAAGTATTTTTTGTTATTAAAGACTAGTCATCCTTGAATTTGTATTCTGATTAACACAAAGTCCCTGAAATCAAACTCTATTCATGGACACACACAGCAGTACGTATTAGTCACAACAAGTGAATAACTTTCACAATGAGCTTAATGCATTTCCATTTGGTGGTCAGAATAGTTTTCTTCATGTCACACGTACACTGCTTTCATAATACCTTTTAATTTCTTCCAAGGCCTTTGCAGTTAAGTTTGGAGAATTCTACGTTGTTTTCATTTAGATTTTATTTTGGTCTCGTGTAATAGTCATACTGGCTTATCCAACATAAGGGTAGTGAGAATTGAGTTGAAAGTTGTATTAAAGAATGATGGAGGCACTGGACTTGAAGTAGACCAAACAGAATATTTGGGGGGGGGGGGTGGATTTCTTGCATTTATTTGGTATAATAAAAATTCCCTACATTTATATAGTACTTTACAATTTTCTCAGACTAATATTTTAATCTACCTTTGGTTGCAAGTGGCAGAAACTTAGCTCAAAAGAACATAATCTCAAAAAGAGACTGTACTGCCTCACGCTGCTGAAAAGTCCAGAGGCATTGGTCTTCAGGAATAGCTTGTTATGTGTTTTCAGCTATAGCATTAGGGTTTTGTTTGTGTCCATACCCTAGCTCTGATTTCCTCTGTTGACTTCATTCTCAGAGAGTCTCTTTCTACAAGGTAGCAAGGTGGCTACTGAAAATTCTAGACTTACATGGTCCTTATAGCTTAATATACCAAAGGAAGAGGGAGCACATTTACCCACAGCTCTAACAATCTTCCCAGGGTGGACTCTGGTGTGGACCATATATCTTAAATATGGCTAGAGAATAGGATACTGATTGACCAAACCTGCATTACTGTGGTTTGGGAGCAGGAGCTTCTAGATCAATAAATTAGAAGTCAATTAGCTGAAAGACTAATGAGCAGCTTACTAAATTCATTTTCTTTCAAGAATTTATTTTTTAATCAGCTTCATTTCGCATTCGTAATGACACTTTAAGGGATATCCACTTTATCTTTGCCTTTATCCTGTACTTCTGTAGCTAGAGACAGAGGGCCAGAGAGGGAGGGACTGAGGAGCAGAGAGAGGAGAGACACTTGGCTCTATTCTGCCATTACATTATCAGTAGTGTCCCTTTCATTGGGGCTTTTATTTGACAGATCTAAGATCTGACTCTCAAATGACTTTGTTTGTTAGCGCTGGGGGGGTGGGGGGGGGTGGTGGGGGGGTGGTGTCTATGTCAGTGAAGCCTGATTCAAAACGGACAAATCCCACTGACAGCTTTTTTGGAACTGAAGCACCTAGTCCCAGGATCACAAAGCACTCACAGACAACAAGGGGGGACTTGGCTACCGACATAGCATGAGTGAATTTTTCACCTGTCGTATATTGTATGACACGGAGTTTTGTGATGTGCCATTAAACAATTGATATGAAATGAGATAAAAATGTTTTATCAAGCATTTTCTAAAGATTTTGAGCAGAGGGGTCAAAAAAGGAATTGCAATGATTCCCTGTATGCTCAGCCATGAGCTCTGTCAGTATACAACACCCTTCAAGGGTTTCAGGCTTGGAGAACAAAGAGAAAGGCATAGTTTTGAGAGAGGAGGATGACCTTACAGGATACTTTGTACTCACAGGAAAGAGTCTGCTAGGGTATAATGTAAAGAGCAGTGAATTAGGGATCAAGACATCAGGATTTAAGTCCTGTGTTTGCCCCGTTCTACCCTTTGACTTTGGTTAGAATATAACTTTCTAACTTTTGGTTTCCCCAGTGAAATAGTAGATTAATAAGGATCCTTTTAAAATGGATACCCATAATAGCATTGTGAGCTTTGCAATGACAGAAAAAGATAAGATGAAGCAATTGATTTACTATTCAGAGGAGATGAGTACAATTTTCTCGATACTTCCAGTGTTCTTGTCAACTGCTTGAAATAATAGAACCTGCTTTTTGCTCCCCTACAAGGACATTTCAAGTAAAATACATTTTAGAAGGGTGGGTATCTCTTTGTCATTGGTTATTTAGCAGTGATAGTGGAACATAGAGCTGACTGCTTCCAAAAGCTATTCCTTTGTATTGTGGGGAACTTTAGGCTTGCATTATACCAAATAACCATCACTATCTCCCGCAGAAATAGCAGTGCAGTGCACCGTCGCAGTTTGAAATATCGCTGGCTATCAGTTAAAACACTTGGGATGTCTTGAAACATTATTGCTATGTGGGGGCAAAAACCTGTTTTGAACAGGAAATTATACCTTGAGGAACTATTTTTATTATAGACATTTCTTAAAACCAAATTACACTTCGTGGTGCAGACGGGGTTAAAAAAAATTCAACTATCAATATGATTCTAATATGTGATGTCCTAGGGTTTATTTTTTCTGAGTTTTCAAAATTATATTTCTACGCTTGGCATCCATTCTTTATTCTGTGCTCTGGGGTATCATATGATGTCTGTGTATTTCACAAATCTTCTTTGTGGAAGTGCAGTGATTAATGAGAACACTAATCAGTTAAGAACTCATTTATTACATTTCATTAAACCAGTGATCTATTGACACTCACGAGATATGAACATAAAGTACAATTTAATGATTAAAATAGTGCAGTGAATTAAATTTATCATGGAATGTTAGCTTGTTGGAAGAGTTGACAAAGATGATTACTTTTGTGCAACACAAGAGGCATGTCTTTGTATGAACTTTAGCTAAAGGAGAAATGTGAATTTAAATAAGTGGATGCTTAATAAAGGAAGCTACGTTATAGAACCATTATTCTGCCTAGCACAACTGAAAAACAGGAAAGAAAACCCATGACAGCATATGTTGGTAGAAGACAGTAACATCATTCACTCAATTAGTATTTGCGACACACCTACTATGTGCACTGTGCCAGGTGCTGAAGATCCAAGATTATCAACACACTGAAGAGATTTCAAAAGAAATCTCAATGGTGATGGATGGCAATCAAACTTTTGGTGGTGAACACGATGCAGTCTATAGAGAAAGTGAATATAATGATGTACACCTGAAATTTATATAATGTTATAAACCAATGTTACCTCAAATAAAAAACCCCTCCATTTTCCCTTTTGATTACTGAAGAGTATTCTGCTTTGCTTTTATATTGTTGTAACAAAGTGCATATGTTTAGTTAAATCAGACCCAGTGATCTTAGCACAAATATTACATTCTTTTTTCCTTTATATAAAAATAGCATCTATTTTATGCCATCATTATGTATGGGAATTTTGTTTTGCAAATAGTGGAGGAGGGAGGTTTGGGTTGGGATTGGTGGGGAGAGCCCAGAGGATGAGGAAAATGATGGTATTGATCAGTGGTTCCTAAAGGATGTGGTATCACTCCTGAGGGAGCGTTTAGAAATTTCTAAGGGCATTTTGGAACTTTGTGAGGCATTTTTGTGTTCTCACCATGATGGAGGAGGGAGAATACTATTGGTAGCTATCACGGATGCCAGATTATCCGCAACACATGAGACATACCCACACAATGTAAGACTTTTCATGTAAGTTCTATAAATATTGATTCCCCAACCAGACATTCATATATATAAAAAAATCTGTTTATAACTATCTAAGTTGAGATGCAAAAAACATTTTTCCATATAAGCATAATTTTTTTTGCATGGTGTTATATATACTGAATTTTCCCAGGATAAAATTACCGAGTAAATCAAGGGAAGATCACACTTTGTTTGATTCACCACCTTACCAAGAATTGCCCATTATTTTGGAAAATCACATCATTGAAGAAAACGCCAATGCAAAATACCCATATCAGATTTTCTTTGGAGGAGTCTCATTCATCGTGATTGTATACATAAAGAAAAGTATCAGATTACTTCATCAGATCTTTTAACGTAGTTTTGTCTAAGTATTTTCACATTGAACACATAATATTTTATTATAAATTGATTTCCATATATTTTTCTTTTTAAACTTAGTTAAAGCTTTACGAAATATTGTAACTAGAATTTGTAATGCATAATTGAAATTGTATATTTAGCTAGGTTCTCTTATCTATAAATTTTATTGTATGTATAAAAAGAGAACATTGAGAACCAGATGGCGATGGTATGGTATCTGTCTCTCCTGTGGAAAAATCTAATTTGAACACATGGATGAAGAAATAAAGGACAGAATTTACAGAACTGTTTCTATGAGGACACTGTGAGGTATCTGCTGACAAGAACGACTTTGAAAGACTGAGCAACAAGCCAATTTGACTTAGTGTCCAAATGACAAAATCTGGCACAGACATTGGGGAAGGAGGCATTTTTTCTGTCTCTGTTCTAATCCCAACGTTGTCCAAACTTGGGATAATCTAGAGAGAAGACACTTCACGTTGCTTTTCATTTTGTTTTCTTTTTATGTTTATTTATTTTTTTGTTGCGATATAATTGACATATAACATTATATTAATTTCAAGTGTACAACATAATGACTTGATATTTGTATACATTGTGAAATGATCACCACAATAAGTCTAGTTAACATCTGTCACTATAGCTAGTCACAAAATCTTTTTTCTTGTGATGAGAACTTTAAGATCTACTTTCTTAGCCACTTTCAAATATGTTATGCAGTATCAATCACTATAGTCACTATGCTGTACATTAGCTCTCTGTGACTTATTTATTTTGTAACTGGAAGTTTGTACCTTTTGACCCCATTCACCCATTTCGCCCACCCCCACCCCCTACCTCTGGCAACCACTTATCTGTTTTCTGTATCTGTGAGCCTGGTTTTTTGTTTTTTTTCTCAGATTCCACATGTAAGTGAGATGTTATCTTAACACTCCTATGATGTAATGCGCAGTGATAAGATTTTACAAAGTGGCCTTGAGGGGCATATGTTGGCCTGGATATGTGAATGAGAAATGCAGGAGAGGAAAACCAGTTGGTCACTGTGAGGGAACTGCAGCAAATTAATTTGTTTGTAGGGATAATTTGGGGAACTCCCCAAAATAATAATGGGATGCATTGAAGGGGTCATATTTCTATCAGTTGTGCTGGGTGGGGCCATCATAATTTGGTCATTGAAACTAAATATAAATATTCTACTGGAAGAAAACAAAGTTAGATTCATCTGCATACCATTTACTAAAATACATATTAGGTGGGTTAAACATTTAAATGTCTAAAAAAACCGTAAACATATTAGGAGAAAATTCAGGAGAATATTTGTGTTATTTCAATGTGAGAAAGGTCTTCAACCCCGCCAATAAAATACGCAATTTAAAACAATTATTAAATACAAATTATCACAAATATGATTGTCAAAATTTAAAGATTGATAACATCCAATTTTGGTGATCAGGTGGGGAAAAGTTGGTTTTAGATACAGTTGAGGTACAGGTGTTTGGAAGGGTAATTTGGCAGTATTTTTAAAGATTAGAAACCCACATATTCTATGTTTAGAAGTCCTACTTTTAGGAATTGAATCCAGAACAACAGCCCAAATGAATAAATAATAAATAAATCTATATACACACGTACATACATGCATATACATGTGTCTGTCAATGAGGAATAATTAAACAAATTACAGTACTACGATACAATAGAATACTATGCAGCCATTAAGCTGAAGATAATCACTTTCTTTGACTATATATATGAAATGTGTATATGTATATTTTTTCTCCTGGGAAGATATGCATAATCTACTAAATGAAAACAAATTTCAGAATATTGCGTTTATCATCATTCCATTTTAGCTAAACAAAAGTATCTGTTATGGGACTGGATTGGCTAGTAATGATATCTGGTGTCATTGTGTCCAGGAACTCAGAAATACAATAATAGTGCTCTGCTCTGCCAATCAACTGTCCTCCCAAGGCTGCCATATTGCACACCTAAGGGGGCACTATAAACATTTGAGTTCCTCAGTACTTGGTACAGCCTTTTTCTTGCTTGGAGTTCTGGATGCTACTGAATACTAAAGGAACAATTGCAGAATGATCAAGCAGTCGATAACCTTCAGTGCAGAATTCTCATAAGTCTGAGTTGGCTCTTGTAGCTTTGGCCAGATGCCCAAATGATATTTGTATCTCATTTAAAACCCTAAGTCTAAACTTTGGGATTTTATCATCCTCTGGCTTGCAATATTGAAGAATAAAGTGCTAATGGGGAAGGGGTTAAAGAGTGAGAAAGAGAGAGAGTGAATGAGAACCAGACAGAAGGAAATGAGAAGAAGAAAACGATTTAGAAGATTGACTAACTTAGAGAGTTAGGCTGGGTTGTACTTAGCTGAATGGGAGAAAAGATACAAAATGGAGAACAGAATATTCATAGATGTGTATGAGCCTTTAAAATATGGTAGCTCAGCCCACTGGTGATGTGGCTCAGTCAATATCTGAGGACCTCGTCAATCATATCACATTCATTGTTTTTAGCAGGGGCAGAGAGAGGATTCATGGAGAGATAAAGAGAGTAAAAATTTGCATATGTATATATAAGTAATCTGGAAGGAAATACACCAACTATTAACACTGCTTACCCCACTGAGGGAGGTGGTAGATAATAGAAGTGGGGAGAAGAAGACTGAGAGCTTTTTATTTCTTAAAGGGAATAAAAGTAAATGTGATTTTATTTTGTTGTCTTGTCTGGCAAGGTCTGGAAATTTGTTGAGATAGAAACTGGCTAGATGCTCACTAATTCTAGTTCCTCTTCCAGGGCATACATTGACCAACCTTCTAGGCTCTGGCCAATGAAATGTTTCCAAAAGTGACGCTTCTAGGCCTATCCTCTAAAATCTCTTGTGAGATTCTTGATTGACTTTTTCTCCCTAATTTGGGCAACTAAAAGTGATACTCTGACCTGGCGATGTCATAAGGTGGAAGGAATCTGGATGCCTGAATCACTGGCTACAGAATAGTTCAGGAGAACTGCCCAATTGCATCAAACTGTGATGTGGGAGGCACAAACTTTTGTTGTGTTAAGCTGCTGAGATTTCAGGGTTTACCTGACACCAAAGCATCACTTAGCCTATCCTGACAAATACAGAATTTGTGCTAGAAGTGGGGGTACTGTGCTGTAACAAAAATATAAAAGCTGCCGCTTGGGATCAGTAGCTGGGCTGTGAGTGGCAAAGAAAGATACAGCAGGCTGGACAGCTAGAGGTCCATTTTATGCACTGGCAAAATATTTGATTAAGCTGTTAGCAGCTGTACCTTGGAAGGTAGACCCCATGCCAGATAAGCTGGCAGCTATAGGGGAAGAGGTTGGAAAATTGAATTTTAACAGTTTATATTGGTTACTAACAACCGTTTTTGGTGAAGTTTTATAAGAAGCAGCAAATAATGGAGAGTATGATTTGTTATTTCTTATCTTTTTGTTTGGTTTTTTTGTGAGGAAGATTGGCCCTGAGCTAACATCTGTGCCAATCTTCCTCTATTTTATGTGGGATGCTGCCACAGGCAAGCCAAGCAGTGCTAGGTCCGCTTCCGGGATCCAAACCTATGGACCCCAGCATGTGAACTTAACCACTACGCCACTGGGCTGGCCCCCTATTTCTTACCTTTTTGATAGCAGCCATTCTAACAGATGTGAGGTGATAGCTCACTGTGGTTTTGATTTGTATTTCCCTGATTAAGTAAAGTTTTGATTGTGCTAGATTTATACTTCATAAAGAGAAAGCTGAATGTCAAAAAACATAAAGTGTATGCAAGTTTGAGTGACAGGAAAACAAACTCTTTTGTTTTTAAAGGAAGATTAGCCCTTTGCTAACATCCACCACCAATCCTCCTCTTTTTGCTGAGGAAGAGTGGCCCTGAGCTAACATCTGTGCCCATCTTCCTGTATTTTGTATGTGGGACGCCTGCAACAGCATGGTTTGATAAACAGTGCATAAGTCTGCATCTGCAATCTGAATCAGTGAACCCTGGGCCGCCAAAGTGGAGCACACGAACTTCACCACTCTGCCGCTGGGTTGGCCCCCACATGCATTTTTTAAATTACACAATTCTGTGACTATTTTAATTTGATTTACTATGGTTTTATAATTACAAATGGTTTATTGGTTGTAACTATTGCTTAGGAGAATGTTGTGAATTAATAAAGAGATAATCATGGAGAATTCTTCAAGTCTTTAATTTGAGGAAGACAAAAGAAAAAAGAATTCTATGTAAAATTTCATATCTAGTCTACAGCCAATTAATAATTTTGTGGATGACTATAAAGACTGTAAAATCATAAGGAGAAGAATTTAAAAGTTTAAAACATGCTAGGCATTATAGACTTAGAAATAACAAGTAAAAGTGAGCATTATGTGTATCTCAGAAAAAAAGAATCTTTTTTCCTTTCCACTCAAGGTCATTGACTCTCTGATATCTGAAGCATGAAAAACAGAAGTTCTTTGTGAAAATTCTGATGGCATTTTTTTAAGCTATAAAAATCAAATATGTGATTCCAGACCCAACTATAAATAACTTCCTTGGGGAATTCAGGATCACTTGTGGGGAGTTTTTTGTTCAATTGCCTTTTCCTTATTTTTCCTAAAAATGCAGCTACACTTAAATTCTGAGTTTTTCTTCTTTTTGTTTTCTATCTGGCGTTATGTTAAACTCTGGAGTGGTTCAGATGTGAGAAATGGAAAACATTTAGTGAGTTCAAGAATAGACCCTGAGTTCTTCTCCCTTCCTCTTTTTTTATAATTGGCATGCCTCAATTATCTGCTGCTCAACAAAATGAAAGGATGTGGTACACTTGTTCTCCATTATTTACCTCTCCTTATAATCGTGTGCCCGGATAAAGGTCCAATTCACGTATGAATGATGAAGAGGGATAAGAATACCATAAACACTACACTAACTTCTCAAATTTCTTGCTTGCCTTTGTATTTTCCACTTGGTTTGAGTTGGCAATTTAGTCAGAAAAGTGGTGGTAAATATCAAAATTTATTACAAATTCACGTTGGAGATCCTGTAAGCAAGATCAGAATCTAAGGAGAGGGTAAGTGTGAGACTGTAGCGCAGTTTCGCCAACCTTGCAACGCTTCTCCTACTCCAAAATACAGTGAAAACAGCAACGATTTCCGTTCCTAAATCACTCAGTCTAGTTCAGGTAAAAGGGTGTAATTTTAAGGAGATCTGTAACAAGAATGGAGGCCAAGTACAATCTTGGTAAAGTAAGGCTTTCTCAGCAAGCAGTTCAGCGGAGCTCAACCTTTCTCTGTCGCTACCGCACCTTCAACTACAACCTGCTGCCTTTACTGTGGTTCTTCTGAACATCCTTCGCCCACTCCCGTTCCCTTCCTCATAACTTAATCTGGTCTCTCGTGTCCTCTGCTTCACCTCATGGCTTTCATTTGAGCCTTCTTTCACTTTTTGGGTCTCAATGCTGACCCCGATTCTCACTTTATTTCCCACTTCCCAGAGTGAGATTTTAATGAACTCAGTTAAGCTTTTCACAACAAGCCAGCTTATGGGCCACTGGCCAGCTGAAAGTTGGTCTCACCTTGGGTCAGATACCCACCCATTTTCCAATCACTGATGACCCAAGGAAGACAGAGGGGGTGGGTGATGTGATTCAGAACATGGCTCCCCCTGCAGAAGGAAGAGCTGTGGCTAATTTCTTCAACAGGAACTGTACAAAGGTAGTTTCCTTGGAAGGGGTGGTTGGCACGATGATTGATGCATCTGGTGCAGCCCCAAACCAGACTTTCAGGGTTTGGGAGAAGGAGCTGAGCCATCGCTCTGTGTGTTAGGAGAGCCAGTAGTCTCAGGAGACTCTCTCACAGCAATATGAACATCCCGTGGAGCTTTGCTGCTGGAATGTGATACCCAAAGAGAACCGAAGCTTTCATGCAAACTGTGGCTGTTAACAATTAGTGGAGGTTCTCCTATAGTGACCCGCCCCAAAGGGATGGTTTTATTGTATTATGAGGTCATCTATTTTGGGAGACTGCTGAGAAAATTGATTAGGTTTACCACAGAAGCAAAGGAAGAGATGCGTTGCAACTTTGTCTGTGCTCGTTGGTGACCATATGCTGTGTGATTTTCTTTCTCATCAGTAGGCATTTGAAGGCTGATCTATGATAATTAAATGTAGATTAAAATGTGACAAGATTTAATATAGACCTCTGTGCTTCCAAGGAAACTACAGTTAGTGAAGCCTACATTCCAGATTCTTTTAAAAAAATCTACGGGCAGCCGTTTTTCTCATCAATTAGCTCTCAGCTTTGGATTTACTCATGGTTTTGGAAGTAAAGAGAATTTTTCTCAGTTCAGTGAAAATATTGGCACATTTATGCATGGAATAAATAATAAAAATTGCTAAAGGATATCTGCTTTTATCAAAGTTATGCCATTACAATGCTAAAATTGTAAATAATTCATTTTCTTTGATATATTTGACTTGGAGTGATGGAAAATGTAGATATCATTAGATGAGTCAGCAACCTTACTTCAATTTGAGATGTTGTAAATATTTGGAAGATTTTCAAAATCATTCAGGATGAAGGTAGGTAATAATCAATGTCAAATAGTTGGTTCACTAAACTTTCATCATCTTTAAAAATAATGTGGTTTTTAATGATTCATTTGCTTAAACTTGCTTGGTAGTAAGAATTTGATGTGAAATCTTCTGAAGTGTTTTCTTTTTAAATAATCTTTACTATTTCCATGAAATAGTGATTTCCATGAAATACTATTTCTGTACTATTTCCATGAAGTAGAAATAAAATAAAAATCAGCAATAAATCCAAAACCCTCTTTACTCTCCGTGAAATAGAAATTACATTTATCAAAAATAAATCAGTAATAAAGTGGAAAGCTAGTTTTCTAGCTTGCCTGTTGGCAGCATTATCATTATAAGTTTGCATTTAATGTTTAAAGTTTTTAAACTTTACCTGGACAGTGTTGTAATGTATTTAATATTCTCTAACTTGCTTCTTTCACTCAACGTTAGCTTTTTGAGATTTATCTAGATGATATGATATAATTCACTCATTTTTACTGTTATATAGTATTATATTACATAAAATCCTACAATTTATCTGATTTTAGATTGCTTTCAGTCTTTTGCTACTATAAACATTTTTGTACATGTTTTCTTGGGCATATGTAAGAGGGTTTCTCTAGGAATTCCCCTAGAATTCTCTAGTTTCCTGTATATTCTTATATATTTTAAAGTCTCCTAGATATTGGTAGATTTCATTCCAAATGGACGGTACTGATTTGTACTCCCACAGGTGCTATAATGAGAATTCTTATTTTCCTGTGTTTATGAAAAACTTGAACTCAATTTGTTTTGTGAATTTGATTGATATGAAAGTTCAGTTTCTTTTAGTTTTTATTTCCCTAATTACTGTTTAGGACAGGGAGCATTTCATATGTTTGTTAACTGTTTTGATATCTTAGTCTGCAAATTGTTCATATCCTTTACCATTTTAATATTTTATTGTCTTTAATTTTTAATTCATCTATAAAAATTCTTTCTGGATTCTGAATATGACTTGAAATGCTGCCTCTGTCAGTATTCTTTATATACATGTAAATGTATATAGTGTAAATTATGTGCAATATAATTATATTTAATATAATATATTAAATATTAAATAACAAATATGAAGTAAATATTAAATATTATACTTAATATAATATATTGTAATTTAATATACTATATAATAATATAATTGTGTTATAATTATATTAATATAATTATTGCATCTACTATAAATCACAGGTATAACTATATATAATAAATATATAGATATTTCACATATATATGAAATATCTTCTCCCAGGCTGCCTTGTATTATCACTTAAAAAATAAGTCTTTTATTTGGAAGAAGTATTTAATTTTAAATTAGTCAAATGTATCCATCCTTTTGTATAGTTTGTGCTTACGCATCTTGTTTAGGAAATTATCCCTCATACCAAATTCATTAAAAAGATCTCCTACATTTATTTCAAAAAACTTTAAAGTTTGCTTTTCACATCCAGGTCTCTAGTCTCTTGGAAAAATTTTTTTAATGTGGTGTAAGAATCTAACTTTGTTTTTATTCATATAGAGAGTGTATTTCCCAGTATCATTTGCTGGATATTCCATTGTGCAACTACTGACTTGAAATGCTGCCTCTGTCATATACTAAATATCTCAGTATAGCTGAGCTCGTTTCTGAGTTCTCTATTCTGTCCATTGGTCTGTTTGTCTTTCTCTGCGTGAATACCACACAGTTTCAACTATTCTAGCTTTATAATGTCTTGATCTCTTATAAGACTAGGCACTCATCTTGGTCTTCAAAAATATTTTGGCTATTCTTAGGCTTTTGTTTTTCCATTTAACTTTTAGTGTCCACTTGTCAAGGTCCATGAAAGCCTGTGTTGGTATTAGATATGGTAGATCTGCCCATTTATTTAGGTCTGTTTTATTTCTTTCACAAAGTTTTTTTTTTTTTTTAAGATTTTATTTTTTTCCTTTTTCTCCCCAAAGCCCCCCAGTACATAGTTGTATATTCTGTGTTGTGGGTCCTTCTAGTTGTGGCATGTGGGACGCTGCCTCAGCATGGTCGGATGAGCAGTGCCATGTCCACTCCCAGGATTCGAACCAACGAAACACTGGGCCGCCTGCAGCAGAGTGCGCGAACTTAACCACTCAGCCATGGGACCAGCCCCTCTTTTATAAAGTTTTAAAATTGCCTTTATGGGTCTTGAACATCTGATGTTAAATTTATTACAAGTCACCTTATAATTTTTGTGGCTAATGAAAATGGAAACTTTTGAAAATTACAGTTTCTAACAGTTTGTTGCTGATATGGAAACACTGATTTTCATATATTGATCTTATTTATAACAAGTTTGCTAAACTCTCTTATAGGTTTATATATATATTACATATATATCGTTTATAGACTTTCTGTATGAGCAATTGTAGAATAATTTTGTTTCTTCTTTTTTGTCTTTATAGTTTTTCATCTTTTTTTCTATTATTCTGGCTAAATTTCTGGTACAATGTTGAACATAAGAGAACTCTTCTCTTAATCTTACCTTTAGAGACTATAGCCTAGGTTGTTTTCACAAACATTGCTGTCATTCCCAGGTTGTTGGATGTGCTCAAAGAATCAAGTAAAACTGGGAATAAATATTGATAACTCCATTGCCTACTCAGGGCAATCTCAGTCTTAGGGAAATATAGGAGGAGCATTAATATAAGAGACTGGCACAAATGTTACAATTTTAATTCAGTTTATAAATGCCTCTAAGAGAATAAACCCTGGCTTTTCGTTGTTCAGGAGACAAAGATGAAACAATGTGAAAAATAGAGAAGCTGACACAACTTGAATCAGCTTACACTGGCAGTTTCCGTGCAAGTGAGAGTAATGACAAGCTTGCCCAGGACTCAAAAGTTCTCAAGCATGCAGATATTATTATTTTATCATGGTCTTTATATTTTAATTCTTTAGATTTACCAAAATATTTTCCGATATTTTTGGTAGTTATTGCTTCTTGCACCTTACTCTTTCTTCAATGGTTAATTTTCGTCTTCCTGACACATATCCTTTAATAGTTTTTTAATAAGAATCTCTGGGTGGTAAACTATCTCATTCTTTGATTTTCTGAAAATGTTTTCACTTTACTTTACTCTTGAATGTTATTTTAGCCAGGTTTCTAATTTTGATGGACTATTTCCCTTCAACACTTTGAAGGAGTAATTCTATTTGGCCTTGACAGGGCTTGGAACAGGCTGCCCCAAAATATGCCAAGACGGCATATTGATTATTTGGGATTAAAGTTACTTGAGAAACAGCCAGCTCAAGAACACTCTGACCCTCATTCACTCCCCTGAAAGCAAGAAACAAAGCTCCCATGTACCCTTCCTATGCCGGTAGGATGGAGGGCATTCTTACCACCAGAGATACGGAATTTGGGGCACAGGGAACTGTATAAACAAACTTTGTTAGTTCTTCATTAATTTGCTACCCCAAGCAGAGCCTCTTTGCTTTGTTAAATCTTCACAAGTAATTGTTTCTTTGTCTAAAAGGGTATATACACAGCCTGCTTTGGTCACTTCTTTGAGTGTGATGTTTTTATGATCTCCCCTACACACATATTAAATTGGTTTTCTCTTGTTACTCTGTCTCATATTGATTTTATTATTAGTCCAGCTAAAAGAGCTCAAGACGGATAAGGAGGAAATTTCTTCCTCCTCAACAGTTTTGGTGAGCCAGCCAGAAGAAACATTGGCCGGAAAACTGTTTTCTCTCTGGGACTGCTGGGGATGAAGAGATCCTGGGACATCTGACAGAAGTTGGCAAAGGTAAATATTTCTTACCACATCAGCCTCCCAGAACTCTGTCTATGGGATCCAATGGGGAGAAAAGTAATAAGGGGGCTAGCCTGGTGGCACAGTGGTTAAGTTTGCGTGCTCTGCTTCAGTTGCCTGGGGCTCGCTGGTTTTGATCCTGGGCACAGACCTACCCACCGCTTATGAAGCCATGCTGGGCAGACATCCCACAGATAAAGTAGAGGAAGATGGGCACAGATGTTAGCTCAGGGCCAATCTTCCTCAGCAAAAGGAGGAGGATTGGTGGTGGATGTTAGCTCAGGGCTAATCTTCCTCAAAAAAAAAAAAAAAAAAAAAAGCAAAGGTAGTGAGGGTATTCCTTTTTTCTTCTTCTCTCTCCCTGTCTAAATTTCGATTAGTGGGAGAAAATAATTGTGGAGCAAGTGTCTTGGGCATAATGACTCTGATAAAAATTTGTTATGAGTGCTCTTGTTTACTGTTGATCTCTTTCCTCCCAGAGATGGTCATTGTTTTCTTTTGTCTACTTTACAAACGCTGAGCATATTTTCTCTGATCTCTGCTAGCTGGAGGATGCATATGCATCTGATGGGCAGCCGAATAGGCTATGAATCCGAGTGATCCATATGGGTGAATTTTTGACTTGATAAGTCACCCTATTCTGTTCAAAAGGCAGGAGAAACGTGATTCCTTGTGTTTTGGAACAGCTATTTAAAAACAATGCCCTTTATAGTTATTGCTTGCACTTTCTTAGGCTAACTCTGGGAGTGAAGCATCTGGATCTTGTGAGGGCTGTGTCCTTTGCGCTCTCCTTTGGGTTTGCCTCTTGTATCTGTGGTTAAGCCATACAAAGGCTTATTGATTTGAGTTGCTCTTAAGAAAATCCTACTCATCAATGGCCAGTTGATGGATCTTTTGAATTGGAGAAACTTCTAAATTGAAAATTTTCTAGAGAGCTCTCATCTTAAACAGTCATTTTATTGGTACCTCTGGAAAGACACAATTATTAGTGAGTTTTTAGTGTATCTGATTCATGGGCAAAGTTTTAAAATGAAAGCTATGAGATCTCTGACTGTGTCTGCATGTTATGTATATCTATCTATGTATGTTATAGATACGTGATATTTTTCTATCTCTGGATGGCATTACTAAAATTAATTGGTACAGAGCTCTATTTAATTGGCTTAAAGAAAATTGTGTTTATATAAATCAAGTATATTCTCAGAAATGTAGAAACTAACACTAATATTATTCAAGTTCACATGATCTAGGATAATTTTGGTAAATAAAAACTAGTTTAAGTTTGTTGGTTAAATTAATGCAAATATATGTTTAGAGTTATCAGCAGTAAGTATAATACTTTTATTCTACCTGGGTTTACCACTGAAATAAGCTTATGTTATCTCTGTTACAAAATTTGTCAACCAGAAAAAATTTAACTTAGGATGATGACTGACTTTGTCTAATGTGTAATGAAGTTCTTGTAGATAATCTAAACAAGATTGTTAAGAACAAATGATTTAAATAGATGTAAATGGAAAAAGTGTTTCCAGGTGAACTTTTCAGCAAATAGTTTCCAAAATCTTTTGGTTACTCAAAACCTTAAAGTTTTGCAAAGTTAAATTAAATAATGAATTAAATCAAATTCACTGGCTATCTAGTCATCTCCAAATAAAATGCTGAACCATTACTAAAAATAGGTTTATACACTTCTGGCTTCCTTTACAGAAGAACTAAAGATATTTGGGTCTGTTGGTAAGCATGTTTTGCGCCACATTGGAAAATTTATTATGAGGAAGAATATACGTCTGAAAACTTTGAAATGTATACCCAAGTTTGCTAATCTACTACAGAATGCTAACATATGATAAACTGTTCACAATTGCCTGCTTTCTGGTTTTCACTGGAAACCAAAGGTTACAAATAGTTGAAAAGTTTGGAAGAAGAGCCAAGAATACAAAATGAACCAAAGAGAAATTGTCAGTAAAAAGTGTACATCAATTCTACGCAAACTGTGTGCATTGGTGCTGAAGGAATTTAGGCAAAGTGGGAGGCACCCCTTTGGAAGAAGAGGAGCAATGGAGCTCCCATAAGAGCTTTCTCCTACTGTGGAAGGATTTACTGTAGCTTCTTGTTTTTCAAACTGTGGTCACAGACTTTTGGTAAATTATGATTAACATTTATTTGAGTTAAAAATGTACACAAATGTAATTTGGATAATATTATCCATATTTATCTATATGGGTGGATTGATAATATATAAAATTCTGTCTGTAATTTATAGATAGATTTATTTACTATTTATCTATATATGTATTAAAGAGAATAAGTTCATAAAGTGCAAAACAGAGTGCATGCGTGACATATACTGAAAACAGGAAATACATGTCAGTTTATTAGACTTTTATTTCTGTTACTTATATGGTTTTGTATTTGTAGATATATTCAGGGCTGTAATATGCACTGTATTACTTACTGTGGAATGATCCACATGTTTGGGAGCCACTGCTCTTATACCACAGTAAACTGAGCAGTGAAGAAGTCTGCATGGCCAGCTGAAAGACCAGTACAAGAACCACACCCTTTCTGGCTTGTACACGCACTGTGATAACTCCTCAAGGCCAAGTGTAATCACTCTTTCATAGGCTCACACTTTGTTGCCTTATCTTTTCAGATTTGTAGCCAGGCAGCAATCTTTGTTTAAAAGAACTTCCCTATTTCTTATAACTACTTGCAAGGCTGGGAATTCTAGTGGTGGCTTCCCAGATATTTATAGCTTGGTCATCAGTTTAGAAGTTGTCCCATCTTTCAAATTTCTTTTCAAATTTTTATTCTGCCTACTCAGCTTAGAGCAACCCTTGTCAGCAATAATATAGGGATCCTCTTTCCCCTGCCTGTTCTATCATTCCCAGTCTAGCAGAGCAATGACAAGATGAGCCTAGGCATGAGTGAATCTCACGCTGTGATTTCTAAAAGGTGTATGGCTTATTTTAACTATATTATGTAGAAGGAACTTATATACATTTAATGTAATGTAATGCAAAGGCAATTATGCTGTCCTCTAAGAGTAAATCTAATTACTCTGTAACAACTGCCTTATATCATTTTTTTCCTAGATAAGCTTTGTTTGTTTTTGAAATTGAGAAAACAGCATTTCAACTAATAAAGCTGAAATTGTTACCTTTGAAGTAAGCTGCCTGAAAAGCAAAGATATTTTGTTTTACCAAAATAATTTCCTGTACTTTATCACATCTTTGACTGGTTTTGCTCACAACTATGTAAACGTCTGTATTTGCCTTTGAAAATCTTTTATTGTTACTTTGGTCAAATAGATAATTAAGTATTGTTTCATAATTATCTACGACCCTTTTCAGTCAAACACTTCAGTCCAAACATCTTTAATATTTTTTTGTTGAGTTCATAACAGTTTACATCAATTTCAGATTTCAGTTGTGCATTATTTCTTGACTGTCACCACAGAGGTGCTCCCCTTCACCCCCAGTACCCCCCCGACCTCCCTTCTCCTGGTAACCACTGAACTGTTTTCTTTGTCCCAGTACTTGTTTACATTCCACATATGAGAGAAATCATATGGTGTTTGTCTTTCTCAGTCTGGCTTATTTTGCTAAGCATAATTCCCTCTAGATCCTTCCATGTTATTGCAAATGGGATGAATTTGTCTTTTTTTCTGGCTGAGTAGTATTCCACTGTATATACCACATCTTCTTTATCCAGTCATCAGTTGATGGGCACTTGGGTTGCTTCCGTGTCTTGGTTATTGTGAATAGTGCAGCAATGAACATAAGGGTGCATATGTTACTTTGGATTGTTGATTTCAAATTGTTTGCATAGATATCCAGTAGTGGGATAGCTGGGTCATATGGTAGTTCTATTTTTAGTTTCTTGAGGAACCTCCTTGCTGTTTTCCATAGCAGTTGCAGCGGTTTGCATTCCCACCAGCAGTGTGTGAGGGTTCCCTTGTCTCCACACCCTCTCCAACATTTGTTATTTTTAGTCTTAGCGATTATAGCCATTTTAACAGGTGTAAGGTGGTATCTTAGTGTAGTTCTGATTTGCATTTCCCTGATGATTAGTGATGTTGAACGTCTTTTCATGTGTTTATCGGCCATCTGTATATCTTCTTTGGAAAAATGTCTGTTCATCTCATCTCTGCTCATTTTTTGATCAGGTTGTTTGCTTTTTTATTGTTCATTTGTGTGAGTTCCTTATATATTATGGAGATTAACCCTGTGTCAGATATATGATATGCAAATATTTTCTCCCAATTGTTGGGTTGTGTTTGTCTTTTGATCCTAGTTTCTTTTGTGTTGCAGAAGCTCTTTAGTCTGAGGAATTCCCACTTGTTTATTTTTTCTTTTGTTTCCCTTGTCTGAAAGGACATGATATTTGAAAAGATCCTTTTTAGTTCGATGTCAAAGAGTGTACTGCCAATATTATCTTCTAGGAGTTTTATAGTTTCAGGTCATATCTTCAAATATTTGATCCATTTTGAATTTATTTTTGTGTATGGTGTGAGATAGTGGTCTACCTTCATTCTTTCATGTGGCTGTCCAGTTTTCCCAACACCATTTATTGAAGAGACTGTCTTTTCTCCATTGTATGTTCTTGGCATCTTTGTTGAAGATTAGCTGACTGTTGATTTGTGGTTTTATTTCTGGCTCTCAGTTCTGTTCCACTGATCTGTTTGCCTGTTTTTTACCAGTACCATGCCATTTTGGTCACTATGGCTTTGTAGTACGTTTTGAAGTCAGGGATTGTGATACCTCCAGCTTTGTTCTTTTTTCTCAGGAATGCCTTGGCAATTCGGGGTCTTTGATTGCCTCATATGAATTTTAGTATTCTGTGCTCTATTTCCATGAAGAACGTCATTGGGATTCTGATAGGGATTGCATTGACTCTGTAGATTGCATTGGGTAGTATGGACATTTTAACTATGTTTATTCTTCCAGTCCATGAACAAGGAATCTCTTTCCATCTCTTTAAGTCATTATCAGTTTCTCTCAGTAATGTCTTATAGTTTTCTTTGTATAAGTCCTTCACCTCCTTGGTTAAATTTATTCCTAGGTACTTTATTTTTTCAGCTGCGATTGCAAATGGAATTGTATTTTAGAGTTCTCTTTCTGTAAGTTCATTATTGGAGTATAGAAAAGCAACTGATTTTTGTAGGTTGACTCTGTACCCTGCAACTTTACTGTAGTTGTTAATTATTTCTATTAGTTTTACAATGGATTTTTTTGGGTTTTCTATATATAAGACCATGTCATCTGCAAACAGCGAGAGTTTCACTTCTTCGTTCCCTATTTGGATTCCTTTTATCCCTTTCTCTTGCCTAATTGCTCTGGCCAAAACCTCCAGTACTATGTTGAATAAAAGTGGTATAGAGGGCATCCTTGTCTTGTTCCTGTTCCCAGGTGGATGGTGCTCAGTTTTTGCCCATGCGTAGGATGTTGGCTGTGGGTTTGTCATATATGGCCTCTATTATGTTGAGGTAATTTCCTTCTATCCCCATTTTGTTAAGAGTATTTACCATAAATGGCTGTTGGATCTTGTCAAATGCTTTCTCTTCATCTATTGAGATGATGATGTGGTTTTTATTCCTTAATTTGTTGATGTGGTGTATCACATTGGTTGATTTGTGGATGTTGAACCATCCCTGTGTCCCTGGTATGAATCCCACTTGATTGTGATGTATGATCCTTTTGCTGTATTGCTGAATTCGGGTTCCCAAATTTTATTGAGAATTTTTGCATCTATGTTCATCAGCGATATTGGCCTGTAGTCCTCCTTTTTTGTGCTGTCCTTGTCAGGCTTTGGTATCAGAATGATGTTGGCCTCATAGAACGTGTTAGGAAGTGTTCCATCCTCCCTAATTTTTTGGAACAGCTTGAAAAGTATAGCTATTAAATCCTTTCTGAAAGTTTGGTAGAATTCCCCAGGAAAACCGTCTGGTTCTGGGGTTTTATTCTTTGGGATGCTTTTGATTGCTGTTTCAATCTCATTCCTTGTGATTGGTCTGTTCAGATTGTCTGTTTCTTCTTGACTCAGCTATGGGAGGTTGTAAGAGTCTAGGAATTTGTCCATTTCCTCTAGGTTATCCATTTTGTAGGCATATAGTTTTCGTAGTATTCTCTTATAATCCGTTGTATTTCTGTGGTCTGTTGTTATTTCCATTTTTAATATTTTTTGCAAACTTTCTGTAATTCAAAATGAAGTCTTTTTGATCTCAAACTAACTTTAGGATTTTCAAGAGGGCCTCTGGAACATCTCAAATGATTTCTGTCTTTGTAAAAGGAGAGACACTACACTAATTAGGCATATTTGATAGGTTAAATTACATGGGGAGTATTGTCAGATAAGTGATGCTAAAACTTCTTAGATTATATTTATGTTGATATATGTTATTAATATAAGTATTTCATAAATTGTATGAGTTTCCCAGAAATCTGATATGTCCTACTAGGTTATCATTTGTAATTCTAGTTATTATCTTCACGTGTTGTGGCACAGAAATACCCAAACTTTCTTGTCAATTCTAACTATCATTAGATCTTTAACTGTAACCATTTTTAAGCCTTTTGTCATTTACAGTTATTCTACTCTGATGCTTTACAAAAGTGTTCCTGAAAAAGTGTTTCATCTTTAGAGAGACTCATGGGAAGGACTCTGACAAATACTGTAGACTACCTGTTTCTGATAACTTTCAGATCATACCATTGAACTGGATAAGAATTTACAGAACTCAAATGGAGAAACTGATGGCTTCATAAAACTTCTAACAAAAGATCAGGTTCAACAAGAATTTATCACATAAGACTGAATGTACTGATGAGAATTATTATAATTTTTATGACTTTTTGTTCGAAATGTTGCTGATTATTTAATCTTTTGTTTATCCATATCTAAAGAAATTTCTTTTTCTCTTAAGCTAGCTTTACTGGAGAGCAATTTGGTAAACTATGCCTTTGTGAAAAAAGATGAAACAATTACTTTTTCTTTCTGCTTATTTCTCCAGAATTTGGAAACTCTCAGTGAGTATTCTTATTTTCATGCCTATATAGTTATTTGCATGAGTTCAATAATTCATTCTATTCTTCTTGTTAACAAGACACAATTGGAAGCACTGGTTTTGTTACCAAGGCTTTGACTGGAATGTCATATTTGATAAAGATATACGTAGGCTTGGATATGACCAGACAGATTTAAGAAACCAGATTTGACTTTATATAGCCCCTTGGAAATATCAGCCTGCTATTTTGCTTACAAGTTTCCTGGAAGACTAACCAAGTAAGCAAGGAAGGTCACTTCCTGGCAAGTGCATGAACCTTAGGATATTTTGGGGACCTTGAGAAGAGAGGGATTCACCTAAATCTATAGGGATTACAAGTGAAGTCTGATGACAAGTCCTTGGCTTGGCTTCTTAGCCTGAGGGGGCTTTTAAAAGTCCATTCTGCAATTCCTTATGAAAAGTTCCAGCAGATTTAAAAGAGCCTATATGATCAATTGCTGTTCTGGCTGCACTTATGTAATCAGGCCAAGTTTGTTGAAACTAGACCTATTTCGCAAACAAGTTAGTTTTAAGTTAGCTATCCTTGGTAGAAATGAGGGTGATTTTGGAGAGAAAAGTTATGTTTCAGTAGAAACTACAATACACACTTGTGGATATTATGTTCTAGTGCAGTTTATTGTTTTTGAAGGTTTGGACTGGATCCTGAATTCTTCTGGTTTCCTCATATCTGACGACAACTCTCCAAACTAACCTTTCTGATTTTCTCCCCCCTTTTGGACTTGTAATCACTAAAAATAAAAGCTGCCCCTTTACCCCAAAGCCCTGCAAACTGAATATGAACGGCTTGATACAAACTTCAGAGAAATCACCACAGCAGCTCATGTTTACACCATCTTCTTTCCGCCTGTTGCTATAGAACCTCTCAGAAATTTACCAGTGCACTGATGACATTATCAGAAGCATTCAAACTGCAAGCCAGGAAAATCTGTCACATTGCCACTGCCTGCCTGCCTTCACTCCATCTGAAGATGCTTTGAGCCTGACATCTAGAAATCTTCTTGACTGGCTACTCTCAGAACTCAGAAACTGGCATCATAGTCTACTCCAATTATTAACCATTGCTTTTCTTTTGTTTCCATAGAAATGCCTTATTAAATATCTGATTTCTCACCCACAATATTGACCTAACTTTGGGAAACCAACTGCATCATCACTGATTCTGGACTTTAGATTTCAACACTATGTGATTGGTATAAATTTCAACTCTTTACTCATGTACAGGTATAACCTTGGTGTTTCACTTTTCATGGGATCCTTTTATTTCCTCTGAATTCTAGGCACAGTAAGTTTCTTCGCTGCTTCCTGAGTTGGTTGGTGAAACTATTCTCTTCTCATTTTCATGAGGTGATGTCAATTCAAAGCTTCCTGCTTAGCAAGAAACTCAATTCTACCTCTTTGCCTTATAGGCTCAAAGCACATCTCCTGACCTTGTTTAGTATTTGAAGCCCCAGCCCTGATTCTTTAAGGCTTATATCCAGGAATTATAGCCCTTGGGTACCTGATAAATTTGCTCTTGCATTTATCACTATGGCTATCAGTTTCTTCACCTTTTTTTCTGATACCTGGGAATTTTCCTTTTTTCTTTTGAATTCATCTTTATAGATAAAAAAATAGATGTTATGTTTTATCAATTTTTTCTGTTTTATAATGAGATGGGTGGTTATATCAGTTCAATTTTCTGTGTTGTTGGAAGAGTACTATTTTCTCCTGAATTTTCTAGATAGTAAAATGGAGAAAGCACAACTTTGTTTATGCAGTGTTAATTAGGCTTAAGGGTGGCTATCCTGTTGATAGGTACTGTAATTTCAAAAGAAAAAAGCAACAAAGTTCCTATTGCTTATAAAATATTTAAGCTTCTTTTAAAAGTAAATATTATAGCTGATCTTGGGGAAGTGAAGGAGGCATGGCCAGGGCTACCAGGAATAGGTGTGAGGAGAATACTTTAAAAAATTCACATATTACTTAAGCATTAAGTGAGCTTTTAAAAAGGTGAGTTAATTGAATATTTTGGCATAAATTACTATTTTCTAAGGAATTCGTCTTCTAAACGAGATGTGTTTCTATGAGGAACAAAATATGACTTTAAGAAGTAACATAATCACATTGAATAGTATCTGGATCTAGTCATATATGTACAGTCTGTATGTTTATATCTGGGGTATTAGTTGAAGAGAACCATCCAAAATATGTATGCTATTGGCATTATTCTCTTCTCTTAACTCACCTACAATTAATGCAGGTTGGAAAGAGTATTTCTAGGAAACCAGAATGAAAATGAAAATCATGGCCTGTCTTATCTGGCTTCCGAGAGAAGAGCCTAAGTTGAAAACTTATATTTAAGTACTTTATTGGTAATAATCCCAGGGACCAGGAGAGGAGAAAAGAGAATGAATACAAGAATATGAGTTAATTACTGCAATGTAAAATGCATCCCAGGACCAGTCATTTGTGGGTGGGAGGAGAAAGGGAGAAGCATTGATTCATTGGCTTCTTAGTCAACTTTTCCCCATGGAGAATTACCTTCAAGGTTGCATGTGTAAAGCGTGAGTGTCAATATATCCAATATGTAGAGAAGCTTGGGACTGGAGGAAAGAGGCATGTGGCGTGTGATGGAGGTACTATGTGAAGCTAGTCGGACCCTATCATGAACTTCCTGCAGTGGTGATTGGAATAAGAGAGGTGAAGCCAAGAAAGAGAATCTGTAGGAAGGATAAGAGCAAGTAAAAACAAAAACAAAAACCCTAGTTTTTGTGAAGTTAGTAAATTTTCTTAATAACATATTGTATTAATTGATGATGAAATAGCTACTTTTTGTTTTGGACACTTCAGACAAGATTCTGAATTAAAAAATAAATACAGTGGATCATTTTGGCATTGGGAAACATGAGAAAGGCAAATCATTTGAAAGTGTGTGATAGAATGAGAGCACCAGGCTGGGCAAACATGTTAAGTGTTTGAAGAACCTAATCCTTTTGTTTCAGAATCATATTAGAGAAGGTAGAGTCGGAAGTAAGTATGTATAGGAGTCTGGATTCTTTTGATAAGCAGGGGAGGAATTCCAAATCCCATCAATCATGCATGGACTTGTAATATTGGAATATATCAACAGAGAGGGGATGAATATTCTCCTTACAAGAGTGTAGCTCAACAACTGGTAGAGTGGCCAATACATCCTCCATTCTCTCCGTCAAAGCCTTACCTCTACAAAAACTCAAATCTTCTGGTAAGCATAGACAGTGATTATTCATTTTATAATCTATCTCTTGCCTATTATTCTCTTCCACCTGAACACGATTTTGGGGAGGGCCCCCAGTAATGTGAATGCTTTCCTCTCTTCTAGCTATATGTATGTCATTTTTGATGGAATACAAATAGATGCCAATATCATCTACAGGTTATAGATTTGTTAATATCATTGGCCTATTATATATCAACAAGTTAAATGTTCAGAGGCTGCAAAAGAAGGACATATTCAAGGATTCTTGAGCTGAACATTTTAAATTCCCGTCAATCTTTACACTGTGATTTGGGCATAGAGATGGGTGGATATTGAAATGGGAAGGGATAGTGCAGGCAAACAGTTAAAATTCACAATTTTGCATGGTGTTTACCTCATTGGAAGAAACCTGACATTTGATTTTATGTATCTAAGGTGCCTCAGTGCTTGACTAAATTTCCCAGTTTTTGTTTGGAGGTTTTGGCAATGATGTGTCTTGTATATAGTGTTGGAGGAGATAATCGAGAGGATGTGACTGCCAGGTGACCTGTGAGCTGGACCCAGGCAATTGGAGGCCTCACATCCTCCTCCCCTGTGCTTGGAATGTACTCTCTCCCTGCTGTTTCTACAGTGGGAGCTGTTTTCCAGGACACAGGCTTGAGAAAGCAATATTTGAGACCATCTGGATGGTATACATGACTGAATCCTGTTGAGGCCTCTGTATAAACTTTTAAGATTCTGGCAGGCTAGTTCAGAGATCTACTTGTCTTGTGGCTGCCCAAGCAAGCTTCGTAAGTAAGTTCCCTTGCTTATCAAAACTCCCACCTACCAACCTGCTGTGGTCTGCCTCTTCCTTCAGTGTCTCCTTGCCCTCCGTGTATGGAGGCCAGTTTGCAAACCAACACAAAGTTGGATCTTACTCAGTATTTTTGGATTGAATAAAAGAAGGAATGAAATAAGTTCAACTTGTGCATTGGTTATTGAACAGGTAAATGAGGGATTTATAAAATTTCTTCCTCTGCAGGCGTTTAAACTGAGATAGATTATATACTAATCTTAGGTGACAGCGCTAGGACTCAACTGAAGGCAGGAAAATGACCAGATGAAAGTCCATGGTCCTGTCTGGTTTCGTGATGCTGAACAGCATCTACTAAACTGTAATATTCAACTATAGTTCAGAACTACCTTAGTTTCTCTTGAATATTTTCCCAAAGGAAATCTAACACTTTTTATTTTACTGTCTTCTCTAAATTTAATAAAATGTGTGATATGATTGCTTTTTTTTTTAAAAAAACATTCTTTTTATATGAGTGGGTTGTTCAACCTGCTCCCACAATGACATTTCTGGGATCTTTTCCAATCTTTTCTTCCTTTTAAAATAGACTGAGACCTTATGTTCCATCTTGGAAAGTATTACATTTATCCACTATTTCATATCTAAACTATGCATTTTCAATGCTGCTGAAAGGCAATTCTCTGAAAGAGATATAGTTGTTTTCCAAGTTTTATCTGGCTTGAATGCCACATAAGCTTGCAAGTTTATGTTTGTAAAGTTTTCTGTTACTATGTGTAACAAAACAAGACTTCTTGTAGGAGCAATGGAAAGGGTCAGACAAAATGTAGTTAGTAAATATCCTTGAGGGAAATTCCCAAGGAAATTTCAGGAAATGCTTTCTTTTTCACATAAAGGTACTAAAGATAGGAAAGGATTGATAATTCTTGGGGCTTCAAAGTAAATATTTTCATCGACAAAGGAAAATGTAAAAGTATTGCTATTTTACTAGCAAGTGATAATTTAAACAGCTATCAAATCTTCTAATGAAACAAACATATGAATCATATGCAACTTTAACATGAAAAACATTGTAGAATGAACATTTCAAATTCTGTGTAAAATACATATATTCATAAGGTGTAACACTCAAAGTGAACAAAAATTCAAATTAAAGGAGGATGTTTTTCCTTTTTTCCAGAAGTGAATTGGGTGTGATCTTTTATGAAAATAAATATGAGTTTCTTTAGATTCTCCTATAAAAGGAAATAATTTTCCCAAAAGGAATGTGCATTTTGTCAAGACTGCAAGTGCTCCTCAAGAAGGGGGTTAAGGACCACCTGTATTAATATTACCTGAGATGTTGGTGAAAAATGCGTATTCCTAGGTTTCACTCAGACCTAAAGAATCATAAGCTCCAGGGTTAAGGCCTTGATTTTGAATTATTAAAACATACCTGAGAGATGGTGAATATGATGTAGTCTACACAGAAATCGAAATATAATGATGTACACCTTGAATTTCTGTAATCTTATATACTAATGTTACCTAGAAAATAAAGAAAAAATAAAATGCATCCGAGGTGATTCTGATGTCTATTAAAGTATAAGAACCTGGTGTAGCAGGGTAGAATGTCAAATAACCCAGAAAGCAAATAAATACAAAACCCCTGGAAATCCAACAACACAATTTTTCTTGTTCAAATAAAAGCAGTTTCACTGAATAACATTCTCATGATTAGTCTAACAATGACATATTAAAAACGTCAAGATAACATGTAAATGGGGATGTTTTAAACTGCGTTTTTTTTTTCATTCTGGAAAGGCTGTTTTCTGGGTGGAAATAAATCTCAGTGAAATTGGTTTGATACTTTATATTTTTAGATGTCTTAAGACTGACTTGAATAAAAACATAATCTGGATATAGTGGTTAGCCTTCTGACTCAAGAATTATATATATCCTGAACAATTTTTAATGCTCAAAATGCCTGAAAGGATTTAGGAAGTAATATTCCTAACGTTAAAACTCTTTCTTTTAAAAGAGTTAACACTCTTCTTTTCTTTCAGTTTTATTGAGATATAATTGGCATACAGCATTGTGTAAGTTTAAGATGTACAGCATAATGACTTGACTTATATTGTGAAACCACAGTAAGTTTAGTTAGCATCCATCATCTCATATGGATAAAAAAGTTTTTTTTTCTTATGATGAGAACTTTTAGGATTTAACTCTCTTAGCAACTTTCAAATATATCATACAGCAGTGTTAACTATAGCCATCATATTGTACATTACATCCCCAGTACTTATTTGTCTTATAAGTGGAAGTTTGTATCAATTCCCTCCCCCTCCAGCTCCCCCACTTCCGGTAACCACAAATCTGACCTCTTTTTCTATGAGTTTGGTTTTTTTTAGATTCCACATATAAATGAGATCATACAGTGTTTGTCTTCCTCTGTCTGATATTTTACTGAGCTTAATGCCCTCAATATCCATCCATGTTGTTGCAAATGGCAGGATTTTCTTCTTTTTTATAGCTGAATGCCATTCCATACTATGCCACATTTTCTTTATCCATTCATCTGTTGATGGACACTTGGGTTGTTTCCATGTCTTGGCTATTGTGAATAATGCTGCTATGAACATGGATGTGCAGATATCACTTCAATGTAGTGATTTCATTTCCTTTGGAAATATACCCAGAAGTGGAATTGCTGGATCGTATGGTAGTTCTAGTTTTAATTTTTTGGGAAACCTCCATACTGTTTTCCGTAGTGGCTGTATCAATTTACAATCCCACCAGCAGTGGACAAGGGTTCCCCTTTCTTCATATCCTCACCAGCGTTTGTTATCTCTTGTCTTTTAGATGATAGCCATTCTAACAGGTATGAGGTGCTATCTCATTGTGATTTTGATCTGCATTTCCCTAATGATTAGTGATATTGAGCATTTTTTCATGTACTTCTTGGCCGTTTGTATATCTTCTTTGTTTTAAAGAAGTTGAATTATTTGTTTTTTAAATTGGATTTTTTGTTTTTTTGCTATTGAGTTCTATGAGTCTTTATATATTTTTTATATTAACCTGTTATCAGAGATACGATTTGCAAATATTTTCTCCATTCCATAGATCTACTTTACATTTTGCTGATCATTTCTTTTGCTGTGCAGAAGCTTTTTAGTTTGACATAGTTTTTCATTTGTTTTTTTATTGTCTTACTTGTGCTTTCAATGTCATCTCAAAAAGTCATTGCCATGACCCATGTCAAGAAGCTTTTTTCCTATGTTTTCTTCTAAGAGTTTTATGCTTTTGAGTGTTAGATTTAAGTCTTTAATCCATTTTGAGTTAATATCTGTGTGTAGACTAAATTAGGAGTCTGTTTTAATTCTTTTACATGTGACTATCCAATGTTTCCAGCACCATTTATTAAAGATACAGTCTTTTCTCTACTGAATTCTCTTGGCTCTCTTGTTAAGTATTAGTTGACCAGATATGCATGGGTTTACTTATGGGCTCTCAATTCTGTTCCATTGGTTTATGTGTCTGTTTTTATGCCAGCACCGTACTGTTTTGATCACTAGAGCTTTGTATTATAGTTTGAATTCAGGAAGTATGATACTTCTAATTTTGCTCTTCTTTCTCAAGATTGCTTTTGCTCTTTGGGTTCTTTTGCGGTTTCACATGAATTTTAGGATTTTTAAAATGTTTCTCTAAAAAATGCAATTGGAATCTTGATAGAGTTTGCAAAGAATCTATAGATGGTTTTGGGTAGTACGGACGTTTTAACAGTATTAAGTCTTCCAATCCATGAATACGATACCTTTCCATTTATTTGTATCTTTTTTGACTTCTTTCATTAATGTTTTGTAGTTTTGTGTGTGGAGATGTTTCACTTCCTTGGTTAAATTTGTTCCTAAGAATTTTATTGTTTTTGATGCCGTTGTAAATGAGATCATTTTCTTTATTTATTTTTCAGTAAATTCATTGTTAATGAATAGAAATACTACTGATTTTTATATCTTAATTTTGTATCATACCTAGTGTTAGCTCTTTACCTAGGAAAACCTCTCAGGTGAGTATTGACCTAAAAATAAAAGATGCTACAGGTTAGTAAAGCTTATGAATCCATAAAGCTATGAAAGCGGAAAAGAAAAATATTTTTCAAGAATCTAATATGCATAAAGAGCTTTATATACATAATCTCATTTAATCTTTTCTACAGCCTTATACTGTAGGTGTTACTATCCCCATTTTACCGTCAGAAGAACTCAGGTTCAAGTGTTAAGTATGTGGTAAAGAAATTACATTGTTAATAAATGGCAGAGGCAAAGCTCAAACATAAAATTTTGTGTCTTAAATGGGCTCTTAATTCTTCCCAGCAACCTATGTTGTATTGGTGTACCATTCTCCCATCTGTCACAAAAACTATTTCATATTTTCTTGCCTTATTTTATTTTACTTATTTTTTGTTTGAGAAAGATTAACCCTGAGCTAACATCTGTTGCCAATCGTCCTCTCTTTTTGCTGAGGAAAACTGGCCCTGAGCTAACATCCGTGCCCATCTTCCTTTACTTTATATGTGGGACGTCTACCACAGCATGGCTTGCCAAGCAGTGCCGTGTCTGCACCAGGGATCTGAACTGGTGAACCCCGGGCTGCAGAGCAGAACATGCGAACTTAACCACTGTGCCACTGGGCCGGCCCCTATATTTTCTTGCTTTAAAACCCTCAGTGAAGATCTTGCCTCATATTTATGTGACCCAATTGTGACAAGGTTTCTCTCAGTCATCCTGTTTTTGACCCCAGCACCTATTGCTCTCTCATTCTAGTCCCAGTAATCCAAGGTCTTCTTGCTTAATCTACTAAAGTGAGCCACTGTTAGTCACTCCCCCAAACACTTCCTCCCTCTCTGTTTCTCCAGAAAAAATATGCATTGGAAGGATATCAGAAAAGCCATAGCATGTTGGAGGGACAGAAATAATTTTATCTCACTTGATGAAGGGACTTACACACTCAGACTTTCAAAGAGAAGCTGTCTGAAGTAGATGTTCTTTCTTTCAGGTCCCTTTCTCTCCTCAGTTCCCATTACTTCCCATTTCCCTATTTTTTGGAGCTCTCTCTCTCAAATCCTACTTAAGCACACACACACTCTGTTCCAGAGAACCCAGCTTCCCACTATAAGAGGGGGCCATGCCACCCACCTCTTTCCTTCCCCCTTGCTATATAAGACAAGTATGTCACAGGTTTTGGCTGGATGCTAATGACTTCCTAGTGTGCTCAGTTGTGTTGACTTAGGTGATGCAAGGTGTCCCTCCAGAGCAGACCAGTGTGGGCACTCCAGTTCCAGGTTAGTCTCCCCACTAGCCATAGTTACTGATTTTCTCATTTTTTATTCAAGAAACAAGTGTACCTTACCAAGGCAGGTTTTTAAGTAGCTCAGAGAAAACACAGTCTAATTCACATGAACAGAGACATTTCTTTCCACTCGTCTTTAACTTTGATCTCTGCAAACCATAAACATAATTGTGCTCTGAACCTGGTTAACATCAAAGGGGCCACCACAGTAGAAGCCATTTTCTTTGCCAGCTGAAAAAGGTGCTTCCAGTTTTTATTAGATTTCATAAAAAATAATTTCAGCTTTTTCTATCTTTGCCATCCACCACACCCCCGCCGCCAAAGGAGATCTCTGTTCACCTGATGGGAAGGCCTGTATCTTCTAGTATGCCTGCAAATATTTTTCTCTTTATACTCCTCTTGTCTTGCTATGGAGCAATTTCCTGCCTGTCAGAGAGTAAGCAAGTCTTCTACATATCTTCCGTATTCCATCCCTTCAGACCATCTTGGAGTTCTCGTTTCATAATTTACTACCTCTCTCTCTTGAATCTTAGACTTATCTTTCTCTATTGGACCAATCTCACAAATATTCAAATATTGTCTAGTGTCTCATGTTTATAAACATTTTTCTTTGACTCTACATCTCTCTACATCTACTGGCCTATCTTTCTTCTCCCCTTTCTTGATAAAATTTTCCTCACTATCATTTTCTCTTGGGCCTCTATATATTTCCCTTATAGCACTTATCATAACCTGTAATTATATATTTATTTGTTTATTGTCTTACTCCTCTTTCTATTAGGCTGTAAGCTGTATGCAGGAAATGACTATTTCTATTTTAATTTCCAAGACACCTAGTATGGGATTAGACACAAAGTGTTTTCAGTAAATATTTTTTATGTGAATAGAAGGCACTAAATCCAATGTTCCGCCCTTTGAAGAGTGATCGGGATGGAAAATTGTGATGTGTGCCATTTATTGACACTTGGTCATCATTTGTTTTGTTGCTTTTGCTTTTTAAAGAATAAATTAATAGACTTTATTTTTTAGAGCAGTTTTAGCTTTGCAGAAAAACTGAACAGAAAGTACAGAAAGTTCCCACATACCCTGTCTCTACACATGCTCAGCCTCTCCCACCATCAACATCCCACACCAGTGCACCAGCGTGTACATTTGTTATAGTTGATGAACCAGCAGTGACTCATCATTACCAACCAAAGTCCACAGTTAACGTTAGGCTGCACTCTTTGTGTTTTACATTTTATGAGTTTTGACAAAAGTACGATGACATGTATCCACCATTATAATACATTACAGGGTAGTTTCACTTCCCTAAATATCCTCTATGTGCCACCTCTTTATCCCTTTCTCCCCTCAAACCCTTGTTAATCACTGATCTTTTTACTCCCTCCATAGTTTTGCCTTTGCCAGTATGTCACGTACTTGGAATTGTAGAGTATGTAGACTCTTCAGACTGGCTTCTTTCACTTGGCAATACGCATTTATGGTTCTCCATGTCGTTTCATGGCTTGATAGCTCATTTCTTTTTAACACTGAATAATATTCCATTGTATGGATGTACTACAGTTTATTTATCTATTCATCTATTGAAAGACATCTTGGTTGCTTCCAAGTTTTGGCAATTATGAATAAGGCTACTCTAAACATTCACGTGCAGGTTGTTGTGTGGACATGTTTTCACCTCATTTGGGTGAATATCAAGGAGTGAAATTGCTGGATTGTATAAAGTAAGAATACGTTTAATTTTGTAAGAAACTGTTAAACTATCTTTCAAAGTGGCTGAACCGTTTTGCATTCCCACAAGCAGTGAATGAGAGTTCCTCTTGCTCCACACCCTAGCTGTCATTTGGTGTTGTCAGCATTTTGGATTTTAGCCATTCTAGCAGATGTGTAGTGTTATCTTGTTTTATTTTGCAATTGCCTAATGACATGTGACATTGAACATCTTTTCATACACTTATTTGACATCTGTATATCTTCTTTGGTGAGGTGTCTGTTCAGATCTTTTGCCCATATTTTAATCAGGTTGTTTATTTTTTTATTGTTAACTTTTTATATGTTTTAGATGATAGTCCTTTATCAGATATGTATTTTGCAAATATTTTCTCTCGGTCTGTGGCTTTTCTTCTCATTCTCTTAATCTTTTTACATTTTACCTTCTTTCTGAAACTTTTTGGCACCTACTCTTTTCCTGTCATAGAGAAAAATTGTCTGAGTAATTAAGTATCCCATGTTCTTAAATATAACTGTATTCATGAGGGAATTAAGTAATTCCATGGTTGAAAGAATTGTATCTGTCCAATTTTTTGTTTGCAATTGAAACTCAGATCAAATTAGCTTAGGCAAAAAGGAAGTATGTTGGCTCATGTAACTGGAAAGGCCAAAGGAAGAGCTGGCTACAGATGATGCTGTGCTGTCACTCAGCTCTGCTTCTTCTGCTTATTGATTTTATTCTCAGACAAGGTCTCCCCAAATGATGGGAAACATAGCTGCTGGTAACCACAAACTTATAGTCTTACAGGTCACAATCCAGAAGAGAGACCCAAGCTATTTCTTACTGTGTATATAGTAAACTTCACTGGAAAGTATAATTAGACTTCTTGGATAATGTGCCCAATTACCGTGGCCAAGGAGATGGAGAACTTCATTCAATTAAGGGTCCTGTGTCCACCTCTGCCGTCTGGGATGTGTTAAGTTCAACTCTGCTTGAACTACAAAGAATGAGTTCCCTCAGATAAGAGGGATTTTGTTACTAGAAAAAAGAAGTGAGGAGCTTTAGACAGCAAAACAACAGATGTTCACTTTATTTGTTCCTTATCTTGATTGCATGTTATTCATTTCTTATCTCCATAGTGCTTATCAAAAACAGATCCTTGCTGTCAGCAGTAGAACACTTCGGATGACTCACTGGTCAGATGCAATAAGGTATTATTCTTGCTGAAACCAAAGATACATTCATCAGTTATATACCTAGGAGGTTGGAAGACTCAACAAAGAATGAAGAAAGCATTAGTTTATATATTAAGCAGCCATTATTATGTAATATAACTTTATTTCCTCTGTTTTATAATTCAGTATTTAGGGTAGAACAGGGAGATAAGAAGTGTTCATTATTTTTATTATAGTTGTGATAATTCTTATGTAGTTGGTTTTCTCTGCCTCATGGTACCCAGGCAACAGGAATTGCCAGAGAATGAACTGTGAAGACTCAATTTTTATTAAATCTTTAAAAATTACTTCCCATAATTAACAGTTTCTATCTCATTTAGATTATTTTTATCTAAATCCTCAAACATAAACTAAACATCAAGATAGAAATAAGGAACTATATTTTAGTCAGTTCTTATTTTACTTAGCTGTTATTTAAGAACTTTTAGACAAACATTTTTTCTTTCCCGATTAGCCTGCTTTTGCACTGGTTCTCTGAAAATTTGGGGAAATAATTTCTTATAATATTGATTCAGTGTAGCACTGGATTTTGGAGCCCACAATTCTGGGTTTGGATCTATTTTGCCAATTCTTAATTTTGTGACCTTAGGTCCGTTCCTGATCTGTGTGATCCCTAGCTTCACTTAAAATGGAAATAATAAAAGTACCCACCTCGTAAGACTAATGGGAGGCTTCAGTGATATAATGCATACAAACCAATTGGCATATGCCTTGGTATTATTCAATGAGTGTTTAGTAAATGTTAGCTTTTATTAGTTAGGTTAATACCTGTGTGTTAAGAGATGCAGAAAATTTCTGATTTCAATAGTCATTAGTGTTAGCTCTCTGCTTAAAGGGATCACTGCCTGGGGTCTGGAGCTGTCCTTCAGTGTGAAGGTGAATGGTTGACACTCACCTCTTCTGTAGGAATGAGAGGTGAGGAATGACTCGATGGTCTTCATTAGATGCTCCAAAAGCCACTGGTGAGTATAATTCAGTATCATTCCATACTTTGAAGTATAGGTTTGACTTCAGTAAATTTGTGTTTCAGAATAAAATTATGTGAAGCCTTTTATATGTTGCTATGGAATCCATTATAGTTTTACCTTTTCTCAGTAGTTTTTATTTATTCTATTTTTCTTTTTTTATATGTGAGTTAATTTATATTTTATACCAACTGATGTTGAAAAGAATAGACCAGTTCTTGTTTTAATTTATAATTGATAACTCAAAGAAGAAAAATCTGCCCATTAATTTATTGGTGGAATCATGATCAACATGAACTAGAAACACACAAAGTCAGAAAGTTTTGTAATCCACTTGAGTTTTTGTTGACATTTAACATGGTGTTAACTAAGCAAATTAACAGTGTAAAGAGGATTTCAGCATGTATGCTTATTTAGCACAAGAGAACATATTGTTTTCAAATATTTCAAAGCATATATATTTTATGCAAATTAGCATATAATTTCCAAGTGTAATTTTATATTGTCCTTATTAAATGCCTTCTGTGTGCAATAAGTTGGGCAACACCTTGTGATACTAAGAACTAAAAAAACAAAAGAAAACTATTGGTGTTGAGTAATGTAACGGGTAATGGCCTCACTGATATTTTTACATTGAATTCAAAGGCAGGTTCTACCTCTGTATATTTTAACAATCCTTGATAAAAGCAAAAATCATGATGTTAAAGGACAATATTAAGAGACAGTGATAATGAGGCTGTGAAGGACCAAACTTCTGTTTTCAAGAAGATGATCTTCCAGGGGCCGGCCCAGTGGTGCAGTGGTTATGTTCGCACGTTCTACTTCGGCAGCCCAGGGTTCCCCGGTTTGGATGCTGAGTGTGGACCTATGCACCGCTTGGCAAGCCATGCTGTGGCAAGCGTCCCACAGATAAAGAGGAGGAAGATGGGAACCAATGTTAGCTCAGGGCCAGGCCACTCTTCCTCAGCAAAAAGAGGAGATTGGCAGCAGATCTTATCTCAGGGCTAATCTTCCTCAAAACAAGCAGAAAAAAAAGAACATGACCTTCCAGAGGTCTAACTTGATTCTAAACTTCTCTTAAGCAGTCTTCTCACCAATATTATTTGTTTTGTCTGAGATTTATTTTCTGATTGAACTTTGTTAGAAACAAACTGAATTTGTAATCTAACAAGTTCAAGAATATGGACACTTTGTATTTTGAATTTCTTTCAAATTTGAATATATTATAAATTTACTCTTCTGATTTTTAGCTGATTTGGATCAGCCTTATGCATGATTAGTTTGAATTTGTGAAGGTTTATGATATAGCTTAAATTTTTTCGGGTAGCTTTGTGGAAAGTAATTATCTTCTGTTTCAAAACATGAGCTGTTATCCAGACATATGAAATCTGACATTTACCAGTAACTGCTTCTGACGTGGTTTTCATCATCGATTTTCTTTCCTCTCTTCCACTTGCTCTTGTTGTACTTTCTTCATTACAGATTCACAGAAGATAAATATTCTGTTTATCTTTTATGACACCTTGTGAACAATGGTGCTGCCAAGAGCGAACTTAGAATGTAGGTGGAAATATGCTTCAGATGACAGCCAATTCTTGATTTGAAACTAGGAATCCTACCTCAAATAAAGCAAGACTGAGATTTCAATTTGATATTATGGAGGGCAAGTCTCTTTTTCCTTTTTTTTCTGGGGAAATTTATTTTACTATTTATTTATTATTATTTTTATTTAGATACAATTGACATAACATTGTGCAAGTTTGAGATGCACAATGTGTTGATTTTATACATTTATATATTGCAATTTGATTCCCACTGTAGCACTAGCTAACACCCCTATCATGTCACATGATTATAATTTCTTTTTTGTGGTGGGAAAAATTAAGATCTAGTCTCTTAACAACTTTGAAGTTTATAATACAGTATTGTTGACTATAATTGCTATGCTGTGCATTAGATCTCAAGGACTTATTTATCTGTTGGTTGCAAGTTTGCACCCTTAAACAACATCTCCCGAATTCTCCCATCCCCTAGCCCCTAGTATGTGGTATGCATACAATGGAGTATTATTCAGCCGTAAGAAAGAAGGAAATCTTGCCATTTGCAACAACATGGATGGACCCTGAGGGCATTATGCTAATTGAGTTGAGTCACACAAGAAAGATAAACACTGTAAGACATCACTTACATGTGGACTCTAAAAAAGCCAAACTCATAAAAACAGAAAATGGAAAGACAGCAGTTCTCTTCTTTCCATTCTTCCCCATGGAAGTTCTCTACATTACAGAATGCTGACAAGGAAGGGCTATGGACTTGGCTCAGTTTGGCATGTCTGTGTACTAAGATTCTTCAGGGGATAGAATTCTCCCCAAACCTCAAACAAAAAAACAAATATACAAACTTCATTCCACCATCATGGGTCTTATGAGTTAAATTATTGTAGAATTTGTTAATTTCTTCTCTTTGACCAAATACTCTCACAAACTTCACCTACTCATGTGATTTAGACATGCTATTAAATTATTTGAAGGCCTTCTGAAAGACTCTTAATGCTTTCTTTTCCCTCCACAACTGTTTTTGCTTCTTTAAAGAAATTTTTTTTTTTTGGAGGAAGGTTAGCCCTGAGCTAACATCTGCCACCAATCCTCCTCTTTTTGGCTGAGAAAGATTGGCTCTGAGCTAACCTCTGTACCCATCTTCCTCTACTTTATATGTGGGATGCTGCCACAGCATGGCTTCATAAGTGGTGCATAGGTTCCTGCTGGGATCCGAACCAGTGAACCCTAGGGCCAAAGCAGAGCACATGAACTTAACTGCTATGCCACTGGGAGAGCCCCTGAAAAAGTTTCTAAAATTATAATATTAATACTTTTTCTTTGTAAAAAATTTGAAGAGCCCTAAATTGTATGAAGTAAAAAGCAAAAGCTTCCTTTCTTTCTCTCAATCTTACTTCTTACATTTAGTTGGATAGTCTGCTTTATATCCTTTTAGCCGTATCTCTCAGTCTCTTTTTATGTATACATACAAAAACATATACTCAGTTTTAGGAAGATAATCACATTTTTTTTTACCACTGTACCCCCTCTTAATTTATTAATAAGTAATAATATATTATGAAAATTTTTTATTTCACTGAGAATATATTTGCTCGTTCTTTTTAAGAGTTGTGCAGAATTATATTGAATGTATATACCATAATTTATTACTCAATTATCAATTTCCTGTTGGCTGTTTCCAGTGTGATATTAAATATACGTATATTGTGTGTGTGTGTGTGTGTGTGTGTGTGTGTAAAGAGTTGAGTAACTGGTAGAGAATTTACATCTTAAGTTTAGATAGTTATTGCCTAAAAGGTTTTCATCAGTTTGGACTCTCCTCTAACACCACAGAGAGTTCTCATTTTTTCATGTTCTTGCTAAAAATTGCTTATTATCAATATTTTTCATATCTGCCTATCTGATGAGATGGGAAATGGTATCTCCTTGTTGTTCTAGTTTGAATCTCCTAGTGATGAGTGAAGTTCAGCATCTTTTCATACATTGATTGGCCACTTGAATTTCTTTTTGTCCTTTCACCTCTTTGACAGTGGTTCCATTTCAGTTCCCACTGCCACTGTCCTATCCTAATTTAGACCTTTAAAGCTGTTTACTATAGTATTGTTTCTTTTCTCAAATCCTCCCAACCTTTCCTAAGGTAAAGATCTTACATTACTCTGCTCGGAACTTATCCATGGCTCCCCATTCAGCCAATTAAAATGTACATGAGTCAATATCATATCCAGATTCCTTCATGATTTGGTCCTGATCTAGCTCCCCAGACTTACCTTCTACTACCTCCTTTCTCTCCCTCTATGCCTTCATCTCTTATCAAGTAGAAGAAATGACCTTTCCCTAATGTGTCCTCTGCCTCCCTGCCTTTCTGCTCTTCTTCAAGCTGTCCCCTCATCCTGGAATGACCTTTCCCTCCTTTCTGTGTAAAGTCTACCCATCCTTCCAAATCTGACCCAAACGGCAGCTTCTTTAGGGCATTTTCCCTGAGTTACGCTTTCTTTCCCACTTGCCAAATGGAATTAATTTGTCCTTCTCTCATGTCTCCTTTGCTTGCTGATATCATAGAACTATAGTTCCACATGTCTCCTCTATCAGAGGTTTAAAATTTATTGAAAGGATGAACTTGGCTGGCTTTTGTTTATATTCTATCCCTCAATGTTCTCAGTACAGTGTCTTGAACATAAAAGTTCTCAAAATCATTTCAAAGTGGACAGATATGGAATTGCTATTATAAACTATTAATTAGTTACTTTGATTACCTGACAACCATAAGAGGATATTTGAGAATATTTTTGACTGTTTATGCCATATGGCAAAGGAAAACGTTCTATGGGCATGAGGATAGTAGAAACTATATATAAATTTGGCACCCATAAGTCTAAATACGAAATGATTGCTACTGTGTGAAATTTGTAAGATAGTTTTAAGACTCTATAGTTACTATTGAATTTTATTTCTGCCAAAGTTTTGAAATAAGGTAGAGTTTGTTTTAAGCAATTGCCTACGTTTTTAATGGAGGAGGGTATGTGTATATAGTTTACAAAAGACAAATGGAGTCCTGTGTTTCTATTGGGATAAATTTAGTAGATTAATGCTAAGCTGGGAGTATATTCTTTAGTTCTGATGGGGATTTTCAATGAGAGGCATTCCGTTCCTTGTGTCTTGAAGTTCATGCAAGAATTCATTTTCTTCAAGCTTGCTTTCTTAGTGAATCTCTATTAGTTTTTGTTAGCAAAAACTCATTTCCTGTGCAGTATCTCTCTTAGTTATATTTGCATTTGGCAATTACCTGTTTGGATTTTATTTTCACTACTTAGAAGGATATACATATTCTTGTGGGAAATTAAGATTTTTCCATTAAAATTGGAAATACTTCTGCATACAAAAAGTAGTTATGTTCTCAGGGTACAGATTTAAAGTTTTTATACAAATCTTCAAATCCCTCTAGAATTGAGTGATATATGCAGTGGGGAAGTATGTGTAGTGGAATATCTGCTACATTTCTGGATAGAATGCCACGTAAGTGCCATGTTGTCTTGTGAGCGGTTGTTCTAGAAACACATTTAACCTTTTAATCATCTTATAATGAAAGAGAACAGATTTTGAACTTAGGAAGAGGAGGCCCACATCTCAACACTGAACTGTCTAGGTGATCCTTTACAATTGTGTTTAGTTTTCCACTAAATTCTTGTAAATGTAATATTATGGTATTACCAATGTTTTAAATATGATGCTATGTTATTATTGAAATACAAATTTCTTGTGCAGATTTAAGTTTTTTTCCTCAGGATCTTTTTTTTAAAAAAGTAACCTCAATCTTTCAACATTTTGCTAACCATCGCCTAACTATCAAAGTTAAAAAAAGAGATACTCATTAATTACTCACCCATCGTTCAGCCCCTTGGGCTACTTGATTCCTCTCTTTTCTTTAAGGAAGTTTTCTCTTTTGCTTAAAAAATTTAAAAATATATATGAATACATAATTTCTGCCACTAACCCAGAAACTTTCACTGTTAGTTTTTCTACAATGAACTGAAGATATCCTAGGGAAGAGGAAACATCCCATTGTTTAGTTAATATGTTAGAATGTTCCAGAGAAACAGTTACTTCAGCTCTCCTCTCTCCCCTAGAGTCTGGGAAACTCAGTTAATTGTGCAGCCAAACTGAAAAGAGGTCACGCTACACTGACCTCTGAGAACTGGGGATACCAGTTAAGGAGAATCACTCCCAGGCCCACCCCACCGTCACTCCCTTTTGTTTAGTGTCTTGGGCTATGATCAAGAATGAGCCCAGGAATTCCTCACCATGAGGAGAAGCCAGACTCGCAACAACGCTCTGTGAGTATGATTCTGTGCATGTCTTTGTGTATGTAGAGAGATGATTCAGGAGAATGAATCTTCAATTGTGGAAGTTAGAAAAGTGCCATTTTGGAGGGTTATAAGCAGTTTTTCTCATCTATGATAGAAATTGTGTTTTGTGTCTCTGGAGAACTCCCTTTTTATGAATTGGGTCTACTTTCTACATGTAGATATTACATAAATTCTCAGATAAAGCTAGAGAAGTGGTCCAAATGCTGATGCTTGAATCTGAGATGTTAAATAATCTATTTAGTAACATTAATTCAGATTATCATTAGCAGAATTAGGGTGCTACAGAATTAGATAATTTGTTTCCCCTACATCTGGATTTAGGCTGCCCTGTGACTGAAAATACTGTTTGTTCTCAGGAGATCTTTTTGAAGGATATCATGAGGCTTTACCAACCCTGGAGGGAAGATTGTGTATTAAGTTGAGTCTGGACTGGTGGTATTTCATCTAGAATAATATTAGGCCTGAACAATCTATGCTTTGAGAAAGTACTCAAAATATTGTGATGGCTTCTCTGGACCTTGGAGTTCAGGCCACACCTTGTGGCTAGAATTAAGTGTTTTCTTCAAATAATTGAACATCTCTACCAAGCAGGCCTGATCTGGGGGAGGGGAGAAATTTTCTTTTCTCAGGGATGAAAGGAGAATTACGGCCCTTGGCTCAACGTGTGGGGATGGGTGGGGATTCTCAATTGTGGGGGCCATTCTGGCTACCCACCTTCACCAGGAAGAAGGCTGAAATAGACTGTGGTTAGTCATTAAAAAAATATGTACCAGGCACTGTGCTAGAGGTAAATGAAATATTGAAGAAGAAGAAGAGGGAGAAGGAGAAAGACAAGACGGAGAAAACAGACTTTGCTCCTCTTTATTAATCAAGTCATATGATTAAAATGTAAATTTGCAACTGTGATCAAGCGCTATAACAGAAAGGTACATGATGCTATGTGAATGTATAATATGGATAATTTACCAAGGCTGGTAACCTGAAAGATCCTTCTCTGAGAAAAAGACAATTAAACTGAGAGCTAAGCATGAGAAAGAATTAACTAGATGAAACAGTGGGGCAAGAACATTGTAGGAAGACAATCAAATAGTAAGTGCAAAGGCCCAATAGCAGGAGGGAGCATGAAGAGTATGAAAGACTGAAAGAAGACCCATATGGCTGAGATGGAAAGAGGGGTTGGTATGTGTTGAGGCTGGAGAGGCATGTAGGAGCTATACCAGGCAAAATTATAGGAGTTTGTAGGCTTCTTAAGGAATTCCGTCTTTACCCTTACAGTAATTGCAAGCCATAGTTTTAAGAAGGAGAAGAGAGGTGGGGATGGTCAGATTTGGGTTTTGAAAAGATCACTCTTCAGATTTCTATACATTTTGTACTTGGAGCTAATTCTATTACAAGAGGGGAGGAGCTTGTAAGTCAGTTATATTGGAGCATAGACCCACCTTTAGCACTCTGGACTAGCAGTGGATCTGTGGAGGAAGTAAGGGTTCCTTTGAAAGTTCTAGATATTCCTGAATGGGAAACCTGATAGAAGCATGGACTTCTGCAGAATAGGAACTCACATGTACTGTCAACTGGCTGGTAAAGGCAGTATGACTTTATTTAGCAGTCACAGGCAGCTCAGATCTGGGGAAATATGGATACATATACAGGGAAATATGGATATATGTATATATATAACTAAATTGAGATCATACTGGATGACAATGAAATATTAAGTAAATCACTTTCTCTTGTATATTAATATAGAGAATGTTTTCAATTTTATTAAATTTTTCTCTACATTTTAAGCTGCTTTATGCTATACTATTGCATGGATTTACTATGATTTCTTTAATCAATGGCTTTTTAGTGGATATTTGTATTATTTCTAAGTTTTTATTGTTATAAGCAATGTTGTGATATATGTCAATATAGTTATATTGTTGTATATATGCTGAATATATCCTTGAAATCAATTATTCTGGGAGTGGGGGGGAAGAGATTCCTGAGAGTATATGCATTTTAAAAGTTTTTCTATATAATGGCAAATGTTCACCTTTCTTTTCTTACTAACTTGATCTCTCAACTACAGTGTAAGAGGCCTTGCCAACAGTGAATAGTGATAATCTTTTCAGTTTTGCCAATTTGATAAGTAAAATTTAGATTTCATTTTAATTAGCATGTCTTGAAATAAAAAAAATTAAATCTGGAAGAAACCCTAGACAGTATCTAATTTAACCAACTCATTTTACAAAGCCCACAGAGGCTGTGTCTTGGGTTGTACCCAAGATCTCACCGCTAGTGAGCTGCAGAACTGGGATTATGATCCGGTCCTCCTGGATCTCAGCCCAGGCATCTTCCCACTAAAACAAGCTTAGCAGGGGTCCTTGCTGCAGTTCTCTTTCTGGAGGCACCAGAGCACAAGACTGTGGGAGAGAGTGGGTTTTTATGCAATGAAAGACTATCAGTTGCCAATTGCAGGCTATGGGAGCAATTAGTGGACTCAGGTTCCTAGAGATGCTTCTTCCCAGGGAGGAGACTGTGAGGATGCCATTACCTACAAGAGGAGCTGGCTGTCCTAGTACGAAAAGTTCCTCAGGAGGGGACGTTGATCTAGGGAAAACTTACTGGGATGATATTGTGCTCCAGTCAAATCCAGTATAAGTCTTACTGGGATCTGCCCTTCTTGTCAATGGGCCTTAAGAGGGCGATGAAAGGTATTTAACCGTCTTCTGGGTAGATAAAGTAACAATGGCTTATCAAGACATTGGACATGCTGGAGTCCTGTAAAGTAGGGGAAGAAACTCCAAACTGTAGCCTAACCTCCAGTTTCAGTTTGTGAGAAATGCCGCTGGGAGCGAAGGTTACGTTTTCAGTTTCCTCTTGCGCCTTGCAGTCCCTTTTGTACCTTGTCAGTTGAGTCATCATCTTAAAGTCCTGTTTATATGTTGTACCCCATTTGCCCTATACCAAGTCCAAAACCAATTTCTTTTTCTATACAATATAATATTTCATTACAATCGACAGATGATGTTAACACAAGGATTGAGGATCGTTTTATAGAGTAGAATAGAGAAAAATAAAGATGGAAACCAGGCAAAAAGAAAAAATCAGAACTAATAGCAGTGAATCAGATAAATCATGAGGATTTCTTCTCTGCCTGCAGAATAAAGCCAGAAACAGGTTTAGTATTGGACACTGTGGTCTGGCTTCAGCCTTCCTTTCCAGACTCATTCACCCAATCCTCACTTCACAGACCCGTTGCTCTGGCTAGATTGATCTGCCATTGTCTAGGAATGCCTGGCTGTTCCTGACTCTGGGACGTTGCCGTTTTCCCTCACTGGAGCACTACTTCTTCATCATCTACTTCAAATCTATCTGTAGTCCAAAACCTATTAACCGCTGCCTGCACTTCTCTCTACTTTCTCTGAAACCACTTTTTTCATATTATTTATTGAATTTCTGATATTTATCTTTTAATGAACACATATTTTGTCTGTAATTATAATGCAAGCTACTTCCATAAAGGAACTAAGTGCTATGCTTGTGGAGGCTTTGTAATGCAACCACTTGGCTAGGCTGAACTACATTTCCCAGAATCCCCTTTCTTGTATGTTTCCAGTTACAGTGGGCCACAAGCGAGATACTTGTGTGAGATTTGGAGGGCAGAAGTGAAGCAGCAGCTATTTCATAGTTCACAAGGGCTGTTCTTTTGCCTCACCCTGTTGCTATGAGGTGCTGATTGGGCCTGCATCTGCTCCACCATCTCCTGATCCTCCTCCAGGAGTGTGTGTGTGTTTAACTCCATGATGAAGGGATCAGCTTTTGCAGGACACCCATTAAGGTCAGAGGCAAGAGAACTGACACAGTTCTCTTAAGTCTACCTTGTGCTGTGAGTTCCAGCTTTATGTTGCATTATCTCAGCATATATCCATCTTTCCTTCCTGATTGCCTGCCTGTGAATATCAGACTCCAGCATTGGTTACAAAGATGACAGCCTTACAGAGACTACTCAAACAGCCTCCACAGCTGTGTGAGGCCAAATCACTGTAACCCCTCCCTTTTAGAAGAAGGCTAAGGCACGTGATTGGCTTTTCACACATACACACACAACAAACCTATAAAGCAGATATTTATGTGTGTGCACATAAAGCTTCACAAAGCCGATTTTCTTTTCTTTACAATGTAATATTTCAGTGCATTAAGTATATAATAATAATGGGATTTAGAAATCATCACAGGGGGCCGGCCCCATGGCCTAGTGGTTAAGTCCGAGTGCTCTGCTTGAGTGGCCCAGGGTTTCACCAGTTCGAATCCTGGGTGTGTACATGGCACTGCTCATCAGGCCATGCTGAGGTGGTGTCCCACATGACACAACTGGAAGGACCCACTAAAAATATGCAACTATGTGCTGGGGGGATTTGGGGAGAAAAAGCAGAAAAAAAATAGAAAAACGAAGATTAGCAACAATTGTTAGCTCAGGTGCCAATCTTTAAAAAAAGAAAAGAAAAGAAATCATCACAGAGGAGAAGAGAGAGAAATTATGATAGAAATCAGGCAAAAAGAATCAGAACCAAGGTTGAGAAATAGGTATAACATAATTAGCAAAAAGAACAAATTAAAAGAAATCACGATGAGCAACAAATGGAATGGGAATATAAACAAAAATAAGATAGGAAGGCAGGGGAGTCCATATAAAGGAACATTAACAATTGGCAAGGGCAGAGGTTCCCAAGCTTTCTCAGTTCCTGCAGTGTCTCAGTAATTTTTTTACAGTACCTCTAGGCCCAAGGGAACACTTCCCAGTTTTGCTTACTAAGTAATTAGGTCCAACCAACCAAAAAGCGTTTATTTCCTAATAATTTGGTGCTATTTGGGCACTGCACATCTTCTCAAACTTTGAGTCAAATTGGACACTTCTACCATAATTTCTTTACTACATAGTACTTCTTTTTTTTTTTATCATAGCTACTGCAATAACCCAGTTTTGAAAAGATACGACATTTCTGAAAGAAATGTAGTCAGCTAATGTTGAAACTCTAAACTCTCTCAAGCTAGTAGTTTGCATCATACCTGATAGGTGTTGCTGTGCTTCTCTTGACAATTGAAAATATCTCATCGTGACTGTGAGTTTGCTAAGGCATTCTGGGGTACCTTGACATGCAGATTGGGAACCACAGGGCTAGGACTTTAATTTAAAAGAGTAATGGAATAAGTTACGGGAAAAAAAGAAAGAAAGATATTTAACAGGAAGGATATTAAAAAAATGAAAATGAAGACTAAAAACACAACATGTAATTTGAAATTCATTCATTTAATAGTTATTTATTGAGCACCTACCTTATGCCAGACATAGGTGCTATGCTGGGTGCAGATCATATAGTGTGAATGAGGTGAACATAGTCTCTGCCCTCAAACAGCTTTTAGTCAAGCACAGAAAACGTGCATTAGAAAAAGGTGGAAATTATGATAGGATATGAACACGGAGCCAAGAAAACATATAGGAGTGGACTTCAGTCTAGTCTGAAGGCCAGGCCCGGACTCCTCAATGAAGTATGTTCTGACGTGAGACATAAAGGACAATTAGACTTAGCCAGAAGAAACGGCAGGCAGGAAGAGTGTTCCAAAATGAGGAACCAACATCCATGAAGGACCAGTTACTAGAAAGGATGTGCCATGAAAGGCACAGACAGAATTTCAGGATGCCTGGAGTATTAAAAGTCAAGGAGATGGATTGTACAGGATGAAGCTGGAGAGACAGACATGAGAACTTGAAAGACCTGTGAGACAGTTGAAAGTCTCAATAGTATGTGAATGGTGAAGAGAAGACTTTGACAGGTTTAAAATTAGAATGACACTAATGAACTTGTGCCACAAAAGGATCACACTGGCTATAGGGTGGAGAATTGATTGCAGGAGAACAAGACTGAAGTAGCGATCAGTTAGGAGGCTGTTGAAATAGTCACATGTTAGATGAGGTGCTGGCAGAGGGGCAAAGGTTGGTGCTCTTTCTCCAACCCCCTGAGGATGTGGTATTGGGAGGGAGCCAGAGCACAGACGGAAGGACTACCCTAAGATAGTTGTTCTCAGACAACAGCATGCATCAGAAGCACCCCGAGGGCTTGTTAAAACACAGATCACTGGATCCCTCCTCTCGAGTTTCTCATTCAGTGGGTCTGAAGTGGGGCAAGAGAATTTGCATTTCCAAGAAGTTCCTGTTGTTGCTTATTTGGAAGTGAAATTTTGAGAACCAGTGGTCTAAAACATGTAGTGATGAGGAAGGAGAGAAGAAGGGAAGAAGGGAAAGATAAACAGGAGCCACAGGATGGGCACTGAAGGAGCTTCGCTCTATTTGGCTTTTCTTATATCCATGAAGCTGGAGGAGATGTCATCTTATGAGGGCAAGTGGAGAGGCAACAAAGCAACACATCTGAGGAGAATGGATGTTGAAAATAGTGTTAAACAGGGCAGAGCCTTGATTAAGGATGCATAATGATATTTTGGGATAATGCTGAGCTTCCAGATGAGGTTGGTGATCTTAAATTTATAGTGACACAAATCTACCAATTTTTGTGATTTTACACAACAAAACTCAGTTGCTCAAGTGCACGTGCAGAGAAGGCAAAAATTTGGGTCCACCCAGGGTTGGTTTTTTTTAGGCTAGAATTACAGAAGGATGGTAAGGTAAGGGAGATAATGGAGCCATTGAAATGTTGGGCTTCGAATATAAGCTGAAGTGGAAGGAAAGAGAAGAGAGAAAGATCTTGACAAACAAAAAGTTAAGAACTAGAGGTCTTAATGAATTGGGAAAACTGGTGTATTGGGGGCTAAATGCTTGAGCAAACCAGAGAGTAAGATGTGTTAGTAGAGAATAAAAGGTCTAAATTTATGATTCAGGAATAGAACAATTCCAGGTGATGATGAATTCCAGGGTGGCCATGGGAGTAGATAGCTGAGGTGGAGTGGAAGAGAAAGTATTAGTGATGAGGAGCCAGGGTACTGAGATTTCAGGGAATTTTTCTCTCCATGGATGTTGAAGATAGCTAGGATGGTGGAAGAAGGTAAGGTGATGGCAGTGAGCTAAGTGCCAGTCTTTAATGAATGAGGGAGGCTAACCAGCGACTTGTCCCCATTGATAAAGAGGAAAGTAGGATAATACAGCCAATGACATGAGTGAGCCTCAAAGGAGGAGAGGCTTACGAAAGACAGTGGAGTAGTTGTGTGGTCCCAAGCAGCAGTGAGGAGCAAGGAGTGCCCTGAGCCAGACCCCGAAGTAGATTGGGTGTTGGAGAATGAACAGCCTTCCTTTAAAAGACTTACAGGGGTTGTGGGGTCCTCAGGGGAGAGCTACTTTGCTCTTGAGGAAATAAGGCAACATTTAGTAAAGAAGTCGAGGCTGTGGGGAAGTTTGTTAATAATTAAATAGGAGTTTTAGAGGACACAGGGGAAACATTTTAATTTATGGAATAGAAGCAGGATATTAGAGAAAGTTGTTGGCAAGGAATCAATAAGCTTGTCATAGCCTCACTTCTTAATTTATAGTTTGCTGAAGATTAGTGAAATTGATTTCTACATTTGCCGAGATTGTCAATTAGCTAAGGAAAGTCATTCACATGCTCCTTGAATTCCTTTGGTCATGTTAATGGCACAGAGGAAAAGTCAGAAAAAAATATGTAAATAGAATATTGATAATATAAAAGCAGGAACTAAGTTTGTATTATCTTATGTACTTTAAGAATTACATTTATAAATCATATAAAAATCAGTCTAGAAATTTGGAGACCAAAGTTACCTAAATATGACTGACTAAAAGGTTAATGTGATTAAAATTTATTATGCTCTTTGTCCTTGCTGCTATTTAATACCAAGTAGTAGATGGTTTTTATTCAAAAGGAAGCAATTACATTGAATTTATTATATTGCTAGACTAGGCATCTTAAACTACATTTTAGAACATTTTAGGTCTGAGTCTTTTAGGATAAAATAACCTTATATAGCTGTAAAAAATATTTAAAATCCTGCTTACATTCATTTTTAAGATTATATTCTGGTATAGATGAGATTTGCAGCTCCAAGCTCTTCCAAAAACAGTGTCTTCTGAGATTATGTGTAGTGATCAGCATGGAAGGGACTGAATGCAAATTTTATTTCACATGCACGTAGCTCAACTATTGACTAGGAGTGGAGTGGTTTCCCCATCAGAAGAGGAGGAGGAGGGAATGCTGTGCTGGTGTTTACTCTAAGATTCCTTCCTGGTCTTTCCTTCCCTAGGGTGGCTCTCTCTCTGTTGGGGAGGGCATTCCACCCCTGTAGGATGTTTTCTCAGGCTTCTGTCCTGGGGTAAGCGAGTGGGAAGCATTGGCAGGAGATTGGAGCATTGGAGGAATGGAGGTTGCTGAGTATTTCTCCCCCTCTTTCTCTACCTTGGTGACCTTTCTGGCGCTGCTTGTTTCTTCTCCAACTCCACAACTCCTGGGCAGCCCTACCATGAATCCAGCTTTTGTCAGGACAGCTCAAACCCTGGGTTTCAGTAATATACTTCTCTCCCTGTTCCACTAACACGTTCCCCCTGCCCTGTTCCCTCCCTGTTCCTCTCAGTGGTCACAGTTTCTGCTGTTTCTAACTCTGGTTGCCTTTCTGATCCCTTTCCTCATTCTCATTTCTGTATTAAATTATCTTTGTTTTTAATACTTAGAAAGGTTTCTGTTTTCCTGGTTGGACCTTGATTGACATCAAGGTCTAACTTCCAAAGCAGTGGAAGACTCTGTAAGTATATAACAAGAAAATAGGGCAGTGACTGATAGGTGCAAATTTTCGAGAGGGAAATCAGCTTTACAAAGCTGTTATGCGTCATCTCCCTAAATGGTACAAAAAACAGTCACGTGCATCTCAAAAGCAAAGTATAGATACATGAAATAGCTGCAATCACATTCCCAGCTCCTGATAAATCATGTTGGCAGGAAGGAATTTTGAAAAGAATGGAACCAAAGATGTGGTGATTTGAATCATTTTGATACTAGTTTGAGGCAAATAACAGTCATCAGGATAATCCCCAACTCTGAAGTACTTATTGCCACAGTTATGAGTAGCTCAAGTACTAGGCATTTGCATTTTATGCAAAGGATGCTTTTCTGAAGGCCACCTACAATTCAAAACTCATATAATTCAAGACTAAACTCTCCGTAAGCCTGAGTAAATCTACCACTTGTTTTATCAGTACAGGGTGTCATAGCAATTGATTGGCCTCCTTCATGGTCTTTTATCACATCTTCTTTTCATAGTTACCGATTTTGTTGTTAATAACATATAATATATATTATATATAATAATGTTAATGTTTCTTGAGTTAACACTAGCCCCATTGCTTGATCAATAATATACAACATATTTTACATATAAGGAAAAAATTAAAATATGATAATGATGTAAAATTTCTTATGCAATTCTGATGCAAATAAAACATGACTATGTGCTATGGAAGAAAGATTGGGTGGCATTTGTAGTTTACATGAGAGGGTCATCTATTTGGTAATAGCTAACATTAGTTTACAATCAAGTTGGCTTGCCAGCTCTGAAATCACAAAATTCCTGGTGAGCTTTTACAAATTGGACAGGTTTAAACAATTTTTTTTCAAATTTTATACTTGAAATGAGAATGTAGATTTTCATCATCGAATTTGCTTAGTTCGTTTGACCTAAAGTGAGAACTCAAGTCACTGCAAGAAGTTTTAATGCTTTACTAACATGAAGTCAAGAGGCATATACGTCATTAGAATTTTTAAAACGTTATTATGTAATTTTTCAAGAAAAGTTTAAAAGAATTCTTCCATGCAAGCTTTGAATAAAAATAGGATTTGATTAAACATCATTTGGTAACTGTAAATACCAGTGTGAGAGCATGATACACATACACATGCACACACATCTTTGAATTTTGCATTAACTTATTATCCTTTTAAATTTAATAATTAAGAATAGTGTTGAAATATTAATTGAAATGTTATTCATGTGTGATAATTTCTCTTTACCCTGTAGCCTGTTTCCTATTAAAGCTAAAACAGAAGACTCAGGTCTCAATTGCCTTAGGGAAATGTTACGGCAGAAGAATAGAAAAACCAGTCAATTCTTGGCTTTTAGTTTTAAAAACAGGCTTATAAATGCAGGGGAGAAACAATAGTTTTGAGAGAAAAAATGCTTTTAGTTTGAAGAACCTGGGCATTTGTATTGGTTTAAGAAGCCAGAGCATTGAAGTGCTTGGGGCAGGCAGTTATGCCATGAACAGCAGGAATAAAACAATACTGCTGAGGAAAGCTTTTCTTCTTCCAGACTAAATAAAAACCCCAAGAACTGGGAGGAGAAGAGAGTCTGAAGGAAGGAAGTAAATGAATTCTAAGTACATCTTCCTGATAAGTGGGCCTGTACCCTGCTCCTTGTGGTTGGCAGACAGGAGGTGGAAATAAACACCCCCAGATAGGTCTGGGCATTCAAGATCAGCGTGGAGGCCAGGGAGACAGCAGCTATGAAGGGAAGCACTCTTGAATTCCTAACTCAGGGCACGTGGAGTCGAAACATCTTTGTGGCATACCTAAGCAGAGAGGACTTCAGACAGCCTCAGAAACCTCTCCGTTGTTCTGAAGAGACATTGAGAGAGTGGCCAAATCTTTCTGTGCATCCCAGTATGAGGCCTGAAAGTAACTGTGAAAAATCTGGCTCCTCAGAGAGCCCGTGGATAGTTTGAGGAGGATGTAAGCAATATTTGGACCTTGTGTCTGGCAACCCAGTAGTCACATCGATGTCTTAGTGCGGTGTTTTTCAAAAATTTGGCCCATGACCTACAATAAGAAAGACCTTTTACATTGTGGCCCAGGGCACACAAAATGTTCATAAAACAATATTTGTGACGCTGGCATATGTTTTCTTTCCTGTTTTATTCTTTCATTTACAAGCTTTTGGTGTGATTGACTAAATTTATGCCATAGATTGAACCTTACAGTTTCAAAAAATTCTTCAGTGGTTGCCTGTGGATGCTAAATCTTAGCACTCTCTAACACCCCCTTCCTGCCCCCACCATAGGACATAAACAAAGGGAGTGCAGACCTCCAAATTGACCGAGATGGTACCAAATGGCGATGAGGTAAAGTTATAAAAATATAGTCATATTTCGTGCACAGTTGGGTATATGGAAGAGAAATTTGCATCTATTACAATATTCAGTGCTTATACTTAATAAAGTAGTATATTTGAAAATGAAAATTGAGTGGGAAAGAATGCTAAACTCTTGCTTTCATAAACTTTGCATAAGCTTTTTGAACTGTTTGGCCTAATTGGTGCAATACTACCCACCTAATGATAGCTTCCTGAGTCGCAGGGGAAATACAGGGTTGTAAATAACCCCTGGGAGCATCAACTTTGCCAACTCAAAGCTATCACAGTGATGAGCATTTCTCCGGGAAAGAGTAGGTAATGTTTTAAAATTCTTTCAGATCAGAGGGATGTATTTTACTCTTATGCATGTTGAAGGTAAGATTAGAGAGAGAACATTTTGCCGGTATTCAAGTAAGGGCCTGCAATAGATTCACCTGTACTGTAGATCTTAGAGTTCTGTATCGTGTTAGCATTCTTTCCCCTTAATGTATTTGCATTCTTCCCTTATATTTATGACATTTTTGTTTGCCACTCTCAATGATAATAATCCCTTGGCAGAAACTGAGCCAAATTCTGCCAACGAAATTAGATTGTTGGCATTCTATAACATTAAATCACTTCATCTTGTCGGCCTACAACTTAAAAAAAATCATGGTAGGCCCCAAAACAAGTTTCTTAAGGACTCAGATATATTAACCTAGGACACTAAGGCAAATGGGAAGAGAATTCTTGATTTCTGTCTTAGTCCATTGAGGCTGCTCTAACAAAAATACCATAGACTGAGTGGCATATAAACAACAGAAATATATTTCTCACAGTTCTGGAGGCTGGGAAGTCCAAGATCAAGGGGCCGATAGATTTGGCGTCTGGTGAGCACCTGCTTCCTGGTTCGTAGACAATTGTCCTTTTGCTGTGTTCTTACATTGTGAAAGGGAGGAAGGGAGCTCTCTGAAGTTTCTTTTATAAGGACACTAATCTCTTTCATGAGGGTTGCATCCTCATGACGTAATCACCATCCAAAGGCCCCACCGCCAAATACCATCATATTGAGCGTTAGGATTTGACATATAAATCTGGGGGCAAAGCAAACATTCAGTCCATAGCAATTTGCTAGTCAAGGAAGATTGTCATGTTGACACACCACTGGGAGCAGTGTGACCTAACCTGTAATGGCAAGAAAGTGACAGAGACACAGACTGATGGCAAGGTTTCATTTGAGTCCAAACTTCAGGCAGCCCATGGGGTCCAGGACAAAGGCATTTTGTTTTTTTACATCATTCAGATGACCCAGACTTGCTCTACAGCTCTTGAGTCTCAATATCAGGCCTGGAAGGAGCAAGATCTTTGATGAAAAGACAATGAAATAGAATAATTACACTTGTCCTGAGAAAACTTCCGCTCTGTCTCTATATTCCTTGTTGCATATTTTTGGTTTGGAAGTCTTTTTTTTAAATGTAAAACATGTTACATCTTTATAAAGCATCTTGTCCTAACCAGAAAGTCACAAACAATCCCTCTATTGGAGCCAGATAGAAAACAAATGGATGAGACCTGGTGTAAGAGAGAGTAGAGATGATAATGGAAAACTTGAAAAGTTTATGCTCTATCTAAAGGCAACCAAATATACTTTTAAAAAATCGTTGTGTAGGCCTAAAGAACTGTCTGTAGCTGAATTTGGCTTTGATCTACCAGTTTGTCTTCAATCAAACAACAAAGAATTCAGTTCATCTCAGAGAAGTATAATGAGAATATGAATACAGGTCCGATGACTCCAACCAAAGCTCAGCTTAATCCTGATAGGAGCCCCAGGTCTCAAATCAACTGGTGGACCAGACTTAAAGCACACATTACCTCAGGGCAAGGGAGAAGGAAACTATTTACGGTAGGGGTGGAGGTGGGTGGGATGGGGGGAGGTGGAAAGTTATGTCAGCTTTACCTGGAAGTTTTTCAAAATGCAAACATCCATTTGTTTCCCCTCCCAACAAAAACTAGATTCCGCAAATAAGAATTACTGCTATAATGAGCTATTGTTACTGTTGGTGATAGTATTTGCTGTTACTTTGATGTGAGTGAGGGTGTAATCAGATTGAAAAAGCATTCCCTTTGAAGGTCATCTACTCCGATAAGATTTGGACTGTTTTACATTCATTCTTTTTCTCTCTAACACCAATATCTAGTCCTAAGGAAGAATCAGAAGGACATCTGATCTCTTCTGGTAAAAACACTATTTCCTTTCCCTTGAGTCAGTGTTTCCTCTTTATCTCAGCTATAGTTCTTATGAAAACTCTTCAAAACGCAAATCTGAATAATTTCTATACAACGGGATCCCCCTGAGTGCCTTCTCACTCCCACCAGGGAAGAGAAACACTTTTATTATTTTCTCAGGGTGCTACAGATGTACACTATATATATGCAAGCGAGGTATGTATTTTTAAAAAATGTATCCTGTATTAAGGCAAGAAAATTTGCCACTCAGAGAGTAGAAATACAGATATATCTGTACTAAGATGGAGAAGATGTTATTCTCCAGAATTCCAGGGATTGGAAAGGGCAGACTGGCTTGACTCTGTTGCTCACCAAGAAATAAATACTTGAGACAGGCAGGGAGCACTAGCATCTGCATCCTTCAGGGGTGTGTGTGGAGAGGCAGTGTGATAGAGACCTGCAACACTTCAAGCCTCAGTAAAGCTCTAACGGTCCTATATTGTCACAAGTGTGACTGGACTTTTTAAATGGAAAACAGTAGTGTCACTGCAGCGTTTCTTGTAATCTGCTTCGCAGTGCGAGCTCCTTCTGTCTCTCACTGAGATTATTGCAGTTGTGTCTTAAGAAGTGGGTATCCTTTATTTAGGCAAGTTTTCTCTCTAAAACATCTTTGATCAGCTGCCAAACTGATGCTTTTAAAGCATTTTAGAAATCGTGCCCTGTTTAAAAGATAACATTTGGTGACTCTTGATTGCATTACAAGAGAAGGCCAAACTTCGGCTCACAGCATATACATGACCCTGTATCAATGGGGCTTTCTAGGTTTATCTCCCATCATTCTCTCCTCCAACCTCTCTGTGAATCTTCATCCCAGTAATGAAGGGCTTGCTGACATTTCCTGAAGGGGCCATGCTGGGTCACACTTTTGTCTCTCTTTGTTCACACTGACAAACCCAGTGTTTAATGACTCCAGGGTCAGAAATAATCCCTAGGGAAAACTTAAGTTACATTAAGGAGGAGAAAGCAACATTGTATTAAGAAACAAACACAGGTGACACTGATATCTCTAATTTTTTTTAACAGTTTAACTATAAATGTTCACACATTATTGTTAAAAAATTCTAAAAAAGAGTATTTGCCCCAAGTTTCTTAGATAAGAGTTGGATGCCACATTGGCTTCATTAATTCATATGATCAAAAAATTAGTGTCGTAAATCCAGGTTGGAAATCAGACTCTTCAACATTCCTATCAGCAACAGTGTCTTACTTTTTCTGTATAACCATGGCAACCAGTTCTCTGCAAGATATTTGAGTATGGTTCACTTAGGGTCTCTGTTATAGAAAAGCTGCAAGCGATTCGCTTTCCTTAAAAAGTGAACTGAGTGAAATGAAATTATACAATATGAGACTATCAAATTGTATTATGTAAATGCAAATAAAATAAAATATATTCTCTCTAAAGTGCCATTGGGTATTAAGAAGAGCCTAATGGGATTTACATGAATTCTCATAAATAAACCTCCTCAGGTTACCCGAGTCCTCAGACAGGAGGCAAAGGACAGTGAACCGCAATCTTTGACGTCTTATGAGATCATGGGGTTTTTTTCACCACTGTTTTATACAGAAATCACTTGATATCACTCTTCATGAAATGATAGAAAATTTAAAAAGATTGCTGCTTAGCCATCAGCATTTAGCATACAAATTTTATTTGACCCAGTTGGATTTCACTGGTTTGTAGATGAGGAGGGTCATTCTGAGGGCAATATTCTGTAGGCAAATTCATGCCAGGTTGTTGTCATTGCAAAATGATAGTAATATTGTCTCTCATTTAATGGGAAACTGTGGATAAATTGTAATCCCACTCGAATTAGAGGTTCTGTATGGTAAAAAATTGCAATGTGTAGCATCTCGCACTTTATCAGGCAGTCAAGATAGAAAGGTCATTCAGGCGTTTGGATATTGAAATTTGAACACTGAAAACTGAAGTAACCTCTTTTCCCCCTGAATAATTCAGATCATATTATCATTGTGTATATTTTTAGAGCTTTTAAATTTGTTTTATGGTCAATGTTTAGATTTTTAATTTTTCTTTTTAGCTTCCCTGCCTTATTCTTTCTATGATCTACTGCTTTCATCTGTATACATATAAATCGATATGTAATATGTAGCTAGTGTATCAATTTCAGAGCCAAACTTTTTATAGTTTTTGTTAATGTAGACAGTGGTGTGCTGGTAAATGTCTAATAATAGGCTTTCTGGGGGTGGGGGGGAAGCCCTGATTGGTAATATTTGCTGATTTCCATGGTGTAAACACTTCCACCATAACTGATTTCAGGCTACCAACACGACATCACTGAATGCAGAATTGGAAAGAGATGTGCAGTGGCTCACCACTACATATCTGTACAGTATTTTTGCTGTACAGATACATTAGACATAATCTTGAAAGCATAGATAATAGCACAATGTAGTAATATAATTAGGAAGAGATGCTTTTTGAGTATTTGTTACCTTTGTTTTTAATAGAATCTATTTAATTTCTAGTGAATGTAATTTAATTTTTACTAGTTGGCTGTAACAACTGGCTCACAAGAGTTGGGCAATTTTCAACCTGCTGTCAGATCCTGGTCTGAGCCTGGCTCCAGCATATTGCTGATGGTAGGTGATATACCATGGGATGGAATTTGTATCTCACTTTCCACTTCTGGTCTTTGAGTGGTTAAGCTTTGAATATGTTTATAAACTTATCAGTTCCTTTCAGAAATAAGAATGCAGAAAATTAACCAAATGAATGAGAACTGCCCCCAGTCTGTGGCTGAAACACCTAAACCCTGCATAGTTTGATTCTCGGATCACGCCCCCTCCCCCCACCACATTTGAACATCTCTGAAATTGGTATGCATCTTATAATTGAGATAGGCACTTTCTCACTGTTTACTTTGCAGTGTTTTTCTATGGTACCTAAAATAATGGCGCATCTTAACAAGTCATGGCATCTTAGAGGTGATGAAATATGGTACTTTAAAGTATGAGAAATTGCTGATTTGGCTAAGACATTGTTAGATTACTTTTTTTATTGGCAAATACAAGAAAGTCCCCTCTTGTTCCAGGAGTTGAGTATCTTGACATTAATTCAAAATATCTAAGTACTGTGTTAGTAAGAACAAAAAAGGCCCAATCTATCAAATGAAGGGAGTTGACATTAAAATGTTCTAGCTCTTAAATTAAAGTCAAAACTATCATGTTCTGAGAAGAAAATATCATTATTTTTCTCCTCCTCATAACTTCAATGTTAACATCTATTGTGTGAAGAAAGAAGCATGTGCTAATCTATTTCCTGTAGTAATTGGCTATTTCCATTATATGTTTTAGCGATGGTGAATAAGGAGTTATTAATGCAGAAACAGCCTGTAGGTGACATCTGAAACGTAAGAGTGTTAAGATCCAGAGATAGAAAATTGCCTTCAATTCACTTCTGCTGCCAGGTTATTTATCTTCCAGTTTTAAAGAAAAACCATGCTGATTTTATGTCAAAGCAGAGAAACAAATAGGGAGTTCTATTTTCTCTCTGCATGTGGCCTGCAGTGGCAGGTTAGTTCACTCGTGTCATCGTTGTACACATCAATGGAATGGAAGTGGGAAAGCAAAAGGGTGGTGCTCTTCTGTGAAGTGTAATCATTGCTTCGTGTTTTATCTTTTAAAATAGGAAATAATTTTTGCTTTACATTTTTCTGCTAATAATGGCTCTATACATTCAGTGAAAATGTTTGAAAAAATGAGAAAAGTATAAAAATGGAAATATAAATCATGCATATAATCCCATCACTTATGAATAACACTACTTATGTACAGAACCATTTGTGAATATCTCTGAGTTTTGCAGAGGAAAATTCTTTGGAGTGATATCACCATGTTAAGAGAATGAATGTTTGTGCGACTTTGTAAAATGCCTCCAGGAATTTGAGTCAGTTTACACTCTTAGCAATAGTATATGACAGTGCCTATTCCGCTGTACCCAGGCTAATATTGGATATCATCCTTTAGTTTGCCAGTTTAATAGAAAACAATGTCACCTAATTGTTTTAATTTGTGTCTATTTGATTAATGATGCTCTGATTAAGGTTCAACTGCCTTGCACATGTTCATATTATCTATATTTCTTTTGTGATTAGCTTGTTCATGTCCTTTGTTCACTTTTGTTTTCGAACATTTACACATTACATATTACATGGTGATATATAAAAACATCGATATGCAAAGGGTAAAAACTCGCCATATATGTTTCATATATTCTTCCCAATATAGTTTTTTAACAAATAGTGTTTTTAAAATTATAAAAGTAATAATGCTCTTGATGGGAATTTTAGAAACTATGAAAAGAAGAGAGACAAAAATCAAAGTCATAATCCCTCTTCCTAGATACAATTATTGCTTACATTTTGGAGGTTTTCTCTTTCGGCCTTTCTTTGCTTTCACACATTCACAGACATTCTCTATTTACAATTCAAATTCATACAGAATGTTATGTTTATATCCAGATTTTTAATTTAAGATCATGTTGTGACCAATTATAAAAGTGATATTTGCTTATCAGAGTTTTGGTTCCTCCAAATGCAGACTGTGAGTTAAGGATTTGGGCGCAGGTACAGCTCACACATCCAAAGGGGTCAAAGTTAAGGAGGTGGTGAGAAATTGTCCCATGATAGACAATAGGATGGCGAGTGGGAGATGACCGCGCACCAGCTCCTTACAGACCTCCTGTCCTCTTGTGTTCAGGGTAGAGTATGAGGCATTCCACCAAGGCTGTGATGAGCTGCCGTGTAAACCTTTGCCTACACGGATACCCGCAAGACTGCCAGGTGCCACAGCTGAGCTGTTTTCCTACAGCAGGTGGTTTATATAGAGAGTGATCCCAGGAAGCAAATGTAATTAAATGGGAAAAGGGAAACAGGGAAGAGTAAAACCCCAATAAAGTATAAGTGAATGAATGGGTTACTGCTGTGGGCAACTGGGGCTCAGTCCCAGTGGGGCCCTCTGGGGAACTGCATAGACCGTGCCTCTGATGTGCTATGGGACACAGAAGCTGGGGTATTTATCTCCCAATTCTCACCCCTCATTAGTTGTGGGTTGCCCTTCACTGATTCCCTTGCCTTTCGAGGAGGTTTTACACGTGGGTTAAGCAAACTCCAAAGCAGCCAGAGAAAACCCTTGGAGGGAGAGGTCTTGAGGCCTTGAGGTTGGGATGTCAGTGGTTTGGGAATTATCCACTGCAGCCTCAGATGAACTCAGAGGTGAGCAGAAAGGATATGGTCTGCGTCTGCCACAATGCAGAACACTGAGCAAAACCCAACCATTATCAAAAGAGATAAACACCTTAGTTTCGTTATCATGAGGTAATTTTAACATTCCAATCACATTTCTCTGTGTGTTCTTCAATGATTAAATGATACTATATATTCAATTTTACTTTCTGTTTTTTTTAACCATATACCATTTTGTAATAATTTACTCAGTATTTTAAGCGCTTTGTGAACATGTTTTTTTCCATAGAGATTAATGTTTATTTGGGGATAAAATACATGTGAAACAGAATTATAAAGATAACATGGTAAATTAAAGAATTATTTTTCCAAAAAATTACATGAATATTTGGTTTAGATCATTAGTTTAAGGGGGAGATGGGAATGTGGAGGCAGGAGGAAGGGTTTTAGAGTGGAGAAAAATTTTAAGCTGGGTGTTGAAGGATTAAGTAGGAAATGGCTCAAGTAACATCAGCTAAATTAAATCAGGTGTGGCATGAGTACAGCTTCTGAAATACAATGAAGCAAACTCTATTAGGAGGCTGTGGTAGGCAGAATAACGCCCTCCTCGTGCCGCCCCCCCCCCCCCCAGCCCCAGATGTCCGCTTCCTAATCCTGGAAACTGTGAATATGTTCCCTTATGTGGCAAAGAAGAAGTGAAATTGCAGAGAGAAGGGGGCTAATTCGCTGACCTTAAGGTAAGGACGTTAGGCTGGATGATCCAGGTGGGCCCAATGTCATCATAAGCATTCTTAAAAGTGGAAGATGGAGGCGGAGTAGGCCAGAGTGATGTGCTGAGACGGGAGAAGGACCTAGTCTGCCACTGCTGACTTTGAAGATTGAGGAAGAGTGGGAAGGGGCTCAAAGCAAGGAATGTGGGGCCTCTAGAAGCTGAAAAAGGCAAGGAAACAGATTTTCCACGAGAGCCTCCGGAAAGGAACCAAGCCTGTAGACACCTTGATTTTAGCTCGGTGACAGCCCAGGTTGATTTGGCCTGGAATGTGGTGATTTCTTTTAATTTGCACACTGGATTTTTTTTTTTCAGCCAAGAAAATTTTCCTTGTATGTGCCTCTATTTCCATTATTACAGCCCCTTCACATAGTTGTTATGTTGCATCTCTGTTGTCTGGGTGTTTTTTATCTTTCTATTTTTACCCTTTTTATCTTTTTTTGGCACATTCTAAGAGAGGTTCTCAGTTTTGACTTCCACATCTCTCTAATTGTCCACGGAGTCAATTACATTCAGCTGTTACAATTTTTTATTTCCTTGTAAGATTTTCTGGTCTCACCCTTTCTCCCTCTCCCATCTCTTAAAAACCCATATTCTGTAACCTTTTCCCCCAACTGATTCTCTTTTTTCCTTCTGGGTTCTTTTAGTAGGTTATTCTTAGAGGCCTGCATTTCCTTTCATCTGTTAGGATGATGTTCCCTGTCCTTTGTTATGGGCGACTTTTCATGGCAGCTCTCCTCCTCCCATTTCGCCTGCCCCCTTAGTTTTCCCTTCTACCTACTGGAACTTTATAGTGAGAGACCTATTCAGCTGTAATATTTTCCAATAAGATGAACCCTTGAAATATTCTTGGAGCAACTTTCTGTCTAATAGATAACACAGAAAAGTAGAGAATGTTCAACAAATAATGTGATTAGTGGGTTTGGACAATTAGTTTAAAAGAGAGACAGATGAGGTGGGTGGGAAAGAAAGGCTTCGTAGGACAGAAGAAATGTAAGCTGTTCACTGAAGGGCTGAGTAGGAAAAGGTTCAAATGTTCAGAGCGAGTCATACAGACCTCTGGTCCTGCATGAGTAGGGGTACTGAATGGTCCTTCAGAACTTCAATTAGAGCTTCTCATTCCATCCTGCTTATTTCTTAACTTTCCTTCCACATTTCTCATCTACTTGTATCTCCAAGCCACATATGGGTAATTTCTTTTGTCTAGTTCATGAATTCTGTTGTTTAAACTATTCATTGTGTTTTTGATTTAGACAAAAGAATAAAATTAATTTCTAAAAATTTTATTAGGTTATTTTTCAAATCTACCTGGTCACTTTTGGCAACATTAATAGCTCATTTTTGTGATTACATCTGTTATCTTGTAAACATTTCATACACATTACTTTGTAATTTTTATGCTGATAATGTAAATGCATAAAGTTTCAGGGGGTTGTTTCTTATTTTTGCTGACACTTGCCCATGTGACTTGTTTGCTTGTTGGTTTGATGAACTTTAATTGTGAGTTCATATTTGTTTGAAACTGATCTGTGAGCATCCTGGGGGCCTAACTTGAGGATGCTTTCCTGAAGAAAGGATGTGTGCTTCTTTCTGCTGGGATACAGGGGGCACAACCAATCTGGGACTACTTACGTCTCCTTCATGTGTCTCTGGACTAATGGGATGGTCTCAGGTTGAGCTCCCATCATTGACACTGGCCTAAGGCTAGTCTACAGGATTCTAGGGTTGGCGGGGAATTTCGCATTTCAAGTTGTTTACCATTATACTGTACTTTCCTTTGTAGGTAAACTGTGTTTTCACTCAGGTTACTTGTAAGCTTTTCTCTTTTTCCTTGATAGTCTGCAGTTCCATTATAATGTATCTGGATCTGGCTTTACTTTTCTCCTTCTGTTAAGCTCTTGAAACACAGTTTTGAATGGAATACTCTTTGATCCTGGTAATTTCTCCTTTACTGTCTCTGAATATTGCTTCTCCACCAAAGCCTCTAGTCTCTTTTCCTGAACCTTCTATTTTGGAGCCTCTCTTAAGTATCTCTTGAGTGCTCTTTCATATTGCATTCTGGTAAATCGCTCCTGTCTTATTCTCTAGATTTCTGTTTTATCTTTCATTGGTCCTTCTTAACTTTATCATGTCTATTAATATTTTATTTAAAAAAATATCTGTGTTCTTTTTAATTTCCTTCTGTACTTCCTTTGTTTTCTACTATTTTAGTATAATTTCTTCTTTCTAATTGGAAGTTATTCATTATCTTTTTGAGCATTCTGAGGATATTAAATTTAAAGCGTTTGTCAGACTGTTTCATAAAATTGTGTAGTGAGTTTCTGTTCCTGTGTTTTAATGGTCTGTATGGTTTTACTTTGCGTGGGAAGTTTTGTTCTACTTCTCACTTTTTCTTTTTCTCTGGGTCTCTAGCCTAGAATCAGATTTTTACTGCCTTTTCAGGGTTCCTGTCCCCTGTGATAGGATATTTCAGATCTAGTCATAAAGTCAGTGGGTGGCTCCATTCATTTCCTGTTCTTTAGACTCTTTCTGTGACCTCTTACCTTTCTAGTCCCACGGCTTGTATAAAACTATAGCCACAGGTGGTACGTGGTAACAGTTCTCATTTAGCTACCTTTCTGAAGACTGTGTTTATATGGCACCTCCAACTCCTGTCTTCAAACAATGAGCCAGGCTGCAGCTCCCCTCTTCACGGGGAGTACTTTCAACCCTCTTAAATGAACGGGGCTGAACTAGCAGTCGCCGCCTGCCAGAACTCAGTAGGTCCAAGGCCTCAGTTCTTCTTACTGCTTTGTGTTTTTGTACTATTTCCACTAGAAAGTGATATTTATCTAGGTCTTGTGTCTGACTATGTCTGTTTGCCTCTTTATTTTGTTGACCTTAAACAAATAGACAGCCAGTTATTTCTCCAGCAAAAATGGGGTTATTCAGGATCAGCAAAGAATTACAGTTCGGGGTCTGCAACCATGGAGAGCCATGTGCAAGTCCCCCAGCAAGAAGGGAGGAGAAATTCTTTTACAGAGGGGAAGAGGAAGTTGAGAGGGCTATTGTAGACAGAGTTGGACGCGTGGTGGCTTTTCACTGGATGAGTTGTGACAGTTTCTCATTGGCTGAGCTTCTTGAAGGGAAAGAAGAGAAAGTCTGTCCTCTTCCTGTTGGGCTCTGCCATCCACATAGGGTGTGAGAACTTCCACTTTTGGCCTCCCGACTTTAATTTAATGAAGTTTCTGTTTATTAGTTTGACAATTTTAATACTGTATTATTTCTCTGTGTTTGGAAGGCACGTGGTTTATTCAAGTGTGAACTTGTACCATTTTGGTGAACTCTTACTTTGTACTGGAAACCACTTTTAGACTGTCAATGTTTACGTTCAGTATTCGGTTTGGTTATATAAGCATTTGAGAGTACAGCTATATCTTTTTGGTGCAGACGTACCAAATACCCTATCACCCTGGTGTGCTTGGTGCCTGTTGGGCTCTCTCCTGGTTTTGTCGAGGCTTTGGTTTATTTGTCCAATCTTAAGTATCACAGATCTAGATCTTAAAGATAAATCTTCCTTCTGGTCTATCAGTGATTTGGGGTGGGAGAGGAGGTGTGCAGGGGAGTGGATTCCAAACAGTTTGCTCTTCCTGTGTTGTCATTTCGTTGGTAAGGCTCCCTACCCCTCCCCTACTAAATAAGCCAAAGGAAAGGGATTAATTTGGTTTAGTTAGTGTGACTATCTTGGATTCTCTGAGTCAGTTTCACTTAGGGAGAGTTGTGCTTTCAACAGTTGTCTCTCTGTCCAGCCAGTTGGAGCAGTGCAATTCTGTGGCTAGAGTGACGGGGAGAAACCAAGGTTAACTACACTGCAGCATTCACCCTTTTTCTTGCTGCTGTGAAAGAGTGACCCGTCCAAGACATTTGGGTTGTGCTACCTCTTTGCTTTTCAGCCATCAGGAGGTGTGTTCTGCCTTTTAGACTGGTCTGCTATCTTGGAAATCAAGTGGTTCACCCCACTTGACCCTGCTGGTTTACACACAGCAACCACAACACTTTTCCTCTTAGAAAGATTTGACACTTTCTTTTTTGAGACATAACTTATTACCCTTTCCTATGATGCTTGTTTACTTTCTAATTTACAGGGTCTCTTATTTCTCTGCTTAAGCAGGTTCCTTTATGATGTCCTTCCTGACACCACCTTTTCTGTGTTGAGTGCCAGAGGGTAGAAGAGGGGTGGTAAAGGGTGGGGAGTTGATCAAAGAACAACATCATTAACATCATTACAGCCACAGAGTAAACCTTGTAGAGGTTTGGCAGTGTTTCCCCATGGATCACCTTTTTCTCCTCCATTCATCTTAATCTCTTTTGATCCTCACAATACCCCTGAGTCAGAGGGGGCAGCACTATTTTCTCCATGCTATAGATGAAGGTCTTGAAGCTCACAGAGGAAAAGGGACTTGTTGAAATCAGAGTTAGTAAGTGTTGAAATCAGAGCTGGTAAGTGTCAGAACAAGGACTAGTATCGTGTGCCCATGCCAGCAATTGCTGAGATACAAGCTGCACAAAGTGGAGTTCCTTTATAAGAAGGCAGGGTCCTATAATTAGCACAGACATAATTGAAAATGGGTTATTTTCTCATTTCCTGAGCCTGTTTGTACCTATTTGGAAATGGACACATCTCTGAAAATAGGCAGGTCCATTTACCTCCTGTGTGTCTCTCTGCTTTGGTGGTGCCTGATTTTGATTATAACCTGGAGTGAGAGACAACGTGTCCTAACTACATTTCTGCCTCTCTTTTTTTTTTTTCTGAGGAAGATTTACCCTGAGCAACATCTGTTGACAATCTTCCTTTATTTTGTATGTGGGCTGCTGCCACAGCATGCCACTGATGAGTGATATAGGTTTGTGCTCAGCAGCCAAACCCAGGCTGCTGAAGCAGAGCATGCTAAACTTAACCACCAGGCCACTGGGACTGGCCCTCATTAGTTTTTGAATGCTATTATATTTGGAAATTCTGTCTAGCAAAATTGTGTAGCAACTTCTTGTATGAAGAACCTGTGAAAACAATCTTTGGCAGGTAAATGTTTACCTGCCAAAAGCTACTGGTAAACTCACTGGTAAATTCATCCAGAGTTATTTAACATCCTTCAATAAATGCCCTTTGGTAAGACCCTAAATTCTTTGAGAATTACTTTTTCTGTCTTTAAAAAGAGCTAGTGATAAAAATAAATGAGCTATGAAGCCACTAAAAGACATGGAGGAACCTTAAATGCATATTGCTAAGTGAAAGAAGCCAGCCTGAAAAGGCTACAGACTGTACGGTTGCAACTATACAGCCTTCTGGCAAAGACAGAACTATAGAGACAGTGAAAAGGTCAGTGGTTGGCCGGGTGTCATGAGAAGGAGGGGGAGGGGGAGGGAGAGGAGGGATGAGTAGATGGAGCACAGGGCATTTTTAGGGCAGTGAAACTGTTCTGTATGATACAATAATGGTGGATACATGACTTTATGCGTTTCTCAAAACCCATAGAACTATACAACACAGAGTGATCCCTAATGTAAACTGTGGATTTTGGTTAATAATTATATATCAATATTATTCATCAATTGTAGCAAATGTCCCACAGGAATGCATGGTATTAATAATAGGGGAAACTGCGTGTTAGGAGGGGAGGAGGTATACGGGAATTCTGTGTACTTTCTCAATTTTTCTATAAACCTAAAATTGCTCTAAAAAATAGTCTATTAATTAAAAAAAAAGGATATTGTTCCTTGTGCCCTACAAGACCTATGGAGACTAGGAGTTCTAAGGGGCTCTTCTCTGAGAAGGGCTTTGCATCCCGTAGAGTGAGAAGCTACACACATGTGTCTCTGTGTATACATTCAGCTTACAAAAGCTTTGTGTTAGAAATCTCCTTTGTTCATTCCTCTCAACCTTCTGAACAGTTTCCTTTTCTTCAATCTGAAATATCTCTAATCCTGGTCTTAGCTCAAGGGTGAATTTTAAAGGGAATGTGAAATTCAATTTCTTCAAATATGAGTTATGAGACTGAGAGAAGAACAAAAACACTGAAATTATTTTCTTGTATTTAGCCCATAGGCATTTTAACACTCATAAATCATAAGTAACTGCAGTTAAACATCCCAGTTTGCAAGGTGGAGGTCCCTTCAAAAGGCTGCAGTTTAAAAAAAAATAACATTTTCTCCCTTTGGGACAAGTTTAGGTTGGTTCCTTGGTATCCAAAACTTCTTACAGATGCTATACCTATAGCTGTGCAAGAAGAGAGGCTACTTTGAGAATTTATATGAATGAAAATATAAGGCATTGAATGTCTTATAACCAGCTTGATATAAAACAGCTTTATCTTGACTAAGAACATGGTTGGCAGAAGAAAATACTTAACCCTATAAAGTTTATGCCTTTCTTCATCCTCATTTCTTATGTGGTATTTAGTCTCTTTTGCTTTGAATTTGAAGCAGCAGGTACATTAAAATTCTATAGCAGCATCATGCCTCATAAGGTTATGGTTAGCATTAGTCAACAATGATAAGAGAGCAGCCTTCCTAGAAGAGTTTTGCACGCACACTAGCCTCCAAAATGACTGGTTATACTGATCAATAACCAGTGTGGTTGTATGAAGGTGTGTGTGTGGATATTATGTACAGGGGCCTTATAAGCAACTTCTGAGACTGATTCTACCACTAAGCAAGGGCCAGAGCCCCACATTGGTTTTAACTAAGCAATTTTTTTGATTGACAGAAATTGACTAATCTTTGTTCATTGGAATGTGGTTTATAAATTTTGCAAGGACATAATCCCTTGTTCAGAGGAGTTATCCCTTGACAGAGGTTGGACAAACCACACGTCTGGCCCACAGTCTGTTTTTTTGTATAGCCCATGGCCTTTTTTCATATATGGCCCACAAGCTAAGAATAGTTTTTACATTTTTAAAGGGTTAAAAGAAAAATGCAACAGACAATATGTAGTCCAGAAAGCCTAAAATGATTTTGTCTGACCCTTTATAGAAAAAGTTGGCTAGCCTCTGTCTTAGAAGATAGAAACTTGTAGGTCCAATCCTTGTTTCCTGTAACTAGATTAATTTAATTGGCTCTTATCTTGGCTTCTTCCACAAAAACGGCTGGGATAATTCACTTAATGCTTTTTTATCTCCTCTATTGAAGTCCCTTTAATGTGTTCCTATTGCTTATATTATTAATGAAGGCTTTGAGTTGGTTCAATAATTAGCATCCTCTTCTCAACCCAAGTCCTGAACGAAACGTTAAACAGGACAAAGGGGTGGTAGATGTAGGCCAAACATTGCCTTGCTCACTGCTACAGGCTGAGTTTGGAGGTGCCGCTTTGTGTGGGGACCAAATGGACCACACCTACCCTCAGCAGTGAAGGAGAAAGGCAGGGCTCTCCCTGTGAGGAGCAGGAGATGGTATGTGCCCCCAGCAGCTTCTTGAAGGGATTGGGGAAAAAGGTTCAGCATTTTCAGTTAATTCTTAAATTTACCGACCACACAGGTCAGTCTTCCTCCAAAAAGAGGAAATGAGGAAACGGGTAAAGAGAAACCAGGGGTTGAATGTTATGCATGCTTGATTCACTTTGAAGAAAAACTCAGGAGTAGGGAAGAAGTACTTCTCCCTAAAATAGTAATCTTCGAATTCTGAACTTGGCCTGCGTGTCATCCCTCCTGTTTTTGCCTCCAGTCGACCTCTCCAATCTCACCTCAACCTAGTCTCTTTTACTTCAGTGTGTAACTGCTTTAAGGATGGTTTGCTAGGGCTGGTCTCTGTACCTTGACGCTTGCAATATCCCCAGTTAGTGACGTCCTTCTTCTGTAATCCGTATCCTTTTTTTGCATAAAACCCAGTTCAGAATTCGCTCGTTCTAGGGACTCGGCTGTTTAAACTGCAGAACTGCTCTATCCTCTATCTTCTATTGGGCATCCTTCCATTTCCTAAGTTTTCATTTTAATATGGTAGCATGTTTTAGTAACGAAATCTGTGGATTAAAGATTGGTGGATTTATAGCCATCGTTTATCAAGCATTTATTTTAGTTTTTTATTTCTTTGGAAGATTGGCTCTGAGCTAACATCTATACATCTATTACCAACCTTCTTCTTTTTTTTTTTTTTTCTCCCAAAGCCCCCAGTACATAGTTGTATATCCTAGTTATAGGTTCTTCCAGTTCATCTATGTGGGATGCCACCTCATCACGACCTGACAAGAAGCGCTAGGTCCACGCCCAGGATCTGAACTGGCAAACCCCGGGCTGTCGAAGTGAAGCCTGCAAACTTAACCACTTGGCCACGGGTTTGGCTCCTTATCAAGCATTTATTGTACGCCGGGCACAATGCTGAGTGCTTTTTACACATTCTCATTTAATTTTCACAGCAGTCCTAATGAAATAGACCACACATTTTGAAACGCAATGTGTGGTGCAAAAATGAGGACCGTTATTTAATAAGGTTATGAATCAGTTTCTTAAGATGTTTATATATATATTTTTCTTAATAAATTTCAAAGTTCTCCAGGAAAGGGGTAGTGGTTCCTTCTGTTTTGTGGTTTCTGTTGCATTTAGTATGTTGTTCTGAAGAAAAATAGATATTCAGTATATTTTTATCTCCAGTACAATAAAATTAATAATAAAAGGGATAAATAAAAATAACAGTAATTACTTTTAATATGTTCTAGAAACCAGCTAGGAGTTAATGGTGTAGCAGAGGAAGAGAATAAATCTTGAAAATAAAATCAGTGAAAGCTGTGTAGATTTTTCTTCTTTAGCTTGTTAATGCAAAATGTCAAACATATGCAAATACAGAAAGAAGAATAAAATGGTCCCTCATAATCTGCCATCCAGCTTCAACTTTTATCAACTCATGGTCAACTTGATTTCATCTATACCCCACGCACCATATGTTAATTTGAAGGAAATTTCAGGCATTCTATCAGTTTCTGTGGATATTTCAGTATGTCTTTGTAAAAGATGAGGGCTCATTTTAAAAACAAAATGACAATGGCATTATTGTCCCAAAATTTAATGATAATTCTTTAATATCAATTATCCAGTTAATGATGGAATTTCTTCAGTTGTGCACAGTTTATTTTAAGGCGAGTTTGCTTCAGGATCTGAATGAGGCTGGTACAGTGTGATTGGCTGACGTGTTGCTTAAATCTCTTTTAATCCATAGCTTTGCTTCTCCATCTCCACCTCTTTCTCTCTCTCTCTGTCTTTTTTTTTTTCTCCTTCTTGCAATTTCTTTTTTTTTAAAGATGCTGGTTCATATGACTTTGGATTCTCATAGTGTGGACTTTGCTGGTTTCATCCCCTCGTGTCCTTGACCATGTTTTTTTGTTCCCTGTATTCCTGCAAATTGATGGTTATATCTAGAGGCTTGATCAGATTCAGGTTCAAATATTTTATCAAGAGTTTTAAGTGGTACTAAGTACTTCTATTAGGTATTTTTGTTTCTCTTTTGTGATGTTAGCAGCCGTTGGTAATCATTACCTAATCCATTAACTCATTAGGGATCATAAAATGATGGCATTCTAATTTCCCATTCTTTATTAATTCACTGGGATTCTTCTGTAAGGAGAAACAGCACTGCATTAACTGTAAGGCTACTGTGAAATACTTTTATCTACTTGGAGGTAAATGCTTAACGCATTCTTTTGACTTACAATTTTTTCAGAATGAATCACTTCCCTAACATCCTTCGAAGAGACCAACAAATTTTTTTTTTGAGAATCATTATAAACATATGAATTTAAACATATTTGTGCTTCAATTTGTTACAATATTCTTTTTATTGATGCTCAAATTTTCCTATCTTTGGCCAATGAGAGCTTCAACAAGTTGGTCCCTGAGTCCATTTAGTAATTTTGATAACTTTCTTGCTTTCTAGTATAAGATTTTTCCAGACTGATCTTGAACATTTTCTTGCCAAGACCTGAGTTCAGTCTTCTCTCTAAAGAGCCCTTGTTTCTTTTCATGGAAAAGAATACTAAGAGACCATGATCTGGGTGATGGGATGTTAATTACTACAGCATTGGTCATTATGTACAGGCTTACCCAGATAGTCAAATTAGGAAATGTTTTTTTTTAAAAAAAATAATCTTTCTCTCTCTTCCCATGACAGAAACCTCATTTTGTAAAACACTAGCATACTCATTTTCTTTACAATTCACAGACAGCAGTCTTAGAATAATCTCAACACAACTGTCTATGCTATGAATATTGGAAACAGCTTCAGGGGTTTTTTTTCTCCTTTTTTTACAGTTCTTTCTGTCCTTAAAGCAAATATCTCTAGGAATGTACAACTAAATAGTTCCTTTCTGTGTAGTTATACCATCAACTCAAGAGTGAGGTTCACTTATTTCAAATTTTAAGGAATTGTCTTTTATTACAGAATTGATTTAGTTTTATAATTATATATAATATTTACATGGCTCCAAAGTTAACTGTATAAAAACAAGATATATTCAGGGAAATCTAGCTGCTATCCTGTGTTTTTCACCCTATTTCTTCCCTCCCTTGTATGTAACCACCAAACATTTTTGTGGTTTTTCTTTCCATTTTTAAGTAAGTGTGTGTGTGTATTTGTATTGCCCCTTTACTTAGATAAACAGTAAAATAATTTACATACTGGTGTCTACTTTGTCCTTTTGTTTTTTTGCTGTGCAGTATAAACTGGGAATCACTGCATAGAAATCTGAGGAACGATTCCTTATTCCTTTTCACAGCTGCATAGTGCTCCACTGTGTGACTATTCCATGGTATATTCAATCAGTCTGTTATTGGTGGACGTTTTCACTTACAAAAAATACTGCCATAGATAGCCTTGTAAGAAGTCCTTTTGTGTTTTCATCACAGCATCTTTGGGGTAGATTCCTGGAAAAGGAGGGCTAGGTCAAAGGCTAAATGCAATTGTATTTTTGATTAGTAGTGTGAAATTCCTGTCCAGAAGGGTTGACATATTTTGCATTCCTATCAGCAATATGTGAAAATATGTGTTTCCCCATGGCCTTGCCAACAGTGTATATTGCCCACTTTTTGGTTTTTGCTGAAATTTGTATCTCATTTAATTTTAAATTTCTGTTATCTTATTATGAGAGATACTGATCATCTTTTCAAATGAGTAAGGGCCATATGAATTTCTTTTTGGGTGAACTATCTTTCCATATCTCTAGCCCATTTTTTTTGTTCCTTTAGAGTTCATTTTTTTATTTCTATATTTAGAAGCTTTCTCTACTCTTAGGAGACTAAAATTATATGATATAATTTGCAAATGTATTTTCCCAGTATATCATTTGTCTTTTTACTTGGTTTAGGTTGTTGAATGTTTTGTGCCATAAAAATATTTTTTATGAAATTTATCAGTCTCTTAATTGTGTTACTGGATTATGTGTCATAGTTAGGGAAAGTTTCCCCACTTCAGGTATAAAGCTCTTCACTCAGGCTTCCTTGAGTACTTTAATGATATAATTTTTTACGTCTTAAGTCTGATAGGATTTATGCTGCTATGTAGTTGAGGAATAGATCAAATTTTCTACTTTATCTTGTAGCTCTAATGATCACAACAGACTTTGTTTAAAAGTCCATTTCCTTGCCTATTTCTTGACCACTTTTCTTTATACCCTAAAATTCCTTAGGCATTTAAATCGACATCTGAATTTTCTATTCTTTTTCATTGTTTTGTTTGTCTATTCAAACATCAATCACACACCAATTTAAGTATCGAGGCTTTATGATATATTTTAATACCTGGTTGTGCTACATCTCCTTCATTGTTCTTCTTTTTCAGGCTTATTCTGACTAATCTTGCTTGTCTTTATTTCTTCTAATCACTTGAGAAACAACTATCTAACTCCAGGAAGAAATGGCACTTTATTGGATTGTGTTCTATTTAGGAATTAACTTAGGGGGAACATTCGCCTTGGTGGCGAGTCTTCCCTTCCAAGAATGTTGTATGTGTTTTTATTTGTTCAAGTCTGGTTTTGTGTTTTCCAGAAATATTTTATAGTTTTATTCATGGGTTTTAGACATTTCTTGCTAAATTTATGCCTAGGTCTGGTCTTTCTCCTTCCTCCTGCTTTTGTAATGAAAGCCTTCTTTTTTGTTACATTTTCTAAGTTGTGAATATATAAATGAATGCTATTGATTTTTGTGTTGACTTTTTATAACTTGCTATTTTCTAAATTCTCATGTTTGCAGTAAGTTTCCAACAATTTTGGGCTTTTGCCAGATGCATAATTATATCATTTGTGAATAAAGAGGTGTTGCTTCTTCCTTTTCAATTCTTATGCCTCTAATTGGTTTTTCCGGTGTCCTCATATTAATTTTACATCCAACAAATATTAAATAATTATGAAAAAGAGAGGATTTTTTCACTTGTTTCTAATTTCAATAGGAAAGCCTCTAGTGTTTCTCCTTTAAATAAGATGTTGCCTTATATGTTAAGGAAGCATCCATCAATTCATATTTTATTGAGTATTAGCATAACGAATGGGTGTTGAAACTTGTTAAATGATTTTTCTGAACCTATGGAGTTGCTTATATGATTTTTCTCCTTATTCTACTAATATAATGGATTATATTAATACATTCCCTAGAATTTTAGAATAAACCCACTTAGACATGATGTGTTATTTTTATATGCTGTTGTAGTCTTGGCTAACATATGTTTAATATTTTTGTGTTGATAACCATAATGAGACTGGTCTGTAATTTTCTTTTTTGATTCAATCTTCATGATCAATGTTAAACTCTTTAAAATTTGGAAGTTTCCTTCTTTCGCTATGTTCTAGAATCACCTAATTGAGATTATCTGATCTTTAAAGTTTTAGTGGAAATCTCCTATGAATCCACCTGGATCTAATGGTTTTTGTCTTGGTGAGGTGTGGAGGGGGTTCTCTCCAACCAGTTCTTCTATTTCTTGTATGGAGATTAGACCGTTCAGATTTTGTTTCTCTCTGAGGGCTGATGTGATGTTTTAAAATACAGTTTTTACTACTATTTAGATATTGCAAAGCCAACAGATCAGGAGATGACTAGCACTGAAAACTAGTTATACTCACAGATCCCAAGAGGATGGGGCATGCCATGCCATGCAGTGCTACACAGGGAAGCACCAGCGTTGCTCAGGAGGCAGAGAAAGAGGGGGAAGAGCATTTTTTTTGGTTTCTAAGGGAAGGATTGAGTAAGACAGAGTGAGCAGATTTAGGAATGTCTAGATTGAATAATTTCACAGGCTCTGGGGCAGAGGGGCTGTTCCTAGTTATCAGGTACCTGGCCCTGGGTGCCTAGGGGGTTGGATAGTGGTCCTGAGTTTGAGAGCCTTATAGAGGAGATGGTTAAGGGTGTGGGTTCTGGATTGGTTGGTTTGCATTTGAAAGGCACACTGTACTCAGGGGCAAGTTGTTTGCTATATTTAAGAATTAGGTAACCCTGGGGGTGGGGGGCAGTCCTTCCGGGGTCAGCAAGACCCTAGATGTCAAAGCATCAGAATGTAGAAAATAAAAGATGTGGTTAATACCTATGGTAAATTGTATTTTCTGGAAAATTAGTTATCTGTGTTTTCAAATTTATTTGTGAAGAGTAGTACATAATAGTGTTTATTTTTATCATCTTTTCCCATTTTCACTTATTTCTTTTGACTTTTCCTTCCCCCTCCCTCCCCTTTTTGAGTTAGGTTTGCTTTGGTTTTTGTTCTTTTTTAAAGAACTAGCTTTTATATTCGTTTATTATTTCTACCTTTTCCCTAAAAAACAAATTTCAGATTTTATCTTACTCCTTTCTCTTTTTCTTGGAGGAAGAGGGTGGTAATGCATTTGTTCTCTTGTAGCTATTAGAGTTAAATGTTTAATTTTTTTCAGTTTTATTGATATATGTATTCATGCTATAAATTTTCCTGTGATAATTGCTTTAGCCCTATCTTACAGTTTCATGTTATATATTCATTGTTATTAACAGAAAATTCTATAATTTGGTTTTATATTTCTCTTTTGAGTTGTTTAAAAGCATGTTTTAATTCTCAGAGAGAAAGATCTTTTTGTTTTAACAATTTGGTCATAGAATGTTATATTAGTTCTAGTCTTGGCATTAATTGACCATTTCTTTTTTTTTTTTTAACTATGCAGACTTTTTTTTTGTTTTCTTTTTTAAGATTGGCCCTGAGCTAACATCTGTTGCCAATCTTTTTGTTTCTTCTTCTTCTTCTCCCCAAAGGCCCCAGTACACAATCGTATATTCTAGTTGTAGGTCCTTCTGGTTCTGCTGTGTGGGGCACCACCTCAGCGTGGCTTGATGAGCAGTGCTAGATCCGCACCAGGATCTGAACTAGCAAAACCCTGAGCCACCGAAGTGGAGCGCATGAGGTTAACCACTTGGCCACAGGGCCCGCCCCATAATTAATCATTTCCTGTGGCCTAAGATATGGCAATTTTTATAAATGTTATGTTCAGCCTTGAAAAGAAGATATGTTCCCTATCATTGGGGTTTGGAGTTTGATATGTGTCTATGAGGTCTTGTTGCTGTTTAGGTCTTCTATATTCCTACAATTTTTTTTGTTTACTTGATCTTAGATGGACAGAGGTATATTAAATTCTTCATTTTTTGAGATGATTTTTATTTATTCTCTTTGAATATTGTGTAGCTTCTACTTTATTGAAGATTTTTCTGTGTTGCTGGGAACAAAAATTTTAATCATTACTATGCTTTCATTGTAAATCTTAACTTTCTCATTTTAAGGTATCCTTTTTTTCTCCTTTAATGCTTTTTGTTCTGAATTCTTCCTTTCCAAATATGAGCATTGCGACCACTGCATTTTGTTTACTTGCATTTTCCCGGTATTCATTGTGCATCCTTTTATTTTTAACCTTTCTGAATCTCTCCCATTTAAAATTTTAGATGTGTTTCTTCTGTACAGCATAGTGTTGTATTTTGCTATTTTAGGCAATCTGAGATATATTGATTTCAATTCTGTACTGTTTTATACACACACACACGTGTATGCATAAAATATTCCACTATATGGTATACATTTTTTTCTTTTGTATTTATTGATATATCTGTCTCCCTTTCCTTTGTATTTTTGGTTATAAATTTTACTCCCAGCTAATTTCTATCAGATAATCAATGAGTTTATTCTACTTTTCATATATTCTCCCCATTCTTTTCTAATTTTTGGCAGTTGAATTCTCTATATTGTCAGACTATAGAGCTTTCACTTAGCATGCAGTCTCCTTCATAGCCATCAGTTAGTTTTAGCTCTTAGTTCTTCAAATATGTTTCATGCTCGCCACCAGTCTTTATCAGTGTTTTTTTGGTCACTTTGATTTTCTGAAGTTTGTTCTCTAAAAGCTCTTCATGAAGAACTCTTATGAATTACATTCCCTGAGCTCTTGCTTATGCATAACATTTGTGACCTTTAGACTTGAAGGCCAACTTTCAATTAAGCAAATACCTGTGTTCCTAATCACAACTTTTCTTTTCTCCTCTAAAATAAATCAGTGTCACGTGTTTATGGTAACTTTTCCTGCCTTATCTTTATAATTTTACTAAGTATATGTTCCTACACATAATAGTTTTGACTGTTTAAAACTTTATAGAAATGAAACCATGTAGTATGTATTCTTCTCTGACTTTTTTTTAACTTAACATCACATTTGTGAGCTTCATTCACATCATTGCGTGTGGCTGTAATTCATTCATTTTCATTGCTATATGGTATTCTGTAGACTGAATGTGCAATTCATCTATTATATTGTTGATGAATATTTGGATATTTTAAAATATGCTGTTTTAAACATTCTTGCATGTGTTTCTCAGGATGGTATTGGCTGGAGAGGATTTCGAGAGTCATAGAGAATGTGTAACTTTTACTTATTTAGACAAAAATTTTTCCAAAGTGGTTGTAACAATTTACACTTCACCAGTAGTCTGTGAGATAAGCTCTTGGAGTTGGAAGAAGGCTTGGAAAGCATCTCTTCTACTCTTTTATTTTAAATAAGATAAAAATGAGTTTTTGGTAGGTTGAGAAGGACAAATTTGAAATTCCATTGCTGGTAAGCGACCAAGTTGAGTATAGATTCTTGATCTTTTTTTTTCCACTTTAGTGTTTTTTTCTGTGACCTTTTGACAATAAAGGAATAGACTGAAAGATGATCAAAACACGTGCAAAATCTCAAGAAGTCTTATACTTTGGGCCGTGCAGCAGCTTGAGCTAAACAGAGCTCAGATGTGCTCTAGAGTGTCACTGTTATGGAAATGTACAAAACTGATATCGTGATAAATCTGAATCATTAAAAAAAAGGTTGATTTGGTATTGTACTCTGTTTATAAAGGCATACAAATAGAGAATGCACTTTAGAAAGTTTCATAAAAATGTTATAATTGAAATAATCATGCTTAAATGAGAAAGATTTTAATGGCTTAACATTTTGCTTCGTGTAAAGTACTACACTCTCAACAGATGTGGGTAAATTAGGCAGAACTCTAATATTCGATGTTTTGTTGTGTTCTCTGCTTATTTCATATGTTATTTCTCTAAGTTACAGGTTCTTCTAGAGTAGAATAATGTCTATTATTTCTCTTATTTTCCTCTTATCACTTTGCGTAATACATGTTATGCAATAGACACTTAATTGTTGAATATTTGACTCTTTCAATGTTTTTCCAACAGTATGCAGCAGTCTAGAGTCAAAAGTGGGGAAGTGACTAGAATTAGAGTTGAGCTGCATAATATTTCTGAGGAGAGTTGAAAACAGTACAGAAGGTATCCCAGTAATTATGACTATAAGTTGAGGAGCATGTTTTTGTAATCTGATGGCTATTTTTGTATGAAATCAAAGATTGAGAAAAATAGGTACCGTTATGTAATTCTCCTATGACTCTCACTTAGCACAGCGTAGTTAATAACGTGAACAATACGTGGAAAATTCAGAAGCAATTGTTTGAAAGGATCAGCTGGGTTTGCAAGGTGTGATCCTTAAAGCCTGGGAATGCTTCGAATCAAAGTTCAATGAACCTGAAGAGTAGATGAGTTTAACAGAAAAAAAAAACAACCACCAAAAACCCTTCAGGCTCTACAAAAGATGGCAGAACCTGGCATGTGGATAGCCCAGCTAATGAGCATATGCCATGAATTGCTGTGGCTCTTGTCCACAGAAGCTGCAATGAGTGACAAGCAGGAAAGCATTCGCTTCTTATCAGACCAGAGACAATAGCAGGTGTAATTAGAACATTCTGTCAGCTGTCTGTGGAAAGGAATTTCTACTCAGTGCTGTGCAGGGAAGTCTACCGTGTTAATTTGGAGATTTTTAAATTATACTTGGGGAAAATCATTTTGGAAGGAACAAGGAATTATTCTTCTTAGATGTGACCCATGGGGTTTATGGCTCATGTAGGATTATCAGTCTCATTATTTCATGCTCCACTGAAAATGAATATCTTCTTTGCTCACCTTCATTCTATTTTACCTTAAATATTTATATAAGTATATAAATGTTTTACTTCATTAATAAAAACTGAAGAACAAGCACACACATCTCAACTGGCTTGTAATAATATCTAATATCTAGGTATATTTATAATTATCTACTTATGTTGATATATATTCACAATGAAACATAATTTATGTATATAATATAAATGCTCACATATATGTGTAATATATGTATGCATTTATTTTTTTCTATCAATAGCCCATTAAAGCATGTAAAGAAGCATTTTGATTAGCTACCAGTGATATATTAGTAAATGTTTAACAATGGGTTTTTGGAGAAAAATAAAACCCTGATTCATAGCATTTGCTTACTTCCATGGTGTAAATACTCTAATCACAGCCTAATTTAAGCCACTAACACTCTTTGCTACTGAACATGGAGTAGAGAAAAGATGTTGGCTCCAGGACACCTTGTTTCTCTATTTTACAGGTGAGAAAACTGGAACATAACAAAGTGATGTGATTTGTTAAAAATAATAGAATTCATATGTTGAGGAACCCTACTTGAACTCAGATTATTTTATTTCTCGAAATACCTTTCTTTCCGTTAATCTGTGTGATTCCCTTATGCAATAAATTTCTAAAGAAGAAGAGTAGCACCTTTATCTTCTTGGCAGCCCCCCTTCCATATATACTTATTCTTTTAGTAAAGTATGTCCTATGCAATATTATAAACAGAATGCAATAACTGTGACATGTATATTACAAATTTTTTGTGATTTTTCTGAGATTCAAACTTAACTGGGTGTCCTGCATTTTATCTGGCAACTCTACCCCCACCTTATATAAGGAGTGTTTAAATTAGAATAACAAAGGCCATTGTATGCTGAGGGGAGAGAATGAACAAAGGCATAGAGGGAGAATTGAATGTGGTATGCTCATGTAACCCCATGGAAACTCACATGGCAGAAGAGGACTGTCTGTAAAAGCTCTTTGAGACCAGGAACTATGACTTCTTCCTATCAGGACCCAGCCCAGTGCCTGATTACCAGAGAGTGGCTGATCAATAAGTACTGTTCAGTGTTTAAATGTACAATTGCTCTGTAGCAGAGAGAAGTAAGGCTGGGGCTGTGGAGAGAGGCCAGGTTGTGGAGGGCTTCAAGAGCTGGGAAGTCGGGGTTTGGAGGAGGTGAAGCTGAGGATCAGGTTGAGTGGGATTGATCAGAATCTCAAGTAACCAATCTACCCAGTTCAAATAGACCCCTTAAAATCATTCATAATGCCATGCCCAGAAAACACAAAATTTTTCTGTTACTTCTGTGGTCTTTGCTTATGTTGCCAAAGAAAGAAGTAGCGGGAGAAAAATGAAATTTTTAGGATAATGAAAAGACACAGAAATTTGTAAGAACGTATTCACTTAGCATTAGAAGATCATTTCACAGTCCCTTCCAAAAGTGTCTATCAACACGATGGATGAGCTTCATTCTGTCTTTGGTTTAGGATATGTCTGAAAGACTGGTGAGACAGTTCAAGGAAGAGAAACGTGACACGCACAGATCAATTCTGAAGCCAGCCCTGTGTCTCTCACTCAGCCCGTCCTTAGGCACTGCCCCCGGAGCTCACGCTGAGGCCTGGGAGGAAGTGGAAGGTGGGGATAAGAGAAGAATTGACTGAAGTTTGGGGAGTGCTGAGTGCATTGTTGGGTGCCAGTGATGGGCAGAGACATCACTGCAATTTTGGCAGTGACTGGCAGTCGTGCCCTGGACGCACCTGATGCTCTCAGCAGTCTTGATATGGCAATCTTAGGTGTCATCAGCAGAGGCAGTTTCCTAGTTTGGTGGCAGCAACAGCATTTCAAGGCGGTGTAACTACTGATTTGGGTATCAGCAGATGCAGGAAACATCACTATGGTGAGGTGGAGCTGAAGATGAGGAAAATGGAGAAGTCAGGTGCCAGGGCATCAGCTAAAGGGACTGGTTTATGGGGCTCACAGGAGCCACACCCTAAGAATCATATTAGAATATGAAGAATATGAAATTTTTCATGGGAAGAATTTGAGATAAGCTTGTGCTCCTGCAGAGAAGGCACTGTGAGAAACAGAAAAATTTGGTTTGCGTCACTCTGACCCTGTCCTCTGTGCATCCTGCCCCACCCTAGCGGACTACCCTGTCCCGGGCACCATGGGCCACAGGGATGGTTTAGCCTGTGTTGCTTATTGACTGTATTCTAAACTCTGTGTATTCAGAAAAATCAGCATTGTCCACACTGAGGTCCACAGTACAGTTGTTTCACATGGTAATCATAGTTACCCGCTGCCTCTGAAAAGGAATCACTGTGTAAATAAATGTGAGGATTCATTAGTTAAACAAAATAGTTTCTCAACTGTAAGACTTCTCAGAACCTTAAAAATGCTAAAATATTCATTGTAAGTATCCAAGAGGCAGGCTTTGAATTAGTATTTCCCAAACTTAACTTTTTTTTTTCCCCTGCAGTGGTGCCTCTTTTAAGACCAGTGTTCCAAGGAGCATACTTTAGGAAAATGTGCTTCTTTGTACTCGTGATGATATGTAAGTTATGGGTTGGAAAATCCCTCTAGGAACACAGCTGCTTTGTTCATTTTTTGTGTGACTCTTATATTGGTGAATTGTTTTAGCGGGCATACGCTAATTAGCGGGTAGCACTAATAAATTGCATGCTCACACATTCTCAAGTGTACCTAGTTTCTCCAAGGCCCTTGGCTCATGAGTGAAAAGAGCATGGGTGTATTTGCCATTGGAAAACACACTGTGTTTGCACACATTGGATCCAAGATTCCTCTTTTTATGGGCTCGTGAGAAGTAAGGAATCTTCAAGGTTGACCGTGTCCAGGGAACGTCAGAGCGCTCGCTAGTTGTTTATCGTCTGTCATGGTTTTACTGCTGGAGAAGGGATCTGTTCTTTTGTACTTCTCAGATACCTTTCCCCTCCTCCTCCATTATCTCAAATGTAAGGCACTGCATTCTTTTTTCTTCTTTTTTTCAGTCTAAAAGCATTGGGCTGAATAATGACGAAGATTTGTGAAATTTAACAACTGGTTATTTGTCACATAACAATTTTTCAAAGTTGACCTACCTGACTACTTGTTTCTTTGTCTTCTTTCGTTTTGTGAGGAAGATTGGCCCCGAGCCAACATCTGTTGCTAATCTTCCTCTTTTTGCTTGAGGAAGATTGTCGCTGAGATAACATCTGTGCCAACCTCCCTCCATTTCATGTGGGACACTGCCAAAGCATGGCTTGACGAGCAGTGCTAGATCCGTGCCCAGGATCTGAACCCATGAACCCCTGGCCACTGAAGTGGAATGTGCAAACTCAACCAGTATGCCACCAGGCCGGCTCCTTATTTGTCTTTGGAGGTATAAAAAATAAATAAAAGCAAAGAAGACTCTGACAAAAATGTCTTCATATAGGATTACAACTGTTAATATCTTCTCATATTTTATTATATATGAAGTAGAGATAAAGTTTACCTCAACCCTGCCCTCAAGCCTTCAATCTCATTCTCCCTTTCCAGTCTCAGAGGTAACCATTATCAAGTTAATCAGTACCATTCTTTTTTCATACATTTTCATACATATGTGTATTCATAACATCTGTACATAATGAGTATATATACACACATAAATGCTATATGCATGCATGTAAATAGTACACTTTTATGCCTTTTTTACTAATCTATATGAATATACTAGATTTAGTTTGTTTTGTTTAATAGCTGCATAACATTTTATCTTGTGTATCACTTTTGGACGTAAGCGTTGTATATTGTATATCTCTCCCTCCAACAATTATAAGTATTGATGAATAAACATGTTTTCATGTGCACGTCTGTGAGAGCTCTTTGAGGTCATCCCTCCAGGGTTGTCATCACTGAGGTATAAGATATGAGGTATATTTACGTTTTTCCTAGATACTGCTGATTGCATCCCAAGGTGGCTGTAACAGTTTTCATTTCCATCAGCCGAGTGTGGGCGTACCATTTCTCCTAAATTCTTGCCAACACTTTATTAGGTTAAATAATTTTGCTAGTGTGATAGAAGAAAAATAATATATCTGTGTTATTTTAATTTGAATTTCTCTAATACCAAGAGAGAATTAGCATATTTTCACATTTGTATTTTGAGTTGGTTTTGGGAATTGCTTGTTCTTGTATTTTATTCATTTTATCATTGTGATTTTTGTCTTTTTCTCATGGATTGAAGTTCTTTATATATTCAGGATATTATTTCTTTGTTGGATAATACATTGCAAAAACCTTCTCTGGCTAACATTTTAACTTTATATTAAAATTAAAATGTTTATTTAAAATTAAATGTTCTTAATGTGTCTTGTTTAATCAATTCTAATGTCATAAATGTATTTTCCAAAATTTCAGAGGCTTGTTTTTCATGTTTAGATATTTAATGTATGTGGGACTAATTTTTGTTCCTGTTGTGAAATAGTAAATTTAATTTTCTTCTCCTTAGGGTCACTTTTTGCTAATATAATTTATTATAACCTCTGTATTTTCCTCACTGGTTCATATACCACATATATTATGTACCATGTTCTCCTATATTTATAGGTCAGTTTCTGGGCTCTCTCTTCGAGTCCACTGATTTATTTGACAATTATGCTATCAATACTATACCTTTTTAATTAGTATAGCTTTGACATTTGGTAGGCAAGAACCTCTCTTTTTTTCAAAATTGTTTTAGCTATTTTGTCTTTTTACTTTACATATAAAGTTTGGAATCAGTTTAAGTACTGTGAAAATGTCATTGTGATTTTACTTGGAGTTGTATTAAATTTAGATCTTTTTGGGGAGAAAGCATTTTTACCATGCTGAGTCCTCCCAGTCAGGTCTTTATGGCTTTCAAAGAATTTCATCGTTTTGTCCAAAATGGTCTCATACATTTTTGTTAGGATTTTCACAGACTAAAAATATGCTGCTGCCGTGAATGGAACCCTTTTCCTTTGTTTTTTCCTCAGTAGCTATTACTGGCACAAACAAAACACTATTGATTTTTGAATGTTAATCCTGTGTCTAGAAACCTTAGTAAACTCTCTCATTGGTTTTCATAATTTTTCTTTTGGAAAAGAATCCACATAATGAGAGTATTTAAATTCTTTCTGTGACAAAGACCAGTGTTTTCCCTCTATTATCCTTTTTCTAGTGGATGACAGCCAGGCATTTTAACTGGGCACGTGGCTCTAGGATAATGCTTACATTTCCCAGGGTCTTCTTATAGTTAGATGTGGCCATATGATTAACTTTTAATCATGGGGCTGTAACCAAAAGGAGTGTATGCAACTTCAGGGAACTTAAAGGGAAAATATAACCTCTTACCACCTTTTCTTGTATGAATGCAGAAGTGATGGCTGGTGCTGGAGCATGCATCTTGGATTATGAAGTGAAAATCGCATTTTGAGGGTGGCAGAATGACAAGAAAGAGAGATTCTGAATCCCTGGTGATTCTTAGTCTGTACAATTAAACCCCAGGACACTGAGGTTTACAGGAGGGAAAAAAAGAACCCAAAGCAAGCTACCATATTGATTCTTTGGGCTTTCTGTTACTTGCAAAAGAACCTATTCTTTCCAATCCCTGTATCTCTTTTTCCATCGTCTTGCTTCTGGTTTTGGCTAGGCCCTTCAGCACAGTGTTTCATACTGGAGCCAGCCTTAATGTACTCCTGAATTTAATGGAAATATATCTAAAGTACCACCATATGTATCTTGTTTGTTATATGGCTTTAGCTGATAACCTTTATTAAGTTTAGGAAATGCCATTTTATTCCTAGTTTCCTAGGAGTTTTAAAAAGTCAAATATAGTGGTAAATTTTTCAAATGCTTTTTTCCTTTTAGCATCTGTTGAAATAACCCATATGCTTTTTTCTCCTTTAATCTGTTAACGTAGTAAAGTATGTTGATAAATATCCTAATGTGAAATTATCCTGTCTTTCTGCGGATAAATTCCCGTGATAAGGATGTGTTTTTATTTAAAAAATTACTTTTGATTCCAATTTTCTAACATTTTACCTAAGATGTTATGGACATGTGTTTATTTTGTATATTTTTTCTACTTCTAGTTATCAAGATTATGCTTACTTTATAATATAAATTGTATAATTTTTCTTCAGGAACAGTTTATATATGATAGAGATCATCTATTCCTTAGAAATTTGGTAAAATTAAAATGCAAACATGTTTTGCTCAGTATAGAAGGAAATTTTTTTTATAGGAAGATTAGTCCTGAGCTAACTGCTGCCAATCCTCCTCTTTTTGCTGAAGAAGCCTGTCCCTGAGCTAACATCTGTGCCCATCTTCCTCTACTTTATATGTGGGACGCCTGCCACAGCATGGTGTGCCAAGCAGTGCCATGTCTGCACCTGGGATCTGAACCGGCGAACCCCGGGCCGCTGAGAAGTGGAACCTGCGAACTTAACCACTGCGCCACCGGGCCGGCCCCAAGAAGGACATGTTTGAATACTATGTGAATGTCCTTAATTATTGATCTGTTTGGGTGTCCATTTCATCTTGCATCAGTCTGCTGTCTCTAGATAGATAGACAGATATGGAATATATCTAACTCCAGAAAAAGCATTCATTCCTTCTTGATTTTTCAGATTTATTGGCTTTATTTTTATTGTGTATCTTATGACTCTTTTAAATCTCAGAAGTATCTTTGTAAACATTTAAGTGGCTACTTTTGAAGTTAAATTATTCTGTTGAATGATCATTATCCATTGGGAAAGGGACATTTGCTATATTGGGGTTTTCCAATTTTCAGTTTAAAAGTTAAATGTTGATATTTTCTTGAAGGAAAATGTAATTACCATTACAAAAAGAACATAATGAAAATCTGGCAGTAGTATGATGTGAATTGCTATGCATTTTAGGCAATATTATTTAAATTAATAAAGAAGGACCCAAAAGTTCATAGCAAGGGTTGGATTGGCATATAATACCTTCTCAACTTGTTCTCTCTCTGAACCATTTCCCCCAATAGCTATTAACTTAACTTGAAGACTTAACCTGAAGATAGATAACTTCAGGTTAACCACCAGTGAAGAAATTGACTTATCAACCGGCATGCCATTAGATGCTAATCAATATGAAAATGTGTTTTTGCCAATACTTTCATGACAATATCTATCAGACAAATCATTGAACTGGCTTAGTTATGCAATAAGTTGTGCGCTGGATACAACTTCTTTTACATAACAGGTAAGAGGCACAGCCTGTTGGCAAGAGGGGTGGCATGTTTACTGAAGCACAGTGCAGGGTATTAAATGCTGAAACAGCCTCCCACTGGTACCCCACCACGCCTGCTCCTTGCCCGCCCACTATACATCTTTCAAAGACCAGTGAAACTTATCTTTCTAAGACCTGAATCAGATTATGTTACTTTCCTGCTTAAAATCCTCCAATGACTTCTCTCTGCATCCAGAAGAATATCAAACTCCTTACTTATGGCCTAAAAGAGCACAATACTTGCCACTGCCTACCTCACTGACCTCAACCTTTCTGTGCTACATCTCGTTGACTATTCCTGCCTCACTGGCCTTCTTCCTTTTCTTCAAGTATGTCAAGTTTATGCCCTTCTCGGGCCTGGTTCTTGCTGTTCCTTCTGCATAGAACACTCTTCAGAACTACTCCTGGCTGGCTTCCCAACTTAAATGTGGCCTCTTCAGAGACACCTTCCCTGTCTACCCAACATAGACCCCAGTTACTCTATCTCTTTACTATATGTGTGATGGAAAGACGGTAACAGACAGTTTGAGAAGATAAATTTTCTTTAGTGGGACAGCTATGGAATTTTAAGGAGAAAAGAACACCTGTTTTCAGATGTAGATTTGGCTTTTCAGGGCCCCTGAGTTCACATTTGGATACACATAGTAGATGATGTCACCCCTGTCAATGGGTGAGAGAGGTCTGACCCTGGACCATTGATGCGTTTCTGCTCAGCGCTTTTCAGTGCTTGAAATCTTTTCTTCATTTGCCTTCTTATGTATTGGCACCCTATGCTAAAATGTAAGCTCCTTGAGGACGGGTTCTCTGGGACCTTATTCATTATGGTAACCCACGCACCTGGACTGTGTCCGAGGGGTCTTCAATAGGTATTTATCATCTACTGATTGACCTAACAACCTGGTCTCCCCTGCCTCCCAGTTCACTCACTCTTCCAGAAATCTTTTTGAGTTTTCAATCCCAATATAGGCTCTCTCTTCTTTGAAACCTTGTACTTACCCTCTAATGACCTCATGTTCTTCCTGTATTCTCACTATTTCTGTTAATTTCCTATCTGCTGCACTAAGGAGACAACTTCTAACTGGCAAGGATAATGTCATACTTGTCCTTGTATCCCCTGCACCACTTAGCACTATGCCTTGTATCACTTTACTGTTAGTGCATTAATTTATCAAATTAAAGCAGTACTAATTTTTATTAATTTAGGCTTTTAAACTTTGAACTGTGAATCTTTGAGTTATATCCTCCTTACATTGAATGGAAGTAACAGTTTTTCATTTAAAACTGTAATTGTTTCTGGTCTGGCCTCATTCCTTATGTTTTCTTTGCTCAGTCATGCTCCACTAAGAAACTACAAACTGGCAGCTCACGGTCTAAACGCAGCCTGCAGATATGTTTTCTTTGGCTCCCACGAAGTTTTCAAATTTTTGAATTAGCTTCTATCATTTAAAAATTAGATTTCACAAAATGTTTTAGACTTTTGGCTTTCCTGAAAAATAGGACAATCTGGCAGCCCTGGATCCACAAACCCTTACAAGTGCTGAAATTTCTTATGTGCTCTGGTTCACCATAACCTCCTCTGGTCTTGCCTCATTCATTTCTAGTTCATGCTTCGACTCGTCACATATCGGAGTTTGAGGCTCCAGCTTTCCCCTATTTCTGCAATGTCTATGTGATTTTCATCAGTGACAATCCAATAGGCAGTACTAAAATTGCCTGCAATCCAACCCAGCCCTGTTTGACCCCAAAGTCTGAAGTGTTTCTGTGATCTACCCTATTTGACTAGGTGTAGAAGCATGTAAGGCTTTGAAAGAGAAGCAGGCTTCTATAGCCCTACCACAGAAGCTTCCATTTGCTTAGGAGCAGTGAGAAGACGTGGAATTCGTATAGAAGCTAGACTGAGTTCTGTTATCGCTTTTTCACAGATTTCTTTTGTGATCCTTTGACCACGTTAGGCTGCAGTTCTTCTACAAAGTAGCAATGATGTGTGTTGATCCCTCAGGTTCTTTCTAGCTCTTACCAACACACAATATGTTTTCGAAAAATTTTAATGTTTTCCTTATATGTTGATTTTAATTATTAACCTTGACATACGTAGAGCTGACTAGTCTCAGTTGACCCAATGTTTGCTCACAGGACAGTGTCTTTTCCATGTTGTGTGCACCTGTTTGATGCCTCCTTGGCACCTCATGGATGTTCAGAAGTGCTAATTAAATTGAATACTATTATTCAAATAACTCCCCCAAAGGTTGCATTTGACAGGGTTGAGCTGTGTGGTTACATTTCCCTTAACATACACCTAGGTTTCTAAATGAAAGGGGAAAGTTCTTGGCAAAATGTATTTTGGCTTTCAAAAAAAAAATATGGTGATGAATTATGCATCTTTTCCTCCCTGTGTCGTTGGCATATCTCAGAACATAGATCATTTGGCCTGTGCTCAGGGGGATTCTGGCCTTTCACTGAACTTAGCTCATTTGAACTCCTCCTTGAAGCCTTTGTTCCAGCCCACCCTCTCCCCGCGTGAATCTGTGTCAGACGTGAGTGAGTGAGCAAGCGGTGTTCCTTAACATCAGGATGATACAGAAGCAGAGAGTAGCTCAGTCACAGCACAGTGAGTACAAGCCCTCCTTGCTTCTTAGGAAAGTGTTCCCTTAACAAGGAGTAAAAATGAGGCACTCCAGGCTGAGCGTGAAAGGAAAACCAAGACAGCTTCACACTTACTTTTTAATTAATGAGATGGTCAGAGATGCTGTTTTATAGCTGGTGTCAGTGTGAAGTGATGTGTACCCAAATATTAGACACCAGAGAATGTAGGTCTGAGCTTATAGTGTTAGGAGTGAAGATAAAGGATTTCTTTATGACCTGCATAAATGGATGCTAGAAGAAATATTTTTCCCACTGATGTGAAGCATGGAAATTGGTGCTCACCTGCTATTTACAGAAAACTCTTTTTGTTAAAAGCTCTGGGACTTGTTTTCTCTGAGATAGATATTTGTAGCTATAATTAAGAAATCTGTTTAAATTGTGCTGATAATTATCCTAATTGGTATGAAAAATCAGATTGAATAGTTAGAGGAGTAAATTGCCCCAGCTGAGTTTTATAGGCAGCACATTTTTCAAAAAGAGAAGCTGAAGTAGGTAAATAGGTTTTCAAAAATACCCTGCTAACTTTAAGTAGGTCACTTTTTAAAGTGCTCTTTGTGTGTCTATCTTAATTTGGGCAACTTAATGGCCTTGCAATATTTATGTCCAGGACTAAAATAAGGTCCAAAATAAAGCACAGTTGAATTGCTTGAGATGCTTTGAGACAAAAGGTCCTTACTTTGAAGATCCAGACCTTAAAAGCTCTCTGAGGAGTCAGAGAGCCAAGACAAAGACCAAGTGAACCACGAGACATAGGGACTCAAGTATGGGTCCATCCTGACCCTCATGAGACCAGTCATTTTCCAAATGTTTCTAAGGAACAACTGCAGGTTTCCTTAAAATGTATGTTCCCAGTGATGAGCTTGTGGGAGAAGGACACGAGAGTGTCTCCTTTTAAAACATGTTCCTTTGGTCTCTTTTTAATTCACTTTAAGTTTGAGATCATCATCGCACTCATTTGACCAAATAGCGCAGATTTCAAGCAGCAGAAAACAAGGAAAACTAAAGGAAGGGGCCTTTGAACCAAAGAATAAAGTAGATTATTTTCCTGACGAGGAGCAGAGAAGTGAGTAAATTACGACGGATGACCTCAAATCATTTATATTTGCCTTTGGAAGATGTCCTGACTGTGTTTTGGCAGCAGATTTACTGTCATAACTTAATTTTGCTTAGGATGATAATAAATAGGTTTTCATTTCCAAAATACACACCCGAGAATGTGTGTGGGTGGAGAGAAATAGCTCCCCACATTGTACGGGAATGACAAAGGAAAGCTAGTTTGGGATTTAAAGTTTGCCAGGGAAAATTTGCAAAGTGAACAACCCAAATATAGATAATTAAGGGGTAATTGTTTATAAGTTAAACACACTCTATAACACATACCATTACCAAAAAAGCATACTGTCTGACAGGTGGCTCATAGCAATGTTCCTTTCGGGACTGTTGTAGTAAATGAAATACAATAAATCTACAAAGAACAAGTATTTTTTCACGTGGTAGTCACTTTATGACAATAAACCCTGAATTATATGCTCTGTGCATTGTAGTTGGGGAGGGAGTGTGGTGCCGTGGACGTGGTGGGCAATTTGTATTTTTTATGACAATTATTTTTCAACTCTTCATCTGTCTTCCCATCTCAAAGATTATAATCACTTAATCTGTACCCATTTATTAAAACAAAATAATCAAAACAATAGCATTTAAGAAGTTGAGAAGGAAAAGAATGAAGATGTTCGTGCCACTTTTCTTCTATTAATAATTACTTTTAATTTTACATAGAGTATTACAATATACATTTACCCACACCACCTCGTGTTAGTGACCCGAGCCCCACTCTGTCAGAGGGCAAGGATGATCTCAACTGAAGACACTCTTTTCTTTTTCTTTTTCTAATTCCCTTTCCTTTATTCAAGATTTCTTTTTCCTGTTTTATTGAGAATATATTGACATTTATTGACAAGTATATTGACATAGATCATTGTATAAGTTTAAGGTGTATAGCATGGTTTGATTTACATATACTGTGAAATGATTACCACACTAGGTTTAATTAAAGTCCATCGTCTCATATAGATATAGTAAAAAGAAAAGAAAAAAATTTCTTCTTATGATGAGAACTCTTAGGATCTACTTTCTTAACTTTCCTATGTATCATTCAGCAGTGTTAACTATAGTCATCATGTTGTATATTACATCTTCAGTATTTATTTATTTTATAACTGGAAATTTGTACCTTTTGGACACCTTCCTCCAATTCCCCCCTCTCCATCCCCAGCATCTGGTAATGAGAAATCAGATCTCTTTTTTATGAGTTTGGTGGTGCTTATTTTTTTAGATTCCACATATAGGTGAGACCATACAGTATTTGTCTTTTTCTGTCTGACTTATTTCACTTAGCATAATGCCCTCAAGGTCCATCCATGTTGTCACAAGTGGTAAAATTTCCTTGTTTTTTTATGGCTGAATAAAATTTCATTGTATATACTAGAACTTCTTTATTCATTCATCCGTCAATGGATGTCTAGGTTGTTTCCATGTCTTGGCTATTGTAAATAACACTGCTATGAACATGTGGGTGCAGATCTCCTTTTGAGATACTGTTTTAGTTTCCTTTGGATATATTGCCGGGAATGGAATTGCTGGATCATATGGTAGCCCTATTTTTAACTTTTTGAAGAACATCCATACTGTTTTCCATAGTGGCTGTACCAGTTTAAAATCCCACCAACAATGCGCAAGGGTTCCCTTTTCTCTACATCCACTCCAACTTTGATATTTCTTGTCTTTTTGATGATGGCCATTTTAACATCCATGAGGTGATGTTTCATTGTGGTTTTTCTTTGCATTTCCCTAATTACCAGTGGTATTGAACATCTTTCCATGTACCTGTTGGCCATTGATGTATCTTCTTTGGGAAAATGTCTGTTCAGGTCCTTTGCCCATTTTTTAAATTGGATTATTATGATTTTTTTTTGTTATTTGAGTTGTATGAGTTCTTTATATTATTTTGGATATTAACCCCTTATCTGATGTACGATTTGCAAATATTTTTCCCATTCTGTAGGTTGTCTTTTCACTTTGTTGATGGTTTCTTTTGCTGCACAGAAGCTTTTTAGTTTGATGTAGTCTCACTTGTTTGTTTTTGATTTTGTTGCTTTATGCTTTGATTTTGTTGATGGGTCAAAAACCCATGTCAAGGAGCTTTTTCTCCTTACGTTTTCTTCTAGGAGTTTTATGGTAACAGGTCTTACATTTAAATCTCTAATCCATTTTGAGTTAATTTTTGTGAGTGGTGTAAGATAAGGATTGAAGATACTCTTAATGGGTAACAAATGAGAAGCCTGAGCCTCAGAGATATTAAGTAACTCCCAAAGATAAAAAGCAGTCCTAGAATCCAATGCCTTCTAACTCTAAAACCAGTGCTCCCTGAAGTGCTTAAAAAAACCCTGAGACTTCTATTAACTTGCTAATTAACCGTGGGCTATCATATATTTTCTCTTTGTTCATCTCTGGGTGTTCTAGGCTGGGAATATGATTTCTAGCCACGTGTCCATATAAAGACATTTCATTAAATAAACTGGTACATATGAAAGTTGTGATTTAGCATCAATTATAAATGTATATACAGAGATATTGAAAATATATCTAGAGCCTCAATTGAAGCAAGTGTAGTTTAGGAGGTTCTGATGAGGGTAAAACAATAACATGGGTATAACCTTGGGATTTTCATGTCCAAGAGGTACTAGGGATTTCTAGATTAACTTGCTGTAGGACTGCTTCTTAATAGATCTCTTGTTCTGTCTTATTTCTCTGTGATATCATGGGATTGTGATAATTCGTATACATTATAGACTGGGAGAATCACTTCTAAAGATGAGAAAACTGTGAACTCAGAAAGGAGATGTCCACTGGCCAATAAAACAGTTAAACCAAGGCCTGAAGGCCAGTCCTCTGACTCTCTGCCAAGTGCTTTGGAAGGAACTTTAAGATGATATTGAGTCATATTTCTCATTACCATTGACAAGCATTTCGTGGGCTCCAAACTTTTGCTGGATGCAGTGGAAGCAAAGTACTATAAAATCTGACCCTGCTTTGAAGGAATGTGCACACTTTTTAGGAAAACAGAGCAGACCATTTCTGAAAGATAGTTCTATAGATTCTATTAACATTTAGGGAAAGAGACTTTTCTATGCACTCTTGCAGAAAGGTCTTCCAATGTTTCACGACTAATAGGAAATGGCCCAGTGTCTCTTGTTGCAACTGAGCTAGTGTCAAAGAGCTAGAATCCTCCAGACTGAAAGCCGTAGCATGCCTGCATTACTGATTCATCTAAGCCGTCACCTGGGAAGGCCAGTGAGTCTCCACTTCTGCCACTTCTATTCCTCTTCTGAGGACCCTTCATTCACTGTCATCTCAGGACAGTAATCCGACATTTTCAGTAAGCCCAAATCCATTTTAATTCTGCTGAAGGGTTAAAAATAAGGGCCCAGGGATGTGAGTGTGCAGAAAGCAGGGTGACTTGGGCTGCATCAGGTTTGACAGTTAAACAGTTTTATTTATAGACTTTTGTTCTGCATGAAATATTAAACTACAAAAGCAAAAAGTAAACAGATTTATTTTTAATTTGTATATATGTCATTCAAGACATCTTATCAAGTTTTAGAATAGGCTGAACGAATCTGTGGTTTGGGGTTAAATGTGCATCTGTTTTCTCTCTGTGTTGAGAAGACAACTCATAAAAATCCATTTTCAACAGATGGTTATAAATTAAGACAGAACTCCCTCATTTGGATTAATGCACATTCATGAAGAATGTGTTACTTTCTGATGAAACTAAGTCATTCCATGAATCCTATCAATAAACTGATCTGTAATGTCTTTAACATGTACCAAAACATGAGTAACAAGTAGTTGGAATGTAGCCTTCTACCTTCTACCTCCTATTCCTGTCCCTTGGCTCCACATTTCTCACACTTGATCACTGATAGGTTTTTTTTTTCCAGAAGTTATTTATTTATTTATTTATTTTGGTGAGGAAGATTGTCCTTGAGCTAACACCTGTGCCAATCTTCCTCTGTTTTGTATACGGGATGATGCCACAGCATGATTTAACAAGCAGTGTATAGGTCCATGCCCGGGATCTGAACCTGCAAACCCCAGGCTGCCGAAACGGAGCACGTGCACTTAACTACTACACCACCAGGCTGGCCCCGATCACTGATGGTTTTTTAGTGCAGACAGAATTTTGTTCTAAAAGATTTAAGTATAGATCTGTTTTATTGAGGCTGGAAAAACTGAATCATAGTATGGACATTTTCAGGTATCTTACAACTTCCGTCCAAATGTAAGTTCTAAGAGCTTTTACATTGGAAAAGCTCTTCTATTTTAGTAAGGTTCAAGGAGTAAAACTTAGCTGTTTTTTTTCTTATTCTTTTAATATTTAAACCTTAGCTCTTGCCTCAGGTTTGATAAAGGAAGAACTATTGACCTTGGGTCAGGAACCCTTGTTTCTGGTTCTGACTCTGCTTCTCTTGGATGTGTGACTTTGAGAAGGAACGCTAATGTCAAGGAACCTTAGTTTTCATGTCTTTCAAATGAGGGGCCAGACTAGTCTCCGCCATTACAACCTTGATGTTCTAGGATCATGTTTGGGATTCTAGTTGAGGAGGTGGGGCAAGAGGTCTTGCTATCCTCAGATGTAATATTGTTTTCTTTTTGCTTTTGATCTATTTTTAGGGAGAGGAGAATCACCTACACTGAATCTTGTGTAGGCTCAGTGGAGTCTTAGAAGAAATCATACATTTTGTTCTATTTCCTAAGCAAGATTCTTTTATGGAATATAAGGTAAGATGAAGCTGATTAAATTGCTTATGAACACAAGTGATTTTGAGATTGAGACAAGCTCACAGAAGTTTATGAGATGACTACCATAACATGCTAGTCCTTGTCCATCTTTTTTTTTTTTTTTTTAAGAAATGCTTTAAGTTTCCAAAGAGCCATCATATCTGCCTTTTTTTTTCTGGGAAGGATTTGCCCTGAGCTAGCATTTGTTGCCAATCTTCCTCTTTTTTTCTCTCTTCTTATTTCCTCCCCAAAGCCCCAGTATGTAGTTCTACATTCTAGTTGTAAGTCCTTCTAATTCTTCTATGTGAGCCACTACCACAGCATGGCTACTGACAGAGAAATGCTGTGGTTCTGTGCCAGGGAACTGAACCTGGGCCACCAAAGCAGAATACGCCAAACTGTAACTGCTAGGCCATCAGGGCTGGCTGGATCCTCGTCCATCTTCACCTCATCTCCTCTATCTCCCTCCATAGTCAGTCGCTGATGGCAAAGAGAAGTAGATTAATATGAATGTGCTTTGTAAATGGCACCAATTATCAAGTTGCCACAATTCAATAAAGGTTTCCCAAACTGTATTTATCACTGTTAAAAGTGTGCATATTATATTGTTGTGGATTTAAAAGATCTATCATTTAGAAGATCATGATCTAGTATTTCTTATTAAGTGTATCAAGGAATGTTAAACAATAATAACTTAGTAATTCTTTTAAATATCTTCGATGACCAAAATCAAATCTGAAATACTGGGATGGCAGTCAAAAATAAAACTTGTTCTTTCCATTTAAAAACAAAAATAGCACCTTTCATAATTCTGAGAACCCTCTTAGCTGGAGATTCCATATGATCTTATTCTAGATAAAGTCTTATGATTCAATTTTGTTCCTATAATTACAGGTGAGAAAAGGGGTGTAACTAATTTAAGTCTAAAGATTTAAAAATAGAGCAATTCACCCAGTGTGTGAGGAGCAATTTGGAGAGCTAACAAGATGGAAAAGTGTGATTTTAAAGCAACATGGCTAGACTTGGAAATAGTTTGCCACTCAGCTTGCCAACATGAATAATTCTCAGCTTGATTTGGGTAGAGTTTAGGTAAACTTTCTCACAATTCATATGGATCTCATGGGAAAAAGAAAGTAATTTTAGTAGGCTTTCCTAAGAACATCTTTATTATAAAGATCACACTTTCCCCTGAAATTTGACCTGTCCCTCCTTCTCTCCTTCCATCAGGTCTGTTACTAAAATAGACAGTCGTAAAGTTCTACCCAAACATACATTCCTCTGTGTTATCTACCTCTGGGAGATGACTCTTGCATTGTGAAAAATCTAATGCTTATGATTTTGAGAGGTAGTTTACATAAAACATTTTTCTAACATTTGTTTAAAGGATTATACTAGGCAAAGGGGATATGGATTTGCTCCCTGTGTCTTATGTCCAAACCAAGTGCCTCCTGGCTTATAGTATTGTTAAGAAGTGAAATTTCTTCCCCATTCCTATGTTTTCTTCTATAGGGAGGGACAGAGTGCAGCATTCCTAGCCTCTCTCTGACCCTTTGCTCACCCATTCCCGGGGAACTGAGCATTATCTGATGGCTGCATTTGGCTTGAGTAAATTGAGCATGCTTGGATCTACTCCTTCCTTTATTCTTCTTGGGAGCCAACTTCCTCCAGGGAATAGGTGCTCTATTCTTCTCCAATGAAGGCTCTCCCCTTCACTGCCTGAGTGTGGAGGGAGAGCCCCGTGCTGTCCAGCAGTGCCTATGACTGGATAGATTAGTCTTTCTAACTCTGGGTTCAATATGAGGAAACATTCTTTTCCACTGATATAACCCACACCTTCCTCCTCAGCTATTTTAGTAATAAATGACATTTTTTGCCCCCCGTCTCTTTCCTTTTATTTCTTAGTCCCATATTCAAGTGGGAAAGAAGAATATTTTAATTAACCCCTCTCAAATACCAAAAATAAGCATGTAGATTCTGACCATGTTAATCTTCTGTTCCACGGCTAATGATTTGTTAAAAAATAAGCACTAGGGTTTAGAAAATTAAAGAGGGTGTTGAATTAGGCTTACATTTATGCTCTTAATTATAAAAACACGTTTTGACACCCTCATTTTAAGGTGTTAACTTCTCTTCTTAAAGACAAACTGCCATTTATTTGTTCAACACATTTGTAAGTAGAATAGTTCTCACCACAAAGTTCCTAATGTGTTATTCACTGTTAGATGTTTGTGGCTGTGGCTTAGCTTTAATCCATATAAGAAAACATAAGAAAAAATATATATACAGAGAACGTGTCAAAATCTAAGAGCATGTTCTCTCCTAGGGTCCAGTCAGATAGATAATCTGCAATTGGGAGAAAGAGAAGCAGAGTCAGACCAGAACGCACTCATTCAGGTCGAAATCCATTCAAGGAATGCCAGGGTGGAAAGCAAGAAGATGTTTGAGAATCATGTTGGTATACATGTCCTCACTTTGATTCAATTCAGTTTTGGGTTTTTAAAATACATTTTTACATATTTTAAGAGACTATTTGTTGAGGAGGTTAACGTGCCGTTCTGTTCTTGGAAGAATTTTGGAGGCTTGGTTCATACAGCTTTGACTTTAACACCCCACCATTTCCTGAGAGGGTAAAGGACAGAGATTCAGCGTGTCTTCTGTCCATTCAGGCAGGAAGATAATGCCTAACTCTCTGTGCTCTGGAAGTGTTTACCTTCATGTTGGATTCCTTCATGCTGGATTCCACATTGCAAGTGTCAATAGTATTACAAAACCTTAGCACAAGCACCTAACATTTTTTTTGTTTTTTCTGCAAGCGGTGAATTGTTAAAGTTTTATAGCCCAAATGCATCAAGGAAGAGCATTCTTTAATCTTCTGCTCCAGGAATCACACAAATTTTAGGGAAGCATATGTGCAATATTAATGTTCCAATGGGCAAAACTGAGCCCTATGAACTTGGAGTACTCACAATTCTCCATGGACACCGAGGGAGTTTTGAAGATAGATGCTTTTGCTGTCTATAGGTCAGTTCATATTTAGCATTGTCCTTGGGTAACCACTTTTTTTCTAAAAGATATTCACTTTTATTGAAGCCAAATGTATTGTACACATGTCCAGCATCATATGCCATTCAAAGCAAAGCGAAAAAGGCAAAATAAAAAACAAGCCCCCCCCTAACCCCCCTGCCCCAGCAGAAAGGCTCAATCTTGAAAGGATCCAGGAGATCATTAAGTTAGACATCTCATTTTATATTTGGAAAAGATCTGAGAAATAGGCTATGTGACTTGCCCAGATTTGTTAGCGGCCAATCCTGGAAAAGAAACTTAGAATTCTGATTCACTCCTATGTGCTTTTCATTATATCACATTTAGTAGAAAGGAAAGGCACAGCTATTTAGATGTGATTTTGACTCAGGATAAGAGGTTCTTCTCAAAGTTTTTGTTTACTTCCTTTTGTACTTATCTCAAGCCAAGACAGCACTGGGCAAGTCTGAAGAAAATAGTGAAATAGTGATTGTCTATTGATAAAAGTTGAAATAAATAACCCTTCTCTCAGTACTTCTCTTACCTTTGTGTCCCTTCCTAACACTTAGCCCCCATGAGTCATTTTGTGGACATGATTTCTGTGCTTAAACATGCAAAATAATGGGCTCGACTCTGGATTATTTTTCTGGTTCTGCCAGTGATAAGCCCTGTGAGCAACATCAGGGATAAATTACTTAACCTCTCTAAACCTCGGTTTTCTCCTCTAATAAAGGAAGACGATAATTGTAACATTGTTAAGATCAAATGAACAAACTCACAGGGTTATGTCAAGGGGTAGGATTGGTTTATATCAGATTTGTATCAAAAGGGATACTACTGGAGTTTCAGGTTCATTGATTCTTCATTATGTGGGACTGTTCAGATCCCTAGCCCATGCTTGCTAAATGCCAGTAGTGACCGCAGTAATTATTGCATCTCAAAATGCTCCCATAAATTCCAAAGTGAACCCTGTTGGAGAATGATCAAACTAATGTGTGTATAGGTCTTAGCAAAGTACTTAGTACATGTTAAATAATTACGCCTAAATATCATCATCATCCTTCCAAAAATTTCCCGAAGAAAATGTCTGGGATCTTTCCAGAGCCTGGACATCTTCTCCAAGTTGGGACTTGTGCTATGAACTCATATGAGTTTCTCTTGTGCTATGAGCTCTTTCAAAGGGGTAGAATTGACCTTGATCAGATTTCAGGGTACCTTTAAGTCTCCTGTCCAAAGACTTTGGTTTGTTTAGTGTTTGGATCTGGTGATCTAGCTTCCTGAGTCTGGGTCTACCCATCGCCAGAATGGGATAACTATGATTCTATGATTTCTGGAGAGAGCTTCTTGGGAAAGTCTGGACCACATGCTTATTCCTTTTTAATCTTATCTGTCATCTGAGACAGCCTAGCCCTTTATCTCAGACATTTAGTTCCACGCTTTCTTCCTAGGCTTTCCCTAGGGCTACACTATCTCCCTTCCCCTACGTCAAACTACCACATGGCTTAATACTATGGACAAGACCTTATGGCTACATTGCCCCAATCTGAACTTTTAGAGATGATGCTTGTCCTGCCTCACTGAAAATGCCAAGATTTACTCATTGGATTATAGTTCCACATTCTTGTTTGACCTTGCCTTTTGTTGGTCAGCTCTTCCCTGGGGCTTTTTCCCTTCCTGTAGAAATTCCTTTCCTATCATGCTGAGTAACCAGCCCCAGGGTTTCACTCCTCTGGATCCTAGCTCTTGCACTGTGGCCTTATGCCCTGGCTAGAGAAAAAGTCAGTCACTTCTGCTTGTCAGCAGTCTGATGAAAGGCTGAAGAGTTTAGTCAAACTATTGACTAAAATAAATTATCCCCTTATCCTCAATCAATTTGAAGTCTAATTCAAAGAGATAGTAATAGCTTTGCATCCCAGTGTGTAGAAAATTGTGAACACATCTGAGAACTGCCACCAGTGAGGATTTGATATTAAGATTGCTTTTGACAACTCAATACGGGAAAGAGATAGCAATTGAAATGACAGGCTAATGGGAACTCGCAACCTACCTGAGGTGTAAAGTTGTATTTCTTCTTGTCCTTCCCAATGAGTTTCAACAATGGTCACTAGTAACATTTCTTCTTCTCCCCCTCCACCTCCTCTTCCTCATTGGTCTTCTTCATCTTATAAAGCAGTTTAGAATATTGGTTAAGAATTGGGCTTCAGAGTTGAACAGATCTGAGTTTAAATCTAATTTCAGACAAATACAAGCTGTGTGACTTTGGGCAAATTTACCTCTTTGAGCCTTAGTTTCTTCATCTGTAAGATAAGAACATTAATACCTACCTCATGAGGTGGTTTTGATAGTTAAATGAAATAACATATGTAAAGTGCTAAGCAGAATACTTTCTTCATAGTGACTGCTCAAAAAAAATAACTATTACCATATTGCTAAGGGTTTGATATTTTCCTTTTGATATTTCACTTGATATTTGATTCATTTTGATATTTATCCATTTGGTATTTCAAATGCTGTATTAAACCTCTATAAAATGAAGTAGTGGTCCTCATGCCTTGGAATATACTTCTGTCATCCTTCTTGGCCCTTTGCTTTTTACTATTCCACATTTCAAATGAATTTGGAAATCCATAGGCAAGTTACCCAGGAAAGGAGGAGTAAGTTAGTGAAGGTAACAGTAAAATACAAGATCAAGAACATCTGTTTATGATCTTGAAATGCAATAAAATGATGCCACTCAGAAGAAATGTGCTGGTAAGACACACCAGCGTGTATGGTCATCAAGCTAGCACATGTTTTTCCTAAGTCAAGACTGTTTAAGATTTTCTCACACTCTCACTTGATTTTGGTGATTATAGTCAAAGCTTTCATCAAAATGAAATGTATGTGACATTTGATCATTGTCAGTATTCCTTTTAACGCACAAAGGGAGTATCAAAAATCTATGTAGAATCAGAAATCGTTTGTGATATGTTCCAAGATCATAGACTCTGTAAAGGCTCATGCCTGTGTCTGTCTTGTTTTCCACTGCATCTGCATCTTTACTACATTGTGTTATACTTAGTAGATAGCAGGTACTAAAAAAACAAACAAATTGCCTGCTTTGTGTATAATTAATATAATTAAGCACTGGTCTATAATTATGCATTTATGAAATGAGTTAGGAAAAATCTAAAGAGAAGATGACATTCAGCCAAAGGTTTCTGTCAGATTTGTCTAATAAGACTCATTTTATATGAACCGGTTAAACTTAGGTCATTGCTCTGCCTTAAGGGAACAGCATTCAGTCATGATCAATTCGTGTGACTCTTTTCCAAAGGGTATTTTATTTTTAATGAAAAATTGGCCAGTGGTATTTTTTAGACTTGTTCATTAACATTTCAGCTGTGTTATCTAAAACATTGATGTATGGTTAATTTAAGCTTGTGGTTTTAGGGGATAAACTAAAAAATACCAGAATGTTATATTATATATAAAGGACAAGGAGATTCAAATTAGTAATAAACAATCTAAATGAGTTGTCTTGAAATCCTTAATGATGATTCTGCAAAGGATTAATGGTAAATATATTTTTAAAAAGTGTCAGCATCTATTAAAATTTGAAACATTTCTTTGACAGGTCTTGTTGAAGTTTATTAAAAAGCTAAGAGTAATGAAATACTAAGATTTTATAATAAAGTAAAAGATGAGATTGATTTTTCCTTTTAATGAACATACTGGAACATATAATTTAATGGATATTTCCTTAAAAGTGATGATTTATTCCAAGAGTAGAGTCACGGTTAGACTTTGTGTTTGGGGTTTGCTTATAGCAATAGGAAAACTGAAGAAAACCATCATTATTTTATGATTAGGCTCCGCTCTTGAACTTGCTTGTTTACCTTAATCACTTGGCTGCAAATGATGTTTCATTGGTCATAAAAATCAAATCCAACTTTAAAGGATGAGAATGCGCTGTTGCTGAGTACATTAAAATAGGAGTGACAGACTGTGACGATTATTCTTAAAGAATTCTAGTATTGTTTTGAGAGATGGCAGCATCATTGGAAAAAATTTCTAACCTCTTAAATGACCACTATATTTATTGAGAGTGAAAACACTGGAGATGTGTGTGCTGTTTTCTTTTTAAAGAAAAACCAGCCTTGTTATTTTAGAGTTCTACCAAAGGAGCACAGTTAAAGGTGGGATCCTTGCTTGAAACACAGGCTTCCTGTATCTAGAAAGTCTCTGTTAATGGTGCGACCTTAGGATAAAGAAACAATAACAAGGGAGAAAAAGCCAACCACTCTGTGAAATCAGTCTTGGAAACCAAATGATTACTGACAGATTAACCTCAGAACAACTGCATAATAATTATGGTTCATATATTTTGAATCAAGATTTGACTCTCTCTGTCAATTTTAGAGTGGATATATTGGAGCAGCACCATAAAATGAAATGGCCACCTAACTTGATTGGAAACCCGAAAGAGAGAGTGTTAGACAGTGATTTCCATATAAGATTTATCCACTGAAAACCTGGGAATGGGAGATGTGATTCAGTTTAGTAGATATACCCATCTCGTATGTTTATTTTGGTGTGATTGAGGTAACAGAATGTCATCTAATTTTCTTCCAAATAGAGTATAGCTTCTGGGTGAGATCGTCTGCATACATACTCACATCCTGATATCTCCCAATCCGGAGATAGCCAATCAGAAAACTGCCTGAATTTCCTGAAGTCTTCTCAAACTTACCCTGTCATTATCTAACCTCCTCTTGGTCCCCTCACCCCTGGCTCATTAACTTGATTGTCTTCTTATGTATTCCTTATGCCTGGTAATGTTCTGGCCAGCCAAGCTTCAAGAGCTGGAAATCATAGTATCTTTCTTAACTGCTCCCTCTTCTCTGCCTAGACCTATCCAATTAGTCACCACTCCAAACTTTCCTTCAACCTGCCATTTTCTCTTTGTCATTTGCTCTTTGTCCCCACTGCCCTTGCCTTAGTTATCTCTAACTTGGACTGTAGCTGCAGCAGGATCTTTCCTTCCATGATTCCAGTCAATTCTTCACATTGATGACTGAATTCTTTTTCTAAGAAACAAATCTGAGATGTCACTTCCTGCAAAAAATACCGTCTCTGGCTTCTCTTTCTTTACAGAAGAAAAGTCTTTATCTGTTACCTGATGAGCACAGACTGTTACTCCCTAGTCCTAACCTAACACTTCCCACACAACACCCTAAAGTTTAGTCACACTTTAATTTCTTTCCATTCTTCCAGGGTACTATGCCAGTTCACAAGTCCTCTTCCTTACTCCCTTTCCAGAGCATCCATCACTCCTGGCCATCTCGGAGAGCCTGCTTTCTCTCTAACACCAACTCTATGGGCAAGCTTGTCTCAGTTTTGCCCAAATGGTTGGTTGCTCCCTGTTCTGTGCTCTTATGGTCCTTACTACAGTGTGATAAAGTTATCTACTTAACTATAATTTGTCCATCTACTACTATTATTACTAAACTGCTGCATTCCAAGAGGGCTGCCATGTATCTTGTTGATCTGTGTAACCAGAGGGTCAAAAAGAGCCCTTGGCATGGAGGGTAGGCTCAAGAAATGATAGTTGTTATTTCTTCATTTTTTACTCAACAAACACTTATATGGGGCTAATTATGAGCCAGGCACTATTCTAAGTTATTTACATTAACTCATGCAAATTTCACTATAGCACTACCAAGTAGGTAAAATTATTACCTTCGTGTTATAGGTAAGGACATTAAAGCACAGAGAGGTGCTTTAAGGCTCACAGCTGGTAAGTGTCTGAGCACAGTATTGAACCCAGGCTTCAGACATGGGGTTCTAACAGCTATACCTTACCACCTCTCAGAGTAGCCCAAAACCAGAACTCTAAATTAGTTTTGCTGAAATCTTTGCTTTTAGGAAAAAAAGGGCAATCACAAGGAAATTAAATAGAGATTTATTTACCAAAGGGCAGTTTCTAGCATATATCGGAGATTAGGAAAAAAATTATGTCTTCTGTGACTACAACATATCATAGTGCTAAGTGCATTGCACGTAAAAAAAGATACAAATGACACTGTCCTATTTCTAGATTTTCTCTGAGGGAGTAAGCCTCATTTGCCTACTGTGGTAGATGTCTTAATAAGGGCTTTATTTTCTGTTTTCCCTTCCTTATGTTATTTTTTTCTATATTTTAAAATATTGCCCTTTTATTCCCTATATATTTCCTACCTATCACAAATAAACTCTTCCTTGAAATACTTTTTTTTCAGAGCCTGTATCTGGGAGAACTCAGCTAAGACAATTATGTTTATAGTTATTACCTTGGTTGGAAATGTTCAATAAAAAAGCTTCAAACGTGTTAATATATTAAGAAGAAAGAGTTAAAGCACATTGGGGAATATTTTTTACAGTCATTTTATTATAAATTCACCTCAGAGCTCTGTTCTGGGTCTCTGGCCTGCTGCCTACTTCACAGTTTCAGTTCTACTTAAACCAAGAAGAGAAAACAAGAACTTAACACAACTAAGGGCTCTCCCCAGCTCTGCTCTTCACGTGATGGATTCTTTCCAGGATAAAGGGCCACAGATCTTCCCCTCGGACTCCAAATGCAGGACTTAGCAATGAGAAGAACTGCCTTTTATCTACCGAGCATTGAAATGGCTACAACTAGAAATCAATTTCTTTGGGCCTTTGAGACTCCTCTCTGTGCGGATCATGGGGTCTTGAGTGAGATTTGTCTTCGAGTGAAATTTTTCCTACTTGGGATCCTTAGGCATCTGGGGGCAAAGTGATGGGAATACAACAGTTATTTTTAATATTGTAAAAATTCTAATGGAAATCATACACTTAGCCACAAAAATCATTGTCCAGGATGACCAAAGTGTCGCATGTTCCTGCTTTCAGTTGGAATTTTACTATCTTGTATGTGTCTAAAGTTCCGACTGCTGGAAGTTAGTGTTTATCTTTAGTAAAAAAGGAGACCACTTATTTGTTGTTTAATAAGAACAGTTTTGTAAATAAGCATCTTAGGAACTTGGAGTTAGGGCTGGGGGAAGGGTGGAAGTGAGAAGGTCCTTGGTGGTGAGAAAGTTGAGAGGAGAGCACCTCCCTCTGCCTCGCAAGCTCACAGCATAGGGCAGAGAGAAAGCAGCCTGTTAGTGTGAGTGAAGCCACATGTAATATATCTGGGAAAGATAATTCAAACTCGAGTTATTGTGTGATATGCTATGAAATGTCAGTGACGATGAGCAAAAGGAATCTTGGATTCACTTAGAGCCTTTCAAGTCAATCCTACAGATGTAAGCTGACTGCCTGTTTCTAGTTTAGGTGCTGCTCCAGTTAGAAAGACCAGCAAAATCCTAGACCCGTCAGGAGGATACTGGGGAGAGGAGGGAAGCCCCCTGGCATGCTTGGGTATGAGCCCAGTGCATCTGGTCTTGGAAGAGATCCATTGGGTTGTGTGCTGCAAGGAAGACCTCACCAACCTGGAAAACACCATACCTACCTGGTGTTTGTAGACTTACTGTTTGTCAGGCACTGTAACCAGATAGTTTGCAACTAATTTAAAAATATGCTTTTTTTTCCCGTTTTTTTATGATTTCAGAAGAAATCTACTTTGTCTGTGGGAAACTAATAAAAACTACAAACTCCAACCAAAAAAAACTCAGATAAAGAAGAAACTAATGCTTCCATCCCATGATAAGCATATTTTAAACTCTTTCTGCATTTTTTCTGATTTCAAACTTACAATAATACTGAAATAAAGAAAACAGAAAGTAAAAGTCTCTGCTAATCCTATCTACTACAGATAATTATGGTTAATGGATTAGTATACATTTTTTTTTTTCTCTAAATGCAGTATAACCAATTTCAAAAAAAATTGAAAATAGAGGATTAAAAAAAATGTCACTCGGTCACTCATGTTATCTCATTATCTTAACCAGTATTTTATTTTGGTCAGTTTGACTCTTTTCTCCTATCATATATTCCTATTTTTATATATTTGTAATCATGGTGTACATGCAATTTTGTGCTCTAATTTTTATTTCACATTTAAAAGCATTTTTCCAGATTACTACATACTCTTCATTCCATGCCTGTGGAATACTTCTCTCAGTAGATAAAAAATTTTCCTATTGTAAGATATTTATTGTTTCTATTATTGTGTTAATGCTGCCCTATGTAGTTTTATGTTTATGATTTCTTTTAATATTTTAGATTATTTCCTTAAGTTATAGTTCCTCTAAAATATGAAATATGGACTATATTTATTGTTCACTGTTGCACCCCCAGTCCCAAGCTCAATGTCTGGCGTATGGTATGTACTTCATAAATTTTTGTTAAATGAATGATGAATGAAGAAGAATTACTGGATTAAATGGCATGAATATATTTTTATTGCCATTTTTTGAATCCTAGTAGTGTTTGAACTGGCTAGATACTTTTGCAAATTTTATTTCACTTAATTTTAATAAAAACTCAGCAATGTAGTTGAAGAAACAGAAGCTCAGGGATTGAATTACAGAGTCATAGAGCTAATATGGAGCCCATGTTCAGACTTAGGTCTTTTGATGCTAATCTTTCTGTTCTATTCATTTGCCACACTCTCCCTCATCTAAGTTTTCTCATTAAGAGAATTGACAAGACAAAGTCTGGAGGCTTGATGTTAGTGGAAATGTATAATGGTTGGCTTGGGCAGAGTTTGCTAAAGTGTGGTCTGTGTATCACTCCCACAGAACATACTTGCAGAGCCTGTCAAACTGGTAGGTCCCTAAACCCCTCCCAAGACCTATAGAATCAAAATCCCCAGGGGATGGGAGGTTCTTGTGGGGTGGGAATCTGCATCTTTATCAAGGACACCGTTGTGTGTTGAATTGTGTTCCCCAAAATGATATGTTGAAATCCTAACTCCCGGTACCTGTGACTGTGATTTTATTTGGAAATAAAGATGTTGCAAATCTAATCAAGTCAAAATAAGGTCCTGCCGGATTGGAGTGGGTCCTAATCCAACGGCTGGTGTCCTTATAAGATGAGGGAACTTTGGATTCAGAGGAGGGACAGAGAGGAGAACACCATGTGAAGATACGGAAGGCAGAGGGACAAATACCATTTCCTCACAGAGCCAGAGACTGGAGTGATGCATCTACAAGCCAAAGAACGCCAAGCATTACTGGCAACCACCTGAAGCTGGCAAGAGGCAACGAAGGATCCTCCTCTAGAGCCCCAAGAGAGAGCGTGGCCCTTCCAACACCTTGATTTTGAACTTTTAGCTTCCAGAACAGTGAGAGAATAAACTTCTGTTTTAAGCCACTTGGTTTGTGGTACTTTATTGTGGCAGCTCTAGGAAACTAATGTATATCCCAGGATAAATGTTCTGTATGTTTAAACTTGAGAGCCGCTAGTTAAATTTGACTCAATTTAAATCCTGAGTTGACCGATTATTAACCCAAATAATAATTCAAAACCAGAAATGATCAAGTGAAGGGCAAGATTAAGGATGTTATATCATCAATGGAACTAAGGACTAATAAACATGGTAAGTTTGGGTCAAAAATGAAAGTTATATTTTGGTCTATCTGAGTTGTGACTCGACCTTTTGAAAAAGGGCTAAACCAAATCTCTATCTGTATGTTTCACAGTAGAAAAGCAGCATATATATTTGAGATATTTAGAAAGAAGAAAGCCATCTATCTTTATGGGATATAAGTAAAATAATGACTCAGTTTCATTTTGTTCCAAAGTCTGATGTCTTTAATATTGGCCACCAATTTTTTAAGGGCCCAAATACTGAGCCTCCATTTTAACTAATTATAAATTACACTTAACTAAGAATAGCTGTTCTGTAATTTTTCCAGAAAAAAACACTTTTAAAGTATGTAAAATGTAAAGTATGTAAAAAGGTGGTATGTAAAATGGTTCCCAATGATCCCCACCTCCTGTTATTCACATTTTGTATGATCCCCTCTGCTTGATTGTGGGCTGAACCTACTGACATTCTTTCAACAAATAGAATATAATAAACATGGTGGCATATCTCTTCTGAGACCAGGTTATGAAAGACTCTCTTGCTCACACTCTCTAGCTCTTCTCGCTTGCTTGCTCTGATGAAACAAGCTGCTATGCTGTGAGCTGCCCTATGGAGAGGCCTACATGGCAGGGAACTATTGGCAGCCTCCAGCCAGCAGCCAGCAAGGAACTGAGGCCATCACTCTAACAACCCATAAGGTACTGAATCCTGTCAACAACCACACGTCTAAGTTTAGAAGTATGTTCTTTTCTATTTGATCCGTCAGATGGCTGTAGCCCAGCTAAAACCTTCACTGTAGTCTTGTGTGATCCTGAGCTAGAGGACCCGATTAAGCCGTTAATGGATTTCTGACCCACAGAAACTGAAATAATAAATTTTTTTTAAGCCACTAGGTTTTGGGATAATTTATTATGCAGCAATAAATAGTAAATACAAAAGCTATTAAAAAGCCTGACCTTTTTTTCATCCATCTTTGGAAACTTACAGAGCTATTGTATCCATCTCCACCATTAGGCTTAGATTTCTCTGTTTTAAATGTGAATAATTTTATGAATCTCTGCTTAATAATTAGAGAAAACAAATAGGGTGAGTTTTGCCTCTTGCTTATCTATGAACCAGTATTTTTTATGGTGTCTCACTTGGAGGTCATTCTGTCCAACCCCTGCACTTTTTGAATGGTGAAGCTGTCGTTAGCTTGCCCAAATAGGGTTGTCAGATTTAGCCAATAAAAATACAGGTTAGCCAGTTGAATTTCAGAGAACTACTGAGTCACTTTTTAACGTAAGTGTGTCCCATGTAATGTTTGGGACATACAACGTAATTTGTTGTTGAATTGAAATTGAAATTGAGCTGAGTGTCCTCTATTTTTTATGGCAGTCCTATGCCCAAAGTCATGCAACCAGTTAGTAACAGTGTCTGCATTAGATGTCTAGTCCCCAGGCCAATATGCTTCCTCCCACATGACCCTGTCATGCTGGTGAAAGCAGAGCTTTAGAAACTCATCTGTGGTTGTGTGTGTTTGAAGTTTTAATGTAGTAACCATTACTGAACTGCTTTTGAAAAGAGCTCCTGGGTCATTAGAGGACAAAAGTGCTGTTCCTTGACACAATCAATGGGTCTCATTCTGTAAACGAAAGTCCAGTCTGATAGCGTTAATGGAAGGCAGCTGCAGATCCTGATAGTCCCATAATAGTGAGCAGGACTAAATGATGTTGGTTTCTGACTTGATTGCATTAATATAATGGTTTAAGTATGTGGATGTATTTTAAAAAGGGACAATTTGTGGGAAAAAACTGGAATCAATTTTAAGGAGCTTTTATATGTGTATATTTAACATATGCGAATCTATAAGCGTTAAAGTAATTACGTGAAATGCATAAATATACAAAATAGGCATTAAGGAGCCCCTTACTAACTGGCACTAAGAGACCTTAAGCTTCTGTGATTGCTCTCTGTTTAGAATTAGTGTTTCTTTGCTTTCGCTCTTTAATTTTGAATATCTACGTGGCTGTAATTAAGTACATTTACATAGGTAATTTACATAATCTACTTTTGTTGATAATGGCTTTATGTAGACTATGGTCCTTTGAGGATAACAAATGCAATGAGAAAATAGAGACTGATGGAACAAAAAGAAAGCCCAGTGAGTAAGGAGTTTGAGTGGATGCCATTCAGATTTTGTGCCTTTGTTCATTCCAGTGCATTTATTCCAATGCTTCCCAATGCCTAGAAATGCTTTATATTTTATGGCTTAAAAAAACTGATTATTGTTTGTATGAAGTTTCACTGATAAACCTTCAATAATTTTGTCTTCTTTGGGGAAAAATAACCAAGTAGAGTATGAGCAGTAACTTGGAACTTAACTAAATGTTAGGAGTCTCTTTTTATGGTGAAAGATTATGTTTATACTCCTTTTGTAATCCATTACCAGGCTAGGCACACAGTATTGATTATATATATGTTTTTATTTCTGACAATCTTAAGGAAAATTCACTGATATTAAAGTAAAACAATTTACTTATATTTAATGCATGAATGAATAATGCTCTACTTTTAACAAAATATTTTCACTTACATTATCTCCCCAAATCTCCAAAACAACCCTGAAAACAGGCTTAAAGAAAAAATAATTTTCCTAAGGTCACGCTGATAGAATGTGGCACATTCTGGTTTCAACACATATTTCTGATTCCAAATCCAAGAATCCTTCTGCTATGCCACACTGCCTCTAGATTCTGATACTGTTCTGTTAAAGACTGTATTCACTTTGCAAAAATAAACCCAGTGCTATAATGAAACCAGGATTTATTTATCAGACACTCGAGGGCCTTGGTTCCTGGAATTTAGCATTTGAACCTCATGAAGCCTGAAAATGACTTATTTAGAAATACTAAAGAAGGAGGAATGGAAATTCACTTTTTCCATTTAGAATTCTCGTGGGTGATCTCATCTCCATTCAGAGTGGTGTGTCTCTTTGAATATTTTATTAGAGTTCTGGCGCGGCTGAGTTAAAGTTGTGCCTGCCCCACTGCCCTCAGCCAGGGCATGGGATATGTCCCATAATTTTTGCTGACTGGCCAATTAACCCAAGGCCTTCAGGATAGATGTGAGGAGTGCTAAGGAGGCTGGGAGAAAGTGTAAAACATCTCACCCATCAGGAAATGAACCAGAAATTAAAAGGATATGACATGTAATCTCTGAAGAAAATAAAAGCTACGTAAGAATTTTTGAACTATCCGTGTCAGTGTTTGATTTTGTGGTGTGGATAATGGAGAACTGAGTCTTTTTTTTTTTTTTTCCTCTTTAGCGCTAGCCCAGTGCATTATAAATCAATAATCCTATGATTTTATCGTCTATTCTAAGATAACTCTTAGACTTTGCAATAGAGGCCCAGAACCCTAGTAATTTCTCCCTTCAGCATACTCAACTCAGGATTTCTAGGCATTTGTATCAGATTTATTTGAATTAACTGCTTTAAAGCAGTTATTAGCCTCCTGAATTTATGTATTCCTGATGAGTGAAATTCTCATGTGAAATTGGAGTTACAGAAGAAGAACACCACTCCAGTGTTCTCCCCTTAGTTCATGTCTTTATCAGCATCCTCCCCGAAGCCCTCCTCGGGCCCCGCCACACGCAAACATCTCATCGTTCCTGCTAGTTGCTCCTATCTCTAGAGGAACTTGGAGACCATGATCTTAGTGGTATCCAAAGTTCAGTCTTACCAGTCTTTTTGATTTGTCTTTTTACTTGTACTTTTTATTTTCTTCTAGTTATTTTTGACCCTGGATTCCCAATGCAGCCCTGAAGTCTGTCTTGTGGACTATCTTTGGGTCTTTATTCTATTCTGAGCTTGCTGTACTCTATTCTGAGCTTTTTCACTGTTTTGATATTTGCTTTTTATTTTATCTGATGGCTGTTTTTCCTAGGCCTTTGCTAGTTTTGTGTAATAGATTTTGAATGTAATCCAAGATATTGTTACCTGATCAAAGGACTAATGGGGAAGTCGAAGTTCCTTTGACCATAATAATAATAACAGATGTTTGCTGAGTATTTATTATGTGGAAAGTGCCATACTCTGCATTTAATAGTCATTTTATGATTACAACAGCCATAAGATTAAGAGTTAAGTATGCATATTATCATCTATGGTTGAAGGGAGCACAGCTTTTATAAACATTAAATGACTTACCCAAAGTCAACATAAAGGTACGAGGTGAAGTCAGGCTTTGGATCCATATCTCTCTGCCTGCAAAGATCATGATCTTTACTACTGCAACGTCTCTTCTCTGTCATACTGTCTCTTATTGAGTATAGTAGTCCTATTTAGATTAGGACCCTGCTTTCAAACCATTGCAAAGAGTATGTCCTTGTTACAATCAGAAAATGGAATTCTATTTGTGTGTGAAAGGCAGCTGTCGCTCTCACTCTCTCTCCTGTGTGTGTGAGAGTTTATGCAGAGAGAGGGCATCTATGGAGACTTCTTAGCTCAGAATGTGCTCTGAGCACATGTGTGAGAAATCCACCGATACTGCCGCTCGTTCCCTCTGGATGTCGTTTAGCCTGCACAACCATATCTTGCACCTTCAGCTCACCAGGGTGAAGGCTCAATTTTCAAATGGAAGTTCTACTTATATATGAGGGAAATGCAATCTGGTCTTACCTGAGGGTGTGTTTTTGGGAAGAAAGACTACAAGAGGCTAATCAAGGTCTTTCTAGTCATAATTTTCTAGTGCTCCTCACACAAGGTGTTTGCTCTGGCAAAATGAGAGTCCTGACCCATGGCAAATCATGTGATTTCTAGAAATGGTTCGTTTCTTTTCATTGATTTAGGCCTGAAATGCTTACAAGGTGTTTTAGCTACTATAGTTGGCAATGGGAGGTGAATTGGGTTGGAGGTATGTGTGGAGAACAATCATTTATTAAGAACCATTTTAGGGGCCAGCCTGGTGGCGCAGCGGTTAAATGCACACCTTCTGCTTCGGCGGCCCGGGGTTTGCCGGTTCAAATCCCGGGTGTGGACATGGCAGCATTTGGCAAGCCATGCTGTGGCAGGTGTCCCAAGTATAAAGTAGAGGAAGATGGGCATGGATGTTAGCTCAGGGCCACCTTTCCTCAGCAAAAAGAGGAAGATTGGCAGCAGTTAGCTCAGGGCTAATCTTCCTCAAAAAAAAAAAAGAGAACCATTTTAATGTTTGAATAGCAACTAAAGATACAGGATCCAGGACAGTGTCTGAGGATCAAGTATATTAACAGCACTAAATACATATTTGCAGAGTGAATAAATTAATAAAAGGAAAAAGTCAAAGGCTGAGTTTAAGAATAGAGTCTAGTGAGTAGATTTATAGAAGGGAGATTGGAGGAAACTTTCTTAAATAGTCACTTACTTTATTTAAGCCTTCAGACAATATATCCTGTAAAAAATAAAAGCTTCAGGGATAAATAGGGATAAATGTAGGGGTAAGCGTACAGACTTTTTCAGTGTTTCTAGAAGCAAAATTCCAAAAAGTGTTTGAGAGTTCAAATGATTGAATAAATTATTCTATTTCCATTCTATGAAATATTATGCAGCTTCTTAAAAATAGCTCTGTATTTATTTCCTGGGAGAGATGCATGAAATATTGTTAGGTGAGAAAATAAGTTGTAGTGCGATTATATATGTACATATATATGCAGAATATAAATATATATTTACATATACATACACGCACACACACACATATCACCTGCTTTTGTAAAAACAACACACAATCACATGTGTGTGTGTGTATGTAAATATCTGTATAAGCACGGAGGAAGTTATCTCAGGAGAGTGGGAATGGAGGAGGTGAGGAAATCACTAAGCAGCTCTGCATACAACCTTGCGTTGTTTCACCAGTTATGATAACACACATTACTTTCAATAAAAAAAGGAAGTAAAAATAAAATTTTAAAAGGAAAACTACACTTCTAGTTAAGAGATCACCAATGCGTGAAGTTTGAATGGATTTCCATTATATCTTCTGTCTGAAGAGCTTGAGTTTTGTTGTAATATTATAAGGTCCTCTCATCGGATATAGCAATGGATGCTTGGGTGAGAAACTCAGCTTCTCTAAGGTGCAATATCCTTTTCCAGAATCTTAGAGATATGAAACAGATGCTTTCTGAGATCTCTTCTATCAGAGATGTTTTATTGTTTAAAAAATAATAAATTAAATATGCGTGAAAGTAGTGATGGAACCAAGGGGTGGCCTGGGCTTCAGCCCCCTCCTCTGGTCCACCTACCTCCCTAATCCGTCAGTTACCTGCAAACTGCTACAAACTGCTTGTGATCTAAAGAAAAACAGTGGACTTGTCACGTAGCAAACTCAGCTTAAAGGTAAGCTCCCTGTCCATTCCCATACTTCGTATTGCTGTCTCTAAAGCCTCTCTAAAGTAGAAATTCTAGGTCTGCCTGCTGATGGGACTTGCTCCGTAGAATAAATCGATATGTGTGATTAGGATCAGAATAGGTCTTTATTCATGAAGTTTAAAAGACACCGCTCCTTTAAAATGCACATATCCTTGGGGAAAGGTACACTTTAAGCTTTACTACTCATTTATACTCAGCAGATAAAGTTTTTAAGATCTTTTCATGGCACTAAGATTTTGAGAAGGAAGCATGGGGGAGAAGGAAAGGCGTGTGGAGGGAATGGAATAACCACAGAGAGAGGAGAAGCTTCAAGAAGAGTAAGTGCAAGGATGACAGGCACTTCCAGAGATTGTCAGAGGAAAGAATGTACGTGGGCCAACAAATAGCCTTGGAGTCCTCCTTGACTTCTTCTTTTCTCTCCTACCTCACATCAGATGCATCAGCAAATCCTTCAGTTCCCACTTTAGATACATCCAAAATCCAAATACTTTTCACACCACCACTGCTCCCACCCCAGACCAAACCACCATCATCTAGGTTATTGCAAAGGCATTCTAAAACTGGTTCTGACTTCTGCCCCTTTACAATCTATTCTCAACACAGTAGCCAGAGGGCCTGTTTGAAAACCCAAGCGAGATCAAACACTCCTCTGCTCAAAAATGCTATTCTAGTGGTTTCCCATTTCACTCAATGTCACAGTCAAGTCATCTACAGGTCCTACAAGAGATTCTCCACCTTGGCTCACATTAGACACCACCTGGAAAGCTTTCATGAAATACTTATGCTGGGGTCTGATCCCTGAAATGTTGATTTCATTGGTTTTATGGTTTGAGCATTGAAATTTGATGAAATCTCCCCAAGTGATTCTAATGGGCATCCAGAGTTGAGAACCATTGTCCTCCACAATCTGCTCTCATCTCCCCTCCCTACCCCTCTCCCTTACTGCACCCCAGAGACACAGGCCTCCTGGCTGCTTCTCAGACACACCAGGCACATACACTCCCAGCTCAGAGTCTTTGTGCTGGCTGATGCTCCCTCCAGTGACCCTCTTTCAGGCCTTTAAAATGTCAAGCATCCAGCACAAGGATCCCTAGAAAATTATGAGTGGAAGGACCTTGATTAGCCTCCTGTAATTTTTTCCCTTGAATCAAACTCCTTAAACTAGACCAGATTGCAGTATCCTCATATATAAGATGATCTGTCATTTGATAATTTAGCCTTCACCCTGCTGAGCTGAGGGTGTAAGATAAATGGTTGTGCAGTCCAAACAGCTGCTGAAAGGAATGAGAGCTAGTATTGCTGGGCTTTCTGCATACATGCTCAGAGCACATTCTTATCTAACAAAAGTCCCCATAGACACACACATGTAACCTCACATACATATATATAGGAAAGGTATGAACAGGGAGACTTTGACCAGATAACTTCTAAGATCTCTTCCAGCACAGATATTCTACAATTCTATTGTAAAAAATCAATACTAACACAGATTTATGATTAATGATGTGAAAACAGAACCAAGACGTAGCTTGAAGGGATTCAGCCCCCGAATTCCCCATAATCCATCAGCCACCCTGAAATGACTCTATTACCTGACAATTTAAGTAAAAGCAATGGTCTTGTTGCACATTGAAAGTTCAAAGCCCTCTGGCTTCACCTTTCAGAACACATTGCTGCCTCTGGAGCACCCCCCCCATGTAGAAGTTTCATGCTGTGCTTTCTGGATAAGCTTTTGGAACTCTATTAAACAAGTCCATCTGTGTCACTAGGGTCATGTGATTTATTCAAGTGGTTTAAAAACATTGTCTTTTTAAAATGCAAATACTCCTTGGAAAAGATACACTTTAAGCCCAACTATTCATT